>NC_140133.1:16327365-17527365 GCF_964035555.1 Netta rufina
AGGAAAAACAAATACCTTTAATAACTTCAAAATGTGCTTTGTCATCAATCTCAATTTGGTGTAACCAGCCTTGCAGGAAGTTCAAAAGCTGCAGTGGAACAAAAGTGGGCTTCAGGGACACTGGACATATCAGAAACACAGTTCAAATTGTGCCAGAAATTTAATGATATTTTACCATTAACCTAATTTTGAAGTGGAGACTTTATGCATTCATGAGCACATGTATATTTATAAATGCACACATATATAGAGTACTCATGGGTGCATGCTGCTGCATGTGTGTTCTCACACAAGCACAAATTTCTCTGACAGCAAAGGGAACAGGGTTTTTCAATAACTATATCAAAGCTTAATTTCATGTCTAGCATTTCCCCTTTTTTGCTCAGTTGAAGGTCTAGTATTGACACATTTCATTATGTAATTCAGGTTTCCTCTCTGTCAAGGAACAGACTGCTTTGCCATGTTCAATAAAGTAATGAAACATTGAATAAATCTTTCTAGTGGAATAACTACATGATACTAAACCAAATTTTTATCTTATCCTCACCCTGTACTCCAGTTTCTTTAAATGTATCTTTGTAACAACTAAACTAGCCATAAATTAGTCATGATGATATTACAGCTGAATTTAATTTTAAAGTCTCTCAGCAAGTTGTTAAGGGTTTCTTGCCTAGGTCACTCCTGAGGAAATTTGAAAACTCTGGTATGATTTATGAATATTGCTATATTGCTAGAGTATAAAAGGCTATGGGGAATACAAGCACATAAACCTCTCTTTAATTCAGCTCCAATAAAAATTTCATTTCTTATAGCAAAATAAACATGTAAATCAATGTTTAATGATTCTGTTGTTTTATTACGTAACTTATTATTTGCCTTTAAACATCCAAGCCAAGTAAAATCTGGGGCCCTGCTCATTTTTGCTGAAACATAATTAGTTAGCAATTAGATCTATTCTGTAGGGGTTGCTTTCTTCAGTGGCAGTCATAATATAACATAAGAGAAGACAGCCCAGGAACAAAAGGCCTGGCTTCTCCTTTCTCCCATGTATAAACATATTAGCCCTATTATTAGCCCATTTTTCAACATAAACATTTTTTGGTCTGAAATTTATTCAGCTGTCTAGAGGATAATTACTTCCTTAAAATTACTATACCATCAGTATTCAGGTTCAGGGATGCTCTTACCTTGAGTCTTGTTGTGCAAGTGAAATGGACATTACAAGTTCTGCTTGTCTCATCATGCAGCCTCTCCCTGTATTCAGGATATAGTCCCACTGATATTCATCTCCTTTGGGTAATGGGGCAGTAGGTAGCCATTGAAGGAGATAAATTAATAACTTTTTGTTAAAAGATGTGAAATTTTGGCCATTTTTGCCAGACTTCAAGAGATACTTAATGATAGAGTTTCTTCCAAAATACACTAAAATCACAAAGCTCATCACACCTCTAGACTTGTATTAATCACCTGCTGAAGTCCCAGATATGCTTTAAGAAAATGACAGTTTCCACAAGTAGTAACACGGGGGCATTTTGCAGGATCTGGCTATTTCCATCCATAAGCACCTGGGCCTGCTGGCTTTTGCAATCCCATGCCATCACAACATCCCTTGCCCTGGTGAATATGTAACTTCCCAAGCTAGTATCATTTCTAACCTACTGTAGGGACACATACCTTAGTTTCTCTGAAATATTGCACACACTTCTTGATCACTGGAATGCAATAATGCCCAAGCTTAAACAACTTTTTTCTTGGCAATATTGTTTGACCTTAGGTGAGTCACTTAATCTTTTTTTCTGTCCCTGTTTTGCTGCCTATAAAAGCAGGATAATATTGGCTCAGCTAACCTGCTGAACAAGGTGATAGTCTACACAAATAGCTGAAGTAGGATTAATGTTTCTCAAGTACCCAATTGCTGAAAAATGCTGTCAGTCCAAAGTGTATGCTACTATAATTATGGTATACAATAAAAATCAGACAGCTAGGCAGATCTCCTTGTGCCAGCTTTTATCTCTGCTACTCAACTTTGCACGTACATGTTCAATGGAAAAAAGATTTGAAAATTAAATTGCCCTTGAAACTAGACTAGAAGCTTTCAACCAATGGCTGGGGAATGTCTATCAACATCAGTCTGGGCTATTACCAGTTTCTTCCAACTAGCTGTGTCTGATTCTGCTGCTTCATGTGCCAAAACCCTCAATTTTTACTGGTAAAGGATGAAGGGACAATTTTGAGAAAAGGGCTGTAATTGGTCAGGGTGCAGCAGGGTCTGAAGAGACCCGTCAGGGTTTGACTCACAGCATCAGCCAAAGCTGCATGTCTGGGGACGGCAGAGCAGTAGATGACAGCAGTCCTGCCATCTCCACGCACCCAACGTCCCATGCAGGGCAAGGGGGTGCGGTGTCCTGCATTGCAGCCTGCTCGTCCATGAACTGAAATATGTCACTACTCCATTTGGCTGGAAAGCCCAAGCAAAAGCGTGACTGCCCCATCTTTTTTTCATCTTCAGAGAAAATATTTTTTTGAGGTTGACACTACATGCCTCATGTGAAAGCCTTCGACAAACCTTTGTGCAGTATATTCTGCAACACAGTGGGAGGAGCGAGTGGCTTTTCAGTACTCGTAAGAAAACAGAAAAATGCTTTTTCTTTTATGCTATAAAGTCATCAGAAAGGGCTGAAGTTTTAAAGTGAATGAGATTGCACTTATACTAAGTGCCTGTCACCTCAAGTTCCCCTCCTGCTCTCTCCTGTGTCTCTTCAGCTGTAACTTCCACCTGGAAAATGCCTGGCACATTTTGGGACAAAGAAAAAGGAACAGCCTGGGTGCATTTCAGATTTCAGCCACAGCTGCTCTGAGGCATTTCTGGAAAATAAATAAATAAAAATGTTGGAAACAAAGTGGAACTAGGGGTGAAGCATTTTATTTCCACATCTCCTCATTTTCCTAGGGAATTACTTTGGATTTCTCAGGATCCACCCAAGCAATGTTACAGTGCAGCTGGACCATGTTACACCAACCTAACCTGTGCCCCCACTGCCCCCCAAGTTTATGCATCTTTAAGCAGAGGACAGCATACACAGCTGCTTTGATGAGCACATGGATTAATTTGATTGCATGCGACTTGGTTATGAAGGTGAAAAAAACACAGGCTCTTAGCTTTTGGTAAAATGAACAAAAAAAGAAAAAACAAAGGAAACAACAGCCTTGAGATAAAAAGCCCTAAAATTCCAGAAAATGTCAACTCCAAGAAATGTGGTGGGTGTGAAAACCACAAATTAAGCTTTACATTCATATACAGCATCTACGTTTGTTCCAAACAATGCTCAATGGGGAGAGCTGGGAACCCCGTGAGCGCTGCCTCCCACCGCGGACATGCCTCCCATTCCTGGGGCTGGCCAGCACTCGGCCTCACTCCACATCTCCCACCTCCACCCTTCCCACGGACCCTTCCCATGGCCATCCCTCAAAGCCACCAGCCCTTCCCCACAGCCCCAGGGAGGAGTTTTGCTTCCTCTTTGCAACCCTTGCTCCAACAGCTGGAGAACATCTCAAGGCACGGTGCAAACGGCACCAGATCAGGTCATTGGGGAGGGCTCTACCCATTGGTCTGCAGAAATTTTGGGAGAGCTGTGGAAGTCATGGCCCTGCTGCAGATCTAACTGAACACTGGGGTTGGCTCATATCTATAGCCCAGAGTACAGAGTACAAAGCCTTCATCCAGCACAAGGAATGAGATGGTAATTAATTCCCATTTCCTATAATGTCAGGAGAGGAAGGAAAATGTCACCTATATTTGTTAATAATTGCAAAATAACATTCATTTAAAAAAACACAGAAAATTACTCAAATTTTCAGATTGAAAAAGAAAAAAATATTTTTCAACAAAATCTTCTCCAAAGTTTGACCAACTTTTTTTTTTTTTTTTTTTTTGTTTGTTTGTTTTTAGCAAAAAGACTTTTTGACTAACTTTGTTCTTAAGGAATGAAGATACAAATCCTGTTTAGCATGTGCATCCTCAGCTCTGCAAGACCTCAGTACCAGCTGAAGATTTACAGAAGCTATAAAGCACAGAGTGCTTTCGTGGAAGAAAGTATTTTGAACAGGCTGTGTTTTAAATACATACAGTCAAAGCATCAGAAACTGTTTTAAAATAAAAGCTTTATAAATATTTGTTTTAATGCAATTGGCGTAAGACCTCACTGAATTAGTGAGTGGAAAAGAATATTCTTATATAAACCTACTTTTTCTATGACTTATGCTGCTTTTGGAAGTTAATCTAGATGTTGTTACATCATGCAGAGAAAGCAACTGCACGGTAGGACTTAAAATCCTCAAACCTTTCAGGAGACATTACAAAATTCACTGTAACTGTGGTATTTGTGAAAAGTAAATGCTTGCCCACCTTCCAGACTTTCCCAGAGAGGCTGCACGGTAGGTGCGCTCAAACTTTTCGACTGAGCTTCAAGTGGTGTGAAGCAGCTACTGAATTGCTGGCACAGAGAGAGCTCATGTTGAACTAACATGAACTTCATGCAAATTTTTTGAGTTTGCCAGAGTTGCTGGTTGGGGTGAACTTGTAGTAACAGGCTTGTCGGAGAGCTGCCAAGGGAGCCTCTCTAGCAGGCTGCAAGCTGCATCTGGAGCTGCCTTGGCTTGAGTTCGCTCCAAAGCTAGGACAAGCTTGTGCAGCCCAGCACAACTTTTAGCCGGAGAGAAAACAGAGAGCAACCCAACAGCCACAGAGCAGCTGAGTGTCAGGGCAATCCCAGAGCAAAGCCAAACCTTCAGAGAAGCTGCAGAAGTGAAAAGTTTACTGAGACCAGACTGGGTGTAAGCCCGTTTCAGCTGTGCAGAGGAAGCCGTGGACTCAGGAGAGATGGTTGCTCATTTTACTATCCATTTGGGATGCCTATAGCTACAAAGATGTTCACACCCTGAGATGAGAAGACCCACAACCTCCACAGAGTCATGCACCTGGACCTCAGCTCGCCTAGGATGGCATCTCCATCCATCGCAGCAGTGAGGCAAGATCTCCAGGGAGAAATATCAACTTTAACACACCCCAGGAAAAAATGAACCAAAAGCCCAGCTGGTCAAGCCTCACCAGCTGCACAGCTGGGTCCAACAAAGCACACCACAGCCCCCAAATTTTGTCTCAGCAAAGACAATATTGGAGCTCATCTCATTTTCCAGCTCTCCCAAGAAAAGAAACTGTTGTTGTTCCCTTAAGACATCTCTTTCCCGTTCACTGTCAGGAAGATTTCCCTGATACTTTGCCAAAAATCAGATAACAAATGGCCCATGAAGTAAATAATACAACCAGGCCAGAAAGAAAAGAGGAAATGTCTAAAAGGAGAAAAGGGACAAATGAGTCCCTTTTGAGCTGCAAAGAATGCACTGAGTTTGTGTCTGGTACATTTTGCTTCATTTCCAGTAATTCACGCCCTGCAAGATTTCTAGAAACAAATAGATCAAGCATTTACCAAAAAACCCACACTAGCTGAGCCACTGCAGCCAATGAAAAAGTGGATCCAAGCAAGCAGGTAGAAAAACACAAGATTTTTAACAGTTTTGACAGCCAAAACTGATTGTCACTGGGCCAACGGAAAGAATTTTCCCACTTCTGATTTTGAATGACAAGAGCAAACAGGATCATTTCTTCTGTCCCTGAACTCTCTGTCAGTAGGATACCTCCCCCCACTGCAAACCTCAGCCAGCACCTTGGGTCAAGCTCTGTATTTCCTTTTAGGAGCTGAGCAGTGCTTAGTGCATGGCTGGAACTAACCAAGCATCCAAAGACAAGCCAGATGAAGTTGTGAAAGTAGCGAACCTCTCAGCATCTCACTATGACGTCCCCCAGCAAGGAGATTTTTAGGTGCTCCAGGAGAGACAGGATGTATACTGCTGGCAGAGACCAGGCAGCCCAGGTACGATGCTGGAGAGGACTTTGGAGGAGCTCTGAAACAGAAAATCTAGTCAGAGTGAGAGTGGGAAAGACAATAGGGTGACAAAAAGAAAATGAAGAGTGGGTGAGAATTAAAAAAAAAAAAAAAAAAAAAAAAAAACTGCATAAAATTAATATATAAATGATAATAACAAAATAATGCTTATTCACAGCATCGTTATGAACAAGCAGTAGCTGCTTGTGAGCAAAGTCTTCCCAGGACCATTTCCCACATCTACCTTTTCCATTAAGGCAGAGTAATTGTCTGTGGAGCACACGCTGTTCATGTGCATATGCCCAGTGACTGTGAAAATCAAAACTGTGTCTGTTACACAAATATTAGGAAATGACTCTCTAGATAAGCTGTGCATGTATTCGCAAGTAAAATATGCGGCCATACCAGTTTGTGCACACAAAACACACAATTTGTACGTGCAAATAGGAGCTCCAGGCAGGTTAATACTTTACAGGAGACCAAACTCTGAACCAGCAACGCAAATCCATAGGAACAGTCACTACGGCCACATCACCAAATAACAGCATAACCACCACCCCAAAAAAGCCACATTTAATTTCTATTTGAGTTGGTTTCACAAACCTTCCTCGATTCTCTCATCCGTGAGTAGATCTCAGACAAGAAGTCTCTTATCCTGACCATCAAATGCATAGCATGGGAAGCTCAGGTTTTATTAAGCCCTATAAACTATCACATTTCTACCCCCTTCTGACAGAAGTCACTTAGAAAGTTAAAAACTGTATCAGTAGCAGAGAGTTATTTCCCTAATGAGGTTTTCATGTAATTGGCATTTTCTTGTGATTTTGGCGTAAAGAAAAAGACTCGGTTTCTCACATATATATGCAAACTTTGGGTCATAAATACCAGCTGATTACCCGTGGTATTCTTCTACAGCACAAGCTGACAGTAAATAATAGCAAGCTTTCTAGTTGTTGTGAACAGACATTATAGCTTATTAAATCAGTCCACTGTTAGCTCAGCAATTCTCTGTTTCTATACAGTGATTTTTTTCTGATTAACAATGTCCATATCAGTCTCCTGGGCATGGTTCATACCAAGAAGACATGCTAGAAAATTGCATTTGGCCTCTGCTTTTCCATCTCTTCTCAGGTTTTGTTTTCTCTTAAGTTTAAGAAGTTTTTGATTAAAGAAATTATTTCCGTTCTTTGGGAGGTTGAATCAAAAGTCACTAAAATCTCTGAAAGTCTTTTAATTAATGTACTGGGGCTTTACATTAGACTTTCAATTAGAAATAGTAAGCACAGGAGTATAAAGAAACAAAAGTTAAGGGGCGGGTGGGCAGGAGGTGGAAGTGTTTCGTGAACATTTACAAACCTCTAAGGTTTCATTTGGCTTTGTGTTAACTTTGGGTCAAAGGTTTGGGTCAACTTTTATTCTCCTTGGTCCCCATTCACCCAGATCTTCTTTTCCAGAGCGTGAATCCTGACAGATGCCCTGTGAAGAGAGAAAAATCAGTCTGAAAAGCTGGACTCAAGCTAAATGACAGGGCACCTATTTTGCAGTTTGTTTTCATGCTGCAGTGCCTGCAATTCCCTCAGCCAAATCAGCACTGTGTTTGAGTGTATCCTGCTGATATTTTAGCAAAATGTAATAAGAGTCCATATGACAATTAGTGCTGCTGCTTGACACCTTCTGCATACCACCTCAATGGTGAAAAATGGCAAAGCTGAGCCTTAGGATGGTGCCACTGCCAAGACAAGACAGCTGTGGTTGCCATCATAAAACTACTCAGGGACAGTATTTTGCAGAGCAGAGGTGAAAGGGAAAGCCTGCCCCAGGGAAATGGATGGTTTGTCCTCCAAAAGTGGCAGAGCTCCAGGGTGGCCCAGCCACCATTCCTCCAGCCTTGGCTTCATGGTGACAGGATGGGGCTGAGGCAGTGAGAAATGGGCTTTGGCATTCAGGACTAAGTGATACAAACGATGCGAGTCTGTAAGGAGAGATAGTATCTTCACGTTAATTTGTTATTATTATTATTATTTAATTTTCAGTTGATATAGTGGGGAAATCAGAGCAGCTTCTGGCATGTCTTCTAGCTAACTTCAAAGGTACGTACAAGGGGAAAACAATTACTGAATTTAACTAAATTATGCTAATCAATTGGACAATTTGAGGGAAAATAAAAAGGTATCAGGAACCTGGGAGGAAAGAAGGATGTTTGCAAGCAGAGATGATGAAGTGTGTAGCCTGGGGGCACAGCAGGAGGAACAGGTGTCGCTCAGCCCTCGAGCAGGAACTGCATGAACAACTCGTCTCCCTCTGCTTCATCCCCAGCTCCCTGCCTCTGCCTTATGCCCCCATCCATCCCTGCCTCAGGAGCACCAGCAGGGCCTTTGCAGGTCTCTCTAACCCTGGCTGAGAGCTGGATTAATACCAAGCACCTTCTGCACCACTTTATGCAAGCCTTCCACATGGGGCAGGCGTGTTACTCACACTTCTGCTTGATGGAGACTTCCCTCTTGCCACGGGACAAGCCAGCTGGGTGCTTGGCAGGATGAGCGCAGTCCCACAGCCTCGACTCAGAGGCGTTCCCACTTTGGCAAAGGGTCAGGAATGTGGCCACAGAAGAACAGAGACCAAAGCAGGTTCCCGACCTCCTTCGGCAGCAGGGAGCACGGGGGAGCAGGTCACAACCATGCAACCTGCATGGGCAGGGCGCTGAGCAGCGAACGGGCTTGTTCCTCCCAGTCAACTTTTCCACTCTTCCAGCTTTAACCTTTCCTCCCTCTTTTTCTCCATTCTTGACACGCAGACCCAGAGGATTTTTTTTTCCCCTCTTCCATTTCTGTCAATAACACACTGTGTTTATGCGAAACAACATCACTCGCCATGGTTTTGAAATCAGCTCGGGGCATAATCGCTGTCTCGTGACACCTATTTTGGAGGCTGCATTTAGGAAACTTTTTCATCCATGAATATTTGAAGATTACTGTATTCAAGTCACTTTCAAACATGAAATGCTTTTGCATCTCAGAGGAATTACACTGTAGTACTATAATCCTTTATATTAATCATTTCCTTTTCTGACTTAAATTCAGACTATGGATTTATACTTTTACTTCTCATCGATAAACAACACTTTTCACATTAGCATGCCCTCAATGATGTTGACTGTGAACAACATAAAGTAGCTGTATCTTTTATGTCAGGACTTGAAAAAAATATTTCCCAGGTGTTCTTTCCACTTTTATATCATTTTTAAACTCTCAATATTCTCTAAAGTTTCACCTTCTACAGAACCTTCTAAATTTTTCAGGACTTACTCTTTTCAGACACCCAAGTGATGTTCTTGTGGAGTCGATGATGACTCCATGGGTCAAGGCAGCCCCAAACACCTGGCAACTTTTTCTCCCTCGAGAGTATTTATACGAGAATTATGAAGCCCTAATTCAAACAGAGGGACTGGATGCTTTTCACTGCACACATAAAAGTAGCTCCATTGTAACCAACTAGTAAGATGAGATAATTTAAAGCAAATATTTCCTTTGTCCCATACAAATAATAATATTTTCAATGTTCATGTTCAAGTGGCTAAACAACAAAAATATATATATTTTTTTCTGTAATAAAAAGTTATGTTCTTAGAGTAAACAACAACAAATCAGGCTGCTGGAAAATTGCTTGCTGGCAAAGGGTGCAGTGGAGCTGCTGGGGAGTTTTAGCCATGAGTCAGGAATACACGGGGCAACCTGGGGAACTCTCTTTGGAAAAATTAAAAGTTCTCCTGAGAAGAATGCATGTTATTGCTACTGATTGACTCCAAACAAGAAAAAGAGCAACAATTTTACCAAACATGTTCTCTTGGACCCCATTCATGCTTGGGAAGGTGCATTTCCCTTGTTGCTGCCACATTCACCCCCATGATGTGTTGAACCCAAGAGGTTTGTCTGCGTTGTGGTGCTAGATTGCTCCTTATACCCGCTCTGAAAGCAAAAAATGGCACTGCAGCAAACTGCAAGACAGTTTAAGGCCCATTTTCACAGCTCTAATGAGATATTTTCCCATCAGTGAAAATCAGGGACGGAAGATTCAACTCTTCCTTTGTCTGAGAATCAATTCTTTTACATCCCATAGACACAGTTGCTCAGGGTACACTCAGAAGACCCTAGTATGTTCTCAGCTCAGTTCCTGAGCATGCTTACCTTTAAAAAAATGAACTGCTTTTGGTGCCATTTGTGCCTGATTTTTAAAAAGATTTTTTTTCCAATTATTTTTTTTTCCAATTAAATAAGCACATACCTATATGTATTCCCACACTTCCTCGGAGGTTTGGGGGAATCACAGGTAAATGGCTCTTGATGAAACACAAGCACCGTGTACGGGTGCAGGATTTCAGAGCCAGCTTTCCGGGATTAGATGTCCCTGGCTAACCTCAGTTGTTCGGCATTATTTTGGAACTTGGCCTAGCAGGTGAGGGGGGACCACCAGGAGGAGAACAAAAGAGTTTCTCTCCCTTCTGCCCTTGCCTCCTCCCTTCTCAGCCTTGGGCAAATATGGTTTTAATTCAGAAATACAAGTGTCTTCTCCAAGTCACACCAGGGAAGAAGGAGGGGGAAAGGACAGCTGAAAAAAAATCAATTGGATTATAATTTATCAAGCTTTTTTACTGTGAAATTGAACTGGAAAGTCTTAACATCTGCAGAGATGAACAAGTGGGTGAGCTGGAGAAGGGCTGGGGGTGCTGGAGCTCACCAGCAACGTAAAGTACTTCTCTGCTACTCTAAACCAGCCTCTAATTTTTGGTTTTCTTCAAGGCCAGTTTTTGTTTTTTTTTTTTTTCTTTTTTTTTCCTGATATAAAGAAACCTGTGATCCAACGTAGCCAGGAGTCTAGGGACTGTTCTTGGTGTTCTTTGAACAAAGGGTGGCACTGAAAGCTGCTTGTGACCGTTAAGTGGTTAAGAGCCATTTTTTCCCTACTTTATCCCCCCCCTTGTGCTTTTGGAAATCTCCAGGCTGGGAGCTATTTTTGTTTCCTGCAGGTTATGACAGCCACAAAGCCAAGGCTGCGTACGTGCTACAGCTCTGACAGCAGACGTGAATAACAGAAAAACGCTCCGAACACAAGAAGCCACTCGGCGCGCTCGCTGTACTTTCCTAATGTATGTGACATTGACATAATGCGCCCCGAGGCGTTTTGGATCAGACAGCGTTTTCCTGTTCCACGTGCTGGTTTTATGAACAGCAATCAAGTTGTGAAACACATGTAGGCAGCGTGTGTGGCAGGCGGTCTCCTGTCCCATGCACCAGCAGGACGCAGAGCCACAGTGAAGGCACTGCTCCTGGCCCGAGCCTTTTTGGCCATCACAGGACATGGCTTTGGGTCCCCAGCAGGGCTTGCGGTGGGGCTACTGGGACGCTGCTGCAGGGTGATGGTGTTACCATGTCATTTTATCTGTCTGTGCAACACAGCAGCTAAAAACTGCTTTTGCGATGCACAGATACACAACCAGGTACGTTGTGGTAGAGTCGACCCGTGAGTTGGGTTTGTTCCTCATCACTAGGCAAAATTTTAAACATATTTCCCAAGCACATAGGTTGGATTGGAGCATCGCAACTTGGCAGAGACCAGCACAAGCCTCTCTTTCCTAGGCTGTGAGGCAGCATCCCATCAGTCTGCCCCAGGTCTGGGAGCTGTGGTAGTGAATCACCAGCACAGACAACCACATCTCTCCCTCCACACCCCCGTCGTTCGGGAGGAAACATCAATTTCTATATGGACAGGAAGCAGGACTAATCCCTTTGTGATTTCCTCCTCTAACCCCATTTCCCTGACACCCCATTCCAGCTTTCATCCTCCTATCTGGGCTATTTAGTCTAGAGCAGGGAAGGCGGAGAGGAGACATAATAACAGTCTTCAATTATGTAAAAGGCTTCTGCAAAGAGGGAGGCAATAAATTGTGGTCCACATCCACAGGGAAAGCACAAAAAGTAATGGGCTCAAACGCAACAGGGGAGACTTAAGTTCAGCACTATAAAAACTTCCCTGCTACAAGGATCATTGGGCACTAGAGATCACTTGGGGAGGCTGGGGGCTCGCTGCTGCTGGCAGGGTTAGAGAAACACATTAAACAAACAAGTGTCAGGAATGGTTTGTGTAGGGTCAGATGAGATGATCTCCTCGGGTCTCTTGCAGCCCTGTTTCTTTCGTGCTGCGCTGATAACAGTCCCAGCTTTGTTCCATGGAGGCTGTCCACAGCAGAGCCACGAAGATATCCATCACACAGGGATGAGCGAGTGCCCCACCATGGCCTGCAGCTGGGATGCCCGTGTGTCAGGCTCCTTCCCTCATGGTCTCCTATGCCATAGTCTACTGGTAGAACCTGGTCTTGCACAGCCCTTCCAAGAAGCAGCATCTTCCAAGATGCTCTAGTCTGATAGGCACTTCTTGCCAAATCAAGCTAAAACCAGGACGGATCACATGTTTACTCAAGGATATCCTTAAGTGCTTTGCTGGACTGGGGCCTTATCCAGCTACATTTCAGGCTCTGGAAGGTCAGTAGGGATTGATTAACCTCTCTGCATGACCTGGGGGCTGGACGTCTACATCTGTCAAAATGGAGACATTTTACTGAAGATAATTCTTCTCTGTTTCAGATGTCTTAGGCAGTTAAGCTGGCCAATAACACCAAAATCAGAGAACAGCCACCACTTTCTAATCAGCAAAAAAGATGCAGATGAATCTTAACAGATTTAATTTATATCATTACTGCTGATGAAGTTGGTAACCTTTAGCAAGGAGACATGGATCAATAGCTATTAGAGAAGAAGCAGCTGCAGATATCTAAATGGGCATGGACTAGGAAGTGAGGTGTAAAAGGTAATAGCAGAATATTTAAACCAGATGAAAGCTATAAGGTAGGTTAGTGACCTTGAAAGAACCAGATAAGTAAAAAAGTAGAGAAGGGCAACAATGATTTATATACTTGCCCTGCACAAATATTACAATGCTTATTGAAGGGTGTAGTAAATTACGAACAAAGTAGAGCTTTATTAGATTAATGGCAAGGGAATTAATACAGGAAGGTTTGCTTCTTTGGAAAGTAGGTAAGAGAAACAAATTCTTTATTAACTCTTTTGTTTCTAGGCTTGAACATATTTTTTTAAATATATATATATATATATATATATATATATATATATATATATATTTTTTTTTTTTTTGCCACGGAGTAACCTGATTTTTACTTGGTCACTGCAGATCTGTTTCCAGATCCTTGTGACACTGATAAAGCTCAATGCATGGAAAAAGCAATGGACACCAGGAAAGGGTACCCATGGAGGTGGAGGTACCAAGTGATAAAATCTGGTAGCTCACCAAAGACTTGTTTCTGCCACTGTGGAAACAAGGGAGTTTGGGGGTTATTCAGGAGGTTCACTTTAACTCCCAAACCTTTATCATGATCGCTCTGGTGATGTCCAGACCCACCTTGGTCTCAGATCACAAAGTGCTGGTGTCTAAAACAGATAACAGAAGACAACCACTTCATATAAATTTTAAATCTAACAAGGCAGGGCAAAGCTTGGTAGGAGAGCAAAGGGCCACAGCAAGGTCACACCAAAATGGGCAGGGTCCCTGAATCTCATTTCTCCCTCTGATGCCACATCTAGGGAGAAGTGAATGAAACCTATGTGTACAAAAACAAACTTCTTGAATTGGCTTAAAGAATTCTATTAAGGAAAAATAAAAATAAGAATTAAAGTGCACTCTAGAGAGTTTTTAATATTCGTAGTTCTGTATGTAAAACACATAATTAATCTCAGCCTCTTCATATCAGTAGAAAGTACAAACTGTCCAGCACTCATAGTTGCATATAGAAACATATTTATAATCACACTAAGTCCCCGCAGTGACTTTCACAACTTCTTTGACCACTGTCATCTAGAAAACAGCTAACTCTACAAGGAGAGCACCGGGGCACAGTCTGACCCCATTAATCAGGGCATGGTCAGCTGCATTACTGGGACACACACCCCAGCCTGCTGTGCATTAGGGGCCATGATTGCCTTTTGCTGCAGGAGTGACTGGTGATGCCCTCCTCCAGCCCTGAGACTGCATTTAGTGAAATCGGTGGCCAAATCCTTACTGTTGTCATCAGGGTCAGGCCTGAGGAGCTGGCACTACACGGCGTGCTGCTCATTATTCTCACCTCACCATGCACAGGTGACCCAAAAACCTGATCCACAGCCCAGCGAGCCCCTTTTGGGCTTCACTATGCTCTGGATCAAGCCCCAGGAGAACAATTAGAATCAACGAGCTCAAATAAAAATGAATTATTGCGAGCATATTTCTAATCATTTTTATTTGTTCCTCTTTGCTCCCTGTAAGAGCCCTCACCCGGGCGTGATGCAGCCAAAGGAAGTCTTAGCTAAAAGAGGATTGTGGGTTAATATTCATACTCAAAAGATCTGCTTACAGGGGAAAAATACGATAGCTAAGAAAAAAATATTCAACAGCAACACCACCTGCAGAGAACTATTTTTTCAGGTAGGATAGTGCAGATACAGCTATTATGGAAACATGAACCTTCAGCTCCTTTACATAATTCTGTTTTTCCTTCCTTGACTTGAAAAAGTGGAATATGCTAATAATCCACTCTAATTCATCTCCCCTGAAGTTTTGTTTGAGCAAACTCATTCTACTTGAACTCCATAATTCCTATGTAATTATTTTCAGTTATGTTCTCTTTAAGTCTCCACAGGCTTCTAATGAATTTAAGAAAACGTATGGTCTCTTGGAATTACCTGCTGTAGTTTCCCTACTGGTGTAAGCTTGAATTTAGCTGGTGGCTAAGCTCATTTTCAAAAATCATTATTAAAACTCTCTGCAGTCCATGGTTGTGATATGGACAAGAAGTTTTCCCCCCATGCACTCCCATGTCTCATCCTAAACCATTCTGGGCTCTAGTATGTAAAGACTGGAGTATTTCAACTCTTTATTATTTTATTTTTTCCTGAAAGAAGGAATGGATAAATATATATTTATTGGAACCCAGCAGCCACAGTTACTCCTTAAAACCATGCCCTACGATGTGCCTGTGCAGGGAAGGTGATCCCATGGGACGTGGGCTGGACAACTTGAATTAATTTGAGGGACTGAAAGCTAGGATGGAGCCCACTACTTCCATTCATCAGTGACACTGCCTGAAAATGTGCTCTTTTGCCATGAGAAAAGGCAAAAACAGAGGCACGAGAAAAAGGAGGACAACTTCTTTCACCCCACTCTCCCTCCTTCCCCTGCTGCACCTCCATGAGAAATGGAAAGTCCCTCACACCTGCAAGGTCTGCCAGTGGCCTTATTTCCTCTCTCCTCTACATCCTCCCACAGAAATGGCTCTCTCTGTTCCACAGAAGTAACTCAACAAACTTTTCAATTAAATATTTCAAGATCATCTGTATATGAAAGCCAGGGATTTGTTTTCCTAAGGAATTTGCATTTTCTGAACATTGTAGTAAACTATTTTTAAAGGAAATTTGTAATTCTTTGGGAAATCTATGCCCTTACAATCTCATCTTCCCTGCAAGCAAGCCACATCCAGATGTATTTATTGGAAGTTCAACGTTTGTATTTATTTTCTGACTTATACAGTAATTAAAACAAAACAAAACATCTCAAATGTTAAGATAGACTAAAACATTTTGGTCTGATGGTGCAAAAAAAGTGTCATGATTGCAAAACAGTGAAATACCTAAATAAGAAATTAAAAAACTTTGATATAAACTATAATTTGATATAAATTATAAAAGACTGATATAAAAAAAAAAAAGTAATTTGAACTCATCACAATGAAATACAATAGTCAATACCACCTTAACATGAAACATTAAAAATGTCAAAGTAACACCTGTCTGTGAAATGCTTGATTGTTATGAAATTGTTTCCTACAGAAAATGGTCCCACAGAACTTTTTAACTCTATTTAATCAGGGCAGAAATCAAAGAAGAAGATTCTCATTTCCTTTTCTAAATGAAAAATGTCCATTTCATGAGGGAAAGGTCAGCTGTTCAACAGAGTGCTGGTGCACTTTAAAAAGCTTGAAATCTGCACCTGGACTTCCTCACATCCTCAATATTCCCCTCCCTCAGCCCGGCTGGGAATTGCTGTTTAATACTACATGTCTTGTTCTTTGTACCTCCATTACTCTGCTAGCTGCGTCTTTCTTAAAAAAATATTCCTGTAGCATTTGTTGCATTATATATAATAAATACTGCTTTATGTCACAATCCCAGCTAGACAGCTATAGTTGTATTAAATATATACTGTGACAAGTCTAATAAGTAGCCACCCAACCACATTACAAATAATCTCAAAGTCAGTCCAATGAAAATTGCAATAAATTCGGGTTTGCCTGAACATCTGTATAAATACCAGTAATAAGACAGATCAGAAAGGCCAACTGGACTAAATAAGTTTGATTTTGGAAAAAATCTATAGGCAATAATACTTCATTCTCCTTAGTGGGGAGAAGTATTCAGCAAAGAATATAACATGAGCAAAGGGAGAGGTTCCTGAACATACTGCAGTTTATTTAGATGAGAAAAATGAGGTATGCAAAGCAGGACGTGTTTAACTAAATATCTATGGAAGTTGCACAATCTTTGCATGCATTAGAAGAGGAATCACTTTGTCTATTAACAGGCTCCTATTGCCAACAACATTACCAGTAGCTGCAAACATCTACTGAATGAGGCAGACAGATACATTTTTTTTTTTTTTTTCCTGGGTGGGAACTGCAGCCCAGTATTGTCTGCCAAATCTTTTGGAAAATATTCCAAGTATTTGGCTGACTATTCACTAGCCTTATCAATACCGCCACATCAGCACTTCTTCACCTACCAACCACTTTTTACTGCTTTAGACTGACAGAAACCAAGAGCACTTCATGCAGCCCCAGCAGGAAGAGGAGGACTGTCCCCACCTTGCATGCTGTGACTGCTGAGCCTCAACAAGTGCCATCTGCACCCTGCTATGTAGCTTAAGGAGGTAAGTTGTTCATCTGTGTTTTACTACATAGAAAACATTTTGCATTCCCACTGCTCAGGTTTAGACAGCTTTAAGATCCTCCCTGGATTTGCTTTCCCATTAACAAAAAGGCCATTCCCCGTGAGCTGTAATGACAATACTCAACGCAGTTCTGTGTTTATTCTCTTCTGCTTAGATTAGATTCTTTTAGTTTTAGATTTGTTTTAGTTTGTTTAGGAAAAAAATATATTCTGTTCATAGGAAGCTTTTAGTATCACTCCTGGTTCCCTATCTGTCTCCTCCTGGAGCCCTGGGATCAGGAGATAATGCTACCAGTTTCCCCCCATGTCAGTCCACTCAGAAAAAAGACAAGTTACACAATAGCTCTACTGTTGCACAAAGCATGTTCATAAGCATCTGCATAATCCAACATTTTCCACAGGGTGAGACTAATGGGTCATGTAGTCCACATCAGTTCTGGTAAAGACTGTAGGGGCATGGTTAAAATAGGAGAAACAGGAAATACTTCTTCCCCATTCACCGTCACCCATCATTGATTCACACTGAAGGTATTCAATAGGAACTGAAACCTTGGGCAGAGCACTGCTAATGGGAAAACAGCAACTTTCCAGGAGCCCATAGACCACGGCAGTAGAATGAACCATACATGCTTACGTGGAGAGCACAATAACACGATTACCTTGTGTTCTGTTCCTTGGGACAGCACTACACAGTGAGTTCGAAATCCTCATCAGCTGCGTCATTTGAGCTTCCCAGGAGGTGACGTATCTGCAAGAGAAGAGACCAAAGCTGTTTGCCCTGATATAGGTAATTCCATTGTTCCTTCCTTCTCTCCATGGCTGCCCAGCCTTAGGCTGCCCCACACATCTCTCCATGGGATGCAACATTTGTTTGTATTTGACAATGTCTTTCTCCTCTGTGAGTGTCTGGGCATGGAAGGAGCAGCCTTGGACTTCCTCAGGTTTTACATGGTGGCATCAAAATCAACAGAGATCTTAAGGGTTCTCAGCAAAACGTGGGACCAGCAGATTTTAGGCAGAAAAAGTGGGGACAGAAGACCATTTTTTTCCACTGATTGCTTTATAGCAATGTCTTATTAAAAGTTAAGTATAGATATAGGGAAGTACAAACCTCAATTAATAAGTCAGAGCCTGCATGCATCTAATTATATTTACACACCCTATTGGCCCTAACTTAAAAATTTTAGTCCTAGTACCAATACTCAAGTTTGCCTGGAAAGCCTCAAAGCAATGATCACCAGTGAAGTTACTTGTCAGGCTCTCAGGCTCAAACAGTCCATGTTGTTCTGTCTGTTATCAGAGTTTATTTTTTGGACATTTAGACTCCAGAGGCTTCCTGCTGCAGAGCAGTAAGGCAACAAGGAGGATCCACTGCTTTGTGGCAAAACACTTCAAGAGAGGGAACCTTCTCAGTGATTTCACTGTCTGTCTGTCACCACATGACATATTGCAAAGGTTAATTTGTTTTGAAATTCCCATTTTTAATTTGCATTACTGATCAATCTAGTAATTATAAATGTTAATCTATTCTTCAGTGGACTAAAATTCAGATACTGAGACTGCTGCAATAAATAAGAATTCCATCACTTGCTGTTATTTATTAAGAATTGAGCAATACTGAGAACCCACTGAGTCAGAACAGTGAAATAAGCGTGCTTTCAAAACACACCCTTAATTAGTTTCAAAGCAGGATGGACCTATTTATATCACTTTGATTTAAATCAGTTTAGTTAATTGTGATTTAAATCAGAACCAAGAAATCTGAATTCAGATAAGTTCAATTTGTACTGCATTTGTGCCTTTTAACAGATATTCAGAAGAAAGAGTTATTCTCAAAGACTCACAATGAACAGAAATGCTTAATTGCAAACAAGGGTAGCTTTGATATTATAGTTAACACTTGTTTTTGTTAACTAAGAGAACACATTAAGACTATATGTACATCAATATGTACATCAGCATTTATTTTGTCTTGATTTTTACATTTGTTTTGGGAGAAAATAGGACATGACATTTTTAGTCATCCAATTACTTTTTTAAAGTGCTTTGTGTCATGCTGCTTCTAAACAGAAGTATACAGAGAACTCTTTAAAAAGACCTAAATTGTGTCATGAACATTTTAGGAAATATTATTTTAAAAAATAATTACTTTTCAAGGTAATTGATGTACCTAAGAGTAGAAATAGCATCAGCAATTAACCATCTGAGCTATTTTTTTTTTTTTTTTTACGTGTTTCCATGTTCTCTAAGATCAGAATTGATCGATCTCAGACTCCCACACACTCTTTTTACTCATAAGATGGAAGAGGGTAAACAAATTTTCATGTTTTTTCAACTCCTAATTGTTTTCACAACTTGCAATATTCTAGTCATTACCTGATGGAAAAAGAATAAAATAAAAAGAAAATGTTCCTTTTGCACCTGCAAAAGAGGCTACATCTGTCAAAAGCTAGTTTATTACTCAAGAAGCTCCAATTCCAGGTGTCTAGCTAGTAATTTCCCCAGTTTAGTGATCTGACATTCTTCAGAATTTTGGCAGTGAGTATACACTCTCAACGGTTATTTTTATGGAAGGGTTTATTAACATGAAAAAAATAATTTTATTTTAGTCATTTATAATGAGTTTAGGCTGCCATCATTCCAGAATACGTCTTAAATTTTAATTTTAAGAAGAGAAGTATATTAATATAAAAATTAAACGATGAAATGATGCATGTTGTAAAAATACACAAAGGTCATCACTAAAGAGCAACTGACAGAAGGACAAGAACCAGAATGGATTAATTCACATCTGTTTTAGAAGGAAACCCCACAGAAACACTCCAGATTCCAATTTAGATTTATTTATTTTGTCCAGAGGATTTCCCTCCACCCTCAGATGAGAAATGAGCCCATCGTGATCTGAGGCATCATTTCCTTCATCAGAAAGGTTTGCTGCTCTACAAACATAGAGCACAGACTCATCCTACATTGACTTTTTTTAATTGCTTCTCATCCCACAGTACCTTGTTTCAGCCTTGGGGATGCCAGCAGGACGTTTGGTCCTTAGCCCTAGAAAAGGACTAGTTCCTCAGGAGAGTAAGAATTTGAAACCATTTTAATTCAATAAACCAGTTTTTGCCCAGTTTTGAGCAGAGGAATATGCATGTCAGAGCTGAAGAATGCTAGGACCAGGGAGGAACAGACCTGCGATGGAGCAGGACACAAAACATCCAGCTAATATTTCTATGAGGCCCTGGAGAAGTACTTCCCAAACAAGCAAAAACTTGAATAAAAAAATAAATAAACTTGATAAATAAATAGAAAGCTTTACAAAAGGGTAAAACATTTATGTAGAATAAAATATTTGCTTATTCCATCCTCCAGAACAGACACAGACTAAAACATTGTACTCCAAAAGCAGTAATTGAAGAGCTGTCACCATACTGCAGCTAAAGACATACACCCATGCCTTCCCTTCAGCAACATATTTTTTTCAGATGAAAACCACCACAGTTTACAGCCCATCTCTGCAAATCTCAGGCTACCCAGAAATGACAACTTAAATGTGCAGATTGGACAAAAAGTGATCAGCAAATATCTCAGTCATGTCTTCGGCGAGATGCAAGGTAAAGGGTTCATACAAGACCAATGAAATACTTTAAAACCTTAGAGAGTAGCTACAGGTGTTATGTCTGCTAAGTTATCAGGTCTGCAAAGCTTGCATAGGGGAATCATTGAACAATTTTGCAAAGGAGGCTCTTGACACACAGATGTCATTTCTAATGTTTTAGGAAACATAGGAAATTCCAGCAACCATTGAATCAAGTCTGAATGCCTTTCTGAAAGATGTGCATTAGTCAAATATAAACCATTCAGTAAATATATGGAAAAAGTAATGCCCTGGAAGAAATAAACAAGTGATATATACCGCATCAGACTAAACAAGCTAGCTGTTCTTTCTTGGCCATGCACTACCTTTTAAAACATTGGAAAATGATCATAAAGAAAAGTTTGAAAAATAAAATAAAATGGAAATAAATGGTTTGTTTTTCCTACCACTAATATCCTCTGACTGTGCACTGAACCAGTGCACAGCAGCCTAGAGCCTGACATACCATCTTGCTTTAATCTCTTCCTGTTGACAATAAAAAATGTTATACAAATGTTATACAGAAGATATGCAATATCTGGTCATCAGGAAATCACCTCCCTGTATGAGGATTCTTTGTCTGTGCAAAGCTAAAGCCAAGGAAAAGAGCCTGCCCTTCCCCAGGCAGCACGCACTGAGCCAGGCAGGGATGCCTGAAGAACCACTGTGCTCCTGGATCCTCACATTTGGGACAAGCTTGGCATGCTCCAAAACAGCCAGTACTCAACTGACAATGAATGAGGTACATCTCATTCCCACCTGAACCTGAACTCAGGTCAGTTCTCCTGATGACTGTGTTGTTAAAAATCAGCTGGGTGTAGGAACTAATCAAGATGCCTATGCTAGTTGGATGTTTCACCTCCTGCGTGGGGAGGGAAAATGAAGAGAGGAAAAACTAGCTGACAGCAAGAAAATTGAGAAGCAGTAACTCATACAGAATTGGCCCAGAAATAACCAGATTCCAAACTCCTTTATTTGTTCCTGGACTGGGTTCATTCTGACCAGATAAACTCCTCCTCAGTACAATACACAGCTTTGGACATTGCTGTAATGAAGTGATGGGTCACGCTGGTGCTGTTGCATGCAGGATTTATGAGAAGACATCACCTGAAATTGGGGAATGGAGGGGGCAGATTTCAGTTGGGCTATGAAAACAAGTTTGTAAGGCAAGTTTAAACGTGTGGGATGAAATCAATCACATTAAGGTGCTCTGCATGGGTGTAGCTCCGCTCACCTGAGAAGGATTCCAGCATACCTCAGTACAGAATCTGATCAGTTAGGAATTAATCCATAGAGCAGGTACATCTATTAACAGAAGCAGGCACACCTCCTACAGGTAATTCAGCATATTTCCTCTCCGTCCCTGAAAAGAAAATGTTCAGTGCAGGCACAAAAGCTGCCTACCCTGTCGATCACCTCTCCTCTCCCTGCTTGGCATGTTACTCACTTTCTTCATTCAGCAACAGATGTGCATAGCTGGTCAAATACTCAAAGATGTTTGTCAAAGTTTTCCTAAGGCTTTTCATCTCCCTGCTTTCCTGTGCCCAAATATAAGTCACCTCTGCTGGCTTTTGAAGCAGATTAATTCAGAGCACAGCTACAGAACTGGCAGGTAATCTGTTAGCTGGAGCTTGAAGCGGAGGATTTTTCCCTAACAAGAACAGTTAAAGGGTGGGAAAGGTATTTCTGAATTAGCACATTTTAATCCAGGTAATATATTTCCTAGAGACATACCCCTCTATTGCAAATTCATGGGAAATTCTTTTATTGGACGTGATCTGAAAAGCCACAGGAGGTGGAGGAAAGCTAATCAAAACAGAGCGTATCTCAAAAGCACAAGGGGACAGTGAATTGTAGCCTCGAGTTTTGGGGCCCTGAAGCACACTGCACCTCAATATTCCATGGGGAAAGAGGGAAGAAAGATTTTACTAACATCACTCCTGCTCATCCCTAGCCTTAAGCAACTGGATAAAAAGGGTTTTGGTGGCCCAATCACCCAACTTTTGCTGCACAATGAAATGGGAAATGGATCATATCTGCAATATCTTGGAGTTTTCTGTAAAGATGAACTCCATAAAAATTTTTAACAACGAATCTCTCTCAATTATTATTTTTGTTTAATTTGAGCTGTCTCCTAGGAAACAGTCCACCTCTGTCAGCATAAAGGAGTAGGATACCACATGTGGACAGGAACTCCTGATAACCTCCACCCCCAAAATGTTCATCCTGAAACAGAGGAGAGAAGGAAGCATGGGACCTCATTGCTGCTAGCAGTCAGTGGGACCCTGGCTCCTATTTTTGTTTCAAGAATCTTCATACTAAATTTATGCCCAAATTATGTCATGTAATATCAGGCCATGTAGATGCATGGGTTGTGAAGTGAGGTCAGGGCTTAATTTCACACATCGTGGCCCCAAGTCCCAAAACAATTTAAGGATGTTAAAAGCTTTCTTACCTCAATGAATGGGAACATTCATGTGCATGAATTCAGACAGGTAAGATCAGGATCTAACTGTACAGAAGCAAAATGATATAATGGAAGTTATTTACCATAAATACTTTTTTTTTCTTTTTCCTGTTAGAGATAAAAAACAACAAACAAACAAACAAAAAAAAATAGAAAAAACAGGAAGGGAAGTTTGAATTATAGCTATTTGATGGGTAACATTTGCAGAAGACAGGTTAATTCTTGTAATCCACTGATATCGTCAGCAAAGGACTAAGTCAAATATGTTTTTATTCATCTTGTATATCTATTAATACAATCCATTGCAATAGTTATTCAATATTTATGGCATGTGAGTTGCTGTGTATTTCATTCTCTTTTAAAAACTGGGGTAGTTGAAATAGAACAGAAATTCTTTTTATCTGACAGAGCTTTAATCTTTCACTCATTATGATTTACCTGAACCATGGTTTGAAAAAGTAAACAAATTATTTTTTTGCAAGGTAAGGAGTTCCCGAATTAGAATTCTATAGTCATGGTTCTCAGTTATGATACACCTGCCACTCCTTATAAATAATAAGCGTGTGAAGATTGTTTTTTTCACTGACTGAATTATTTTGAGGAAATAGCATCCACCCTGCTGAACAACATTTAAAATCACTAATACTGTAGCCAAAACAGTCACATTCCACCCTTTAGGAAGTAAAATAATCACTCGCAGCAGCCAGGAAAGACTGTCTACTCTACTTACAAGAATACACATAGTTTGTGGCTCTTCTCTCTTCACAACAAGACACACAGATCCATCCTGGCACCCTCTGGGTCCAAATATCCCAGAGTAAAACAAATGCCCTAAATCTTTAGAATATAACTGGTGCTGCACTCTGTTCTTTCATCATTTGACTCTCACTGAGATTTGTAACCTAATAGCTTGTTTTGCTTGGAAATAAAGATCCACCTGAAAGTTACCTTGGAGGAGAACATCTGCAAATATAGACCTTGAGAGAAAATCACCCACCTTCTTCTAGGTGCCAGCCACCTCCAAGCTGTGGGCACAAGGCTGGCAACTACTGTGACTGAAAAACCTTGCTCCTTGACACTAGCTCCTGAATGGAGATGATCGTATATTTGTTAAGACTGGTTCCAGGTCAAGGATGAAAACAGAGATATTGAGAAGACATCAGAAAAGCCCAGGTAGAGCTAGCATGATCCACAATGCAAGTTTCAGAATCAGTTGGCATTTTAGATTTCACTTATTTCATATGGGACAATTCAAAT
This sequence comes from Netta rufina, assembly GCF_964035555.1. NCBI lineage: Eukaryota > Metazoa > Chordata > Aves > Anseriformes > Anatidae > Netta > Netta rufina. The sequence continues at coordinate 16,351,708 of NC_140133.1, forward strand.
GGAGATCTTATTACAACCTTAAAAACTGACAAGAGAAACAGGTGACAGCTCTTAGTGCTGCTGTACCATAATCCATGCTACCCCAAAATACCCTCTGAGGCAAGAAACTGAAAAACCCCATCAAGGAAACAGCTCCATAAAACAGAAAAATAAAGTATAAACAGAAAAATAAAACCAGACGCCAATATGTACCCAAAGGAACTATTAAAAGCAAAATGTTTGTCAGTATAGGATGCTCCACTGCACACATCTGGTGCTCTCAGCAATACAGAACATTTCTTTAATTGCTACACCTGAGACCAAGAGCAAGAAATAAATCTAGGGGCTGATCTCAATGCATTCTGAGACAGGTGGAGATGAGTAGCAGCATGAGGATTTCATTGTCAATAACCAAGCAGTTATACATTACTGCATTAAACACATATGTTCAGGATACAGCTATGGGTCTATAATTTGATGTCTGTTTTTCAGTTCCTTCTGGTGCAAGACTTTGTAGGGATAACTGTGATAAGCTTCTCATTTGGTGTATATCCTTCAAGATTTTTTGCACATTCCAAAATACCCATATGCAATGTCCAGTGGAAAAGGCGATGGACTACAAGTCAGAGCAGCTGCGCTGACTCCAAGCTGCTGCTTCCTCTCATGGGGTCGTTGCATGTCGCTGAACTTTTCTGTTCCTGTTTTATTTACTCAGACTGCAAGCACTGCTACAAGTTTAGGCAGCGCCTTGGATCTTCAATGTCTCTAGGGCCCTTAGAAACGTGCTGCAAGTTAGTACCATCCGTTCAGAGTCACAGCCTCACCCCTTCTGAGCAATTGTGAAACCAAAGTACTGATAGAAACAAAAGGATCAAAATATAGGCAACAAAGCAACAAAGGAGGCACCTACCACTCCTCTCACAGGTCGTACTTCTAAAGAAGAAAACGAGCTACTAGAGCTACTAGTCCTCTTACTCAACATCTATTGCCTTCACCTCTCAACAGGGTGATGAGAGGTTTCCTCAGTAGTTTAGTGAGTGGTTGGAGTCTATACAAAAGGTACTTCAGACACTACTGTTAAAATGTTCACATCCTTATTAGAAGTTATATATTTTGCTCTGAACCCAAGCCAAATACTCTGAAATGGACTATAATTTCTTTCAGGCCAACATCAAGGTTCACCTCTTCATAATGACTCAATTTGCTACAGCTTGTCCTTTCATGAGCAGTGGCACGATGTTTCCTCTTTCCAGACGCTATCATCTCCTACACATTTTCCGGCTCCATTTCATGTAGACCCCATTTTAACCCAAATTTTGAGTTCTCATCCCTGTCATTACCCATATCAACAATCGCCTCTCTTGAATTATGTCTGCCTTGGAGTATTCTTGTCCTCTGCAGAACTGAAAGTTTAGCCATCCATTGCATTACAGCACATTTAAGGTCTGGAAAAGATACCAGGTTCACAACTCTCATTCTTCAGGTTGGTACTCAGATATGTGCTCAGAGCTAAGTATATTCTTATAGCTTACAAATACTAAGCACATGATTAAGAAGTATCCTTAAAACAGTCACTAGCTTTGAGCAAACATGAGGCAGTTCAAATAGTCTTTTCCATACAATTTGCCCTAGTTTGACACAATTTATTAAAAAGAAAAAACCCTTGATCTGAAAAGCGGAATGGATTTTTTCGTTATTATTATTTTTAAATGACAGAAAATTTTCCCAGGTATGATGGCCCATTGCTGTGATTAATCACAGTGCAGCCAGAGCAGAGGACTGTGTGGAGTGCTCAGCAATCAAAGCCATCAGTTCTGCCTGTTGTGATCAGATTGCAGTTTTTGGCAAGCGTGGGCATCAGTTTCTTGATTTCATCTACAGAGAACAAGCAGAATAGGAGATCAACAACTCCTTTTATGAGCACCAGTGGCTCATTTTATCTGCATCTGCTGGATGTCTATACCTCTGGAACTGTGCTCTGCAGACCTTACCAAGTTCGTATTGGCAATGTCAAAAAAAATGTTACTTTAAAATCATCAAATCAGGACAAACCTGAGACTTGCTGATCATTCCCTTTGATGTTCAGGGAGCTGAAAAAATTTGAATGTGATGGGATTTGTAAGGAATATCGTGCTTTTTATTCTTTTTTCTTCCTTTTCTTTTTTTTTCTTTTTTGTTCTTTGTAAACACAAAGCTTGAATTTTTACCCTGAAAAATAACATCAAGCATCTTTAGATGTACTCTTGTGCTGATTCAGAAGGAAAGGGAAAAAAAAATCAAATCAATACTAGAACTCGAAAAACAAACAAACAAACAAAAAACCAACACCCTACTAACAATCTTACCAAAACAAAAACCAAAACAGCCCAAAAACCTATCTGGGCTGGTCTCAAAATCTTTTCTTGCAATATAGTCATTACACAGTATCATATTTTCAAGCTATATTTTATATACATAATATTGAGCATGCACAAACTATGCCACGACAGTCAAAATTAACAAAGAATGCATATATATCAATGTTACCAAAGCATATCAGAATGAAAAATTTCATTTTCCTTCATCTTCCAGAACTTCATTCAGTGCACTTCCAGACTACATTTTTTTATTTTTTGTAATGTACAATTCCTCTATCCAAAGTTTTGTGATTAGTTCAATGACATGGTAATTGTTTCTTTCCTGTTTAGAAATATCCTGAATAGGATGAAGTTCAATTTCTGGCTGCAAATACCTCTTCATAATTACCATTGTGTAACTGCTTTTTCTAAAGGATTACATTAAAATTATTTTAGGCATCTATTTCAATTTTATTTAAAATAGATTTCCTGAAGCTGAAAAACCTTTGCATTTACTTTTGGCCTTCTCCTCATTACTGCTTCACGTGTAATGATGCCATAATGATTCACTGCTTGATGTTCTCCAGTTTCAGACTTATTTATTGTAATTGCCTAATTTCTTATGAGAAAGGCAGATAAGGAAATATTTCAAGAGGCTTGTAAATAACTGCCAAGGACCACAAAACTGCAGTTTTTCTTAATTTATATCTAAAATGGTTTGCTGTGCTAGCTCAAATAATGTGTTTATACAATTTTTTTCAGTGCAGTTTGTGTCATTCATCACTCATTAAGCACTATGAGCTACGCATCCTGTTTTAAAACTTCAAGGTACCATTACTGCAATGCATTGTATTTTTTTTTCCTTGAAAACCAGCAGTAGGGTAATGACGTGACTTTGGATAAAAGACTCTCCTTTTGATTTAACTCCAGCTATTCTTACCTATGAAATAAAAAAGGTCCCAGTCCTGCACAGTTGCATGACTCCTTGGTTTCCCAGTGCAAAAGTAGTCAGGATTCAGTCTTTTCTGGATTTCAGCTTCTTGAGAGTTTCACTTATGATATATGCTTTTTACTATTTTGTAGTTTTTGTTACACCCTTTAAAAATAGTCAAGGAGAAAATACCTATCCTGAAAGCATGACCTTGCAATATTTTTCCATTCTGCCTTCTAGCTCTAGGAGGGAATATGGGCTGGCTAATAAACGCGGTTTCCAGCACCATGCTGCTAACATGATTGATGTTGCGGGTGGCAGTGCTTATGATAATAGGGAAGTTAATGAGAAAAGCCAGGCTGGTTCATGTTTTGTAAGACTCAAAATAAAACTCAGCATTTGTCAATAGGGGAGAGACAAACACTGAAAAAGAGAGAAAGAAAGAAAGGTTACAGTCCAAAAAAGCAGGTATTCAAAACAGGAGAATGACACTGTCCTAGCTAGAAATATCGGTGAATAGTGTTGTATGTTGGCCTTGTGCAATGATGCCTTGTTTACATGGTTTATATTAATATCAGTTACTTCCTGAACCGAGACTGAGGATGTGTTGAAGTAAGGATTTGTGAGGATATTTAAAAATAGGGTGAAGAGACAGAGAGGAAAGAGCAGGAGTCCAGAATAAGTACTATTGAATTTGTGTGGCACTGTGCAGACTTCTAGCTTGTTCATAGGTTAAAACTGCAGACCTTATGAAAGGAATTGTAGGCAAACAAAAACAAAAAGAGAAATATATACAAAAACACACCACCACTAAAAAACACTAAGATTTTAGTCACAGAAGCGTGGTAAATCTGGAGGAAATATCACAGAAGTGATAAGGTTGGCAATTTTAAATTCAGTCCAGTCTGCTTTCTGCATCTGCAGAGCCTTGCTTTGCAGAAATAACCGTGCAAAGACAAAGGGCAGGCAGGTAAGACCCTGCTCTTCAATTACCCATGCACACAGCTTTGCAGAGATAAAATGAAATGGTGTGTGCCTTTTCCAGCAGAACCCAATGGGAAATATGGCTCTGGGACAGTCCCCTTTCCCTCCCCTTCCCCTGCAGATAGAGGTCTAAAAAATAAATTCTTTACTTAGAACTATGGCTAAAGTTCACCCTAATACCATTACGACAGGTTTTGTTCTGATACATGTGGCAGTCTGCTACTTTTGAATCTTCCTTTGACTAAAGCTACTTGTTCTCAAACACTTGACATTCCTCTTTGTAAGAGAACCATTGGGTTGGCAGAAATTCGGTGAAAGATAAAGAACCGCATCCAGAAACAATTCTAACATGGTAGAGAGAGAGAAAAAAAAAATAAAATAAAATAAGGATGGGTGAGCAAGTTGAAAGATACGGATTAATTGGTACTAGAGGGAATTAGTATAGATAAAGAGGAGAATAAAAGGAGTGGTTTGTCAACATGGATGGGCCTTGAATTGCCTTAAGAAAGGATCTGTACACGCATTCCTTGGTTTTCTACTTAGTCATTAATTACTTCTTGAGTCTTGCAAATACAGGCATGCTTACACCGTGTAACACAGAGCTGTGCTGGAGATCCCCAAGCCAGATACACAAAGAAACTAGCACATCTACACACTGCAATGCTGTGCCACACAGACAAACTCAATCTGGTCACAGAAACAGCGTTACCTCACAGGAACACCTCGCCTGGGCACAGCACCGTACCTGGACCCACAGCACCCAGCTGGAGCTAGGCCAGCTGTCTTCACAAGGAGCAACGTGGTACAGCCTGGAGACATTGCAGGGGCTGAATGGAAGAGCACAACACTTTTCTTCAAAACATAGAAAATAATTAGGCCACCTTGATGTTTTACAGAACTAATTTGTAAAGGAAACATCCAGGAAAGCAGGATGGTACTGTCTGGACAGTGAGAGAGTCTTACAGTGGATATCACTGTAGATGTCAGCAAAAGTCCAGGTCAAACTGGTGGCAGTCATACTGCCAGAGAGCCTCGCTGCTCACCAGGACCACACAAACAGCAACAAGAGATGCAGCAGTGAGCCAGGACCTGCCTTTTTGTTCAGTTACATTTTCCACTGCTCTCCTTGGGAACGTGTCAGAATGAGGCTCAGATAACATCAGGAGTTTCTGCCACACCGCCCAGTATTTTGGCCCATGAACGCCTTGCAGCCCTGGTTTTAGTTCTGTGCTGCTGCATGAAGATACCAGCACATGGTTCCCACAGGCAGGCTCCAGAGGCTGCTTGTACTGTTCTGCAACAGCCTTCAGGGACGTGAAGTCCCTGAGAAAAAGGAACAAAACTCACAGCCTTTTCCACTTAAAAATAAACCAGTTAAATGAGAGGAAGCAGGGCAGGTGGCTCGTTTCCTGTGAGCAGCACGGCTGATTGCAGGGCGAGCCCAGGCTGCGATTCATGGGCCAGGTTAGAGCCATTGTCCTCATCCGCCCGCGCACAGGAAGGAGAGCCCAGTCCCATTCGGCACCGCCCTGGGCACCTGAAATCTCGGCAGGACTTAAAAATGCCATGAGAGCAAGCCTGCTTCTCCCCATTTTGCTCTCCTTTGCTGGAGTTTGACCACCAGCATGCTGTGTGAGCAGAGAGAGGTTATTGTCGCACTGTGCCGCCACAATAAACTGGCCCAAATATTCCCAGGAAAGACAATATGAACAAATCACAACACGAGCACTTAGCACATGTATGAGAAGTTGTTGATATTTCCCTCTTCCTTGGTTCTGGTCAAAAGAACAAGCACCAAACCTGGGAGACAAATCACTTCCCGTTTCTGCTGCTCTGTTTAGGGATGTGCTCATCTAGAAAGCCATGCCAGGGGGACACTTTGTGGAAGTCTCTTGCTAAAATATGAGCAGAAAAGTGCTGATGTACAAGGAGGCCCCTCCTCCCCATTTAAAAGACATCTTACAGCCTCCTGCATGTTTCCTTAAAAGAGCCTTCCCTTTCCATCAGTCTTGTTCTCCATGGCAGTGGCTGATAAATTAAGAGGGTGACATGGGGTGATCAGCCTGCGTCTCCTCCCAGCCTGGCTTGCCTCTGCTTGATGCTTCTCAATGCAGAGAAGCTACTGCCCCACTTCTGGCAGGGAACAGTCCACGCTGCCATAAATCCAGACGTTCCCAGCAAGATCAAGAAGGAGGGCGGCTGTGGGAGGCCTCAGTGGAGGCAGGGGAAGCTATAACAAATGTGTGAAAATTAACTGGATGCATGTTTACATCTGATATGTCTACACATATGGGCACAGGCAGTCGTGTGCTCGCTCGGCCCTGGTTGGGTCCCACCAGATGTGAGCCTCTTGCAGCTGGGAAATGCCTTTTGTGCGTGTGTGTGTGTGTGTGTGTGTGTGTGTGTCACTGAGTCTGAGTTAAGCTGCATCAGCGTATAAAGCACGGCTGCAGAGCTCCCAGCCTAGACTGCCTCTCATCCAGATGGAGATGATAAAGCAAATGTTTGCACCTGCTCATGTGGACATACATTTAGAGGTTTTGCTGACACAGGTTCAGTGAAAAAAGCAATGGGCAAAACTCTGCCCCCACATGCTTGCACAGCTCAGTAGGGTTCAGATGTATTCATCTGGTCACTTCAGGATGTCACACACTGCTTTCCAACAGCTGGACCAAACACAAGACAAGCATTTCTTGCTCCTGCCTTTTAGCATCGCCTCCTCCACTTGCTGCAGAGGTTTGTCCTGTCCATGCTAAGCACCATGCCCCAAAAGAACCATCACTTGGGCTCTGGAGGGCAGACAGCAGCGCCAGTTCAACTCCTGTTTATCCACTGCCAGAAAACAGCTTCAGAATGGGTCTTCTACTGAAATAGCTACATTTTTCATCTGTAATTCACTTGTAATCTGAGGGCAAGGATCACAAGTCCTCTTATCTTTGCCTTCTGGTGCTCAGCTGTGACTATGCCAACTTAAAACACCAGTAGAGTAAGACTCCTTTCCAGTGCTTATGGCTGAAGAACGAGCCTAGATTAATTTAAGTGACTACTTTACACTTTAAGCTTACAAGTGGAAACTGAGCATACTGAAAAAGAGAAATCCATTTTTCCCCATAAATATTTTTCATAATATTTCTCAGAAAAATGTCTAAACTGATGACAGTGCAATCTACTTTGTTAGCTATGACCTTGCACTTACTATTTTTCTGTAAATAAAAAAGGGGAGGGCAAGGTTCAGATTTATTTAGTATTCTTCAAAATTAAATACATCACCATGCAGCTATGTGAAAAAACAGACCCAAGATTTCATCAGCTTCTCTCTTCTCCTCTGGAGGATTAATAACTTCTCAAGCACAAATTATTGTCTTGTTAGCACCATCTTATTAGAAAAAAAACATTTAACTTGTGCACTGGGTGTTAATTTTTTGACAGTTTGTTACTTAAATAGTGAGTAGTTACTATGTAAAAGAAAAGAAAATGGGGAAAGTACACTCAGGAAAAATATCCCTACCTACATATGACCTTCTGTACAACTGCCTGATAAGAAGTCAAATGAAGCAAGGCTTCATTACTCTTTTGGAGAAGATTTTCCTGTGAAAATAGATCTCCTCACAGTGGGTTGCCAGCTTCATTATTAATTGCCATACCCTCACATTCTTTTCTATGGACTATGGCACAATTATGGCCCTGGTGGAATAGGTCTGGCCCAAGGGGGAAGAGCTGGTGGGCTCAAGAGGGGCCAGGGCAGCTGCAGGAGCACTGGTACGGAGTCAGGTCACCCGCCGGATCCACCCAAGAACAATAATGGCAGAGCTTGCAGGATGCAATCAAGTGCATTCTTCTCCTGGGTGATTAAAGAAATATTCAATTTGATGTAACTGAGGTACAAAAGCTCTCTGTATCCTTCTGCAAAGCACAGATGAATGCCTTGCTTTAAACGCTTTACAAAAAGTGCAGTATGCCAAAGACATATCATTTACATGGAATCCAGGCAGCTTCATGCAATCACTGCTTGCAGATAATTATACCAAAACTAATGGGAAATTAAAAAAATATATCTGAAGGGAGTAAGTCAACTTCTCAGTTATCAAGGTTTATTTTAATTCCCCCATTGGAAACCTGTGGAGGTTCTCTAGGAATACCTCTTTTCTATTAATGCAACGAATCCAAAATGAACACTTAAAAGAACACTTCCTCATTCTGACTTGGTAACTGCACCCAGTTTAAAATCTGAAAACAATATAAAATTGATATAAATTGACTGTCAATTAAACAAGATGAGGTATGAGTGACAATGGGCAAAAAATTCAAGCAAGCGCTGAGTTTTCCTCTCCTTGTTTCGCCAAGGCTTCTGCCCCCTGAAGTCTCTAGCAATGGTATAAATCACATCTCTGTATCTTCAAAGTGTGATTAAATATCCAACATGAGAAAATAACATTGTACATCACTTAACAGCAGTTGTGCCCTGACATATTCAAAATCAATTATCTTTCACATCATGCAGTCTCAACTGTTAGCAGTTATTTGTGGTGCTAATTTGAGTTGTCCTGGATAATTAGAGGATCTGTATCTCCATCATTATAAAAAATTACTTTTGCTGGGATTTGCGCAGGGGTACTAACGGCATTACAATCATAGCAATTTTAATAAAGGCCAGATTATATCTAGCCCTAACACTCCAAATCTTTAATGAATTTATCCCACAATATCCACAGAAGATAATTAAGTACATTTATCCCCATTTGCTGTCAGTGAGAAAGTGAAGCTCAGAGGTAACATGATTTAGATGCTCACAGGCTAAGCACCCTGCTTACCTGCATTTCTTATGCACATATACACAGGGAAAACAAACAAACAAACAAAAAAGAAAGAAACAAACAAACCCCACAAGCACAAGGATAGTGGCAGAGGAAAGGTCGGACTCATCCTGGAGAAGACCTGAGCTTCTCACACCAATATGCCCTTGTCTTTAAGTACTGCAATATTTCCAGGGCCAGACTAATTTAAACAGGGAGGATTCATAGGCATGAGTCCCAGCTAAACTATAGTATATGGTAATGAGGAAAAATAAAAATTAAAAGCCTGTTGGAGTTTTGCCTGCAGCAGGGGAAGGAAGTTTCCTGACAAGGGTTATTGTTTCAGGAGAGTTTGATGAAATAATAAACAAAATATTGCACTGCTAATGATTTCTGTAGATCCATGATGCCTTGCAATGCAGGGGAGTAGGTATACTCCCTGCCTAGGAAGGGCTTCCTACATAGTTTCAATCTGAAATAACACACACTCCTTTATCAATGACAAAAAGATAGAAGGCAATTCCTCAGCACGGGGCTTTCTCTAGAGAAGAAGTGGTCCCATCAATGTTCAAGGTGTGTGAGAGATTCAAATGGTTTTACCACTCAGGCTTCTTTTTCAAGTTGCATTAAATCTGCCCTGAACCAATATTATAAAGGACAAAGGTCAAGGCTTTATTTATATAATACAAGGATGTAATGCAATAACCGGCTGTTTAAGACACGTAACTAAAAGATCAGGGACAAAGCTGCAGACAGGATGTCAGCACTGCACAGGGAATTAGCCATGCAACTCCCTCCTATTAATTACAGATACGCACATCCGAATCACCATGCATCACGACGAAAACGTACCAAGCGATAACTGTGATTCATACTTTACCATTAACAATGCAGCAAAAGGTGAAAGAGGATGGTGCTCTTCCCGTACCGTTAAGTAACCATAGCTCTATGTTCTTCCTATGTCCAACCTGAAATGGAACAGCAGCCGTGGAACAACGTGGTAGGAGGTTATTTTCATGACCTCCTATAAATGCCATTTTTTGAAATGTTACTATATAAGGTATAAGTATTCCCACACCAACTGTCAGGCACCAATATAATATTTTTCTACAAAACCCTAACAAAAATTAAATATTGTTACAACTTGCAAGATAACCAAAAGTACATTATGTATCCTTGTGTCTGCCAGAGGCAAAAGGGTTTTATAAGCTCAGAAAGACTTTGAGAAGTTTAATTTCTAAATCCTTTGTGCAAAGTAACTTACTTGCTTAACATGGGGCATACATGTATGCTGCAACTCTACTCACAGTGAAGTACATCTACAATTTGGAGCTCACCATGAATTTTGGATACAAGAGTACGTCTTAGTTATGTGACATATATCCTCTTGTCAATGATCCTGTCCAAAAAAGTTTTAGCAACAATAATGAAGAGAGAGAAAAGTTTTCCTATACATTAATATTGTATATAAACAGCATATTATCTAACTTATTAGGACCAATTGCACTCTTAAACATTCTTGGTCAGTTGTCATTAACATGAGTAAAGGATGTGCATACAACAGGCTGAACTTGATCCCTGAAAACACTTGTGATTAGATTCAGTCAGAGAGCAAGGAACTGCTTTTGCAAGAGATGTCTGCCCTTGCAACAACGTTCCTTGGGTGTACAGTGTCTGCATGATGTTGGTTCTCATAGTAAAATTGAGATGTTTGAAAGTTAACAAAAAATTGCTCAAAGCATGGAAAAGGAGCACGCAACACAAAATTATAAAAATTTGATTGAAATGTCTCTGACAACATAGACATTTAATTGCTTTGGTTGGGTCTGCTGTAAATGCTGGTTTTCTTTCTTCTTTTCTTTTAATGGTTTTATTGCATCTAATTTAAATGTTGAATTTCTGGTTTATGCAAGACTGACACAAAGACAAAATCCATCTAATTGTAATAGTACTTATCTAAGGCTTTACTGTATTATTCTAAAAGGCTGTTGCCATTTAACTTTGTCCTCACGACATCTGTAACTAATGCAAAATTGGAGCCCTTATAAGGGCTTTAAAATAATGTTTTTCAGCATTAACTGCCAGGTAGCCTTTTTCAAATGTTTTCCATGCACTTTCTGTTCTAGATTTGGAAACTGTGGCTCTTCATGTAGTCTCTAAGTGATGGAAAAGATCCATCAAAGCTCTTCTGGTAACCAGGTGTATCCTATTTTCCCAGGAGCAGTGTTTCTCTGGCAGTGAAAGATGGCTGATGTTCTTTACCTCAAGTGAACTGTACCCTGTAGGCCAAGAGAAAACTGAGCCAAGAATCTGCTCTTCAGCTGAGCTGTTTTACAGGTGAAATCACGGGTTATGGCTCACATTCACCAGCCGAGACATGAAGGAGTCTGTGCTTGGAATCAGGAACACTTTGACTGTTCCTGGTCACTGCTGGTTTGGACCAGAAAGACACAGGTCCAATATTCACTACTTGTAGGCTTTGCCTGTCTCTTAAGGCAAAAAAGTCCCCCTTCCACAGGACTCCTCTCCTGATACATGAAAAAACTGCAGTACCTGTAGTCCTGATGCTTCACAGCTAGTGGCGAAGAACATGGGAAAGAGGTTTCTTCTGTTCCGTTTCCTTGCCCCAGTAACCAAAGATCAGAAGACATTCTTAAGGATGTCATTCACTGATGTTTCTATAGCATAGCATTCAATAGATAAATTTCAATATATAAAATCAGACAAACTACTTACATACTTCAGTCCTAAGACTTTATTTTATTTTAGCTCAAAGCTGGTATCTTCAGGAATGGAAGTTGTGTTACCTTTTATGCTTTATCAGTCTTTGCTAAGCCGACAACAATTCTGCAAATTTCTGACTGAACTATAAAGGTTTTGGTCACCGCAACTATTTCATTATAACCATGTCAGCCCAGCTTTAAGACGTAAAGACCTTAAAAGTGATTGCACAATGTTATTACTATAAGAATGGCGAAATGTGTGTAAGAACAGTGGTTTTTCATGTTATAACTCAGTTCCTCAGGATGGGAACATAGCTTCCTGTTTTCTTGACAGCTGAAGACGCAGAGTGTGCAGTAGAGGTTGACTGAACCCAATCGAACCTGTCCTTTAATTTCTGTAACTCATCTCCTGTCTCAGCCTGCTAAGGAAAGTCTCTCAACAATGACAAAAGTCTACCCTCAAGTTACCATCTCTTGTGCTCTGCACCTGTGAACTGAGGCTCTGCAATATGAAGCACTCACATGAAACTTCGCTGAACATGTAGCATCTCTTGGTAGAGATGAAACTCACAAGTCCAAACCATCATTCAGTGAACTCTGCCAGCTTCAGGCTGCCCGGGTCCTGTGCTGCATTAACCCATGCTCAGAAAAAGTGTCCCACAGTCCAGATCACTGTAAAGTGAAAAACCTTTCCAAATGAGAACACACTGCTCCAAGGTTGATTCCTCTGAATAAAATATGAAGGTAAGCCACAAATTTCTGACCATGCTTTGAAATGCATTTCAGCCAGTTTCCCATCTGTTTATCTAAATGTGAGCCATCATGCAGATTTTAAACAGTCTTTAATGAACTCAGTGAAATTGCCACACATGTAAGTGATCCCTGTGTGTGTGTGTATAAAATGGAAGGATTGGGGCTGCTGTAACCTATGTTTAAAAAAAGGGAGGGATGACAGAAACGTGAACATAGGGAAAGGAAACACGCAGCCTCAGAGAGAAGTGGATAGAAAAGACAAATAAAAGGTTCTTTATCATTGCTCAATACTAAAATAGTTGAACTTTTCACATGACAGATTTAAACACAACATTGGGAGAGGAAATTATTATTCCAGCTCTTTAGAGAGAAACCCAGTCCCAAAATAAGACTGCATAAGTAGTGGGAAACCCCTAGTGACTGGGCATTCCCTAACTCAATGCCTGTCTTGTGTGTTTTGACATTCTGGGGGTTGCACTTCTGCCTGCACGATGGAAAACACAAAGGGCCTTGTGTTTGCTTTTGGCCTCTGGCTGCTATTGTAATACACAATAACATAAATATTGCTAACATTCTTTCAGCAATACAGAGCACATCTAGGAAATGAACTGCAAAAATCTGGACTAAGGGTCCAGTGTGTCCCAACCAACAGTTCATCCCTCCTCCTTGAACAGCCATTACAAAGGAAGAAGAAACAGAAATGGGAGCAGAAGGCAGTGACAGAAGGAAGATGGGAACAGACGGAACTTCACACATATCTTCCAGCAGTTGGGTGCCTGGGGGCAGTGGAAGAAAGGTCATAAAAAACAGCCAAACACCACCACAAATCAAATGTGCATCAGAAAGTTTATTCCTGGACAATATGGGTGGATGCAGCACAAGGGGGTAGAAAAAGAGTGACATGAACATCTTGCTTAAATGAACACATCAACTTTTTTTTTTTTTTATTTAATTGAAATAAAATCTAATTAACTGCAATGTGTAAAATAAATTGAGAGCTTTTTGGCAGGGGGGAGGCAAAAGCTACTGCATTCCAGGGGTATGCTTTATTACTGCCTCTTTTTGAATTGCAAACCAGTCAGCTCAAGGGGATTTAAATAAGACCACTGTTAGAGATGTTCGTGCACTCCAACACCTTAGAAGAATAGGGAAGGCTCCTTCTAAGATGCCACTGTGACTACATCTTAGGAAGCTGATCCAAGCAGGGACACAGTTCCTTGAAAACCTTCAGAAAGAGGATTAACCTCTCCACACTGAGACACAGAAAATCTAACGAGATGCCCCAAAACTGCCTTCCCATTCTGCAATTTTAATTGGCACAGACATGTGAGTAAGAAGTTCTCCTGCAAGAACATGGGTGTAGCTGTTTGTGACATGAAGAGTCTGCTCTTAGGGAGGGCAAAATCCTGTCCTTTCTGAAATCAGCCACGTAAATCCTATTGACTTTCGGAGGTTTCCAGTTTCAGCAAGTAGCACATAATCCTGCAGCCCTGAAATCACAACTGTGCAGATACACTGCACGAAGCATTGTTTGAGTACTGTTCTTTGTTGGACTTGTTAATCCTTCTAGAATGAGAGGTGTTTGAAGTTGCAGCAGTTTAGATACTTCTGACTCCTGCTTCCAGCTCCTCTGTGACCTATACAGTGGTGTTTTGGTTATGGTTGTTTGCAGGTACTGCATATATTGGTTATGGTTGTTTGCAGGTACTGGAGAGCAGTTCCTTCACCTAGGAATGGGAGATAATCCTGGCTCTCGTCCATGCAATATAATTTAATCCTCCCTGTCCAACTTCCCGGCTTTCCACATCCCTGTATATTTTTTTTTTACTTGTGTAATGATCCATGCCTCCCCAGTTCACCAATCTTCAAATTTCTTCCAAGTAAAAAAAAAACAAACCACAAAACAACAACATAAGACACTGTAGCACCCACATGGCTTCTGCACAAGTACAATATGAAGCAAAACAGGATCTCTTCTCCATGCTGCATTCATATTGGAGCTTACAATCCCGCCTGGTTTGGATTTGCCCAAGGACTGGGTCTGTCTTTGGACCACCCAGACGCATCAAACACTGCTTCTACAGACAGAAGGTATATATGAGAATTGAGCAGCACACAGGTGCCCGTGGGGGCATCACAAAGCAGCAGCAAGGCAGGTTAGATGTGGCAGAGCAGCCACCACCAGCACCAGGCACCTTGGTGCCCTAACGAGGCAGCAGGTTCGCACGTTCCCCATCGCAGCAGCGCTCCTCGTGCAGAATCATCACCACAATTGGAAGTAATTGGAGGTCTTTCTGCCAGGCTCAGCAGGGAAAACAAGGAGTGAAAGGGCATGGGTGGATGGCTGCTGGGGCCGGCCACGAGCCCTCGGGGTGGGGGCACGCTGGTGGCAGGGTGTGGAGAAGGTCTCAGTGCCACTGCCTGCTATGGGCTGCCCCTTAAAAGCAGGATGCAAGCCCTGTGCTTGCCAATCAGCTGTAACCACTAAGACATTAAAATAAACCCAAGCAGAAGTGTTGCTGACATCCTAGATTATATAAAGGGCTGGCTTTAGTGAGCAGCCTTGCCTCTGTGTTGTTACAGACTCCCTTCCACCCTTCTTGCTCCATTTCTCACCCGTGGCTGTGGCTCAGGTCTCATAATAGAAAGTCCCATGCTTGTCCTGGTCTCCTCACCACACACAGAGCAGGAATTTGGAGCAGGGTTATTGTTTGGGGTACTTCAGGACTCAATGTTCTCCTGAAGTGGTTTTTGTTTCTTTTTAAAAGCATTATTATTTAACAGTTTGATTAAAAATAATACCGAAGTGTGAGAAGAGGCACTTGTGACACACTAAACTGACCTACTAAATTCCAAAACTCTCCACTACACAGCCCGTCAAGCAGACGTTTTGCAATTGCATTTGCCATGAACAGGTGGAAAAGTATTCGCCTCAGGCCAGAGGTGAACACAGACACAGAGGGGGCCAGAAAGCTGGTGGCTCTTCGAGGAAGCCATGGAGCTGGGTACCCTCAGCCCAGGATATGTCTAAGCTCACCCTGCAGAGCCAGAATGGCCAGGAGGCTCCAAGCCAGCAGATATTAGAAATCCAAATTCACCAGCAGCTTACCAAGCAGCTTGACAGCAAACCAGGCAGGGGTGAGTGCTTCAGCACAAGTCAGTAGGAATGGTATCTCTGCTTTGGTATCAGCTAATCAGTCTTCTCCTGAAGGTGTTCCTTACCATTCCTGCCATAAAGCTGAAAGCAGGCTGCGGAGGAAGCCCCAAACCCTACTTTCTACAGCTGGGTGTAGTAGACAGCAGTCATCTTCTTGTGTCATACCTGAAACATTTCTGTTTGTTTATTTTCCCCATGAACTGAATTTAATGCACACTGATGCAACTGCAATCCATCCTTCTTGCACTATGTTTTTAGTTTGTGACTGCTTTGTCTCCATCCTTAGACAAGACAATATTATTAGGGACGTTTTATAATAGTTATCTTTCTAACTCTTACGTGACTATTTACTGCCATAGGACACGGTTGCTTCGCACCCAAACATCTTCAAACAAAATACTATGGTAACACTTAATATTCTGGCAGGCTGTATAGCATCTATAATCCCAAGTGGGTCTTTGAGTATGTTTTATTGATTTGCTTTGGCTGTACGTGAATAAAGAATCAAGGATCTATCTGGCAGCTTTATTTTATGTTGGTACTGAATGACAGAAAAGGGAACTTTCACCCCAGTCAGAATCAGGTCCTCAGTCCTAGAGCCAACAACAACAAAAGGTTCAAATACGACCTCTGCATGAAAGAGTCGTCTGAAGAATGAGCTATGCTAAAACCCAGCCTCACATCTCTTCTTGCAAGATGTGCACACTCCCACTCCCTTTCTGGAGCTCTGCTCCTACCTTGTTCCTGCAAACTCAAAAACCAAAATACAACAGGAGAGCTTTGATTAATTTTTCATGAGATACTCTGCTTTCTCTTCTGTCACGATGAATTCCCATTTCCCAGATTTTTCCAGCCTCTGTTTCCCTCCTGTGTGTCCGTTTTAGCCGACCTCCACTCTTCCCTCTAGTGCCTGACACTGCTCTCTTTGTCAGGAGAGGCGCATGAAGTTCAGGTTTTCCCCTTTCCATTTCTCTTTGGACCTGACACTGCTGCTGACCCCTGCTCAGCCTCCTCTTTGAAGTGCTTTCTCTACTCTCTGCTTTCCCACCAGATCGTGTTAACCCTCCTCCTCTCCCCACTCCATCAGTTGGCTTCAATAAGTGAGAGGGGCTCACTGGAACCTCAGCTTTTGTCTTATCAGTGCTCTTTCACTTCTCATAAAATCCTACCCACCTTCCACATAAAACAGTTTGGCAAAAAGCAACCACTGGGGAGGCCTGGAAAATGCTGCTAAATGTCACACAGGGAATACCACTAGCTGCATGAGACAAGCCAGCCAAGCAGGTCTCACATTTGACCCGTGCAACTGCACAGCGGCTTCTAAAAGCAAGAAACCCAGTCCCCCAAGATGTGATATTAAAGTGATTTTTTTGACATGTGCTTTAAACAATGTTATTCTTGTGGGACACTGCATCATTGCTCCGCTCTATTGTAATTTTAATAGAAAAAAAAAAAATAACAAATTTAGCCTAAGTATAGATATCTGATTTGACTCAGTCTCCTTGGCGCTACAGCTCCTACCTGATGGATGTTCAGGTCAAAACAAGAAATGGTATCAGCACAAAGAGAGTGGTTTTGCTCTCCCATATTAAAGACTCCTGACAGCTTTCCAGATCTATAAATATTCTAATTATTCCCACAGAGTGGCAAGAAAGAATGATTTGTATCCTTCTAGCTTGTTGTGTTAACACATTCCCATTTTTCAGTGTTTCCCAGTTGGATAAATACCATGACAAATAGAGGAAACCCCTGCAAGAGAAAATACATTTTAAAGTAAATTGCACCGATGTGTAGTTTATAAATATTTGTAATGGTGCAGGGAAAATACCTCTATTCATCCCATTAATGTATATTGAATACAAAGATAACCAGCCTCCATTGATGTTTCCCACACACAAACACTATGAAGAAAATTTCCAGCACAGGAAAAAAAAAAAGGAAGAATTGTATTTGTTATATGAACATGCATAATCATATAAACAAAACCACTTCAAAATAGAAAATGCTACTTTAATTACATTATTAAAGCTTGATTTATTTTCTATATCTCTTTTGCTAGAAAGTTAAAGATCTCACAAAATCTGAGTCATCTTGCCTGGGGATCAAAAACAGAAAGAAAATTGAGAGCTCAGTAAATGTTACAACCTCTTAACCACTCTGCAAGCAAGAACTGATGATAACACTTAAACAAGAATGCACAAACATTATTTTGCTCAAAAATTGCATTGCAAAGATAAACGATAAGAACTTGGGAATACCCTGCTTAACACAGCAGGCTGAAGGACTTGTACAGATCTTTGCAATCGCCAAAGTGCTTTTCGTTATTGCTTTCTAGATCATTTGCTGTTTTAAAGAGTTATCATAATTCCAAAATCCAGCTCTGGCTTCTTCAGTCACCACCTGAGAATAGTGCAGCTGCACTTTGTTTGCAGAGAACAAGCACATTTCCACACATGTACGTGATGTACATACACACGTGGCTCCACAGGAGCAGCATGTGGACACAGAGGCACAGTGTTCAGACACGCCTCTGTGCGTAAGGCTGGGCTGGGCATTCCCCCACCAGTTCTGGACAGCTTAATCCCTCTGTGCCATGCTGCTGCACCCGTACAGAGGCAACAACAACCTCACCCTGCTCCCAGCTTTTCACTACCTTGGGCATTTCAAGGAGCAAGAACCTCTCACCTAATGCAAACGGGTACTTCTTCCACTTGCTCATTTTCCTGCTCATCATCATCATGCAATTAAAGGATTTCTGATGCAAGTCATTAAAAATCTACCCCATGAAGCAGTCCAAAACACAAACTGTTCAAAAGCGAACAGTGTAAGCCCCTCACTTCACGGCTACCAGCATGCTTATGTGCAGCAACATCTCACCTTTAAAAATTTGCTGGCAAACTGCTCAACAAAAAAGAAATGAGGCTGGGGACAACCTTAATTTTCTCCCTGTAATCCCTGAGAAAATCAATGTGGCCAAGGCCACTGGTGTGGCTTTCCCCAGAGCAGATGCTTGAGGTTTGCAGGAGCCCTGGCTGACCCTCAGCAGAACCTCCTCCTCCCAGCTCCTTCAAGGATTTTAGCAAGGTGAATGCTTGCTGTTATGGAGCTGGCTAACAGCCACCACTCATTTTGCACTGGCCATTAAGCAGCCTGCAGGCAACCCGCATGGATCCGAAGCTGTCACATATGTTTGTTTTGCTGGGGGGGGAAAGCAGGTTGGGAAGGCTGGCAAAACCCGTGTTTCTCCTCTGTAAACAGAGAACCCTCCCGTGCTGGCTTATAAATTTCATTGCACCATATTCTCAAGGTCTCAGCCCTGAGCTGGACAGAAAAGAAGCAGCATCCTCTCCCCCAAGCAACTCGCCAGGCGGCCACATCCTTACTGGTGAGTTCAGGGCACCAGATGAAGGCAGAAACCTGCAGCCAAGACCAAAGGGAGCTGTAATGGGCCATGCTCTGAGCCGTTCCGCTACAGCATGAGGGAAATAGCTTTCAAGAGCAACAAAGAGCATGTACATTTTGTACCATGTTAAAGAGGAAAAATAACGACAAGAAAAAGAAAAGCTTTGGTTGTGAAGGATGTTCCAGCAGAGGTGATTAATGGTGTTGAAAGAAACCCCAATTGTTTTTTCAAACTTCTTTCCAATTAGCCACAAAGTTGCTCCCTCTTTTTTTTTTTTTTTTTTTTTCCTTTTTACTTTATTCCTTCTTCCCTTTACCTGTGTTTGACTTAGAGTTAAGGTTGGTGATTTGTATTATGACAGCAAAAATAAAGGATCGGCATACTGTATGCATGTGGATTTAAAGCATTGCCTTTGATGGCTCATTAGCTGCATGTGGCTACATGCAACACTGCTCGGCTGAGATATATTGCCCAGGATTTAATTCCAGAATAATTTCAAAGGCATTAAATTGAATGCTTGCCCTTTTCACCATGGTATTTAAATGGTACTTTGTATGCCAAGCTTAAAAAAAAAAAAAAAAAAAAAAAAGCAGGGAAAACAGATGCAGTACTGTTGGAGCATGTACTGAACTTTGTTAAAATGTTAAACATTTATTAGATTATTATTTTTTTTTAAACAAGATAGTGTTAAACCAGTTGTTACTTCAATTAACTTTCTTTGCTACAAGGGAAAAAGGAGAGGGTTTTGCTAACAAACAGCACTCAGAACTAGCGAACAGTGTCTCGTTTGTTCAGTAAGGCTTAAAGACAAGAACAGTCTCAAGCTGGAGAGAAGAGGGAAAAAAAGAGATGTGCACATTTCTGCGCTGACTGAGCAGAATAAGCCAGACAAAGCTTCTCCTACTGTAGTGGGGAGATCAAGCCCCAGAGCGAGCTGAAGGTCATGAGCCTTGCAGCTCTGCAGGCACAGCCACGGCTGCACCAGTGCCCACGGGCAGAGCCAGGGAGAGCGCTCAGCTTGCAGCCCCACGGGGCAGGCTAGGATGGGAGCCTGCCTGATGTGCCACAGCAATCCCCCAAGCCAGGCTGTGCTCTCAGTTACTGCTGATCTTCAAACCCTGTTAAGACCCTGCATTTTCTCATTTTCCCTCCATTTGCCTCATCCCTGTAGTTTCAGAAACGACTAGTGGTAAAAAGTGAGAAAGTTCACTTTATCGATTTTAAGGTCAATCTTTCATTTAGAATTGAAACAAACTCCAAAGCACAATTTTGCTTGAGCTTTCAGTAGGACATCTCTCTGCCTGACTCCCTTTGCCTGCGATGGTTCACGCTTTGGTGCAGCTGGATATGCAGTCACAGCAGCCTGACACCGTGCCCATCTGCCCCATCCCTTTGTCTTTATCAGTATTCCTGCATCACAAACAATTCAACATCTCAACATTTGGATGGGAAGTGTTGGTGCAGTGCTTTATAAACAGGGCAGCTGCTTGCAGCATTTTATTTTACACGTGGACATTAGGACAAAAACCCAAAGGCTAGAGCTGGTGGGTCTACCAGAGTCTGAGCATTGGTCATTGCATCTGGATTTGAAATTTAACACTGTTTTGGAAATGCATGCAATTACCTAGAACTGTTTCCATGCAGCAAAACTCAGATGCCCTACAGCAGTAATATACTGCAATTACATCCTCAGCTGCAAGCCATGTTTTACTGCCTCAGACTTTTAAGCAGCCACTATCAGAAAAAGATGTGAGAAGCAGAAAAATGTTTGCATTTTTGAGCACATTTCAGAGCCCATCTGCCAGAAGTAGGGTTTTATAAACTGCACCACAGACTTACAGCTTATTTTACACAGATAATTCAGTCAAAGAGGGGGGTGGTTCCCAGAAAAAAAAGCAGAATTTGTGCTCTTACAGGAATCTGTCTTAGAGACTTCCTTTCTCTTTCATATTTAAGATGACAGATGGATTGAAAGCTTGAGAAACAGAGAGGTAGATAAATGGCAAACTCCCAGCAGCACTGCTGTCAGTCTCAGAGCACCACATCCACATTTGCTCTGCTTCATCCCCTTACCTCACAGCACAGGGTCCCCTTCAAGGCCAAAGGACCTCCCCTACCATTTCTCCGCAGACCCAGTTCTCTTCGTGGAGTGATCTCATCCCTTGATTTCCCACTTAGAAAATTCCCCAGGCAGCATGCATGGATGTTTATAATCACAGTTTATAAGAATACCACTTTCCTTTACATGCTTCTTAAAGCCTACCTGTGTTGTGATGCCTTACTGAGAACAATACCAAATGATTTTTTTCTCTTTCTTCTTTTTAGTTGCAGTTGTTCTAGGCATAAGATCCTGGTCCTCAATGTTATTGCAATACAAACAGCAAATACAACAACAACAACATCAGAGATATACATAAGAGACCAAAATCCAGACCAACTTTTACAAAGCCTTTTAGTCCAAACGAAAATACAAAGCTCAATAGTTTAAAGTCAGCTAACAAAACTATATTAACAGTCACCAAAACTCCTCCTTGTGCCTGAAAGTGCACACATTCACACACACATCCTTTCCTTTTCTGTCCTGCACTGAAGGAAGTGCAAAGCAGCAAATCCAAACACATGTGTTGCAGCTGGCTCTAGCTCTCTGCTGTGCTCAGCAGCAGGGGTGAGTGCTGGGGGCAGAGGAGAGGTTGCCCAAAGTGCCCTTTGACTGAATTCTGGTGTGTGTATACAACTTAATTGGGAATGTTGCGTTACCTGTAACCAGGACATAGCAATAGTTATATCAGCCAGTTAGTGACTAATGAGAGCTTTTCACCATTAAACCATTTTATCATGTACTATGGGCTGAAAAGAGACCTGACATTGCTCAGCTTCTCACAAATGTGCAGAACTGAGGCTGGTCCCTAGAGGATGGTGCTATCTAGTTAGGATTTAAATATAACACACACACAACTTTTGGCGCGCCCCAATGCCATGTCAAAGGTATTTCCTCCTTTCACCCCAGTCACAGGATTTTTCAACTGGAACATCACACACAGGCACAGCCTGTGGTACGTAATGGCCCTGCAGAGTTCTCCCAAGATCTATTTCATGCACTTAAGTAAAGCTTCAGCTTCAAATAAGCAGGGTGTAAAGTCTTGCTTTTACAAGATTTCATGTCATGCTGAAGCACCAAGGACCAGTGTCTGGGGCAAATGATTTACTGACGTGGGGTTATCCAGAGGTTTAATTTGTCATGCCTCTCACCCACACACTTTGTTTCCCTCTTCTCTTTATTAGGAGGCAGCACGCTGCACACCACACCACTGGCAGTCAACGCAGTGAACAGCTCCCCTTTGCACAGCAGCAATTCATTTTTCTCAGCTTCCCTCCAGCTAGATATCAATGATTCCCCAGGATCTGCAAAGCCTCTTTAAGAGCCTGTCAGAAATAAGGGAGCCTCCTTTTTCCTACTGCTCAGTTAAACACAGCCTCTGCATTTACATTACCCAGATTTGTGCATCAATCTCATTCCTTCGACGTTTATAAAATATTAGGTGTCAGTGTTTTAATCCCATGATCTGCCAGCCACAGTCCCATTCATCTGCCAGGATGTAGGCAGCCCCATTGTGTGAGCAGACATAACCTTACATCTGATCCATCAATGCCTTTATTTTTGGAAGCTGGAATATTCCAGTGCCTACAGACCAGCTCCCGTCCTGTACCTCTCACTGGACACCACAGCTGGGAGTGAAAGAGATGCTCAGGAGATGAAGTGAGACCTCTGAAGTGTTTAGTTCTCAGAGCAAACCAATCAGTTTTAAAACATTTTATCCAGCTATGGATCCTTCCAGGGCTGTGCAAGAATTTGGCTGCCAGGAGTTGGACAGTCTGACATTTCCATGCTTTCTCTGACTCACTCCTGTAGGGGATTTGCACCATAATGTCTTCATCCATAGAGAAAACCACCATCTTCTATCATAGTGGATGTACAAGGTTCATACCACAAATACCAGGCATCAGGCAGGGGTGTTTTTAAAGAGTTAAAGCTCCCCAAAACATGCCTTTTTCTCAAGGATGCTGCTTATTTATTTTACAAGGATATGCTAACAGTTAGAGCAAACTATCACGTTACAAATATGCACTTGCATGCAGTAATATGAACCATAGAAGAGATTAATTAGTGATGTAAACCTAAAATAGATTAAAGTACACTAACCCAGGCATCATTTCCTCTACAACCTGCCTGATTTTAATCTCAGCTCACTCTATAAAAGTGTTTTTCATGGGGTTTGTGCTTTACTCTTTTGTATCCTCCTCTAACAGATACCTGCACAGAACAGCCCAAGCAGCACTGTCCATACTGGCAAGAACCAGCCCTGTCACGGCAGTATGTGTGTAAAGGAGATAAACACGGCATAATTATTGATTTCACCTTGGGCTTCCAGAACACACAGAGGGGATTAGTACTCAGCTGCTCTAACGCCTGAGCTCATGTAGCTTCCTCAATTAACCTGCAGAAGTAATTTAACAACATGTTCAATGAGTCCCAAAAGTAAACGGCGGACACTTGCTGCACACTCAGACAAGACTGCGGCAACAGAACCCACGCAGGCAGATGGCAGTGACCAAACCCAAGAGAAAACCTTTTCTGAGCCCCAAATCCTTCGCCTGTTTGCCTGTGATGGTTATGATAATACCACAGCAATACCTCAAAGTCCCAGCTGAGGAACAGAGTTGCTAAATACCGCAAAGCCACGGAAGTAACAAGACTGTCTGGATGCTGGAGGGCCTGCACTCTGGGGAAATGAGGTGGGGTGGAGCAGCAGCCACCCACCTGTCCTTCCACCTGGGGACGTGCAGGACCGATCCTGCCCTGTGACTCTCAGCCACAGCTTTGCTCTCACCTTCAGCACAGGTGGAGCAAGGCCTAAGGTGAACCAAGGAATCTGAGCATGAGGGAGAAGGAAACACTGCTCTTGGGAGCTGTAACCTGCAAATCCGAGGCATCTCCTGGTTGGTGGGCATGCCTACCTGCATGTTCTGCTGTCACTTTAGGGGTTTTTGGCTTTACCAATTGGTTTGGGATGCCCTTTGTTGCCTGTCTCATATGTCTACAGGTCATTGTACACAGAGAGAAGCGATGAAATTATTTCCACACTTCCTAGTAGAGACTTTCTCTGCATTCATCTGCACTTTATATTTGTGGCTCAATGCCACAGATTTGTGATAAGCTTAGAAGCATCTCTTCCTTACAGCTCAGATTCCTTAATGTGAAATAGGGATAAAACAGTCCACTTCAGTTCCAAAACCAGCCAGAACATTTTTCTTTCAAAAACAGCAAAGTAATTTTAAGATATTTCCTTGGGGCAGTGGAAATATGAAATACAGCAATCTCCAATTTTAAAGTAGACTTTATTTATTTATTTTTTTTTACTGTGAGTGGTGTGACATATACCAGCCACCATTATAGACTAATAAAAGGGAAACTCAATTTTCTGTCACAATGAAGATGACCAATAAAGTTTTAAACATGGACAACACCCATACAGTTCTATAAAAACTGAGCAGATTCATAAAGCTCCCTTTAAAAGCATACAGACCCTCACTAAAAATGTTCTATAGGGTTATCAATTATCCAGCTTTACAGTAGAAGGGATATACTGCACATCGCGATACTCTTTAATGTTGCCTGAACTACCCCTCCTAAAATGTTAGGAGTTGCTCTCTGGCACCACGGGGTCATTGGGCAGCAGCAGCCTGCCTGCCAACACAAGATGTCTTCAGAGCAGAAAGCAACACACCAGGAGAACACAAGTGGTTAATTAAATTAAAGCAAATATTACTCTGCATCACACAGCAGCCTGTAGGGCTCATCTGAAATCACAATCATTTGGAAAAGAGAGTGAATGACTGCCCTGCAGTCTAAATGGAGAAGATGAACGTAGAGATGAGGGAAAAGCACTGCCTAGAGGCCAACTCAATATGGCAACTGACTGTAGACTGCGTGAGGCCTGTGCATCCTTTCTGAATTGAAAATATTTTGAAAAAGTCTCAACTGAAAATTGAAATATTTCTTGAAAGTGAATGGGTGTAATTCTTAGAACTAAATTACCCAGAAGGAGAGAAGCCAGAATAGGACAGGCAGAGAGGTAGCAAGGGAGTCAGAGGTGTAGGAGGCTCAGACATCCCCAAAGAGCAGAAACTAGACATGCTTGGTTCTTGCTTGTCTACAACAAGAAAAGAGTGCACCACAAAGTCCATTGGCACCAAATACAAAGGGAGGTGTACCATACCTACATATCAGAACAGCTTTGTTGCCTGAATACTTAGAGACAAGTGGTCAAAATACCTTCAAGCAATAATAGGTTTCTGTGAGGCATGTCAAGGTGAAGGAGACAAACAAAGCCACATTTTGTCTGGAAATTCAGAAACACTTCCCAAATCAGCAAAGAAAATTCTCTTGGAATATTTTAATTAGAACCCAAGGACCTCATTAAGTAAACCACTTTAACATGCTTAAAAACCTTTGCTGCATTAAGGCCCAAATCAAGCCAGGTATTGATGAAAGGTAATTAGAGAGTCAGATTCTTTCTTCACTTAGGAAAAAGGATGCACAGAATTTACCATTTTGCAGGGCGCATGAAAGGCTGAGCAACCCAAGGCTTTTTCTCCTCCCTGCTATTAGGGCTGTCCCGTGCTGGATGCTTGGAGGTCTGCCCCACATTGAGCCATGCTTGCTTCATAGCTGGAGTGATGTTTACCCCACTACAACTATTAGAGTACTATGTCATATTGTAACCATCAGGAAAAAAAAAACAAAAAAAAACAAAAACAAAAACAAAACAAAACAAAACAACAACAAAAAAAAAAACACGGTGCCTTAAAAAAATAAAAATAATTAGAGGCATCAAATGTGTCTTTCTGAAAGTCGACAGGACTTTCAGACTCTTTCCTCCAGCACCAGTCAGTACAGCCCTTCCTGAGAGCACCAGCAGCATGGGCTGCCTGCTCTGCATCAGCCTGCATCCTCAGTAGTGTGCTGTGGGCCATGGGGACAAACAGGGGGACAGCACTGCCATGGGCAGAGCTTTGGGCTGAAGTGTGGTTAGCATTATGGCAGCAAGAGACTGAATGAGTTTTCATCCAAGCCTTGGTCTGAGCCAGGTACCACATTTTCTCTGCTGAAATGCCTTGCTATCTCAGTAGTCAGTGCCATGCTTCACCTCAAATTGACTCATACAGTTCTTGCAATATAGAAACAAGACTTCATCATTGACAGGATGCTGATTCATTTCAAGTGGCTAATGATAGACTGGAAAATAACTAAATCTGAAAATATCTGAAATTCTTATCTTCCTGCATTAAGCAATCAAGAACCATAACTCCTTAACTACACTCTTATCTACTTTTTTTTCCCCAGTAATGTCATCTTTTTCTGTCAGGGAAGATAAGACAGATCTGAATTCTGAGATTTATGCTTTAAGTCACTATTGAAAAGTTCATGATAACTTATTTAACATCTCTAGGCACTGAATTTTCAACACAGAGATAGGCCTGATATTGCAAAAAAATAAACTAATGATAGAAAAAATATTCAAGAACACGTGCAAGAGCACAGCATTTGCACTAGAAATAGGTTTATGAGAGGAAAGCTTAATCAGAGAAGCAGAGTAGGACACAACAAGCATATCATCAACTCACATCTGCAGATACGTAAGGATGAGGGCACGCAGCTTGCTGAACCCTTGGTACTGCTGCTGGCTACAGATGTGAGGTGGCAGGAACATGCTACACCCAGCTGGTGTAAGGACTCCCCTGGAAATAATGTGTGTCGTTGCTGAAGCAAATTGCAATTACAAGCCCAGCCCTGTCACTGCTGAAGGGATCTCAGCACCCAGGTCACTCAACACAATACTTTGATGTATAACAGTCTTGAATCCAGGATGCAGCAAGGGTTCACAAACAACAGCAACAATCGATAAAAGATTCTGATAGAAGAAAATAACCAGCCTTTGTTATACATATTTGTATAATAGGGGAAAATGAAAATAAAAATACCAGAAAATGTTTGCTGCTGAGTTAAAAAAAAAAAAGAAGATTAAACATTTGCTTTATCTGCGGCTGCTACACTGGGGCTGCTGTAGAGTACCATAAAGAAAATTCCTGCTGAGAATTCAAAATATGCCTTCCAAACAGAGCAAAAAAGAAAAAAGCAAGACTGATTCAAAGTATTCACGAGAAGTAATTGCAAGCAAAGAAAAAAATACAACCCCCTGAACTGCAAACATAGGCCCTGAGAAGGAATCATCCCCTGAGAAGCTTTATTGGTTATAGCTCTCATGAAGTCCTTACACTTTCCCACTCCACGTATGAATGCAAATAGGCCCAGAGGGTGCTTGGACAAAGGGCATCCCACCAGGGCAAGCGGTGCCGTGGCCCTGCACGGCGCGGATGACGTGTGCGTGCTGCTGCGCCTGCCCGCCCGGGGAAGGCTGCTTTGTGCTGGAACAAGGATTCTCAGCATGGGCTTCGCCAGCCGGGGCCGAGGAGCTGCGGCTTTCCTTTACTGCAAAGGACAAAGTCCTCTTGGTAAAGCACGGCTGAGACGGGAGGAAGTTTCAATCAAAGCATGGGAAAGAAGAGCTTTGCTGTGCAAGAGGCTGGGAGGCGTTGAATAGGGAAGGCAGGGGGAATAACGGCCAGCTAAAGCAGCAGAAACAAGAGGATGAATGCAGCCTCTGCAGAGACAGTGCTTCACCAGCGAGATAAGGCTAAAGGGCCGCATTTTATTTTAACTTGTTTGGTCCCTGACCAAAGAGCTATAAATCTAAAGCCCCGGCCAACATGAAATAAGTTTGTGTTTCCCAGTTTATTGAACCTCTCGCTAGAAAAATGAAAACACCAGGAGAGACCCGGGCACTCGAGCAGAACTCTTTGCGATAATGAATGCAGTGTTTGGCGCAGAGGGTAGCTTGCCAAGGAAGGTTATCAAAACCAAAGGATAAAGACAATTTTAAAGACACATCTGGACACTGTTATGACAAGACCACTTTGAAGCACGTTGGGATAAAGTTTTAATGAAATATTCTTAATGGGAGAAATGTGCTAGGCCTAGTCAGATGAGAAAATGCCACAGCTCCTTATCTTGGAGAGCAATTCATCACTGAGGCCAAACCCCCTACCTAAGAAACATCAGACTAAGGAGATGCTAGCAGAGAGAGACAGGCAGTGACTGCCTGCTGCTATTGTGAGCATACGTCTTTGGCATCAAGGAGAATAAAACACTTTTTTTCCCTTATTAAAGAGGTATTTATTCATACTGAGGGGTTGGTTCCCCTAGGACAAGGCACTAGCACCAATGGAGTGGGCAGGAGAGAGGGACAGTAACAAACACCTACACATCCCCACTCTGATCCTACCCACATGCCAAGGGAGGGGATTCAGTGGAAAGAAAAGGAGAGGTCTTATCAGAAAAGCAAGATGAAGGAAACCACTGAACAACAACATGCAACCACTCTTCACAACCCCAAGCAGCCTCCAGAAGCCCCAACCCACTTGATCTGGCAGCCAGAAGCACAGCGATCCCCAGGGCACTAGTGGAAATTAGAAAACATCCGGCTTTATCCAAACACTCATGATATATAATGCATGCAGGGGTTACGGGCCAGCTCTTCAGCAGAGCCTGCCTAACCTAAGCAAGACCTGCAGCTTCCAAAAGCAGAGGCCAGACCAAGTCTGCCCTCAGAGCACACAGGCCATGATCCAGGTCCAAATTTCACAGGCACTTGGTGAGGAGGGAAGGGCAAGGAGGAAGACCCCACCACCCACCCAGCCCCTTCGGGAGGGAGCTCAAAGGCTCGCAGCTCTTCCCAGAGGGTCTGTCAGTGTTTATGAGGTGCCCCTGCCAAATCTGTGGGAACAAACCCAGCTCCCCTCTAGATCTGCCAACAACTGCTTACGGCATGGCAGAGATGGCCTTGAATCCAACAGACAGCTTGAGCCTCCCACTGTACTTTATATACATTTTTTTAAAATGAGTACTTGGGAGATCATTGTTGCTGGCTGAATACCGTTATAAATCGTGTATTACTGTTTTTCAAAGAGAACCACTATAAATCAAATCCCTGTTTCAGAGGCAGAGAGCAGCACAGCACTCCAAACCACACAAAAAGACCACGGATCCCAATATACCTATGAACTCCAGCACTAAATTTACGTTCATTGGGAACATTTTTCACCAGGGACAGCGAGACATCCACATGCCCTTTCTGTGGGTGTCCTGAGATGTGGGGTGTGCGAGCACAGCAGGCAGCTGGCTCTCTGGGGGAAATGCTGGAGGGCATTTCTCATTAAGGAGATGTTCCTGTAAATAAAGGAGACTACTGTATATCATCTCCCACCCGAGGCAGATGCACTAACGTGGGGCTGAGAGGCAGGGCTGCTCAGGCTCAGAATGCGAGCTAAATCCTGGAAAGGGATCTGGAAAATGCCACAGCTGACAGCAGAGGGGAGGCGGAGGAAGCTGATGTTAAATCACAGAAACAGCAGACTGCATGTGGACGGCATCACACTGTGGCAGAAGAAAGTGAGAGGAACTGGTATTCAATCTTCATCATTAAGCACTCGCTTACTTCTCAAACGCACGCCTGGCCTGAGAAAAGTCTAGCTCAAATTCTGCCATCAGCTGCCCAGGTAGAAGTTTCCTCACAGAGTCCTACTTCCTGCACATTTATTCAAGGTAACAATCCTTTCCCTCCACTTCAGGGCACCATTCCCCTTCCACAGACAGATCTGGCTGGAAGGTGACCTCAGCGGGCTCAGCTGGAGTTAGCTGGTTTTAGAAGAAGAACATTATCTTATTAAAATCACCAGAAGTTTATCCCTGTGGCTTTCAATAATCAGCCCAGAAGACACTTTAGGCCCTACTGCTACCCTTCTTAATCCTGTTGAGCAGCATTCTTCCTTTGCAATTGAAATCCTTCTTCCACACAGGAGCAGCAGAGCCAGAGATGAATCCTTCCTAACTTCAGCCACCTAAATGCAAGGCACTTAATGTAAAATCACAATCTATGTTCCCACTCCAGTCAGGCACTGCAGAGAGAAGTCTTACATATATAGGTTTTAGAAGACAGCAAATCCTACCACACAAACTCCACTTTCTGCCACTGCACACAGAAGATGCTGGAAGCTTATGGTAACGTTACTGTAACACATAATAAAACACTATTTCCACATCTACTGAAGTTTAGCACACACATTTTCTTTGTGAATCTGAAGCCCTAAAAACAAAAATATAAATCACTTCAGCCACACAACCCCTCTCCAAAGGCCAACTGACTTCAGTTTATTCCAGAAGAACAGTTTGTACAAATCTAATTAGATAATTTACAAGTTTTACAGCAAAGCCCTGATTAAAATAAAACATAGGCATGCAAGACTGCTGCAGAGAAATAACCAGTGTGGGATGACTACAATCACACAATGTTTCCTACCAGTACAGTTCACAACTGGATAGAGGGTTCAGCCCCTTACCCACTTCATGCTTAAGTCTCTGAGACAGTCAAGGGCAGATTTCACCTTAGAAAAGCAGAAGCTCTCTTCTGTCTTAATAATGGGTTACACAGAGATAAACGCATGCTGTACATATCCCACATTCACTTAGTATGACATCATGGCAAGGAATCCCAGTATGTCTCAGCTCTGAAGGTTTTGAAGTTATGCGCTCCCAGGTAGCTCACAAATACACTGTCATTATTATTATTATTGAACAGTGGAAAACGTGACTTCTTAGTTGCTTTTCCTGCACTGCCACAGTACTGTCTGTTCCACATCCTAGCACTAACAAAGCAATTTAGAAGCCCTTCTGCTCAGCACGTAGGACAAGTCTTCTATCTGGTTTCAGTGATTGTTGCCTTGCCTTCCAGGGATGTCACATCATCTCTTCCCCACAGGGAACAGAGAGCATATTATGCACCTAATCCACATTTGCCAAAAGAAGCATTCCTTCCACTTATTGCAAAAATTTAATATGTAGTAGCTAATTTAATATACAGTATACTACCTGCTTAGAAATAATTCCCCAGACCCACCTCTTCCAATGCTAGGAGCACTTTAAAGTCCAGGGAGAAGGGCAAATTCTAGCACGGCTGAACTCCAGAGAAAAGTAAGTCCTACTCCTGACAGAGCTGGAACAAGAGGCAAGGGTCACTAAGACTCAGTCAGGGATTTCATATGAAATAATAGGCATAAAACAACAGAGCTCTGGTTGATAAAACCTTGCTACAAGGTCATACGGCAGAAAAAGCGTGATGGATTCTGATCACAGTAGAGGAGATAGGTGTTTCTATGGAACTGTGTGAAATGTGGTCACGTACAAAGAACATGAGACTGGCTGAATTGCTAGAATGAGCATCCACAACAAAGTGATTGATATTTTACTTCAAAAATGAGCTTTTGAAATAAATATAGCAAAAGGTTTTCATATTTGAGCAACAACCAGATGAATGAAAACCAGAATATTTTTGATGAAAGCTTTGGATGCAACACTTCAACTTTCTGTTTAGGAATAATAACAACAGCAATATTTAACTATAGTGCAAGTCTTACATATACCTTAATGCTAAAGATGAAAGGGGTAAAGAAGCTAATTTTCAAAGACCACCACAAAGGATGACTGAAGTCTCCATTGCAAAAAGTCATAAAACCCCATGTACACTTGGCCACGAGTGTCAGCCATGCTTTTCTATTTGTCAAATATGGCCTGGATTTAACCGTGATTCTCAAGTTTCTGCCAAGGTTTATAGAGAATCTGAACCTCAAATGTAATGAAAGAAGGTTGAAAGAAGAGATCTGGCAACAACCTTTCAGGTTTTATTCAAGTAGTTCTTTAATTATGGAGGAAAGTGGACCTGGACATCTGTCAGCACTTTAATATAGTGTCTTCAAGTGAGACCATATTGTTTAACTCCTTCGAATCAAATGGAAATGTTTATTTTGTAGTGCCACTTGAAAGAATTAACAGACTTCTTTTTGCCACACAGTGATATCAAGGAACAGATTAATCAGAAATAAAATCTAATTCAAAACTATTTAAGATCAAACTCCTTGAAATTTTGGCTTCTGAACAGAGAAATTGAGATCTTCATCAGCTCTTCTGTCTTCCTAAGTGCTTTTCTTTCTTCTGTCCCTACAGACCTATTTGTCATGTCCTGCTCTTTAGAAACTTACCCTTTTTAAGCACCTTGAAATGAGTGTCTTACAGATATTTAAAAGAACAAGGGTAGAACATTTTTATTCAAGCTGGAGTTACTGGCTTAACCCAGTACATGCTTAACTGCCTCACACAAGACTAGCTCTGTTAAGTTATACAGACAGGTCCAATAACTTCATGAAGGTTAGGAGAAAGCCTTTCAGAACCATTATTCACTGAATGCAGGAGAAAGTTTGTTGTTTGAAGAAGAACCTGTGTGAGCAGCAAAACTATCCCTTCTGGCTGGGTAATCTTCCTTCTGGCAACAACGTTATCCTGATCCACCTCACCAGTGTCTGCTTTCGGTGATTTGACCTAGACCTGACTGGTTCTCTAAGCAAACTCTTCTATTTTTTTTCCCCTGAACTCTATGATTTTCTGAAGGTACTAGTACTTCCATGCACCATTGCTGTCCATCCTCTTAAGTGTCCTCCTATTCTTCAGCTCTCTTGGTATTACAGCTGGCACATATTCAGTCCCCTCCATGTCCTTCCCATCTCCCATTGCACTGGACAGATGTCCTGTGTCTGGGGAGGGCTGTGCCTTCATTATTTCCTTTTCAATTGTTTCTTTGCTATAAAATGAATGCCTTGGTCTCCTCTGATTCATTCCCCTCTCTCCTCAGGGATTTTATGTCGTAATCTGATTTTTGCAGGCAAAAGAAAATTTGAAGACAAATCCCCAGTGGAACTAATTTTCATCGCCTTTGGCTCTCCTATAATTGATTGCAGCTCTCATTCCATCACTTTAATGAGGGGGCCGAGAGCTCTTTGTCAGTGGATGGGTTAGGAGATCCTCAGGTTTCCTGATTATACACTCTATTAGGAATACAGTGCAAATGAGCAATGGAGTCCCTCCTGCTTATCTAGTAATGCCCAGGATATTCAGATGAGTTTTTCCTCCTTCAGCACTTGCTCCCATAGGTTTTGAGTAAGCCATCCTGCAAGGATGGAGTGCACATCAAGAGCACTAAGCATCCCCCAGCCACGCAATCACACATTCTCCTTCTACTGCTGGAAAAACTGTCATGATCCTCTGGGCCTGACCCAAGCCATAGTCTGGGTGCAGAAGGTCAGACACACCACAGAGACCTTCCCTTGCTCCACAGACCTGAGCTCCTTCATGCCCTGCTGCTGTCCAGCTGCCTGGTCCCCGCTTTCCTCCTACCACACAGGAGCTCTGATAATGGGAGATGAGGAGGACAAAATCTTGTTTTCACCACCTGGCAGGCTCAAATGATACTGTTTCCATGGTTATTTCGCACCATAGTTTCTGTATGAAATATGTTGTTTTCTCTCATTGACACCTCAGGGGGACACTCCAGCCAGTAATGCTGCCTCCAACTTTCAATTATCAAAAGCAGTTAGAGAAAGGCTCTCCTTTCTTTTTTTTTTTTTTCTTTTTT
Organism: Netta rufina; assembly: GCF_964035555.1. Lineage (NCBI taxonomy): Eukaryota > Metazoa > Chordata > Aves > Anseriformes > Anatidae > Netta > Netta rufina. The sequence continues at coordinate 16,385,406 of NC_140133.1, forward strand.
CCTTTTCCCTTTCACAACACAGATCATCGTTTTATTAATCAACAAATCTGAGGGATGCTGTAGCTCCTTGCTCATCCAACAGATTCAGCACGCTATTATAAACCAATAAGTAAAGTTGGAGACATTGCTCTTTTGGCATGATCAAGCTCTGAGCTAGGTCTTCAGATAGAAAACTGTTGTCATGATGCTCATTGCAATCAGACTCACCATTTCATTGTTGCTGCTTCAAAAAAACAGAGCACACCAGAGATAACTGTAGTAGATTCTTTTAAAATATAGTCTCAGAGCAATTGAGTAAGAAGTTTCCAAGGTTTTTGCTGTCATTTCTAACTGTGACTGTATCTCTCATCACATGCTTTGCTTTAAGCAGACTGCATTTGTAACCTGGTGAAGGTAGTGCTTTATTGGAATGATTCAGCCTGACCTTCGAGTGCCATTCTGGGGGCCTGGAAAAGTTGTGTGGCTGATGACACTTCAGCACAACTCACGGTCTGGAGTCCTGCCTGGTGCATGCATTTCATACACACAACATACAAACAGCAATACCTAACACCTGTCTTTTGTGGAACCTTTGCTCCTTAATTAACTGTACAGACTATCACTAAAGTGGTCCTTACAGCACTGCTCTCAGAGAATAAAGTGACACAGAGGCAATAATTCAATAGAAAAGTCAAATGGATTGTTCCAAGCAAAAAGAACAGAAGTACCCAATCCTGGATTAAAAACCCTGAGGGACCTGTCCTCTAATTAATGATATGCGTCCATATATGACTTACTAGGAACATTTTAGAAATTATAGAACATCTTGTTACTTTGAGATGCAATGCATTACTCATTGCATGTTTCAGTCTATGACAAATGCTTTTAGTTTCCACTGTACAAAGTCTATAAATACATAAAACGTGTCATTGTAACCAGAAAAAAAAAAATATATATATATAGAGAGAAAATGATACTGTTTTCTGCATGCCTGGTATTTTTTCTGGGAATAAGAATAAAAAAAAGGAAGAGCTGAAAGACCGTATGTGCGGTATTATCCCCAGCCTGATCCCCACTGTAGCCATCAAACATGCAAGCTAACATTGGCACTACATTGTGCTGCTCAGTACTTTAATTTTAATGCACCAATATGTTGCACTTGAAACATTTTCTCAAGCAGTTCAAGAGATTAACATCTCTATTAAAAATAATCACAGGCAGCATTTTACACTGATTGGTGAAATAGCAAGATCATTTTGTGTTCACTCATATCTGAAAGTCTCTGAAAGTGAATCTTGCATCTTAAAATGCACTTATCTTTACAAATTGCCAGTAAAATGTTTATGCATGTAAGAGGAGAAAAAAAGGCTCCAGTGTTAGCTCTGCTCTAAATAATTAACAGTAGCAGGCAGAACTGAGAAGACTGGCAGTGCAGATGTTTCTCAGTGTTGTTAGTGCAGCCAATGGACTGCAGATTTCCCAACTCTTCTGGTACTTCAGCTGCTTTCAACAACTTCACATGCCAGTAATGGGGGACAGTAAGTTTGGTCCACTGTGCCGCTTTGAAAACCTCCACGCTTGACTTGAGAACAAATAAAACCTCCAACTTTTAACTTAATATCTCTCCCTATGTGAATATAACAGCTTCTCCCAGCGACAGAAATTCTGCTGTGAGTTGTGGCAAGCCTTGCTTGGCTGAAACCTATTGCAAACACACACTGTTTGAAGTTGTTACACACAGAGAAGTTGAAGCCTACTGCTGAAGCCAATACAACTGAATAGCAGCATAAGAAAGAAAAAACATAGAACTTGATTAGACACACTTGTTTCCTTTTTACATGTACAGACCCTGCTTAAATCTATATCAGCATAACCCAGTGACTGCAACAATTGTACATATTTACATTACGCCCTGATTTTCCTTCTGAGCAGAGATCATCTCTATGGAATAATGCAGCCCTGCAATTTAATTATTTTAAAAACACACACAAGGCACAGCTAGGAGGGCTTCAACTCCCTGTGCAGTAGCGAGGCTCCTATTACTTTGTCAAACAGAGTAAAGCATGCACTCTTGCTACTGTAATTTTACCATTAAATTAATCGCATCATGTCTAGTGACCCCACCCAAAAGCCATGGCTAGAAGCTACAAAAAGACTCTGCAGTACTCACAGGCTGCGAAGTACCCCAGATTCGTGGTTATTCTGCCGCAGCAATGTCTGAGCTGTTGACTGCTGTGTACCACACTCTGCTGGGATGAATCTTGCCTAGGAAAGCCAAGCCCTTGTCACCAGTCCTGCTGGCTTTACATCACTACTCAGAAAAACAGGTTCTCTGGCAGCTAGCGATCCTTATCTGCATGGATTGTTAAGGGTAAAGAGCCATTTCCTCTTTGCAACATAACTAGATATGTCTAAAAGTGTAAACCAACTTCAAGGGACCCAGTAGGAGCTTGTAGGAGGACCCAGAGTCTCTCAGAGCTCGCTAGTGACAGGAGAATTTCCTCTTCCAGAGTCTAGCTGTTCCGCATCTACTTCTATTGCAAAACTCTGCAAAGGAGAAGGCTAGGTCAGAGCTCAGCTTCAGACCCTGCAGAGGGGCAAAGACGAATTGCACAGCTTCTTGTAGATTTAGGACACAAGAACCCTTCTACTTCCTCAGTATCAGTAACAAAAAGAGGCACAGACTTTTGTTGTCATTTAAAAAGTGAGGTATTTTAAAGCTCATGCTTAAATAAAAAAAAAGAATCAGAACAAATATACCAACACGCTATTGTATATAAATATTGAATTCCTAGATCACATCCTGTTAAGCACAGCCCCTGGCAGAGTTCACATAAATCACGTTTACCAAATTAACATGGCACAAGACAAAGCAGCCATTACAATTTCACTGTCATTTTTCACTCCTAAAGACAGTGAGGTGACTATATAACTGTTGCATCTGATCTTTGAGACAGCAAGAACCCTACCCTGGTTGGAAGACTATAATTTTGTTTGCTCTGGCTGAAAGATTGTTGTTCTTGGTATCTGCCTTACCTTGAAGAAGAGTGGCTCCTAACGTATCTAAAACCAAAGTCAGAAAGAAAGAGGGGAGAAGATGTGCGGGAACGTAACACTGATGTGCATTTTTCTCACAGCTTAGCTAGGGCCCTACCAAGAAGCCACGGAAACTACCAGAACAAGCATTTTGGGAGACTTTGTCCAGAAGTTTCCCAGGGTCTCTCCCTCAGCAGATATAGCTCAATAGGAAATAGTCAGCATTCATTCAGGATTATGCATTGAACTGCCCCCTGCTTCCACACAACCTTAGCTGATACCTTGAGGACAGAGGGCTCTGGAAAGGAGACCTGGACAAACAGGGCACCTCCTCACATCATCTGCCCTTTTCAGGTCTTCCAGCCAATTTAATTATGCCCCTCATGGCAAGTCTCAGAGAGAAGCCGCAAGCCAAGCAGACAGCAATTTTATAGTCAAGATAATTTCTTCAAAAATGTCCACAAAAATAAAACCAGAAGCAGTAACAAAAGACAGAAGCTTGGGTCAACATGCTTTTTTATTTTTTTTTTATTTTTATTTATTTATTTATTTATTTTTACAAATAATCCATGTCCTGTAATGTTGTTTACATTCCCAGAGGTGACTGTAACCAGACACAACCACAAACCATCCTCCCTGAAGTCATGACATATCTCCTGATGTTCCAGAGATATCGTGTGGGACCAAAGATAGCAAAATAGAAACAAAACCAAAGACCACCCCCTAGATAATTTGTTTTTCCACAAGTATGTTAAGTATACAAAATAGAAAGCTCTTCAAGAAAATGAATCTTTGTCTCTATGCTGAATGCAAGAAAAATACAAGATGATTTTTTGCTGAAGAGGGAGACGTACACTCTCCTGTAACTTACTTTGATTTAAGCTAAGCTCATAAAACCAGCATGGCTGTTTATTTCCAAGAATCATTTTTCAGTCTCAGAGTATTTTCTTTCATGGCCTAAAACACCTTTTTGCATCTTGAGAAGTAAATACAGAATTACTGTCCTGTTGGGAAATACATTCAGAAAATATTTCTCACAACATTTCAGTCACAAAGCAGGATCTGAAATGTCAGCCATTTACAATAGCTCAGAAAATAACCTTTCACTTCTGGTCATTATAGTCCACAACAGAGAAATGGCACTGGGCAAGTGTTGTTAAAGACTAAAACAGTGAGCAAAGCCCAGCCTTGACCAAACCTGCCTATTCCTCTCTGAGGGTAATAATTGAAGATAGAGCTTCAAGGCAAAAGAGCATCCACTTGAACTGAGAGAGTCAGAATTGACAACTCTGCATTTCTCAATCCTCAGCTCTTTTTCATGAAGACCATGCCTTGACAGAAGGCAGTCATTTCTGGCATAAGCTATGAATGAACTAGTTCTTTATCAGCAATTTTACAACTCCCTGTACTTAGGAACAAAGTGTCCTGAAAAAGAATTGCTGCGCTAGTTCTCTCTCCTTGAAACTTCCACAGAAAGCAAAAATAGATGTTAGTGGCAGAAGTTGGACCAAAAATAAAAACCCCACAATCCAGGTGGTGGTAGGGGTGAGAAGAACAACTGCAGAGGTGAAAGCAGCCCCCAGTCAAAAGTGGGGGACAAGGGGCAAGCTGCTGAGTACATCGTCAGTAAAGCAGAAGGGCCAGTCCCACAGCAACCAGACTCTGGGGTCTTCAACACGGGGTAGGAAATAAGGGTAGCCATAGATACCACATCATTTCTCAGCTTGGGCACTATTATTTGCTGGGAGATACTAAATTAACCAGGTGTAAACCAAAATATCTAAAATATTAAATGGGAGTCTTAGCTCAGTCTTAGAACCAGGTGGTAAGAGAGCACAGGAGATGGACACTACTCAATCACATAAGTATGGCTCAGTCCACGTCACTCAGGTTTTATCACAAATAAAAAGACAAATATCCAAATATTTAGGTGATTATCTGTGAATATTTACAAAGAAAAAGGACTTTCATATCTAAAACACTGCAGAAGAGGAGGAGAGGGACCTGGAAGGATGTCATGCTGCAGCAGTCCTGCATTAAAGCGTTCTGCCTACTGTTAGACCTGGCTGTGGAAACCAGCTTGCCTCTAATACCTGAGCTGATCACTTCTGTCAAAGCTACTCTGCAGCTAGAGGGACTGGTGAACAGACAGCTGAAGGGCAATGCAGCAGTCCTAAAGTCAAGCAAGACACAGGACTTTGGCCCCAGCATGGTCCTCTGCACAGGAAGAAAGCTGTTCCAGCACACTTTCATAGTGAGGATGATCTCAAAGCAGCAAAGCAACCATTTTTGTCTAAACTCAGGAATCCCTTAAATCCATGTTTTCTGCATTAAAAATAAAAACACCTCCATCAGGTTCAGCAACAGCACAGAGAGAGAACTCAAGAAGCCAGGCCAGAAGTGGAAGGAGGGGAGCAGAAATTACATTTGCAGACCAGGAAGCAGATGCTTCTGGCAGGGGTTCTGCTCAGCCACCAGAGCGCCTCGAGGAGGATTACGCAAGAAATAAACTCTCCGCTTAAAAAATGTAAACTGATAAAACAGCTTTGCTTTGATGCTTGCTCTGCAAGAAGCATTTCAGTGGAATCAATAACGCAGCGTTGTTCTCTCACTGCAGTGACACTGCAGCGTCTGCAGAAATATTTTCACATTTCAGCTGTACTGTTTATTCCAGAAAGTGAAAAGTTTGTGGTGATTACGTTCAAGAGATGCAATCTATGATGGAACATTGCTGCAACCACTCAGACTTTGTCATGGTATGGATGATAAAGGATTTAGCCTTCTCTAATGAACAGCATACCAGATTTATGTGCATATTGTATTTCTCGGTAGGAATGCCTGACTTATTACAGAAACCACAGACAGATCCAGGTGGAGAAGCATTCAGGATATGACAACCACCTATTGCAGTTTAGATCAGAAAGGAAAGCAGCAGCTGAGCTTAGAGCATGGAGAAAGAGTCAGTTTTATTTTATGACCTTTTCAGAGTATCTTAAAAAAAATAAAATTATTCATTTAAAAGAAGTCCTAGTGCATCACTGGCAGCTTTGCCATGCCAAAGCTGTTATTGTTGGTAAAAGGAAATCAATGGGGAGTGTAGAGCTGTAGATGAGTAACAAGAGGGAGGATAGGCAAACACAGGACATGATGAATTTTTGAGTGCTCTGGATTTTGAGCAGGCCTAGTTTCTATTGAAGTTTGTCTCACTTTGGGCACTTTTCCTTCTCCCAGCCCAATTCCTTTACTATGTCAAAGGTACAGTATGTTAGTATTTATCCCAGAGGCAGGGCAAACAAGAGTCTTCACTGTCTTTGTAATAACATTTTTAATTAAAAAAAAAAATAAAAATAAAAAAATATATATTTAAACATTAGGGAATGTGGATTTCAAAACATGCATTTATCACAGTCAGTACCTGGATTTATTTTCCAAAAGGGCTGTTGCTAATCACCAAAATGTATATCCAGACAGAAAACATCTCACTTGCTTTTCTTTGTAGCCTTCTGTGGTTTTCCTTTCCTCCCTCACTTCCCTGTCCATATGTACTTCTGTGGAAGGCTGCAAAACCCCTCTCATCTGGCACTTTGCACCAAGGTGACCATATCCTACAAAGGATGAACCAGGCTGGCTGCACCACCAGCTCAGCTGCAGCATCTCTGCATGCTCGCACAGCCAGGGACTATAGCCATACCCTTGGTGATTTCAGGCTTCAGGACTGCTAGTTCAGCTGGATCCCTGTTAAACACTGTCATATTTTCCATAGCAAAAAGAAAAAAAGCAAGCACTTTAAGAGATATAAATATTTGAATTGGATAGCTCAAATTAAATCAGGCCACTGTTGAGAGAGGTAGCTAACAACTTAGCTAACATCTTTGGGTACTCTAAGACTACCACATTAGCCATTTCATTCCCCATATTTGAAATATTTTCTTCCAGTGGTTTCTGTGCTGAAGTAGCCAATGTGATTTATCAAAAAGCAGCAGCAGAAGTCAGCTGAGGAGAAACCTTCTTCAAGCACTAAGGGCAGTAGCAGCACCAGCAGAGCTCTCAGTGCAAACTCTTTTTCTGTACATCAAAACAAAGCTGTGACAGGGTGCACAATGTTCCCACTCTGACGTTAGTAGAGATTCTCCACACTACTTATGTTAAAAAAATAATTTGAAAGGAAGATTGAAGCATGCCACTACGACGCTGTGTAGTGTTCCATCTGGGAAGCAATGAATGAAAGAAGTTTCAGCTACATCACATTTCAATTGTTTCCATTTAAAGTTGTCTATAACTTCCAGTTAGAGAAAAAAAAAATCAGAAGTGTTGACTTCTGTGCTAACATTCATCAGATCCAAAGTTCAGCTTTCTCTCTTTTTTTTTTTTTTTTTTTTTCTTTTTTTAATATGTCATTACCATCAGCACTCCAGCAACTGAGTGAGCAACACAATACTGCAGGAATAAGAAAAAAAAAAAAAAAAAAAAAGAGAGGGAGAGATGCTGTTGACAGGACAGGCAAGAAGTTTTCCAGCTTTTCCTCTTGGTTTTAGAGCCTTTTTGGGTCTTTTAGCGATAGAATCCTGTTTCTAGCTTCATTGATTACCTTCATTTCCAAACATATTACTTTTAATTTTGATCTGAGCTTCTAATTGGAAAAATAGAATGCCACACTCCAATTTCTATTTTTGTTTCTTGTTGGATCACACCCTTCCCACAAGTTTTCTTTCCATTTCTTCCCTGAGCTCTGTTTTCTTCCTCCTTTCCACATCTTAATTTTTCCTTGTTCTATCTGCATTTTCATTATTTGATGTTCCCCCTCTCCCTCCATAGATCTGATCTTTACATTTCATAAGCCAACAGTTAATAGCTCCACTTTCACTTACCAATCCCTTACTGCTGATACACACTTCGAGAACATGTGCTTTCTGCCTTTCTTTGTGTTGGTAGCAAAGAACTGCTGTGAATGCTGGCTCCATTTATTTACACCGCAACGTGACCTCTCTGATCCCAGACAAATTGTTTAGGATTGCTTTTTGTGGCAAGAGGTAGCACCACCTTCTCCCTGTTCTATTTTGACTTCTTTGCCTTGCATCTCCCTCTGCTTCAGCTTCTGGGAAGGAGTCACAGCATCGTGAGAAACGAGGCACAGCTCAGCAGTCTGAGGCTGCACAGTGAGTGCAGAGTCATGGGCTCCCTCCAGAGAGATTTGCCAATTTTTATTACACAGGAATAGGGTAAGTCAACACATATGACCTCAGCAAGCCATCAGAAAGTACGTGGTCAAACTCAAACGAGGTCATTGAATTCTGAGAGGGACTTATTTCCCTCTCTCAGTGAAGGAAAGGTCAGCTCCCTTGGGGTGGGATGTAACTCAAGTACTGCCAAGATGTCCATGGGAATTGCATCAGTTGGGCTAGTATACAGCACTTGTAACGGATGATGACAAAAGCACTTGGGAACGGGCTCTGAACATCAATTCTGCATTGCCCTTTTGGGTTTAAATCACGCAGTTGCCGCTTCATACTTTATGTGTATTTTTTCCAGTGGTTTGTCAGTGCATTTCTTGCTGCTGTTAAACGATATTACTTTGGAGGTCAGCTAGAGAGTCTGTTTTCTGACATTACTCATATTTCAGTGTGCGTCTCTGCTTCAGTTAGAGATAAAAGCCCACTACGCTGCTGTACTCAGAAGAGTAAAAAGCCTATTCCAGCTATAAAGGATTTGCAGCCGGCAAAGAAGTAATATGGGGAGCTCAAGGTGGTTATCTCCCACGTATGCATAATGTACTCTCCCCTCTTTCCTACAGGACCTGCCAACTCCCCTTCTCCTCTTCCAGGGATCAGCAACAGGTAAAGCCTCCCAGAAACCAAGTCACTGCGGTAAATAAATGGGCTCCCATATCAACTGCACTAGTTCCTTACAGCTTATTCACATTGAATCGCAGGCCAGCTCCAGACCTCAGGCTTCAGAAGAGAATAAGGGAATCTAAGCCACCACTGCACACCCTCAGATACTCCCACCGGAGTGCCACAAGCAGCAGCTCACAGTACAGTGCCTCCGAGGAAGCAGGTTCTGAGCTGTACTTGTGTTACACAAAGCCCAGGTACTTACAAACTAGGGCAGCTAACATTAGACCACGCTGTAAATTATAAATAGCTCCCTCTATAGCTCTGCCAAGATTATTACTCGCTTTCAAATGCACTATTTGAATGCAGCAATGTTGCAGGAGAGAGGAAGAGCCTGTGCACTTTGCAGTTCAACCAATCTCCACACAGCTGACACTGACAGGACAAATAAGTGTCATTCTGCATCATACAACTGCCTCCTGACATTTGCAGGAGTTTCCCCTGCTACATTGCTGCAAGTAGCAGAAATACATTACCCTCTGCTGAAGGAGTTCTTCAGCAACCTGCACCTATTTTGGTTGGCACAGACCTCGGCTCTGGGAACTTGGAATCTCGAGAGAATTTGCTTCTTACACATCACTGGCACAGCTCACACAGCTTTCCAAGTCCCTTAACAACCTCTCCTTCCCTCATAATCTGTTTTCACAAACGTTTAGCCAGATCAAGACCCTACTTGGATCTCTGCAAATGTTTATCACACTGCTACGTCACCGCTCCGTGGTGCTGCCCAAGTGCTTGCCTAACGTCTGACTTCTGAGCAGGCATGGCTGTTTATAAAAGCTTTAAATGATGCACGTAGTGATGAGATACATTGGATTCAGCACTCTGTGTCCAAAGCATTACTATTAAAAATAGCCCAGACTGCATCACTGCATTTGTTCTGATCTAGAGAATTCATGCGCTCTCTGGTGCCACTAGTAAATTATTGACTGTTTAATATAACAAGTGTCAGAATAATTTAGAGTTTAATCTACCTAGAGTTTGATGCAGTATTTAACTCTTTGATGCTTTGGGTCAGCCTCTCCTTTATAAAACACTACCCCTGTGCAGAGGTGAGGGGGAAGGGTAAAGAGAAAAGAGTAGTGATTTCTGGTCATCTTCTGGGTCTCTGCTCATCCAGCAGACTTCTCACGATGATTGCAAGCCCCACAGTGGCTTCAGTGCTGCTCTGGACAAGCTCCTCCATGCTTTCTGCCATCCCCAAGGACCCTCAGAGAGACCCAGTTGGGGTCTCTCTCACCATAAGGCTTTTTCCTTTGGTCTGCCAAATTTCCAGGAATTTCACACTGGCAGACTTCCCTTCCCCAAGCTGCAGTAGAGCAGTCAATTCTTTTTCTTTATAAAAATGTCTAGTTAATTTTTCACAGCTCTCCTGAGTACTTTCCACTGGATAATTAAAGACACAAACAAAAATTAAAAAAGGAAAACCCTTCTCCATGGATCTTCCCATACTGAAAATGTTCACTGCAGATGTTATTTCCTCTTTCCTTTTACTCCATTTTGAGTTACCCTCTAGAAGTCTCCTTTACTACCTTTTTCTCTGAAAAGCCTTCCATCCTCCTGACCTCCTTTAATCTTCCTGCATCTCTTGGGGGCTGGAGAATACTGCAATGCTTTCAGGAAACACTGTGCTCTTGCCATTTCTAGAGCTTCACAATTCAACCAAACTCACCATCTCAAGTCAGTAAGAATCCTGCTGCAAAGTTATGTTATTGCTACTAGGTTATACCAGGTTACGTGAAAGAGACTGGTCCCAGACCTCCATATCTAATTCATGAGCTATATCAACATACTTTAGGGCTTATGTAAGATTTAAAATAGTCTAATCTCACTTACAGATGGCTAAGAAATGTCCTAGAAGAGGTTTCTGAAAAGTCCCACTGTTATTTTCTCTGTGTCCTATGTCGTCATCTAAGAAATCCCGACTGTTGTTGCAGCAGACTTTAGATTTTATTATTTTTTTTTAAACATTCTGTCCATTCTTCAGTAACTTCCATTTGCTATCTGTCTTCCCATTTCCACCTCTCCTTCCAAAGAGATGAAGGTGGGGGGAAAAATACACAAACAAAAAGAGTGCGATTTTATGAGTACCACACCACAGTTCAGGGATACTATTACCACTAGACAGCACCAAGATGTTGGTTCTGTTTGGAAAATGACCTCTTTCATCCCCAAAACAGTCATAGCCTTTTTCTACTTGCAAGATGTCCTTCACAGCAGGCCACTGCAGGTATCACATCAAAGACACACGGGGAACTTGAGCCATCAGCACACGGCAGGTAGAGTTGCTTATGGAGGAAGCCCTAAGAGGTCAGGAAGCCAATATGAAGCCAAAGACAGTAGGGCTTTTGTTGCAATATTGCAGTATCTTCAAACTGCAGGAAAAGAGCAATAAACATGTTCTTTCCTCCTCTTCAGGAATCAGCGTGCCACATTTGTGTGGTATTTGTTTGTTTTTCCCAGACCATATGGAATTCCTTTCCTTATTTATGTGTTTTAGATGAATCTGCTAGCAATAGCTATTCAATAGCTACAATCCTAAGACAGCAGACACATAATTTCATTTCCAGATTTGTAGGAAACCACCACAGATGTAGAGAGAGCACATTTCAGTATTTATGAAGTGCTGCCTTTCCATAAAGAGTAAGAACCTGGTTATCATCATAACTGTTCATTAAATCCAAAACACAGTTACAGGTGAACAACAATTAATCCAGAACAGTAAAGTTTTAAAAATCTATCACTTGCAGAGCCAGGTTTACATCCCCATACAGTAATCTTAAACACACCAAAGTCACAGAGAATGCTGGAAATTTCAAGATTACACCTGAACAGGACAGCTAGCACAACTCCTAGAGAGATGCTGGGCATGCACAGGTCATTAGCAGCAGGAATCACGTTGGTGTAGTGAACTGCTAGTGTGCAAGTCATCACAACACATGCCACAAGAAGCCTTTTTCTTGTATTCCTCAAAGAAACACACAACTGGTGCAGAGCAACTATAACAGGGGAGATGTTATCAGTGCTGTGATTCTTCAAGGAGAAATAGACGTTTATCCCCTCAGCAGTTTCATATGAAAATACAAATTTCAACTTATTTGCAGTAGACCTTGGGCAAGGTTTTGAGGGCTATTTTTGTTTGTTTTGTGGTTTTGTTTTGTGGTTTTGTTTTGTTTTTTTGGGGCAGAGACAATAGAAAGGCATGTGCCATGGACTAGCTATTGATGAACTCCATGGGTTGTTTATTTCCTACCCCCTTATGCAAATCTTCTACCTTTTCCTGATGCTGTCACCACTGCACTGTGGGATACCAATACCTCTTGTATTGGTATCCCACATTCAAATGACATCAGACTTCTGTTTGATCTGACAGAGCCACTGACATATCCTCATTGTCTTTATTCCCTTTCTAAAAGGGATTTTTTTGTCTGACCCCCAGCAGCCCTCCTACAGTCTTCAGATGAACACAAACAAACAAAAACTCAAAAAAACCTAAACCAAAAAAAAACAACCACAGTTTTCCAACCTTTGGCTCCTGTCAGTGCTGATTTGGTGCAGGAGGTGAGGTGATCTGTGAAAGATATCCTCAAGAACAACTGTAGGCTCCCTGGGACTGTCAGAGTCGCTCTTACAGTGCTCAAACCCACACACCAGGAGATGCCTGCGAACTGTCAGCCTTCCTTCTGGCTCAGGGCCACAAGTTCAGGGAGATGAATTTGGGGAAAGCTGTGACTTATAAGAATATTCCCTAATTAACATTAAATTCTACACATCAGACTACAGCCACACATTTGCATTACAGGTCATGAGGCATCCCCTACATATCAGGGCAGGGGAAGAAAACCAACAGTGACTGAGACAGAGGACAGACAGAACCTAGACTTTCTATCCCAAAGTTAGTTCTAATGCTTAGAGGATTTCTTATAGTTTAGGACTCCTGGGGCAGTCTGGTGATTCAATATCCTATCTCCTGCATGCTAAACATTTTGTTTCCAAAGAGAATGAGGAGCACCTGTGCAAATAAACCCCCCAGTTTCTGCTCCTCCACCCACCTCCTCTGTAGCCGTGCCAATAGGGCCAGTTTTGTGTGTCCTCCAGGAAGCCCCATCATCTCTTCCTGTCTAAACGGCCTGATTGCATGCATCCACCTTCCTGCATCCTGGTAGGCAAACACTGTGGTATGGGTGTAGGAGGGAAAGAGACACATCCAGAGGGGTTTGTTAGCAGAACCACAATGCCACATTTAGCGCTCACAGACAGCTCTCCTACACCCAGCCTGGGCTGGTGGTACAGGGACCCTGACCCATCTCTATAAGATAGAAGAAAGGTAAATTCTCAGAGACATTTCTCCTAGAGGAAAGGAAGAAGATGTGGATGCAACCCCATGTTTTGAGATATGACATACCAGAAGCCAGCCCCAGCTGGGAAATACACACTCAAGTCCTGCTGATGGCACTCTGCAGTTGCTGTCATTGTGCATGCAAACACAGTGACACGAACCATATTTACAGACATTTTAATTTTGTAAATACATTATTTTGCAGCCAACTTTTTTCAGTACAGTAATTAGACAGAGATTTTCAGAAATGCCCGGCTCCCATGAGTATTAATCTAGAGGCTACTTTGTGCCTGCAAAAATCTCTACTCTCTCCTTAGTGCCTGTAAAGCTCCATTTTGCATTGGATTCCTAAATACGAGCAATTATCCTTGCCTTGGCAGTCATACAACTCTCACGAAGAGCTAAGGCTGCTTTGTCTCCTCACTCCAGTTTCCTCCCATGGAGCTATTTCTTTAATACTAGTCTCTGTACAATGCTTCCAGAACTTGTGCTGCTATAAAAATCTTACTTCAAACCACCTGACTCTTATTTCCCTCTCCCTAAATCTAAAAAAAATTACTTTATGATATCTGGGGTTTATAATAGATGGGACACATGCCAGGGGGAACAATAGGAGGAAATGAAAGATGAAATTATTAGCCAGGAGTTAAACAGGAGATGAAATTACTCTGAAATGTTTTGGATATGAGAAGGCCTTTATTTTTGGAAAAAGCAGGAAGATTCTCAAGACTGGTTCTGGGTGGGGAAGAGCTCCTGTTGAAGAGAGAGACAATTGCTATCCTCCCTTAATCCTTGCTGTTCCACCTCAGTGTATTTTAAGGATAATTTCTGTTCTTGCATGCCCAATACATTGTTTCTTCCCCCACACCCCTCTCTTGCCTACAATTTGACAGAGTCCATAATAAAAATGCTAGTTAGCAACAGGATGGACAAAGCCATACTCAACAACGAAGGAGAAAGCAAGGGGTTTGGAACACAACCCAAAACTAGCAGCCACAAACTTCCCTGATTTGATCCCAGTCTGGGCTTCACACAGTTCAAGCTTGTCTAGTACTGGGGTACAAAGCAGGAATTACACAGCCTTCATTCACTGTTGTGCTGATAAGATGATGTTGTTGGACACATCCTCTCTCCCTCCACAGGTCAGCTTCCTCACGCTGAAGGAAGACATACACTTTTTTAATTGTTTCTCCTCCTTCTCCCATTTAAAACCTACTTAACAAGTTGGAGAACATCTGTGGCCATCATGCACTCATGAGAAGCTTCTGTGGCCAATTTTTTTTATCAACACCCTGCCCAGCTGGTGGGATTGGAAGAGAAATTAATTCAGAAAGCTCGGTTTCAGTGAAGGAGCTCAGATCTGACTGCAAATAAGCACATTTTAATAATAAATTAAAGCACAGAACTCTAAATTCTGCCTTGTAAGGTTGCATGTACAGGGGTGAGGGAGACTATCCCCCAAAATTTCATAGATGTTTAGCATGAACAACTGTCCCAAAAGCTTTCATGCTAGTGGAACCTACACTTGGTGGAGCTGCATTTAGAAGGTGCTTGAACCTTGCTGTAGCAGCAAAACACTTTCTGATATGCCAATATGAGGTTCCCCCAGCCCTGCAGCAGAAATAGCTGTGATCTTATTTTGTCTTTGGTTTCTCCAGGAATACATATTTCATTTTCCTTCTCTCCTTGTTCAGATCAAGTTCTAGGAACATACCAATATTGAACAGGCAGACACAGCCCATGTCCTGCACAAAGAGAAACAGTAAGACCCCCAAACCCAGCAAAGTTATCCCAAATCAGCCAGCCATGCCCACCATGACTGCAAGTCTCCCCCTTCGGCTGCAGTATACCACAATACTTGCCCTCTGGAGCAGCCCAAACAAAACCAGGCATGGAGAAGAGAAAACAAAAGGCAGAATTAGGTGAGCTGGGCACTTTTCAGACAGGTTGGAGCTCATTAAAACAACGAACACAAGCTTAAGTGCAAATCTTGTATTTCTTTTAGTTGAAACTTCAGGTCAGGATAAAGTATTTTTAAATGAGCCAGCAGATCAGCTATTTTACTTCCTATGCTATTTTTCATGCTGTGTTATTGATTTTATTTGGGCATTGCAGATTTTTTTCTGTACACTGAGTTTTTAAGTCTTTTTTTTTTTTTTTTTTTTTTTTTTCTTCTGGCTCATTAATGATGCTACCCAAAGTTGAGCTACAGCACCAGTTCCACTCAAGTTTCCGTAGAACAAGTGGTGGTCAGGGTGACCTTCATTTGACACAGAAAGTAACATTCATTTCCCTTACAACCTGCTATAAAAATAATAAAATATAGCTATTACTATTAATCTTCTCAGCATGATCGCTGAATGGTGAAGGCTATTTAAAAAGTTAAAGTTATTGTTCTTTTGCTGAAAGGCAGAATTCCAAGAAAATGTATATTACTCACTATTTAAAAGTTTAAAATTATCCCAAATAGAATTTTTTATCCATGCTGAGAGGCGGGAATTGAGCATAACAAGGCATGTTCCACTACTGAGTAGTAGGTTTACAGCTACTGCATTAAAGGTGACTGCCACGCTGAGACAGTCAGCACCAGCCCTGCCCCTTCTATGAGCTTATGAATCACAATCACTTTTTGGTAACCACCTTATCATTCTTCTGGGGAGACGTCGTATTACCCCAGCAATGTCTGCTTTATGTACCACAGTGATAGATCCATTAACTATTCAGTGCCTTCCTATTTTCTTCTGGGCACTGTTGGCAGCAAGCAGAAGCTCTGGGTATTATCTGGCTTTTGGTGCCTTTGTAACACCGTGCTCTGAGCCCAGTGCTTCCTCTTCACAGCCAGAGAATGAATCTGTTTTACAAAATTTACTTGTAATATATCCTCAATGGGCTTTTGACCTAATGTTATGCAAATCTTTGCTCCCTTAGAGAAGAATTGAAGAAAATAAGCTGAAAAGTATTCCAGACAGGAATGTTACGTGTAAAAAATACATTAGAATAGTTTAAGAGAGGGCATTAAGGATGAATATGAAATAGAGCATTATTTCACATTGAGTAAACAGACCATCTCTGGTGCATACTTAATTTACCTGTTGAAGCTGGCAAGTGTATGTTCTTGTATTTCTTAGCATTGCTCCTGGCAGTATCACAGGCTCAGCTTTGGTTCAATCAGTGTCTGTGAAGAATATGTCACGATTCATTAATGGTCGATAAGTACAAGAGAAAAACTGGATAAAGACTCAATGCCTGGGCCAGTGCTCAGCACAGGAGCTATCAGAGCACTGTCACTTCCAATCTGCTTGGAAATATGGTGCTCAGTTCAGTCAGGCACCACAAGAGAGAAAAGCAGCTAAAATGGAGCAAAACCCTCTCCCAGCAGCATTCAGCTTTCCAGATTTTACAAGTCCTTTATCCTCACAGTAAAGCCACAAATGGTGGTTGATCTCCCAGGGTTTCTTTTTGTTGTCTGTGGTCCTTCTCTGCATTTCTACTGAGTGTCACTACAAAAGGGGTGTGACAGCAGTCATTCAGTCCAGCATCATCGCCTGTTGGGTTTGGTGGGCAAAGCCACAAGTTACATCTGTCCTGGAACCCCTGTTGTCTGCAGGGGTGGAAAGACTTAACCGTATGCAATATCTATGCACAACAAAACCTGAGAATCCATACCAGTCACATTTCTTCAATCCTTCCTCAGCCATCTCACAGATTTATAAGCCATTTTTAAATTACTTTTTCATAGGAATGCATCCTGGCTAACACTGCCTCTGCATTCAGCATGCTGCTTTTGATTTAGTCTTGATTAATTATTTTTGTCCAGCCATTCAAAGCACACTCATCAGGGGCACTGATTTATGGCACAGGGCATGAAATAGCCAGATTCTATTAGAAAGATTTGCAGTTACAAGACTGAGGCATTATTTATTGGGGCTTCACTACTAATTGGTAACTTTCTGCTCAGCACCTGTGAGCGGGCAAACGGTTCATGTTATGCATTCACTGTGGTGCTGGCTTCTTTTATTTACTTGTCTGATCTCACTAGCCTTGAACAAAAGGCCATAATTATGGGTAGCTAATGATACAAATTTAAATAAGACCTAAACACTCTCAACAGTAAATGGAGAGGATGCGAGAGAGAAGAGTTTCTGAGTTACTGAGCATACCTAATACCTGGATCTCCAGGCCAAAGAACGCAGAGTTTATTGACTTTTGATTTAATCAGCCACATGCCCAGAAATAGAAGCATTGAACACTAACTTCTGCATTTCACAAATCAGCCAAAAAGCTTCCCAAGGATGCTCTCTTGAGCTTTCTTGCCATGTTAAAAAGTGCTGCTCCCCAATTTTCACAACCTTTATTTTGGTGGGAGTTAAAAACTTACGCATATTTGGGCGCACATCATCTCCATCCCTTCCCTCCCCACCCGAACCAACATTGCTTGTTTGCCCACCTCCTAAAAACAAGCCAGTGGCATCTGCATTTCCTCTTTGGTCCTGCAGGGGTGTGAATGCTGCAGGAGAAATGTCTCTTGTAATTTCTCAGGTGAAGGTATTGAAAAAGGAAAGGACTGTGCATTTAAGAGGCAGCGAAGGGCCTGATGGGAAGCTCAGGAGGCCAAGAAACTCTCCAAAATTCAAACAGTTGGGTAAAGCTCCAAACTGAGGTCACATAGATGAGATTTTAATCTTCTGGCCTGTGATGCTGCTCTTCTCTGATGACCAGCAAGCTAGAGGCACCATCTTCAGTTTATTGCCTACACTGAAATGTGGAATTTCTGATCCAAGTCACAAAGTATTTGGCTATTTAAATGGATTCACAGTCTAACTTGTATAAACTCAATTGGGAAACTGTCTGTTCCTTGGTTAAGGTATTGATGACCAAGTTTAGACTCAAAGCCACGCTGTTAGCTCAGCATCCCATCACATGCTCTGTAGACCAGCAGCTGTCCCGGTTCAGTGGCTCTGGACAGTCACACACTCAGGCACTTCATTTCCCTCTCCAACACAAAGCCTTTAGCACCACATGCAAAAGGAAAGCTCTGGTCCAAGGGAGATACTAGTTTTAGCTCTGCACCTTGCCCTGAGGTCCCATAATTTTTCATAACCTAAACAGGACTGGCTTCTTCCCTGCTCAGGAGCCCAGTGAGTAACACATAGGAAATGAGGGGGAGGACGCTGGCAATTCCATGGCATCTTTTGTAATAGATGGGGTCTTAACCCCAGTGTCCTGGATAAACTCCAGTTCTGGTAATTGCATTCTGCATAGTTAAAATCCCCCTGCAGTTTCAAATGAATCCATTATTCTTCACTTCCTTTCCTAAATTGCTGTGCAGCTTTGCTTTGTGCTGCTGAAGAGTTGCTTTGTTTCACCTGAGGGATGATGGCATTTCACGGCTGTATGAAGTGGGCCTGAGCGCACAGTTTGTACAACAGTCAGGGAAACACTTTGGGATTATTCATAATTAATCCCTGTAAATGAATGGGTTTATAACACTGGGTGAAGTGGTACAAACACAAAGCACCACTTCTCTCTGAACTTGGAAGCTGGTAATATAAAACCTATACAGGCAGTAAAAGACAGAAGTTTCTAAAATTTCCCTTAGCCAGCTAAGCATGCAAGCTTCAAGTGACTGTCTCAGTCTTTACTTTCCCATATTGTTATTGATTAATTGCTTTACTTCAATTTCCTTGTTCTAAATGGAAACAATCATAACTCCAATCTCTGGCTGCAATACAAACTGAGTTCAAATCTTTAAATTGTATCTGTAGGAGGAGGTGACAGGAAGTGGAAGGAAAGCTTTTTATTTTTTAATCATCAATTTTCAGGTGTTCCAGGACTTATTATTTTCACCCAGATGTAGAGAAACCACAGGGCATTTCTGCTCCAGTCAAACCCAGGAGATGCCTCAGCATCACAAACTTGCTCTGGCATGATCTCATCCCAGCAGCGTGTGCTGGTAAGAAACACGAGGATATTCCACAAACAGCAAAACATGCCAGTCTGTCTGGAGTTAAGTCAGTGGCCTTTCTCAGCTCCAGCTGGTTAAGTTATAACTTCATTCCCCTTTAAGATTTGGGCTAGTCCTTATTTCACTCAGTGCCTGGGGCATTGTGAGAAAATTACAGACATCTTCTGAGTTTCTAGCCTCTCCTGGAAGGAGACTGTACCACCTAGCAGCTGTCTCCCATGTGGGAGATGCTTTCTAGGAGCCTTAGCAAGGGAGAAAATAGTCAGGACTCCCATCTTCGGGAAAGGTATCCTTCAGCTGATATTATTCCCTTTACCCAGGGCTACTACCCAAAAAGAAGGCCATTAAGTGTAAACAGATGCCTTCTGCCCCTTCTTTCTCTGCAAAGCAGGTCAGTCCACCCATGGATTGCTTGAGCTCTGTTTTGATGAATGCTAGGAATGAAATCAATAGAAAAGATTACAGAAAGCCATGTATGATGTGGAATCTTGAAGAGAAAAGCTTAATCTGAAACAGAAAAATGACTGCCTAGGAGCCACATGTGCATCTCATTTGGAAAAAAAATCTATACTGTTATTAAAGTAGCCACGATGAGAGCATTAGCTACAAATTAGGTATGTGTACTGGGGAGCAAGCTTTCTGTATTGTACGGGGGGAGTAGCGTGTCTTACACTATGAGACAAATTAAACAAGAAGCTGAAAGATCTGAGTGCTAGGCAGGGGTCAACTCAGGACCCAACTGAAATTCAATGGTATTTTATACATAAACAGTATTTTATGCACAAACCACAGCATTTTAAGAACAATTCTCTAACAAAGAAAATGACAGAGGGAAAAATAAATTCTTTCCTTGAAGATCTGGAGGGGCAGGGGACCCAGAACAATTAACAAACCACAGCTGACAGTGTTCCTTCAGATGCCACAGAAGGCATTCATGGCACTGCTCCCTTGGAGGACTGCAGGATCTCCATGCAGCAGCCTGGTGTCACTACAGGGGAACCCCAAAGCCCAGCTGTGGGGGACTGACCCCCCTCCCTGCCCAACCCACAGCCTTTTTCTGCAGACCCTGCAGCAGCTGGGGCTGCTGCAAGGATCCCTTCTCCCTCCTACATCCCCAAACCCACTTTGCAGGGTGGGTGCTCTGGAAGCAAAAATAAGCAGTGATTTGCTTCCCATGTGCTCCTTCACCATGCCACCCAATTTTGTTCCCCTTCCTCCTTCAGGAAGGAGGCAATATTCCATCATTATTATACTAGCTAAATATTAGCTTAAAAATTAACAGAATCTTTTAAGATGGCTATGAAACCACATGGAGGGAGCTGGAGGACTTCTCCCCCAAGCCCTACTACTGTGAATTTTTCACAAGCAGTGCTTCAGGGATTTTGAAATCTTTCCAGATTTTTTTTTTTTTTTAAAAAGAAACAAAACCGGGAAATGAGTAGTGCATTTTTTTCCATGTTCCTCCCTACCCTTCTTGTCTTTTTTCCCCAGTGAGAAAAGCTTGAAAAATAAAAAAGAAAGGGAAACAGGAAGATAATCGAGAATGGATTATTTTGATTAGAAGTCCTGTCCAATCTTTGATGCAAGAAAGCCCTTTTACCAGCAGTGTAGTGGAGAAAGGATCATGGAAGACAAGTTTCAGGAGTACGGTCTGTGCCTCCAGCAGGGTTAATTCAGCGAGTTAGCTAACATCGTAAGAGCGGGATTTCAGGATTTACGCAA
The DNA here is from genome assembly GCF_964035555.1 of Netta rufina. NCBI lineage: Eukaryota > Metazoa > Chordata > Aves > Anseriformes > Anatidae > Netta > Netta rufina. The sequence continues at coordinate 16,406,338 of NC_140133.1, forward strand.
CCACCCTCTGTGGGAATTGCATGCACAGCCTGGCCTCAGCACCCAGCCAGCAAGCCAGGCAGCGGCAACTCTCAAGGACCTTGAGTATGCACAGGGATTTAATCTGCAAGTGTAACAGCCTGCAAAATCCTGACCAGGACATGGAATTGAGGCAGTTTGTCCCTCGTGGGACAGCTCACAATGACATCATGGGCCTCCCCAGGGAGGGCTGCCTGTGAACGTGGCTCTGAGCACTCTCTGTATTGTAACCCACATCCAGCTGGGAGCACACCCAGGCATGGCTGTGGTCTGCGGATGGACTCACGGACAGCTGGACAGGCATTTGGTCCTCACACACAGCACTGCCCCATGGCCAGAGACCCTCATCCAGCCACTGCACTGCAGAGGGACCGGCTGCCAGCTTGTGGTTGTTGAGAGTGTATTAACCAGGAAACTCGTTGCCACCACTTGTAGGCATCAAAAGGACCATGTAACACCTCTCTTGAGGCTCATCTGCTTTTTTTGTTTTGTTGGTTAAGCATGCTAGCAGTAAAAATATGCATATTGTTTAAAATGTAAATAGATTCAGATTTAACTATCAGACTCTGCTTGTTGCTATGCCTTTATGCACAGGACGGTATAGTACCTTTATACCTACTATTTATTCTACATGAAAGTATGTAAACCCTGTGATCCATTTAAAGCTGAAATCTTTCTGATAAGCTAAACAGATTGAGCTCCATAAATCTCAAACCATAAGGCACATTTTCCTGTCCTCATATCATTACTATGGCTCTTTCCGGCATCCTTTCCAGTTTTGCAACATCCTTTCCGAGATGTGGAAAGCAGAACCACGTTCATTATTTCACTCTTGCCAAAATAATGCAAGAGACAGAGGTAAAACCACTGTTCTCCTACGTCCCTGGTCTCAGTAGAGGCCAGCAGTCAATGCTTTATTTCATTTGACTTGCTTTGAGAAGACAATTTCCATTCAGAATTTCACTAAAAAATTCATCTGTTGATTTTCAGAGCTGCACCCTTTACAGGGTGTCAGTGAAATAACAATCCCTGATCCATTAAGGGAAATTGTTTTGAACCCAGACAAATTAAAATGACCTTGTTTAGCAAGTACATTTAAGAAGACATCTGGCACACAATGTTCCCCCTCTTATTTTCTTTAGAGAAAAATCCTATCAAAGCAAATGCCGCAGGAAACAGCACAGTAGTATTTTGTACTACACGAGACTTCTTGTGCATTTAAAATTTTCCCTAGTGATAAGTATGAATTCTCCTCCTTCAATAAAGGAACTTGCCTTGCAGTCACAGCAGCTGTCCACACAACACCCACTAATATGTTGCTGAAAAGAGGTCACCTTTCCCTTCAAAGGGAGGTTCTTCAGGAATCTCTGTCCTGCCATCACCTGATTCCCTGGAGGAAAAAACTAAATATATTTATATATACACACACATTGAGAGACATATTTACAAACACCACCAATTCAATTTCAAGCTGTTAGTTCAACACCCTGGCAATAAAAGAGCTGTAAGAACAATTGCTTGTGAGAAGCCCTTACACAGTCCCATGAGTACTCAAAGCTACTTATTTATGATCAGGACCATGGAAGAAGAACAGAGAAAATTGCACTTACGCAGCTTCCTTAGAGAAATCCTTTCTCTGTAAGAAATGAACATTAATTTATTGTGTTAATGTAATTCAGGGTCAGTCTTTAAAGCAGAAGCAATTACCCAAGGATGGAAATATAAGCTATTATATATATTGAGCAGACAAAAAGATGCGTTCTTAGAATCAGATACAATCCATACTTAAATATCCAAGTCAGGCACAAGGATCCCAACAAGTACAATTTAAGAAGTAATTGAAATATCAATATATATATCTTCATAGCATTTTACTTGCAGTCAGATCATTATTGTAGCATATGTCAGCTGAGCTGCCAAGGAGATCTTATGTGAGTGCATTCCATAATCCACACTGACAAAGCAGGTTGGCTGTACACAAGTACAGCACCCTCTGGGGCCAAAATGGCTCTCAAGTGGCCACACCATTACAGACCAAAATTACTGCTGAAAATGCATCCCCCAAAATCCACATGAGGAACCTTAAGTAAAGTTAAAGAAATAGAATACGGCAGTAAGTAGAAGATTCATTTTTAAAGATAGTTCCAGAGACCAGAATTCTCCCTCAAAATGCAAAGCAGGTATGGGGATGTCCTGTGGGCAGCAGGCTGGGGAGATGGTGCCTGGAGCCAAAGCCCTCCTGCTCACCCTGCCACGGCAAACATGCCAGCTCCACAGATGTTGCTCTCCACATCAAGATGTACATAGTAGGGAACAGAGCCCAAAGAGGAGATATATATACACATATATATATGTAGAGTACAGAGGAAACCAGTTGGGTATCTTTTGTTAGAAGTTGTGCACAGTCAGACTAAAGAACAAAGCTTTGAAGAAAAACTTTGCTTGTTGAAATACATCTCCTAGCTGACTCATCCCTCAAGATGTACACACTTAACTGCAGCCCTGATACAAACCACTCATGCTGTGCAGCATCCAACCCACTCTGATGATAAAGCACAGTAAGTAGTTGTGCAAGTAGCTAAGGAAAGACATATATATGTAACCATAATATTGCTTTTGTGGCTTCAAGGGGCATTATTCCAGGATTTGGTCCCAGAGCAGATTCAGGGAGAAATGCTCAGCTCATGCTTCAGCCAGCCATCATCCTCAAATGAAATAGCCTTGATGCACAATTGAGCACTCTTCATGCTGTTCCCACAGCCTTCAGAGCCTTGCTTATAGAGATATCTGGACACCCTTCTGGGACAGATTGGATACCCAGACACCTTTGGAGTTGCTTAGACTTTCAGCATAGCCTGATTTGAAGTGTCCAACAATTTCACGTGGGAATCATGAGATCCTCGATGGGGTCCTCTGGGAACCACTGCAGTACAGATACTAAGCAATAGTGAATAAGCTGCTCTTCTAATGTGTGTACTACTTTTTCAAAGTGGGATTTGTTGATGAAGACTCCATGACAGGAAAGAGATAAGATGCCTTATAAATATTTATCATGTTATTCTTTCTATTCTCAAGAAAGAGAATATTCTATTTACTGAGAAAATAGTTTCATTAGACTCTGCACAAACCAATTATATGATGCTCATCATCTTTCAACTTTCATAAGTTCTTAATTGCTGTGGGAGAAACAATTGTTAAACAGCTATTTCTATATGATACAGATATTACGATTGTTGCACCAGTAAAATCCACAGTATATTTATGCCATTCCTCTTAAACTTTGTCCTCTTGGAATACAGATATAGTCCTTGCAAACTGTCCAGTTAGCAAAACAGACACAGTTAAAGTAGAAAGAATGTGATGTGTACATATATATGCACTGAATACAAAATATATGTGCATATATATATATATATGCATGTAATTCCCTAGTGCATCCACTTCCTTCTCAGCTAAACCAGGGAAGATTCCAAAGGTGTGCTGCAGCTTAAACTATAATTCTTCCAAACTGAAGTGCTTCAGGCTCTAAAAATTCAGGAGTTCATTAAAAACATCATGACATCTAAAAATAATAACTAACATCATTTTAAAGGCTGCAGAGTCTTAACTTGTCTTCTGAATTTTGCCCCTGCAGCTCTGCATGCTCAGCTTGCTTTCTGGAATCACTTAGAGCACTAAATATTTACTTCTTTCCTCTCCTTTAATGAAAAGTGGTGATTCTCATGAAACACCACAACTAAGTAACCTTGAATCACCCCACCAGTATCAGAAGCAGCAAGTTCTGAAGAACTTAAATTAGTGACTAACGAACAAGGAAGAGTCACCGGCAGCTTTCAAACAGGACACACTAGACTGGAGGTCATTCATGCAAACCCTGCAAGACATCTATTATGGTGAGGTCCTTAAAAAAGGAGCTAAGGAGGCCAGGCTGTTCTGAGTCACAAAGAGCTGATGGAAGTGGCTTGCTGATGGAGCCACAAACACTACTGGTGTTCCAACCCCACAGAAACAACAGAACTCTTCCAGTGCAGCTGAATATAAGAAAAGATTTTGCATTTCCCCAAACAGGACCACAGTTGATGCACTTTGACCAATTTTTTAACTATTAAACCTAGATAAATGTACCATCACTTTCAGGAGTAGCGTGGTACACAGAGACAGATGACAGATTTCTCTCCTGCTTTTCTTTTTTTAATAGAATGGAAACAATCATTCCATCAACTCATCAACTGTGGAAAAAATAATTCTAGATAATGAATAATATTTCCTATAGTGAAAACCATGTATACAAATCACTTGGGAGACAGGAGAACTGCAGCACAACTTCAAGGACCAGTGTGTCTTTGGAAACATGCTGCATACCAGCAGGAGAAAAATGGTCCCAAGGAAATCCAGAGACACCACCACAGGAACCAAACCTGTGGAATGGACACACAGAAATACATGTAGGAGAAAAGGAAGTCAAAATAGTCCAAAGACTTGACTCAGCCAAGAGCATTTGCCAGGCCCTGAAAGAAAAATCACTTCTCCTAGCGGGCAAGCTTCACCTTTTCCTACCTGAACAAATGACATTCACTGTCATAGCATATCAGAGAGGATGAACTGGCAGAGAGTGTGATGAATTGCCATAACTGAAGGAAGAAAAAGGCACCAAATTAGCTGTTAAAGAGCAGGACTGGAAGACTACACCCAGGATAAGCCCATGCACAAAGTACAGCTCCCAGAATGAACTTCACCACCCGTTCGGGATGCTCCAGGCAGTAAACCCACAGGTGATCCCCAAACATCCCTGGGCACTTCTGTCACACCTGGGGCATTGATCTGCAACACTCCCTGTCCTCTTACATCTTCTGTCAGGCAGTACTTTCCCTTGTTTTTCAGGCTGTTGTGTAACACCAACTCTCCCTGTGACACCTACAGTGAGCGGAGTGAGTTGATACCACCGGGCGCTTTGTAAAGCTCTGCGGGATGCTCTGGGATGCCAGCAGCTGCACACAAGCAAGAGCTTAACATTGCTGGCACACTGCCTGCAAATGGTGGTTGCTAGGAGGCAAATATCATATTTAGAAACCTGAAAAGAAGCAACAATTTCAGGTCCAGTTTGAGGCTCATTGAAGTCTTTCTGTTGACTTTAAGTAGGATGTGATCCGTCCTTTAGCAAATGCACCGGAATTTTTTGAAGAAGTAAAAACGGACGTCACCCAGATGACTTCAGACAACAAGGGCAGACAACAACAGGCTGGTGGAAAGCGAGAATGACTGAGGAAAACGAAAGGCAACAGCAAAAAGCATTACTGAACAAAACCCCACAAAATAAAGGATTTGGTCGGGAGCAACAAACTATGAAAAGCCATATGAAACGTATTATTCCAAGGCTCCCCCACCAGCATTAGATGTGGCAGAGCCACCGGGATTTTTCCACTTCCTCCATCACGTGGCCATTCTCACCTAACAAATTTGTTGTACCTGTAAAAGCTGTATAACACTGCTGCTGCCCTTCAGCCTTTCTGATCTCCCGCTGTGGCACCTTGTGGTGTTTTTAGATGCCAGTGTGGACTAAGGGAGGCTTAAGGTTTGCTAGCAGAAGGTTTCTAGCGCATGACATGATCTCATCATGATCCATACCCCCTCTCCACTGCACATTCAAAACCACCCTAGGAGCCCCTAAGAAGTTGCAGCTGTTTTGTGGAAGCACAAATGAGAATAAAGAAAAATGTCAAAGTGGGAAAAAAAACACCATAACATCAGACCAAACACACTCAGATAAACTTGCTCTCTCCCTGCCTGCTGTACCACTGCAGGACAAGTCCTTTTATTCAGCAACCTCTGAGGGCTCTGTACCAGGAGGACCCCATTCAAGCTCTCTCTCCCTGGCTTGGCTGAGCTTCGGCTGGTTTCCAGCTGCTCCCTGGGAGTACTGGCCAGCACAACACCTCCATCACTTTGGGGAAGACCCCAGCCTCATCTCTACAGGGGGTTGTCCCTGAGACAGAGTCAACAGGCAGGACACCACAACCAGACACCTGTAATTGGTAAAGCAGGGTTGCCTAGGCCTCCTGCCTTCCCCCAGTAAACAAGTCTCAGGTGAGGCCAACCTAGCAGATGCCATCCATACTCACTTTGGTACCTCTGTTTCTTTTTATTTTATTTCTTCTGACTTGTTTCTCAGTGAACACTCAAGTACAGTACACCCAGCATTATGTGCAAGGCACCCAGGCTCCCCCAGCTGCCCTAAGCACAGCAGCATTTGGCATCATAACCTGTTTTATATTTTGCTATTATTTTGTTTATTTTCACTAAGAAGAAGAGACAGAGAAATAACATCAGTCTGAAGCAAGACATACTTTTTTATTTCTTTGATAAGAGTGTAGTGGAGATGAAAACATATTGCAAATCTATTTAAAGCATGATTTTCAGCACCTCCAGGAACTCCCTGGTGGGATTTCAAAGTCTTTGCTCACTGCAGAGGTATTCACACCCACTCTGGTTCTCCAGGGAGGAATAGTTTCCTCAGGTTTTGACTGTGTTCTTTGAGAAGGGCACACCTCTTTTACAAGGGGGGAAAAAACAAAAACAAACAAACAAAAAAAAAAAAAAAAAACAACAGCAAAACAAACAAACAAATAAAACCACCATCAACAAAATCCCCCAGAAGAGAAACTCACTGCTGTGATCCTCACCATGATGGTGAGGATGTCATTTGAACTATGTCAGACAGCACATCCGCCACCCAAGGACTGTTCCTCTATTCCTCTAATCTCTGGAAACAATATAATAACCTTTTCTTCAATATCAACAAAAAACAAGCAAGGAACAACCAAGGGTAAAAGACCAGACAAGCACAAAAATGCAATTCCTCCTACCAATAAAATCTATGAATTTTAGCAGAAGCGATATTCAGTTCCTCACCCACAGAGCTACAAAAACTTGCCCAAAATGAGTAAAACTCCTGAATCCTGAACATTTGAGTCTTCACAACATGCGTGGGGAATTGAATCACAAAACTCAGCTCACCTGCGTGGGTCTGAGAGACTCAAGCTTCGCAGTGCAAACTTGGTGCACTTTTCCCAGCCTCCTGCAATCATCTCATCTGCACATTGCCATTGGCTGCAGGAAGCTCACACACGTCCTTCACCTGGAGTCTGGTCAGCTGTGACAGTCAGCCAGGAGAGTCTTTACCTTGGTAAATCAATAAAGGGACCAATAAGCTTCAAACAAGCTGTTATAAATATTAGCAGATAATTTAAAATTTTGTGGATGAGAAAAGTGAAAGGCAACGTTTAGTGATCCCAGATCCAAGGAATCCATTCGTGGAGACACCCAATAACCCACTCAGGTGCTAGAAGACACAAATCTCTGTCTCACCAACACTACAGTCCCACAGCTGTGACCTCAATTCCATGATACCTGGCAGATGGGGAAGCTGCAAGGGGAACAGACCTGTGCCTGTTTTCCCATTTGGACCTGCTAAGGCTGCAGATGCTAAGCAAACCCCGTGGTGCCCCAAACCCAACTGCTGCCATCTGAAGAAAAGTTATAAGTGGCTAAGCAGAGGCTCCTAAATAAGAATTAAGTTTAGATTGATTTAGATAGATATTACATGCCAATTTATTTTAATATAAATTGATTATTTGGAATGTGTTCATTGAAGATTAACAGCCCCTCAATGTGATATAAATGCATGGCTAATTATAAAGCCAAGCTGTCATTATTAATATTTCTAACAACCAATCTGTAGTCAAAAAAATCACCAATTTTAAGTCTCCCACAGTCACGGAAATTGGAATGGACCTTGCTCTGTCTGAAATCAATCAGCCGATGAGTCCATTCCAATGAGTTTTCTGAGGCCCACAAGAAAACTAGGAGCTTGGAGCCTGATGGAGCTGGAGGAGCTGCTTTCATGCATTAAACACAGACATATATATATACATATATATTTTAATCGGCACAGCCAGAGAGGGACTGAATAAGGTCACAGATAACTTGCTGCAACTGAGATATAGAGATGGGTCTATGAGGGTTCATACTCTGAGCACAAAGAGCAAAGTAGTGCAATCCCAAAGCGATAGGCAATAGGACAAGCAGTCCCTGTGTACAGATGAGATTTACTGAATTAGATGTACCTAAATGCAATAGATTTCCATAGAAAAACAACTCCGTTATAATTTCCATCCTGCACATCAGTCGAAGGAGCAGCAATAATTTAATACGCAGCGCTGACAATTCTGCACACCGTAGCGCCTTGCTGCTGGGTCACCGCCAGAAGGAAGGTAAATGTGCTTCTCTGAAGAGACAGTGTCTCACAGCAAATTTGGACCAAATGAGGTTTATCAAGCACTGGCACGCTCAAGACATGCAGCAGGCGAGAGCTGTTCCCACCAGACCGAGGGGCATCCAGAGGGAGAGCAGGACACAGGTGCTAGTGGGTGAGCTGAGCCTCCCTCTGCTCCCGCATTGGAAAATCCATTTGTAATAACGTCAACACAGCCACAAAGCCCCCGAGAACCAAGCAGTGGCTGTGGTGGGCTTGGGCTGGGGCTTGGCTGCTGCTGAAACCCCCCAGCCACCATCCCTTCCCTACATCAGCCCCTCTTGCAAAAGGATGCAGCATTCACTGCAGCAAAGAGGGGGTGGGATGCTCTGCAGTCATGTGCAGGGGCTTTATGGAGCATGGTGGAAGAGTCCTGGGACATAAATTTGGGCTACCTAACTTTCTGGGGAAAAGGATGGACTAATAGCCCTTTTCCCTGGTGTGGAGGATCAGAGTGACATGGGCAGTGGTGGCGGTGGCATTGCCAGAGCTGCCTCGAGCCCCCTGCTTAGGACAGCTGGTGGGGGCTGGAGCTACACAAGAACTTCCCAGTGGAGCTTTTGCTTCTTCCTTTTCAGCAGAAACTGCCAGTTTGACCGTACTGACACATTTTGTGTGAACATCTCGCTTTCAACTCGCTGTCTTCATCTGGGAGTTAGCAAACCATTATATTTCCATGCAGCTGAAACATGTCCTCTTGGCTCTGAGTTGATTTTTACATATTTGTGTATAAATAACAATTTCTGTAGTGGTTTTATTATGCATAACAGTGATTTTTTTTTTAGTGTTTCATTTTTTCATGCAGGATATTTTGAGCAGACATTTTCAGGACATGATGAAAGCCTGGGCTCTCTCATGCTGCAGTTTACTTTACAAACAGCAGTTTGCAATGGGATACACAGTCCAGCGTAAAAGCAAGGAAAGGCTTTTTATTCTGCTAGTAAACCTGTTCAACTTCTTCATCTAGAAGAAGCTAAATGCAACATATGAAAAAATATATATAAATATATATATATATATATATATTTTTTTTTCCCAGAGAGCTGAGGGGGTTTATTACTGTTCCTTGCAAGCACTTCTAGATTTGTGATCTCGTGACTTGTGAATCTCAGTTGTTTTGCAAGAAAAAGCTTTCCCTAAAAGTTGCCAGCACTTTTGGTTTTATTCCAAATCAAGAACTGGCACTTCCCCAACTCTAATTAATGGTGGTTATTTTTTGCCATCTCCAGGAGTAGCAAAACCACAACAATTGGCCCAGAAGTAGAGCAGACACAGCTTCTGCTGTGACCTGCTAGGCAGTCACCATTACCCTCATCATCCAGGAAAAAAAGTAAAAAATAATTTAAAAATCACACAGGCCTTAATTTCTTTCTTTCTTTTCTTTCTTTCTTTTTTTTTTTTTTTTTTTTTTTTTTTTTTAGTGCAAAATAAATGTTGTACTAAATCACCTGTGTATCACTCACCAGGCATTTGCAAATAAACCCAGCCTCAGGTTTCAAGCCTGTCAGAAATTTTCCACCAGAAAACACTGATTAGACGAAAGATGCTCTGTGGGAACGTATTGATTCTGTCTGACCTTTGGGCATAAACCAAATCTGACTTTTTACCTGTCCATCTCCCTTACTTTCCTGTCTTCGCTGCTGCCTGCCTGCCAAACAGCAGAGGGATGTGGCTGCTGGGGTGGGCCCATGGCTCCTGGCAGCCCCAGCACCCCCTTGTCAAGCTGCCCTGCAGAAGACTGCGTGGTCCTCTCCAGGAAATCCCCACAGCTCTTCATCAGCCTTTCCACCAGCATCCTCCCCAGTGCCTGGCACTGCACAGCTGCAACTTCTACTCCTTTCCCTGCTGTGGGCAGGGAGGGTGGGATCTGCCTGGCCCCATGTGTGAGTGCACCCAGCTCGGCATCCCCCATCCCACCTCCCTCCTCACCCCCACGCTGCTTCCACACCTAACGCACAGGGCAGGATGCACGTTTGTCTTTGCTTTGTTTTTCCAGGACAGAGTGGAAGGAAGCTCCATCCAGACCCACAGTCTCCCTCTACCCTTTAATCTTCAGCCAACGTAGACAGTGTCAGATAGTCTCCCAAACCTGGAAGGACAAAAGCATTACTCAGAGCAAAGCTTTATGGCAGTTGCTTGATGTTTTGCTCATCCAGAAACTAAATCTCTACCAAAAAAAGAAATAAAAAAATACATCTTCTATTACGGGCCACTGACACATCCTACAGCAGGACTGGATACTGCAGCAAAGACATAGGACTAAAAGTATATTTTAGACTTTAAAAAAATACATTCAGCTCAGAAAAAAAATCATCAAAGCACCTTGCCTGGTTTAAAACCCTATACATTAACATCTGGCTGGTTGGTGTCTGAACTCCTGGCAGCCAAAGGAGGCACAATTACCATCATCACCCCACTGTCAACCTCTTCTGCTTTGTTGTTTGCAATTGCAGGCAAATGGGCTCCACAGCCCCGGCAGCCTCCCCAGCCCTGCCTGTGCACAGTCTGGCGCTGCATGTGTTAGCAATGAGCCTCGGCAGCCCATTCTCAGAGCGTGAGCTCACTGCACAAAATGAATCTCCTCCCTTTTTTATCCCTTGGCAGGGCAGGAGGCTGCTCCTGCAGCTGGGCTGGAGAGCCCAACCGCTGGCTTGGGGTCTGGTTTCCAGCTCGGGGACTTGTGGAGGGAGGTGATGGGGGGAGAGGGGCTCAGGAGCCGGGACCTGGAGGAGATGGAGCTGGTGGCAAAACCGCAGTGATTCCCTTGCTTAGGAAAAGTCAAAAAAAAAAAAAAAAAAAAAAAGCAATGAACAGATAAGATGTCAAATAGCTCTGATGCTGTCCCAGAGATAATATCAGGACTCATATTTATGAGTACCCACTCATATTTACGAGTACAACAGGCACAGCCACCCAGCCACCCAGAGAAGGGGCCAGGTGACAGCGGTCACTGCATGGTGACCCTTGGGAGGGGACACAGTACCCAGGGGCTGTGCCTTGCACACAATGGTCTTGGATGCTGATGGTGATGGCAAAGCTGGAGCTGAGACTCAGAACAGCTCAAATGGCCGTGGAAAAGACACACTTCACAAAATCAGACAATCGTATGTTGCTTTGTAGAGGGCAAGCAGATATAGAGCATTTTGAGAGCAGAGGAGCAGTGGCCCATTGGGTGTCAGAACAGCTTTCTAGCAGCTTCATAATTTACACGAACTCTTGAATACGATTTCCTCAAATCCCTGGAATAACCTGCACAAAAGGCTGCTCTGCCTGGTGGCACAGAAAGCACAGCACGACCTGTTTCTGGGGCAGGTACAGCTGCTTTGTGCTCTCCAGCTGGTGCTCACCATCCTTAGCTCCTCCCGGGACACAGCCCCGTCCCAGCTGCCCAGGAAGTCACACAAGTGCTTTCAGCTGTTCAAATGGTTGGTGAGCTGATCAGTGTCCAGTCTCAGAGAGTAACTTGGGTCAGGAGTGAGCTCTTCACACAGTTATCTCTATCTTTTGCCCTATTTCCCTGCTCCAAGCAGAGCTGGCTGCAAAGGTTGCACAGGGTCCCATGTCAAATACCTGAGGACCTCCAGGATCCCACAGCCTCTGTTCCAGCATTTGACAATATTCATCATGAAGAAGATTTTCCATACATCTACTTAGAGTTTGTCTTACTGCTACTTCTGTTTCCTGTCTTTCTGGATACACTCTTAGCCTCCACAATATGTCCTGTTATTGAAAGATGAAATACTCTGACAAGATCTATTTTTATTTTTTATTTTTTTTTATAATGAGAGGAATTAGTCACATTTCTTCAAAAATGGGGTAATGTGGGATAGTGATAGCGGACTCATAGGAGTTTTTTCTTCCAGCAAAGCATCCCACACTGCAGCAAGCGCAGCACGGGCGAGCCACACACCATGCAGAGCACATGTGTCAGAGGAGAGCCAGCCCACACTGCAAGCGTTGATTACTGCTGATGGGATAACTTAGACTTGCTTAACTCTTTAACTGCTTCTACTGGCTGGCCTCCTTGAATCTTTGGTGATCATCACTAGAAAAGGAAAACAAAATAAGACTCCTGCCCATTCAGTCACGCTAGTTGTGAGGGTTTCCCAAATTGCCAGGATTTTTCTATCTGTTGTAAAGCCACAACAGGTTCCCACCAGGATTCCTCCTGCCTCAGCCCCTACTACTTCATCACACCATAAGAGTTAAAATTACCCCCTTGAAACCTGTCTCTGAAATTAAAACTCCAAAAGGGGATGCAATTCTTCTGCAGCATTGTGTAAGCATTCATACGCAGTCCTCTCCCTCGTTGTAATGCAGCCCACCTGCCTCAGAAGGCAGCTTCAACAGGCAGGACTCCCACAAGCACACTTAAATCTGCATTAGCTGCCTGTTTATTCAAGATAGAAAGTTCCTAGAAATAGGTTAATTGCTTTTCTTTAATTACACATTCTCTTAATAAATGCCAATAATAAAAGGGAATGTCTGCCCTGGAGATAAGATTATGTCACATTCATAATTCGGCTGTTTGGGATGGCAGATAAATGCCTCAGCCATTTTGAAATATGAATTTGTCATTCATGAGAGCAATAAATAATGCAAACAGGATATGTGGTTACACTGACATTATCACCTCATCATTGCTTAAAGCCACCCCGGGCACGAATATGTGCCACTATAACCTCAGACTCTTTGATAAATTATTGTCCATCACAATCCTATCTAGCACGGGGGAACGGATGAGCATTGGAAAGGTTTTATGGTTGCAGCTGCAGTATTTTGTGGCTGCAATACAATTACTGCAGTTATTGCTGAAGCAAGCAAGGGATGCTGGAAAGTAAGGGAAAGTCTGCATCCTCCTGGGAGGTAATGTGTAAAGAAACCTTAACGAGTATACCCCATGGGGGATTTCCTACCCTGCAAGTATTTAAACTGCTAATTAATTCCTATTAAAACAAGGTCTTTTGTGTACATCAAAAAATGGTGCCTGAGGCTTTGAGCCTGCAGTGGGATCTCCTAGGACTTTGCACCAGCTGAGTCTGTCAGGCTTGGCTGAGGCAGTATGACGTACCGAGGAGTTTTTTAGGGTCCTCCATTTTGGGATTGGAGCACCGAGCTCATGTCCATGCCTTAAGTCCATTCCCAGGCATGATCCAACCACCAGAAAATGAGACAGCACAAAAGCAAGTAGTCTCCAGGCACAGATAAATTATGCATGTCTCCGCTCAAGCCTTTGCGTGTGCAGTATACATATTTCAAGATTAACCACCAGCCTTACACATACAACCACTGCTTTTAAAGCCCTGCTTCCTTGAAAACAGGGGAAAAGTTAGAGATAACCCACGCTCTCAGATCATTCACAAAAAAAATCAGAGGCTGACAAAGGAGCCTCAGAGGCCAGAGGGCTCCTGGTAAAACAGGGCCACGCTGTGAAAGATCAGGTTACTGGAGCCCTGCTGAGATGTGGTGCTGGCTTTGTGGAGAGGTTCCTCTCCCCATCCCTCCTCCCCCTGGGTGGATACCTTCAGCGCTGCTCCTTTTATATGCTCACAGCAGTCTCTGTGCATGTATTTTTTTTTTTTTTTTAACTTCTCCTCTTTTATTATGCTGTAAAAGGCACTGAGCGACAATGAGGTTGTCTTTTACTGGCACAGTACGGGGCTGCAGATCCCTGTGTTGGACCAGCCGTGGCCTTTCTGGTGTCTGCTGGCTGGTGGCACAAATGCTCTAGCAGAGCTGGGATGTCTTCGGTGAAGGACTGCCACTCCTGCCCATTAAATCCAGATGCAGATAATGGAGCAGCTCCTTTGCTGAGCTTCCAGACAAGTGCCACCCCTGTGCCCAAGGTAGGATGGAAAGCCCAGCGCACAGAGACAGACAGACAGCAGACTCCCATGGGAATCGAGGGACTGCTGCAGCCCTAGCACAAGACTCCTATCCCGTAACCCCATGTTCAGCACATCCCAAGGCAGCTGACACCAAACCAGCAGATGAAGGTGGCTCTGAGCTGGCTGCCTCTTCCACCAGCCACCGAGCCTCACCCTGCCGCTTCCTCAGCAGATGCCTCTTCACGAACAGGATAAATTAATCAGCCATAAAGTGTTCCCATGCTAATAGCACCCCTGTGCGACTCAATTCAACGTAATACTGCCCTCTTGTGCCTCCTCACTTGAGGGGCCTTTGCCGTTAGATGATTGCTTTATTTTTAATTGGAGGGATGGGCGATCTACGAAACCAGTTGTTGGTAAAGCGATGCTGATGGCGTTTTATCCCAAGACATCAAACGGTTCCTGTTTCTTGTCATTCTCAATGCATGAGTGGTCTGCATGGTCCAGATACCCATCCACTCAGGGCAGGGAAACTGAAAAGACAGGCAGGGAAAATAAAAAATAATCACAACTCAAGGTAAAGGAACAATAGAAAATAGAACAAGTAGAGAACTGCACTATTTTGAAAACACTTGACTCACACAGGCTATGTTAGACCTTTTGAAAGCACTGGGTAAGGCAGGAAACAGCATTTAATTAATGTGCTTTTAAAATTTATTTCTTTAGAGTCACATACTGAGCAGAAAAAAAGCATCAATCCATCACAATTAACATTTTACCTAGAAATAACTACAACCAGCACAGTAATCATGGGCAATATCATGTCTGGACTAGAGGCTTTTCCTCCATGCTGTCTGCAGTAGATGTGAATGATGGGCACCGACGCATTTCTGCTGGGGATAAAGATCGTGGTAAGCCTGCTATACCTTGGGGAAGTCATCCTGTCCCTGAAGCCATGACTCCACCGCTTTGCCCACTTGAAGGATGCTGACCGAGGTCATCCTGGCCCTTGGTCCCCTGGATGTGGAGGCCGTGTGACCCTCCAACCCACTGCCCTCCTTTCCAGGCCCCTCAGAAAAGCCACAATCGATGTAAAAGCAAGCAAGCCTGCAGAGAGAGGCTGTGTAAATGCAAAGGCACAGGAGCGAGCTCAGTCTGAGCTCTGGGCTGCAGTATCTCTCACTCCTGAGATTTGTTTGCAAGGAAGCAGCCTGTGCTTTTATGACACCATCCAAATGGCTGCAAACATCACCTCCTTCTTCTATGGAAGACACAATATTTCAGGTCTGATTTCATTTCACTGTTTATCCAAACTGCCTTGGATAGCAGTCACATCCTAACAGAGAGGGGCACGCAGTGCATGCAATGCAGTAACCGTAGCGTTGGAGCAGAAAGTCATGGGGAGATCACTGGAGGAAGAAGGAATGATGCTCAAAGAATAAAGGAAAATTGATAATGGCACAAGGGAAAAGGTGCTTTTCTGGCACAAAACTGAGTTTGTGTTGGGTGTTGCTATTTAGCAAATTACTTGCATAAGCAGAAAAGAAAAAAAAAAAAAATACATGGAAAGAAAACACAATAGGTGCCAAGATACAGCCATGGGCATCCAGCACCATGTTCTGAATGGTTTTAGAACAGCTTGTCCTCACCCAGGTACAAAACTAACTGCATCTGTGGCCGTGTTTTCATGCTGTCACCTCTAAGGTGCTTAAGTACGTGCTTACCTCCCGTGCCGAGCAAGGCTGCCTATGTGGACCTGTGCAAATGTTTTCTTTCATACAATCCTTTGTCCATGAGTCCTTTGAAGAAGCCTCCAGGGAACAAACATTCATTGAGAAGGGGAAAGGACTATAAGAGCACTTCAATCAACGGCCTATGAAATATGTAATCACCGAAGCTACACCAGCTTACGCTGGCTGAAACAGGGTGAAGCTCATTTGCTCCGGTACAAAGCTGTAGGAAAATACCAACACCTTTCCAGAGGATTCAAAAGCCAGGTTTCTGTATCCCTCTTGACATGGGAGCAGAGCTGCCAGGGGTGCTCAGGCACCCATCCAGCCCCAGTGGTTCATTGCTGCTGTCTGCAAAACTGCCTCACAGCTTGGCAGCCAGCAAGAAGAGGACAGCTTCTTCCCTGGCATTGCCCAAATTAAATATTGAAGATGTTTACGTTCGGGAAAGATGTGGCTGAGGATTTGGGAAGCTCTTCAGACATTATTAAAATGCACTAAGTGGTTTGCTGGCAATTACCTACTGTTGTCACCGGCTGAGGCTGGATCTGGCATGTCAGAAACTCCTGAATGCATTTTTCTAAATAAAACCTAGATAAGAGAGGATGACAAGTTTTTTGACCAGGAAACTTGACATTTCAGTGTTGACATCTCCAACTAAGTATTTGTAATAAAACTTCCTAGGAAAGACAGACAAATTATGTTGTGAAGCTTTTACCGGGCAGAGTTTAAGGTGTCCTTGTGCGAACTGATTTAAAACTTCTGCATTCTTCTTTTTGCACCAGCCAGAAGTAGATATTCCTTCCAAAGTTACCAGAACTCTTATTACACCAGGGAGATTGATTTTTTTTTTTTTTTGATAAACCATTTACAGCAAAATATAACATTGGATGAAAATACAGCAGAGAATGACCTACCTGACTAAGATTTAGTCCCAATAAAAGTGATGACATTCTGGAGAGCTATTGAAGCCCTGACTAATATTGTATTTTCTTTTCCAGTTGAGGGTGTCTCGATGTCACAATGCCTGCTGTGGGGGTTTGTGGATCCTCAGCTGCTAGAAAAGGTTTTTCAGCAGCAATGTCCTGGAACATTTCCACATAACTCCTGCTGTCTCCAGCTAGCGATAACTCTAAGAGCGTGCTTCAGATCCTGAACTTACTGCCATAAGAGTAGCATTCATCAGCTCAAGTCTTGAGCCAGTAATGTATTTTTCCTGGGGCTACACCTTAAGGCAATCTAGAAATGGAAGACAGTGAGGATACCGACTTATTAAGTTTTTTTTTTTTTTTTTTTTTCCCCTACATTGAGGTTAAAAAAAAGTAAAAAAGTCCACTGGAAATCTAACTTCATCTCAATTGTCTACACCAAGTGCTTATATTTTTTGCAAGTGTACACTAGATCACAGCCAATGGGGGGACTGTTAGAGAACACTGAGAAGCCAGACAAAAGAGCAAAAATTATTATTATTGGCCAGAATTAATTTTGGCAGGAAATGAGAAACGTGTTTGTAACTGTCCTGGGCTGGACCCACTTCTGACTGAGCATTGCAAATAAGTAGTTTTAATACAGAGACTGATTCACTCATAAAGGTACTTCATGACGTGCTTGCCTCTGGCAGCAGGGGACAGGATTCACTGACCCCAGAGGGCCCTTGCCAGTGCAATGCTCAAACTTCTGGCACTGGTAAAGTTTCCATGTTTGGCTCTCGGTGAAGAAATACACATTAATCATCAGTCCTTTAAAAGGATCCTGCACTGCCCCATCATTTGATGTCCCAGCCCTATCATCAGAGCAGGGTTGGGTTTGTGCTCATGAGACCGCAAAGGTTTCTCTTATTAAATATCTTGGAGGAGAGCATGGACATGGGAGCCCTGCGGCAGCACAGGAGCTGGGGTGGGTCTGAGATGGGGCTGCAGCCCCTGGGGATCACAATGGACCAGGGGTTGTCTACCAGGTTGCTCTGGAAGCTGCGACATCCAGCGACGTGCATCAACCCACAGAGGACGCATCGCCTCTTTCTCTTGGCATGGAAAGAGAAATAAAAACAAAGTCACCCCAATGATATGGTGTGAAGGCCTTTCTAAATTGAATTGCTCTTCTCTGGAAGAAAATAAATATATATATATATACTTATACAGAGAAAGGAGGTAATTTCCTACAGCTAGACTTTGCCAAGAACTGTGAGGGATAACTAGCAAGAGAAATCCGTCTGTAAAGCCACAATGGCTAAGAAGAAAGATTTCTACACATGCCAACTCCACCGTGGCTGCATTTATAGGAATTTGAAGTGTTACTGTGTGACAACAGAAACAGCTATATGTTGGCAGACCTTTTTTTAATGTGTTAAAGGGTCATTAATCATTTCCTAGTGTTCCAACAGTCAAATGTACTTGATATCTTCATTTACTTAGAGTGTTCATACCAGCTTCTCAGCTATCTTCATTTCCTTGGAAACAGCTGTTTTGCCTGCTAAGGAAAACAAAGTAATATTAAAAAAAAAAAAAAAAAAAAAAAAAAAAAGGAAGAGAAAGTGGAAATACAATAAAGACAAGTACAAAAACTTGAAGGTTCTCAGTAAATACAGACCTCTATTACTTACATGCAATCAATAAGGTCACTTGTGTACTAACTCATAACAAAGTACAGTTGACAATGTGTTATTTTTCTGCTGGAGAATATAATGTGAGGCTGAGCATGCTAATGACTTTTGGAAACGGGCAATGACAAAGATTGATTAATATCAGTTGACAGCCTGCTCCACAGCTCCGAAGCAGGAATAGCAATGATTGATTTGCCAAAATGTGGGGCACAGGCTTTAGATTATAGAAAGGCTACATCTGAGCTCTATCTGGTTTCAAAATATATTTTAAGGGCCAAATGTTTGACAGTAGTTAAATGCTTAAAGGAAAAAGCACAAGTGTAGCAATATTTTCAAAAGGCAGCTTATTCTAACAATGTTTTTTTCATTGTCTAAGTACCTTTAACAGCCTGAACCAGTAGAATGTTAAGTTCAGGAGCAGAAAGCCTACAAAAAAACACTAAAACAAAAGAAAACAATGAAGGGTACAGCTGGCATAACTGACTTAAAAAAAAAAAAAAAATCAGAGAGACATCATCACCAGCTTAATGCTGCAGGTTTCAATGATAAAAACCTCACCTAGCAAAGAGTCACTTTCTGAGAGAATGAGGAACAAGGTGAACAACTACCCCCAGCAAGCTGTAGGGCTGCTTGATCACTCTGCAAGCTGAAAAAGCAATGCAAAATAAATACCACACTCCAGGCCAACAGGGATCCCCACATTTTTAGGCAACTGTATGTGTGACAGAACATGCTCCCCCAGGAACAGCAGATGAGGAGATGCAATCCCATCCTCACCTTGTGTGGGGTGAGGGGTGGGAAGTCTTGTTGAAAACCTGATGCATCCTTTGCATTTCCTCTTACATTAATGAGTTCAGCTTTTTACTAAGCACAGCACAGCCTGAGTGCCCTGAACCTTAGAAAAGCCAGACCAATAAGCTAATATCTATACTCATGCACCATTTATAATGATTTTGTCTAACGCAGCATGCAAAAAGCAGGAGAGAAGGATGGAGAATTTCATGACAGATGTCCACCAAAATGCTAGTCTTCATTAGGGATGTGGTCATGTGTGAAGCGCTGAGTTAGCTGACATGATGCTGGCTCTTTTCCCTAGACCGGGCCAACTTGCAGCCAGCACCACATCAGCTGATTGCAATTAAACCCTGCCACTAATTAAAGCAGAGCCTCTAAAGCCATTTCCCTTTCGTAGCACTCCCCTCTGGCTGCTGCAGCCACTGCCTTTGCAATGTAACACACCATCTTGGTGGTATCTCACAACGTGACAGACTGTGATCTGTGTGGTGCAGACCTCATTAGGAAGAGAAGCCAGTAAGATAAACACCAACAAAATTGCATTTTCACTGAGTACAGAATCTGCAAAGAAGTGGACAAGTGTTTGACTAGGGGAGCTTGGGGGTTTCCTGGCCTTCATTCCAAAGTACATTTTTAAATACGAAGGGCATTGTGTTATTTTTCATAGAAAGTCTTATGGAGAATTCAGCAAGCTCTCAAGGAATTGAGATTGGAAGTTTCCCTTCCCATTCAGTCATACCAGAGAGACTCTGAGGTTGGGGATTTATGACTCTTTTGAACTGCATGACATTAACCTTGATACTTCCAAAAAGAAAGGAGACCCTCCTTCTTTGAGGCCAGCTCATTTATAAATCAGTAGTATCTACAACTGAAAGATTTTCCTTAATAAAATGAAGTGTTTATGGTGTGCAAAGATAAGCCAGCCTTTTAGGAGGACCAGCCACCCTTAATTAGTAAAGTTTGCAAAGAAATCTCCATTCTGAGTAAGATGTCCCTTAAATAGGGCTCCATTGATCACGCACTAAAGAGAATTGATGTGCCTGTTCCAAGGAGCAGGTTCCTGACATAAATGACCCATTTGCAGAAGTAGCTGTGCAAGAAATGAGGATTGGCACCAACTGGCTGCAGCACAACAACATTTTTACTGCTTGGTTGATACTCATCTCACCTTCCTTTGCTCCTCTCAAAGTCAGGTATAAAAGGTCTAAGTAAGCCTGCTGAAGGCTCCTGCCACCTGTGGATAAAGGCAGGTGTCCTCAAAGGGGCTTTGTTTCTCTGACCCTAGGAGAAACACCTCATTTAATCATGCTGGTAGACAGCTTTGCATTTACAACAGGAGGAGTTTGAGTAAACCTATACAAAGAGCTCAACTTGCAGCACTCGTGCCAAAAATCAGTCCTTTTATAATGGAGAATGCATAAACGTAGCTACCAATTAAAAGGCTGGGAGTCAAATGCTCAAATGAGACCAGTCAAAAGACAAGGGGAACAACCCACAGAGGACACAGCAGGAGGTGTTTTTTTTTTCTCTCCTGGAGCCCACCCTGAGGTCTCCTTGGCCCCAGTGCAATCGCTTGCAGGTGCACTTGCAATACAGAGCTTTCCCTTGTGTGCACCAGCAGTTGGCTCTGGTATTATCCCACCTGTATGGAAATGTATGTGGTGACATTTTCTGTCCTTCTTGGTTTTTAATCTCTCTCCACAAGATCAAGCCTTGGTGACTGAGCAGACAGCTTGATGGGCAGATACTGAGACAGGAACCACTGATGCTGCTTGCACTACTGACAAGAGTAATTAGCCAAAATTCAGACCTTTGGAAGTTGTTTTATTTAAGGGGATGTTGATGGGTCAGCTAACTCCGCTGCAGCAATGACTGCGAGAAGCCCAGCTTGCTTAGAAAAAACAAGCATCATATCACTAAAAAGTAACCCCTGCTCTTGGCTCCAAAGCTCTTTCTGAATTCCCCTCAACACACACCATTTCCAGGTGCTCTGTCTCCCTTACACAAATCCCCTCATATCCCACTTTGCAAAAAGAGCAACCACCTAAGCCCTGGGCTTTCCAAATCCCAAATGAGACACATTTTGCCTTTTTTTCAGGGGTGGGCAGTGCAGGTGGTCACTGTCTCTTACAGCTGTCACTGGAAAGGAGGTAGTTAAATCCATTAGTCTTAATAGGATTCAGCTCAAATAAAAATAAAATCATACAGTGCATTATTGAAAAAAAGAGCCTTAACCATAGGAATGTTTAGCACTGAAATCATGCTTTCAGGACTTTGTGAGCTATCCCTCAAGTGAAAATTCACTCAGAAATCAATAGAATTGATTTTGTCTGTGCTGGACACTTTTCATGTGGCTGCATTGTGGATGCTAATTGACAGGTCAAAATCTGTACAGGGAGTTTGTGGGAAAACATCTTAAAAGTTTATATTTAAGAGACAAAAATAAATGATTATAGATGTCACTCTAGTGTTTAGTACCAGAAACAATCACAAACAGTTTTTAATATTTGAGTTCAGAATGAAAAACTACAGCATAAAGACCACTCACTCCCCACTGCCATAAAGCTACTCAGGGTTCAGATTCCTTACCCTGAATTAAATAGATGGGAAAGGTCAGGAAGAACATCAATTACCTTGTTTTTCTAAACCAGATACAAGTTTTAAGACTTTAGGAGAAGAACTTTTGCTTTCATTTGCACATCCCCATGGGAGAAATGCTAGTATGCGTCTGCTAGAAGTGGTGACTAAATCAAAATGTTTGTTATCTTTACCATTAGTATCTAAACAGTCCACAGCAGAAGGGAATGAGGCTTTTTGATGCCTAATCAAAAAGTTTGTTAGCTTCTACAAAATGTACCATGGAACAGTTTGTATGGTAGAACCCAGTTAAGATCTCAGATGAGAGTGACATTGTGGCTTGCTTTCATGCACAAAAGGGCATAAAGTTCCTGTTAATGGAGAAGTAAGAACAATTATCTCTGAAGTGAGTGAATCAAGTTTGAAATACCTCTGAACTACACAAAAACGATGTTTTAGAGCCTTGTCCTCATAAGACATTAGTGATCTGAGACTCTGGCTTTCAAGATAAAAGCAAATAGCTGACCTTTGTCAGCCTCTGCTGATAGCATCACATGTGAGTGATTTAACTGTAAGATTAACCAACGTAATGAAGTGTTTTAACTATCATGTAACAGAGACTTACTGTGATGTATGGTATGCTTTGCAAGCACTTATGTGAATAATGTCAGCCAGTTTGTCTAAGTAACCACTGAGCTGTCCTCCCATATTGACTGAGAGAAGCCCAGTAAGCTGAGAACAGGAAAAATGTGACTGTAACGCCAAGGGGCTGAGGTGTGCCACTGCACAGAGATGAGAGGAGAAGACCTGCAGGGAACCTCGGTGTCTTCAGGCTGAACAAAGTGGATTTTTAATTTACTTTGTGGTCAAGACAATTAACCTGATTCTTAAAATCAAAATACCAGGCTTAATCCTAGGGGAATGGTAAAAAGAGCACAAAAAATGTATGTAACACTGAAGCAGAAGTCAAACATGGTAGATATCACCAGAAGAAGCTGCGTGGTAAGAGGAAACAGCTGATGGGATGATGCTACAAACAGATCAGCCTTTTATTAAAACCAGCATCCCTCTCTAGCCCTGCTGTACACCTTCTAGGTCAACACGCTGAGAAGGCGTGAAG
This sequence comes from Netta rufina, assembly GCF_964035555.1. NCBI lineage: Eukaryota > Metazoa > Chordata > Aves > Anseriformes > Anatidae > Netta > Netta rufina. The sequence continues at coordinate 16,429,319 of NC_140133.1, forward strand.
TGTCACCACACAGAAACTTGTGGTGTTTGCTGAATGATATGCACCAAAGTTTGGAAGGTGCCCAAGTGCTCCTGGAGGGACTCCTCCAGGAGCGAGCTGGTCCCGCTGTGTGGGGGTGCAGAGCTCCAATGGTGAGAGAAGTTATCCTGAGAAATGAGTAAAGACGACAGCTCCTTTTTAAAAATAAACAGCTTTCTGTAGAGCAGCTTGGCGTGCAGGCTCACATATTTGTGTGTATAAATAGCCACTGCCTAAGCTTGTTTTGGGCTCTGCTGCCTCACATACATTTTTATGAAGCGGTTCTCAAGCTGGGAGGGTATGAAGGGTGAGGAGAGAGGGAGGGCATTTCCTGGGAACTGCTAGAAGCACAGTTGATATACACCCAAAGAAAGCTCAGGAGGCAAGGTGGGGACCAGCATAGTGCTGGGGCTGGAAATGTCTGGCTGAGAGGAGGAGGAAGGAGGGGACAGACTGGGCAGAGACTATGGCTGGTGGGAGACCTTCAGCCCTGCTGCCCCATTTCCCAGCACCCAGGATCCTACTGACAAAGGCTGATCTTTCCTTCCTCCTCTCCTACACCCTCTTTTTACTTCACACCTCCTTTCTATCTGTATTTGGGTGCCAGGGACTCTTCCAAGCTTCCCAGCATCACCCCACCCAGGTGCATTCAAACAGTACACACACACACACACACCCTGATAAAAACCCCTAAATCAGAGACCAGGGGAGGGGAGGCAAAGCAAAGACCTTTAAAGGAACACTAATGCAGGGCCCAGGACCACCAAACCAGGGGTGGCTGCGGTGAGTCACGGTGCCTGGAGCAGGAGGGATGCTACAAAATGGGTGCAGGATGTCTCAGGTTCTTACCATTCATCTTCAACCTTGTGGTGTTTGGGATTCTTGAGCTTTTCAGTTGAGCTGATTATAAAACCAACCAGCTGACCAACAAACCCCCTTAATTTCAAGAAAGTTAAGAAAATTACCTGTCTATAGGGTGCCAGAGAAAGCTTTAAATTTTGACATAGGAGTCCAAAGACTCAGAAAATATACTCTGAAGATACTCAAAGCTGTCTGAGTTTTATATCACATAGTCAAATCTTTTTATGGTTTCTGGTGACTGTGCTCATGATTTTTGCAACCTAGGACTGGGGTTTTATTTTTTCTCACTTCCTAGCCTCAGGGAACCGCTTAAAGAAACACTGTGATGACATTTCTATAATAGGGCACAATCCAGGGCTGGTCAGGCTAAGCAGCTGTGCCTCCCTGCTCCCCTGCTATCTTCCACCTGGCTGGGTAATTACCATCCTGCATTGCCTCTTGCTCAGAGGATGACGTTATTCCCCCACTGGATAACAAGGTAAAATCAACTTTCCTCACAAATCCCATTATCTCCTGTGATATCCTCTCAGAATGCAAATCAACAAGTTCAGCAGAACAGAGCCCAGCAGCAACCCACAGCCTCCGTTCCAATTGCCTCCTGGCTGCAGGATGAGACAATTTGGATTACCAGGAATCGCCTGGGCAGAGCAGAGGAGCAGGGACTCCGACTCTTGTGAGCCCTCGTTCCTCAGATCAAAGAGGTTTGATGGGCAGTTAATTAAAAGATAAACTAGAGGCCGTAAAACGCCAGACTAACCTTTGAAGTATACAACTCAAGTTACAATTAAAGAGTGACTGTAGTTGTCAGATTTTCAGACTTCATGGGCAATACACTCCATCATTATGGATAAATTGACTGGTGAGATCAGTGGCCGCTTCGCTTTTCAATGCTGCTGTAAGGCAAGCCGGTTCAAGTAGTACCTGCCCAAGAGCTCATATGTAGTGTTGAGGTCTCTTTTTCCCCTAAATCCAAGGATATTCACAGATGAAACCTCAGCTGCTCTTTTCTTCTTCCAGGACTCCTGGTCCCAGAAGAAGCCATCCTCTCTCTTAGCATAAACTTACTTCTTTGATGGGCTGTTCATTCCCCCATGCCCCAGGGAAGAGCAGCCAAGGAGAAAAGCTCATTTAAAAGATGTATGTCTGAACACTGGGCGTGCTGTTAGGAACGTGCTGTGAGAAGTGACAAAGAAAGTAACTTCAATATTATCTGCACCGAGCTCTCTTTTTCCCAGCACAGTGATGTAACCATTCCCTCGCTGTGAAATGCTGGCTGAGACAAGGTACTAGCAGTTTTTAAAGACTGATATTGAGATTAGCTTCTGCTTCTCCTCCTGCATCTCACACCCTGATTGTTGGTAATCGCTGCTTTCTCTCTCAGGAAAACCCCAGTGCCTTCTCCCAGCTACACAACAGGACAGATGACTCTTGCACATTAACACCCAGCAAAAATATGTTTTTCTTAAAGGGAGACACCAGCTGCACAGGGAGAGGTAGCATCTCTTACGAGAACAGCTGAGACAGTAGGAAAAAGGAGATCGACGCTTGGATTAAAAAGCCCCTGAGATCTGCTTCAGCAAAGAGGTCTTATCCAAAATAGCACAGTTTGCAAAGTGTTTCAAACACTTTGTCCCCATGCCACCCAGACCCACATGCAGGGTCCTCACTCCAGCATTTTGCTGCTCGCCTCAATTGCATTTTTCACATATCTGGTGCTTAGCTGTACTTTTCTCCAGTGCATCCTCTCACTCCATGCCTGTGTGTATTTACAGCCTGCTCAGAGAATGATTTACATTAAAACCCCAATGTTAACACTGTGAAGCCTATTGCATGGAAAAGTCCAGAGCCATAAAGCATTTACAACATAGCAAAAATGGTTTCCTAAATCTCTGGCTTGCCTCAAGATATGGAAGAGACTATTTTTTCACTTAGTCCTCTGGATCTGTTTTTTGCTCCTTTTCTCTGGCTGAGTAGCTCCACTGTAATCTTGGAGGAATGAATCATTATCCTGCCTTGATAAGAAGGGCAGAACCACTCCCCTCAGCATGTAAAATTGAAGTCCTATTTGATACAGGAGCTGTGATACTCTTTATACATTTCTTTCAGTAATGACATGTTTTAAAAATATTAAAGGAGCTAAAGAAGTTAAAAGTGTCTGGATGATGGCAAGCTTTTTGATAAGTTAATTTTGTATTCAGAACCAATAAAGCACTGGTCAAAGAGACACAGGGTTTGGATTTACCCTGGATAATTCCTTTGCCATAAGACATTTCAAATCAATTAATTCTGACCGTGCTTAGTCATTGGGATGTCAGTGCTAACACACTGCATTAATTGAAGCATCAGAGAAAAGTATTTTGACTTTAACTTAACAAAAGATGCACAACCTTAGCCGTAAGCAACAGGCAACACATTCGTGATGCAGAAGTGAATGCAAGGGATCAATCTGAAAAATATTGTTAGCTAACGAGAGGCTGTGAGTCGATACAGTCATGGGGGAAAATAGGCCAGTGACTTGTGGGGAGGGGAGAGAAAGAGAAAGGGGAGGAGGGAAGGTGCCTGCAGAGGCTGGGTTTTGTGCCAGGGCACCTGGCTGCTGCTGGGCTTGGTGTGCCCCAGCCCCGCTGGGGTGCTGGCAGCATGAGCCCCTCTGAAGGTGGGATTTCCCTTTGACAGTACCCAGCTACACAGGAAAATATTTTGCGTTTAGAGGAGAAATGGATTAGAGGCACTATCTGGACCAGCATGGTAGAAGATGTATGTATTTCAAGCAGACAATCAATTCAGAACAAGTCTTAATGAAGGGTGGGAGGTTTACCTGAAGTTTGTCTCCATTCCGGTTGTGTCATCTGAGGTACTGGGAGCTGTTTAAAAAGCAAGTAATCTTCTCCCTGTTGAAGGACATACATGCAGCCTTGCAAAGCTCCTTTATCTCCCTATTGCTATTGCCACACAGAACTTAATTACATTAAAACTGCTCAAAAAGTTGCCAACAAATTGTCTGCTCTGGTTACAGCAATATTAGTGCATTTGATCCCCTTGAAAACCTCAGCCTTTCTTCTCATTGAAAGGACTTGAGCACGTACCTGCTGGGCGAGAAACAAATTGGGCAGACTGAGTTTTTAGGCCTTTGAGAAAAGTCTTCCAAATGTTCCTTCCCCTGAAAATTTCCCTTGAGTTCTGCAAAGAATTTCCAGTGCGATCATGCTGCACACAAACCTGGCACAGCAGGGGTGATCCTTACAATTAAAGAGCATGGGGCACAGTGTCGTGGTGCTATTAGCATTTCCTTCCCAGCCAAAGCCTACACCAGCTACAAATGTAAAATTGCTCTTTCCCCACTTCATAGCGCTTACTCTGGGCCACGTTTGGCCCAGATGATGAAGAAGGCAGCACAAGAGCTGCAAAAGAACATGAAAACAGCATCAGGAACTCCCCTTAACACAGCGCGTTATTCACAGGAGAGAGTTTATGGATTGAGTTAAAGATGACTATTTTTAAAAACATCCTAGTATCAAAAAAACCCTAATTTATTTTTAACTTTTTGAGTGGGATGAAAGGTGATCAGATCCAAATAGCAACCATGAAGTCTGAGCCTGAAAGCCCTGGGGCCTGTTGGTACTGCAATCGTTTGCAGAGCTGCAAGTAATCAATCGCTCTCTCCCGGTGTTTACTCAAGGGGAGTTGATTGATTACTCACTGCTAACATGATTGCCAAAGCTGATAACACTTTTCCATGGACGATTCTCCAAAGATCCCAGGGTCTGAGGCTAACAAGTGCTCTACTGATGGGAGGCCATAGAAGCAGGGCAGCAATTTTGGGGTTGTTTAGGTTAACGTTATAGCTGTGGTGTTTGAGTGGTCTGAGACTCTTGAAATGCTCATTGCCTTTGCATGGTGTAAGGCAACATTGAGGTCTCATGGCCGACACCACACCTGTGGCAGAGAGAAACAGACCGCCCCTTCCTTACATGTGGCATTTTTAGGGGCATCCTGCCCATATGTTTTGCAGAGGGACAGAGGGTTTGCTGTCTTATCTTCATCCTACCCAAGGGAGCAGGAGGCAACTCCCCCTTCCCTCTTTAAATCCTCACATCCAAAGCATCCTCAGTAAATTGTTTATAGTGCAAATTTTACTCATCCTACGGAAACCTAGGACCTCTGTATTCTTAATTACCTATTACCTCCCTTCATTATCTTATTTGCATGTGAAAGAATACATCTCTTCCATTAATCTCTCCTGTAAAATCTATACTTATTTACAAATGGAGAGAGACAAGTTCTCCTCCAGGCCATATGACGGATGGTATGAACTGACATCCTTTGTGACTGTTTCAAGCCTCAGACAGGATGATGCAGAGGCTTTGACTGCAGCTCCCTCCCCAGTTAGAGATGCTTGCAGGCAGAGGTGAAGCCCAGGGGTTACAGCATATTTACTGGCGAATAGATAGAACATTGTTCCCCTAATGCTGTTGTCAGGAAGTGGGGATCAACAAAAGCATCTTCCACTCCCCTCTCCCAATCAAAGGCACCAGATAATTAAGTGAACTCATGCCATTTTCTTGTTTAATACTGCCTGTAATCTGAAACCCTGGCAAACAAGTAGAATAACCCAGAGTCTTTCTGGCAAATGGCACAGACAAGACAATTGAACTACTCCCAAGTGCCACAAGCTTTCTACAAGAGCCTTTTACAGGACACTATTAATTGAGGGTGCAGAGGGAAGTGTTGGCAGATACTGATGTTCAGAAAGTGCTACAGGCTTGATTTATATGGATTCTTCTGCCACTTTGAGACCAATTCCAATTTTAAAATTAAATATCTGTTTCTCTCTGTTGTCCTTTTCAGTACTTTATGCAGCAAAAACAATGCCAACAGAACCAGGGAGTTACTAAAAGGGGATGTTGATTAAATGTGCATCAACAGGCAGAGCACAACATGAACTGTTGCTCCAACCAGATTCCCATATCATTCATAACAAAGAAAATTCAGTATCTGCTTTCCAAAAATATTCTGAGAAAATCTATATTACTGCAATCTGACTGCATTTCTCAAGGAATGAGCCCAAACACCTTGCAAAAGCCCAAGGGATCCAGAAGGGGTGGATGAGCTCCCATCATTTCCCACAGGCTTCCTGCAAAGCTTGGTCCTCGGATACTGCATTATGCTGAGATTATCTAGCATTAAGAATCCAGGTCCTTCTTACCATGTGCCTTTTTTCCTTGCATATTTAGAAGAAGGTTTTTAAGCAGTAACAGTCTCATTATAAGTGTGAACAAAAATAATTGCACCCTTTATACATTACAGCATCTGAAACAGATTAAAAACTTCTGCTATCTTATAGCTGCAATGGAAGGCAACGCATTAAGAAAGGTGATGGGAGGCTGTGAATGTGTACAAACAAGCACCTCCAACTTTTCCCAAACAGCTGGACATCACCAATTCTTTGTTTCATTCCTTTTTCCTTTTTTTAAAATTTGACCTTTCTTTGTCCTGCTCTCCCAAGAAACGGCCACATTGACTCCAAGTGACATTTCAATCACAGAGGTAGGTCTCCAGCACAATACATTATTAAAATAAATAAACTAAACAAACAAAAGTCAACAACAACAAAAACACTAAATCAGAATGCCCTAAAACTTCAGATGCAGCACTCCTGATGCCATTGATCAGGAAAACAAAATCCATGCTACAGACAGACACATTGGCTGGGGTTGTCTTGCTGAAAGATGAATGGGGAAGAAAAAGAGAAAGAGGTTTCCAAAGACAAAAAAAAAAAAAAAAAAAAGGGAAAACAACAACAACAAAAACAAACAGGAAATTCAACAGGAGTGCAGGTGAGACACTTCAATTTCTGTTAAAAACAAAAAAAAATAACACAAAACAAACAAACAAACAAACAAAAAAAAAAAACCAGAAAAAAAACACACAATAAAACACACACACAAAAAACACCACTACCTATTTCTCTTGCCCAACTGATACCATGTTCCATTTCAGTATTTCCATACATAATACTACAGATGATGAAAACGTGCATACATCATGCCAAAGCATCACTGTATGAACATGTTTACTATTTAGCAACACACTGACGGGGCAGATCTCTTGCAGCTATTCTCCTTCTGATGATACAAATGAAAACTCCAGAGTGAATGGAAATATGCTGCAGTTCATATCGAGGAGAATAGCAATTTCCACCATTGTTTTAGCTATTCTGAATATTCATTAACCTTTCTTAATCATCTGCTTGTCTGTTTAGCAGCAACATTCTCAATAACTATTTAATTTAATGATGAATTTTTTTTTTTTAAATGAACACTTTAATTACACATAGTTGCTGGAGGCCCTGCCAACAATCAGCTGAGTTTTAAAGCAGCAGAAGAAAGAGTACTGGATGCAAGAGGAGCCTTGGCAATTTCTGTCACTGCGAGGATCACTCCAAAACCAGCATGACGCATAATAGTCAGAAAGGGATGGATGTCACTACATTCAACTCTAGCACAGTTTTTAGCACACCACAGAAAGGCTCTGCAGACTGCAGCATCAGATAAGATATGCAAAATTCTGGAAGAAAATGGCAATCCTGACATTCTTATTTGCCTGTATTAGTTTCTCAGGTACGGACAACAGCATCCCTCAAAGTACCTCCTGACCTTCTGTATGCCATCCTTGGATTTGAGCTGCATGGCCACATAGTTTTGCAACTCACCAGGTCCCCAGCTGTGGGGAGACATCAGTGAGCTTCTCACAGGGTCTGCCAGCTCCTTGGCTGATGGGAGCAAAGCACCCCCTTCCTCCTGGCTCCCTCAGGAGGAAGGCAGAGGTGGGCTTGTGCCAAACATGCAGCTGTGACAGAGCTACCCCAGAAAAGCAACCCCACATCATCATCTCCCAGGTGGTAGAGCCCCCTTGCGATGCCCAGCCAAGCAGAGTCCTCTGAGGCCGCAGCAATGCCCCAGGGCAATGGCAAGTCCTACTGCTCACTGCAATTCCTGCAGCCCAGCATCACAGAGATGTGCCAGCTACGTTTTCAAAGCCACATGAATCCAGGGCACCAATCCTAACATCCTCTATAGGAGCAGCTTTCATGCTCAGGATCTATTCCAATTCCATCTACATTTCAGTTGAAATATCTCTGATTTCAATGGAGACCATCCTGATAAATGCCAACGTATACAGACACAGAAGCAAATCTTCCCTGCAATCACCCAGGGCATCCAAAACCAAGAGGCATCTTGGCAGGATACACGAACAGCCTGATTGTGTCCATTTTCAGGGAGGAATACATATGTATAGCACTGCGATCCAGCTCAGCCTCTATGGGATTCGGCTCTGCTTGATGAGCAATCAGCCTGCTGCGGGAACAAACACATGATGACTGCTTTCAGCTGCTAATACCACTGCTTTTTCTGGAGCAATAGAGAGACCTAAACTGCAAATTCGCATCTGGCCTTGTTGGAAATTAGCTGGGAATAGAAAGGGTTTGCAATTAGCTCTTGGAAGGATCCACACTAATTCACAAGCACAGGACAGGACACCAGAGCCCACAGTGACATTTTGGGGGGACCTGGTGGTGTGCCTATAATAGGGTGCTTGATGTATTTATTTTAGGGAAAGGCTATCTTCTTCTGTTTGGCTTCAGAGCAAGGCTATGAAAGGACTCGGGAACAGAGATATTCCAAACATATGCTGATATTCATTTTCACAGCAAAATGTGATTTGGTTGCAGTTTCCCACTGTGTGCACTTACTTGCCATAAATGTCACCAGGATTAAGATTTGCCATGGTTATTTTTATTTTCTATTTTCAATGAGAATTGTCATTTATATTTGAACACTTGTTTGATTCTTGAAATTTTATAATTTCTTATTTTGCTAAAACACTTAAACATGTTTAAATTTTTAAAGTTTTCATAAAAAATCATTTATTAGAACTAGTTAAGGAGATCTTTACTTTTAACTGTTAAAACCACAATTAATTAGTTTTTATCCAGTTCATCTACACATCTTTCCTGGGCAGGAAATACTAATTTCCAACACCTGAGAAGATGAGGCAAATTTTAGTGGTGGTCAGGTGAGAATAAAAGTATATCTCCCTACTTTTCAAGCAAGTAAATCTTTTCCTCCTCTCCTCACCTTTACATTTTCACGTGTTGTTAGGAACATAATCATGACTTGCTGCACATAAATACAAGCTGCAAATCACTGTCCTGGGAGGAGACCACAGGCCTGGAGCCACCCTGCCTCCTGCTCTTCCCCGGGGTCAGGTCCCACCACGCACTGCTCCTGCCTCCAGGCTGCTCTCGGTGTCACACCTTGGCTCCTAAAAACTGCTGTGGGTGATGGCCCCAATCCATCCTCTGCTGGAAAACCTTTTCTGACAGCATCATTGGAGAGTCTGGGAAAGGGATGGGGGCAGAAAAGAAAACCCCTCTCATTCATATTTCTACTAAGCATTTTGGAACCCTTTGCTGACTCATTTTGCAGTTTTGCTTGCAGCAAATTCAAAATTAAGTTACTAGAGAATAATGACCATTAAGTGACTGAGATTGCTTTATTTCTCTGAGCCCTAGCAACAGTGATTTCGCTCGCCTGTTGCCATAACAACTACGGCATGCACATCAAGGTCACTAAGCCCACTTTGCTTCTTGCCTGTAGCTATATCTCTGATGGCTTATATGCCTCATTTTTATTGTAGATCCGTATGCAATGAGTAGGAAGAAAGGGTACATTTCATCTTATGAGTAAACACGCATACGATGAGCTTTTCTCAAGGTAAGAGAAAATGGACAAAAGATGACACTTATGGGAAATGTTCACTTCATTCTTAATGAAACAGCAAATCGTGAATATATATTGCATATGTGAGGTCCAAAACAACTAATACATAGGGCTTAAGTTCTCTTTTACAAAGATGAAGAAAAATTCCTTGAGCAGTATGTTCATAGGGTTGGAAGTACCTTGGCTTAAAAGGGGATCTACCAGCCTGCCCCAGGTCCTTAGCACGGGGACATCAAGGGCCCTGAAGAGCCACCTCAGCTGTTGAAGAAGTCTGACCTCAGTACTAAAATGTACGTATATACTGAAGTACAGCTTCGATGGAAATGCCCCATTTATTCTACTGCTGCTCACTGAGACACATTGCTTGCACTAGGCTGGAATGAGAAAGCAGGGAGAGGGCCACCGAGCTGGCTGGCTGATGAACTACAAAGCCCCAGGTCAGGCAGGAAATCACTCACAACACCATTTTCCTTAGTTATTTCTTTCACAGATTTTAACAGATGCAATTTTTACTCCAGAATATTTACACCACACACATCATTTTCATTGTATAGAAAGGTTATAAAACATCTTTTTAATACAAGCGAACTGCATTCATTTGTCTCATAAGTCAACTAGAGGCATTTTCAACGGAAATTCTAAGCTCCTACATTACCAGAGCATTTTTTTTCTGCCCTGTGGAAGGAGAGAAAAGAATTATTGTCTCTGAACAATATAAATGACTTTGCCACCTCTTCTTATAGCTAGTTGATTACAGCAGCCAGGGAATGAAAGATTTTGCTGTTTATCTGTCAGCTTTACACCAAAAACTGCAGAAAAAAAAAAAAAAAAAAAAAAAAAAAAAGATGAAATGTCCAGAATTGCAGAAGGATTTATGAGGCACTAAATACTTCTGTGAATCAGGGCTGAAATGTGATTTTATATATACATGTGTAGTAGCTGGCGATAAGACAAGATAGATAGACAGATAAATGTATGCAGGCAGATAGGTGGATAGACAGGCAGACTGGAGCTGGACCACAAAATGTCAAATTTCTATTTTGATTTATTTACAGCAGAGATTCTGGCCCAGCTCGCCTGGCATCATTGAACATCTTGCCAGATAAGGAGGATCAGTCATCTCATACTCTGGGTAGGAAACAGAAGAATAAGAATTTCTGAGGATAATGAGCCCAGCAGGCCAAGACAAAGATCTTACCATGTCTGGGGATGCCCAAGCACCTGGCTGAGCAGCAACAAGTGGTTTTGGTGTTTATAGCAAGGAACAGCTGCAAAAGAATTGGCTGTCTTGGTTGGTGTTCTACACTGGCTGATATTCTTTATAAAAGTTAAAAGGCAAAGGTACTCTTGGTAACAACTGCTACCACAAATAAGTTCAAAGCACTCAGGTAAATAAGGCTTCCTAACAAGTTAAAAGCAGCTGCTGAATTTAGAGCTTTTGGGTATAATCCCATGGTTTACAATGGGACACACTGCGCTCTTCAAGAGAGGGTTTGTGACAGCAGTCGTGCCCCAGCAGGGCACATCCCAGCCCCGCAGGGCCAGGGGGCTGGGGACATGGAGGAACTGGTGCCAGCCCCTTCCTGGGGCCCAGGGGGAGCACAGTGTGCAGGGTTCAAAAAGGCACCTGTATAGAGCTTCATGGAGCCCCAGGGAGGTGGTAGGCAAAGGCTAAGACAAGGACAGAATCTGTCCTGCCAAGGATATACAGGGCTGCAGAGAAATTGGTTTCCAGAGATTATTTATTCATTTGACCCAAGTTTCTTCTTTTCTTATGTTGTCTGATTTAGTGGATGTTCTAGACAACCAACTCCAGGCCAGTTTAATAATTCAAAGTCCGTTTGATGTCCTCATTGTTCTCTATTTACAGGAAAGTCCTTGGCACATCCACCCCAGAGCCCTGGCGGACTCCAGGTCCCATCAGACACACAAAAAAATTAAATAGCTAAAAGAGGCACAAAGGCTCAGTGCAAGTCTGAACTGAAATCATGGGAGCTTGCCCAGCTTGTGTTTGGTGAGATGCAGCCCGTAAAGCTCCGGCTGACTACAGGTATTAAAGACGTGGCGTTTAATGCTTTTTGGCAGAAAATAAGCTGAGATGTATCTCGGGGAAACAGTACATTCAATTGCTGCAGATTCAGTTGCTTTCCACAAAGCATCTCCTGTTATTGCTTTAATAACCAAAAAGGAAATCCTGTTAATCATAAGTTGCGAGGTTGTATGAGTTGACAGCTGTGATATCCCAGCTGTTGATAGCTCTGCACAGGCACAGTGAGATAGCAGATAATGCACGTCTTGATCTTCAACAGGGAATTGAGTCGGTTGCCTTATTCTCATCTCACACACACACACACAACACACACCCCCAAGAATGTCACACATCTTTCTTCTCCTGGTTATTACACACGTATCACTCCTACAGGCAGATGCCAACATACGATTAAAGACATACAGGTGTCGAGCATGGATTACCATTTCTTAGTTTAACAAAGGGCTCTACCAAAAGAAAATGAAGCAAACAACAAGTCAACCAGAAAGAATATAAAACAAATAACTGAATTAAATCCATCTCTACTGGGGTGAACTCAACCTGATTTTTGCCATTGGAACACACACAAAAAACCAGCACCAGCAACCTCAGTTTGCCTGCAACTTCAGTAACCTTTTCTTTTAGACAGTTTTTTAAAGCACAAAGTCCACACATCAATGAAAGCACCAGTATGGCAAAATTAGTCTGGTTTTGAGACCTGTTTGTAGGAAAAAAACCTTCCTGAAATGGTGGCTAATAGAAAGCTTTTACATCCAAGTGCACATCCATTACTGCACATGAAAGTAAAAAGTCATCTTGTGCAAACTGACCAAAGCCTGACGAATATTTTAAACCCTTTATGGTTTTAAATGACACCCAGCCATCTTATATTTTCACATCAGTTATTGCTGCTGACACACACAATTTGTTAGCACACTCCGGGTCACAAGTCAACAGTGCACCACTGAATTACAGCAGCTGGATGGGTTCTTCTCCTCCTTGGTTATACATTCCGTGCAGCTTTTGTGCTGCAGGACAGAGAGGACGTAGCCTACAGCTCCTATAGGAGCTATATGAACAGAGGTGACAGCTGTCCAGGAGGGTGGTGGCTAATGAACATGGATGGGGACCCATCCTTCTTTCTTTGAGCCCTGGAACGTCTCCCAAAGGCTCCCACAGAGAAATGCTTTCTATCTTTGCAGAGACCTCAGGGCAGTGCTTTGCATCCTCACCCAAATGAGGGAGAACAAGCCCCCACCACAAGACAGCTCAGCACCCGGGGTGTCAAGGTGCGTCCCTGGTCCTCTGAGCCCCGGTGGCTCTGCGCTGCCCAAATTGAGGAGGAGTCCCCCAGGAGAAAAGGCTTCATTTTAATTATCTCTGATTCAGCCTTGCAGAAGTTTTGCAGCCCCAAACTTTACATAATACTTCAAGATTAACTGTGTAATAAGAAGAGACTTGACCTGGAAAAAGTTCCAGATTAGGCAAAATTTATCTTCTCCCCCCCTCCCCATCTTGAGCAAATGTAGTAAAGATAGGGTATTATAGGTACAGCTCTGCCCAGAAGCAGTAGCTATTAGTCACCTCATTATCGTTAGTCATCTAGAACAGCAATTTTTAAAGACCTCTAATAGCTCCATCTGGTTGTTACACCACAGCCTTAGAGGGGGACTCAGTGCAATAAAACTGGCTCCCATGCTGCAGGGAACCCAAGAGAAAAGTCAGGGTGAAATAACAGGAAGAAGCCAGCAGCTAAACGGCCATCTAGGCTGCCCACCCCCATTTTCCCTTCTGTAATTAGGGAGAAAATATATCAGCCCCTTTTGTTAAGATCTAGGTAGTTAAAAGGTCTGCTTTCCCCTTGGGGTGATGGCCTGTGGTCCCCTCCCTCCCATGGGCACAGCCTGCGGTAGGGTTTCTCCTCCACCCACGGGCCATGTGGATCCAGACCTTCCCCAGTACACAATTCCCTGCAAGGAGGAAGGAAAGAAAGCAGGTTCAGAAATTTTGCTCTCCCTCCCTTCCCTAAATCAGTTTTTTTTTGATTAACTGAAAGAGAAAACAAGTCTCCAGAATCTCATCAATTATCTGAATAGGATGGAAAGCAGTGACATCAGCTGCTAATGAAGTAAATCCAAATTAAGCCACTGCTTTTTTTAATATATATTTTAATTTTATTATTATTATTATTTTACACAAAAGGGAGACCATCTGGCGTTCACCACTGAGACCATTCAAGCTTCCAATTAATCTCTGCAGAGCCGCATGCCTCCTGGTTGTTCTGTGAGTGACCATTTCTGCAGCCCCGACCATTGGTATAGAAAATAGCTTGTTGAATGAGCCGCTACAGAAATCTTCTTGTCACAAAGAACTCATTAGGTCAGCAATAAAGTGATTTATCAAAGACTTGGATTTCAGCCACCAGCTTCACTTGTACAACAGACTCTGTTGCAGTGCTTCAAGTGAAGGCTTACAAATTACCATCATAATCCTGTAAGTATGCCTCATCTACACTAGCTAGTTCCTGACCAGCGATGTGAAGACCAAGAAATACAATCCTTTTTGACCTCTATTATATGCTGTCAGCCATCCAGATGTGATGCAATGAGTTGAGCAGATATTAATACTTCTGAATGGCAAGGAAAGAGCTTATAGTCTGGAAGAGATGCTGGAAGCAAGATCGCTTTGTGTAATCTTAATTTTTCCTGAGCCAGTCACCACGAGCTTCCTTTGCCAGATCACGCCAGCCCTTCTGCAAGGAGCCCTTGGCAGGGAGGGGTGGTCTATCAGCCTGTGTCAGCCACACAGCAGCTGACCTCATATAATCCAACCGTGCTGGATGGTATTTTCAGTTCCCTCAAGTCGCAATCTGCCTTTCCTGAGACATCAGCTGTGTTTTTGTGCTAATCCCATTCTCCCTGATCTCTGAGGTGGGAGAGCAGAGGGAATAAGGTGGGGAAGAAGTGGAGGATTTCCTTAGAAAGTCAAAAAAAAAAAAAAAAAAAAAAAAAAAAGCTTCCATAGTCTGGAACACAGGATCAAGTTCATCAACTTTTTCAGCCCATCATGTGTGCAAGTGATATTTTTCCTTGCAAAACAGACTTCATCTTCTTACCTAAATCACTTTTCAGCAAGAAGAAAGCCCACAGCTAAGCACAGCTTCAGTAACAAGCCAAGGTGACTCAAATACAAGCCCACACATACATACTGTATTTACATTTCCATCCTCTGCTCTGCCTCTGATCCTTGCCCACCATCAGCTGGGTCCTGCTGTCTCCTCACCACCTTTCTCTCGCCTCTACCAGTCGCTGCCATTGGCATTTTTCCCCTTCTGCCACCGTGCTCCTTCCCCTCAGGACATGAACTCGGTTACATCAGCACTGAACTTTCAAACCCGTAATGTTCGAGTGGATTCAAAATTAGTCACAACAAGCTCATCCATCAATGGCTTTTCATGTCAAGAGCTCTTAGGGCAGGGCGGGGGTGGCAAGCGGGGCCGCAGTGCACATCCAGGGAACAATGAAAATGTTGTCAAAGAGCAATTAAGTGTGCTCTTGTGACAGGTTGGCACCGCAGCTTTTCGAGGTGAGAGAAGTCATGAAACATTTATGGTTCACCCAGCACCACCAGCAGCAACTGCCTTTTGCATGCAGCCTGCATCTCAATCAGAAGGCCCAAACCTGTCTGGTACCAAATGATATTTGTGGTTTTTTTTTAAATAACATTGATCGCCTTTGATTATGAGTTTTCAATTTGCTGAGTCAAACGTCATATTCTCTTGCTGCACAGCCCTCTTCTTTGCACTGTGAGCATTAATTAGACAGATTGAATTTGTTATCATGTATCTGAGCTACCAAGCATAAACATAAATAAAACAACTTCTCTCTTTGCTAATATTAGTCTAAAATCATTTGTGGTTACCCAAACATTCAAAAGAAATATGATAATAACACTATCTTGAAGAGTTTAATCAGAGTCAAAACCCCTTTCTAGGCAGAGGAATATGCGCTCCCTTCATATTCATGGCTGTTAATGTTATTTCCATGCACAGCGAATGCGGCACTTTAACGCGAGAATCCAGCTGGATTCAACTGCTGCAATCCTACCTAGCAAGAAAGTCAGGGGCTGAATCCTAAGAAGCAATGAATCAAAAGAAAGCAGCTGAAGAGGCTGCTCAGCAAGCAGCACATATTCCCGCTAAGACCTGAGCACACCAGGTAAGATTTCCAGAAGGTGAAGGCTAGAGCTGTAAGCCAGGTATAAAAATGGAAAGAAAAAGCAGCATAAAGAATTGGGTATCTGAAGACTATAGAGTGAGCTGAGGCTCCCTGCATGGCTGAAGGGCTGAGTATGCTATTGACTGAGCTGGCTGAGGGTTTTGGACAATATGGGAAATCAAAGAGATGTCAGGGAGCTGGAGAACCGGCATAGTTCTGCATCCCCTCCTTTCCAAATGAGGGGAGCAAAGCAAAAATTCAATAGAGAAATGCCCATGCCTTGAGTGCTGGGAAAAATGCTTTTGTGTGAAGCGTTGTGGACAAAACACACTGAATGAAAGGCTGAGAGCCAGTGCCTGAATGCAGTGCCTACCTGTGTGGGAACAGCTCCGTTACTCTCCTGAATAGGGCACTCACACACAGAGGGGACACCAGCTGTGTCCTTCACCACCCTCCACAGCTGCAGACGGAGGGCAGGTACACAGCAGCTGATCTTTTGTGTCCAACAGCACAAGGCAGACTAAGCAAAAGGCATTCTCCTCCACCAGTGGAAGTTGGTACCAAAGTCCAGGCTTGCTAGGTGCTCTGTTTGGTCCTTAGCCAGCCCATGAGATATCAGAGAGTTCAGCAACATGCAACGTGCCCAGGTGCTCAGAGAAGAAAGTTTCCTTTCGGTGCCTTTTCAGGACAGGAGGAAAGGGAACATAGTTCTGGTCTCACTGTGCCACCGTACAAGAGTAACACAATGCCAGAAACAAACCTCTCTGGCAGAGATAGGGCTGGAAGCCATGGCTCCGTGCTCAATAGCCTAAGCACAAGTGGCACTGAGCCCTAGCCCTGAGCATCCATCACCACACAGAGCTGGGATGGGCCATTACACTTTGCCCTCTGCCCAGTCTCCTCTCCAACAATTCTACAAGTACTGATCAAGTCTGCACTGTTCAGCCACAGTTGGTAAGTCCTTCCAACAGCTCACTAAAAGAAATTTCAACTTGTTTTATGAACCCATCTCCTATACATTTACATACCAGCAAACTAAAAGTGACACAAAATTAAAAACACTTTACCTTTATCTGCAATTATCCCATTATAGAAGCAGGTGAGTGCTGCAGAGGCAGTCATCACATTTTTACAGCATAACCACTTTAGATAAATGTTGCAGGGAGGCAGGTTTCCCCTCTGTGGGGAGATAAAGTGGGTCCTTTTAGAGCTTTGGTTAGTTTGTGACAGGAGGTCAAATGGAGATGTGAGAAGGCTGAAGTCAGTGTTTCCAGGTGACCTGCATTTTGCCTTCAGGAAGTTTCTCTTTTCCCTTATCATTGCTGCCTTTGTCACCTCTAGCAGATTATTCAACAGATGTTTTGTGGTTTTGTCTCTGAGCCAAGATTCATCTTCTTCCAGGACAAGCAGACAACCCCAGAAAAGGAAAGGGCACCTGCTGGCCTCACCTCTTTGTGGCAGGCTCCTCCACCTCCTCCCCAGATGGTACAAGAAGGGCAGCTTTTATCCCATAACACGGATGAGAAATGCACCCATAATACTTCTCGTATGCCAGGCTGAGAGATCAGCTTAGAGATGGGGGAGGCAAATGTAGGAGATGCAGACTGAAGAGCATTAGTTAGCTAGATAGATAAGCACAGTGAGAAATCAAGTAAGAACTATCCAAATCACTTTTGAGCAGCCCCAGGCAAACGCGAAAAAACTTAGTCCAAAAATCATCCCTAAATCTTTTTCTGCCTACTGCAGGCTGTCCACTTCTGATATCACAGTGGGTGTTTCCAGGCACTGAGCTGTAGGGGAGAGATGGGCAGCTCTGGCTTTCAGGAGGACACTGGGGGGGCTTCCTCGTTGCAGAGCTGGCAGTGCCATGTTCTACAGCCCCACTGCTGCTTCTCATCCTCACTGTGGGTGACAGGACTCCTTTGGGGCATTCAGAGCAAGAAGATTTACTTCTTGCTGGAGCTTTCATGCTCATTTTTGTTTTGGAAATATCAGAACAATTTGGTTGTGTTTGTATGGAATGTTACAATGTTCTTGTCTCTTCCCAGTCATGCAAGCTGGAATTTTACTTCGCAAAAAATAGGACAAAATATTTATTCCAGCCTTTCTCATGGAACGGAAGCCCCCCTTCTGCTCACCTCTCGCAACAGAGCCTCAGTCCAAAAGGAAAACGTCCTTGAATACCCTCTCTTCCTTGATGAGTGCAGAGCTTTCCCCATCTGCCATCTGAGCACAGACAAGAGCCCAAGCCTTGTGTCAACATGTTCCCAGCCTCCTTTCGTAATATGGAAATGACAGTGGTTGCTGCACGCAGAGCTGAAATCAAATGAATAAATGAGTGTCAGCAGACTGTGGGTAGAGGCGCAGAGGTTGCATAACAGAGCCACGACAAGTGCACAGATGCAGTGCGACCGAATTGGGTGCTGAGTGGATCGTCAGGGCTTGTTTCTGAGGGACGCACCTCATCATTTCGCAGGCACAGCTGTCAGCCGATGAATTATTCCCAGGGAAGGAAGCAACAAAGTCCTCTACCCATCCAGCCACTTGTGCAGGCCACTTGGAGGGAATGTTCTGTGACATCTCAAGGTAAATTGGGTGGTGAAATATTATGGAGTGGTTCCTTCTCCCTGCAGGACGAGTGTCTGGAGATATCCTACAAAATCTGTACCCTGTCAGTGTCAAACTCAATAACTCTCAATAACGTATTACCAGCTGCACATTAGCATTAACATCAGACTGCAGGCATGACTACATGGACAGGGACCGGCAGACCTGTGCTCCTTGCCCTGGCCAGATGAAATGACTTCTGGTCCAATAGCAGACAGCCATGTTAGCAGGAAGACAGCTTACTCGAGAAGTAAGGCCAAACTTTTTGCCACTGTATGGCTTTCTTATTGTCACTGCTTCTATTTGCCTCCCTGTCAGATGTCACTCCTGCCAACAAGCCCTCTAACCTGAACTGGAATGCTTGCTTTTTGTCCCCTTCACTTACAGCAGCAGAGGAGATGTATATGAACCAGCTTTGCCTCAACAAACATGGCAACAAATTCTTGAATAAACAGCACGCTCCTGTGCTTCGTACCCCCCCACAGAAACACCACTTCAGCCTCTTTGTGCTGCTTCCCCTCCCAAACTGCTGCAGCAGCAAAGCAATCAATGAGAGAGTGAAGTAGTAGCACGTAAAGCAGACCTGCTTCACTCTGAACAAACACACAAATAACCTCCAGTTTCAGAAGGAGGAATGCACAAACACTTAGGAGATAATTCCCAAACCCAGCAAGACAAAAACTGAGTTAAAAGACTCAAAACACCTGAGCAAGCAAAACAGTCTCTTATCCCTCACTAAAGCAAACACGAAGACAAATTGCATTCACACTTCAACCTGGCAAGCCAGCCATAATATATCGCCTGCCACAGCGATGATGATTGTTCTTCTGCTCTCCACCTCGGCCTGATATGCACTTGGCAGATTCATAACTCCTTCAAGCTCTCCAAGATAAACACGTGTGCCTGATAGGGAACTTCAGCTATAACCTTCCTGGAAGCATCCGATGCCCCCATGCCTGGCACAGAGGAAGATTTGGGCCTCACCCCAGGGACGTGGCTTTGCTGGTCAGGTCCAAAAGGGTCAGAGGGTCCTTGTGCTTTGGGGAGTTCCTTTCCATCAGTGAGGATGGGTAGGGGCACAGGTCCCTGCTGCCTGTGGAATGTCTGAAGCATCCTCCAACATGCCCGTCCCCAGTCCCGTGAGGACCATGGCGGGGGTGCATTGTGTTGGCCACCAGCACATGTAACAGGGGTATCCCCTCCTCTTGCTGGGCTCTGAGCTCACTGATGTTTTTGGCAGCCCACCTGTATTCTCCTCACCTAAGCCCAGTAGCTGAGGAGCTCCTACCCTGCCTGATGTCTGCTTCCCATGTCCAGACCCAATCCACTTCAAAGGCTAAATTGCTGCAAGGGACATGCTTCATGGGTGGAAAACCAAACCACTGTCACTCAAAGGGGTCAGGGAGTTTAGAAAAGCCATCTCCCCCTTCACCCCTAAGCCACGGGGGATTAGCAAGCAGCATCAGAGACTACTGAGGTGGGAGGGGCACCCACAGCCAAAGGCTGCCAAGAGCTGGGAGCACATGGGGGAGCAGTCTGCATTTAGGTGAGGAGCTGGTGGATTTAAATCTTGATTGAAGGAACACTTCAGATTCACTTTTTCGGTGGTGGGAGGAAAAAAACAACAGTCTGTGGCTGCGTGTAGCATGTGGAAAATCCTGAGCGGGAGGACTGGGGCTGCATACATGCACGTATCATACAAAATACATAGCAGGTGTTGAGGGACCAACCAGCTCATGTGGAAGCAGGAATCGTCTCACAACCATCACGGCTCTGGCTGCAAGATGCCTCTGTCCTTGTGCAGAGAGGGGTGGGTGAGCTGCCCCCAGCCCCATGCCAGCCCCCACATTATTCTTGAGCCAAGCCACACAAATCTCAAGTTACTAGCCATCAGAGAAAGGTAAAAGACAAAAAGAATAAAGTCCCATCCAAAGAAGAGCAGGCACATTCTCACTAGCCTGGTACACAAAGTCTCTATGCCCTCCAAGTTTCTCACAAGAAGCAGAAGTTATGGGGTGCATTTGTGTTGGCAGCTTCTCAGAGGTGCGCTGGGGGAGGGCCTCCCTTCCCATCGACTTCTTCTCTGTTTCTGAAGAAAAACTAAATCCCTCACCTTGTCAATATCGACCCTGATGTGTTAAGGGTCCATTTGTCAGGACTAATATATCGCTGCAGTGTCAGCATATCAGGATTTACGCTCGTCTGTAAAGATGGGTTCATTTCAGAGACCTATGGAGCTTTAGTTACTGGGCCTTGGCCTGCCCTTTAAACCCCATTTCAGGTAAAAATAAATAAATAAATAAATAAATCTGTAACCTGCTGCAGAGAGACATGGAAACCGAGGAGCTCGTGGTCAAGCAGCCTTGTACTCAGCCCAGCACAAGTGTCAACGCTTGCACATCTTGTCCCTAACTCCTGCTGTAAGGATAAGTCCTATTTACACACAAAAAACCAACTCTGGTCCTTCAAGATCACGCCATAAGGATCAGGCTAGGTCTGCAGGGCATGAGCTTCTCCATCCCTCACCATGATGCACCCTGTTGCCTCTACGGCTGCTCTGATTTACGCCGTGGTCTTCCAGAGCAGGATCAGGCTTGGCAGCCCCAGCGGGTACCTCGTAGCAGCCCTGGAAACGGACGGCAGCCAGAGGCAGCCCCAGCACATGGCTGGTAGGGTCTGACCTAGTTTTAACCCTGCTAAATATGCAAAGAAAGAAAACAAGCGTGTGTGGGGAAAAGGAGGGCAGCACAAGGTTTTTTTCATTTCCTCGTCACTTCTCTGCTGCTTTATCTACAACATTCGTGTTTTCATTCCACGTTGAAACATTTCCACTGCCATTTTTCTTTGTGGGGTGCTGACAGAGGAAAACCACAGTTACTCTTGAAGGGTGGGCTGCTTTTGTGTATCTGTGTGGACAAGCTTATAGGAAGGTAGAATTTTCAAAAGTTTAAAGTTTTAGCAAAATATAAGAACATTTTGAAAACTGTTTGCTATCTATTGCAGGAAATCTCTCTTCAGCTGTTTACCTTTCCAGTTTGCTTGTTTTTTGCAGTCTTTTTGTTTTTAACTTAGTCATCAAGAGCTAAATGCTACCCTGACTATCATTCTGACAGGCCTTTTAAAATTATTTTTTAAGAGAATGGATTTTTATGCACTTGGTTTTATCTTTATTGCAAAATCTGCCTTTCCCTCAGTATTTCTGGGCCACTTACACCACAGAAAATACTCAAACTTCAGCTTCTCCTTCTGATTCTCTTTGAACTCCAGACCATTCACGCAGTACATAACTACTTCATTGCTATGGAAACACTGTTTTACTTGGACCACCCCACACTGTTCTGTGCACCTGGTTTTTGGCACCTTAATTTCAATACAAAATTGTGCTCGCTGACAGCACAGGATTCGCTGAGGGTACATGTGGTGCACCTTCCTGGTCTGCATCCTGCAGCTCATGCTGAGCCCCCTCAGCCAGGATCTCTTGATGCCCACAATGCCAGGATGTCCTACCAGCCTGGTACACACCTGAGCCTGAGCCACGGAACGCCATGGCAAGACTGGGAACATTGCCCAGCATAAGGACCATGTGGCAAAAAAAAATGTAGAAACCCTCTGAATATTTGCTACTGGCTAACAAGAGAGAGAAAGGATAATTCATCTAATGCAATTAGGTGAATGGACATCCCCAGACTAGATCCAGTTTCCATCCCCAGACAGCAAGCAGAGATGCATTGAGCAGACACCACGAAGAGGAACGTCACGGGCAGGGAGAGGCCAATAACAGGATACAGAGGCACAGCCAGGTTTTGAACGCACTCGTAGTGTAAAAAAGGATTTGCCACTTGATAGCACGTGTGGAGCAAGTCTTGGCAGTGGAGATCCTTGTCCAAATGGTTAAGAAAAAGCCAAGGATAGAAAAAGCATGAAAACCATTAATCAGTAGACCACAAGTGGTGCTTTTTCTGGCATAAGTTGAGACAATGCTGGTCATTATGACTCCAGTGAACATTCCAGACCTCAGAAAGGTTCTTAATTAAATGATTACATCCCTGACTTCAACATAACTCAGGCACATGCTTGTATGCTTTCCTGAGCAAGGGTTTTTTCTGAATCAGGATCTCCATGATTGCAGTCAACTAATTATTTGAAAAGCATTTTCATCTGGGCTCCAAGCAAGCAAATTAAATACGATTAATGTGGGTTTGGCAGGACTCCATGCAAACAAAAGTTGCTCTGTTTTTGCGCAAAATTGGAAAATTGTTTTTTTTTTTTTGCTAATAGAGCCTGATGTATGAAATCTGCTTGTGCAGCTTCTCAGTATTTTACCAGCTTTTCCACTTTGCTGCAAAATTGTTGATGCAATTCTGCTGTGATAAATGAAGCCCCAAATCTCACAGCATCCTGCCTTTAGTACAAGACCTTGTAGGAACCAGAGACTGAGAAAGAATGAATTGCTGCGGTTTGCAGTAAGAGTTGATGGAGACAAAGAGCATGCTGAAAATAAAGGAATCAATGGTATGCCACTTTATCAAAAGAGATATACCAAGACAGTGATATAAATCACAAAGTGTTAGCAGCTATGGGATAAATCAGGTAGGAAGGTGAGCAGGAAAACATAAAACAAAACATCTCCATAAGTACAAACACACACTGAAAACCAGACTTCATTTTGGACAAAAGTAAAATCAAACATACAACCTTTTTTTTTTTTTTTTTTTTTTTTTTTTTTTTTTTAATGAGGCCCATAACGACAGTCTGCTTGTCTCTTTACTCATTATTTTACTATGAAATTTACTCGACTCTTCTCTCCCAACAGCTATCATTATGGATAATTTTTCTCAATGAAACAGGGACTAAAACAAGTTTAAACCTGAAGCCAGTGCATGTCCGTTTTTTCCTACTGAATTTGAGCACATTGTTTTTACAGAAGAAATTTTGAGGTGAAAAATCATGAAACCGCGTTGCTGTAATGCATGTCAGTAACAAAAAGGATAAGTAATTTGGAAAGACCATGAAGCTATATCAGAAGAAGGAGCTATTCATATTAAATCTTAATTGAAATAAGGAAAGCCATCCTAATGAATGAAATCCTTAGTAAGCAGAGGGACATGAATTTTTCCCATATGTTGAAGCAATGCTATAACAGAAGCAATGATCATAAATATTAATATTAGTTGCATACAGAGTTTAATCTCGAAGACAGAACTTCAGGCTAAAATATTTGAGTCGGTGCAACGACACAGGGG
This sequence comes from Netta rufina, assembly GCF_964035555.1. Lineage (NCBI taxonomy): Eukaryota > Metazoa > Chordata > Aves > Anseriformes > Anatidae > Netta > Netta rufina. Next base: position 16,453,077 of record NC_140133.1, read on the forward strand.
ATGGCAGTGTTAGTTACTGCTCTCAGCAAAAAGAAGAGTTCCTCCTTACTGGAAGTCTTCATGGGGAAAACCCACCCATGCAGGCTCTGGGATGCCCCAGAGATGTGCACATGTGTTCGGGAGCGATGCAGATCTGCGTGCCCACCCATTTAGGCCACTGACTGTGGGTGTAAGGGCAGCTCAGCTGCGATGCACCCCACAGGTACGGGGTCCCTTGTGCAGGCTTGGCTTGTTCTGGGCTCTCAACACAGGCTCTAGAGAATCAAAACTGTGTGCGTGTTGCCGTGTTAAGCACCTCAGAGTTGTTTATCATTTGCATATTTTTGCATTGTTATTGCACAATTAAACTGAAAACTTCCAGACCGAGCTGTCCCAAAGGCACAAGGGGCTTCGGCTGTAGTCAACTTTCAATCCTGTTAATTAGGCAGGGAAAAGAAAATGTTTTTGCCAATGCATGCCACACATTAGGAAAGTTCAGTTAGCAGTTCTTCTTATTAAAAACTAAGCCTTTTCAGGGTAGCAAATGTATATGCAGTGATATCAAGTATCACTTGTATAAAGGGATACTTTCCAAGGGCCACTGAAGACCTGTTTCAGGCTTTTTCTCTAAGGTTCCAGCAAGAAGATTTCTTTCTGACATCCCCAGTATGTTGTCTAAAAATACCTGTCCCATCCAGTTATCCTTTCAAACAGAGAAGGGAACGGAGAAGGAAAACAGATGTCTGATGCATCCTCAACAGTACAGCCACCTCAGCAAGAAAATAAGAACGCATGACAAGAAACATATGCCATATATTTTCTTATAGTCTTTTCTTTCTGTTACTGCTATTAATACCATGTTAATAACTCACACTGGGACCATCTTTAAACATCTTCTAACCATTCAGTACATTTCACAGAATAATGAAGTCAGTACTGTGAATCAGCCACATAAATCTTACGACCGCTTTTAGTTTTTTTATGTCACATCTGGAAACCCACAGGACGTGGTACTTTGGTGCTCCTTCAGAGAGTGATTCTTGGCTTTGTCTGTGTCCCGAGGTTGCCCTCTCCTCAGCTCTCCATGCCTGTGGTTGGGACCTCCGTTTCCACTGAGGAATAAGAGGGGACCGTGCTGACCGTCCCTGGTGCTGTACTGTACAACTGCCTCGTGCTCTTGGATGTTAGCCCCACGTTGCACAACTGCAGTTCAAGGGTTACAAAGACAAGGGCTTTGCCAGCAGACTCAGCACTTCAAAGCAGTGGCAACAATTGTTGGATCAAATAGAGAGGAAAGAAGTTGCCTGGGGGTCCCCCAAAGCAAACTGGAGTCTTAGAAGCCAAAACAGGATCCAGAAGAACTTTACTGAGAAACAATGAGCAAAAACTGCTCGTTTATGTAGAACAAAAGCCCGAGTCCTCAAGAAACTCTCCAAGTTGCTTCCGTATCCAATCAATATTTTCTCTAGCACATATGGAATGAGCCTCAGCCAACTTCCTCCCCCAGACATTCCTGTTTCCGACTACCCTCAGACAGAATCAAGATCACCAATTCAACGGATCTCATTCATACTTAAAGGCAGCAGCTTGGAGGAACAGTCTCACCATCGTTTTCCTGACTCAACAAATTACTGCAGATAAGCTCAGCCACAAATACACCCAAATGTACGCCCTTAGCTCACAGCAAATGCAAGTTAATGTCACTTAACCTCAGTCCTCTAATGACAGACAAAAAATCTGAAGACTGAAATTTCTGAAAAACAGCAAAAGAAGGAAAGTTAAGACTGGTTGTAGATGACACAGGAGTGGAGATGAAGCCTGGTCTGTAAGAGCCACATAAGCAATGTCTAATTCTTGTTCCATACAAGCCTGACTTCTTGCAGTGAGCACCAAAGTCCCATCAGCCTAGGAATGGACCCAACAACCTTGGCTGAGGCACAATGCCACCAATTTGCAATTGGTTGGATATGACCAAAGAAAACACTCAACCAAAGTATTTCTCAGCAGACCACTTTCCGCTCTTCTCTCCCTCTTGCTGCAACAAACCTCCCCAAAAGTTCTCTTTTAAGAAAATATTTGTTGCAAAATTAAAGTTAATAAGACTCCTTGAAGAGAAGAAACCGCCTCCATTTCAACTTCAACATCTTGAGGCTCAGACAACTCTTCAAAACGGAGGATTTGTAATTTGCATGCTGACAGAGATTTGCTGAGGATAACAGCCCTCCTCAACTCCCCCACACCTGCCCAGACAGCCAGCAACATTGCTGGTGGGTGTTCATCTCTGCTGCTTCAGTGTGGGGTGCGTTGATTTACCTCCCATTTTCACTGAAATGGGTTTATGCAGAGATGTCTGATTTGCTCTGAAATGGAAGCACTGGGGCATGCACTACTTTCTGCTGACTGGCCAGAGCTTGTCTGCTCGTGCCCATAGGCCCAGATATGCAAAGTAATTTGGGCACTAAATTCTGCTGGAATATGGGGATTAATAAATGTTAGTGAATAACAATTATACAATTTTTATATGTATTTATATAAAATAAACTATAGCGCCATAAACTACTTATTATTATATTAATTATATAGTTAATAAACATTAAAACTGCCTGAGCCTAAACTCACGTGTAAGCCTCACTTCATTTTAATGGCATTTATACCCTAGTATATCCTAGATAGGATGTACTCAGAACCATATCCACTTGTAGGTATTTAATTGAAAATACAGACACCATTCTGCAGACAACTTCTTACATTTTGACTGAGTTTGTTAGTTTGTTTTTAGAAACAATCCTGCAGCTATCACAATTCCATCTGGGAAGGAGAATGTGTGCTGTCTCTCTCTTCTATAAATATCAAGAAACATAATGATTTAAAATATTTTAGAAACTGTGTCCACATTTAAACTTTGCATTTTTAAACTTTGATGGCCATTTATTTAGAGGAGCACGGTACAGGGTGAATTTCACATCACAGCAACCTGTATGCTAATTGCCAGGAGTTCTTTTGAAGATGTGGTTTGGGGGCCTCTTGTAGGAACTTGGAAGAGAAGAGGATGTCCTACATCCTCTTTTTTTTTTTATTATTATTTTTTTTTATTCCCCAGTGTGTTGTATAGGTATAGCGCTATCTTGCTACAAGTTTACGGCAATAAAGACAATATGGAAAAAGAAGTAAAACTGTCTTAAATTCTGAAAAGCAATCTCTGACTTGAAGTTGGGGCTTGTGTGGCAGATTGTCATAGTATGGTCAGTTTAACCATTGAATTTCTACTTGCATTAAGCAGCAGTGCTTGTGGCAGCACATATTTTACACTCCTTTCCATCCCGAGACCCCACAATTTTCCATTTGTATGACACTTTACTGCCTCTTCATTATATACGCAGGGAGTAATGCTGATGGATTAGCATCACATCCAACCGAGATCCTGGCATCATCTCAGACTCATGCGATTTACAACAACTGCTGAGTAAATTAGGGTACTTTTTTAGTTCCTACTCTTTTTTTCTTTCTTTTTTAAAGATTTATCTCAAAAAAAAAAAAAAAAAAAAAAAAGCAACCTCAAAGGTCTAACAAGCACACATTTACAGATGGCAGCAGCAGGTCATAAATGACATCTTTTCCTGGTACTATTTATGAAAGCCAAATAAACTGAACATATTATGAGCCATTTATAATATTCTTCGGCAGAACAGTCAGCCAAGAGACAGAGCTGAAAGCCTGTTGTAACAAAAGGTATCAAACTGAGGAGGAGAACAGTATCTATAATTACTTCTACGGTGATAAAACAAGCATAGTACAGCAGATGGATTTAACACAAGATCACTATTAAATAAAACACTGGCTCGAATGCCAAGGAATGAATATTCAAGGAGGAGGGAACTCAGTGAAAGCGAATAAAGGCAGCAAACATAGTGCAGCTAACTTAGAAGGTCCTTCTAACTCCAACAAAATGATCAAAACCCACAGAATTCTTCATGCTGGTGAACAGCCCCTCTGCAGACAAAAAAAAAAAATAATAAAAAAAAGGTACAGGATCCTGACCATGTAACACTAATAAGATAAAAAAGATGTCAAAAAAATAAAAAATAAAAAAAATAAAGAGAAACTAACAATATCAAGTTGCTGAGATTTTTCACTTACCATTTCATAAACTTTTCACTTCTTCATCAAAAACAAGCTTTTTTTTTTTTTTTTGGCAACTCCATAATTGTAGATCATTGCTGGAAAACAGCAAAGTTACAGTCTAAAAAAGCGTTTCTTTTCATTTTTAGAAGTTTTGAAAAAATATACGTATTTCATGGTCAGAAGTAAAGCTGGAATGAATTAAAGGGAATAGAGTTGCCCCATGGAATACAGAGCTCTAATGCCCTGCTTTAGAGCAGGGCTTCTTCTCAGTGGGTTTGGAAGCAGTAGAAAGGCTGCCACCACTAAAAAGGCATTATGAGCAACTGCGTATTTTTGTCTCCTCATCTTTCAGTATTTTTTAAATTAAATGTTTTGTAATATAAAATTTCAGTATTATGTAATATCGTCTTCTACATAAAAAACATTTCAAAAGCTTAAGACTCACCTAATGAGTTAAGATCATTTAAACTATGCTATTACGTGATCTTGGAGAGGGTAAACAGTACAAACAGCAGAAGATACAAAGTCAGGAGCAATGTATTCCATCGCAATATAATTTCATATTAAAAAAGCACTGGGCATCATAAAAGATTCAAACCTAAAATGTCCATAAACTTTCTCATTGACCAAACCATACCCTTAAAGACTCAGACCACCTTTGCAGGCACTGTGACGGATATAAAAACTGTTCACTGCTGCGTGTGATGATCTTGAAGGACCGTGCATGTGATGATCTTGAACAGTGACACAAAAGCCAGGCATAATAACAAACCCTGCTGCACCTAAACACTTAGCTTCTGATTATTCTAGGGAAGAAAATCTTATACTGGAAAACTGGGAACGTTTGCTTTAAAGCTTGTCAAATGGTTAATGTATGCAATGGAGGACCCTTGGAAACTGTAACCTACCGTTTATTAATTTAGACAGGGATGAGTAAGTAACATTAAGTTGTGGCTACTCCTTTATCTTATCACTACACTCGTATGTATGCTTTGTATGGAAAACTTTATTTGATAATAAAAATAGCATTCACAGACTTTCTCCTTCTTTGTTGCTACATCATATACATAGTGTCTGTTCCGAGGAAAGAAGCTTGTACTGGGTAAGTCCACATCTACTCATCCTAGTGTTATGTATAAACCCAATAAGTCAAATAAAGCTATGAACAATGTAGTATTTATATATGCATAGTGTTTTATAAAAAAGATTGGCCCACATACTGCTTTTCATCAACACCAAAAAGAGCATTGTGTCTATAGCACATTGCAAGAAATGATGATTGAAGAACAGAGACTGCATACATGTGCTTAGTAATATATAAGCAGGCCCACCATGAAGAAAGAAATGATATTCAAACCAACAAAAGCTTTAGAATTACTTATATAGTCTCCCATTTTAAAACAGCTTTACATACCTGATTCAGTTTACATTAAAATATATCCCCCTGAATCAATTTGTTCCATTTTCAGAAATATAAACACTTAATCACATTCCTCACAGCTAAATTTTGTCATAAATCCTCTTTTATACAAGAAAAAGGCAACAGTTTTGTTTTGTTTTGTTTTTTTTTTCTTTTTTTTTCCAACAGGCTCTATTAATTACAATTTAAACTGTACACACAATGATCGGCCATCTTCTTTCTTGGTTTTGTTTTTACAGTACCATGGCAACAACAGTGATAGACTTGCAATGTTTTTGTGTTCATATGGAAAATGTGAAACAGTATACATGTACACACCAATGCACTGTAAAAAGCAGCAGTTTACTTTAGTGGTCCAACAGTAACGGCAAACATTTTGGCTCAGCTAGGCAGTAATCCATTAAAATCTTATACCAATGCTACAGCAGACTTACCACACAACTTGCAAATTTGAAAATACAACTTAGAAACTTGCAGGTTTCCCTTTTGCTGCTGTTCTTAGACTCAAATTTACAGCATATAACCAGTATGGATAGGCTTCTACAACCAGGTTGTCCCACTGATCGCCTCTTTTTGCCCGTGTTTTTCCTTTGATACATCCTTTTTTTTTTTTTTTTTTTCCCTTTTTTATTTTTTCCCCCAGCAAGTGCACTCCTTTTGTCTCAGTAAGGATGAACCAGTAAACTAAAAACTTAAATACCAAGCAAGAAGGGGAATTTTCTGAATTTGGCAAAGTAAGAAAAGCCCACTGGTTTGGCCTGAGCAGAAGGAATACACCCGCTCCGAGGGAGGACTCCGCTCCCCACCGCATTGCGCCTTGTCCCACGATCCCGTTCCCTTCCCTTGCTTCAAAGCAGACAAACAATACCATGCATGCTCGGGTTGCTGTCCATATACATCTAGAAGATGAGCAGGGCTGCGGTGGCTGCCTTAATGACATATCCTTAAGTGTTGCTGAGGCTAATGAGAGATCAACAGTCTACGTTAGTGTGTGACACAGGCATGGTGGTTACCAGTCTTTCTGCCTTTGCGCATCCTGTAGAGGGGGCCTGAAAGTATAAACTGTTCATGGAACAAACTAGAAATTCCTCATCGTAAATCATCTTGTGCTGTGTGGGTTTTGCTTTTTTTTTTTTTTTGTTCTTTTTTATTTATTTATTATTTATTATTATTATAAATATCCTTCATTGAAACAGTAGTCTCTTCAAACAGTTCTTGCAATTTTAGGAACATTTTGTCTCTTTCTTTTTTAATTCCTTCAGCAGGAGCGCTCCATTCCTACTGAGATGAACAATTTTCTTCCCTCCCCACCCCCAACCCTTAAAAAATTTTCTACATACAGTGTAGCAGTGAGTCACTAGAGAACAGTCTGGATCAAATTATTCAAACTTGGTCATAAAATCCTTTACCTATATTATATTACTGGCTACCCCCATTTACTATAGTGGGGAGGGGGGAAAGTAGCCCGATAAAGGAATTACTCTTAAGAAATCTACAAAGAATGTAGAAACAAAACTTTATAATCCTTTAGGACCAACATTTGGCAAGTAATTAAAAAAAAAAAAAAGAATACACTGAAAAATACTTTCTTTAATATTATACATCAGGCACAACACTTTTTTTTGTTTGTTTGTTTGTTATAAGATTTCATCTGCATAAAAGGTTTGTAGGACCAGCAGGTGCCGGGTGTCTCCTCGCCTTGCGGAGGCCGGATCCTTCCAGCTCCCACGCTCTCTCCTCTGCTCCTGCGGCGTGGGGCAGGCGATGGGGACCCCGGGGGACCCCTCAGATGCTGAGGTCGGTGCTGCACTCCTTGTAGGGCCGCCTGCGCTGCTCGGGCAGGTGCCGGCGGCTCGCCTCGTGCTTCCAGCCGGGGTCTTCCCTCTCCCGGTGGCCGGCTCGCTCCTCCCTGAGCCGTCTGTCGGGCGACCTCTCCCTCCGTCGGTCAGACGACTTGGCCCGCCGGTCGAGGGAGGCCTCTCTTCTCCTCTCGGGCGACCTCCTCGGCTCCGTGAGTCTCTCCAGCGAGCGCCGGCGCCGGCTGGGCGACCGCTCCCTGCGCCTCTCGGGGGAGAGGTCTCTCCTCCTCTCGTGCCGCTCCCCGCCTCTCCAGGGTGTTGTCAGCACTCCTCGTCCCTTCCCTCCGCTTTTCGGGAGACCTCCTCTTCTGCCCGTTCACCACCGCCCTCTCCGGCTGCCTCTCGCGCCTCCTGTCCGGCGACCTCTCCGTCCTCCTGCCTGGCACGGTGTCGTTGGATTTAGAAGTCCCATTCCAAGTGTGGTGTTCATTGGGATGTCTGCTAACCTCTCTGCTGCCTTTTAGGTCTCTAACGTAAGTCCGCCTGTCCCCATGTTGTGATGATTTGTGAAGGTCTGGTGGATAACTGGACTCCAATGATGGGTGCTGCCGTCGGTCGGATGGCGCGGGTTTCATTTCCGATACATTTTGTGAACCTGTGGCGGGACTGTTCCTGTCACTGCTGGGGTCTGAAAGAAAATAACAGCAAAGCGTTTGGTACCGAAGCCTTCTGCGGCGCCGTGACACCACTTAGCACTCTTCAGACTTCATTAGTGACAAAAACAAACAACTGTTAAAGCAGTCAGCGAAGGCTAACCGGAGCTTTTGTTAATTTAACTGCGAACAACGAGAGTTACAGGTTAGTACTGGTGCTGCTCTGTTCATTAGCCGTGTTTTGGTCCAAGCTGATATTGCCTTTATGCTCTTCTTGTCATGGGGCATTTTACATTTCCCCCAAGCCCAATTCACAATGTTTCGCTCACACTACTTTCTCTACAGCGGGGTAAAAAAATGTAGTTTGGGTTGTTGGATTTTTTTTTTTTAACAGTTTCCAATAAAGAGGGCCGTTAGGAAATTATTTTTTCTTTTAAGTCTTTTGAAAGCATTGCCTTCCAGTTGTGGCAGGCTTTGTTTCAAATAGTGGAAAAAAGCCACAGAAAACAGAATTGATTATTATGTTTTGACCTTGTAAAATAACGTTTTGAAGGTGTGAGAATTAGACTGTAATCAAGCAATTTCCATTTTACTTAATCTCACTTAATTCTGCCACGTTATTAGAAGTCCTAGGGTAGATTTTGGTTTTGCCACAATGATTCAACAAATGATGACAGAAGGTATGATTTTTTTTTTTTTTTTTTGTATCAAAGCAATGGAAGGGTATTGTAATATGTAGAATGGCTTTGATTAAAACCTAATCTCCAGTTCATTATTTTCCTGTAGCGTTTCAGGTAAAATACAGCTGAGCTACCTCTGTAACAAACTGCAAAGCAGCAGGATAACCCCCCAAACCCAAACCCCAGCCCTGCACAGTAGCTTAGCTACAATCACCCTCGTCATTTGTAACGGATGTTTATGAATGATTCATTAGAGACACGGCAAACATGAAGGTATCTGTGCTGACTTAATGTGAGCATTTATTTTATTTGGTTATCTTCTTTTTAAAGTAACTTCTGCACGGCAGGAGGGTGTTAGCTACACTCCCTGTGTGCTCCCTGCTGCTTGCACTAACCTCAAGGTGGGCTGTCCCGCTGGCAATGACCAAAAACCCTCACAAACACTTGTGGGGACAGAAATTTTTCTGCTTTTCTCCTTTTTGTTTGCCCTCCCCCATGCCAAACACTGTGCCCGCTCCTGGCTCCTGTCACCACGTGTCTCCCATCTGGTGGCATTTCCATTCCTTAGCTCGGGAGGGTCAGTGTGTGCGTGGGCCGTTATTTTGGTGATTTCCAGGTGAAACCCATGGTGCGACTCACGTGCGTGCGTTTTTGCTTATTAGCTTTTCCAGGCAGCCGCTGGAGGACCACACCGCTTTTCCGTGGCTGTAAGCACGCGGCTTGTGGCAACCTGGCTATGGCAAAAGGTACAAACGAGGCTTACACGTGTTGAGTGGTGTACTTACAATTCGGGGGACGCAGGGTGCTCGGAATGAATTGCTGTACATATAAAATATAGCGAAGCGGAAAGCAATGTGAGGGAATTAGGCCACAGCACAAAAACACCTAATATTGATTTTAGCTACAAACCGTAGTTTGATTATGGCCCATAAGGTAGAAGCAAGACTCCCCGAGCTTGTCATTTCTCATACATGCAGCGATATTAGGAGGTATCATCGCTGAGGAAGGAAGAGCCCAGCACCAAGAAAAGTAAGAGAAAGAGAAAGAGAAAAGTAGAAAATTTAGATTCCCTATATTAAAGGTGAAAGAAAGAAAAATCTTCATATTTTATCTTAGAATAAAGAAAGTTTATTTTTCCAGTCAGATTGTCTAGGCTTCACCCAAATATAAGGCTGCAAAGACAGCAGTTGTTATTATCGTGACATAAAGAGACATCTAAGAGGTGATTCATTAACCCAGACAACGAGAGCATCCATTCTAAAAGACAGCTGGAACAGCGACACAGAATGTCATAGAAAAAACATTAACAATCAAACAACAACGAAAAATAAAGTCCACCAGAGACCACAACATTAAAAATAAGTACAAAACTCATTACAAAAATATACAGCCTCATAGAGAAGCACGTTCCAATCGAGTCAGAAAAATATTGGAACTTAACATTATTAGAGGAACCATTTGTGACTGCAGCGAACAGAACGAAGAGAGGAAGGAGTCCCAAATGTTACAAGGATATTCTTTACAGTAGTGCGGCCCCTGTATATTAAATCCTTGCTTGGAGAATGAACATTTTAGTGGTTTAGCATTAGCCAAAATAAAATTGGTGTTGGATTTTCATCCTCAGTGCAACAGACATATGCTTTGAGATGTGAAGCACTTAATTTACAGGGTATGTATGCAGTCTAGCATATGATACAGTACTGTACATCCGAAGGAGTATAGGAAAAGACAAAAGTAGAAAGAACATTACAGAATTTCAGTGCCATCATTGAACCTTCTGGTGTGCTATTTATATTACAGAAGTGTAAACCCACAACTTCCCTTCCGTATCATTAAATACTTCAATTGTTTGTTGGTTATACTCTGAATTGGTCATTTAAAGTTAAATAATGAACGGAGTGAGCAGAAATGCTCAAACTTGGTACAGTAAATAAAAAGAAAATCTAGTTCATAAATTGTGCAGAAGGATTTTGGTTTTGTTATTAGGACATGGAGTGAATGATAAACACAGAACTTACTGACACAGAAATAACCCAAATAAGGGGAGAAAAATATAAAGGACATCCCTTCAATCATCAGTTTCTATAGAAACCTCAAAGACCTTTGGTTGGGAGTAGCCCTCCATCGAGGGCACAATATTTGACAATTATCTCAAATAAATAAGACATAATTATAATATTAAATAGTGTGCTAAGTTAAGCCACCCAGCAATCCAACCTCCGGGGGAAGAAAAGGAATTCTAATGCAATTCTTAGTAAGAAACAAGGACTGAGTGTTTCCCCCAAGACAGACACGAGAGCACCTTTTCATAACCTCCACACCTTTTCAGACCTCACAAATTAACAAGTTGAAACCAGCAGACTGTTTAAAGGGGGAGAAAAGGGCTCAGGAGGCCAAATCAATATATTTTTGTAGTAAAGCTTTTCTTATTTTTTTTTCTTAAATAACTTTATAAATATTTACATAAATATTAAGGGAAGGCAAAAATCCCATAAGCCATCTTGGCATTCATGTCTATGGATACAGACAAGAACTAAGAGAAAAACCTAACAAAAAATTCACTGCTTCAGAATAACAAATCAGGATCCCAGTTTTTGCATTGATTAGAAGTAGAGACCTATTTGAAACAACAATTCAGCCGCTGAGAAACAGTTTGGCACAGTTCAATGACATTCCTTGTTTGGCTGGACAAGACAATAAGGTTTTTTGTTTTGTTTTGTTTTCCTCTCTGATCACCAAAAATACTGCTATGATGATCTTGCCTTACACTGCGCCCCAAGTCCATGGAAGCAAGCAAAGGATGAAATGTGTAGAAAATTCAGCACAAGCGAGGCAATTAACCATATGTTGCAAAGGTTGGTAAGACACTGGTGAGAAAGGAAAATAAAAAAGAATTCCCGCTTCAGATCTTGAGACAAATCATTCATGGAGTGATGCCAGGGAAGAAAGGAATGTTTTCATAGTTTGACCCACCATATTCTGGGACAGAGCCATCTCCACGTTTCAGAAACAGGCGGACCCTGCGGCCACCATTTTTAATCAGTTCGATGGCCCGAGCGTGCTTCATGTTCTTGGTAGTTTCCCCGTTGATCTCTAGGATTTCATCACCAATCTGTCAAAGCAATAAAAGAGAAGAGTCTAAGATTAGAAAGAAACCTGCAGGAGGGCCACCACCGCTTTGAGTCCACAATAACCAGCATGCAGGGCAGACATGAAGAAAACAGAAGGCCTGAAGTGCGCAACTATTTCTCTGCTGTTCCATGAAACCACCATGCGTTTTTGTATTGCTTAACAACTAGATCTATATTAGAAGCATTATTTTATCTTGATTATTTTTAAGATTTTTGTCAAACTTGCTTGTTTTACAAACTGCTGTTACCAGCATGTTCAAATATTTTTTGGGGTCCATTTCTCACTCAGATACAGAGAGCTGGTATGAACCAATAAACCTGCTTTTGTAAACATAATTTATCAGGATAGAAAAACAGGGCTTGGAGGAGCTTGTTAAAGCATTGGCTTCCACACAGCAGCAATGATTTATTTTCATCAGCAAAGGTTTTGGACTTATAAATCTAGCCCCAGCAATAGAATTTTGCAAATGCCCTGTGTGTGATTTATTTGGAGAAGACAAAGACATGTTGTAAAGTTATTACGTATTCTTTATCAGAGGAGCATGGAGTGCATAAAACTTGGCAATTTACTTTTTCTGTAGGCATTTTATAATGTACGACCATGCTATAACGTTTATAATTTAGGTGATGTGCAAAGTTAACAGCTAATACTCATTAAAAACTATACTGTAATTTTTTAACCCATCAGTCAACATATATGAATGGTCCCTCACCACTCTACCCAGCAGAGGAGAGGATCAGGTAGGACAACCAAATTCTCTTTTCATGGCTCCAGCTTTAAAGGAGCTGGCAAAGACTGTGACTGTAACATTTTCATTACCACGCATATCTTTGTTAGGCTTAAAAAGTCAGTTTATGTATTAGAATTTGGAAATCTGGGTTGAAACAAGGATGGGGTGAAGTCTTCCAATGCATGCACACTTCTGTAGAATGTACATGTACATAAAGAATGAAAGAAAAGTCGCTGATAGAAGTAAATCTATTGCTCCTTTGCTTCAATTTAATTTTCCCATTAGCTGGCACAGCAGAAGGCGTGCCTGTAGGGGATAGGCAGGGCATTCAGTTTATTGCAAAGCAGTGTGTTTTTTATATCTGTTTGTGCATACCCTCATCTTCCCACATCTCTCAGCTGGACCATCCTCAGCTAGCCGCAGCACGTACAGATCCATATTATACTCCCGGCCGCCTCGCAGGCTAAAGCCAAACCCTTTGGCTCCTCTTTCCAGCTCAACAGTGTAAAAATCTTGGTCCTGCTGGAGGGAAGACAACATATGTGCAATTCAACAGAAAGTTAAATGCTTCTCTATTTCTCATTTTGAAATTATTCAACCAGTGAACGTTATTATTTCTGGAACTCATTAAGTACAAAAATAAAATCGGTGGAGTTTTCACACACACGAGCATTTCCTGCTTCCTCAGTCCCAATCTGCAGAGGAAGACTAGGATGACCTCGCTCCCAGTGTCAGGCTCTAGTTAGCTGGTACATGGGATGGGTCTACGCCATGGTGCTGTCTTCTCCTTTCTGTTACCACCTCTTCTATTCCTTTGAAAGAAGGTCAGAAGCACATGCACTGTTTTATTCTACAACACAATGCTGTCGGCATAGGGATGTTTTGAAGTCTGTAATGGAAGAGGTTACTTCTGGGATGGCCAGCGGCAAGGAAAGATAACAGTGGAATAACCTCTCTAATAAGGTCCTGTCTGCAAAACCAGGAACATGTCGGCTATTGCCCCTTATTAAGTTTTGCTCTTTTTGTTCTCTGATTTTATCATTTGCACACAACAGTACTTTGTGGAGAGCCCCCTCAAAACATACACTTCCACAAAAAAAAAAAAAAAAAAAAAAAAAAAAAAACACACAAAAAAACCATCAATTATTACTGTGGTAGAAATGTTAGCTTTTTTTTATTATTATTTTTAAAGTCTTGATAAGAATGCATTGGAAATGCTTGTCAGATGAAACAACAGCAATTCATACTAAGAAACTAATCAGCAAATCCCAGCAAACAGACTGAGGGAGAGCAGCCTCCCAGTAGGAATTTTCAAGGGAAACATTTGAACACAGCCCTTCAGCAGGCTGGAAGCAACAGTCTGTGGTAAACAAAGCAATTAGGAAGGCACTCCTTACCTGCGCTGCTTGGGGCGGTTTGAAATCAAACTGGGATTCCTGCTTTGGTTTGGTGTTGTTCCTGCTGCAGTGAATGAAACAAAGAGGGAGAGGAAAAACACAGCTCATGGAATGTGAAGGTGATTAAGAAGTAACCAAACAGAGCGCATGGCAAGATGCTCTCCTCAAGGAAAACAGTCTGACCTGGTCTCCTGCGGAATTTGCTGAGGAGTATGTGTGGTGGTAATTGTAGCAATTTTTTCTGCATTGGTCAATAAAGTAGCATTGGACGATTCTGCAAAACAAATTTATTTATTTATTTTTTTCATTATGAAGGAAGACCATTGGCTGTTCTCTGAAAAAAAATTTTGCAAAGTCATTTAATTGGAAAGCATCAGTATGTTTTTTTTTGTTTGTTTGTTTGTTTTTTAAGAACTGGAAACTGGCTCAAAATTTCCCAAATCCCAAAACAGACAGGACAAAGTCTAAGCTAAGTCATAGCAATTATGTGTATAAAACTGTACAGCACCCCATTGCACAGAAATATTGGCCTTTAAGTTGCCCACTGAAACTTAGCACGATACGTCCCCCACAGAATCACAGAATGATTTGGGCTGGAAGGGACCTTACAGATACACTATATCAGGCTGCCCAAACCCCCATCCTCAAGGGTCTGCTTTTTCTGGTATCTGTCATCAGATGTAGAAAATCACTTTCTACCCTTCTCTTCTGTAAGAAAAAAGAAAGAAAAGAAAAAAAAGAAAAGAAAGAAAAGAAAGAGAAAGAAAGAAAGAAAAGAAAGAGAAAGAAAGAAAGAAAGAAAGAAAGAAAGAAAGAAAGAAAGAAAGAAAGAAAGAAAGAAAGAAAGAAAGAAAGAAAGAAAGAAAGAAAGAAAGAAAGAAAGAAAGAAAGAAAGAAAGAAAGAAAGAAAGAAAGAAAGAAAGAAAAAAGCCTTCCAAACACTAAGCCCTTCTAAACACTCCTAACAAGCTAGGAAACATTGTCACATCACTGCTGTTGTTGGAGCCTATGCTCTTGAAAATGTCAAGGCTTTAGTGAAAACATCATATTTAGTTTCATCACTGAATAAGTTAACTAGAAAAGAATGTGCGTTCCAGAAACCACCACGGCCAGCCACCACAAATAGTGTAGAGCAGGGAGTCAAATATTTCTATATATTTGTATAATGCATACATGGTATACTTATAATTTATTTTTACACAAATGAGGCTTTTTCAGTAACCAAATGCATCACCATGATCATCAATCTAAAGGGAAATCCAAAGACACTCCATTGGAAAAACAAGAAAAATCTAAAAAATAAAATAAATTCTGTGTTAGACACAGAACAAAGACTGACTTGTGAAGGAAGGGTGGAAGAATGCCCTGTCTGTTATGTAACAGCACGAATTCCAAAATTCCAATCATTAAAGTCTCCAGATATGGACGGTTGGCTGGATTAATCTTAAAGTAGCAATAACTATTCCATGGATTATGAGCTTAGCAGTACTTCCTCCATCACAAATTGCAATCAGTAGGATTGAGATGTGGCTTTTATCTAATGCCTTACAAGGTGATATTGAATATGGCTAAGCCCCAAACTTGCTGAAATTTGTCCTTGAAATGCCACCCACTGGTGCCTGAGCACCCAAAGGTGCACACAGGGATGTGGAACTGCCTGCACCAAATGCACCAATGGCTCTGGGTACCATTTAAAAAAAAAACAAACAAAAAAGACACTCAACTCATTAAGAATACAGAGAAGAGGATTAACCTCAAAGCTTAATTTACGCCATGATGAAGGACTCCTAGCCCAATGTCAGCACGTGCAAAAGCCGTGTTTCTCCATGCAAAGCAGGGGGTGCTTCCAAGACAGTTCCTCACTCCTGCTTTGGGGACAGGGAAGGGAGCTGCTGTAGGCATGTGCTAAAAGTGACCATCTAGCTGCTCCTCATGGTACAGCATGGCAAAATCATCCTTTTGCGATTTTGGAGCTTTATCATAGGCTTCAATAAATACAGAGTTAACTTTTAAATTTAAAACATTTAAAACTCTATCTAAAATTAAGGTCATGTGAATGTCATTAGCCAAATTTCAGCAACATGGTTTTGGAGGAAAGGCCTGGAACACATGCGTATGGAACTCAACACATTTTCCAGAAATCCATGTTGCATCAATCCGGAACTGAAAATAGTATTGAACAGTTTAAATTTTGAATTGTTCTGGTGTGCCTGCAGGTCAGCAATTCCTGAAAACATCTTCCCCCTCACACAGGAGTTTGAATTCAGAGGAAGAGTCAGTGGTTATATGCTTAACCATTCAAAATGTTGAATGGTTACCTCGGACAAGGATGGGCATGGGGACTGCAAAATCACAGTCAACAGGAATGCTTGCTCATTAGGCACAGCATTCCCAGTTAGAGTCACCACAGTGGCAGGCACTTGCTCTTTTGTGAAACAGTTCTGCACACAGGACATCCCCACTACATGCTCTACTGACTTCATCTAGAAAAGGACCATGGAATACAACTCATCACAGAACACTGATCGATACTTTTCAAGAGCAAAATCTAAGCTGAATGCACAATCAGTGGTTAAAAAGATGCAGCTTGTTTCTTGACTTTCTCTGGTTCCAGTCCCTCTTAAAAAAAAAGGCATCATCAGATAACAGAAGCAAAAACTGGGTGGAAATATCTTGCTCTCCAGAATAAAATTACAAGGTTTTCTACCCTGCCCTTGTTTGCCTCATAAGCTCCAAGGATCTGGTAATTCACTTTATTGACTATGAAAAAAGCTCCCACTATTAAACAGAGTCCAGCTGTAATACAGATTTGCAGAATTGGGAGGAAATGGGAGGAAAAGTGGTGGTCATGGGTTTACTTGGATCTGGGAACCTATTTTATTTCACGGATTTATTTCAGTTGTGGAGGGACCTAAAAGAGCTGAAGGTTTTTCCTTTCTATAGCCAGTGCTTGTCAAGGGAAACTCAGGAAAAGGGAAAGAGAAAAAGAATTTCAAACAGATGGGTGCAAGGAGAGCACAGCTCCTTTGCCTGCAGCATTGTGCCCAAGTTAATATGCCCAAACCCATAGCATCTGGAGCTGTAACATCTTCCAGACCAGAGCTGGCCTGCGTCCAGTGGCACAGAGAGCAAGAGAGGCTCCTGGGTCTGCCTGCACCTCTTGGGGCAGGCACGACCAAAAGATGCCTTTACAAGGCGGTGCTGTCGACAGCTGGCTTGTGTGAGGAGGAGACGTCCCTGAGTGTGGTTAAACTGTTGGATTTCACAAAACAATTCTGTGTATTTTGTAAAGATGCCTTGATGCTAAAATCTGTCTCCAACTTCAGAAGGTCCTGAAACATGGTTAAGTGTGCTGTATTCACCCAGAACAAAGCCCCTGAAATCCTCCACAAATATTTGGAGATGAGATGAAGATGGGCTTCAAAGAAAAAAGCAACATTCCTCCCCTTTAGTAGGTCACACTAAGAATACCAAGTAGAGCAACAACACATCTTTGGTACAGATGTATCTTCACACCACTGTACTGGGTCTATCTTTAGCCCACCCTATCCCATGAGGCAGGATTTGTGCATCATTTTTGCTAGTGTTTTAGACGCAGGACACATGCCAGCCACCATGCAAAACTGGAGAAGAACACAAACACAGGAAAGGTTGTCTCAATCAATAACAGTATGTTCTAAACCCTACAGATTTCACCAATTTCTTGCACTATTCTGCCCTTGAATGCCCAGACACCAGTGCCTAATCTAAGGTTGTTTTTTTTGGGGGGCTGCTTGTATCCTTGTATTAGCCATGCTAACCCATCATAATGCCATTGCAAATACACTCCTGTAGTGGTCTATGAATTGGTGCAAGACTATCACACAGCAAAAACCTTTGAGGGTTTTAATAATGTTAGAAGAGATTAGCAATGTGAGTTTATTGTGAGTCTCGTGATGAGCTTTAGTTTCACCTTTATGTGAGAAGCACACATTTTCTTCCCATCAAAATACAATGTTAGACCCCTTAGACTTGTGAAAAAGCACCCCAAAATCAGAAGGCAACTACAGAAATAAAACAACATTGAGACTGATTCCTTAAATCGCATGTTTTCTGAGCAAACCTCTCACCATGTTTCATGGTTGGCCTTACTAGCTTTTGGAAATTAAATGCAGATAGAGCTGGCAATCAGACTTTGAATTTACAGGACTAAGCAAACAAAAATGCTCAAAGCCTGCATTCCTACAAGAGAAAAGAGTTGACTCCTTCCCAGAATTACAGCTCTCCATCTTCTTTAGGAATGCCTGATGCATTCACAGCTGCAGAGCTCCCTCCTAACCTAAGCAATTTAACAAGGTATTTTGTACACACATTTGCATGAACAAGGCTGGCTGAGCATTCCTGTCAGGATGCTATGTTCCTCTTGAAAAATCCCTATGGTTTAAAAGTTATTTCATATTTATTCTTTTTTTCTTCAAAGATTCATCTGCCTAGATTTTGATCAGATACCAAAATAAAGGTAATGAACAACTCTTCTCCTGGTTCACCTTCCAGAGCTGGCACACACAGGCCAGCTCAGCCATTAGCCTAATTCACAGCCATTTTATTATTCATGAACATTTATTTTGCTGGAAGTAGTAAAGGATCACATCCCATTTGACCTGGTTGCTGCTAGACAGTAGGAAAATAAAGCCTTCATGCAAAACAGATCACCCTAAAGAGAAATAATTTATAACCAGATCACCTCTGGTCCTGCCCTGTTTTTATCCTATAGCTAAACATAGCACAATTGTGCTCTGTGGGGTAACCAAATCCCCGTTTCAGCTTGCTACAGCCATAGAAAGGAGAGTTAGCAACTAGTGAATGTTTCCCACAGAAAATCACATCATGTAACTCCTCCATTCTGCATTACAGACACCAGGCTCAGTTCACAGCTTCCCTCCGGTTCTTCGGAAGCGGTAAGTGCACGAGTGCTAGTCCAAACAGACAGAGTGACAGCAAAATGCTTCCTGTCAGGCTGCAGGATGAAAAGGTCTCCTTCCAGTAGTTCTTATTGTGAAGAGACATCTGCAGTTCACTCAGACTTTCTCAACCTTCCTTTCAAATTTAATCACACTTTCTCTACGTTTAACTGAATGCAAGTAATGTCCTGTACAACTCTAAGAAATGCTCATTAGCACTGCATCTGAGCTATCAAATTCTATACCCATGGATTTAGCTTTAAAGAAGAGCACTGTGAAAGAATTTCTGCCAAACGAGTACCCTCTGTGAACCTGTCCTCCGCAGAGCAGGACAATGAACAAATGAAATTCATACAGTTTGGAACCAAAGCAATTTTAGCTCTGCTGCAGATGCTTCACGTATGTTTCTGCTCTATTCTTATTTGGCATCGCACGTAGGGATTAATTTCATGAAACTGATATATAACGCAGACCCTCACTTTAACCAAACAGTTCAATGACCTGAAAATAGTACCAAGTGTCAGCGTATTGCCAGGCATCCTGCACATTCCCTCTCATCTGAAACAATGCGATCTCATCCAGGGAACTCTTATGACTGTCGGCTGCGAGCCCACAAGCAGCTCCGGAGCCATTGCCATTTAATAAAGTCATTTGAAAATGTACTGAGATGGCTTCAAAAAGCAACTTATGCAGAATAAAAACAAATCTTCTTTTCAAACAGCTTAAAACATGACAAAGTGTTTATCTCTTTCTGTGATCTCTTTATAGCCTGTGGAAAGCTTCAGGGATCCCATACATTACTGAGCATGCAGTGATTCTCAAAAATCCTGAAGCTCCATTATTAACCTAAGAATCAAATCAGAGAGTACTAAGATACGCATCAAATTTATGGAAGAATTTAAGGAGATACTTGGAGGAACACAATAAAATGGAATGTAATTACTATTTTTTAAATCAGTATCCTCCTTTAAAAAAATAGGGCTCCTGCTTCTATAGAAAGAAAAGGGGAATACATCTATGGGACACTCACAGCCCCCTTGCTACTAATTCCCAAATCAGGAGTGGAAATCCTTATGCTTTTGCAGCTCTGACTGATGCGAAAAGCCCAGGAACAAAGCAACAACAGGGTGAGATAACACAGCAGGGAACAAATACTTTACCATCTCCTGGAATGATGCGCAGAGTAACGGTGTTTCCCGCTTCCTTAATGAGGTTGACGATGTCTGAATGCGACTTGTTGGTGATGGAGCACCCGTTCACGGCCAAGATCCGATCGCCTACTTTCAGCTTGCCACAGCGGTCTGCGGGACTCCCTTCAATTATCCGACCTATTTTGTGAGGCATGGCCACACATGCATTTCCCGCTTTTGTATTGGTTTGGGGGTTGTTTTTGTTTTTGTTTGGTTTGGTTTGGTTTTAATTGTTTACATACGTGGGAATTACGGTGAAGGGGAAAAGGAGAAAAAGGGTTGAAAAGGGAAAGAGAAGGTTAAGGGTTAATTAATTAATGCATCAAGCAAAAGTTATTATAGGATAGCTTTGCTGCCAGTGTTCAAAACATTGGCAATCAACTAGTACGAGTGCACAATGCTCATTTTACAAAAAGGTGCTTGTTAACTCTCAAATCTCCCTCCCCCTTGATCTCTGTTAATACACGGTGAGCTTTTATGAACTACAACTACACTTAGCAGCCCCACAATAACCCAAATCCCGATTTTATTTTTGCACCAGAAAATTGAAACTGTGTGTAGAAAACACAACCTTCTTCCTCCAAGATTACATTGGTGTCTGCCTCTCAAGTCTTTCCTTAAATCAACTGCTGTTCAAGCTTCTGCCAATGTTTTGTTCTTTCTCAATTCAGAAAGATAAAATCATTCTAGTCCGAGGAGGGAGCGCGCCTCCCTTTCTACCACAGAGACCCAGTCTGTCAGCGCTGGATGGGGAAGCAACATGAAACGGTTTTCTTCCATTGTGAACAAAGGTACCACCAGGGAAGGCACAGGACCACTACAGATGGGCCAAGACTGACAAAAGGTAACCTGTTTGGTGCAGGCATCCACCTCAGCCCCTGTTAACCACCCCCCTTTTACGATCCCAGATGGTATAAGGGTGGGAGCGGGGAAGGAATAAGGACCTCCTGATTTAAATACCTTTAAAACCACACGCAAAACCAGTGAGATGCCTGGCACGCAGAGCCAGAGCACTTCAGGATGAATGTGTTTTGAAGACAAAACTCCCCTCCTGTTCCATGCAATTGCTTGGCCCCAGAAACGCAGGGTCTTCCACAAAACGCAGATTTGGGACACAGGAGCTACAGAACAGCACTCAGCTAAATCCTCTGGGCTTTTGTACGGCTTCGTTACGTGGGCAAGAGGCCCTCAGGCATGCAGTGCGTGGTGAAAAGCATGAGGTATGCAGAGTGGTCATCTGATACTTCACACATACACAATACATTCACCCTCAAGATGCACTTTCCCATCTGTGCTCTAATCTTTATTTGATTAGTAGTTTTAAACGTTGCTGCATGACAAAACCAGAAATGGCATAAAGAAAAAAAGGCTAAGAAAAGGAATATGAAGTGAGAGAACAAGGTTGGGAAGATGCAATGAAAATGAGCAGAAGGTGTTAATACTATTTGCAAACGGTGGAGGATTTTTTATCGTTGTTTTACTGTGATGTTAGAAAGTTTCCCTCTGGGGTGATACAGAAATCCATCCAGTATAACAACTGTTTTGAGGGTATCTGAAATGAGCTCCTGAATTAAGGATGGAGTTCCAGCTCTGGCCAAATCCATGGGAAAATATATGAGAGCCCATACCAAAGTGACCGAGGTGGGTTTTAGAACCAGTTTGGCCCATCTCTGAATACCACCTATGACAGAAAAAACTACAAAGCAGGCACAGAGCAAGCACCACACAGCAGAGGGAACACATCTCATGCAGAGTATTAGAAAAAAAGCTGAACACAGTTGAAAAAATTAAAGGAAAAACAGTCACAGATCAACAGATCTCCATGAGGAGCCCCTGCACAGAAAACTTCCAGTTAGAGAGTATCTTGGGCTAAAGCAAACATAACTCTTTACAACTTCAGGTCAAGGTTTCTCTGCAGAAAACAGTTAGAGCACAGCCTTCATACCGTAAAAGTTCTTTACGCACGTTTGAAACGCTTTCAGACGATAAAAGCTCTCTCTCCGTTTTAGACTGAGTTCAGCTTATCCAACATTGCATTACACCGTCGTGTTTGGGCACCAGAATACCTATCCTGGATGCACAGTTTCCAGCCATGAGGCCAGCACAAAGGTAGCCTAGCACCTGAGAGCTGATGGAACTCACTCCTCCAGATCTACGCTGGATAATTCCCCCTTGCACCCTCTGCTGCTATGGCTGCCCCGAACAGTGTTTAGAAACGCTCTGTTTTATATCAATGCCTGCAAAGGAGGTGATGCTCCCTTGATCCCTTGTGCTTTTGTGTAAGGGCACTGACACTGGGCAACAGCAGGAAATTTCAGTGGAAAAAAAAAGAGGGGGAAAGGCCACTTTTTGCCACACACACCTGCCTGCCCCGGGAACATTCAAGCTGTACAGGGAGACTTCAAGGCATTTTGTCTACGAAACACGACCCCGCTCTGAGGGGCAGCGTAAAAATGGCCAAAGCATTTGTTCTGCCCTTCCTTTCCCCCTCCATCCATAGCACATGCCACAGACTAAAAGGGAGAGAACACCTTCTTTTTCCCCTGTAAAGTCAAAGTGGATGCTGCCTCTTGGAGACCATAGGAAGGGAAGAAAGTGGCATTTCTGACTGCTTCCTCCTTGCAATGACAATTCTGCTCTAGAGCAGGCTGTCCTGTGCACACATGCAAAACCAGCTTATTTGTGCTTTGCAATATATGACTCATTTGTTCTGTAAACAGAATGTCACCTCTTTACCTCTTTTACAGCAACACCTGGAAACAAGTGTCTGTCTAGCAGAAGAGACAGCCTTCAGAAAGAAACCATGACCACTGCTGTAAGCGCAGGATATCAAGAGTGACACTGCATGAACCTTGTTCCCTCTTACTCTCAAAAAATGGATTTGGGAAAAGGAGACACAAGGTGGAACGGGTCAAAAAAACACTTTTTTTTTTTGTTTTGGTTAAACAATATCCTCCATTTAACGTCTCACCAGCAAGCACTATTAATTAAAACTTTCCAGCCATCAGCAAGCTCACTTTGTAATGAGGATCAGAATAACCCTGATTGCCAAAGAGAAGTTAATCAGTTTAGGCATTACTGCTTTTAATGATGGCTCAATTCCACCATCAGCAGACACACTTCCTGCCACTTGCTCCCTTTCTGCATTACACAACAGCATCTCTGCGGGGATCCCTGGCTGCTCTCCTGAGAGCAAGCCCCAGAAGGGTGCCCAGCTTGCAGGGACAGCCTGTTTTTCGGGGAGCACCAGGAACTGCCACTGGTGGCATTTTTGCTCTTCAGGATGGGATTTCTCATTTTACTTTTCTCGACTCAGTGCTGAACAAAACCCAGGAGGCAAACACCTACCAAGTCTCATTCCCTGATTAAGCCATCAATTACACAAATCAGGTCATACCCATGTCTTTTAATTAAACATCCCCACTTGCCTCCTTGTGCTGCAGCACTCAAACCTGGGTCTCATTCGAGGGCCGCTGACAAACCCCAAGACTTACCGAACGTCGTCCCCGCCTCCGGCCTGCTCACCGACGAGACGATGACGAAGCCGAAGCCCTCGTTTTCACCACGGCGGATTTCCACATCATAGGGCTGGACCACGGCACTGACAACACCGCTGCCTCCCCCGCCTCCGCTCCCGATGCCACTGGTGCTGCCGCTGCCCGAGCTGACGGTGTTGAGGGAGTTCTGGCTGCCCTGCGGCGTTCGCTTCTCCTCCGTCAGCGAGGCCGGCTGGTTGCTGCTGTGGTGGGACGAGGCTGGGGATGGGACTTCATTCTCTGCCTTGGGAACTGGGGAAGGAAAAAGAAAGATTGTCTGAGCAAGCTGAATTTTTTAATGTTTGACAAGTGCTGCACACTGAGAAAAAGACAAGAAGACAAAAGGAAAAAAAAACATAGCACCTGCTTTAATCCATAAATCATGACCAGTGGCTCTGTCCTCCATCTCCTTTTGGATGTCACCACAGCTCTGTTCAGTGACAGCACTGGCCACACACCCACATCCACTGCTGTCTAGGGTCATGCAGACAAAACCTTCCACTACCACATCCCCTCTTCAATTACATATGTGCAACTCTGTGTATGTGCACAAGCCGTGGGGAGATACAGTAATACCAAGTATTCATCACTCAAGACTTGGGTATTTTTTTTTTTTTTAACTCAGTGCTATCAGTTGGATAGCACTGAGTGTTTTTAATTAACGTGATCATGATTAATAATAACTACCCACATTAAAACAAAAGAACTGTGAACTAAGCTTTTCTGGATGGAGGAATCAGCAACTTTCATCTGTACAGTCTGGCACAGTCGGGGGGAACCTTTAAACATTATTAACATTAATATTAAACAAGTGTTTAACAGCAACTGAAGGAGGTGGTATTAGTTTAAAATCTAATCAGCTAACACAAGGCTTGAAGAAATCTCAAAAAATCTCTTAGTCCACACTCACTCAAGTCCAGGCCAGCAATACTCAGCAATACAAACATCTGTCAGTCCCGGCAGATGTTTGTCTAATCTGCTGTTAAATATCTCCCCAGGCAATCTATTGGTTGTAATATCTAACTTAAATCTTCTCTGCTGCAACATAAGGCTATTATTTCTAGTTTTATCTTGCAGGCATATGGAGAACATATTATTCCCTTCCTCTTTGTGGCAGCCTCTTATAGTCTTTGGGAGTTTAACACCTCCTCCCCCTTGTCTGCTTTAGGCTAAACAATCCCAATTTGTTTGATATTTCCTTGCAGACCATGTTTGTTAGAGCTCTCCTTATTCTCCCTGGTCCTCTGGACTCCCTCCAGTTGGGCCCCCTCCAACTCAAACATGTCTTTCTTGAAGTGCTGGACCATGCTGCAGCTGAGAGATCATCTGCTGGGAAATCAGGAGAGTTCCCCACTGCCTGCATTCCAGCAGCGCTTGCCTTTACCTGAGCCAAC
The DNA here is from genome assembly GCF_964035555.1 of Netta rufina. NCBI lineage: Eukaryota > Metazoa > Chordata > Aves > Anseriformes > Anatidae > Netta > Netta rufina. The sequence continues at coordinate 16,478,049 of NC_140133.1, forward strand.
CCCAGGTAACAGTCGTGGCCTACAATAATTTCCACTCCTATTTACCCAGCCAGTTCTCCACAGTCCATTTGTGCAGCGGAGAGCAGCATATTGCACTTGTCCCCACTGAATGGCTGACTCCATTAATCAACTCACTTCTTCAACTTGATTTTTATTCACCAGACAAACTGGAGATCTTAAAAGCAACAACAACAAAAATGGATGGCAAACACAAAATCTAAAGCTGTAAACCCATGATCTAAAGTAAAAGAACTTTTAAAACATTCTTGGAAGGCAGTACTTGTTTGAATTTATATACTAAGTATGTTCTAAATACATAATATTCTACATATTAAGAATGCATTCTACATATTAAGAATGCATAAACATTCCCCGATGTGAATCTCAGGACAAGGAGTACCCATTTAGATGAACAATCTTTTGCTATTGGCATACAGATGAACAGAGGAATAAGGGACCAAAATTCAGGAAGAGGTTTCTCTGCAAAGTTGTGCTGGAATTTAAAAGCCTACAAATATAAGGTGAAAAAAGGGTTCCTGAATAATTTATCCTAGAGTAAGTGTCCACATTTGAAATGATTCAGAAATAGCTCAGAACAAGCCCCTGAATGAAATATCAAGGGTTTATATCAAAATCTCTCATGCATCTAAATCTTTTATAATTTCCAGCCTGCAGACTTATAAAACTGGAAAATGCATGCACAAAAACAATACCAAAAATTCAACTGCCCTTCCCTTCCTCTCAACTCTCGTCTCCTAAAACTTGTCTCACAATGGCAGCTCTTTGTCAGGAATCAAAGACATGCAGCGTGCACCACACCTACCATAACTCAGCGTACCCGAGCCTTCTCTGTTACAACGAACACGCAGTCCCTGTGCTACCTGACTGGATCAGTGATGCTTACAGTTTTGCATCCTGCAGCGGAGTTGACTACATGGCATCACCTCACCTGAAGCTTCTCCTGAAGCTGGGACATCAGCCACCACACACTGATCCCCTACCTCACTCTGCCCTTGCCTCCTCCCTGTGGACTCTGCAGCATCTTTTCCCTCCCTCCCTGTTTAATGGTTGTTATCAGGCAGCACGGTTATTTTGGGAAGGAAACAAAATACACAGGCAGTCAAACACAGTTTCTGTCACTGTATGGATCCAAATAAAAATGATATGTTGCAACTATACAGTTCCCCATTTCACCAGAAACCTTCATGAAGACTGGAAGACAAGTGAAATTGCGAGAGTCTTGACTAGAAACAAAATATTTGATCAAGAACAAAAAAGGTTAAAAACAGCCAAAAGAGAAAGAGTAACACTGCATCCCCTGAGTTTTTCCAGTACTACAAGGAGAAGGTTTTGTTCTTTAAACTGTTGGCCGAACAGATGGAGTCTGGCAAGAAAATCTAGCCCGCTGAGCAGCACTGCAGCCTACCTGTGTAAACTACTTTGCGCCTGACAGTCAGATTGACGTGACCTTGTTTGGCTGCCTGTTGCATAAGCTGGACAACGAGCTGGTGCGATTTCCCAACAACGGGCGTCCCATCCACACAGATCAGCTCATCGCCCGATCTCAGGCGGCCGTCAGCATCAGCAGCACCCAGCGGTACAATGTGACCGATGTAAATCTGGTGAATTAGCACAAACGGGACAAAGGAAAGAAAGAAAGAATGATAAATGAGAACGGTAAATGCCCAACAGCCAGCTAGAAGCGAGTGGCACACACGTTTAGTAGGGGCCAAAATTGTTGACGACTGTCTGCTGGTCAGGAGTGTTGGTCCTGTGGAAAACAGCTTCACATTAATCTAGCCCTATCGTGGAAATTGTAATCAAGATAGTGACATCTTTTTCCTTTAGGCAGTCCTCTCACTCTGCTGTCAGACAGCCTTGGGAAATGCATTCAATCAGACAGTAACCAGAGACGAGGATGGTTAAAAGCACCGGGAGCCTTGTCAGGGAGGCTGAGATTGAGTTGTCCTTTCAGTTGCCTCTAGGGTTTACAAGTTCAGTCCCTTCAGCCTGTCCACCAGTGCAGCTTTGGTTTATCTTCAGTGAGTTCAGCAGGGTTGCCCTGGCATGAGAGGCATTCATGGTTTCTCTTTCCATAAACAGGCAAAAGAATTTTAGCAGGAAAATATTTGGAAATTTATGCCGCTGCTATCTAAATTTGACCTGCACAGTGTATGATACCTTTCAAGGCACTGGATTTTGGTAAAGAAGCTAAACAAATGCAAGAAATGAAATTGAGTAAATAGAAGGACCACCACTCTGAGGTCAAACCGTGGAAACTACTTTTCAAACTGATCAGGACAACCTTTCCTCAATATCCAGGCAATTCCAGGTGTATGTGTTTTCATCTGGGCTATCACAAAAACAAGGAATAGCAGAGGAAGTCATACCCACTTCAAACGTGGGGGTTCAGTTGTTTTTTGGGGGCACAGTAGGGAGAAGATGTGAGGTATAAAGTCATGGCCCATTAATTATTTAACTAAAGATGCCACAGTGCAGCTCTGCACGTTTGTGTGTGTTACTGCTTTGATTCTGGAAGATATAATGACTTAAAACAAGCCAACTTCTAGATGTACTCACAGGTTCTCCAGGCTCATTTCCACCCAGAATCCTAAATCCAAAACCGGTTTCCTTTCTCCATAGAAAGATATCCTGCTCTTGATAATCTGGAACTAAAGGGAAAGAGGGAAAACTGTTATTTTTAATCAAAAACACAACTATGATATCAGGACTACTCTGATGTACGTGTAGAGGGATCTGTTGCAGAATTTTATTCATTAAATGAGGTGGTCTTGAACATTTAGACATAATTAAGAACATTTATAAGTTTAAGTAGCAAACGATTATTAATTAAATAACAACTAAAAATTATCCCATGGTTTCTACTTTCTAGGTGTCTGTGATTTTGTTTATCACTGTAATATTTCCTTCCATCAATATTAGCATCATTACCCAGAGCAAGAGCCTCTTCCAAATCATCAATAAATGATTGTGCACGACAGAGAATCACTCTGCCAGAAACAATACAGCTGCCTCCTCTTTCACATGAGACAAAAGAGCTACTTGTTATGACTTCTACTGTTTAATTAACTTTCAGAAGCATAGTTTGCTATCTGTCTACTGACACTGCTTTAAATAACTATTGGACAGATCCCCAACTGGTGGAAAACAGAAGGGGTCCTCTCAAAACAGTGCAGCTCTCCAGACTTTCATTTGCTCATCTACAGGTTTTATTAAACCAATGAACAGACAAAAACAGCTGGAAACATAAAAAAGAGACCAGCCTTACCTACTCATTAGTATGGAACACCAGCAAGGTTTTTACAATGAATATTGCATACCGTGAAGTACTAACCTTGAAGTGTAGTTGAACAGAAATATTTTACATTAACTTATTCATGGTTGCTTTCATCCCTTTTTTAAAAATGCAAAATTAATTGCTAACATTAAATCATATCAGAAGACAACTTCAGGTTCATTTAATATTTATTGGTTAGTATCTATAACATTGACTAATTTTGTAATGATCCCCTCCCAGAATTTATAATTAACGATCAAAAAAGCTACGTCTTTACAAGTCAGCTGCCTGTATCTTTAGTAAAGAAACCAAAGCATATCATCCGGAAACATAATTTCAGTACGTGCAACTCAGATACAGGATGCAACACATTCGATAAAACACGATCTGGTTTTCTGTATCTATGAGCCGATAAAAGGAATGTTTTCCACTGGCATCAGTGAGTGCCAGACTGGGCCCTAACTGCATTTTACACTGTCGGTGCCTGTTGGTTTGGGTCTGCTCTTTTGGGGCTTCTCAGTGTTAAGACTTTTCTCTAGCTCTGATGCCTTCTCTTCAATGACTCACCAATAAGTTTAAAATACAATACGAATTCAAGACCTGGGAATGCTAAAAAATAAAAGAGCAGGCGAGTGCTCAGGCACACGGCTGGTCTGACATATTCATTCATATCGGTTTCTAGCCCTTGGTTTTACATACAATATTTTCACATATTAATTGTTTGCAGTTATAAACTGAGCTTGAGTCCTGTGCACATTACCTTGCTGAGCTCGAGGCTAATTTTTGCCCAGCTACAATTACAGAGCACCCAGGTGCTGAACGCGCTGGAAGCCCGCATTGTTCATCAGTTAAAACTAGCAGGCTGGAGGCAGCTTGCCATCCCAGGGAAATGCGGCACAACAGCAGAACACAGACAATGAATTAATTGCTGTTTGTCACTGCCTTCAGCGAGTGGGAGCGTGAAGAGCAGACACACTCGGAAGCGCCTCTCTAGCACTTCGTAGGCTTTTTTGGCAAAGGCTGGCCCCAACCAATTAATAGCGCGTGTTGGATCTGTCAGAGGCAAAATGGCTTCTGCAGAGAGCTTCAGCGTGGGCCCGTTTTTCTCGGCATCTCTCAACACCTTCCCATTTGTCAGCTCTCCAGCCTCCCTGAACGATGCCGTATGCTCCCGGTTTGGGTACCAGCTAGCCCATTAGCGGCCGCTGCAGATAGCGGCGAGCCGAGGTGTAACAGCAGGGCCAACCCACAGACAACTCACATGGACCCCAAGAAACAAGTTCAGTCACAGAATGCTCCTTCTGCTGGGAGGATTACAGAAGGGTGAAACACAGATACAAACGTACAGACAGCACACGTTTACACAGCGTGAGTAGGAACCCAACAAAACTCCTTTTACCGCTTTTTGCTCCAGCTCTGCAGTATGGTGATGCACTGAGGAAACCCCATCCACCTCCGTGCTTCCATGCAGCTGAGGTAGGACCACCTGCTGCTAGCTGTGGCCACATTAGGTTCTCCACTATTCAGTAGTGCTTCCCAGGAGCCACCTTCCCTACTTAGAAAATTTCATAGTGGTGCAGAACTGATACATTTGAAGTGAATGAGGAATGGCCTCCAGGCATCATTCATAACATCTATGCACCTTGACCTGATCTCAAACTGTCTGACTCTTTCAAAAAAATCATGTACAGAACCCAAATGGGTAAAATTTGCCAGTCTGCTCACCCTGTCCTAAAACAGACTGCTTGGAGAGCATCGCAAAAGTGGTAAGAAGAGTTCTGCTGGGGCCAGAAGACAGAATGGAAGGGGAGGCGAGTGTCGTTTCATGATGGGAACAGGAAGGTGATGCCCCCACTACCGCCGCCTGCGGGATCCGCCACCAGCCAGTACACAGTCAAGCAAATACTTTGCACCTCCACGGCTAACCTCGGCGCACGGCCCCGCCAGACGCCCGCGGTGATGAGGAGCCCCCCGCCACAGAGCAGCAATGACACCAGAACAAGACATCACAAGACACAGATACATTCTCGGCACAGTCTTACATTCTCCAAAACTCGTGGAATTGATTTCTCTCTCTCTCTCACCCTTGCTCAGTCCAGTTGCAGGCGAAGGTGACATAGCTGTAACATTAATTTTACAGTTTTGCAAAGCTTAATGTATCTGCTTTCTTGTTAGTTCATTTAATTAATTTAGACTGCATAGATAGTGTTAGGCTTTCATGCATGTAATTGCTAAGGTTATAGCTACTATGGATAATTACATACCAACTTTCACGTCTATTTGCACATGTCTGTGTACATGGGATACATTATACACACACGTGTGAGTTTATACATTTATTCACATGCATGCAGGTGTATTTGAGAGACCTTTTTTTGTTCTCAGAGGAGGAATCTATTTGAGAATACCTTAGCAATACTTTTCTACCAAAAAATATTCAAGATCATGACACAATACGTTTTCCAAATGGAAATCGCTTTCTCTAATGTTAAAAGAAGTTCTAAACACATAGTGATGAACAATGAAATCAGTGGTTAATTAGCAGTGTTTTTAATTAAACTTCTCCTATCCAATCTTTAGTAATTATCTCACATTATATATATAAAAAAATCTCCCTGGTGTGATATCAGTTTCATGAAAACACAGATTCAGAAATAATCAGTATGAGCTTGCTTTAGTCACTAGCTCATTTGAGGCAGCAACACTTTCAGTGACTCACAGCTTGGCAACGTACAAAAGTTTTAAGGCCCAGATTCAGTGAAGTATATAAGGACAAGCTTGAAATTATGAGTGAACAGTCTCACTGGAGCTGATGGAGAGTTTCAGTGCTGAAAATTCCCGTGATTTCGCCGTAAGTCTCGTGAGATCCCACATTCACTGGATAGCCCTGCTTTCTAAATTATCCCACTGCAGGAAAATTGCAGTTTTTCTTTCTTTTCTTTTTCATCAGCCCTTCTGATTGCACAGAAAGCTTTAGAAAAGGCTGCAGCACGTTCTTGCCAAGACCAAGTCCTACCACTGAGGTCTGGGAAGATGCACTGCCCTGGGCTGAGCCACGGACTGAGCTGGTGCCAGGTGCACATCAGCAAAGCCTGCTCACGAGCCAGCTTTGTAAACTGCTCTGCAGCCTCTGCTGCTCCTGCAACATGCTGCGAGCACTACGGTCCTTCCTAGCAAGGCATCCTCTAAGGGCATGGCCACAGCTGCGTGCCCAAGCGTACGATTGTAACCATTTGTCTCCTGCTCATGTAATAAAAGGACATAACCCTACCAAAGGCCCTTTACTAACTATTGTCTTTAAAGTCAGCCTGATCGGAAGGCGACTGCAATTTCCTGAGAGCATTTTTCTTTTCTATTTTATGCAGAAAGTATCTCATGTTTGGTATCGTTGTGCAAATATTTTTAATTCTATGTAATTGCTGGTGAGTGAACGCTACACACTGGGGTCGTGCCTTGTTTGTATTATTTTAATTAGATTTGGGGAGAGAAAATCCTAACAAATAAATTATGTGCCTGAAAATAAAATTCAAATATTAAAGATAAATTAGAATATTTTAAAAGCTTTAAAAATTATCTATAGTGTTCTGCTTTACTTTTAATTAAATACTTAAGCCCTTCAAAGGGATTCATTAACACATCTGCAATTCAGATTAATTCATTTTGTCACTGCTGTTTTGACAGATGGCCATATGTAGGATACGGTATTTTGCAAAGCAATCAGGCCACATGAGAAAAATTTGACAACAGATTGTGTTAATCTTTAAGGAAGTTTAATAATACATTGAAAAATAAAAAGCATATTATAAAATTGTATTCTCAATAAAACAGTACAAGATTTCAGAATTGTGGTTCTTTGGTAAACTATTCAATTACTGTTTGTCTCACTGAGGGCTCTTCACGCATGTCATTCCTGATCTTGGAAGTGTTCCATTTTTCAAACCTTAAGGGTTCATCCTTCTCTCTGATTCATGTACACATCTCCCGTGAGCGGCAATGAGTTACCCATCAAGAGGAGCTCAGCCAGCTGAAACTTAGCACCAGCAAAGAGTGCATTTGTTATTGCCACCAAATGATCTGGTTTTGGATTCACTCAACACAAAGCTGACTATTCTCGAAAGCCTTAATCCAGTAAGTATTGCAACTCGGGGCCAGATTGCAGCAGAGCATTTGAGCTCAGCCTTAGCCTTAAAGCATCCAAGTCTCTTTGGGTTTACAGCTTGAATTTAAGCCTTCCTGGACAGCAGCCCGAGTCCTGAGCACCTTGGGGGCCTGATCCCCCCACTTAGGGGAGCTGCATGTGAAGGAACTTAAAGTTGCAGTTCTTGTCCGCTGCCATTCAGCCAAAGTGCAGACACAGTTATGGAGCCAGCGCTCAGCTTTGCATTATTAATTCTAGCTTATTTTTTCTCTATTTTTATTTTTTTTTTCTTTCCCAGGCAGCATCTGTAGCTCTCCTCCACAGAATCTGAGCACCTCCTGATATTAAGATGCATCAGCCAAATCAAAACCTACATGTTTTTACAACAGTATGGGCTATTCAGCACTTTGGAACCAAATTCTTCTCCATCAATGGCTTCAGTGAGACATGCCAGATAGGTCAAGTATAGTCTTTTTTATTAAAGAGTTCCAAAAAATAGACAATGAAAGGAAGAACACTCTTCACCAATTCTGAAAAATTAAATTGTTGCCTGTGTGCTTCCCATGTCTACATCATTAACATTAATAACAGTGGGATGCACTCCCAGTTAAAAAGGCAGTAGGTGGTCATTATAGATTCAGTAGTTCTTAGAAACATCCTGGAGAAAATGTATTCATACGTTGAATTAAACCTCTTTATATTATTATTTTTAGAGGGAAAAAAAATCTGGCTGAGCTGTGGCTAATGAATTCACCTTTTTGTGTCAATTGCACTTGAAAAACTGCACTATGTTCTCTTTATACTCAAATGATTTCAGAAATGGAACTAAATAAAACACTGATGATGATCTAATGCTCTGAAATTCTCTCCTCCACTTCGTCATACACTTCAACACAGAGGATTGTTGCTGTTTTTCAATCCACTTGTTGGGGATTCAAAAACCTGCCTCTCAAAAGACCATTTTATTATCCCTTTCAGGCTTATTGAAAGTGTAAGGCAATGAATCAACAGAGAGACCCTTGGACTAGGCAGAAGGGAGAGCTGACCTGGGGCTCCTTGGGCACCAGGCGCTTCTATGGCGCACCAAAAACCCCCAAAAAAGGATTCATCAGCCAATCTCAGCACTGGCACAAGGATGGCATCCTACTACTGCATAACAGATACTCATTTAGCCCTGCTTATATCTTCATCAGGAGAATGCAGTGTCACACCTAGCACCCAAAGCTATGGACGTCAAGGGAGAGAAGATGCCATCTGCAGCCCCAAAGCCAAAGGAAACGGGTCCTCAAGAAAAGACGCAACAATATGACTGAAAGAAGGAACTGGAGTTAAACTGAGCTGCAGCTGGGTGAAACCACAAAGAACACCACACGTGGAGCAGTCAGCGAAGCCTGAGGCCCAGGGCTTGGTTTCTTCCATCTCACAGTCTGCAGTGCTCCAAGAGCCACACAGCTGGTGCTTGGAAAGCGAGTCTCCAAGGGATGATTCACATTCATAACAGAGCAGCTAATAATTGCCCACTTCTCATGCAGACCAAACACAGGGAAGGAAACACAGTGGCTCACCCCAAGCCGAGGAGGTGCTGGGTTTCAGCTGTGAACCACGGTCTTCATTCGTGAGACTGGGGAGAAGGACGAAAGGGGAGGGCTTGGTGAAGGAAGGAGCAAGAGCTGACCACTGGCCTATAAAAGAACCCCCCAGTCACACTATGGGATCAGACCGCAACAGGAAATACAGAGTGTCCAGCAGCCTTCTTCACTTAGACCATCATTTTCCTGGTTTTCTTCACTTTTTGTTAGGCGCAGCAGAGCCCCATCACGAGGTAAGAGTATAGATTAATTCCCAGGGAATGAGCTTCACTTCACTTTAGGGGCTGAAATCCATAGGCTTTTGATCAATTATAGTGGCATGTGCATACAAGGAGACGTGTTCTCATCATACTTTTGACATTATCCAAAAAGTCTCTTATACATGAAACTAGCAAGTCTCAAAAAACACCTTCCTGGGAAGGAAATGACAACAGGACAAAAAAGCGGTAGAAAAGCACTGATATTCAAACAGGGAGGTCTCATCTGGTAAAAGAGGCAGGAGACGAGGACTGAAGCAACAGAAGAGGACTGACCCCGCTGCACAGAGATGCTGGTCATGGCAAGTTGCGAGAGGGAAGCTGAAGGAGCACAGCAGATCCAAACTAGAGCAAGGCCTGAGCAGAGAGGGTCGTGGCACAGGGAGAGATGAGGTGTGGGAAACCAGCAGGTGAAGAGATGGTGAAACAGGCTCTGGAAGGGCTCTACTCACAGACAGGGATAAAACCTCTACGAGATACCTGCAGCCATCGAGGAAAGAGCAAGGATTTAGCACATGGAGGTGGCCATGTGCTAAGAAGATGACGGCCTGCATGTGCCCTTCAGGATTTCTCCATCTCAGCCTCAGGATTTTATCAGGAAAGACAGGCAGGAGTTAAGGCTGCTAAGCTGATACTAATGACTAATTAGTATGAGTTAAACTGTTAATTAGGAATTAGCTAAGTAGCTGCAGGGGGTCAGAGGCAATGGCAGCACGGTGCCTACAGGAAGGCGAGCTGAGCAAGGGTGATGCTGGTGCCATGGGACAGCCTTGGCCTCGGCCATGCAGGCAGGGGAAGGAGGAGCTCTGCCAGGCTAAAAAGTCACTGCTCCTCAGCTCTCTGCCCTTTTTTCTATTTCAACAAGCTGCATGTGCAAGTTCAGTCACTGCACTTCTCTGCAGATCAGCATGACCGGACCCTAGAGCCTGCATGGTCAGGAATGCACCTAGTCCCTGGAGAGGGAAAGGAAGCAGTGCACAGAAGCTGAGACACCTACAAACTGCATTGCTGAGACATTCAATCTGAAAAGATGCGTCTTCAGCCAAGAAACTGTGACTCATGATTTAATTTTTTTCAGGACATAAGATTTAGAAGTGATTCATTTGGTCAGAAAAAAACAGTCCTACCATTTTTCATCCTGGGGTAGTGTTCATCTCAGACCATTTCTACCAATTTCCAGTTAGCAGAATAAAACCAAACTCCAGGTGATACTCTCATGGCACCAAGACTTTGAATCTCCCCTTACAGTAACCAAAAGGACCATTGCTTTTGGAAATGAACCTAATACTCTTTAAATCTTTCTTTAAGAGTTAAATCTTCGTTGCAGATTTGATCATCTTCAGCAGTGCAATGAAAGCAAAGCCAGCATGTTTATTTTGTTTGTGGAGAAGAAACTGATTGAAACCATATTTATTGGCTTGGAGCAGAGCCAAAGTCCTGCTGAACTAATAGACAAGTGTGCAGATTATTAATTGCCATAAAAGCCATTTACAATATGCATTTGATAGCTGTATTGCTAGTGTCTACTCTGGTTAAAGTAAAATGGCTTAGCTGGATTTTCTCCTCCCTAGAGTGAGACTGGAAAGCATCTGACAGGAATTTCAGCAAACTAAACACTTCCCCTCCTTACTGAAATTCCTGTGCATATCAGTCAATGAGTCTTAACCCCAGAAAAAGAGCTTAGGATCTAAATAACAAACTTTGAAATTCTCCTCTGGTTTAATTTAAAAACAAACAAAAAATAGGGAAAAAATGGTATTTAATTTTAGTGGGATTCTTAGAATTAAGCTTTGGACTTAGTGTCCCTTCCTGGAGATGACCTAAACTCATTCCTCACCAGAAAGGAAGCTGCACCTCTGTGAGGTACGAATCACTGACAGAGAACAGATTACCAAACTGAAGCCTTATATCTCCAGCACAAATCTAAAAGATGCAGTTCTTTGCAAAGAAAACAGAGAGAGAGAGAGCGCAGCTGCCAGAGCCGTAGCCTTAGCAACCACACCTGTTTCATACTCACGTCGGCTTTCATACATGCTCCTGGACTGGGCCCAGATTTTGAATGGATCTGGCTTTTTCTGCCCAGAGCCGTCCGGTTGATCCGCGGCAGGCGGCTCGGCGGCGGCGTAGTCCGGCAGCACCTGCGCGCTGTGAACGGGGGAAGCGGTGTGCCCGCTGCGGTGGCTCGAGACGCTGTGCTGAGAACTGTTTTGGCTGTCTTTCCTTTCAAGTGGTTGCTGGAAGGGAGAAAGCGAGAGGAAAGAGAGAGAACAGACGGTTATTGGTCTTTGAGTGGGTGTTTTCCATCAATTTTTCTCCCTTCTTTGATCAGGGTTTCTGCATGCACAGAAGTAAATATATAAATCACAGTTTTGCTGCCACCAGTTAATTCTGGGTACAGTTAAACTCCCTGATGGCAGATTTTGATAGACAGACTGACAGAAAGAGATATGCAAAACAAAGTCATTTATCATAAAAACCATGCGGTTCTGCATCTCGCACGTAAAACAAATCTAAAGCTCATTATAGGTTACAAGTTTCAGAGCACTTCTTTTTTCCTACGGTAAGTCAGAAAAACTGAATCACATTAGGGTCTAACGTGAGCTTGCAAGAAAACTGAAAAACTACCAAATTTCACTGGGAAAGCATGAACAGTCCCCCTGAAACAGATGCAGGCACAGTCCTTACTATGAAAGATCACTTTTCCTCTGTAACCCCCACAACATGACTGGGCTGTCAACAGAGTACCAATTTCATGTCTCTGCTCCCCAGAGCATCCCGAGGATTACAGCAGACCTTCACAAACACAAAAATGTCTATTTGCTGTTTGATTTCCTTGCTTTAACTGAGCACTTTAAAACAGGGAAAAACGCATCCGCCTCAATTCAAAGCTTACTCAACAGCAGTGTGTCAAGAGCTCTGTCTGCTCAATATTTAGCTAAGCAGGGTACATAATTCTTAACTCAAATTCACACCGGTGTGCTCAGATGAAGCACAAGTCACATTTGCATCACCAGAATTTGCGCTACTCAATATGCAGCAAAATCCTCCCTCAAAAAGAGCTCCCTGAACCGTAGAGCAAAGGCTTTTAAATGCTCTTTGGAGACGACCTTGGGCTGGAGTGCAGGTCAAGTCCCGTGTCCCACCTGCACAGGGAACCAGCACGATGCTTGCACAATGGCCACGATGCCCTGGCTACAAGGGGTTACCCATGCACTATCTCAGGCAAATAAAAATAAAATTAAAACCTCCTACTGGCAGGTGGTGCCTGAAAACATTGCAATGGGAGCCTCTCCTTTGAGAGACCCTTCTGTAAAAAAATAAGATGGGGTAGGGAGAAGAGCTAGTGGCAAACAGAGCAGGGTAGCATGGGGGCTGAAGTGCACATGGGCCTGGGGACCCGCTCCTGTACGATGAATGCAAAACCCTGGGTGGGCAATGCTCCAACACAGCAGGGCTGAACTAATTACAGAGGAGAAAGTCACCATATCAAAGCTACCTTTTTCAGTCTTAACAATAATCCTTTCTGTTTTTTTTTTTTTTTGTTTTGTTTTGTTTTGTTTTTAAATTGCACATATTTTTGGGCTTACGTTGAGAAAAAAACCCAGCTCCAATAGCCCAAATGGCTTTGACATTGCAGCCCCATATTCACGTTGTTGATCCACCACTGGCATTTTTTTAAATGATGTCTCGATTGACTAGAATGTGAAATTGCCTTTGTCCTTTAAAGTAATTTTGAACAAAACATACCTGCTGTGATTACTCATCCACAGACTTTCAAATACAAATATCTGAACCAATTTCAAACATTTTTAGCTTTTTAAGTGGTAAAAGAAGCTAATTCACATGCAGCCCTTCAGTTTTTAAATGAAGTAGTTTAAAAACATCTATGCTGTGGATAATCACTCCTTTGTAACTTGAAAAAGAAAAAGAGACCAAAAAAACACACATTACAACTCTCCGTTCAACCATCTGGATTGCTTTGTTTGTTTGGCCAAACTACTAAAATAACGAAGAGCATCCTGTGAAACTTCAGGCCAATGTCACTGGAACTAGCTGGGTTACAGAACTCGGAGAAGAGGGACTCAAATGCAAAGCTTTATTCAACCCTCGGGGAAATGTTGGGAACTCTCTGAAAACTTTCTGATCTAAAGAGAAACAAAGTTTGAACTTTCAAGAGTGCTCTCACTTTATGATACGAAAGGTCTGAACACTGAACAAACTATGAATTCTGGTTTCCATTTGGGCTGCAAATGGAAGTGTCAGCTCATCTCAAGCAAAACCACCTCTAATTAAACCCGGGTTGCAACTGCAAATACACAGGCATTTTCCAAGAAATAGGGGAAAACTTTTTCAGAGGGACAGTTGGTTTTTCAAACAAAAATACTTTTAAAAGCCTGAAATATCTCAGTTTGGGAGTTGAAGAAGAGAGCAGAGAAAAGGGAAGACAACCATGGAAATCATGGATATATGTAATTAAATTGATTCAAGAGAACATTAACCAACTCTCACATCACTAGATTAGGACACGAACATCTCTTCATGTGCTGTATCAGGTTCAGCTCTGAAGGAGCTCCTGAAATGGGGACTGCCCAGATGATGGACTTTGTGCCTTGGTGCAAAGGCTGAGTTTTCCCAAGAGAGCCGAGCCAACTTCACGCTGGTGGCAGGATGGCTCTCTCTCCTCTCCTTCCTGCCTTCTTCTAGCTTTGGGCCCATCCTCCTGGGTCCAGGTCCGACACAGGAGGAAAACTGATTACCCAAGTGTACATGAGCCTGAAAGACACTGCAGATCCCCACATAGCAGAGCCCCATTTGTCACTCATGCTAAACGGACAAGCTGTTACTTTGTACAGGGACTGCTAAAACAACGGAGGGCCATGACAGGGCTGAGAGGTGGCTGCAGGCAGGGCTGGGGCACTAACGGCAGCCCCATACGGCTGCGTCAGGCAGAGAAACCCACAGCAGGGAGCATGTCCTGCAGCGAGCCCACACCAAAGGCTTGGCACAGGAATCCCCAGGCACGAAACCACAAAAGGGAAGAGCTGCTGGCTCCCCCAGCATTACAAGGTGGGGAGAAATGCTCTCTGAACAGAGAGGGACGTGTCATATTGTGCTGTGAAGCAATTTCTCCTGACAAAAACAGGACACGAAGCGGAGCCCCAGGTACTGCCGAGCCACCCGAAATACGCAGCAAGTCTCTCCGCAGGGACAGGCTGTGCACAGGAATTGCACTTTGGGCCACAGTTCAGCCAGGCTGACATTGTACCGAGAGAAAAGTAAGCTTTTTGGAAGGGCTTGGCACTTTCTCTCCCTGCAGTGATCTTGTCTGCTGCTGATCAAGCTGCAGAGTTTGTGCTCGAGAGCATTTTGGAGAAGCTGGTGCTGGCGGTGACAGCAAGCAGAGCTGGGAATGAGAATCTTTGCCCCCTTGTGGAGTGTTTTGATGCAAGCAAAAAAAAAAAAAAAAAAAAATAGAAAAGAAGAGAAAAGTTTGTTTTCATCCATGTTATACCAGGATAATTGCAGGGGAAATTGCTACGCTAGACAGAACTTTCACGCTGAAAATTTCTATCCCCAGACAGTCAATACAGAAGTACTGGCCATTTGCATGTAAAGACGAATCAATGGGAAACTGGAAACAAAGCAGCACAGAGAGCTGCTGTGGATCCATCCTTGGGAGCAGCATAGCGGGAAGGAAGTGCCCAGTCCCTTGTTTGGCTGCAAACTTCAAGATCTGGCTCTGAAGATATATATATTTTAATCTAATTTGGCTCTTTCACCAAGGTTAAAAAGCTCTGCCTAAAATAAAAGAAACACAACAAAGCTCATCAGAAGATGCACAGGCTGAAAAATACAGCACAGGAAAACTGAGCTCAAGGTAGCAAAGTATTCCCAGACCTTGCCACAGCTCCAGCATGAACAAAACCTCGCCAGGGGCCTCCGACACCTCTTCTAAGCTGGGATGTGCCCAACAGCCTGAAGTCAGCCTTTTGGGAACACAGGATTGGGGCTGACAGCTAGAAATAGGGCTTGCTGGAGAAAGAGACAGCTGCAGGCAGTAAGTCAAGAGTGCACCAAGGATTTGGGAAAGGACAGGGGGTAACAAGAGCGGGCTTCTCACTTGAGCAGAGAGGAGCAGAGGATGAAGACCTGAGCTTGTGCTTGGCAGGGAACACAGCAGTGGGCAGGCCTGGCTCTGCTCTGCCAGGACAAAAGCACTTTTCCTTGCCCGTGGGTTCCCCGAGGGGCTTTGCTGCAGGTTTCCTGCATGTCACCGATACTGGGGATGGAGGCAGTGGCTCCACATGCCCGCTGTGCCCCCTCGAGGGGTGGCCGCTCGCTGGAGCTGCCGCGCAGTGCAGCAGCGTGGTGGTGCAGCGGTGCAACACGGTGCTGCTAATTACCGATGCAAATGATCCGGCGGGCAGGCAGCGGGAATAGGAGGCTCTGCTTTCTGTGAATCCTCAGCTTCAGACGCGACAGCATTGCCTGGGGCTGTAGCAAAATTTACTGGAGGGAGCCTAGAGCAAGGTGATGGGCGCAGGAGAGGCACGCGAGGGGCTGCTTCCCCAGGGCTGCCCAGCTCCTCCGAGCTAGCAGCAGGAAGAAACCTGCCGTTGCAGTGCTGCACCTGTCTGCAGGCACTGGCTTTGTTCCCCAAGGCAGGATTACCCCGATTTTGCTGCTCCTCAGACTCTCAGGGAGCATCGCAGCCCCCCAGACAGGCGTCTGATGGCAGGATCCCACTCCCCGACTCTGAACACACATGGGGCAAAGCCCGAGACTCGCTCAGCAGGGCTGGTTTCATGCCGCCAGACTTTGAAGCGAGTGCAGCAGCTCCCGCTCTGACCGGGGAAAAGTGTGCAGGCAGAGAAAAGAAACGTGCCAGCCGCGTACATCTCACACGCTGGCTTCTGTCTTACCGAGGGGCTGAATTAATCTCCGCATATGACACAGAGGCGAGCGCACAGGGTCTGACATGCCCGCGATTTGCGAGGGAGCGCACCCCGCGCTTCTGCCTCCCCGCATTAATGCGAGCTGACAACGGCACAGGCCTGGGCTCACGTGACTTTAATCAGTGCTGCCCTAAGCCATCAGAATCACATTAATTATTTCAGGGCTTTCTTTTGGGAGGAACGGAGACCTCGTACAGAAAGCGGGAGCCTTCTGCTCAGACCCTCGGCGAGGCTCGCGCCCAGCTCTGCAGCAAGGCGGCGGGCGCCCAGCCGCAGCTTTTGGCACCCGGGGGGAGTGTCGGTGAAGTTTCGCACGGTCTCGCAGCACAGCAAAGACCTCATGCACTCTGCTTCCCCAGAGCTCTTTTTCTCCCTTCCTCTCATCAGCAAACTGGAAACTTTCAAGCTTAAGTGCTCCACTCCCTTTAAAAATAAAGCATTTCTTTTCCTTGCATATAAATAGCACGTTAATTTTTCCCCACAATATCATGCACGGAGCTTTAATGACACTTTAGCTCACAGCTTGCATGCTATTAGCTAACATGCCATCCGGCTAACAGCTTTACATGGAAATAAGATCAGGAGGGACAAGGAAATGCCCAATTTTTTTTTTCTTTGCAATAACACAACTCACACCTGCAGCACGATCCTGCTCAGAAGGAAAATGCCTCCAGAGCAGGCACTCGGAGAGCTGCCTGCATTCACGAGGAACTGCACACACGCTCCGGTCGGGCTTTATCTTTCTCGGCAAGGTACACGCTGTCACATTCTGTCAATAATTCAGCCGAGGGTGCTCAGGAAAACTCAGGGAGTTAATGGAAAAGGTCAGTGCCTACAAACACCCGACAGAATCCGCTATCTGGCAAGAAGGTGGAGCCTCCCATCTTTCCAAAAGGAAACAATAGCTCTTTTTTGGGTAGGTTAAACAGGAGAGAAGCTCATCTGCCAGGGAAGGGGATCTGTAAACCTGAGGCTTTATTTGCAAACCAGCCCCTCTTCTGCACCGCATCCCGCTCTCATCTCCCCATGCAGCACAAGCTGTGCAAGGTAATCACAGCTGCAACAGAAAGACAACTTAAAGCAATCAAAGCCCGCAACCAAAACCATCCAAACTCACCCCTTCCTCCCTCAAAGCAGACAGACAGACAAAAATAATAGGTGGGAAAAAAAAAAGTGCTTACCGACTTTGGGCTCTTCTTTGGGACCGGCAGTCCTGAAAAATGGCAACAAGGGAAAAAAAAAATAAATGAGCATTAGCAGCGAAACGTTACCTTCCCTCACAGAAAAAACCACCTAGGTGTTTTCATCCGAACGTGGCCATCTGCAGAGTTAGGTCAGCTTTCCCCCTCGTGCCGGAGTTCCCAGTCTGTTCATATCGAATCAAAGCCCGGGGAGAGGCAGCGCGAGCGCGAGACGGGAGCGAGGGCGCGGGGGGAGCGCTGGCGCTGCATTAGCTATGCTGCCTTGTGCCGCAGCAGCCGGCAGGCTGCGAGAGAAACCCACAGCCCGCGGCAGGCGCCGAGCGAGCCCCAGCACCCGGGCAGAATCGCCAACGCTCCCCCCTGGCTTAACGGGAGCCTGGGCGCCCAGTGAAGCCGGCGATGTTTGCCTTTTGACGCGATCGCCTTGTCGATTTTTACCGGGCCAATCACAGCAGCGCAGGGGGAACAGGTTGATTTTTTAAAAAGTATTTCTCTGGAAATAGATTTTTCTTTTCTTTTTTTTTTTTTTTGGATAGAAAAATCCTACATCGGTTCGAGCTGGGAGGTGCCGGCTGGGCAAAGGAAAACAAAAGCACACGGGGGAGTGAGCTTTTATCCCTAAAAGCGTGAAAGCCACTGAGAAAACATGTTTCCTTCCTGTCCATCCTAAGTACAAATCTTTGAAGCCAGAGATTTTATCTGTTAGCTACAATTTCAGGCAGCTGTGGCTTGAAAGCAACACTGCGACTGCCCTGACCCTGGGGGGGTGCTGGGGAAGAGGGGGGCTTACACAGGTTGGAGGCGATGCTAAGGAAGGAACAACTGGGATGGCAAGAGAAGGTTTTTTCAAGGACAATTCTGCGTTTTGGAGCTGCCTCTTACTCGCTCTGTGATGAGCGTGAGCCAAGGAACTCAAGTGGGATTTGTACCGACTACTTCTGCGTGGCTCCGTTCCCAGCACAGGAGACGTTTGTCCGGGGGATTTTACCCCAAGTGCATGAAGAGCTGTCCCCTGGGCATGCCGCACATCGTCCTCCTTCTCCTCTGCTGCCAGAGGAGAGGGAGCCCCCCCATTTTGCTCTGCGTGGCACTCCAGAAAAGAACCATAAACTAAAGCACAGATTACCCTCCACACTAAGTGCTCAGTAATTCAGACGTCTGAAATCTGCTTTTGTCTTTAGGATGTGATTTATGTGGCATTTATGCCACATTATGTTTTCTACTTCATGCATTTTGTCTGTGCTAAAAACCATGCCCTCGTCTAACTTTTGCACAGAGAATAAAATAAGTGATGCAAGCGAATTACAAATGTGCCTGGGAAGAAGCTCATTTTAAGGTAATTAGGGAAATGTTAGTTCTGAATAGGGAAGATCCACAATTAAAAACGATAAACAGAGCTCACTTTGCTGCCTGCTCGCAGACAGGGATGAGAACTGCAATGAGCATTTTAAATGAAATGTTTTCTGCTCTTGAGGAACATCCGCGCTCTGCACGTCACTGCGGAGCACTCCCAGGCACAAGCAGATACCCCTCCAGGCACTGATTGATCGAGGGACATGGGAACATCAAAACTGTCTGAACTGAACAACCAAGGCTGCAGCTCCCTTTCTGCTGGCCGTGACTGTGTTTGCATAATGGACTTCAAGAGTAAAGCACTAATAACGTGCATGGCAAGCCACATTTTTAACAGGCATCATTTATCACAGACGGAAGCACACGGACAGGAATTCTCTCTTCCCCCTCCTTCCACATGCATGCACACACGTTTACTCTTCCTTTCCAAGAGATGCTCTTTCCTATTAAATCAATAGGTAGGACAGAGCTCCATGCATGCACGCACCCTTGGCAGAGCAACATGAGCCTGAAGAGGCATTGCAGCAATTTAAATGCTCCTTGCAAATTATAAAGCGGAGATGCAGCTGGGCTGTCGGTTCAAACTGTACCAGAATTTAGGGTATTGCATCACAGCCATTAAATGTTAAAATTTACTAACTACGAGCTACTGAGCAAACCTTTTCTTCAAAGTTTGTCGTTAATTTTAGCTTTTCCAATCTAAAAGAGATGGAAAATGGTTGAAAAATGATGGAAAATGCCCACAAGGCCACTGTTTGGCAGGTCCTTCAGAGGCTGATGAATCTTAGCAGTGTTACTGCTCTGTACCAGTGTTTGCTGCAGAATTTGCAGTAATTGACTTTTTACTAAAATGAGTGGCTGCAGAACACGTCCACAAATATTGTTAGCTGTTCGTGGGACAAGCTTACAGTCAGGGGAATAACGTGCCTGTACATTTCCCTGTAACGAAGTTATTTATTCACCTAATTAGGGACTCGGTTCTTGACGCAGCAGGCCAAACGAGCAAATGATAGGTGTAACATGTAGTTTTCATGCTCAGATGATGGAAAGGATGTGCTATTTAACAGTGACGAACGCAAAGCACTTGCATAAGCCCCAGCTCCTGGGAGCGCCACAAGCAAGAAAATGATGAGCTTTTCCAGAAACTTACGGCACACAGAAGTGCCCACGCCTCTGAATTCGGGGTGGTGTCAGCTCTGAATTACAACGTTCATCTTTCTGTTACATTAACCGCATCCCATCGCCGCCCAGGCACTGCTCATGCTGTGCCTTGCCTGGCTGTGCGCATCCTGGAGGCTGCCCATCCGCTCCTGAAGCCCTCCCACGAGTTTCCAGAGGTAAATGGACCACACATGGATTTAACACTTTGCATCTCCCTGGCATTTTTGCCAGTTTTTGGTGCTCAGAGTCATGTCATTCACATCCCCAGCTAGAGGAGCCACAAGGTTTTGCTACCTCTCCCCCCTCAAATTTGACAAGGGAGCAGTAATGGTTGTACCAACACTGTTGGCAGCGCGGTTCCTCTGTGATTTAATCCATGTGGACATCTCCAACCAGCACGGTAAAAGCATCTCGTCATCTTGGGGGCTTTTGGAGGTGCAGATTAGAGCAGTGCAAGCGAGTGGGGCTGGTGTCATCACAGAGTTAACAGTGTTTTAAAACAAACCAGCACATCTGGTAAACAATGTCAATATGACCCAAACCCCCTTGAATGGGCTCATTGTAGCTACTTACAGAATGTGACTGGAATTAAATTAATTAGAAAACACAAATTACTCTCCTCTAAATAACAATGTAATAAAGCAACTGCTTAATGAAAAATACCAGTGATCAGCGAGCAATCCACAAGCACAAAAAAAGGGATTGTAATCACACTAAATTCGCAGACTCGTCAGTAAGGGAAGAAAGGCTTCATACAAGGTTAGTCAAAAATGAGTCAGATGCAAGGATCTAAATTAAACTAATTATCACAGAGATTATTACATTTATCTTAACAAAACCTCTCTCTTTTTTCTCCAGTACTCCCTAAAGCTCTATGTACAGCTGGCTGCATCCATCTGCTCAACTATGTTTTGTAACGCAGGGAAAAAAATGCAAATCATGAAGCGAGTTTTGTACCATGACTCCAGCACTCTTTATGCCTTTACCCATCACGGGCAATATTCTGCTGCGTGACACCGAATTATGCTGTGAATGATGCAGTGCACGCAGTAAGGTCGCAAGCCAGTTCCTTTCATATCGTTCAGCATGTGTTAATTCTGCAGGCCTCTGCGGTAAACCTTTTGGTGCTGGGAAGCTGTGAGTACCCCGACCCTACATGCTACGGGATCACGGGGGAGCCCAGGGACATAACGGAGAAGTCACCCCCAGGTGTTGCTGTTTGTAACATGCAGTGGTCCTCAATCTGTACAGGAACATTTTTTCAACCCTTTTGTCTTTATGCAACCAAAGTAGCATGGGCAGACCACAACACGTGGCGAATTGTGTTTCATTGAGCACGTACAGAACGCGATATTTAACTCCAAATCTGTACCATAACCTGGGCCGGACTCTGGTGACAGACCTCAGAAGATCACAGATGTTCAAAAATTACCCAGATGGACACCAGACACATCACATTTGAGACACAGCGAATTAAAATGATCAAAGGCTGAGTCTGAAGGAAGACATCCAGTCATCCCCTCTGTACAGCTCAATTACGTGAAGGTCAGTTGGAGTGAACACTTCTTCTTCTACCACCAACAAACATATATATGTATGTATATACATGCATAAAACACACATATATATATGTTATAACATATATATGTAGATATATGTACACACATGTTAAATATAAGTATATATTTATGGTATTATAGGTATATTATGGTGTTATAGGTACGTATACCTATGTATATATATAGGTATGTATTTCAACAGGGTTCCAGCTGAATTTGGAGCAACTCAGTACCAGTTTGCACAACCCATCCACAGGACAAAGGTGCTTGAAGTCGCTAAGAGCCCACCCAGAACCTAGATATATCATCTTATTTATTGCTAACAATCTCTGTGGCAACTGCTCAACACTTTTCAGTCTTTGCGTGCTTTTGCAGACAACAAAACAGAACAACTGAGAGAAGATCTGTGCTTCCCAGGACTGTTTAACATTTCCAATCAGGACACCCTGTGGACCACCTGTATCCAACAACAAAAATGCGGTAGGTGAGTCCAGGTGAAGAGGTCACCCATTTGGTTTTGCCTTTATGTGGTCTGCAGCCCAGAATGCACAACAGCTGAAAATTAGGGGGAGATGAATAAAAACACAAGAAATGAAACATTGCAGTCGGTGTCACAAGGTTAACGTTTGCAGAGAAAATATTCCTGCCTGGGAAAAAAATAACAACTAGCTTTCTAAACACTGTGCTGAATAAAAGCCAAAGGCTGTATCAAAGGGAACAGACACTGTGAAAGATGAGGGGTAAAGTACCGGAATCAGGGGGTGCACAACTGTATATGGCATTGCACATTGATCGCTATTTTCTGTGTGCAAACGAAGGAACTCTAAATAATTAACACTAATGGCCATTAGTGCTGCTGGGGGCAGGGGAGATGAGGTGGTAGTGACAAAGCAATCCCCTTGATTCTGTATAATCCACTGCCAAAGAATTTTTAATAAAGGACAAAAACTATCTAACAAAAAACGGAGTGAAGTTGATCTTTTCCAGAGTGAACAAAGATCAAGGAAATGTGCCAGAATAATTGGCAGCAAGAGACCCAAGTCTGCACATAGCTGTAAGGAGCTCCACCAAGACGAAAACCCCTACCTTGTCCCTGGCCAACTTTCCTGCCCATCATTGTGATCTGCATAACAGGAGCATCGCTGTGCTAGCAAAAAAAAAAAATCAGCTCTGCAACACGAGCTTTAAGTGAGAGAATAATTTACACTGAAGGAATTTAGCCCTGCCATAAATCAAGTTTGGTAGCTATCAAATAAAGTGAAAAATGCCACGTTTCTGATGCTAATGTTGAATGCTAATGCTAAGAATAAATTGTTTTCAAGAGACCATCTCGGGCATTACTAACCCACTGGCACTAGCAAAAAGCATAATGAGGCATAGTATATTATCACCATTAACAAGAATTTCAGCTTTAGGTGCTCTAAAGATGTTTAATTGTATTAACTTCAATTAGTCATTCTCGGTCAGGATGCAAAACAATTCCCTTCATTTGCAAATCCAGTCATATTTGCAGCGTCTCAAACCAGAACCGACTGCAGAAGTGGTAAAGAAGATATAGGCCAATAAAATGCTATTTAATTACTACGAAAATATAAATTTAACTATGTAGTAAGATACATACGGTAAAGCCTAGACAGTAACATAATAAAGTGATTGAGAATTAGTGCAACCATTACCCATCCAGCCAATGGCTGGAAGCATGTCAGCAGTTGTTAGAATTTTATTTATGAAGCTCATTAAATGAAGAGTTTTTCCTAAAGCTTGAGCGGTTGAAGTCATTTGCTTAAATGAAAATCTCTGTTAATATTTAAACAAATACGTACACACACATTAAATTTCTTAAACCTCAGGAATTTGAGAAGGTGAACACCAAAACTGTGAAGTAATTAGAAACCTTCATGTCCTTTATATATATGTGCATGTGTACATAATATAAATTTACACGTGTACATAATATAAATTTATACGCATTTCCATTTACTATAAGTGGCTATGCATGAAGCTACTTACCCTCTAGCACAAGCCCACAAAACCTACGACTTGCATCCTTTACTTCCTGAAGTTAAGCAAAATAAACCAGGGGTTCAATTTCTAGCTTGGAAAGGCCCAGTCCCAAACGCCATCTCCTCAGCTGACTGCCCCAGAGCATGGCCATGCAGGCATCAAGGGGAGGTGACACTTGGAAGACCACCTCATGTGCCTCCCCGAGCTTAGCACGGAGCACACTCCTAGAGGAAAAAGCTTATTTTGCTGCTGTCACATCCAGAGCTACCTCCCGAGGGCATTTGTCTTCAGACTTATTGCAGCACGGTTACAAGGTGTAAATCCACATGCTCAAACCTGTTTGGTTTATGGCAGGTTCTCGTATTTCATATTTGGTCAGCAGCTCGTACAAAGGGGATGCCTGCAAATAGGGCCCTCCTGGCATTAGTTTGCTGTTGCTATTTATAAGTAACATCCCTTAGTAATATGCTAATATTTACAGAATGCTCAGCCAGATTCTGTCCTGGGGTGTGCACATGCAAAAACTGCACACCAAGACAGAATTTTTACTAGAGGACAACAGATTTGCCATGACTTTATTGATTTAAAATACACTTTTCTATAAAAATAAGTCAGTAACTCAGTATACTTCTATGCATGCAGCTGTATATCTCAGAAACTAACCCTTGAGGATTAAGATGGAGTCAAAACTTCTGGGGACCCATATCCGCCTGCCACATCCCTCCCAACATCACCTCACTGTGTCCCCAGCATCCTCTACCAGCTGCTCCAGTGCCCTGAAGTTCAGCCTCCTCCACCCAGTTCCTCTGGTCTACCTGCCTGCCAGCTCCCCCAGTCCGACGTGGCACGCTGCAGGCTCCTGACAACACAAAAGGCACTGCTTTAAGAGGGGCGTAAGGCTGGTACAGTCCTAATTACTACCACCATCGCACCTGATCAAGGAAAAAAAAACACAGAAAGGAAGAAAAAGGAAATCCTGATGCTGGGTAGGGAAAAAGAAATAATAAAAATCCACAATTAAATTCAGAAAAGACTTAGAAACACAAGGGTATATATTTAAAAACAAGCTGTCTCAGAACAAAACCATCCACTAGTACATTATAACACTATCTTTCTTCCTCAGTTTTGCCTACCTGCTATTGCTTTTAATGACTCTCCCAATGTAGTTAATTACAGTGATAAACAAAGCCCTTTCTTGGATTTCTGATAGCTCATTAATTCTGTTATGACTGGTTATTATACTGCCAAATCAGGGCAGCAGCCACCGCACCCACCTGCAGGGTGGCTGATAAAAACTCCTTATTTACAAGTACACTCACACCCAAATGCCACACAGGCAGCACGAATGGGTAGGAGGAAAAACTGGGCGGAATAAAACCCTCTGAGCTGCACAGCTCCAAGTCTGCTCCATTTCCCGCTGTGCAAATCCTGATGAAGATGTGGGAGGCCCATCTCTAGTTAAATCTGCCTTATCTAATGCCTAGTACTAGGTTCTGCTGTGCCACCTTGTGTTATAGCACATCGCATTTGATAGAAAACAACGCTGCGTGGATTTGAGTTGCTCCACTTCTACCGCTTCAGTATTTTATACCAAAACCAAATCAAAACATAAGGCAAAAAAAACCCCCACAACTTTCAAAACCTCAAGCTGGGGAGAACAAAAGGCTTTGCGGAGCATTTCAGAGCTCGTGCCTTCCATTTGCTAAGCAACCTCCAGTTTTGTTCTCATCTAAGAACGAGCTGCTTTCTGAAAGATAAGGTGGTTCATGCAATAAAACATCCCGATGAGATTTCAGACATTTTTTTCTCCCAGCATTCAGCGATTGCTTTGGTTTCCTTCCTGATTTTAAAGCAGATCCAGTGCCACAGAAAGGCAGCCAAGTGTATAACGTGCACAGTGCCGCTATCATGTTGTCAGCGTGCAACATTACGCGAACCTGAAATGATGTTGTTAATCCAAATATGTTAATTGCTCATCTCCTTAATAATCAAAGTACAGGTTTCCTCCTGGCCTCCAGGCACACTTCATGAAATGGCTCCAAACTTTAGGAAATTATCTCAGCCCTTAAAATTAAGGCAAAGCGTGTTACAAAATGCCACGCAATGAATCAGCAACTGCTCGGTGCTCTTCTGCCCTTCCTGGCGACTCTGGAGCTCGGTGACACACATGTCTGGGGGACACGAGATGCGGCACAGAAAGGCCGTGCTGCCACAGAAATGCAGGGCGACTGATGCAAAACTAACGCTGACCCAAAAAGCAGATTTCCGGCATCTCTCCATTTGCTTACTCATTTCTAGAAGAGCATCAGTGCAAACGGAGTTAATGAAGGGTGGCTGAGGGGAAAACACTTGTGCCTCCAACATCCTACAGATCAGAGTCAGCACGTTGCATGCCCCACACCAGCAAGAGCTGGAAATTCTGTAGGCAATGAAAATGTCCACATTCCAGCAATGCCAATTTTCCTTCATTATCAAAATTGCAATAAAATATAGGGCGACGAAGCTGGTGAGGGGTCTGGAGAACAAGTCCTACGAGGAGCGGCTGAGGGAGCTGGGCTTGTTCAGCCTGGAGAAGAGGAGGCTCAGGGGCGACCTTATTGCTCTCTACAGGTACCTTAAAGGAGGCTGTAGAGAGGTGGGGGTTGGCCTGTTCTCCCACGTGCCTGGTGACAGGACGAGGGGGAATGGGCTTAAGTTGTGCCAGGGGAGTTTTAGGTTGGATATTAGGAAAAACTTCTTTACTGAAAGGGTTGTTAGGCATTGGGATGGGCTGCCCAGGGAAGTGGTGGAGTCACCATCCCTGGAGGTCTTTAAAAGACGTTTAGATGTAGAGCTTAGGGATATGGTTTTGTGGAGGACTGGTTATTGTTAGGTCAGAGACTGGACTAGGTGATCTTGGTGGTCTTTTGCAACCTAGACCATTCTGTGATTCTGTGATAAAGCTGTTGGTTTTTGGAGTCAGGTGCTCATAGGGAAGATCTGCATTGTTTGAAGTTTCTTAACCTTTGGGGTTTTGAAAAGGCAATTAATATGAATACTAGAGGCTTGGGATAAAAAGACAGAATAATACTTAGTATTTTTTATATCTGGAATTTTGGGGCCTTAAATGAAGTGCTTGGGCTTACTGAGGTTGATATTTGAATTTGTCTCTTCCTATTTCAACTGGATGCCTTGCACTGAGAAACTCCAGCATGACCTGGTAAGGCTAATTAATTAGTTCCTGCAAATGCACTGTTTGTATGAACATTAGTAACGCACATCGAACTCTAAGGTGCCTCGACAAGCTACCAACAATTATCCTTTGTGGCTACAGGCATTTGTAGGCATTCAAGACCTTGCTGAAACCCTACTGCCTCCTGGAGTCTAATGGGGGCCTTGCCATGAACTTCAGTGACACCAAAACTTCATGGTTTTGGTAAACACAGTTGTCCCAAGCCTTGCAAATTCAGATCATCAAACCCAAACGGTTAATGTCACTAAGATTAACACCTGTAAAGCACTTTGAAGGAGAAAAAACACTGCATAATCCCCAAATATTACATTATTTATAAGACGACCTGATTTTAAATGTAAAGTTTGGCTTATTTTTATCACAAAGAAAAACAAGTTCCTGCTAGCTTGCTTTACAAAACCAATTACCAGTGATCAGTGTATAGTGCTGCATAACAATACACTGCATTGCCCCAAAAAGGCACATCTAATGCTCCAGAGCTGTTCAGAGGAAAATTAACTTGCACAGTGCATCGAAATGCATGCATATAAGCAATCCTAATAAGGGCTATGAACTTCAAACTTGTTATTAAAAATACCAGAATGTGTAACGTTTCCTTTATTTCATCTTTTCTTGACTTGAACTGATTTTTGTACCTGCTCCTTAATATACTGGTCCCTAATCAGAATAAGACTGTAAGAGAATGGTAAATGTGACATCAAAACTTGCTTTAAACTTGTTTTAAAGTCTCATCAGCTTTTTTTTTTGGCCTTGTTTGAATATAATTCTGCTAAACAGAGAGAAGAGAGCAGCTAAGACTGACTCAGTAGATTGGAAAAAAAGATGCATCTACTCCCAGTTAAAGGTTCTCCAAGCTCAGCTCCTCTCCTGCACCGCAACTCATGGAAACTAGGCAGCTTGTGTGGAAATTATATTAAACCTGATGTAGTGTTTACACAATGTGTTTGTTCTAGGATTATCTATTTTTTGAAAACAGAAAGATAACATAGCAAACTGTTTAAAAAATATTTCATTTTTTATGCATTCTGTAGACAAACTTAAAAACTTTACTTATCTGATTTCCTTCCACGAAGGCAAATCTATTTAAAGGAAATAGTAACAAAATTAAACAACGGAAAGTGATCGATAGCAGATTTTTAAATGCCAAGTAAGTTCCCAATTAAATCAGGAAATACTAAGTCTGGAGTCATAAAGCAATGGCCCTGACATTAGAAAAAGGAAAAAAAAATAGAAAAATAAATCTTGGCATTACATATGTACATATATTTCTTTAAACATGCTGCGATTCTCATTTTTAACATAATTTACTAAATAAATACGTGCACCTGTGAGCTATCAAAAAAAAAAATACATCCCCACCTGTTAGTTCTGGATGGTGTTAGTAGCACTACAGTATCAGGCATTTTACAGTGTGCGTGTCAAAATAACCTGCACAGAGTGACAAACTGCTGAGAGCCAACAGGCGTGATGGGAGACACCTGAGCAGAAGGCACTGAGAGCACTGGGAGCTGGTGGTGGTTGACAGAAGGGAAGGAGGCTGAGGCAAGAAAGAATTGAGAAGACTTGAAATGGGGTTTTCAGAAGCGTAGAGGTGAGTTGAGCACACCGTATGGCAGAGAGGAGTTAGGTCTGCTCCTGCTTCTGGTGAGGGAAGATGCCACAATGTGGTGGGCTAAGGGGTAGAATGAGAAACCCACCGCCAGGGAGGGCTGCAGGATGATCCTTACTGGCAGCTCCGAGCTCAGAGAGGTGGATTTTCATGGGGGTGCCTGCAGATCCAAGCGTGGGACAAAGACCCCAGTATAATGCTCTGCTCCCTCTGTGCTGAGAACTGAAAACACTGCTGGAAACCCTGAACTTTTCTTCCCTTTCCAGAAGCTTTGGCACAGG
The DNA here is from genome assembly GCF_964035555.1 of Netta rufina. Classification (NCBI taxonomy): domain Eukaryota; kingdom Metazoa; phylum Chordata; class Aves; order Anseriformes; family Anatidae; genus Netta; species Netta rufina. Next base: position 16,506,688 of record NC_140133.1, read on the forward strand.
CTAACACGCTCTGTGGCAACGGTCATCCAATTCCCAGGTTGTGATTTTGTCCTAAAAGCAGTTTGGACTCACTTTTCCTCTCCTTCAGCAGCTGCTAAGGCAGTTTGAGATTTTCTGGCAGCTAGATGCAGGAGTGGCATGACTTTCAGCTCGCTCTTCACTGCAAGCCTAAAGGGCAAACAGAAGTGAGTGGCTTGTTCAAAAGAGTTCAAGCCTCTACTGAATAGCTGATTGCAACTCTAATTACCATGGTTTTGCATCATTAGGGATAGCAACTGAAAAGGAGCTCTAATTCCAACACTGTGAGATTAGACTTTTTTTTTTTTTTGGCTCTTACCACTCAATGATTGCTTTCCAACACTTTTGGTAGGGACAGGAAGGTGAAGTTCCCTTTCTGTGGGTGTAGAGGGATCTCAATAAACAAGGACAAAGACAACATTTTCACTTATAAAATTCAGACAGATAGGGGTTTGTGGTGGGGGAAGAAAAAAGGGAGGAGATGTCCTCTGAACCCAGCAGTGGTAATGGATCTCACTTGGTTTGGGTTCTTGTGCTCAGTGTCACTGTAACTTACACCAAAGAATTATAGCTTGGCACTCCAGATCTCAAAGAGCAATCTGATTTCAATCACGCTGTCATAATGTGCGTGCAATTATAAGTTGTTACGATATATTGTTTGTAAAGCTTTCCCACCGTGTCTAAAGGATCTTCTAACTCTCTCTGCCCTGGCTGGGGGGAACTTGAAGCTGTAGCCAGCAGCACAATGAAAAAGATGAAAATCTTTATATTACTATATTACATTTCAAGGGCCTAAACACAAGATAAATAGGGAGAGAAAAAAAAAAAAAAAGTCCTTCCATTTTAGGCTACTGAAAGACCCTTCGAGTCCAGAGCAGTTGAGTCCAGCACTCATTTTTGGCACAAGAGGAAGGAGTTAACTCCTCTCCATGAGAAGTGGTGGAGGTTAATTAGCCTCACACGCCAAGAGTATCTCTGGAACAGCAAGGGAGGCTTCATATAGCTAAGCAGACTTAATAGGTTTATTGCTTTCAAGCTCTGTAATTTCGTTCCGTTGCTACAAACCTCTCCTGTAGTTATATGTATCGCAAGGACATTCTTAAGGCTGAGTCAAGGAGCAAACCAGCAGGGTTATCCAGCACAGGCCTCCCCACTCCTTCCTGCCTCATCTCTCCCCACAACCATCTTCCATTTAATTGAACCCGAAATTGAGATTTCGTCACTGACTGCTTTTACATGGAGGTTAGCACTCAGGTGCCCACTGATGGCATTTACACAGGTCGATGCTGCTCAGTCTCCCCTTCCCACAAAATACACATGGTTCTGAAACTCCAACATCTGTACCATTTATGTCTCCAAAGACTGATTTCCGTTCCCTGCTTTAATGTGAATTTGGCACTAGGGAAACTGCACTGATCTGCACGTGACATGTGAGTGACATCTCAACTGCACGCTTTTACTTTGATCTCCGGTGAAGTGGGAACACACCTTTGAGGGGATTACACAGATCAGGCTCAAGGTTTATGCTACTTTCAGCCTTCTGGTCAATAAAGATGCCAGCGAGCACCAACTGCGAATGCTTGGAGAGGAAACTGTCCAGTCAAACCTGCATGCAAACTGCTCAGCCTAAGTCTTGTAACCCAACCCGAAGCAGTCACAGTATTGTTGGATGATTTGTACTGAAGACTAACCTAAAATTGAAAAAAAAAAAACACAAAACAAAACAACAAAAAAACACTGAAACCCCTCTTTAACCTGAGGTTATTTGCAAAATACGTAAGTAAAACATGCAGCTACTTTCACTGAAACAACTGTTATTTCTTATTGACCCAGATAAATATGGCCCAGTAGTTTTTGCAGAGTAACTTCCGAAACAGCTCCCTACCTGTTCTAGCACAGACAGCTCCCTGGAACAGAAGTCACTTGGGAAGCAGGGAAATTATTCTGACAAAATGTTGCTTTTATTATAAATGGAGTCTATGCAGAATGGTGAGGTATCTGAGAATTGCTGATTTCAGTCAATTACTCTGCGTTGACAAGATTTCAATGAAAAATGGATTTCAAGCTGCAAACATTCCCTTTTTTTGGGGGAAAAGTACTTTGTTTACTTGGTAGGTTCAATGTTTAAATAACCTTTTTCAGTTACAAATACTCAAAATAAAGATGTGCCTTTTGTGGCCGTGTTAACAATAATTCTTCAAAATAGATGAGATGTGCAGTGGCACTGTGCATCGCAGGGACAAAAACATCTCCTTAATTCTGCATTTTGTAACCAATAGCGCTGGCAGCTTTATGTATTCAGGCCTTGAATGGCCCTCCTGTGCTGTCAAGCATCTCTTCCTCCGGTGCAAGCACCGTGTCGTAACCCCTTCAAACCTGCTGAGCTTCACCTTCAGCCAGCAAAGGCTTCCTGCCTCCTCCGGTCGGACTTGCAGTCTCTGATGGGTTGGCACTTTCTTCTTATTACCACTTTAAATTACTCATGGCCAAACAATACCCATTTGCTCCTCAGCTAAGATCTCTTTGGTTTAAGAATCTTCTATCTCTCCTGCATAATAGCTACAGACAATAATTTTCCCCCCTCTGTCCCTTCGTTTTTGCTAAGCAAAGGCAGATTTGCAATCTGCTCTCAGGTACAGCCCAATCGGCCACCCTGCCCCTGCCTCTGCTCTGAGTTCACCCTTCTTCAACCCCTCAAATGTTGATGTCCAGACTGTGAGATGGACTTAGGGAGTTTTTTCCAGCACTGTGTAGGGATGAAATAGGAAAACAATAGCAAGAATATAATCATGCCCTAGGGAAGGGAGGAGAAAGGGGAAAATAAACTGAAAACAGAACATAGGTAAGGCAAGTCTTCCATGGGGCCTCTCAAAAGCAAAAAAATGACATGACATCATCCCTTTCTTAATGTACTTATCCCCCCCCAAATCTCAGACGAGTCCCTCAAATGATTTTCAGATGCCACGCGAGCAGCTGAGCATGCAGAGGGGGCACTGCAGCTCCATCCTCCCTGAAGCCATCCCTGTGTTCCTCCCTCGGAGCACCTGCAGGACTCACCCGCTCCCCCAAGGCAGGAAATATTACAGGAAATATTTCCCAGGCTGCTCTCGGTGGCTGCGGGTTTGCATTTTAACAATTAAACCTTGTTGTAGGGAGCGCATGAGCAGCTCAGAGCAGGCAGAGCTTTTGCTGTATATTACCCGTCTTTTGCTGATATTTTTCTGCCTGATTAGTAATCACTTCTGACAAATCCTTTCGTCGGCTCTGAGCACCAGACGTAGTGTTACAGGGATGCTTCGTGCACAGCCTGGCTGCATGCAAATGTTAGGCTAATGCAAGGATGCCTGGCAGCATCTGAGCACTTTCTTCACTGGACACCAGAGGGAGGAGGAGGAAAGGACAACTGACTGAAGCTAAAGAACAGCTTCAGGAGCCCTGAATCAGGCACAGGGGCCAACAGCATTTCTGTATCTGGATCACAACAAACAGCAGCACGTTGTCTGAGGATGGTACTTCTGCGAAAAGACTTGGCAGAGGTAACACAAGGCAAAATTTCTGGAGAGAGGACCCAAGTGCAGCAGCACTGAGCACTGAGTATGTTTTAGCCACCTCCATCTCGAGCTTTTAACAAACCTGACTGGTTCTGATGGTGGGCTGCTACTGCTGAGTGTATTCTGCTGGGCTTTGGTGCCACAACCTCCATGCCCTTCAGTCCAGTTTTCTTCTGGGGAGGGAGAAAACCGCATTTCAACAACTAACTGGATCCAGGGCCACCATGGTTTCAGAGTCCTGTATCATGAGAGCATGAAATTTGGAGCTGCAAGTGCTCTGCACCAAGAGAGAAATGTCAGGACCTTGAGGGAGGGGGAGAGGAAGCTCAAGGAGATTGATACGGCACCTATGTGGGAAGGGGACAGTGAATGTTCAACATGTGTTTAGTGTCTCAATTCAATAAAAAATATATGAGATTCAGCAAGATTACCAGGGAACTATTTACTATCCTATTAAAACTCTGCTTTTATTTCCTCATCAAACCTTTTCATTATGCCTTCAAGGCACAAGGAGAATTATTAAATGTCAGCCACAATTCAAATAATTAATGTATGGTGGTACCAGATATATATGTGCTCTCAAGGAGGATTAATAATAGCTGCTATCTTTCTTCCAACCATATTTTTTCCAAAATACATATATTAATCATGAGACTGCGGTCCATTTTTTAAACCTATCTGGTATTGAAAGTCTCTAAGGAATCCACACCTTGAAAATTGCAGAACTCTTAATATATTCTATTCTGTACTTTTTAATTTACTACCAAAATACAAAAATACAGTAGGCACTTGCAAATGAAGGAGTATAAGAAAGGCGCTGCTTTCTCCGGGCTTGCTATTAATTGCAGAATCGGTGCCCTCCATTCCTTGAAAAGACTTCAGAAACAAACCAGAGGTGCAAATTCACAAAGCAGCATGCCTCCAATGGACTGGCCTTGGTCACCAACTGACTACAATCTAAACACTTTGGGAGGGTTTTAGAGAAGTGTTTTCATACCCAACACTCCCCCTAGGGCTGCCTGGGGCTGTGTTCAGCACCTGCCTCTCAGCGTACCTCTGTCCCTGCAGTGTGCCCACATCGTCTGTGGAAAGCACTGTATGGGACAGGGAGCACAGTGGGGCCGTGGCTTTGCCCCCGTCAGGGCCACAGGGCCAGCATCAGGCTGATCCCTCCTCACAGCAGAGAGCAGAGGCACAGGGGAGAGCTGACCCCTCTGGTCTCGGCTTTGTGCTGGGCAGCTGACCTGGACATCCCCTGCAAGCTCCACACTCCTTCTCCCTGTAAATTTAATCTGCCAATTATAAGCATACTACGTGAGGAGGGGTGTGCTGCTTTACCCTTACTCTGTCAGTGGCAGAGTGATCCTGCAGACGGCCGGATCCCACTAGCAGGTTACCCTGCATGCCCACGCCCGGCATTTTTGTACCAGGACTCTTATTTTGGACTCTTTTTGTACCTGCTGGTGCCCTCTCAGCAACGCAAGCAAAAATGAGCTCAGCTCCCAGTTGCCAACAAATAAATACGGCAAGAAGAAATGTTTCAATCACTCACAACTTGGAGAAGTTTAACTTCTCTGCCTCCAACCCAAACTGTACCCCAGTGAAAAATCATTTCCATAGTGAAAAGTCCACAGGTATCTGGCTTCAGACACTGCAAATCACAGAACATATTACAAGCTTCTTTCATCCCTTAAAACAGCTCAGGAAACGTCCTTATTCTTTAAATGAATAAAGTTTTATGAGCAGATTGAGGTTTGTAATGTAAGTAAAGGTGTAGCCATACCACCCTCTTGCCCCCTACCAGACGCCGTGTGTAGTGCAAGTGCGCACAGAAATTAATGCACATTGCCTTCAGAGCAGCATCAAAACCCAAATAATTTTAACCATCTATGTGACCTAACAACTGCCAACATGCGGCAGATCCTACACCTCAGGCCACAAAGCATTTCAGCAGAGAGTTTTAAGAGAGCAGGTCTTTCGTGACACGTGCTTTTTTTGATAAATTTCAAAAAGCGGTTTCAAAAACGTACCTCCTCGCTGCACCAGCAACGTGACTTCGCTTCCCTTGGGACATTCAATCAGCATATCCACCACCTGGTTGTGCGTGAGGCTCTGCACATTCTTCTTGTTCACTTCGACTATGAGATCGCCCTCCTTCAGGCCGCGGCACCGCGGGCTGTCCACGATTTGTTTCACTCTTTGGCCGCCCCCGCCGGGACTGTCTGCTATAGTAAAGCCAAAGCCCATGGGCCCTTTCACTATATGCACAGTTATCAGTTCAGGCTGCGTTGCTATCGAGGACGCCAAAGAGACCGTGTCATTGGGGTAGCCGTGGGGTCCGTTGGAGGAGACCTCAGCCGGGCTGCTGGGCCTCGCCTCCTTTGTGCCGTTTACTTTCCCTGTTTTACTGCTGTGGCTAGCCGGGGAGTCGTAGTTTTCCTGCCCATTCACAATGATCGGCTCTTTGTCCAAAATTGCCACGGACGTCACCAGGCTCGTGTTGGGGTCGTCGGGGTCGAAGGGCAGGGGGTAGCCTCGGCACAGTTCCAGGTCCACGCTGGCACCGATGGGGATGGACTGGAAGATTTTCACGACTTGAGCGTGAGTGTGCCCCAGCACACAGGTGTCGTTCACGCTGACTATGACGTCCCCTGCAGAGGACACAGACAGATAGACAAATGCGTACAGCTGCTTCACGTTTGTGCAGGAACCTGAGAAATGGAGCCTGCGAGCTGTGATCTGCAGCACTCACAGGTACCACTCTCAGGTGAAGAGCAGCACCCAAATACTTTGCAAGGAAAAGGAGCAGTCACATTTGGGCAAGTAAGAATTATCTGCACATAACGGACTCACTGCTAAAGCCTTCAAGTACATAAATGTTTTTGAAATGGAAAGTTGAATTTGGCTCATGCAAAAATTAATAAATTCAAGCGACAATATATAGCCCATTTAGCAGTTATTGTGAAGCCCCAGCTCTCACTGTTACACCCTGTGCTAGGCTGACATACGATAGAAGCAAAACTGAGAGCGTATGAGAGCTGTAACAGAAGGCTCAAATACCAACTGCTCAAAAACACTGCCACGTAGCATGTCTCAAGCATACTTTAGCCTGACATCTAGGTATGATTCACTTCTTTAAGGCTGTGGCTGCAAGACAGGGATCTTTAGCATGTGATGCGCAGGTGGGCACTCCTCTGCCCATATCCTGCGAGAAGCTGGGAGAAGGGGTGCATGCCATGGCAGATAAATACAACGTGCAGATGCAACCCTACACAAACACCGCAGATTTAGAGCATATCCCTCAATACATCCCGCTTCCTTGCTTGCTAATTGGAAAGCTGAATGCCCTTCCCCCAAAACAAGGTGAGGACTAGAGGTCGTTAAGAATTGCGCATAAAAACATCTGAAAAAACATAAATCAAAGTGGTGGTGGAGATTTGATTTAAAGTACCTGTTTCCATTTTGCCATCCAGGGCTGCGGGGCCGTCGAGCACCAAACTTTTGATCTGCAGAAATTCATCTGGCTCATCTCCTCCAACGACAGTGAAGCCAAACCCCCTGCTGCTTTTCCTTAGCTTAGTGTGGATGAACTTCCCTTTCAACTCCGAGGGGTTTCTCGTAAAAAAAGGTTTTCCTGTGTAGGAAGTTTGGAAAATCTATGAACAGGCAGGCAAGAGCATTTGATCTGTGTTTCCTCTGTCCCTCACCGTTCTAACAAGTGCACAGACACAGCGGTGAGCCTGGCTGGGACCGAGCTTGGCTCTGCTGTCCTGGCACCTCATTGCACTCCACCTGTTTCCCTGGGACCAATCATGCAGTAAAAGGAATGAGCAAAAACCTCCTATTACCAGCTGCTTTGTTAGCTGTGCTTGTGCATACCAAAGACCTGAGCCTACACAGGGGGGAAAATGCTTTTTTTGGGGGAATAGAATATATTAAAGCTGGCAATGCTGGCATAGATACATGTTTTATCTCTGTCCTGACGTGGTGACATCCATCCCAGTAAGGATGGGAGGCGGGCAGCACAGCTGCCCCCTACAAAAAAATCTGTAGTAAGAATCTCTGCAGAGATTAGTACCATTTTTTTCCTCTCCCCTTGGCCTTCTCCCAACCCACCAAGCAAAAAGCAGCTTCCAAGCAGTGGCCAGACACTGCTCAACCCTGCCCACCCCACCATTGCTGCCGCCATAGGACCTCTGCTGCCAGGGCAGGGAGGTGCTGCTGCTCTTCAGACACTGCTGGATGTCTGACTCTTCTTTCTGCTCCTTGCCTGTTGCAGATGAAGCACTGTCGTTGTGAGGTGCGGATCAAAGAGTCCCTGGGACTGGGGTGGCTGTGCCGGAGGCTGCTAAAGCTCTCCGGGAGCACAGTTAAGAGAGAACAAGGCGCTCCAAAACCAAACGCGCATCCTCGCCAAGCATGTCGCACAGCCTTGGAGAAGGAGTCAGAGCTGCTGTACCTCACAGAGCCAACACCAAACACCTTTGCACTTTTAATTGTTTTTAATGCTTAGAGGGGAAGCGACTGTGCCACTAAGCCCTCTGGTGACAGCTCCGGGAGCAGCAGCGTGAGGCGCAGCCAGGAGGGCTGGCACACGCTCAAAAAACCTCGGCAGCACCGCCGTGGGCCTCTGCTCAGAAAGCAGACCTTGAGGGAGGCTTGTAAGCCTTTGACTTGGGGAGGGGGGGATAAAAATGTTCATTTGAAGATTATTCATGAGGGGGAAGTGCGAGGATTCGCACTCTTCTGCCTTTGAAGGGTAGCACAGAAATCCCGCGCACCGTGGGCAGGCCCCAAGGTGCAGAGAAGCGCCTTGATCGCTGAGTGCAGCCCAGCCCCGCCGGTAACAACACAGCTGAGAGGCAGCACGTAGCAGGGCTTGGTCCTCTGCTAATTTCTGGTTCAAAAGCTGAACAGAACAGGCAGAGCGTGCCAGCTTCTGCCTACAAACACAGCGTGAACTCGCCCTGTAGTAACAGCGGGTGGTAGCACCACAGGCTATGTCCCACCTACAGCATTTGGGAAGGGCTCACGTTTTAAGGGAGTGCATCCACAAAATCCCAGCTGGAAGAGCAGTGCCAGAGGCACAGGGAGGGTTCCTTGTGACCACATCCCCACCAGCAGTGCCACCGGTGGGAGGCGGAAACTCCTGGGTACAGGGCGGGAGGACAGGGAGCTGGAAAGAGCTGCTGTGAAAGGGGGAGCGAGAGAAGGAGGAGCAGCACTGAGAAAGAAAGAGGAAGGAATGGAAGAGAGAGAGCCATCAGTGGGTATCAGGGCACATCACTCAGAGTGGTGCTGAGACATGCTAACGCTTTCCTGAGTGTTGCTGTAAGATTTCGGTGGATGGCAGTCAGGAGTGGGTAGAGAGCTGAGTGAGGCTCCTAGCAGGTCCTTTGCTTTGTCATGCACGGATGCTTGGGCAGCCCTTGCTCCTTCCTGACAGTGTAAAAGGCAGATGTGGCATTTGGAGATGTCTCCTAGAACAGGACCAGCTGTTTGGGGGCACTCTGATGAGATAACGAACACCAGATGCCTGGTGGGCAGGGCACTGCCCCCAGACCTCCTGTGTTTTTCCTTGCTGCCAGTCTGGACTATCCTACCACGCTCTAACACCCCTTGGGAATGTGCTGGGGGGGTTGGACACCGTCAAATTGGGTACATCTTTTTCAGAAGGTCAGATCTACTGCCACCTGTACAGAGAGCACGTCCTGGCTCTTCATGGCAGAGAAGGCACCCCAGGATGCCACCGCACCTGCCAGACTCATCTTCAGAGACCACAGCTGACCTGCAGAGCTAGAGAGTTATTTTCCAGCTCCTGGGGCCTGCCTCAATGACATGCTTCTGTGTCCCCCTCTCTCACCTTCCTGATCCTCTGGTTCCTGCACACCAGGGCAATGCTGCACACACGCAATGCAATTTAGATGTCACTAAAGATGCAGCTTACTTACAACCACTTGTAACCAGAGAGCACTTGTACTGCAACAGGTACAAGTGAAATTCTGCCCTTGCTGGCAACCTGATCTAGCAACGTTTCTGCTCATGCTGCGAATCCAAGAATGATTCCTGTCCTGTCTGGCAAGGTTTTTAAGACAAGCCACTGGTCTGTGAGGAGCTGGCCATACACAGACCACCAACACTAATAAAAAGGGCTATCGCACCCTACAGTGCTTGTACACATTTAATTCAACTTCAAAGTAGGTCCACAGTGTTTAAACCTAATATCACTCCCTCCTCATCACTCCCTCCCAGCTCCTACCCTAATGCCTAAAGGCATTCAAACTTAAATTTTCATGTGGATGTCTGTGTCTTTGTCATATTAAAATATGGTAAGCTTTTATGTTGATTTTGGGAGGGAAGGTTGCCCTGTATAAACAGAAAAAAAAATGTTTGCTCTTGATCTTACTATAAGAGCCACACTCTAAACTCAGCAGTGTTTAGAAGAAATAAAAGCCAAATCCTTGCTTACCCATACAGCTCTGTAGAACAAGTTCTCCTCCCATTTGAACTTGCATCCACCAGCAGCAGTTGCTGTTAAAACCCACTGATGTAACTCATGTTTTCATGCCTTTTTAAAGACTTGGAACACTACATGGGAGAACAGTCACAATCCTTTTTTCATGCAGGTAATCTCATTTGCCTCTTGCATTTGGCAACAGATGTCGTCTTGAAACAACTAGTCTCAAAGTCTAGGGTAATTCAGATGAGCAGGCACATACCCTGGTGTATGACACTAGTAATGGAGATATTCCCTTTACTGTGGCTGAGGGAATTTAATTTGTGTGAAAAAAAAACTTGTTGCACTTTTACAACTGGTTCAACAAGGTTGTTACCTTGCACTGGTGCTTCCCGAACTGCCTCTTGGTTGTTTGAAACATGGTTTGGAGCAGCGGGTGGTGGGAGAGATGGACACTCCTCTGTCCATTCTGGAGGGGGCAGAGAGGGAAATGTTACTTGTTTCACATCAGCACTACGAGTTCGTGCATGTACACACACTGGGAGTGTAAGGTTTGAGCACAGGAAACATGAGAAGCATGGCAAGAGTGGAAAGAGTCATGGAAAGAAGAAATAAAATGAATGGGATGTTCAAAAACCTATTCTGGAGGACTCTGTGTCCAGGTCAACTGCTGGGACACCCTACCTCACACTCATACTTGGGACTTCATTTGCATCTAGGTGGTCTCAGTATTTATATTAAATCTATTCCTCACAGCCCACATCTGTTCACCCTGACTGTTAAGTAGAAGGGATGATGTTGTTGCAAATGAGGCTGCAGAAGGAATGCTGAGGCCTAAATCATCCCAATTATCTCCCCCCTTTGACAGGAGCCGTTGTTGAATGAGGGGTGGGAAAGCTATGGAGGTACCAAGACAAACCCACAGGCATCTCACTGCATTTGAGCTGCTTTCTTTTTTTTAAACAAAAAAAAAAAAAAAGGAAAAAAATGAAAACTAAAACAAAAAAAAAAAGGAAAAAAGTGAAAAAGCGTTTTGAAATCACAAAATTACTTCAGATGCTAGAGCTTGACAACATCCAACATCTTTGGGTCAAGAACTCCCCCATGCTGAAAGGCTTCTCTAGTGTAGATGTAAAATGCCCACTCCTCATCTCCTTCAGTAGACTACAAGTCCCAGTGCAGATTGGAACAACACCAGCTATAGTGAACAACTTGATACAGCAGATGAAAGAGAAAAACGTGTGCTTTCATTATTTCTCGGAAGCCTAGAAACTTCCCAGAAATAAAGGCCATTAAAAAATCCTCTCCCCATTACAGGGCTGAAAGCTAGGACATTTAAGTGGTTAGATGGTTTAGATTTTCTTCATCTTATGTGAAGGGCATTTGCAACTTTTCTACACACGTCATTTTGCCTCTTAAAAGCTCTAAGGTCACAAAACCAAGGACAAAAACACTGGCACGGTGCTGCCAAAGTGAGGGAAGGCACATTCCCCCATGAAAACCCCAACCACCAAGCCCTCGGCGGCGCCAACCTTCGGGTGGCTGTTGCTGTTGCTCAAGCTGTTTCTTCCTCTTCGCTTCAAGAACTGGGTTTTCATATTGTGTCTTCCGGTTGATGTGGCTGGGGAAGAAAGAGAGCAAAGAATTAGGAAATCCTTTATGTGACAAGCAGGCATGACGGTCAGGTATTAAACTTCTCTGAGGAAAGGAGTAAAACTCTGAATGATACGAACAGCAGCAATGCTCAAAAAGTTGTGCCAAAAAGCATATTTAAGAAAACAAGTGGATTCCAGTCTTGATATGATGCACTGTCTAATTCCTTCAAATACACTAAAATAATGATCTATTCTGTAAAATAGTGAGATTAAAGCACAAAAGGTGCCCTTGCCTGATTGTATTTTAAAGGACAGGCCTATGTTATCCCCACTTTAATCTGATTCCCGGAGGTGCAGTCATTCCCTGGCTCACTGAAGTTAAAAAAAGAAAAAACAAACACAAACCCAATACCTGCTAACATCTGCCAGCTATCTGATCAATGCACACTATTAATAGAGTGTCTTAAAAATATCTGCCGGGATGCAGGCTATGGGCTGAAAAGCTGAGCTCTGAACGGATCAAAATATTCAGAATTGGCCACCAGCAAACACTCCCTGTTGAAACCAGCATTTGGTGAAACACCAGCTGCTCTCCTTCAAGGGCCATTAGGGTGCTTTTGACCCTTACAAAGTATTTAGAGCTAATACTTCTTACCAATTTCAAGAAGAAAAAAAAACAACAACAGAAGAGTAAAAGTTTCTCCATCACTACAAACAGTTCCTACTGCCAGGGGACTGGTAGAGTTAATTGTATTTGCTTAATGCCCATCTTTGTGTCCAAGGCAAAGTTTACATTTCAGGACTTTTTTTATTTTACAGTCTCTTATCCCACAAGTCTTTATTAAAAAGCAAACACATTTTCAAGTAATTATGATACAAGCACTGTAGAGTGCTGTTCAGAATTTTTCTGCTAAAGAGCAATATTTAACCAAACAAAGAAGCAGGTAAAATCTAGGTCGTGAGTTTTGTAAAAGGTTTCCAATTTCAAGATAGCTCCAGAAACTTAAGAATAATTATAAGGATTTCAAAAAATGCTACAATTTAAACTTTTTCATCTTAAAGTTGTTTCTCAAAAAACTATTAATCAATAACAGAGGAGTGCCTGAATTGGAAGGGACAGAGACAAATGCTCAAATAACGAGTATCTTGCTAGCTTATAGATAGTAAGTAAAATAAACTTACGTCTCATTGCTGTTACTTTTCTATTTAATTACAGCAGTAAGGAGTGCCACAGAACTACCAGGCACGTATATATAAAGTGACAGGAAAAAAGGCTGGAAAGACCTCTTGGCACGGCATTTAATAGCCGAAAAATATTCTCCATGTCTTTGGTAAATAAATGTCAAGGCTTAATTACACAGTTTGCTAACCTTGTTTCCCTAGGCACAGATGGTGGGGTCAGAACTGAGCCAAAGCAGACAGAAATTGTACTCCGTGTCTATTCTGAGGGCTATCGTAAGCCACCCTGGTAGACAGGAGCATACACATAATTAAAAATTCATTTTATGGGGTCAATGATGAAACAAAACTCAGCTCTCCAGTTTCCCAAGGGAAGCGGTCTGTCATCTAGATGGAGAAGAAGCTGTTCTAATTCCGGAGAGCGTCGCCCCGATCCCATGACTCTAGCCACAGCAATGCAGCCCCGTGCAAGAACCTCTGCCGTGGCTGGGCAGCCACACTGGCTCCTCCATTCCTCCTCGGGAGCCACTTGAGGGGAATGGGGCAGCCTGGTTTACATGCTGGTATTGTGAGCAGAGTGCTGGATGAAGGGGATCGAGCTCAGCTGACTGCACGCTTGTCAGTGCTCTATGGATGAAGGCATTTTGGGCGGTGCTGGGGCTCCTGCACGCCCTGCCCCTTGGGTGCTCCTGCCTCCCCTGAGCAGGGTGCTGAGCAGAGCCCACCCGAGGATGGGGAACACAAGGCAGAGGAAAGCCTTCCTCCACCCACCAGCCACCCCAGCCCCGGACAGCAGCACTTACTCTACATAGTAGACACCATATACGGGATCCTCAATTTTCTCCCAACCAGCAGGCAACTCTGGAAATAGAAAAAGCATTACTGAAGCCTCCATTGCAGGATCTTTTTCTGGCAGGCACCTGCTCTTGCTCAGCATACACACTCAGCAGCAGCTCAGATATTGCTTCAGACACTTTCCAGAACGATCAGAGCATTCTTTAAAGGCTGGCGTAGCGCAGCACTGACATCTCAACCTGCCCCATCGGTGCCGTGTTAGCGTGGGAAGATGCCCTAGCCAGTCAATTTTAGATTTGTTTTTTGCATCAAATGAACAAATGATCAATAAATTTCCTTTCTGGGAGTGCCTCAAGTACCCTCCTGGCTTGACCATCACGGGCAGAGTGGTCCTGAGTGGAGGCACTGCAGCAGAAATGGATGGATACAGGCTACAGGCCAGATTTACGTTAATACCAGCACATGAAGATGGGTAAGACTGCAGCAGGCAACTGTAGCAGGCTAACAGAAAGAGCACTTTTATCTTCTGTACCAGCGCGGAGCCATTTATGTTCACCACTGCTGATAAAACTGTATTTTTTGACACATCTCTCAGGGATTTACATTGCATCGCTCAGCCCCAAGTCCAACGTAATCGTGCATCTTGGAACGGGACAAAGGGGATTTAACGTAAACACCCGGAATATGGAAACCACCCAAGTGGGGCTGGCCCACGCAGATGTATTTCACTGCATAGTACTTAATGTAAAAACACATATTGCCATAATCACATGTAACAGAGATTTCCTTTTTTAATTAGCATAATTAACAAAAAACAGTTCTGAAGATGAAATTAACATTTGGAAATGTATCCACTTTTGTTCTTGTTGATTTTCTAGACTGCATATAGTACTTTAGCTATAATTAGTGAATGTAATAAAATCACTTCAGCATCCAACTGAGGGTTATTAAAGCTGTATGTATTACTTAAGGGCCTGATCCTTGTCCCACTCCTTTGAACACAATGTTCCCATTGGCTATGGCTACTGAAATAATCACCAGATAGAGTGGTACGTTTATGCAATATTGTAATTCAACTCAAAAGAAAGCTCCACCATGCTATGGACTGTGCAAGTGTGGTCCCTGCCCCACAGCCTCTGCACATTCATTCTTTTAAAAAGTCATTGTCAGATAACATAAGTTCACATATCTGATGCAAAATAATTCCTCAACATTTATCACTAAACTGACGAGACCAACAGAATATAATCAGTGTTTGTTTATTATCAAATGCAAAGATTTATTTTCATTAATGGTATCAATTTCTCAGCCAATACAATCAACAATGGCCCATTAGTTAGAATAAATGTAATTATCTAATTCTGCCTTAACAGACTTTAGCTCTGTTGCCATAAGGATAGAAACATCTCCAGACTGGAGACAAGCAGAATCTATACAAACACACATGGACTAATTACTCAAAGTTTATATTTGTGTTCGGAATTGGCTGAAGATCAGATGAAATTGATTTCAAGGTTTTTGCTCCACATGTCCCTTATTTGCAGATACAAGGTAGGTTTTTCATTCTTATCATTATTTCATCCTTACTGGGTTTACCATCTTTGGATTCCTTGAGACATAAGCAATTAAATGCAAGCCAGTGCTAAGTTTTGGGCATAAGAGTACTACACAAGGTTATCAGAAGACTGATCTGAAATAAATGCTTCAGAAACTGGTTTTTCGCCACGCCATGCAAGGAAGAAGACTAAATGAGAGCAAAAGTTAGAAAGCGAAAGGCCAATCTTGAAAGTCTTTTTGCAAAGACAGCTGTCTGGTTTGCAAAGGAGTCCCGTATGGTGAAAGCATTCCGGGGCTGGCTTAAAGAGTTTCCGTGCAGCTAAATTAAGACCTAGCAAGCAATCAGGAAAATTGCAAGTTGTGGCAGCCATTTCATTCTTAATTTGCACTGCGGTGAAAGTAGTATGGTAACAACCAAGCCGGGGGTGGGGTAGGGTGGAGGGAATTAATGGGGGAAGGGAGATGTAATGTACAAATGCCTTGAAGCGAGTTTTCCACAATTTTGCTTGCTTAGTAATTTTTGTTGATTTTGGACTAAGTGCTTTTGATTTTTACAGTTCAAACAAAAATGCTTTGCTTTGCTTCTGTTCACAACAGGTTTTGGTATTAAATTTTCCTTTTCCTTTTCTTTTAAAGAACTTTCATGGAAAGTCAGAAAATCGGCACTTTCCTAACCCCCAAACTGGTATTGTGCCCAAACCCTTTCAGGCTCCTGGACAGTTTTCTATCTCTGCAGCTTCCCATTTGAGGAATGTGTGTCTAGGTTTCCAGAAGTAGCAATACAAAAAACCTGCAATTCTAACACATTACTTGTTGATTACATAAATGCACTTTTGGACTTCTAAAAGCCTACAAAATTTCTCTAATGTCAATAATCTCCATAGCCATCTAAAACAATAATTTCTATGCCATGTTGCACTCTAGCTTCTTAGCTGCTTTAAATTATTCATCTCCCTTCTCCACCTCTCCTGCCAAACTGAAGATGATCCAGTGTATTGAAATTTTTCATAAATATAAGATTTCCAAAAACATTTTGCATCATTAGGAGTCTGAGTGAGCCACACAGCTTTTAATTTGGTACACCCACGCAGCACTCTGAAGTCTCAGAGAATTCGTCAGCAGATTGGATATTCTAACATTGGATATTGTCCATTCAGTGGACAAATATCCAATCTCACACTTTTAAGCCTGGGGTAAATACACAGATTCCTACTGAGATACTCTTGTTTAGTATCCTACCCTACAGAGGGGATAGATGGAATCCTACAAAGGAACTCCTCCAGGGATTTTAGTCACTTCCACGCATCACATAAAGGAGCTGGAGAAGACTTCAGTGTACCCAGTTTATACTGCTCCCCATGTAGGTGAGTCCAGGAGGATCTGCCCAAGTGTATGACAAATTCTACTCCAAAGACTAATTTTTTATGTCAATGTTCTGTCAAAAGAGAGATGATAACATAAGGAGAGGTGATCTGTACCTCCATATTCAGTCCATCTCTTTCAGAAGTAAGAAGGTATAAAAATGTTTTAATTTTTGATTTTCTCATATTTATAAAATAAACTGCAGATATAATAGAGAGTTAAATATCCAGCAGCACTACGTTCACGCTAAGCACTGATGCACTTAGTGAGTAGGCCATATGTCTTCATGTCCCCTCACTAACTTTGCTGTAACTGAACCATTTGAAAATGTCTTTCTTCACACTGTGATATTTGCTAATCTCAACAGCATATCAATGGGCTGTGACCTCAATAGAGCTTATCTGCATTAAAACAAAGAGAACATCTCATGATGTTCAAGCAAAACACTTGTGTGTTTAAGTGCCTGCAGAACTGGGGTCAGGCTTATCAATTAATGAGTTTCCCTGCATCTGTTTTTCAGCCTTTCTTCTCATGCATTATTCCAGGTATATTATCTAGGAGAACAGTTCCTGGAGAAGTGTTAAAAGTGAGTCAATAGCTGCTGGCTGCCAATGCCATATCAATCACACCAAAGCGGGAAGGAGAATAACTTGCAAGTCATTACAGAAAGTGGAGGTTAATTCTCTGGTAATACAATCCTCCAGTATGCAGAACTATAAACTGTAAATACAGTCCTCTTTAAAGCAATAACAGTGGAAACAAAATCCTATGCAATCTCTTATGCCTTTCAGCTTTCAAAGTGCACTAGAGCATAGCTGAACAGAAATAACAACTACCTCCACCATCAGGATAACAGAACGAGCGCCGCTGAGATTAGATATCAAGACAGCACACTTCACAAAAGGATGCAGCAAATAAAAATGTACCACATCATCGGAAATCATCTGCTTATAAAATCACCTACTGAGGCAAAATGTTCTGCTATTTCATTCACAAGCTCAGCAAAAACAACCTGTGTAATACTTAAACTTCTAAATCACACTTTGTTTCTATTATCTGGCAAATATATTCATCCTTTGGCTACTTGATTTCAACTTTGGCACCTTTGAACCTTTCCCTGAAGCCAGAGATACCAATGTAAAAGCCCCTAACTTCTGCAGAGTCCAGAAGGAAGCAAATCCAAACAAACTTTGTAAAATTAAGGCCCTCTAGCTTTCCTCAAACTCTGAATCAGTACAAAAACTACTGTAGATCTGAGGCTAGGGGAAGACTAATACCTTTATGGGTTAGGGAAGTTTCGTTGCTAAATTAGACTTGTTGAAATGAAAAACAAAATTGAAAGATGCAAAATGACACAAAGGAGAAAGCAATTAAAGGCTTAAAACTGTGCAGTTGAAGTCAAACATCAAAACAAGAGATGGATGATTTACCTAGTTCACTGTCCAGTTCCTCCGTGTGTACCCCTTCTTCTCCAAGGGAAGAGCAGTAAATGAGACAGAAAAAATTAAAAGAAAATTTCAGATACCAGCACCAAGCAAGAAATTCCCTCCAGCAAACAGCAGAACAAGCACTAGTTTTCCAGGTTGAGCCCAAGCTTTCCATTTATCACATTCCAGTGACCAGAATATTGATGGATTTCATGTATATAATGAAAGAACTGGTTTTTGCGTTAATAGAATATATGTATCAATTGACTATTTTCATGCCACGCTTTGATGTGGCAAGGTAATACATTTGTGTTCTTCTCGCTGTAGTGAAGCTTCTCCCTCAGATCTGCATGGTCCGACCTTCGTAATCTTTCCTGTAGACACAAGGATCTATCAGAAGGCCAGACCTGAATACCAATGAAGAAATCTGAGAGAAAAACCTTGTATCTAAATAAGAACTAATGCAGCAAGGTTTTCAAGAATGTACGTAAATTTGTGTGCATATGAGGTCCAATTGACTTCACTGTAACTACTGGCATGATTTAAGATAGGCACAAAGCAAAGCACCTCGTTTAACTGGAGTCACAGGCCCACACCAAAGTCCAGATGCACTGGTGAGGCAAAGATGGGAATTCTCCAGTTTTAGAGACACCCAGGACAAAGATCACAATTTTTCAAACACACAAACCCATCAATATTCACCGTTGCTCCATTTATCATTATCTGCTCCATATTCATAAGTTAACAGTGACACAGATGATTAAAGTATCGCTTAGCCTATAAATAATAATAATGCAGTCAGAAAATGAAGGATGATGACAAAACCAGAACAAAGATGGTAAAAACAATCTTGGACCTAGTACAGTAAGGTATAAGCCACGTAAATGAATGACAGAAGCAAACAGAAGATGTAGTGTCACGGCACTGCTTTTGAAAATTTGGATACCTAAAAAACACTTCCACAACCTGCAACAGATTCTACTCAACAGTTGTTTAGGAACATTAACATGAAATACAAACTGTGATTTCCTTTGATAGCCTAAACAACTCAAAACTACCCAGAACTTGCCAGGGACACATGTCCAGACGAAGAAAGAACACAAGACAACTACCACCAAACAAGTCTGAAAAAACATGTCACATTTATAAAAACCACAGACGGGATGGGGTCAAGCCCAAAAACTCACACACACACACACGGAACACAAACAAAATGGAGGCGTCCCACTGACTTCAGTGGAAATATGCCCAACAGCAACCCTTGCCAAAAATGTCCAACTTCCATGATGCAGTACAAATAATTTTCTCTCTTTCTAGTGCTTTGAAATATAATTATTCTTATGTGTGAAGCAAGACTGGAGCAGCCAAGCAAAACAGAGCAGTGCATGGCTGCACCTAGGAAGCAACTGTTTCAATTACTGAATGTTAAAAATATTCATTAATGAGCAACTTAGTGAATGAAATGAAGGGGCACGTGGGAAGATGAAATTAGCTAATTTTAAGGACCTGATAAACAAAAATGCTGCAACTCTTTAAAATTATGAATTAAATACAATAAATTACCCAGCTGCATGTTTCCAATCCCAATTAAATAAATTATCCCAATGCTTGTCTGGTAATTGCTGAGAGGACAAGAGGTTTAGAAGACTTTCCCTTCTGCAAGGGGATGTAAAACTGTTGAGCAGAGTTGCTCAGCCACCCACTGCCGGCTCATCCTGCCAGCTGCTCCTTGTCCTGGCTCAGAGCACAGCACGGGCCATCACCAGGGCTATCGGCGTAGCAGGAATCTTGCTGGCACAGAAAGCCCGAGCAGAAGCTGTGCTTCAGGGAAAACTGCCCTCCAAAAGAAAAAAAGCTTGTGCTGAGACTTTGCAACCTCCTCCTTAAATTGCCAGCAATGCTTAACTGCAAGGAAGAGGGAGCTCTGCCTGCATATGCTCCGATTTAATTTTGTTCCCGTTCTGATTACTCGCTGACATCTCCATTTTTAGGCCCAGAGCAAGGCCTTCATTAATCCAGCTCCCTCCGCTCGCTCCTTGACAGCTGACGCCAGCTGCCGAGGATGTGAAGCAGGCGTCTGAGCTCAGCGTGCCCGTGCTCCATCTGAGCTCTGAGCTCTTGCACATCCTCGCAGGTTGGGTGCATGCCACTGGGCTGCCCACAAGGAGCTGGTCCCCTGCTTCGTCACGGCAGCGAAGGCTGCACAGACAACTTCTCCCATCCTGCAAAATCTCACGTGTGAGAAGAGGAGGAGGTTGGAAACGTGCAGAAATAGTAACAGCAGTTCTGGGGGCCAGGTTTGATCCTGCCGGTAAAAACGTTGAGCTGAGTGGGTCCTTTTCCAAAATAAAATTGTAACTCGTAGTGAGCTGACTCACACCAGTAGGAGGTTAATCGTATCATGAACATTAATTTTACAAGGACAGCACAAACACTGATGAGATAAACCTTCCAATTTTTACTGTCTACCATGATAGCATTGTGTTAGCTGAAACTATTCACTAGAATATCAACGCCTTTTCTGGTCAGTAGACCAAAATTTCCACATAGGTTTTTCCCAAATGTCTGAATTATTTTTATCACGACTCCCTTTTTCTTCCAGTGCCTCCTTAAGGATGCAGGGAGAGAACCTCCTTTAGCAGTCCTGCATTTGGCTGCTCTACATTGGACAGTGGCTTGCATTTCCAACATCTCAAGGAATACAAAATTACCTCAGTGCAAATTACCAGTGGCAAAAATCTACAATTTCAAGCGGAACTTGTTTTCAACAACCACAACACTAAGTGCACTGTCAGAATTTAACAGTAGAAGTGAAGCAATTGAGTTATTTTTGCTCAAACAAGGAAATAAAAACACAACTCTTTCAATTCATGTAAAACAGGCAGTTGAAGCGTAACACAATGGAGCACGCAGAGCCTCAGCCGCTTTCCTCCTACACAGCGATCCAAGGAGTGAGCGCTCGAGAGCTCCGAGGCTCGTTCAGCACCAGTGACTATTTAAATGCCTTTGCAAAAACAGAGAGGCCTCTCACTTTGACCACCTCTCGCTGATTTTTAATAAATGATCTGCCATCTCGACAGCTTACACACACACACAGAGTGATTTTACAACATAATGGATATTATCTCTTTGTACTTATAAACCATCTTATTATCATTTACACATTTCTGAACACAGTACCAAAAAGGGAAAAAGGAAAGGGAGAAAGCCAAAGGATGAAACACATCATTATTTATCTATTTTCAGTCTCTTACCATCATCTTCACATTCTTCTAGAGGCTTTTGCTGTTTGTTCAGGCACCGTGGATCTAGCCAAGATGTTGTTTTTGTATTATGGCTGGAAACCAAAAATGGAAATATGACCTTTGTTAATAAACCAGAGCTGAAGTATCAGTGACAGAAAAGTATATATCCTCCTTATTATTCAACAGACCTGAAGGCATACTATTGCCTCAGAACAAGCAGCATTACAAACTGATGTTCTGCAAACTAGTCTACCAAAATGCACGAATTTTGGCATTGAAATAAAACAAAGGTGAAAAACAAAAAGCTAAAATATAAAAACCAGCATTTCTGACTGGCAGGATGCATGTGAAAGCTGCCAATACTATAATACGAATTTCCAAACTTTAGTCTTTGGTGGTTTGTTTCTCAGTTCCAGGAGCTGTCTCATGAGCCATTTGCTTCTCGATGAAAAGACAGAAGAGAAATTTCCCTTCCACAGGACGCAGTGACCTTTCTCACTGCAAAAGACCTTTAACATTTGTTTAGACTTGGCCCATGCATTAGTCAAAAGCAAAACTTCCAGTGACAACTTTTAATTACACACACAAAAATGTCAAAGCCTTTGATGGAAGTCAAACAGCTTCACTTTCAACTCTTCCTTCTCACAAGTCCCTTGGCAGTACTGTGATGCCAGTCCCAGTGGCAAAGGCTGCATTGCCAAAAAGCTTTAAATACATTTTCTAAAACTTATTTTCTCCCTTCATTTAATTTGCACTTGGAGACAAGCTTGTAATACAATGCCTCTTCTGCAGCCTGATGTCATCTTAGACCAGACCTGCAAAGACAAACCTCTGGTCCCCGAGGTACCATTTCTCTAACTTAGCCTGTAACACTGCTTAAGAGCTTTAAGTTTCGATACCATCGTAATGCTATTTACTTCTCCTTCAAGGTCTCAGAGAGGTTTACAAACTTAACCTTAGCCTCACAACAGGCTAGTGACATAGGAAATGCTGTAAAGAGGGCTGTGACCCCTGAGGAGC
This sequence comes from Netta rufina, assembly GCF_964035555.1. Lineage (NCBI taxonomy): Eukaryota > Metazoa > Chordata > Aves > Anseriformes > Anatidae > Netta > Netta rufina. The sequence continues at coordinate 16,528,894 of NC_140133.1, forward strand.
TAACAACTGGCCAGCAAACTCTTATTTTACTCCCAGAACATGGGACTGCCCTGCTCCTAGGATGCGAAAACATAAATACAAGGTCCTTGTTTTACACATCCTGCTACTCAGCCCTCCCAAGGCAGGAGAGCAAACTCGTTTAATGCTTCTGTACGCTTCAGAGCAATTAATCGCCAACTGGAAAACTGAATGGCAGAAATTCAGCAAGTCAGGCAAATTAGCAGCAATAAAGCAGAGGGGTTCTGACAACTTATAAATAAGCAAGTCTGTAGCCGAGCTGAGAAAAAGGGCTGTGGGAGGAGAGCAATTGAATATTTACATACTTCCTGAGACTTTGCCTCGCTAACCCGAGGCTCACAACTGCGTGGTTGGGTGAGGCACGGAGCATTTAGCTAACCACCTCTCGGATCCCACGCTCAGGGGACAGACCTGTGGAGTACAGGCAGGGTAACGAGGGGCAGGGATACTTGGCGTAATGCAAATCCCAATTAGTGCACCAGAGAAACGTATCTCAGGGGCCAAATCGCTTCAGCTCCAAACCAGCAGGATCTGTTATCCGACACACAGCTCTGGCCCCCGTGGACCTGTGCTGGTTCTGTGCAAGCAGCTCAGCTGTTCCCGTACTGCTCTCTTCAGCACCCCGACTTGATAAACTCAACGTGCCGCGGATGATGGTACAGGCATCTGAGCCAGCTTGGGTCCACACAGCTCATTAGCTTGCTCTCTTAATTTGATACAAATCAAAGTAAATTGTTTCTAGGCTCAGGCTGTCCTTAGAATTAATAGAACTGCAGCCACTCAGCGCTGCATCCGCACTCACACTTCCCTGCACGAAATCACCCCCTGTGCATCCTCGAAATGGTCAATCTGCACTGCGGGGTGGGAAGCAGTTGGTGTGCTACCAGATTCACATCAGACAGCGAGATGGGGACGCAGGCTCTGCTTTTCCATCACCTACATGATTCTCCTGCAAAACGTCTAACAAATTAGTTGAGGTGCTTCAGTCCTGCACGGCTATCAGGCAATGTGCGTGGGGAATACAGCAGGGATGGATTTTAGTTCTGGGGAAACTGGTGGCAGCAGCAACACCCCTTCCTGAAGCACTGGTAAGGGAGGATGGCAGGACCCACGCGGGGACACAGAAGGGAGCAACCGGCTGCCTCGGCAGCATTTGGCACTCAGCATCTGTCCTCCTCCAGGAGGGAAAATGGCAGGCTGGCTGGGCGATTACTCAGGCTGTGTTATATACATTAAAGCCAGAAAGCACGTCAAAGAATGAGGCACCCTGAGGACAAAATGAGGGGCAGAACACCGCGTTCGGGGTAATGAACGCATTTCAGTTTCATCTGAAATGCAGCAGATGAGGATTTGCATTGTGCCTCCCAGACTTTGGCACGCAGTAGGGCTTGGTGGAGCCTCTCAGGTAACCGAGAGCACCCTGGCCCTTTTTGCAGCAGCTCTCTCCCAGCTGGTGAAGAGCTCAAAATTCCCCCAGCTTCTCCGATATTCTGGCACTCTTCTCTAATGAGTTCCGCTGCCACTGCAGCCTAAAGAAAACCTGCTCTGATGGACCTCTCCTCGGCTCCCTGCAGAAGTCCTCTCTCTCGATGATGGGGCAAGGACTGCTCAGTACAGCCCTAATCCCGTGCAGCTGTCAGAGAATCACAGAATTACAAAATATCCTGGGTTGGAAGGGACCCATAAGGATCATCTCCCAACTGCTTGGAGGGATGGAAGCAGAGGGGTGGTTCTGTATGAACTGGTCACCGCCTTCTGGTGCACGCAGAGGCTCAATTTCCAGTACCGCGTCACACAGATCATCAGAGCCCAAATCAATTCCTCACCCCTTCCTCCACCCGCGCAGCTAAGGGCTCAAGTTTCATAAGCTAATTGAATTTTAATGTCTAGCTAAGCTCTGCGCAAGAAATCTCTTCCACTAACAGGTCCCATTTTATAAGTTACTTCTATCTCAATAAATCTAGACAAGTATAATTAGGGACTATTATTTATGGCATGAAAAAAAAAATCAATATCATCATAAAGCTGCTGACAGCGCAGAGCTTTTAGGCGAAGACTGTAGAGCACCAGGTGCTCCTTGCTTTTCTGAACTCGCTGTGCCTACTTTGCACAGAGCTGAGCCTTCCGCAAACTGCTGCAGCATGTTAACATCTTCGGCCCGTTTGCTCTGACAAGAGGACAACACACAAAGCCCATTCCCTGGCTCCGCACGTGACCGGGGGAATTCTCTGCTGCACTGCACACAGGGGCAGGCTCCAGAAATGAACTCTCAGCCCTTTCAGTCGGGACCTTTCATTCCACCCGTGAAAACAACTGGCTCGTATTTTCCAAGGGTCTGGTGCTTTTGTAGCTGCCCTCATCAAACAAGCAATTGCCCGTGGCTTTGAACTTGGGAGTCATTTGGATGCTAATCCAATCAGGAAATGCAAAAGCCCTTCACAAGCAGTGAAGAACTTTAAGCTTTGCAACATTACCGCGTTCACTAAATATTTAATACACACACAATGCATCCACAGAGGTTTGCTTGTACCCAGTGGGAGGGGAAGAGGGATGGAATTAGAATAACAAAAATGTGCTTTACTCTATAAAATAGACTTCTCCGTTCTCGGTGTAGGCCATCTCCCAGTTTTCCGGCAGAGGACCTAGGTTGTCCTCGGCAGAAGGAGGTAGGTATTGAGGGAGGTTCTGAGATGGTTCCGTGGTGGGAACGTTGGTGTGGCTATCAAGCACGGACGGTGGGGCTGCCTCTCTTACGATATGCGTGTTATGCTCGTCTTGGTCACCAGACTCTGCTGTGGATTAAAGAATTTTTCAGTAAGATTAGTTAGAATTATTTAAATGCATACATTTTCAACTTTTTTTTTTTTCCCATCCTCCTATTTGCTTCTCCAGGTTTATCCTTACAATTTTCCTCTCCTTGCTTTTAATTCCCACGACACAGAAACAGATGAGCTGAGGGCAGAGACTCTGCAGGCTTTTTGCAGTCGGGGATGAGCTTGCTTTGCCCACACACACTCTGCCAGCCGGAGCCTTGCCAGCACAAATCAGAGCTTGTGCTCTGCTACCGAGTTCGCTCTAATAGGCCCTGCTGAGGCACCAAAGTCTTCCAGGCTGTCTGAGGCCAGGGCTCACTGATGTGGATGTGTTCAATGGGCTCTGAGCAGGCTTACAGGTTGACACCCGCAGCGCCAATTGTGGCGCGGGGATTAGGAGAATACAATTTCCTATTTGAAGAATGATCAAAAGGAGGTTTTTTAAGTGTACAAGGTAGCCAGAAGCTCAAAGCCAACAAGATAATGGTGAACTTCTTTTGTGCATTTAAAAAAAAATAATAATTTAAAATGGATGTCAGCATCCACATCCACACGTTGTTCACAAGTGGCTGTTCTGACTGTCTAGAAAAGTTCATTACGTGGCTCTTCACTGGATCCATCCAGCCAAAGTCACTCAGGAGTATTTGGCCCTCCTCCCATTACAGAAATATTTTTCATGCCTATATCCATGCTGTTTTGAGCTATATACATGAAACAGTGCTGCCCATTCCCTCTATCCCTAACCACAGTAAATGCTCCTACAAACCAGGTCTGTTCTCTTAACTCCTTCACAAACAAACTTTGGCAACAACAGAAAAAAAAATCCCAAACTACCCACATTTAGCAAAGTTTTTTTCTGTTCAGCCCTTGAAGGTGTTGAAAAACAGTGGCAATCCTTCCAAATCCCCAGAGACCACCAGTCTGCAGTACAGCCCAGGGGCAACACGCGCTGAGCATGAGCTCGGTGTCACGCTGTCAAGTCCCCAAGCAGTGGGACCAAAAGATCTCACGGCTAAGACCTCTTTTGTGCTCTCCAGACAGGAGACCTGACCTCAACTCAAAGCCCCTAGCCTTGTTTTTTTGGGGGACCATTAGCAGCAGCTCCTGCACTATTTCTACTCCACGTGCTGCCTTGGTGAAAAGACAAGACGCTGAAAATAATAAGCTGGAAGAAGACGGAAGGAAGGAAAAGACCTAGACTGTACCCGTACACTCAGATGCCTGCTTTCTAGCCTTCCTGTTGTTCAGTATCAATATTTTAAGGTATAAGCTGACAAGATGGAAAAAAAAAAGAAAAAAAAAAAAAAGGCATGAATGAATCATCACCAGCTTAAGACTGTGAGTGTAAACATGCCAAAGCCTGGAAAACACAAGTCACTGAGAGGTCTTCTAAGGAAGTGGGAGCATTTTAATACGGCTAGCACACATACACATGAAATAAGCATAAGGAATCATTTTGGTATAGGAGAAATAAGTCTCTTTTCTTGATTCTGTGCTCATTTCATGGAGGCAAGGGGCCAGGGTGTGATAACTTTGTGACGAATGAGCTGCATCTTCCAGTATTTCATCTTGTGAAGAAAAACAAGGAAAATAAATGATGCTACAGTCAGTTCAGGAGCAACATGCTGAGATGGGCTGAAAGGAGGTCAAAAAGCATCTCCCACCAGCTTCCTTCCAAAATCAGATCCTGCGACAGGAGCTGAGGTAGCTGCCATGTCACAACATGCGAGAATAACCATCCGGTGAAAAACTTGTAAAGGAGCTGGTAGGCAGAGACAGAAACTCCAAGCCTGGGAGGGATTAGGGCAGTCAGGAGTGATTTGGGTTGGAAAAATGTAATGGGTAACAGCCAAGTGGAGTACAACCCCAAAATCATTTGAAAGATTGTCCTTGAGAAGAGCAGAACTACATCTCAGCCTAAATCCTTCCCCAGCTCTACAAGACGTCAGAGCCAGGATTCTGGTTAGTAGGAACTGGCATGATAGCTCCTGTGACTAATTCAAACCTGGGAAGGAAAATTATGGAGGTAGGAAGCAACCACAGCCACAATGGGACTGAGATCTGTGGTCAGCAGGACACAGTAGGACACAAGACCTTCAGAAACACCAAGCTTGCACCCATGCTTTGGACCCCACTTCCACAGCAAGCAGCCCTCAGTTTACTCATAGGTAACTCAGAGAAGAGGACCTGTAATTAAATGCAGTGGGCATCTGTAGGTGCAAGGAAGGGGACAGAACAGCAACATATTCTGGAAGCAGCACTGATTAATTTCAAACGCACCCTGCTTGAGCCATTTCATACCGGTTTTAATGGCTGGAGCTCAACTATAGGGCAGCTAGTCCTTAAACTTTCTGACCTTGGCTGGGGTTGTACTGAAAACTAGCTGACAAAGCTACAGACAGAAATGAAGTTCTGGGCTAATTTACAATGTAGACAAGTACACCTCATGTAGTATTCAAGATCACTTCAACTCAGAAAGTTCCTGATTTCCACAGGGATCCCTACATTTCAAGCTGACTGTCCACAAAGTGATGTTCAAAATGATGATATGTTCCTTGACATCAGAAGTCATTACATGCTTCTTTTTAAGAAAAGCCTCTACATTTGCAAGTAGCAGAACGATTAACTCAGAATATAAAGGGATTGACAAGCGTTACTTTTAATTTCTACCAGACATCATTTCATCTTTCTGTACTTAAACTTGTCATTTGGCTCAATTGAAATCTACACTGGAGTAACTGAAAGCAGAATCTGGCTGACTGCGTTCAATGGACAGTTTCTGGAAGAATATGAACATGTCCTTAATGATCAAACTGCACAGTACTAGGTAACAGCTTTTAAAAAAAAATCTCAATTATTGTTCACAGTTAGAGAAGTCTACTCAGAGACCTAGCAGCTTCCTATGCTTGAGGACTTCAAAATGCAATGCCTCCCAGGAAGGAAAACAAACAAACAAACCAAACATGAATTTCCTTCATACTTCTCAAATTCTACCCATCACTACCAAGAGCTATCCGGCAACAAGAAGAAAACAACCAAAAGGTAACTAGTGGATGGGAGGTTTTTCCCACTTTTTCTCATCCAGCCCAGTCCCACAAGGCCATTTCAGAAATATTTCAGAGCATCCACACCTGGACACCTGTCATACAGGTAACACTGGCCAGTTCCTTCCAAAACTGACAGCTTTGCAGGAAACCCATTACAAACAAACATACAAACAAAAAAAATAAGATAAATTAAAACAAAATAAACCCAAACAAAATAAAATAAAAACACATAGCCCCCTCTCCCCCCTCCATAAACCTTCCCCGTGTATCCTAACTGATGGACTGTGGTATTTTTGTTTTACCTGTGAAGCTACTGCTCATTTCAGGTACATCATCCTCTTCCTCATTCTCTGGGTGCACTATGCCAGCATTTTGCATATCATTGTAAGACTTGGTTCGCTTTGGAGTCGACTGCTTGGAGCCAGACTGCAGGTTTTGCAGAGCATCGGTGGAAGTCACTTTCCCACTGAGGGGCTGGCTGGGAGGCTTGGGCGTTCCATAATAGTTACCTAGGCAATAGAAACACATTTGCATCTTCAAAAGGGAACGGTTTAAAGCAGCAAGATTTCTGTTTTATTTTATTTTCAATTCCATCAAAATCTCTGTCCCACCCCAGTAGTAAATAAGCAAACAGACAAACTGACACACGCCGTTCCCATTTTTTTCCAGGCATATTTCATTTCCAGATCTCTGGAGTGGACACGGAAATATTTCTTGCCTTTTAAGTTATTCTTGTTGAATCTAAAAGGAGAAGCAATGGTTGCATTGTTTAGGTGCACTGAGCGTACAAGGGCTAAAACAAAAGGCAGCCGTGGTGAATACCAAACTTCATCTCATTACATCTGAATTTCAATTAGTAGCCTTTTTCCATGTGTGCACCCACACAAAGCTGTGGCAGATCTGGAGTGAGCCCTGCAGAAAATAAAAAATTCATGACTGCTATCACCCAGCGAAGTGATGAAAGGCTCGATGGCCTGCTTTAATACACAGGTTCTTTTAGGGTGGATGTTGCATTTAAAAACAAAACCCAGCCTCTCTCGAAAGGAAAACTTTGTCAAAGGAGAGGAAAGGAAAGGCACCGCATGGCACTGCTTTCTTCAAAGGGGAAACTCGGCGGTTGGGTCAACTTGGGTAGAAATGGAGACCTTAAAAACTTGGGTAGAAGTGAAGACCTTAAAGCAAAATTGGGAGGGACAGAGACACACCGCAGTTGTGCCAACACAGGGCTGCTGGCAGCTGTCACCAGAGGTGGCGTGAGCAGCTCAGAGCACTCGGGTCACTGGGAGATACAGGAGTCCTGGCCCTCCTGCAAGGCTCTTCTTCCTCCTCGGATGGAGGCTTTTTGCATAGAGATCTGGGACACATACAATTTCCAAAATCTTCCCGTTCATTAATTATAATTATGTTTTATTTGCCACCTTTGGATTCCAAAGGTGGACTTAAATATCCTCCCTATGCTCTCTGGCATGCCACAACATTAAAACATGCCTTCCCATTTAGCTTTGTATAAACCCACGCTGCTATTGCAGCAGCACAAGATTCTTCTTTAAAATACACAGGTACATTTATTTACATTCCTCATCTATCTCCATAGGTTATGCATAACATGACAGCATTATTTTTCAATTTTTCAGCACGTAATTACATAATATATTAAATATCCATTCCCCAGAAAATGCACCCGTCCCTTTATTACTCCTATTACACTAGATGGAAACCACATGCCAAAGGCACATTATTCAAGGGCACTTTAAAACCCCACCTGTGCTAAAAAAAGACTATTTCATTTACTCTTTATATCCACATGTGCATTTTTGTTGCAGAAGCCAGCCTCAGCGTTCGTACTCTACTCCTGCTCAGCCCACTGAGCTGCCTTTCCTGTTTGAGCCTCCAAGTCCCTTACAGCCCCAATGCTGTGGGAGTTGCCTGCTTTGGGGTAAGGCCCTGGGGATCGTGCACATCCCAGCACTCGCAGATCTCAAAGTGCAGCTCTGGAAAGTCTCCAGATCCACCTGGAGAAAGGGAGACTGGGAAGCACCCAGCTCAGGCTGGCAGAGCCCAGCTGGGGAAGGCCACGTTGGGCACACGTTGCTGCCTTCCCCAGTTGTTGCCTTCCACGGGGAGAAAAAGTCTTACAGAGCCGAGGCTGGAGGAGTCGGGGAGCTCCTCGCTCCGTGTTTTCACAGCCCGAGCACCGGGACAGCACCACGTGCATGTTTGTCTTAACAAGGCATGTTCCAGCCTGTGTACAACGGCGTGGGTTCAGCTCCACAGGAGCAGCGACGCTCCGCAACGCTTTCATCTTCCCTTCGTCATTTCAGAATCTTAAATGCACCTCGTTGCATAATTTATAGGGAGGAGGAAATTACTTCTTCTGGAAAGTCTCTAATGGGGATGGAGGCTACTAAAGCAGGTTGCAGTCTGTGCTAGAGAAATGATTCTTATGCTCTACATACTGCAAAATTATTTTATGCAAAAAAAAAAAAAAAGAAAAAGAAAAAAGAAAAAAGGAACAGGAGAGAAAGAAAGCAAAAGGAAAAATACAAAGGTAGGTGGGAAGGAAAAAGAATCTACCCTGCTCCACTCCTATCCTCTTCAGCATTTCTCCAGACAAATGCTGATGCTTTTTTGTTTGCTTCTGCTTTTTCAAAAAGTAGGTGTGTTTTGTAAGGATGTTAACTGCTAAGCCCACAGATCTACATGTGCACAAGAAAGATGAGAACGGCTTTTATTTATGGCACTGAACATCTGTATTTTGGGCAAAATTTACTTCAGGTCTGTTGTAAACGATTACATCCTTTTGCGATGGATGCAACAAAGTGACTTAAGAGGGTACGTGGATGTTGTTAGCGTGGATTTTTATTTCTCCTGGACAAAAACACAGCACAGATGTTACCACTGCTCCTCCAACTACAGACCAATAGCTTTGAGCTTGCTCATTTTCAGTTCCTCTAGTAACAGGCAATGCTGGGCTTCCTACCAGTCCATGGAGAGCTGATCCTCAGGAGAAAAAACTGGCTTCTTCAAAGTATTTCAGATTTGCTTATTCCAAAACCACCAGTCACTTTTCAAACCCGCCATGGCTGTTGGTACCACTGTTAGTGAATTATTATTGTATGCAAAGGCTGCGTGCTGTATTAGGGGAACCCTACAAATATATATGAAGGCATACAGAGAGTAAATATGAATTGGAAACTGAGCAAGGCTGTGCACGCGTGGGTTTTGTTTTGCAGAGTACGGGAAAGGCAGCCACCGGGGCTGAACTTTGCTTTTACCTCCACGGGAGGCAGATTCAGCCTGAGTCAATAGTGAAAAAAATCACAGCTCTTCCCTCAGATTCCCACGAGGAGATACAGGTTTGGCACACCACACAGCCCACGATGACGAGGTGCAAAAGAAAGCTCCAACGCAGCTTCCAGGTGACAGAGAGTGAGAGGATGGGAATATTCCCTGTGCCTTGTGTCTGCTGGGTGCAGTCAGACCTACTTCTCTTTGCTAAGCAGCTCATTTGCAAGGCGCAGCACGCGGGCCTGGGCTCGGGGGCAGACACACCAGTAGGAGGGACTGGCACTTAAAATCATCATCAAAACGCGTGTTTAATCCTACAAATTATAAAGAGAAAATATTTACCCTGTGACTCAGAAATCCAAACGTGCACCATTAACAAACTGACAGCAAACAGCCCAGGAAGAGTTTTTAAGCACTCAGACTTGACATCATTTGCTCGAATTAAATCTGCCAATGTTTACGAAAAAACATATATTTAAAAATATGCTTTAACAGTGCTTTGTGAGCCACTTGTAAGCCTACAGAAGGGGCTAACTTCATAGCCAGTGTAATTTGTACTGAATATCCAATCAGCTCTAATTATTAACAGCATGTTACATGTGCATACACAAGCATCTGTCAGCCCAGAGCATCCCAAAACATTCCCAAAACTCCACGCAGTAGTTGCGGCAGGACTGCCCGGGTGCTGGGCTCCCCCGTGGTGCCCCTAACGGAACGCCTCAAGGCTGGAAAAGAGCAGCTCAGCTCCTGGGCAAAGAGGAATGGGAAAAGCTCCCTTCCCATGGAAATGCCAGTTCTGAAGCACCTGGGATGCCAGGAACTTTCCCAGGTCTGATTCCTATGGGAATGGGGCTCCTAAACCTTACTTTCCTCATGCACATTTGGATCCTGCCTGCAGTCACTGAAATAATAGCTAGTAACACATTCCCTCAGCAGATGCACATACTATTAACTGAATTCCTCGTCAGCACCTTTCACTAACCCTTATTTTATTCGGTCCTTTGGTGCGTGAAACAGATTTAACCACAGCTGAAGTCTGATGGCAGCTTTTGCAGCCAAAACCGTGACTTAATCCAGGTACTCCAAAGCACCACTCGGGAGAGCACACAAAACTACCAATAATAATGAGGAAAATACAATAGCTATTTGGAAGGAGCTGATTTCTTTTCATCTCCTTATCTCTAAGTGTCGGCAGCTTACACGTTTTAGCATCACGCACAGTAATTAGGCTTCGGTAACAGCTAATCACAACAAGACGACGAGTTCTCATCATCAGAACACTTCTTGCTCCGCCAGTTCAAGCAGTGTTCATAATCAATGAAAGCGATCTGCAGCAGCTCCTATCCTGTCCTGCAGCTTATAAATTAAAGTAATGCTGTCGGCCCAGAGACACCGTGGGTTTTGTTTGTTTGTTTTAAGTTTTGGAAACCTGGTGGCAATGAAAAATTTATCTTATATTTCGAAATAAAATAAAGCAAACGTTTTTATGAACTGCTTCCCTGAAGGGCAATAAACACGATCTTAAGTTGTTTACTTGACTTGGAATTTGAAATGTAATTCATAAAGACTGCTAATTGGTGCCTTTTTAAGTTAAAATAACCGAATCCAATTCCTAAGAACTGATGCCTATTACCATTCAATTCACATACAGTTAGCAGGACTCCTTCCATCCAAAACACTGCTTTTGGAATGGGGTGAAATGTACAAGAAGACAGATGCAGATCTAAAAGAGCCTAAAACTGAATGGATAGAAAATCAGGTGTTTCACCTTGCAGAGAGGCAAGATGAGACCACAGAGGCAGCTGGGGTGAGGACAAGGCAGCAGAGCCAACGCAGAGATGTGCCAGAAGGCAGCAGAGCTGTGCGCAAGGTCAAGCACGAGGCCAAGCATTAGTCCTAATGGTACAACACCAATCGAGGAACATGGTCCCAGACCTTACATTTCAGGTACTTTAGTCTGTAAGTGTTGGTTTTGCTGCAACTTTTCTCTTTTTTGGGGAGAGGGGAATTTGTTTTGATTCTCTGTTGCAAAGAGATTTAGGACTGGAAGCACGTTTGTCTCAGGAAAGCACAGAATGGAGTTCTTGCGGTCCTGAATTTACTGACACCTGCTGCGAGGCATAATTTTGTAATTATAAAACAAACAAACAAACAAACAAAAATTAAAACACTTGAAAGCCTCTGTGTAGTATAGAGGACCCTGCGTCCACAAGAAGTGCATCTGATCTTCAAAGGAGTTACCAAGGACTCCATTAACAGCTCATGTTTTAAGAAGCAGTTTGCAGCAAACTGCCTTCATGCAAACGCCTATTTGGGGAAAGAGACTTGGAGATAAGCAATAAAATTAAACAAGGCCTTGACATGAAGACTTTAAATGTAATTATTAATGTAATTGTTTTCTTTTCTGAGATGCAGCTCCTCTTCTCCGCGCTCTACAAGAACCAAAGCAATTGACCCTTCATTTTAGCAGAAGAGCCTCTGCTCATCTAATCCAGCAAGAGTGCTTGTGTCTGATTAGCACAGGATGAATTGGTTCCTGGGAGCAGGGCTCCTGCTACAGTGTTTTGTCTGTTCTCCTTCCAGATCATATTCTGCTACAGATTTCCACATTTAGATGACAGATCTGGCTGCTGTCTGCGGGATTCACCTAGCTGCAACTGCACATTGATTAGCAATTGCCTCGAGGAAATTCAGAGTATCCAGGCAACCAGGAGGAGGCCTTGGATACAGCATCTGGATTGGAAGCAAAACACAGACAGCGGAAGATCTCGGAGAAATTAGCCTACAATATATGCAAATCCAATTTGCTCCAACTAGCAGATTCTCTGCCAATTTTTGCAGTTATTAATGGTGAGGTTAACTGAAAGATCAGTCTGGATTTCTTGTTAAGTTAGTAAAAATATTACAATGGGCACATTTCAATTTCTTTTCGATATCTAACGCATACTACAGCGAGTGCCTTACAGGCAATGACAGCACGGCAGAAAGTCACCTACAGATCAGATTGGTCTCATTTATTTTAATTTTCCCTGTGTATAGATATCCCAAGGCATTGCCACATGTTACTGCTAGCACTCACATGAAGCTCTAGCCAAGTGCATTTAATGCATGGAAAATTTCTAACAAGCCAAAACAAAGCAAGGACACTTCCAGTAACACATAAACTGGAAGATACTGGTGGTATTGGGCGTGAGATGGATGTGGAAGCTCAGGGTGCTTCCTGAGTTCAGCTATACCAGAGTTTCTGCTGTATACACATGCAAATAGATTTAAAATATTCATAGGGAACAAAAGTGTGTGCTTGTGCACGGTACGTCCAGAGAACACAGAAGTGGCTGGCACACACCCTGCCTAGCACAAGGAGGTAGGAATCAAGAAAATGCCACGCTGAGCCATTGCAACATGCAACTCTTCTTGCAAGTGCTTGTATGTTTATGTGCATCCCCCCTGCAGAGGATGTGTCCTGTTAGCACCTCTTCCCATTGCAAGTGCACAGAGAGAAGCCACACAGAATTTCCATAGGAAATTCAAAACCACTCTAAAGCCCTACCAGAGATGTGAATATTTGCTTTTCGAGAGAAAGAGTTCCTCAGCCACAACTTCAGCTGTTTGTAGACTGAAGCATTGTTATCCGATGACACTTCAGTATAGCTGCACTCATGTTTAATGCTGATAATCACGCCCAGACAAAAATGTAGACTTTTGATTCTCACTAGCAGTTTAAAAAAGGAGAAGAAAGCAAGGCGCAAAGCCAAAGGTAAGAAAGGCATCTTTCTGCACAGATGCTTGCTCGTAAGTGGGTATTGGACATGATACATGGTAACGGTGCTGAAGGAGCCATTATGATTTATTGAGTCAATCTGTGGGATGGAGACATTAATAAGCAGATCTTATCTCGTTAAGCGGAACATGTTGTTCCGCTGCATGGGCATCCCCAGCATCTGCCAGCCCTCCTCGCCCAATCTTGTCATGTTCTGCACGCCGTGGACACAGCGCTCGTTTCAAGGTTGTACCGAGTTGGCAAGACCCACGGGCTGCAGAGGCAGCAGAAAAACAGCAAAGAAAGCCCAGACATTTTGGGAAGGCAGCTTGGGGAGCAGCGCTGCTGTGGGGAAACCCAAGGAGAGCTCACCCATCAGATCTATCAGGCTAAAGGCATCTTGATTTGAAGCATGTTGCCAAGTACACCTCTCTGCTTCTGCTGAAACTCTAACTGCTCTGTTAAGGTAATTTATTACGCTCATTAAGTACCACAATCGGAGACCCTGTCTACAGTAGCTAGTTTTATACACTTTAAAAACGTTCGCAAGTCACCCCATTACATCTTAGTCATGAGGCTAATGCAGATTACTTATTACTTCTCTTGGCAATCACATAACGCTTGTCCTGAGAATGAAAGATGATGCCTTGACAATAATACTCCATAATGTAATAACCCTTCACATGTTACAAAGTGCAGCACTTTTTCTTTTGAGGATCGCTAAGTGCTGGGCAGGCATTCATTAATCCAGCCTTGCCAGACCCCAGCGACACGGCCATCCCCATTCAAAATTCGGCCACCACGCCAATGTCCCGTGTGTCCCTGCCCAGTGCCCACCTCCCCTGCGGCACCCAGCTCCAAAATCCCATTGCTCCCACCGCCTCCCTTTTGTCCATAACACGAGATAACTGCAGGCACAGGACGGCTGCTGAAATATTAATGAGGAGAGAAGTAAGTGTTGTTTTAATATTCTTCAGGCTGGTAACCTGAAGTACAGAGCTGTCACCTGATTTGGCCACTTGGCAGGCTGGGGAAGAAATGGGAATAAAACCTAGGAGCTGTGTCTCCGCTCAAAGCAGCATTCCCTTGGGGTCCCTGGGAGAGCCCACAATTCAAATGCAGAAGTAATTGCCAAATAATTAGTAGCCTACACAATTACTGCCGTGCATCCATCAGTATTTTACGCCCTGAAGGATCAGTCAATAAATGCCCGAGATTACAATTATCTTGGTTTCCTATCCACCAGAAGGCCCAGGTAATGTGCAGTCTGAAAAGATTTTTTCTTCGTAATGGATATTGTCAAGGGGAGTTACCAGCTGGCTCGAGCACATCACGTGCAGCCTCACCAGCACTCAGGGGGTGCAGAAGTGACCAGTGCTGGCACATCACAGCTTTGGGCACATCTTCCAGGATTTCTGCTCCATGCAATCAAAACGGGGCTTTCGTAAAGGAAAAAATCAGACGTTTCTAGCGGCATCTTAAAACTAGATCTGAAAACCTCAGGAACTAAGGCTTTCAAATTCACCCCCCACACACACCTAATTATGATTTTAGGAGCATTTTGGGTGCAGAACACACCACGGTGGTGGTCAGAGAGGAGGCTGCCGTGCCTGCTCTGCATTTACAGGGACGTGAATCAAAAACTGCCCTGAGGAACACATTTGCAGTGCAGCAGAAGAAATACTACTGATATTATGCAGCCCAGTGGGCAGGCAACACCTTTTTTGTCCTCTTCAGCTTGCAGTTCCTCTTTGCAATTAGAGCACTTTCAAAACCTGATACACTCTCCAACTATTTTGTGGTTTCCAGCTGTTCTCTTCTGCTTGCTCTTTATTCCTTCCAAATCAATAGCATCCCTATCAGCATCAAAGTCCTGCATTTTACCCCTCCTCTGAAAGCTCCCTGTTTTCTATTCTTTCTCCCCAGAAGTTCTCTTCAGTAGCTATTAAATGCTTTTGTTATATCTCCTGCAAGGTTCTTCCCAATGATAGTGCTGGTTTCTGAGTGGCTTTATGCCTTCAAAAGGCAAATGAATGTCATCTGGTAATGTCAAAATGTAGCCTTGATTGTTTAGGTCACACTTTCTCTCCAGCTGCTGAAATGATGCAGAGAAATAAAGAGCACGACTACATCCAGCTCCCACCCATCATCACATGAACACACAGAAACCCCAGCCCCTGCTCCCAGCACCACAAATAGCAGGAGCTCCTCGAGAGGAGGATCTTCTTCCTCACCTGGAGCACCGGGTCTGGATTTCATCAACCTTATTCTTAAAAACTGCCCGCTGTATTTTAAGGCAATTGTGTCTTTCCCTCTCCTTTCCCTCAGCTGTGAAATGCTTCTACCCTTCTGTGCCTTCTTACAAGCCCGTTAGTTCATCCAGCCCCACCAAACCTGGTTTAGGTCATGAGGCAGAATTTGCCTGTTCAACATCTCTGCTCTCCATTTCGTGGCTTAGCCCTTGCTTCATCTCTAAATCACCAAATTGTACTGTAACTGAAAGCAACACTATCCCTGCAGTTGCTGGAGTTGGGCTCAGTACTATAAGTAGCATTACTAATATTAAAAGCCATGCATTAAAGGTATTATTTTATTGTTCTCTGGAGAGAAACAGGAGAGTATTTCCTTTTGCTGAGTTCTATCCCTCTGGTTTAGAATAAACTGTCACCGGGAGAGCCAAAAATACAATCAACTTCACCATGGTGGTGCATTAAAAAAAAAAAAAAAAAAAAAAAAAAAAGCAAGCAAAATGCAGCATAAAACAAATGAAAATTAAAATAATCTAGGACTATAAAGCTAGGCTCTGAAGAAAACCCGGACATCAGAATTCTAACCTTGTGGTCTACATTTTTGGGGATTTTTTTTTTTTTATTAAAGCAAAATTGCTGGTGGTTGCAGCTTGAGTCCTAACCACACCGTATTCTAAGATCTAATCAAGATCAAAACTGTCTTGATCAATACTCTCGTAAAATAAGATTTCCAAAAAAATAAAAGGACAACAAAGCCATTAAAGAAATCTCGGAAGACAATAAAATCATTTCTTGAAGCTGTAAATGAAAAATGAACTTTATTTATTTCACATTACTATCAAATATTGATGTGTCTTGATGCATATGTGTATACACATATTGTCATTATTTTCTTTATTCTACCTGATTTTTCCATCATGGGCCAGTTCTCCAGAACCACTAAGCATCAGCACCCCTGATGTCAATGGGGAAAGAAGCTTCTCAGCACTTCGGACAAATCAGTCCCTCCAAGTTGACACTTCTATCACCCACAGAACTGAAATACCCATGAGACTTTCAGAAGTCAACCTCATATGCAGCAACTCGAAAGAGCTAACCATGAAATCTAAATTGTTTAGCTGCTAAAGCATATAATCACATAAGCAATGAAATGACCATGCAATAGCTGTCCCAGATGGGTACAGCATTCCCTGAAAGCTAATGCCCAGCATCTCCCAGGAGCCAGCTTACAGCCAGTTACCCATTTTGTCTTTCCAAGTGGAAAGGTCACCAGAACAAATATGATCAGGAAGCAATGGCAAGGCAGTTCAGCCAATCTATTTCAAGCACCACGACAAAGAAAAGTAATTTAGTGTTATAATTAGAAACATGGAGAGGAAAAAGCTGATTTTGGAGAAGTGCTGCTGCTGGAACATTAGTATTGGTGCTGATAGGGCTAATCAGCTTGGAGAGGTGGAAGAGCGAAACCAAATAATGCATTTAGCATCTTCACGTAAACCAGGTTTGACACCACAATTGTCTGTTGTTGGGATTAAGTGCCAGGTTTAAAGGTGACCTTATAAGGGAGTTTTTAAAGAAGTAGGCTAGACAGTGTTTCAGGACTTTACTTTTAGAGCTCAAAAAACAAAAGCCACATGTCCCAATTTTTTTTTTTGTTCATATTTGATTACTACTTTTCAAGGAATATCAGCTATTGGTGTGTAGTTCACATTTTAAAACACAATTCATTTATCTTGTTAATGGCTGCAAGAAGAAGGGTGTTTCTACTCCTAGTTATGACAAGACCCACTTCTTGCAAATGACATGCATGAGCTGAAGTGCACAGGAAGGACTTTCAAACCTGTAACGCGTTTCTTTTGTTTGTATGATTCTATGATTTTCATTAGCTTCCCAAGAGATGCATCTGAATGTTCTCTGGGGAGGAGTAGGTGGAAACAACACAACAGAAGTAGTTTTCAATTTAAAGGAGACAGAGATTGCATCTTTAGTTATACAAATCCTATTGTGTAGCTAAATTTGGCCAATTTGCCTCGCATTTTCTTGGGAGGCAAAGTCATCTTTTTCCTTCTCTCACCCTAGTGACATTTCAGTGCCCCCTTGGCTGTCTCAGTGCTGTTGTTTGCAAAGCTGCGTTGTCAAAAGAATCAACACAATGTCTCGGCTTAGAAGTAATTATCCAAGAATAAAGAAGAAAAAAAGGCCAAAAACAGTGCACCATGTCATTGCATTCTGAGACACATTTGGGCAAGGAAGGATGTGTACATAGGGAAGAAGACAAAAAGATTGAAGGAAAAAAAGAGACAGCAGGAGGGAAGAAAAAGCGAATAGGAAGATAGGTTACAGAGGACACAAAGGAAAGATGCATTTTCATTCACTGCCACACTGCCTTTCCTCAGTATTCTGTTACCAGATTTCATCTTAGATCCTTCTGGCCTACTGATGTTAATCTTTTGAGGTAGTTAACTCAGTAGGAAAAGACAAAACACAGCAATACTGAAATTCCCTCTTTCTGTGTACCGTCAGAAAATGGAAATGGAACGCTAAAACAGAAAGCAAGGTCTTAACTGTAGCTGGTTAATTTGAACACAGGTGATGCAAATCAGTCATCCTACCATGCCTACTTGAAGTGCTTTTTCTCTGCCCGTGATTCCATACCTTCATAGGTTCCTACTTCCAGAAGGGTCCCACTTCGCTCCAACTCCAGAAACTTCTCCACAGTCAGAAAGTTATAGTCCACACCAGGCACTTCTCCTTCTCTCGGAGGGCGAGTTGTGCCTGAAAGAAGAAAAAAATAAATATTAACGTGTTAATTTTTCATCAGGTTTTAAAAGGGACAATAAAACTGATTATAAAGATAGAACAGTATCCAAAAAATACAATTCTATGATACACAGAAAGCAACGCCAGGAGTCCAGTTAGGAACCCACATAAAAACAGGACAAGACATACATTTCTGATGATGGTACTAGTTGTTCCACCAAACCACGGTAGTTTTGATATTCCCAGAAAGGCTTTCTGGCAAAGAATTATCTTGTACCACATGCAGAATCACAGCTGGAAGAGTACGGTATCTGGGAATATGCCAGCAATTACCTTCCTGCCATTAGCAGAGTGTGACTTCAACTTCGATAAAATTGCAATTCGTATTTTCAGATAAGGCAACTTCTGTCTTCCATTATTTCTGTGTCACTTTTTTCTAACCATGTATTCTTTCACATCACAGATTTCTTCTCCCTTATTTCATCTTATTACTGTATGTATGATTTTTGGTTTTGATTTTCATTCTACATTAAAAAAATACCATGAGGCAGTTTGGATGCACCATTCGCGTGCACCCACTAGAGAAACTGTCTGGAAACGCTTCTCATAATTCACCTACAAGCTCATCCCGGTTCAAGAAATACTCTTTCTTTTAAGTAATAATTCACACTGAACCTCTCTCTAGCACTCAACAATTTAAACATCACCCATGGAGAACAGGGCTCTGATCATTGCTGCTCTGCCAGCTCTGAAACCCTTCCCTTCCTACCAATTCCCAGCCCTTCGAAGCATGGTGTAAGATGAGTCATTTCACGACTTTTTGCTGAGATGGCTTGGGCCACCGCATTTTAGGTCAGTGAGCACAGCGTAATTGATTGGGATCCATTTCTGTTCAATAGCCTTTATTTTCCTTGACTCCAGAGACTAGGAAACATCTGAATTCTGTACATCTGGGATTAAATACAAATGACAGATTTAAAGACACCGGTGGAAACTGAACTTTAGAAGAAAGAATGGTGTTAGAAGGTTGCAGGTGTCTGATGGCTGTGGCCGCAACCAATCTGCTGGCTTGGGAGTGACTTCAGAGCTGTGGGAACCATTCCTAATATTTAATGAAGCGTGATTTCTCACTTCTTTGAGGCTTTCCCAACTCCTGGGCAGTACCTGTTCAGTGCATACAGTTTCTTAAACCTGCTATAAAAGAACTGAAGAAAATATAAAGAAAGTGAGTTTCTGGAAACTAATTGGGAAGATTCCAGCTCTCAGAAGTTGAAAGAGCATAAATTTACCATGCCTACATCTGGCAAATGTTTTCCTCAAGTGCCAGGGAAGCGGAAAATCTGCTTACGCCCTATTCATCCGAGAGACTGCTCAAGAGGTCAGTCTTGATGGAATGACACCCTCGAAACACTATCACTAGATTAGTTTCCTTGATAGACATCCACTTTCTCCAAAATCCTCCATTTCTTGTTTCAAAATAGAATCTGTCTCTCTTTCTCTCTCTCTCTCTCTCTCCCCTCCATCCCCTCTCTCATTTTATTCACCGTCAGCCTTCAGATAGCCTCTAAATTCCTGTGCTTTTGCTATCATTCCTTCTCTTGGAGCCGTGTGAACGGCTAAAGGCAGGAGGAAGAAAAGCAAAAAAGAAGACGGAGATGATGATGGATACCTTCACCCTACCAGCAGGACTATTCTTTCCTGTTTGAAAGGATTCAATTTGGCATTCTTTGAGTTCATGAATTCCTACAACGATTTTTACCAAGCAGCTTGCAGCAGAGGACAGCTGTCTTTCACAGACCTAGACCAGAGGAGGACTGGGCCTGCACTGCCTGAGCTGCTGCGTTTCTACCCAAGCCACGCTGCCCCACGCCTGGTGCTGCTGTGGATGTTCACACCGTGATGAGCCTCACCTGGGCATCGTGGGTCTTGGCCCCTGTTGGGTTCCCCTAAACCAGGCCCAGAAGAGGGCAGAAAGATCAAAAAGCTCCAGCAATATGTTCCCGGATGTGCTGTAGCTGCCCCACACCTGGAGCACAATGGAAGTGAGAATCAGACCCCGTAACGCTCCTCACCCTCGGCATCATCCAAGCGTCACCCCGAGCCACGCGAGCCGAGTGACAGAGACTGCGACGAACTTCTTCCCAGTAACTGACAGCACACGTTCATAAAACACAGAGATCAAGGAACTTCAAGATTCATTTTACTTTATCTTTTCGAGTTCTCATCTTTTCTTTATCTATATCTTCCCACGGAGAGTATTTATTAATCATTTTTTTTTTTCCTTCTGAATTTTTATAGCAGTGAAATTGCAGTCAGCAGTTTACTAGTGCTGGCTGCCTATTTGACATGACAATTATATCTCTGCCATAATTCCTCTGAGCCATTTTAATGGATCTATTTGTTTCATCTCAGTGTTCTTAATTTCCTGAATATGTTCAAGTCAAAAAATCGCAGATGTGCTTGCTATCAGCGCGATTGCCTGCAACACACGCTGAATGCATTAGGAACGCCAAGCCAGGGCGTAAAAGAAAAACATTACATCACAGAGATAACATTTGTCACCTCCCGTTGGGCTCCGGCAAGGAACAGGGGGGAAAATAAAAACAACACTGCTTAGGATATCTTATCTGGACCAAGGCGAAAAACCCAACAACTTTCCATGTCGCTGTCTAGAGCGAAGATTGCTTGCAGATGCTCGGGCTGTTATCCTGCTCCACATCTGAGCAAGTGTTCCTGAATGCGATTCAGAAAGGCAGGGGGAAGGGAAAACCCGCCTCCGTTTTTCTTGTAGCAGAATGACAGGCTGCCGGCTGGACACACGCCTGGCAGATGGCATTTCAAAGAGTTTTCATGAACCATCTGGGATGTGTACAATGATTACAAACCACACTTACAACAAAGCCAGAAGGGCTGCTTCGCGAGAGGGGTGGGGGGAGAGGGCGGGCGGAAAGAAAGCCTGGAAGAAAAGACAACCAAGGGGTGCGTAACCCAACTCGGGGACTTTTCCCAGGAATAGGACGCTGGGAATAACCAGCACCTTCCATCCCGAGCTCTTCTGCAGCCCCAAACAACCCTGCTGCTGCCCAGCACCGTCGCAGGCTGCAAGCTGCCGTCAGAGCTTTCTGCTGATAAACTCAGAATTGTAATTAAGTCTCTCGTTATTAATGTGATTTAATTATGTGCAAAGCATTGAGTGTGTCCGCCCTCCCCCCGTTAAATTGCATTTCAGCGTCCTTACTACAGGTTGGTCATCGCTGAAGAAGAGGGCTACGGAGGTGGCTGTGTATTTTATCGGAGCTAATAGCAGATCAGAGCACTGCTAATGACAGGATTAATTGAGCGCAATGAGTGCTGCAGACAGCCCAAACAAGAGTTAGATACTCCATTAGGAAAGGAGAGCCAATCATATCTAAATACGTTAACCTGCCTGCCATGTTTGCTCTGAAATATTAAGTGGCATCAAATCTTATTGCCATTAGGTAGCAATTTAGCTAATTAATTTGAGTTATGTCCCACTGCGTGACTAGCTCAGAATTGCTAATGCTACAACACGAAGAAACCGAAGGAGAAACCGAGTGGTTACTGACTCCTTCTGTACATTTAATGATTCATAAACTTTCACAATTTGGCTAAAATGTCCCACAACATATAAAAGTTGGTATAAAAACGAATGCGGAGTGGAACTGCTCAGATCTTCTACAACCACAAAAAAATAAATACGGCTGTTGGTTGGCATTGCAGGTCTCACTTTTTCTCTGGCTCTGGGGAGGTAAAACTGCATTTGGGTGGCCCTGATGGGAGGTGAAATGTCTGCTGAGCTGTTGCTTTGGTTGTCACGCTCAAGCTGGTGGCATCCGAGATGATCCATGCACCATTAATGGCCAGGGCACAGAAAAGGGATCTCCTCTTGGGCTGGAGACCACACCTGAGAAAGTGCTCGCAGACACAGGTGAGCTTGCCTGAGGAGAGCCCCGTGCTACACTAACTAAATTAATTAAATTAAAGCTTCTCATCCATGCCCAGAGTAACTGGACTATGGCTCAGATGTACTGATGACAATCAACTATTACTCTGAATAATTTAAGTGCCCATTTAAAAGACAAATAGCTACTGTTATTATGTTGCCTATCAACCATGCTGACAATTACCCAACATGAGCCTCAATTATAGCATGGCCAGATTGTTAATATGTGATTCAGGGGCTGTTTAGCTCCTTATCAATCTACCATGGCCTCATGTTAAGCTGTTAATAGCCACTGATGCCCTGCTGCTAAATTAATCAGAATCTTGCTTATTGTAACCTAAAAATAAGACTTCAAAGAGGCCATAGTCACTTCAGTTTTCTCCTTAAAAAAAAGAAAAAAAAAAGAAAAAAAAAAGAAAAACAGTTTTTGAGCAGTAATTCTGTAACCACGCATCCAAACAGCCTCTAGAGTGTTATTGAGAAGTTAACTTCTCCAGGGCAGAGCACCTACATCTCCCCATTGCATTTCTGCAAGCTCCTTACCCAATTCCACTGCCTGGCAGTGATATAATGGTGAGCCTACAAAACACAGCTCAGCAGACCACAAGTCATTTAACTTCTCGTCTCCACTGTCCAGATTCTCTTAAAATGACAAAATGTGGGAATTGCACACTGAGGGTACTGATGTGGCTGCTACAGGCGTATTTTCTATAAGCCCCAGCCAGTGGTGGTACCACAGGTGAGGGAAGTGCAGTAGGGAAGGTTTCGATGCACGGTGTGCAGGGATGTCACCGACTCACAGAGCTGCAGGGCTGAGCGCTGCTGCGGGGGTTTGCCAACAGGCTGCCTGCAGGCGGGCTAGAAGGAAGGATGCTGCTCTTGCTGTTGCTCTTGCAGGCTGATATTTCTGTTCATTCAGCAAGCGATTCCTCTCCTTGCCTACCTCGAAAAAATCTTCAGCTGCTGAGGAAGAAACACGCTAGGAAAAAAGCCCCTCTGTGCTCTGCGCAGCGCTCAGAGGTCACCTTCTTCCCTCGTGTCACGAGATAATTTGGAAAGCCTGCTCCGGCTCTCCTGCATCTGTCACCTCCAGTGCCAGATAACTGGAAGGCAGGGCAAACTCCACAGATCTGCTGATGGCAAGCAGAGAAGGGAAGAGACAGACAAAACCTGGTCTGCCTCCAGAAGAAGCAACCTGATTAGCGGCCGGGCTGAAGGCAGAACTTATCTGCAACACCGCGTTAGAAATGGCCTTATCTACATTAACAAAAAATAAAGTGTAACCTGTCTGTAAGCAAATGCTGTACGCAGAGCTGCTTCATGCTATAGATTCCAGGGGTTATCCAAACTAAGACTGCTGACATTATTTTCTAACAGCAGCAGAAGGAACTGTGTTTGGACACAGGTGCGTTGTCCATTATTCAGGTGCCTGTCCCCATTTACCTACGGTAAGGGGTGCAATTTATAGTTGTAATTCCAGAAAACACATAAGTTTTAGAAAGCCTTAGTCTGTTACAAATCAAAGATGCTCAATTTAGAAACACAATTTTCTCTGGAAACTCCCAACTCAGGAAACCCATTCTGGGATTTTAGATGTTGTCTGTCCCTTCTCCAGCCATCGACTCGATACCTGTAAGCCACACAAACGTGACAAGCATCCCAAGCGTCTTGGTGGTGAAGTAGAAATTCAGTCCAAAGGAGAACGTGCTCTGTCACTAGACATTAATTCCCAGCTTTGTTAATGATGCATGTGCAGGAACAGATGCTGATTGACTCTTCCTGGCCACACAGACGACTGCAGTACTACAAGCAAAATTTCTGGCAGCACAGTCTGCAGCAATGACTGATTAAACCCAGAAAGCAGCTGACCAAGACAAAGCTATCTTTCTAGAGAGACATTTCAGAGAGAAATGAATTTCTTGCCTACAGTTTACATTTTTTGTCTATAAGGAAGATGGAAGGGATTTGTCCAAAGAGCTCGCTATCTCCTCCTGCTCCCACCAGCCTCTCCAGCAACTCTCCTGGGGCAAAGCTGGATCCCTCAGCCTGGGGGGATCCCCTCTTGCTCAAAGGACCGTGCTGTGCACACACCAAGCAATGAGGCTGACCCTTGGCACACGTAAAAGCTGCTCTCCCTCTTTCTGAGGCACTGCTGCATCTCTCAGCTCCTTTCTGAGGAAGAAGCACCGCCGGCCTGGAGCCTCCCTGGAGAAATGATTCAGCCAAGCCGCGCTGCAACGGCTCGGGGTTTGCACACCCTCAAGGCAGCACGTTATTTTTGTCCCTTCTAAATCTATTCTTGGTATTCCTGCGGCCCTCACTGCCACTGAATGAGAACACTGATAATCTTCAACACATTTATCTCTGTAGTGTTTGGAGGTAGGGAAAGCAGTTTTTTTTTTCCCTGTCTTATAGCACCAGGATGAAAGATGAGCCAGACCCAGGCTCTCAAAGGACTTCAGGAGCCTAATTCCAGAGAAATCAATGGGATTTAGGAAACCTTACATATCAGGGCCTAACAGATTAAAAGACAAAAATAACTTGCTGCTGCTTTGGGGCTTTGCAAGCTTGTGAATGTGCAGTGAAACACCGTGCCGTGGCTACGCAAAGCCAATTCGAATACGGGGTTTTGTTCTGGACCGCAATATTCAATTCCAAGAAACTGATCATTATTCAATGACCACAAGATGTAAGGGTTCAAAAACTGCCACAATTCCCAAGAAAGCCACTTAAACAGGTCTTTTTCTAAGGATCTTAAAAAAAAAAAAAAAAAAAAAAAGTATTCTGGCAGCGAATAAAACATGAGGAATAAATGTTCTCATGTTCGCAGCAGCAGCAGCTCGCCTTCTGGATCCCTCTCTTTGAGCAATTGCTGTTACCTCAGACACCTGCAGCCGAATCCCTCTCATTTCCCACAAGATGGGACACCCACCAAGAAGATTAAACTTCGTGAACTAATGAGTTTGCCATTAATCCTGTGCTCACTGAGTCCAACAGCATGACACCCACTAATTTAAATTGTGAGCGCCTGATGAAAAAGCAAACGTACCTACGCGGTGAGAGGACCTCAGATGTAACTAGGCACTGTTTTATTCTAATATATGGATTAGTGTAATAAAGTGTAATTTTATAAATCAATAAAGCTGTAGTAATGAGATTGCACTGCAATGTTCTGCTTTTAAAAACTGGCAAAGAAATGAATGAAAATTGCCACTGGTGTAAGCGTGTGTGTGTGACTTGTGGGAAGTGAAATCAGCTGAAAGTAAATTAACAGTGCCATTATATGTTTGCATCTATATTCACTTTCTCTCATATATACATTTCTAGAAGTCTAGATAATGCTACAACCATGTCTCACACCATTACTTCAGAAGGTCCACCTTTACTGCCTGTAAGAAGTGTTGACATATTTCCCGCAGCAGGAGAGATTTTGACTGCTGCGTCCAGCCGTGCACATCTGTACTAAACACGATGGACCAAAGGTGTTGGGGTGGGTGCTCTCTGCCACCAGCTGCTCAAAATGACTTTGAAATCACAGGACATGTGGGATGCAGGGTAGCTCCCATGAAAACAGCACTTTTAAACAAATACCTCATTGGGTTATTCGCACTTCCCCACTGTAGAAAGTCGTGTATCTGAAAGCACAACCTATCTCGTAGGAGTTATCATTTTTTCTCATGGCCATTTGCAAAGCTATCCGATTTCTACGAATTGCCAAACAGGAGGTGTTGCCCAGGCTGAGAATTTTGTGAGCCAAGGAGTATTGCTTTTTTTATTTAAAACCTGGATACTAAGGAAATTTAATCTCCCCCAAACTAGGTAACCTATTCCCTATTTTACTCCAAGGTTTCAGCGTCCTGTGGACAGATACTGGAATTATGCTCACACTAAATTGGGTATCCGACATAGACCAAACACCTGCAGTACTTCAATTCTGTTTATATCCAAAAACAATATTTACTCTTGACACCTATACACATATGTGCAGATATATCCATGAAAAGACATTCTGCACTTTAGAGCCACAGCAATAGATTATTTGATGTCCATTTGCTCAGCTGCTTCAACAAAGATTGCTTTCCTCCCTGGCTGTTTGTCTTCTGAGGCCGTTTGTGCTGCTGAGATAAGTACAACACAATGTGGGACAGCCCTGCTTGGGTGTGATAGAAAACTCTTTTTGTTGCCCTTAATTGCCCTTCTAGCAGACCTTCAATTTGCATTTAAAAGTCTTAATAAAACAGCTCACCTAACAGCATGTGCCTATAACTAGATCAGTTCATTAGTCTAATCTCTAGAAATTCCACTATAGAAAGAGAGAGTTCTATAAAACCAACACGTTTATCTCTGAGATGCTGCCTGATGTTTGTTTCTGTGACCAAATCTTCTCTGACCATGAAAGAAAGAGCATCCATCACACTTCCACAGGACATCAATATAGTTATTTAAAGCAGTCTCTTCCCTGAACAGCAGACACTGGAGATACCGTCACCACGGTATATGTTTTCCCCTAGCCCAGAGCTGCGAAACGCTTTGAACCTAATGGACTTCCAACCGTGATAACCTCATCACACTCTTACAAAGTCACAAGTCTCCTGTGGCCCTTCGATTTTTGGCAAGACAGAAGTCTGCCCACTTACCAACCCTGGGCTAAGACAGGTCTTGTTCCCAGACAAATCCTCTCCAAGCCTTGCTTGGTGGTTTTCCAGCTTCGTATTCATTACTGACCAAAAAATGCAAATGCATCAGATATAGCAAGAAGTATGCAGATTATAGAAACATGCAGTTATAGAGCCATATGGATGCACTTACTGTGAAATGCAAGGGAAGGACTAGAACAGACAGCAAATCCACCCAGCAATATGCCCATTTAGGCACTATTCCCTACAGATTCTGTCCCTTAATTTTACCTGTTCTTAACTGCTACCAATTTTTCTCTCTCTCTCTTTTTTTTTTTTTTTTCCCCCAGTAGCTCTGTATGCCTAGCACGCTTTGGTTTTCCATGATTGCTAACGCTTTAGCTGGCTGAATAGATTCTTCTGGTTTGCTTTCTGTAACGTTGTGATTAGGTGACTGCTCAGGATGCTGAAAAAATGCCAAATGTTCAGGAGTTGATTGGTGTTTGAGTTTAGGATTCATCCCCATTGATAATTGGAAGCATTAGAACATGAAAGAAAACAAATACATAAATTCTAATTTTTTCTTACCTCGCTGAAGTAAAAACTGTTGGAATATTTTACTGGGTGCAGTTCCCTTGCTGTAAGTTCTACACTACCAGTTCTAACACAGCAAAAACTTATTAGTCCTTACAGCTTTGTGAGAGCAATAAAATACTAGAGAAAACCCAAGTTACAACACATATTCCTCATGTTTAATTAAAGCATTCCCCGATCCAGGAAGCCTGCTGGTTAGTCAGCACACACCTCTGCGGTCTGAAGCTATCTGTCACACCACTGATAACACACGCAGCCTTCTCCATTTGTGTGCTTCGGGTTAGGTTTTTTGTTGTTGCTGTTGTTTCGGTTGTACACAAATAATGAAAACCTCGCCTCCCAAACCTGTCATCACCTCGGTATTTCACAGGATGTGTACCCACGGAGTGTTTTACAGCGCCTTTCTGAAGCCAAGCACCACCCCTACAAAATCCTCCAGCGCTCAGACTGGGGACAATGACACAGTGTTTGGCTTAAATGGTCTTTGCTTCATTTCATCTGATTACTTCTAGTTATACCTTCTCTCTGCTAAATGTCCCTGCGTAGGCATTTAGAGCTCTGCCTTCACACAAAACAATCAGTCCATCACACTACACGCTTTGCCATTTTATTAGCTTCTCGCAAGTCATTTTCTACAAGTGCCCCCATTTTAAATGCCATTTTAAGCCCGCTTGCCATTTTCTCAATGCCCTTCTGGTACGGACTGGCCAACAGACAATGCAAGACAGCACACTGAGCTGTAACACCAGCTGCTCCCACCTTCACCGCAGTAATTCCAGAGTATCTGAAGGTCCCCACTGTCACTGGTTTGGATCCAACATAAATAAGCTGCACGCAACAATTATCCTCGTGCAACTGTTTGGCAGCCCAAACAAAATGAGCTGTTCCTTGTCCTGCGTCCAATTCCCAACAAACAGAAGCACCACCAGCTTTTAGCTCATACCTGTGTCAGGTTCACGCGGAGAATAAAGAAAAAAACACAGTTATTTTTTCAGCTTAGACACGGTCAGTGGAGGACATTGTGATCAGGGGTGTTGAGAAAGCAGTCGGCCCAGAAATTTGCTTTCTCGCAGTACCAGATCAGCCAACTCCTGCGAAATGAATGTCTGAAAATACACAATCAGATCTCGGCTTTAGAAAAACTCTATAATGAGATTCTCTCCAAAGTCCCGATGTGTTACTTGATTTAGAGGACAGTCGGGTGATTATCAGAGACAGAATGCTTTTCTTCAGCACAAGGATGTCATATAGCAGATAAGACTGTATCAAAAAATAAAGTTTAAACCCAAACTCCAGCACTTACATTCAAAGCGTGAGGCATTTATCCTGTGACAAGCGCGTTGAGTCCTTCAGATGACTGATGCAGGTGACACCACTCTGCCAGATGGATGCTGGCACAAAATCCTCATGGCACTCGCTGCAAATCACCTGCTTAGCTTAAAGCACACAGGTGCACGCAACAGCTTCAAGGCTAATTTCCATGCCTCGTGTTAAAGATGTGCTCAAGTTTTTGCAGGATAGAGGCAATAAATGTTCTGAGGATCTAAAAAATGTTTCTCTCGCCCTGCCAAGGAAGCGTTGTAGTAAAGCAAAAGAGCACCTGGAGATGAATCCCGGATACCCCTGCAACTGCAGGGTGAGGGGGAGCAGAGCCCAGTGGATGTGACAGATTCATTGCTGGCATTTTAAATATTTTAAATACCAACAAAATAGCCCCCTAACATCCACCACAAAATCTGAGCAACTCCCACTTGTCGATATATTCAGAATTCCTTCTGCAAGGTTGAAAGACTGAAACTGCACCCATTTTTTGGATGGGTTACGGAGCCACGCAGCGACTGTGCTGGCAGCCCCAGCTCTGAGCTGACGGGGAAGCAGAAGAGCAGCAGGTCACTCGTGCCCCACGAGTTTTGGCTTTGTTTGGGGGCTAATGGCATTACGTGCTCCGTGATGCTGATCTGTTGAGATAAAAGTGACAGCCCTCGGTGACGGCTTCATCAGAGGGAACTGCTGACTCAATATTTAGGCGTAGCAGCAAGAGCTGTTTATGTGCATACATTGAAAAACAACAGATGACTTGTAGAGCAAAACACATGGGCAACATTCTCTCTCTCGAGGCAATACAAAAGAGCCAAAGTAGCTAAAGCACATTTCCACAGTGACTGTGCAGTAAGGTAAATTAGAGCTCTATATAGCCATCATCCATTATCCCGTATATTTTTAGCAACGCTAAGATGAATAACTGCAAGGAGCCAATGAAACCACATTACAAAGAAATATACGTCCTTTAGATAAACTGCCACTCCTTCCTCTCAGGTCACTTCACAACTCAACAGAAGATTAAAGTTTGAAACATCCACTATAGCATTCTTCCTACTGCTATTGCCATTTGTTTAGGTTATGCTTCACAATTTTTAGATGAACGAATTACATTCATTATCATTTCTCTCTCCAACTGTTAAGCCAAATTAAGCTACTTCCAGAGGCTAAGGAGAAAGTGCAATTATTAATGCTTCCAAACATCCATTTTGGGGCAACAAAAAGTGGTGAGGGGAAAACTGCTAAGATTTGAAAAAACATAATTTGTCTATCACACAAATACTACACTCTCCCCTTATTGCTGTAGCTGTCTCACCTATAAGAACGTCACTTGAGATAGGTCAAGACTGTAAGCAAGTGTATTTGAAAATCACAGCTCTGAGACTTTCATCAAAATACATTAAAAGTCATTAAATTTGTGTTTCCTTGGAGTCAACTCTACGTGGTTAGCGCTGCAGGACCCGGAGGAGATTCATCTCTCCTCCAACCCTCTCGGTCCTTCCCAGGCCTCCATCAGAGCCTACGCAGCTGTGATTCAGAGAGCTGAAGCTGATTTCCTGAATCATTTTGCTCAATGGGAATCTCATTTATTATTGAAAATAACAGAAACTTGACCTTCCCTGGAGACTTTTACAGAAGTTCAGACCAAAGGTGAATTTGTCCAACCTGCATAATGCAAGTCAATTCCTCCCTGGGTGAAGCAGCATTCAAAGTGAACGAGGCTGGCAGAATTGAACCTTTTGTGCATAATTAATGTAACCATCGATCAGAGAAAGCTTAGATTCAGAATTTTTCTGCGAGATAAATGCACAAGGATGAACTACACTTTTAAAGAGTTTAACTTAGAGAAAGTGTCTTCGATTAACCATTCTCTTGCTAGTGCAAACTTCAGCGGATGCTTTCCATGGAGCACACGTGGGTTTCATTCAGCAGAAATGGTTGACAGTAAATGATGCCAGTTGTGACTCTCGCTTGTCACAGATCAAGATACAATACCCCTCGAGCACAAGTAAGTGATTTCCTGGGCTATTCTCCACTTGGTATGTGTAAGCAATTCCCATTAGTGTCAATGGGAGTTATGCATGCGACCATGAGAAGTCACCAATTAAAGCTCAAGTGCTGAAGATATCTACAGGCTATTTGATGTACTATTCCATGATCTTTAGCTCATACTCCTTATCTTTTGGGGAAACATGGCTACAGGGCTTCCACAATGTGTGAATTTACAAATAATAACGTATTAATCCGGACTGGTATACATGCTAACCAGGTAGCAATGGTCACATATTTATATAATTGGATTTATAAAACTGCTCATTCTCAGCCAGACACCACTCGCTGTCCCTCTCCCCAGGCCTAATGATAGTGCAAAGAAAGATAAGCTGTTAGTAAGAAGTCTGTTTTGTAAGATCTGTATTACAGACACAGCTCAGTATTTCAAGGACTGGCTGATGGAACATGTCTACTTGATGGCATCCTATTTTTTCACGCACCTTTCCCATGCAAAGGACTTCAGATTCTCTGGATGATATTTAAATATCTAGGTAAAGGCTAGGTTTTCCAAAGCTCTGGACTATTACAAGTCACTTATAGGCAAATTTTCAAAGAGTTCAGCATCACAAAATACAAGCTTGGAGGAAGACTGGCTGCAATAGCAGACAGTTGTGATAACCTCAATACTCCAACATAGCTATTTCAATTGTTGATACAAAATCCTATAGAACTAGTTTGTCTCTGGGGCTGAGGGAGAGCAGAAGGTACGGTCACTGCGAGAAAGAAAGGGGCCTCTTTAAGAGACACACATTTATCTTAGGAGCGATGCTTTTTTCTGATTTTCTAACTTTCAGGGCAACACCAGCCCTTCTTTCCATCATGAAAAAGGCAAGGTTTGAAGTAAATGGATGGTCCACCGACAGCACATACCAGCAGTGTTAAGGTACCATTAGTAGAGAACTCCTGCTGGCAACTACAATTGGCCCTAATGGCCAGGCTCTTGGAAACCACGAAGGACAGAAAGCCGACCCTCCCATCACACCTTTCAGGGATGATGCCTGGGCAGAGCAACTCTTGCCATGAGGTACAGGAATGGACTAAATGACGTCCTTCAAGGTCTCCTCTCTTTCTGCAAATCACAAGAGCTGGCCATGCTGTAATCACGTACTAAAAATTCCAGGAGGGAGGCAGAGTTGTTCTAAGTTTAATGTGTGTCAGAGTTGTAGTAAAGTGTGCTGCTAGAACAGGATTATTATTATATATTTTTTAAATGTATCCAAGCCAACTCATTCATCTGTTTATAGAGTATCTCTCTTAAAAGGAGTTTTTACACAGGGTACATCTACATTGCAGTCACTCGAGGACAAAGCTCAGCAGCCAAGTATTTATGGATTTCTTAGGGCAGGTGCTGCAGCTTGCCAAGGGCAGGAGGCTGTGCAACTGGATTATGAGCAACGCACCTTCATATCCAGCCAGGGATCTTTACACACCTCTGATCACCACTTAACAGCGCAGACAGACCACACGCTCCCCTCCACGCGCAGGCTTATACGGATTCACGTTGCAGATCAAAGGTTTAAGAGTTCAGGAGATGCTGAGTTTCCACACGGGTGAGCATGATGCCGCGTGCTCAGGCTGCTCCCTGCTCCCTCCCCATCCCCTCCTCACCTCCATGTGCCCCTTCCCTCCTGGTCCTTAGACACCTCGTGGCCTCCCATTTCTGGCTCATCCTTGCATCACTTCAGGCAGCACAGCCTGGCAGCCCTCGGTAGTTGCATTTGGATTTAAACAATACCAACTAATTTTAAATGATGTTCTGTATAACCTTGGAAACAGCTGTGCGTGATGATCGTGGTCCAGGCACATAAATGCTTTTAAATGACGATGGAAAAAGCTCGTTTAGAGAAACAAAAATGCATTAAATGAAATGAACTGCCTGTGCTGTTCAGCTCTGAGAGTTGTGCAGAGCTGTAGTTTTTTGGCCTAGCACATCAGGAGCTTTTACTGGAGGGGTTCATTATATTTCTTTTCACAGCAGTTCAAGGAATGCCCCCTTCCCTCCCACTTCAAGTCTCCCCAGTAAAAGCACGGGTGCTAAGATCAGAAACTTTTCCAAATGGGCCTTCGATTAAAATCTCCTGGAAGGAAAATGGTCGAGTTGCCTATCTTCAACTTGTCTTTGGTCTCAGCATTTGCTGCCCTCTTGAACAGAAACAGGTGGGATCAGAAGGAAAAACTTCTGCTTTTTGTATCACTCCAATTATGCCAGCCCTGCCCCCATCATACACTGATATTTCTGGAGCACGTTAGGTGTTAAACATCAAATTCTCCCTTCCTTGGCCTCTCCCCCCTCCATGCAAAGGCCTGTGAGCAACCTCCTAGAGTGTCTCCTGGAGACTGGAAATGCACCTTAGCAGCACGTGTGGTGGTCTGCAGGTGGGACCACACCTCAGTTAGGAGAGCAGAGGGAAACGCCAGGGCTAGGCCATCCCTTCTGGGAGAAGAGAGCCAGCTCACCAAGAGCCTTCTAGGCTAAATTTTCAACTCACCTTCAATGCAGACCCTCCCTTACTTCCCACACCTCCACCTGCTCCACATTATGGTTCGGTGAAAGACGAAGTTGTGCAATATGATTAAGGGCTATTTTATAGGGTTTTCTCATTTTCTACAGCCCAGGCTCAGAAGCAGTGTTTGTCACGGGACATCAGAGCATTACAGACCTGTCATCACCTTCTAGGTTTTTAAGAGGGTCTCACATGGACAGCCTCCTGCCCTTGCTTCTCTCTTCATGCATCTCCCAAAAGGAAGACAAATGGATAATACTTAATTACCCTGCTCTGCATGTTTCACCTCTCTTCAGCTCAGTGAAAATAAGCAAGACGTTACTGCACAAGCCTAGGTCCCCACAAACACACAAATAAGGCTCAGTGGCGTGAGACAGGAAAGCATTACCCCTTTGAAGCTCTGCTGACACACGGATCTGGGCTTCATTATCACCCCCGGAGTTCAGAGCACTGCTTGCTATAATTAGACACGTGCCAAAACTCAGGCAGAGCACTGCAGCCATCGCTGGTCACTCTGCTGAGATGAGCCTGATAACCAGCAGACCAGGAGTCCTTAAAGAGAGACCGAGTCCCTCCCTCTTCTCCTGTTTGAAAAACACCACGCTGAATGTTTTAAAGACCATCGGGTCGGCTCATACTGCTGAGACCCCAGGGGCCTTGGCAAATGCCAAGCTCCTGCTCATAATTCATGTCATAAAAGGGGCTGGGGGTAGCAGGAGGGGGAGGACAGACTGGGCAGTGAGAAAAATGCCACTGGAAACTTCAGGAAAAAAACGCCATGAAAAGCTGACCTTTGCAAAACAGACTGGCATGCCAAGTACCATTTTCATAACTGATTAAATATATATAAAAGATTGTACACAACCGTATTATTAGATTGTTAAATATGTATACTCAAATGTCTCCCGGAGTAGAATAGCTC
Organism: Netta rufina; assembly: GCF_964035555.1. Classification (NCBI taxonomy): domain Eukaryota; kingdom Metazoa; phylum Chordata; class Aves; order Anseriformes; family Anatidae; genus Netta; species Netta rufina. Next base: position 16,562,801 of record NC_140133.1, read on the forward strand.
TGCAGGAGCCATTCCTCACCCTTAGTAAATATTCAGGACGTTTTGGCATACTTGCTACATTTTTAATACTGGAATCCTCATCTATTTTTTCCCTTTGTTACACAAATCTGCAAATACTTTAGGGTCTGTGCACTACTGATCTTTCCACAGCCATTCTTGTCACTAACTTCAGATGCTTAATACTTTAGTAAAACTGTAATTGGCCACCGTTCATTACGAGCTTTCTAAACAGGAGAGAAATGTTTATTGCTTTACACCCAAGTCCCGCGGCGTGCTGCATACCACCCGGTCTGACAGCGAGCAAGGTTCAAGTTCAACAACGTGTTTAACCAACTCACATCCCAAAGAGGAATTTTTTGGTCTGGGTTTCCGTAACCATTTAAAGGCTGATTGCTCTCACCTTATTTCTCACCACTGGAGCAGCCGTAACGCTAAAGTGAGTTTTTATATTCCACATTTCAAGGTACTGAAAGTAGGGGGCTCTAACTGAAATGCTGACATTATCCAGCTATGGTGGTGCAACCTCTCCACCATAATTACGTGCAGTTAGAGATAATAAGCGCTGCTGATTCAGGAGGAATATCTGATTGGGCAGGAAAATGGAGAAGTGTTGGATAATCTATTTCCTGAGTGGCAACAGCAGGCCTAAAGAGCGTAAGCAGAGGAACAGAGTTGGTAAGGAAACGACAACAAAGTCCAATCACGAATCCTTAGAGATGCTCTTACTCCTTTTATTGTTCATGTGATTGCAAGAGACCTAAAGGACTCATTCAGGACCCGTGTTAAAAGGACATCACCAAGTTCCCTGCACGGATGGCAGGGGAAGGTCTGATTATGTGGCTGAGACGCTGGATGCCCAGGTGAGAGAGCAGAGAGCACTGATTTTCAAAAGAACTGTGTTCCTCCCAGCCCTCTTAAAAATCAAATGCCTTCAAAGTATCTCAAATTCAGCATCGAAAATGAAGGCACACAGAAAAGACTCACAACACGCATGCAATGCTACTTTTAAAACTGTCTGAATAACCGGCAAAAATTGCCTTGAAATTACTGATATTATAAGGAAAAAAGCCTAATAAAACCGATAAAACTGTTTCAACCGGTTATTTTTTGTTTAAAGAGGGACGGGTAGGCTCTTTCTCTCCTTCCTCTTCTTTGTACCTTGGCCTTGGGGGTGGGGTGGGGAAGGGAAGAAGACTTTTGGTGAAAACTGTTCAGCGATTTTTATGTTTTCCCATACGTCTTCTTTTACCAGAGCTCATTCTAACTACCTACACACCGAATTTCCCACAAGATGATAAATATCTTGTTCGATTGATACAAAAAGTTCCAAATGCCACACTGTGATTGGCTCTAATTACTATTAATAAATGCATAATGAAAGTTGATAAGATTAACAAACCATTCGGAAAATTTCTTTCTACATTCACTCTACAGCATGAACTCCAAATTAACGGCAAGGCCAGCTGGCTATTAATAATTCCCAGATTAACAAAATGCAAGCAGCTCGCACAAGGATGAGCTTGGATTTTGCAACGCAAAATACCTGGGTAAATATTTAGCATAAAAGAAAAAAAAGGTAAAAGTTGCTGTTTGCCTAGGATGGGGTGTTATGGAAACAGATACAGCGGCTTTGCAACGTTTACCCCAAAAGGAGTGCAGGCACCAAGAGATGGGAGCACATCGCCCTTTCCCACCCAGCGGGACAGATGAGCCCACTGGTACCTGTTTGAAAAACCTGGTCCCTGTCTCCTTCCATCCCCCCAAAGCCACCCCAATCACCCACCACAGGGGGCCAGGGAGGGAATACACACTTTCTGGTTGGCTTCCCATGTGTCGGATGCTTTAGGGCATTTCCAATTTAATATGTATTTCTTTTTAAAGTTAGTGGGATTGAAATAAATCCATACCGTTTGCCAATTCCCAGCTTATGTAATCAAAGTCAACTGTGCATTCATAAATTCCTCCCTTCTCTGCGAGCTGATCTGACAGTAGTGGGGGGGGGGGAAATGTAACAGGGAAAATATTCTCCTGTGGCACTGTCTTGATTTCCCCAGGAAAATAAAATGCCTTCGGTTTATAATGGGCTGGTAATGAAATAAACATTTTGAAATCCATAAAGGAACCTCAATAATAAGGTCTTTAAAAACTGCAGGCACAGACAAAGCAAGGAAAAAAAAAAAAAGGCAGAAATATGCCTGAAATTAAGTGGAGACAAATCACCAAGCCACAGACACGGCGAAGCCCAGCAATAGGCTCACCAGGAGAGGAAAGGGAGAGGATCCATTCAGCAGCGTAAGCTCACACAGCCAGCATCTGCCTCCACCCCACGCTAAACAAAACAAAGTCACGGCAGCTCCAGCGGTGGTCACTTACAAAGAACACCTAACTGGAGCTAGGTACACGGGAAGATCGGAGTTTTAAAGCCTTTTGTCTGCTCAGCCGGGCTCCCTGGTTAAATAAAAGTCTGCTGCTCCTCCCGACTGCAAGCCAGGCATTTGCATGGCTTAAAATGGCTGCAGCAGTTCAGGGCTCCTCCAACTTCTTGTAGGCAAGACCGCAGAGCACGGGAGAGGGGTGTCTTTCCTGGCTATACACTATTTTAAATTTAACAAAGCCATTGTAATTAGTCCCCTGAGTACCCCTCCAGTCACAGCTTCAGCTCCCAGCACTTGCTGTATGCTATGCAGTAATTATGCTACCAAGCTGTCAGAGCTTCCTTATCTGCATGCAAATTAGTTCATATGCTATACATCTGCTATAATGACAGTATTAAAACAAGAATTTTATAATGAAGCCGTCCTCTTTACAGCAACACAGCACAATTACTTTATTAACATCCTGCATATCGACGTCTGTAACCGCTCCCAGTCAAACAGCCAAGTTTTCCCTTCCTCCGTGCAGCGAGATCACCTCCACCTCTCTCCCCGCGCCTTTCAGCAAATGCAAAGAACAAGGACGGGAATTTCTCAGCTACCTCTGTCTAACACCGCTCCTTCATTGTTCCCGGGGAAGTACCGCACCAAATGCCATTAAGCGCGACTAGGTGAATAAATATTCCCAGAACGCTCCGAAAGGTTAGGAGATGAAACAGTCATAATCAAATCAGCAGCTGCTCGCTCCCAGCCTTGACATCAATCATCGGCTTCTGCCGACTGCGAGCGCCGCGGCCAAACGGCGGCGGGAGGGGGCTGCATCCCCCCGCCAACACACTGAGCAAAAAGAGGTGCCAAGAGCAGAAGGAAGCACGGGGCGAGCAAAACCTCTGAGTGGGCAACTCCACAGACCTGGTGCCACCACAAAAGGCTTCTGTCTGGCGAAGACATGCCGGTGTTGGAGGGGAGATCCCAAGGCACCGCTGCCTCCGCCCCTCGCCGCGGTGTGTGGGTGCTCCATGTGCCCACCGAGCATCCTTGCCTCGCAGAAACATTGGTGTTGGGACACTTCAATAGGTCACGAACCTCTTTGCCAGCTTGGGTTTTGGAAGAAGTGTGCAGTTCTCTCTCTACAGAGCTTGTTCACAGTGACTGACCTCAAAGAAATGAAATCGATAGAGGACTTCACTAATTTCCTGGTGGGCGTTCCATGGTTCTTCTCTTCATTACCTTTTGAGCTCAGGTGCTTTTTTTCCCCTTCCCTTTAGCTGTAAGCTATGTGATCAGCCCTAAACCTTCAAATAAATATTTACATGTAATTTTCAAATACTTTATTTTTAGCTCAGTTATTAACCTCCCAGTTTGCATTACCACACACCACTAGTGCTTTGGGGGAGCTGCTGGGATCACCACTCCAACCCTCTTGCAGGGGCATACCCTGGACCCAGGCAGCTGCGTCTCCAGTGTAATAAGGGGAGGTGATTAATAACAGGGGAATATCAATTTAGGGACACTTCTATAAACTGATACAGATTACTTGCACTTTTGACCAAATGGCTACTCTTTGTAAGTCTGTTTGGGGATACAATAGTTGTGCTTTGTGGGTATCCTCCCCGAGCAGGAACAGAGGCATGTGAAAGTTGAAAAAAAAATAATCAACTTTTCCCCTTTTCATGTTCTATTTCCCTAAGCACCAGAAAGGTGTGGGTAGGTCTCAGCCAAAGTTTGAGCACTACTTTGTTCTTCATGCAAATCACCTCTTTCATCAATTATCTTAAAGCCATTTATAAACATGCCGGCCGTTTCAAAGCCAGGAGGAGATAGGTGAGAATTACCATGGACAGCACAAAGATACTCAGATAGGGAACAAACCCAAACGTCCTTTTGAAACCTGTACTTACAGCTTCAGTAAAGCTCTAAGCATTGACACCGCTGTGCATAAAACAACAAACAAAAGAGCCAGGAAAAGGCATGGAGCAATGCTGCTTTCTCCCCTACAAAAGCAGGTTTTATTTTTGTCAGCATAACCTGTAGTTTGCTGGGTTTCTGTGAGACCAAATATTTGATCAATTTATGAAAGGGATGGTATCGTGTGTTTGCCTGAAAGAATGGGGTCACCAGATTTCACGACCCTGGATTTGATACCAGCACTCGGTTCCCATGAGACGAGTACCAAATTGCCTTTTTCCCGGGGGAAAATAGGAAACAAAATCAGGATATATCCCCGTCCTCCCGCAGCTACTAACAAGACCTTGTGTAGCCTTTGACACCACCCCATGAAATAACACAACACAAGCCGCCTTATTAGCGCTCAGTGTGCTCCTACCCACACGGGCTGCCCTTTCAGAGCAGCCAGTTTTGCAACGAGCAGCTCAGTCTCATCTGCTGGAAATCTCTCCTGCTACTCTTCTGACACCTCTCTCTTACAGCTGTTATTAGGGGTAAGCTCTGATGTCCCTTAGCGTCCATAAAAAAAACCCTGTCATTAGCTCCAGTGGGGTTTGGGTCACGTCCTGGCGGTGGCATCCATCTCACCTAGCTTTCAAGATGACAAGGCAGGCATAACTCAGCCGGAGCTCACGCTCCAGGCTCCCTGTGCTCTCCAACGCTCATCCAGAGCACCGCTCACCCCATGGTGGGCATCCAGGAGCATCAATTTCTCCTCGTTGGCCTTAAAGGCCTTCTAGAGCTTTAGTCCAGGTGTAGACATCTGCAGGCAGGTGAGACAAAGCCCACCTCAGGAGCACCATCACCCAGCATCATCAACCCGGTGTCAGCAGCCCAGCCTCCTCAGAGGCAATGACTTTTTAGGCATGAACCCCTCCTTGCTGCTGTTATGGCTGCAGGCCCCTCTGTACTTCACCTGATGGTCTCAACTTCTCCACCCTATCCCTGGGCTTGTCCATCCAGTCTCCTCTCCTGCATCTCTGCACACTCCTTCAAAGCCTGTACAGTTTTTTTCAATTTTACCAGTACATTCCCCAACAACACCCTCGTCAGAGCCATGAGCCTCTGGCAGCTGAGTTCCCATTGCCTACTGATGTTTTTGTTGCATGAATAAAGAAGAAATACTGCCATCAGCATGGTAATCTGCTGCAAAATAAAAGCACACAGAAATCACCTGCAAGGTGTGCTATTTTAGACGGACTGGTAATGTAGGTCAAGTTTTATTTAAAAAAATCCTAGCGATGTAATCTGTAATGGAAAAGTTCTCCTCTGGGTTGCATCTGTGTTTATTAAGAAGACTCGTATGAGTTTTGAATCCATGCACTACTGTCTTTCAAAGGAAAATCACATAAGCTTATACGATTCCTGTTCCCTGATAACAGCGCGCCAACTCTACGTTTGCAGCCATACATCTTGAGAGATACTCGTGACAACGGAAATTTTATTTTTTTTTTTGCACCTTACAAAGTAAATCTGATGGTGAAAAACCACCCAAGGCATTTGAGAATTAAATCTGGATCACTTCTCGAACCTGTTACACTTCTGGCTGCCCAACTCATTGAGGTGAGTATTGTCCAGGCTCCTCTTATATATAAACTTTCCTGAAGGCCACGGGAGCCAGTCCATGAAGAATTTAACAGTTTTCCTTGCAGCTTTGGCATGTTCTCTCCCTCATGGTAGCAATATTGATCCATCTGGAAAACTGTGGTAGCACAGTCAGACTGCAGAAACACTGCACAACCACCTTGATGTATTGCAATACTACAGTGACCTTGTTTTCAACATACTGTCATATACTTAGCGTCTACATGACCCATATAATAATGTAGGGTTTGGGCTTTTTTTTTTTTTTCCTTAAACAATTGAGATTGCTATTGCTCCTGAGCAAACTTTAATCATGATAGTATTTTAATTTTGTAATTAAAAAACACAGAAGCCAATCCCAAGCTGGGAGTACGATGGCTGCACTTCACAAAGGAGAGATCTGACAAGGGATAAAGCAATTTATTCACTCCTCCTTCCCTCACCTAGATATTAAATACTTCACAAAAGACCATCAGCAAGAAACCCAATTTGTAGCCACTAACAACCTTGGCAGTGTCCTCTGCAGCGCAGAACAGCTGTTCAGTTGATGGGCACCTTGTCCCAGCAGGGAAATGTAGAGCTTTTGCCACTCTAAATGTTTCAGCTTTTTGCTTTTCAAGCTCTTGCTTTGTGCCTAGCTTGCAGGAGAACCCTGTACAGAAATACTGCCACCAAGACCACAAGGACTGGTAACCTGAGAAATTGCTCTGTTCTGCCATTTGTCTCATCTTAAACGTACTTAAATTCAAACAAGCATTTACATTGCAAGCAACCTTTGTTGCTTTCAAGAATTAAGGGAAACAACATATGACCTTTGCTGAGACTTTAAGCACTCGGATCCAGCTGCTGTCATTTACACTGACCGTAACCCAGCTGTGCTGCAGCTCCTCACTGCGTGGTCCTCCTTAGACCAACCACTCAAAGCCTGAAGAAATAAATGAGAAAATCCCCTTTCATTCTACCTTTGCACTGAGCTAAATGCATTTAAATGTTCACCTGACTGTTCGCTTTCTAACTGTAATACCTGCACAAACATTTTACATCTCATCCTGCAGCAGAAGAAGAAAGGACGAGCGCAGCCCCTTCCTCCTGCAAGCTGGGGAACACACGAGCCCACCATCTTTATGTGGTGTCTCCGAAATTTCTGTTCCTGAAATGCTTTCCCAGACTGCTGTTTATCAGCATGTTCAGGAAAAGCAAAGTAGTGTCAATCTCAAAAGATCAAAAAACATGGTTCTCAAAAACTGGTTTGGGTCTCTGATTTCCAAATTCCTTCAGCTGCTGCAGTGTGCGTGCGATGCTTTGTACTTTTGGCAAAGCAAACAACGTTAAGAAGGGGAATTCTGAAGGGCATCTCACATCCCATCTCTAACCATCCAAAATGGGTATCCTACCTGGTAATGTTCCTTGTAATCTTGCTGGAGAAGAAAAGTAGTGTGCACCTAGAAACCTTTCACAGAAAGCCATATGGTTTGGGATGCCTGCATAACAAAGTGACTGGTCTTTTCCACGCACCTAAATGAGAATTTACAAGATACAGGATGCACGAAGTTTGTCTACAGCCCTGCATCCAAGTAAGACTACATTTTAGGAATTACACCAGACGAGACTTGTATTCAGTATTTGAAGCTGTAAAAGGTCATGCAGATGATGACGGGAAATACACAGCCTGAAATCTGGTTTAGTATATTGCAGATCCTGCTTCTTAGTCTTCAGAAAGCTGGATGATTTAGTAGAAATCTGAGGGGCAAAAGTAACAGTTTTGCTGTTGTTTATTACCTTGCACTAAGTGATTAATACAGCGGTTTATTGCCTTAGTTGCACAAAAGACGCGTGTGCCAACTCCTCAGGCAGTCAGAGAAGCACCACGTTGCTTCACAATTAAAAACACCATGGAAGAGAGCCAAGGGTGAAAGGTAGAGAAAATCCTAATCTCACTCAAGCAGTAGGAATGAAAAAGCAGATATGGCACAGAAATCTTTCTACCTTTCCTTCTGCTGCTTCAGAGATTGCAGACAGACACACCAAGCTTACCAGGAGTCCAAGCAATGGTGAGAAAACCAAAGCAGAACCTGTTAATGCCTCCTGCCTGAACAGAGGGACCATCACACATGGATGTGAGACATAACAAAGTCCATACATACCTCTTACCCATTGCTGTTTTATCTTAGGGAATGTCTACTAGCAACTCATCCCACCCATCTGCATCTAGCAGTGTTTCCACATCCTCCTGAGTGCCATTCTCTATGATGCCCTAAAGCCAAAAGACCCCCCCGGATGGTCACTGGCTTGTCAGGGTGCCAGGACCGCCAGCTGCTGTCCCACAAGTTGTTTCAGAGTCTCCTCCTTCCTGTATCAGATGTTGTTGGTCACCTTGTGCACAGGTTTTATGCTCTCTGAGCACCTGCAGCACCAGGCATGGCTCTGGGCCGTATGCAGTGTGCCCTTCCCAGCCTGCCTTCTTTGGCTTTAGGTGTAAGCCATACTCAAAGCAACGTGCCTGGAAATCACACAGAACGCCGGCTCACTCAGCAGTCGTTGCAAACACAGGTAGTCCTTATTGACCAAGCACGGCCGGGGTGCACTGGTCACTCCCAGCAGTGGTCTCTGAAGCCCTCTGCAGACTCTATTCTACAGCGGTGCACAGGGAAAATACAAAGACTCCGGTTTAAATAAAAATAAATGCACTATACCAGAATATAATTTTGCATTGATACGAAAAGATCACTTAAAATACTTTAAAAAAAGTTTTAAAATGACAGCTTTCAAGTTTGATTGCACAGCCCCTGCTCAAGCCTAGATGTGGGCCTCTCAGAGGACAAGTAAAAATTTCCAGGTTCATTTCCTATCAATCTAGGAAACTTGAGATACCCCCCATCTTTGCATCTAGACAAGCTGTGTTTGGTGCGGGACAAATCCACTCCATCCTGTCCTCAGCTCTGGCACATTGAATTTCATAAGGAAGAACGATGCCCAGCTATCTCTGTGACCTATAATATTAAAAATGTCACATAAAAGATTAATTTGTTGGTAGAGAGCAGAAAAGAATTTTCTTTTGCCAGAGACAGATTTTTCCTTTTTAAGCAGATGTCACCAGTTCAAAGTCCATCTGAGATGTTCAGTTCAAACATATATTACAAATTTATCTCAGCTATCACTACCGTATACTTGCTATACAATTCACACACAAACACATATTTCACTCTACATAAGGATATTTAACACAAAGAGGCTCTGGGTTAATTCCTGTTAATAAGGCAAGATGTTGCCAACATGAGTTCTAGCTCGGTATGTTTGCTCACCCCTCTTCCCTGCAAAAACCTGCAACTGAACCCCCAAAACAGCTACGCAGAACCAGCATGGCTGCTGCTTTCTGATCAGAGGTCATTGTGAAGAGACGACCTATGGTTAAACAAAATCCATCAACCATTTGCCCCTATAAAGAAAAATACCAGGAGGAAAATAAGGGGATTTTGTGACATCAGTGGAAAAGCCCAAGAACATGCTTAATGCCATACAGCTCCGCCAGGGTACAAACCTGCAGCAACTGCAGTTAAAAAGCAGGGCTTTGGAAGCCAGCTCGAAGGATGCCCAAAGGTGCTCACCTCCCACTGTCCCCAGCTGCTCCTGCAATTCAGTGGCAGCCAGGCACCTTGGCACCTTGTCCCCTGCTCTAACTTCTTCCACATATGTTCTCTTCAAAAGGCATTTTAAGACCAAAGGACGAGCCAAAAACCTGGGGGGGACTTTTGATCACTCCCAGCGTGGAAGGTCTGACATGGCATTCCAGTTCCTGCCATTGCAGCATATACAGCCACAATAAGACTCCTTATTGTACCTGGAGAAGCCTATGCTCACAATTCCAGTGAGAGAATTGCCACCACACATAGGCTGGGTTTTCTTGTTTTTTCTTCTCTTCCACACTCCCTGAGGTGTAAACACATCCCTCCTTGAAGAGATCTTGTATAGGACACGACTCTATTCTGAACACTATTATACCTCATGGCTTGATATATTAAAAGTGGCTGAAACTCTGGAAAAGTTTTTAAAGAAACCGGTGCTGCTGCTGGTCAAGGTTATAACCTACATCTACTAAATAATAATTTGTGAACTATGGAATATCTCTTCCATGTTTCTCAATTATTCCCAATACTCAGTCCACACAACTAGATTAACATAAAAAACAGGCAACATCAGAAAGCTATAAATTTTTACAATAAATCAGCCACTTCCCCTTCATTAGGCTTTGCACAGTTCATATTATTTCCTTTCTGGAGAAAATCATGACTAGTTACTGTCTGCCTTCAGAAACAAAACTATCAGTAACATTTCCACAGGGATCCTCTGAAATGCATTTCCAATAACGCACAGGTTAGAAGGTTTTCAGCGTCCAGCATTTAAACTTTATGGTCCCGATGACCCTGTGAAAGGCACATGTGCTTAATAACAAATCTTGCAAAGAAACACGTCTTAAAACATGTAACCGCTTGTTTAAATATAGAGCAGACGTGAATTTGGGCACTCAGTACAGAGGAACAGGTTCTATTTATTGCTCCAGCAGCCAGCCTTAGTGCAGGAATGACTGACTAGGCAGATAAAGGCTCTTACCCTGGGCTGGGCTGTATATAGCACTTCATCAGTACACTTAGGGCACTTCACTAAGCAGGGATGTATTGTTATCCCTATTTTACTGCAAAGGAAAAGCTTCCCAAGGTTACAAAAGAAGGTCAGAAACTCGTATCTGCAACCACCACCTAGATACAGTAATTCCCATGCTTTGCCCATTAAGCCACAATGTATGAGCTTCACAGTCTGAGGGTTTAAGTAAACATTTAACTCATTTCTCAGCGAACCTATGAGCATTCACAGTACTTTGTCTTCTAAATCGGATTCACTTAGGCAAGCCTCAGCTGTGTCCGAGTACACGCCATTGATGGCCCAACTCTCCTCTCTGGAAACACAGGGAGGTAGAGTTACTTTTGCTTAAACTTCACAGGGAATACACAGGGCCCTGATAGATCTCACTTAAATAGGTCAATCAAGAAATACTTCATGTCTTGACAGTAGAAATGTAGGCAATGCTTAGTAAATCTCAACGGAAGGAATAGCACAAAGCAATCTGAGTTAGGGTGATGCATATAGCAACGTGGTCCTTGTGGATGAGACCTCCTACCATTCCCTGCAAGGGAGGTGACACACAAAAGATGTCACCCTGGCTGGACCACAACTCCCCCACACCTCCATGCACCACAAAATGGGGCTTGCAAGTCCCGTCGCTCTCCATCACATTCATTTTGGCCAGACCAGCCAGAGATGGCAACCCTTTTTGACCTCCAAAGGCAAAAGGAAGCCTCAGAGCACTTCTGATTAGAACTGCACAGCTGAAATGTTCCTTGTAGTGACTGTTTTCTTTGGTTTCTGCTGGCAGACAGCAGTTCGCTTACCTTCGCTGCATTCCCAGCTCCTTCAGCATGGCATCAGCCTGGCAGAGAGTCCAGCCCCAGCGCTCACAGCTGACTGCTTGGCATTCCCTCCTCTGCCTCAGTTTTACCATGCAAAGACTAATGAGTTCATTTTAATAAAGTGCTGAGCAGGCTATTTGACACAAGCCTCATCTTCCAGGCGGTGCCAAATACCTCGGCTCCCGCTGAGTGCCAGGCCATCGGCGCTGCTTGGCTGCGGGGAGCGGGACTGCGGGGCAGGCAAGAAACAGCAATGCCATTTCTGGGGCAAGGCAGAGACATGTCCTACAATTAGTGACGTGCTAGTAGTGAGAGACAGAGTCAAAATGATGAAGTGAAAAGTCTACAAAGGAGAGCTACAGCCTTTATTTGCAGCCCTCTGCTTCACGGCTCAGCCACTGCAACTAGGCCTCAAACCCTGACACAGCCAGCACTCGAGGGCTGCATTTTCTACGCCTTTTATTCTGAAACACAGCAAGGAAACAAACGAACGAGGAACAGCTTTTGCAGAGAAAGCAACTGAAAGCCAATTGTGCCAGACATCTCTGCCCAGACTGCCTGGCCTGTTTGAGCCACGACGGCGTGGAAACAAAACCTAAGTGCATTCAGCACAAGCTCGCATCCCCGCATGCACAAACTCACACCGACACCACCGCGGCGCGCAGAGGAAATGGCTGTGATGTGAGCATTTGCCAGGAATCACCGAGGAATAATGGAGCCTCTGTTCCCATTTCCAATCAAGAAAAGCTCACGCACCACAAGCACCTCCGCGCTACCAGCAGCAGATCCAGCACATAAAGCTCTTTAAGAGAGCTGCACGGGGAAGTAGTGGGGAAATAGGACACTCCAGACTCTCCAGAGATTGGTTTCTATTTTCATGGCTTTTTTTCATTTTATTTATTTATTTATTTTTACAAGCAAAGGGACTACAGAAAGGTGTTTAAGCTACTACACCCGCGTAAGTAAAGTTTACACGGTTTGCCAAGGTCGGAGAGCATCATCTCACAAATTTTCACAGCCTGCAAACAACTTCACAATCCTAAAAATATCTGTGTAACTGTCGTGGCAGGCAATCAAACACTTGTATTTTTTCCTATACAAAATTGTTCCAAAATACTCCACCTTGAGAGCTAAAGCACGTTTTCAAAAGCAAAATCCCTGTATCTCAGCAAAATAGGAGACCTAAAGCAAATAGCTTGTGCAATCACCCTCAGACATATGGGACCTGGGAGTGGTGAGACAACTCCTCCCCTGCAAGCACAAGGCATTTCACACTGCAAACCATGCTCTGGAGATGGCTAAGGAAGAGTGAAAGGTCAGGACCCGCTTACAATAAAAAATCAGTTTGCAATCTTAGTTACAAAGTTAAGATACTATAATATATTTTTAAGCAACTCATTACTAATTTATTAAAACACTAAGGCTTCTTTGAGATTGTTAGAGATCATTGGTTAAACTGCTATTTAACAGTGCACTGAGTCACAGCATGGGGAATTCATTCTTATGCCATTACAGATACACATACAATATGCGTGTATATATTACAGTTCATTTTTAAAAAGTGATTTTGCATGCAAAATAAATAGGCTTTTTCACATCTTGTCTATGAACTAGATAAATCTATTTTCAAATAACAAACCTGTAACTTCCTGGAGCAGTAAACAGTACTTCTAAAGAAACATAAATATTATTTTGACACTTGGGTACCTCACGTAGCAATAAACAAAGCCATTAATAAAGGCAAGAAGGCATGGCGCCATGCTTCAGGAGATGCCAGACCATCACCTTTTTGAAAGGGTCAGGTGGCTTTAGAGAGAGGCAACAACCTCATTAAAGCCCTATGTCTGCCTGGAGATTTTCTCATTTGTTCAGGCCGAGAGATGTCTCGCCTCCTTTCAAAGGATTAACAAAGAGAAGAGAAGCAGTGCTTCTTTGTCAAGTTATTATATTTAATAAGAAAAATAAATACTAATTAGAATACAAACCAACAGCAGTCCTGATGAAGTGGAGCTGTTTTTCTCCCCCATCAATCAACAACCGGACCGCAGAGATGGGATAACCACACGGTAGAAGGTCTCATTTAATTGACTGATACGCTGGAAACCTTTGACAGAAAGTGGTCAGTTTGAACTTTGGGCTCAGTAATGAGCTCTCAGATTTTCCATTTGACAGAATGGACCGCAACTGTCCTGCATGACTTCATTTAGCTTCATTTCATAACTACAAGCCTGTTCTTTACTATTTTTCCCCAGCTTAAATACTGCTTTTTCAAAGCAATGCCAGGAAAAAAAAAAAAAAAAAAAAAAAAAAAGAGAGAAGAAGAAGAGAGAGAAACCAATTTTAATGAACTCATGCAAATATAAGCCTGGTGAAATGAAATCACAGACCTAAGCAGAATACTGCATTGAACACATTTGTATGTTTTATGCAAAGCTCATCTAAATTTGAGTAATTGAACCTAATTTGGCAATCTGCACAATCAGTTTGCAAACTTCAACCACTGAATTTTAAGTATAAGCCTGGAAGATCATTAACATTTGTATTTATCACAGAGGCCACGATCCAGCAGAGTTCTAAAATCCGTGTTCAAGTGTTTTGAGCAAGGTCTTCGCATACACATGGCATCTAAGAGAGTATCAGGAGCTCTACATACAGAGAAAAGTCTTTGATATGTTCAGATCACACAATTTTAACCTCAAACCAATCTCAAATCTCAAACCAAATGTCAAATCTCTGAAGATTAAGGGTAGGAGCTTTCCTCTAAAAAGCCTAGCATCTTTACTCTCCTTCACCACTATCCAAAAAACATTCCCCTGATCATTACCATTGCTCTACAGCTTTCCATCTCCACCCCCTCCTCTTCTGCAAGAGCCCCGTTGCCTGCTGGTTCCCTCCTCAGGCAGATATCCAGCTGGCCCTTTTCCTTTCTGCGTGCACCCGGACCCCGTTGAGCAGTGGATAACTGGACGTACTTCCCATGCTCCAGGAACGTGGCGAGAGCACCCAGCTGCTTATTAAAGGGCAATTCTCCCCTGCTCTCCCCAGCACATGTTTTGGCTGCAGTAAGGGTTATTTTTCATTCGTGCCTCCCCTTTCTTCAACAAGAAAAATGCAATGGGTCTTGAACTCATAAAAATGTTCTTGCTCCAAATAGCTTAAAATACTTTGTAGGAAGGAGAACTGTTTCCCATCCAACTCTATTCATTACTTTTTTTTTTTCTTTTTTTTTTTTTCTGAAGGCATCTCCTCAAAGAGAAGGCGAAGCACATTTTTCAAGGTGAAAACTGCCAGTCTGAATTTGATTCAAAGTCTGAATCCATTTCCATGGGAAGCTTCACAGCCACTTACTCAAGTAGAGGAGGGTAAGCAGCCTGGGCTGGTATCATAAACCCTCTCCACGCAACCAGAACACCACCAGAGTTGAAATATGGTTGTGTTTCAGTAACATGGTTTTAAATCATAGGCATAGCCAAGATTTATTAAGGCAGAACTGTGCTAGAGCACATGCGAGTTCAGTTTCTCTCCATGTGTCCTCGGGAAATGTGTTAATTGCTCACAGCTCTAACACAGATTTTCAATACATCTGCAAGACACAACAACACACATGCTAGCACTGGGGGGAAGGGGAAGATCTGATTCTTTCCATTGTACAATCTAGATATTCAGCACATTTCAGCATCACAGCTTTACGCCTTCCCAAAGCTCCCTTTCCTACCACCCCGTCCTTCCCTCCAGCTGGCACAGCGCTGCACCCCAGCTCCCCACCCATCACCGATGTGGAGGGACGCAGCTTGCCCTCTGCACTCCTCCTGGGGACTTCTGATCAGGGCAGGGTGGCAGAGGACAGGTGTAACTGTGCAGTGATGAGCAAATGCTGCAACCCCATACCTCAAATCCCCACAAGTCCTGCCTCCTCTATCTCTGATCAGTAACATACACATTTGATCACATATTGATGCTGCAAATTAGATTTTGTATTTTTGTAAGCCTTCTTAACAGCTGTGACTTGAAGCAATGCTATTTAGGCAAGAATTCAGAGGAGCAATTCCCCAAATCAGACTGGCTTTACAAAGGACTCCTGTTTCTCCTGGGGCTTCTACAGTGTAGCCAGTTACAGGTATCTACATTCCCATCACACTCCTGTTGTCAAATTCTCTCTAATTAAAATGAGAGCAGTAAAATCACGAGGAGAAAAATTCAAACTTACTTGGCCACAAAACATTTTATGCCGATTGCTGCTTAGGTGGAAGGAACCATGTGCTGGAGATGAGCTCAAGCCAGCTCCAGCTGTAAGCACACCAGCCATGCACAGCAGCATCCCATAAACCTAGGTAGTTCTTCCTGTGGAATAAACTAACCACCTGAACCACACCGAATGCTTAGGACACACTGCTCTGATGGCCAGGACCTAGCAGGCCCTCAGTAGGTGTGCAAATGAGAAGCTATCAGGTGCTCTATCAGCATCAAGTCCAAGACAGAGCCCGTCTTCTGAAGCAGACCTTTCCCTGTAACTGCAGAGCAATCCAACTCCCTACATCCCAGCGGCTCATTCATCCCAGCCTGCCAGCTTGTAGAGAAAGAGCTGCGGTGGTGTCACGATGGTTTGAAGTGGGAGGTGTCACCAGGACTGAACTGTAAAGATGTGCCTCAGACTGCTCCTGACAAACACTGCTCTTCACATGCTGAAGCAGAGGAATGACAAAGAGCTGCTGAAACGCACCTGGGCAAAACCCCTTTGTGAATCTCGGAAGCACAGCCACATCCACGGGGCACGAACTCCACCGGCCAACATAAGCCTAACTGACCACGTTGCACTCCCTCCAGCCCTCAGTGTGTGCCTGTGCTCACCAAACTCCCAAGTTTGATCATCAAACCTGATCCAAAAACGCCGAGACTCCTCCATTCAGTGAGGGCTCCATCAGGTGTCTTCATTAATCACAGCTGACAGATTTTAATTTGGGGACTTTGGAGGGAGCGTGGAATGGGGCTTCGTGTCTTGTTTCATACGAGGAGACGACAACTCAGATCTGCAGTGCCTGATTAATATTTTATGACTGTGATCCACTGGGTATGCGGTGTAATTCCGGTGGCTTGTTTTGCTCTACGTCTGCTGCATCTCCAATGCTATCTGCAACAGCTTCGTGGAACAACACTGAACAGAGGTTTCAGTCCAGCAGGACAGCACTGGCTGACCTCTCATTGCTTCGTGTAATTCGGAGGGAGCAACCATTAAACAGGAACTGAAAGCGCTTTTCAACTTTTAAAGGGAAAAAAAAAGGCACCAGAGATTTACATATAGATAGCATTTCAGGGAAGAATGATGCTGATTTCTCCTGCCTTGCATTTATTTTCCGAGCCAGCGTACTGGAGCGGTCAGAAGCGAAGCCTGCGACAGGGCACTGCTGAATACACATCTCCGTGTCCTCACCGAGAGCTCAGCGTGCTAACATTAAAACGACATTAAAACCCAGCGCAATCAATCAGAAGAGCTAATGACAGCAAAACGCATAACCTTAAGCACAATTCTGCAGCCCAGATCCATCTTAAGCCTTTGCCCCGAGGTCCCTGATCTAACTTTTTAGGGAATAAAGGGCTAACTTAAAATTTGACGATGGGGGGCACGGCAGGGTCTGCCCCACAGGCAAGCAGTGGCTGTAGCCCAGAGACATTCGAGGTACCAGTGCTGGTAGGTCCCAGACCTGCTGCCTGCGGGGACACAACAGCAGGGACAGCTCTTCTGAATCACCAACATCTTCACACAGCTCGGAGAGAAAGCTTTCTGGTTTCCTTGCAACCTATGAATAGGGTGGTTTGTTTTGTGTTTTTTTCTTTTTTTAACCCCCCATTCAAAGACTTCTAATAGCATATTACTCAAAAACTCCCATTCTCTCCTAGGAATACAAGCAGTGCTTGTTATGAACTCTGTCCTAGGAAGGTATGTGTCGGTGAAAGACCGGGATATTTCTTGATCTCCAGTCTCTTTATGCAGCTTAATGCTAATGAAAGGAAACCATTTTTTTGCACACAGTGAAAGGGAACAGATGGTGTCACAGTTCTGCTGTGGAATTTAAGCAGTGACAACCTATACAGCAGATCAGCATCACTGGCAAAACTCTTTTCAGGCAGCAGCATGGAGGGTTTATTTTGTTTTATTTTTTGTTACTACTCACTATTTTGAAAGTCTTTTTCTTTCATTTTTTACCATGAAACCTGAGGAAACAGTATGGTAATCTCACCATCCTGTAAAACCTCAGAAGAGGCATGATGACCAGCATTGCGAAGGGACAGCTGAAAAACAGCACCTCATATTGCAAGCCATGATTTTCCAACCGTGCATCTATCTAGACACCAGTCGCTGGAGAGCAAACCAACGAGGGCTAAAAAGGGACACTGCCAAGCTGAAAATCACTCCTCTGTCTGAAATGTGGTCCCTAGTCTAATTATGCCTGCAACACAGATAATGGGGAAAAAAGAGGTCTTTTTTTAATTATTTTTTCATAGTTTTGTATTTTATACTTTTAGTTGGCAATATTCTTTGTGCAGTTCATCTCATTGCTTTGTTTCTAGGCTCACCTGCTTTCATCCTGGGGAAAAACAAAGGTGAAAGAGCACAGAAATCACAGCTGGAAGTTGACTCTGAAATTCTGGATTTTAAAGGGACGGAGATTTCACATAATTTGCTCCTGTTTTTGCTTATTACTTTGTTAATTACATTTTTCAGACCCTACCAACAATCAAGGCAGACATATGTTTTATATGCGGATCCTACTAGAGGCATCTGAATGCCCACAAAGCATCCCCCTCTGGTGAGGCAGCCACATGCAGCTTGAAGTGTCAGTTTTTTGTATTTTTATTCCTTCAGATTTATCTTCTCTCAGCTTACCTGAACTGCCTGTATGAGTGCTTTATACCCATACCACCAAACAAAACAGATGATATGCTCATCCACTCCATAATTCACATAAAAATAGCCAATCTCAGCTCACCCCATATCCCACAAGAAAAAGGATTAACCAGGCAGTGGCATCCTTGGAGAAGAACAAACCTCAGGCTGCAGGAGGAGGAGGAATGGGAGCTTCCCAAACCTCTGACCCCCTCCAGGAATGTCTGGACCCACTCCACTTGGGAAAACAATTTTGCACAGGGGTATATGATATGCAGCCAGAGTTACCCTATTGTAAGCCCTGCCATTATGGTCACTGAAATGAGCCTGAGAAAACCAGCTCTTAGACACATCTAGAAACTCAAAGGGTGCTTTGGGCACGTTGCCATTTGCAATGTGCTCAGTTCTCACCATGGGGGACAGCAGCATTCAGCCCGTAAAATGCTGTGAAGCCAAATTAATATATTCAGCTGTGAGGTTGCATAGATGAGGGATGTGAGATCCAGGGAAGGCAGAGCAGGAGGGGCACCATCACCCCAAGTGCTCCAGTCTTCAGTGGGGAGCGGGCTCTGGCTTTGTGCTCCCCTAGGTGTGTAACACATCAGGCTCTAGAGCTAATGGGTAGCACAAAGGAGAAGCTCCTCTCTTCAATGCACGTAAGGCCCAGCCCCAAATTCCCCAACTTGGCCAGGAGATACCTGCATATAGGGGGTTAATTAACGCTTTGTCATCAAGGGCTGCTTCGCAGACCTGGCACCTCCAGGAGCAGAGCCCCCAGGAACCATTCCTCCCACAGCACCAAACCACTCTTGACTTCAGAAGTGACAACCTTTACAGGAACGACTGAACGGAAACCCATTTGGGATGGGAGCACTTCAAGGGTGGAAAAGAGACAAAATATTCGTAGGGAGTGGATTCTGAGCTCGCAGGAGCTCACGAGATGCAGCCTGCTGAGGGACACATCTTGCAGGGAGGGACCACACACCACCTCCCAGTGCCTCCTCCGAGCAGAAGTGAGACACTCCAGTTATAAGGCATTTACAGGGCATTTCTTAAACACATCAGGTGAAACAACCACCGTGCACCAAAGCACCCGCGCTCTTGCGGCAGAAACTCAACAGCTCTTAAACAGCAAGTGTGAAGTGAAGAAGCAGAAAGAGAGGAGATTGTCAGTAACTAGGGTTAATCCCTGCAGGTAATATCCACTCCGTTAAATCGTGCAGCATTTTCCAGTCTGCAGATTCTCAAAATCCCATTGAACATCTCTCTCCCGGTGCAGGCAGCCCCATCTGAGCTCCCCCCAAATTCTGCAGGGCTGTGTGTGCAGGCAGCAGCCGGTTAACTAAAGGCTGCTGGTGCTACCCCGGGAAGCTGCAGGGGGGTGGGCGAGCCGCACAAAAGCTCTCAGCACAAAAGGCCATCCTTTTCATCCCTTTTCCTTCTCCATTTTCTCCAGCTGAGCCGTAGCTTTATTCAATCAAGTGTTTAAAAAAAATAGATGCAAATGTGGGAGGGGGCCTGACTTGGAGGGGGGGGGGAATTACACAGGGGAACACCTAATTTAATACAAACACTCAGATTTAGAGGGTGAGGGGATGGGGGGAGCTTTCAGCTCTCATCTTCTCCCTGCTTCCAAACGAGCCCCCTTCAGCCCACTTCCTGGCACTCGCAAAAATCCATGCAGCACGCTACAGACATTTTCTATTTTTTTTTCTTTTCTTTTTGTTCTCCCCCCTCCCCGGAGAAGATGTGAGGTGCCCGACACCGAAAGGACAGCGAACATCTTTGCATTCCCAGCCAGAGCCGCACAGTGCACATAATCACATAAAAAACATGGCTGGCTGGTGCATCGACAGATGCAAACGAGGAATACCAGACTTAGCCTTATTTAGATCACGGCAAAATTAAACGGGGAGGAGGGGGGGAGGAGAGAGAGAGAGAGAGAGAGAGAAAAAAAGGGAAATAATTGTGCCTGTGTAACATGGCTGCACAATTTTCAAAGCCTCACGACTGCCAGCTTGCAGGGAGCAGGGAAAATGTGTGCCTGCTCTGAAGGGAGCTGTTCCTGCCACCCTGCAGCACAGCCCCTTCCCTCAGCTCCCCGGGCAGCAGGCAGGCATGCCGGCTGGCTGGGCGAAAACCAGGAAAGAACTAAAATAGTTTACCTGCTCAGTGCAACTTCACGGGAGCCCGGAGGTAGGGATTCCAGGAGAAACGCAGCACGGAAAACAAAAACCTGCTCGGATCCTTCTGGCAGTCCACGGTCTCATCTACATGCGTCTGAGCAAGCCCTCACCAGCAGCTGCTTCTTTTATCAAGCCCACAGGCACGGCGAATTAGTCCGGTGAGGCAGTTCGGTCAATGTGGGCTATTCACAGCGTGGCTGCTGGGCGAGCACGGCTTCTCCTGTCCCCCTGTCCCCGGGTAGGCACCCGCCCACCTCCACATGGCCCTGGATAAACACGGCTCCCGCAGCACCCACGGCGCACACCACATGATCCTGGCAATCAGCGGCACGGGCAAACGCCGCCCGGACCTCTCGCTTTGCCCGAGCAAGATGCCAAAATCAGGGCAAAAAGGCAAAGCTGAAAGGAAGGGTTTATTTGAAAGGCAAAATCCTTTTTTCCCAACTCCCCTCGCCTTTTCTTCCCCCCCTTTCCCTCTGTTTTTATTTTTTTTCCTCTTTCAAGAAGGAAAAAAAAATAAAGCGAATGCAAAGACCTGAAGATTGGTAATATCTTCCAAATAACTCAGTTCTGAAAATGAGGTGTCACTGACACAGTGTCATTCAGACCTCCAGTGGGCACAGAGCATCGGGCAGAGATCCCAGATCAAGTTCAAGATGCTCCTGGAGAGATGCTGTCCACAGCCAGCACCTCCCTGCTCTGTACAAAGCCACAGATTTTTGGTGTTGCTTCACAAAAAGAAAACATGACGAGCCTTTTTTCCTCCTCTCCCCACCAAGAACCAGTGTAAAATATTCATACAGGAACAAACACACACACTGAAATGCAGCACCAGGGAGGTGGCAGCCGGCACACTGCCTGCCATCCCTGGAGTGGGGAGCAAGCCCACTGGCCAGGGCACAGGCTTCAAATACACCCATGAGTAGGATCCCCGAGGTCAAACATGAGGAAACATGTATAAAAGCCTTTATTCTATCAGTACACAAAGAGCCTTTCCCCATCCCAAAGGTCCTCTTGGTCGTCTCAACTCTCCCTTCGCCAAGGAGGGCACTGAGTTGGGAGAGTTCCCCCAGCAGCCTGGCAGGTGGGTGCAGGCTGCCTGCTTCTCATCAGCATTTGCACTTAACCAGGAGTTAGCACAAACCACAGATAAGCACTCATAAGGTATTTGATACTTTAAAAAAAAAGCAGGATTATCCAAAAAGCAGATACTAGGAATACATCACGGCGTAACAATGCCCACTCTTTTAGTTTGCGTAAAATCCCGGTTCCTGAAGCTGTCACACCCAAACCACAAAGACACGGAACTCCTCAAAACCCGCTTCCCTTCCTAGAAAGGGAAAGAAGCTCAGTGTTTTTACAGCTCTGAAGGAGAAGTTGTAAACTGCTGGAATTCCTCAGTGGCTTAGGAGAAAAAAAGAATAAAAAAAAAAAAAAAAAGGAATAATTCTGTAAGAATGAAAGCAAGCAAGCTGGTGCTTTCCTTTGCCATGCCCAGCTCCTCAGGACCTGACTCAGATGCTGTAGGGCTGGGGCTGAGCTGCACACAAAGCTCTACCCAGGCCCCCTGTCCGAACCTGGCTGTGGGCAGCAAGAGAACACCTAGACAAAGAAAGGAGCGAAGCACGGAAAGCATCCTGCAGTGGGTTACAGACTCATTTCAGGCTTGGTGGACGAAGTAAAACAGAGCAAGAACTGGAGGGGTAGGGAGGGAGTGGGGCCTTCAGCAATCCCAAAAGGCAAAGCTGTGCCATCGCTCCCCAGCAATTTCCACTCTCAGCCACGAGCTCTTACCTCTAATTTGCTCCTGAGCAGGGCGGTTTGGTGCCACCCCTTTGCTCTCCTGCTCCCTCATTACCTCTCTTGCCTGAAAGGTGAGAGGAAGCAGCAGGCAGGATTGAGGCTGTTTCGGGATTGCATTGCGGAGCATTTTAATAAGCTCGGCACATCGCTGTCCCACGTGGAAGTTCAATCCACGATCCAGCCGAAGGGCAGCCTGCACTGCCCTCAAACCTGCAGCTGCTGCTCCTGGAAACAGGCGAGCAGCCGGGGCCCCCACCCTGGGGAGGTTCCTGCACATCCACCCGCAGCCGTGGGGTACCACACTAGTGCAAGGAGGGCACGAAGCATGTCCCTTCTGCTCTGTTTGGCAAAATAGGAGCACAACTGACACCGCTGCGGGAGAGATGAAGGATGCTGCACCCCCAGTGCCTCTCCTGGCGATCCCATCACAGCTGGCACCCCGCAGGATGGTGCCTTAATCTCCCCCCACCTTTATGCAGGAGCCACTGCTCGGCATCCCGGGGATCACAGGGGACTCCGGGTGCTCACAGCACAGGGAAAAGGCTGGTTAACAGTCAAGCAGGAACAAAAGGTCGAGTATGCACAATGCAAAGCTATGCAGGCCAGGTGTGATGCACGCAATGCAAAGTGCAGTTAGCCAAAGACCTGTTTTCAGGCTTAATTAGAATTTAGCTCTGATAAAAGGCCAAACCATCCTCCCATTTAAGGCAATAGAGTTTGTCATTATCCTTGATGGCAGCAGGACATGGGACATTAGGATAAAAACCAGTTCATTTCATCACCTTGAATGGGTGAAAATGAGAGTCGATTCTTTACGGTCCCATTTTATTCCTAGAACTTAGAGCAGTGCTAGGATTTAGCTTCATATTTCTTAAAAATTACTTGAGGCAGGACAAAGCGATGCCATTTCCCCCCAGTATATTTGATCACTTGTGGAGGAAATGCAATTTAGTCCTCCAAAAATCCATATTGAAATCTTTCTCTCCCTCGGACCCGTGACAGTGGCAGTGTCACCCTGGCACAGACAATGCCCACGCCTCTTCGCTCAGCCTCCCCCTGCCAGAACACTGCTGCTCACCACCTAGTCCTGGAGCTGGCCCAGACTTTGTAGCAAGGAACAAAGGTAGGAGAAAAACGCAGAGACAGCCATAAAGCACTCTGAAAATGTGACTTCAGAGGAGAACAGTTGGAGTCCACATCGACAGGAGCCTGTGTTGCAGAGGCAGGAAACAAACAACCTCACCCTTTGAAGCTGGCTGCCAGCACGACTGGTGGGTTCCCAGCTCCTCTCAGTCTAATTTGACACCGACTTCACTGGATTTATTTATTTCAGGGAGAACAGGAGAGGAAAGAAAGGGTAAAAGCCTGGATCAATGTAGGAGGGACAAAAACTTCAAAAAAATAAAATAAGAAAGGAAGGAAGACCTCCATTCATCACTTTGTCCATAAACCGGTCCTTCATAATCCGTTTTGTCGCTGAACAAGGAATGCAGGCGTGTATCCTTGGAGAGCAAGTCATGTTCCTCTGAGGGCACCACGCAAACTTACATGAATGAGGCACAATTCTGAAAGCAATAAACACTGATCTGGAAACTGTTATCAACTACGTGCATTGTTACTGCTTTGTTCTTCACCTGCATTGATTTTAGGAAGGGACCATTTAATCCACGCTGTATGAACCAGGCCTAACATTTCAGTGGGTTCCTCTGGTACTGAGCCCAGGCAGATTAGACTGCAGAACCATTACCAACTGGAAAAATATATTAAAAAGAGAAAAATAAATCGATATTTTGATATTCCTCCATTTCTTTACATAGAGTTTCTGGGAAATATGTATTCTTGTGACTTCCTCTGAACAGGAATGTTTTTAATGATAAATAGAAATATACTGAATATAAATCTTAAAAATGTCTAGTTCTCAAAAAGCCCAGTAAGGCACTAACCACTCCACGGAGCTCTCGTACGTCTGTATACCTCAATGGGAATTTTTTGTTTGCATTGCAGGAGCAGAAGCACAGGAGTTCTCAGGCTTACAAAAGTAAAACATGTTATTTTTAATCTTCTAAATGGATTTGTATGATAAAAACAACCTTGAAAGCACAAAGTATCCCAGTTACGCAGTTTCTAGTTGATAAATGGAAAAAGACCCTTTTTATAATCACAGAACAGCAAGACATCCTTCCTATCAAATAAAACTTTCTATTAAAGGAAGCAGCGCTTGCTCACTGAATCAGAGAAGGATTTCACCCAAGTGGTCAATGACGACTATTTTAGCAGCACACATCCCACAAGCACATTAAGAGATGCTATATTTACCTGTGTGTGAAAAATCCCTTCCTCTCTCACCCTCGTGAGAGGCAGCCCCCTGAAGAGCCAGAGCATTCCCCCGCCGCACCGGCAGGCAGCCTTAGGTCTGGGGTTTGTAGACGTGAGTAGGAAGAAGGATGCTCAGGGATCTTTTACAGTTTCCTGGCAGTGTTTATTATCGCTGCATCCCGGCTGGCTGGGATGGCAGAGATGCTCTGCAAAGCATCGTTTCCGGCTTGCTCGCGACTCTGTCTCTCACATTCGGAGCGAGCAGAGGAGGACTGATCAGTTTTCCAGCCCTTAATAGATTCTGGCACAGCCTGGCCTCTGCAATAAACAAATAGCCTCGGCGCATGAAACCCCTGAAGACTGATTAAAAGTAAGCCCGATTTCATCCGCACAGGTTGCGTGCGGCCATCCCCGGCGTTAACACACAGCCCTTTGTTCTGCCTCGCTGGAGGGCAGCTCGCGCCGTGCTCAGCTGGGGCACCTCCGAAGGTAGGCTCCTGCCAGTGACACGTGTGATTATGTCAATGGCACTTAGCAGTTCTTTAACACAAGGAGAACTGACACCAGCAATACACAAATTGATCCTGCAGATGTGAAGCGATGCCATTAGGTTCGGGGAGGAAGGTGGTGGCCTTGCTGGCAACGTAGCCATGCGGGTTTACATTGGATCAGGGAAAGAAAGCACCTGGGCTGAGGTGGCCACGGGTGATGGACCTTAAACAACTGGATTCGCTTGGAAAGAGATGAGTCCTAAGCAGGACAATGCTGGTTTTGGACAGAAGGTGATGGAAAAATTGGAAACATTCAGGAAAGGTGAGAGCAAAGGGGCCCTGGGCCCTTCCACCAGGTCCTCGAGACTCCAGGGGACTCCTGCCAAGGACTGTGCTGGGGGGAGGCCTGAGCGGTTCCTCTGCCCCAGACCATTTTCCTGGCACTCATTCGGTTTTGTAGGGTAGGAAAATTCTGGCTGGCTTTACAGTCTGGCGGGACACCGGAACGCACACACCATCCCCACGGGCACCCCAGTGCCACTGCTCCCTGCCAAGGGAGCTGCAAGGCTTCACTGCAGCCGCAGTTCTGTTCCTTGCCCTCTCTTTACTGGCCTATGAAAAGGATAATTTTAAATCCAAATTAGGTGGTGCACACTGCAGGAGAAACCCCGCAGGTAAAATGATGAGGATACAATTTTTCCTGCGGTACTGAGACATTAAAATTTAAGCCCGACGTTTTTGGAAAGAAACGAGCTGACGAACAGAGGAGGCAAGTAAAACCATCCCCATTCCTCCCCCATCTTCACATCTTCCTTAAAAATAAACAAACAGAAGAACAGAACGAGCATTTGAGGAAATGACAGCCCCGGTCAGGGCTCACTTTGTTACACACCAGCAGCTCTGACCGCGGACCCTTGGGAACGCCGCCTTCCTCACGTCTGCTCCTCGGGGTGCTGTCCCTGTGAGCTTGACCAAGGCTTGGCCATGCAGCCGGCTGACATCAAAGGATCCACTCAATGTAATTTATTCAATTTTCAACTATTTCATTTTAATGACCACTGCAAAGTTGTGCTGGAAGACTCTAGATGTAAGCCTAAACCGGTGCAATTCAGATCACAGCTTCCAGTCTGCCAAGACAAACTGTCCGCTCAGGCCAGCTCTAAAATCTCATTAATTTTAGACTAGCATGATGCTTCCTACAAGTAATGGACACCTGGCAGCAATATACTCATGGCTCAACCAGCAGCAATCACCAAAATAAAACCAGAAGAGCAGTTTGCAGTCCTGGTGATCCAGCTGCAGCACGCTCTGCCCCTTTGGACTCAATGTGAGCGCCGTGCTGGGATCCTGGCAAGGTAGGAGCCAGAAATCCTGCTACAAACCCTGCAGCTTCACGAGCCAAGCTGCCAAAAGCCGCAGGAGTTCCTCCAGCAGGGATGGACATCTCCTTCTCAGCAAGATTTTGAGATTCCTCCATACACACATATGCAAGCGAGGTGACTTCCCTGAGCGCAGACGAAGCAGGGAGCTCGTTTGCTTTCCAGCTCCCTCACTGCCCCCCTTCCCGAGTTTCTTGTTCCCAGCTCCTACCTACAACTTCACGCCTCGCTCATGGAGTCGATGCTTTCTAAGGCAGATTTACACCTTGCTGAGCATGCAACACAAGCAGACTTGGTGCATGCCACTGCCAACAACAAAGCTCTGCAAACCCGTGAAGTACAGACCAAATGCCACACCAGGAGACACGTCCCATAAGCCATTCAGAGGTACGGTGTCTGCTCCTTTGTGCCATACAGCCAGCCTGATCCTGCTTACAGGTCCCGGCAGCCCCCTGCCAGCTCACCACTGCCACTGCTGCCTTTAACTCCCCCTCAGAGCACTGTTCTCCCATGGAAGCCAGTCCCATCAGAACATGGGTGAGATCAGGCTGAGGATTAGAAACTGCATCTCTAGCTTTCATTAGTTAAGAACATGCAACACGCATTTATTCTTTTATTTTTTTCAACCTAAAGGCAATTTTCCTCAATTCTGCTGTCAAACATTAGGCACTAAATAGCTTGTTCTTTCAGCTTACACTTGGGTAAAATAATAACAGCAAGCCCGTAAATGGAGTATTGACTCTTTGGGATTCAATAGCCTTTCTGCAAGAACCCAACAGCATTCCTGCTAACTACAAAAGACAAACACAGAGGGACACAGAGGAGGGGAGGTCATTTTCCTGCAGTCAAGCAAGGCCAGCGTGGAGATTCGGACCCGTGGCTCTCCAATCTCACCATGCCATCAGCCTTGGCTGTGTTTTTCAGGCCAGCAACCTACAAGCCCTGAGAGCACAGGAGCGAGGTGTGTGCAGGACCAGCCGCTCTCAGGATGAGAGCCTCATGCTTCCCCCTCCACCGGCACCCCAACAAATACAGGGGACAATAACGCTGCCATTTGTAGTGTGCAACACGGGATCGGTGAAGTTTCAAGAGATGCAAAGGAGGTGATTTCTGGCACCAAAGCCAGACTCCTTCCATCATCTCATTTTCACAATGAAAGCCTGATTCTGCCTCTGCCTCTCCTCTGGCACAGCCTGCTGCATACAACAGTGGGGATGTGAGCACGGAGCGACAGAAGCCTGCAGGAGGATTTGTTTTACAGCCCAGCTACCGACCAGGTCGCTCTCTGGAAGACACTGTACAAACAAAGACTAACAAGACTGATTCCTGCTCTGAGGCACCTACAGTAAGTAACGATGATCCTCTGCCAGTCTTTTGTGCCAGGAAAAGGTGCAGTGAGTGACTGCGGTACCTCACACGGCTGCTGAGTTATGAGGCAAAGTCTGTCTCACCGAGAACCAGGAGCTTCTCAGCAAAGGGTTGAGCCTACACCTCTGCAGTAGGAGAAAAAAAAACACCCTCCTGCCCCTTTTATTGTGTGATTAAATTAGGCCAGACCTAACCCCAGTGCATAAAATTGTGTCAGACTCGTAAGCAGTTACACAGCATTTACCTTTAAAAACAAAACTTTAACAAACATGGCCTAAGGGCCTAAAAACCATAGGTCCAAACATGAACGCAGAGCAATTTTTTACATCCAAATGCTGACATCCTTTAATGCATGATAGCTGGGAAGTAAAATATGTATCAGTGTGAAACTGATAAGCCTTGTATGTGAGCTGAGACAAACAGCACAGCAACTGAAGTTAAGGTCATTAGAAAAAAATAAAACAAAGCAACACACAAAAGTATTTGTTTTAAGTGTTAGAGCAAATAAAGGTGAATTATTTAGATCAGCATGATTTTTAAGCTGACTCCACATCCTTCTGTAACTGTGCTTGCTTGGAACTGAGATGGTTTCCTGCTTGAGAGGAAAGCCAGAGGAAAAAGTGAGCACCTCCGTGGGTGATGAGCAGCGTGACAGCTCTGTCCCCTGCCTGCTGGGCATCTGGGGGATCGCACATCAGCCTTCCCTGCCAAGCTTCCCATCCCCATGATGGACTTCATTTGGAAAACCGTGATCCACTGGTGAAAAGCACCAACTGGGTTTATTCGTCATCATGTTCTCTTCCTTCTTCCAAGTATCCCGTTGCTAATTACAAGGCAAAGAGCTGTTTTCACACCTGCACAAGCGGCTATCCCACAGCACCCGCCCTTTTAGAGCAAAGGCAAAACCACACAAAGCCAACCCCTAGAACAGAGCACACGAGGAATTGGGGTGGGAAAAGGGCTGCCCTGTTCCCATCCCCATGGCCACCTGGGGGACAGGCAGCCCAACCACCCCGCACTCCGCAGCTCACCTGCCCTCCTCGTGGCACCCCGGGGTTTCAGTATCCCACTGACGGTGTGCAGACCCTGGATCCCATAAGCTTGGCTGACAACCTCAGCCTTAGTTAACTGCATCTTTTTGAAATCCCGAGATGTGTGGGAAGAGGCGGTGAGAACTTTAAAAAAATTGCAGTACTTTGATCCTAATTAACGGAGTTGACTGAAAGCAGAATATGTAGAGCTAATTTTCACAATATTTTTCCACCATCCCTAGACAGAGCCTTTTTCCTGGCACTGTTTAAAATTAATGAAGTAAATATGTTTGCATATTTATCTTTTCATTACATGGAAACAACAACAAGGAAAACAGATTGAACTGATAGCAGAACTCTTCCACTCCAGAGAAGTCTGGATGTGGTTTTTGTTTCAGTTCACACAATGCAGCCCAAATCAAACAAGCAATGCAAGTTCACTGGCCATGTAAGTAATCAGTTTTATCCAACAGAGCTACTATAAAATAGCTGCTATTGGAATTGACCCCTTCATTTTATTTCTGTCTCTGAGGACAGATACTGGAGCAGTTTTCAAGGAAGACAATATCCTTCCTGAGGCCTAAAAAACAAATCACTTGCCAGTTGTACCACACCAGCAACAACAAATGTCCAGCAGTCAAATGCTACCATGTGGCCAATACGCTCCTGTAGTGGAAAAAAAATAAATAAATAAAAAGAGAAAAGACATACAGATACAGGTTCATTAGGATTATTGTATTAATTCCTGAAGAGATCTCTCTTGTTTTTTTGAACCTGCAGCCTGGAATCTGCGAACAAGTGTCCGAGAGGTCTGGGATCCCTGCTCCACTCTGTGATCCATGGTGTGGTTGGGATTCCACGTGTGGGATGGGAACAGAGGCACCCACCTGCAGGACAGAGCTGCAGCTTCAGCAGACCACGTGCGGAGGAGGCCGCCAGCTGTTTCAGAAGTCACCCCTCCTTACCCAGTTTTACCTTGATTATCACAGGTACAATAATTCACTAAAACCAGATTTTTTCTTCCCAAGGGTCACAAAGGCTAAGTAAATGTGATGGATTTTGCTCTACTCAATGATTCCTATTTATGCCTTGATTATTGCATCGATTGCCATTACAAATGGTGAGTACCCGTGATTGAAGCGATAATTAAAAAGGCAAATCATACTCGGCAGTCGTTCCCCTATTACTGCAGAGCTGTGGGTCTTGGACCAGACTGTTCACAGCTCTGACTGCAGGTGCACACGCAAAGAGCCCTATGGAAACCTCAGATTTCAGAGACTACGGGGGAAAAATAAATAGAAAATAATCATTATCCCTTCTTCATCACCACATATGAGAGAATTATCTAGCATGAAGAATTATTAGGTATTGGTCTATCTGGAAGAAAAGGGCAGAGGAAGCTTTCAACACCAATTATGGCATTTAAAGTGAGGAATTTTGTTCTGCTTTCAAGTCTGTGATACTGTAGGAGAAATCTTGCTTTTGAAAACTTCATCTGCCCTACAGTTTCATTACAGCTTTGGAGCTGGAACTGCAAACACAACTTCACCGAATTCTTACTTCCCCTCCTAACGGTGCCATGCAGATGCCAGGAGCTACCTCATCGTGCACAGAAGACAAAACCACCTTCCCTGCTTCCTAGCTCATTTCTGGCCCATCAGCTAGGAAGAAAGTTTTAAAAGAAACAAAGGTCAGTTGAAGATGACCGTGTTCAACAGACACTGAAAGAGCACATTTCCAAAACCCTGTTGGCCCTCTGGACACAGAACGTGTCCAGAGATGTATCACCCTGCATGTCTGATCTCATTAAACTCGAAACCTTTCTTATTTCAAATTCTGTTTCCATTTTGTGCATTTGTTTTTGGCTTTTTCCACGCTGCACTTTTGCTTTCTTTTTCAGAGTAGGAATGAGCAAGACCATTTAAATGACACTGTGGTGAATGACACGGTAACTACAAAATCCTTTATTAATCTTTTGCCACAAAAGCTTAGAAAACAGCGATGGATCTCAGAAGTAAATGTTGTCTGTGCATAAAAGGGTTTGCTCTTTGAACTTCACTGAGATGACACAGTCATTACTATATAAAAGTGTGAGCATTTTCTGATATTTTGCAACAATTGTCAAGCAAGTGAAAGCTTTATTTGATTTTCATTCGC
The DNA here is from genome assembly GCF_964035555.1 of Netta rufina. Lineage (NCBI taxonomy): Eukaryota > Metazoa > Chordata > Aves > Anseriformes > Anatidae > Netta > Netta rufina. The sequence goes on from NC_140133.1 coordinate 16,593,780, forward strand.
GTGTAAAGACGAGATTTAGTGCTCTTGTGGAATAGACTGTGTCAGAAGGGTTTTAAATTGTAATGCTATCACTTTAACATCTTTAAGGCTCTTTTTAGAAGATAAACTCATCTGCCTGTAATGACTAAATGACAGTAATGGAGAAGAGCTAAAGATTTTCTTATAGTAATAAAAGGGAATACTTCACCCTGAGAAAGAAAAGAGAACTATGCACTTCCCAGAAACACTTTAAAAAATATTTCAAAATAATGGAAAAATAAATACATATACTATATTTACACACACGGAAACTGAACCAGGATTGATGTAGGTCTAGGTTCCTGACAGCAAGCATCGCTGCAGAGCAGAAAAGGAAGAGATGAAAACTCTCAGCAGAGCACTTGTTGCGGTAACACAGCAGGTGACAGTCCTGGAACTGGGGAGAGCTGCTGGCCAACGCTAGCACTGCGTCAGCTTCCAAAAATAATAAGTAACATGCTGTAAGCTCCCATGATACACAGACAAAACCGTCTCAGCTGAAAGCCCTCGAAAAGAAACACAGGGGAAAAAAAAAAAAAAAAAAAACATTTTATTTTCACTGATCCTCTGTGAAGCATCCCTGGCTCCATACAATCTATTTAGCCTCCACGTTTTGCTCTCTCCTGTACATCCACAAAGAGGAAGTTTTGAACAAAGTTGCTCCATTCTTCCACAGACATGAATAGCATAACTCTAAACAAAAGGTTTTTGTGGGTGCATAGCCACAGTTATCTACATGTTTCCCTGGCTGCTCAATTTGTGAAACTATTGTCATTAGAAAAATTGCTCATCAGTCTTATGTGGTGCAACAAACACAGAATAAAATGTACTTCAAGGCATGATTTGCAACTGAAAGCCAATCAAAAGGCAATGAATAGCTCCAACAATGCCAAATGAAATAGCGTGGCTGTGTCAGCCAGCACACAAACCAAATGTTACACTTGACATCTGTTGGGAGGCAAAAATATGCTCGGCGAACTACAACTCCCAAAGTACTTTGCAGAACATTTATCCCAGATAAGTCAGATGGCAGCTACAGTTGGACCACGAGGAGAATTTAAAAATAAAAGGAAATGTGCTCTTTTCAATGCCACGAGATAGCAATCCCGATATAGACTGTCTAAAAATGTCTTGGTCCTTTAATTAGATTCTTCATTTGTTTGCATTATTCCATTCAGATTCATCACAATAGCTGATCACTTAGTCAATACTTTCCAAAAGCAGAACTCTGTTTTGCATAAGCACCGATGCCAAACAAATCTCTCCATTTATAAAATAACAGTTGCAATCCTTCCTCCCCAACTGAGCGCTAGGACATAAATATGCCCATTTAATGAGAATGCTCAACCATGAACATTTATTAAAAGCGCGCTAGATGTCAAAACGCCAGCAGAAGCTGAAACATGCATCGTGATTTGGGTCCTGTTGTCAATACTTGCATGCAAAAGTAAGCAGAAGATTTTCCACTTTTCATTATTCCTGCTTAACAGTTATCACATTCCTGGTGTGGTCTTGTTTGTTTGTTTGAAAATAATCATATGTATTTTCCACAGAAGATTAACTGATATTTTGTGTTACGTGAAGTACAATCGGGTTGACACTGCCATGTCAGGTCCTGATTAGCAACGCTTTCAGTTGAAAAAAAGCCACCTTAAACCTAACAAAAACTCACAAAAAAGCTATCCATGCATCATTTAAAACATCTGTACCTTTGGGGGACCAGAAAACAGACCCTTCACTTCCAGCCTGTCACGGAAGGCCAGCTGCCACCGCCGTTCCCTTGCACTCAGGAGGGATTGATGTCCATGGCCTGGGATGTTGGCCATGCCACAACCACAAGGTGCTCCTTCTGGACCATGCATTTTTCAGCGTGGACATTTCAGAAGGTACAGCCAAGGCAAAGCAGTGCCACAGGAGCTCGCTGTTACTCACAGCAAGCCATACTGCAGCTACTGTTTGACACACCATTATCCTTATTTATACATGCAACTAAAAAAAAAAAATAAATATTATTTTTTGTTTTCATTCCTGACTCTGAGGAGCATCATGGTTTGGAGAAAATAAATCTCTGTAGGTGTCTGAGTTTTCTGGGGAAGAGAGAGGAAGAAAATAGTGGAGTCATTCTGCTGGGTTTCTTAAAAATGATCTGATATTATCAAATGTTACCAGTACCTGGACATCTGTGGGTGGCTATGTTTTATAAAACAAAACAGATGCATTGAATTAATGATGGGAATGGACAAGAGTAATTTATCAGGACAGCTGATGAGCCCTGCAAATACTAGGTTTTGGTGATGGACAGCCCTGCTTGTGAAAGACTTCCAGGAGAGGCACCACGCTTCTCTCTGAATCCATCCCACCTTGCAAATTGGGATTTTCGGATTCAGCGGATGTTGGCCTCTGCTCACCCTGAAACTAATGGCAAAACTCCCTTTGCACTGAACGGGGAGAATCAGCCCAAGGAGCACAGCTCAAAATTATAGCTCCTGGCTTAAAGTTAAATAATAAACCAATGGTCCTTACTAAAAACTAAACTAACAGCCACCACAGGGGCAGGAAACGTTCTCAAATTTGATCAGGAGGTCACAGATGCTAGGAAAACGCTACTTCCACATTTTCCTTCAAGAAACGCAAGGTCAGAAATTAACAGCTGAGAAGCAGCAAAGAGCACGTCTCAATTTGTGCCATCCCTCTCCTGTGCTCGCATATTCCTCAAACCTGCTTCCGAAAAGACCTTGCTCCATGCAAATACAATCCATTATGTCAGCGCAATTAAACTTAACGGGATCGTAAAGTCAGCGAGCATCTGGAACTATTGATAAGGTTTCGGTTTATGGACACTTTGGTAGGGGAATTGCCGCTTCCTTTTACATAATGATACAGCTATTATGGATTTGGGGGGGGCTGGGCTCGGGGGCTTTTTTTCCTCTGCTCTCAACTTAACAGTTTGCTGTACCTTCATTCAGACATGCATGGGAGATCAGTGGTACTGAATTCCTTCCAGTTTTAATTTGGAAATATGGTGTGTGTGCTTATACATATATACATATGCACACATATATATATATGTGCATTTAAGAAAGCTTCTGAGTGTGTGTGTGTGTGTATATATATATATAAAGGAGCTTTCTCATCAGTTCAACAGCTTGTCTTATCTCAATGCCTTGGATTTAAGAGACAGCTCACTTTGGCCATATGTTTCGGTTGTTCCTCTCACTCCCCCGCTGTCTTTCCACACATACCATGACCGTGGACAACCTCTCCTTAAGTGGGCAAACAAATGGTTTAGCTCAGATTTGCACAGTGTCTGCTGACTTGTGTGGGCTCTAGCATCCAACTCAGCTTCATCATTTCAGGCAAGCGCATTTCTGACAGACACCATGGTAATTAGAGCAGCTCGATTTTATTAGATTGATGACAGATTAAAGGCCGGGATCACAACTAGCAGGAATCGGTGTTGCCCTGAAATCCATGGTGCTATGCTGGTCTATGCCAGCTGCAAACATGACCCCAAGTCTTTTACATTGTATTGTGCCCCCCTTACATAACAAGATTTTTAAAATTAAATGTTTTTAAGCCTGTGTGTGTGGTCCATAATCTAATTGACCAGACATTCTTGCAGCCAGTTTCCACTTTCAATTGTCTGACCCAACAAATGGTTTGAATTCACAAAAGAGAAAATAACTGAATTTCAGCTGAGGAGGGGCCTTTTTGTCCATGTACAGTAATAAATAAATAAATAAATAAATAATTGCATCTTTTGGGACCTCTGTAGGTACCAATGGCCCTGGACTGTTTCTCCCTCATATCCTCATATGCGTCTGAAACTGTTCCATGTGAGTCTCCTTTATATCTGGCATCCCAACCGTATGGGCTCTCTAGAGTTCAAATTGATGCCAGTTTCTAATAAAAAATAAATAAATGCAAAACCAAAACCACAGAACTTGCAGATTCAGATCCAAGACCCATTAGCAGAACCCTTGTTTGAGCAGCATCCTGCTGTAGGCACCAAATTCTCAAGGACCAAAAGCTGCGAGCATGGGGATCCTCAAAACAACAAGATCTCGGTAGACCGACGGCACGCGTAATGCTGGCGAGGATCCTTAATGAAGGGAGCCTCAGCTATAAAGCTGATCCATACGAGGCCTTGTGGCCCCTCACCTTGTCTTTCTTAGCCCTTCTTCAGCCGGTAGCAGGACCCACCAGGCACACTCACACCCTTTACAGCTGGAAGCAAGATTCCCACTAACACTGCACCGGGGTCCTTGGAGAGCCTCTGGCCTGTCCCCACGCGAGTGGGTGACCTGGATGCACAGGGATGAGCACCGAGGAGGCCTTTTACATCAGGTGGGTTCGTGCCTGTTATTATAACCATCAGCATTAGCAAATGTAATCAAGCTCCCGTCTGACCTCGTACCAGAGGTGAGCTGCATTTGTTTTGACCAGGCAAAGAAAAGAGGATAAAAATCCATTAAAACGAACCCTCTGTAAGAGGCAATAGAGACTATCCCATTTATTTCAAGTATACATTATATCACAAAACATTTCAAGGGCTTTCTGATGCTTGGTCTATTTTTAAAGACTTGCAGTTAGTCAGAGATGAACCTCCCAACACTCAGCAGCTTGGTATGAATAAATACGTTTTCCCAAGCCTGTGACCTGACATAAAACAGGCTGCAGCGATCCGTGCCAGCTGAGGAGGTTAAGCTAGGAGACAGGCCTCTCCTGTGATGCACGAGGGTTTTTTGCTGTTACAACTCAAGTTTAGAACAAGCCAAAAGAAAGAATCCTTTCCGCAAGAAGACACCACTGCTAGAATCCAGCCTGATCTCTCCAGACAAGTAAAGAGCATTTCACCCAGCTATCCCTCTACCACGTCTGCAACTCCAAACTTTAACACGGCTGTACCTTTAAAGATGATGTTTAATGCATTTTGATGCCGCTAATACGGGAACAATCCGACTCAGCCCTTCAAAAGTTTGCCGGGACCTATTTTGCATGTAGTAAAGCAACAAAACAAAGCCAAAACGCTTCATCAGTTCAAGAGACAAGCAAGAAGTGCCTTTCTTTGTTCTTTAAACCTTTAGCTGGTGCTGTGCAAATTCCTTATTTACAGGACCCAGGTATTTCCCCAGTAAGGGGTGCTGAGCCGAGGGGTCACCACCATCAGCTAGGAGCATCAGCGCAGAGCCTCTTATGCAAACAACCACACGTGCAGATTACAGAAATCTGTACTAACAAATTGGTCACACAACAAACAAATTAATTAAACCCGAGCAGCAAACACACATTACAAATTAACTGATGGATTATCTCCAAAGTGCTCATCTGAAGCAACTCAGGAAATTCAGTAGTGGGTGACTTGAGCCAGAGGGTAACAACTGGCCCGGATATTTGTGGTGAGTGGACACCACCCAGCACCACCACAGCCAAAGACCTTCCTCCTCTTCCTCCTCCTCCCTCCAAAAGCATTTCTGCAGCCTCCGCAAAGGAACAGAGACCTGAGGCAGCGCTCACCTGACACCAAGGGGAGCAGGTCACAGGTAAGTGCCCCATCCCTGTCATACCCACAGAACACAACCATTCCCTATGAAATCCTGAAACCACTTACCAGAAGTGAATTAAGACAATTCACGCTTGCACGACTTGTACCTGGAACGTATCACGGCTCTGAAGGCAACTTCTTCCCCTCCGTTCTCCACACAAAGCTGCTTGTGAGCACATCAAAAATTACCGAGTGCTAAAATGGCAGCGTGATACATTCCAAAACAAGTTGCTACAAGCTCTCCATAGGTATTCTGTTTTCCAGCAATATTCTCTTGCCCCATAAAAGACAGGTTTTGCATACCAAAAAGACACCTGTCTGCATTAAAAATTAACTACCTGTAAAATTACATATTTTTTTTTTAAAATTAAGTACATTTTTGGCAGCAGCAGGACTTGACTTTTCTTTTGGCCACACTTCTGTAACTTGCAAATGTTTTAACCGAGCAGGGTCATCGCTAGTTTAACGTTTTCATCTGGGTTTACAAATAAATAGCACAAAGTTCACAGGAAATCCTAACCAGTTCCATAGCAAAGGAATTATGAAAGTTTGGCAACTAGCTAGTCTACCGAGTAACTTTTTGTTTTTTTAATATTCTGTGTAATAAAAAGTACAGCTTTATGATCATTTAAATCATTATCATGTGTGCTGAACCTCACTAATACTAGCTGAGCTGTACGCTCCAGTGCCTTATATTTTTTCCAGCTGGAAGATGGACAGAGCTGTTTGCTGTTTGATCTGGCCACATCTGATATCACAAAGGAGAAAATAAAAGGTGAGCATCAACCACTTGGCCCAATGCATGGGAAAGAAGACTTTTCCCCTGAAATATTTTGCTTGTATTGACTTTGAGGCTGAAAAAAAATGAATTCCACTGCTTTTTCTTTTCATAATTTGGATGACAAAGTCAAGATGTTATCCTGGTCATTTTCTAAAAAACTGCACACAGGTAGGCTTCGACTGCAAATTAAGGCCTAAGCACTGAAAACACCCTGTGGGGTTCTGAGCTTTGCAGTTTGGATGCTATTAAAAAATCCCGACATACTTGCTAATTTTCATTATGATTTTGGGATTTTCAGTGCCAATCAAACCTGGCAAACTTTCCAGCGTTCTGGTGAGCAGCAACTTCACGTGCTCAGCAAGGCTGAGCTCACATTCAGACAAGCGGGGGGATTTTTGTCTTTCTAACTTTGTCATCACAGCCATGACCCAATGCAGTATCACTTTTGCTTAACATTTTCCAAATAAACCACAGAAAATTGAATGCTATTTAGGAAAGGCAGTTGAGGTGATGATTAGCTACTGAAGCTATTGTAAAAATATCAAAAGCACATAGGCATGATTTAAATGTGAAGTTCCATTTTGGTACTAAACCACTCAGCTTTCATCTGACAATGCAATACTCAGAGACACAAATTAGCCTTTATCTATAATTACATGCATGCATTTACCAAAAAATAAATATTTTGAAAGATATTTTCTGACAAAACAATCCTGAGACAAAACAATGAAGCATTCATTTCAGCTTCTGCCTAGCTAAAGAAGGTAGAAATGGTACTTTGAGGTATGGTTCCCAGGCAAATTGCACACAGCACAGCTGCTTCACAATTAGTAGGCCTTTTTTTTTTTTTAATAAAAAAAGCACAATCTCTCACTTCTTTCATCTCAGGGAACAGACAAACAATTGAACTTAATGGCCATGAGAATGATGTGGCCAGAACATTGCCTAAGCATCCCTGAGTCCCAGTGACTGACAACGTGTACTCGCAGGCATCATCCCTGGCTTTACTTCATTTTATTTCTGACCAGGTTTTCTTTTCTTTGTCTCAGTTATTTTTTTCCTCCCTCCCCCAATCCTTTTTCATGCATTTCCATTGGTTCAGAAAGACTTTGTGTAGTCTCAACCCAGACCAGTTTGGGTAAAAGATACACAACAGAGCTGTCCTTTTTAAATTTAGCTTCAACAATGAAAGTCCGATTCCCAAAGCCCCATCTAGAACACCATATTTTGCCAAGCGAACGTCTGTTTTCTTTTCATTCTATAGGCGGCACCATAAAAGCTGCACTTCAGTAATTACACAGTGCTTTTCATCCATCGATCCCAAAGAGCTTGAAAAAAGGAGCATAGCATTAATCTCAACACACAGTGGCAGAAAATAAGGCAGAGAGGGAGGACTTCTCCCCACTGGTTGTATTTCAGGGGGGCACAAGGAAGCGTAATGCACTGGGAGCCCTGCAGCACCAGGTCTCCCACACAGTGCTGATCAAGGGAGGGTTTTCTGGTGCACTGGAAACTCACCGCTGGAGCACGGACTGACGGGAGCTGGGCAAAAACCTGCCGTGAGCATAGCACTGCCCTTCTTCCCTTTCACTCCTCCTGTCTTTTAGGACGATAACAGATCAGCAATTAAAGCAGCCAAGCAGTGGCTGCGCCGTAGGTAGGGTCGATTCGTAGTTTGCCACAGTCATTGTTATCCTGGGCCAGCTGCAGCACGCCGAAAAAGTTAGACCGATAAATTTAATATCGGGTGGCATTGAAGCCGCTGACAGCCTATTAAGCCAACCGTGCTGCGGGAGGATGGCACTTAATTACTGAGATGGTATCGGACCGCACAATCAGCGTAGCGTGGTACGTATTGGTTTGCAAGCAGAGCCCCCAAAACTGTTTTTAATACTACTTTAAGCTAGAGAAGCTTTGAATACAGGAGCTTTTTAGTCCTGGTGCTGCAGAGTTGGGGCAGTCAGTTGCAGAGCCCAAGTTGTGGCCACACCAGCTCCCACCTCATTTCTCCAGAAAGAAGGATTACTCCTTGCTGTTGCCTCCTGTAACGTTCTGAAATTTATCTTTTTTTTCCCTCTTTTTCTTGAAGCATAGCAGACATTCAACAAAATAGCTTTTTGGAGAGTGCAAAAGTAATTCTCAGGATTGAGATAACAAACGGGAAGGATATACAAAGGATCAATCATTGCACCCAGCTAAAACGTTCTCCTATTAAGAGAGCTTGCGGTACCTTAGAGAGGATGGGTGATTTTCTTACTCCCTGTGTTTTTTAGAGATGGATAAATGGATAAACCTGCAGCACACAGAGCTGCAGGGGGCCACTGGCAAAGCCAGGAAGCTCAGGGTGAACAGACATCCCGGGGATGTTCCCCAGCCGACACCAACCCACGGCAGCCCATTGCATGGCTCTGGTCCAGCCCAGCAGCTCCCGCAGCACGCTGCCAACAAGCACTGCCCTAAATCTGGGGGCATAAAGATGGGGCTTGGGAAACTGAACTGGTACAATTCACTCAAACCACAACTGGCAGCGTCTGAGCATCTGTTTCTTATTGCCTAGATGCATCTGAATAAAACCAAACAGGGAGGAGGCGTGAGCCAGGGGAGAAAAAACAGGTTTTAACTCAAACACGCTTTCTATTTCAGCAAGAAGGGCAGCCCACGGCTTACTGGAATACACCAGGCTCTGTGTAGGAGGAGGTTCAAGTACCAAGGGGATGGTCAGCAATATAAAATAAGTAGGCTATAAAAATTAATAGTGTCAAGACTCATTTGAATGCATATTTGCAAAATGCATTTAAAATAAGTAACTCCTGAGGGAAAGCTACCAAAAAATAATGTAATTAGATATGAGGTCAGGAAAGACATCAAAGGAGTTTAAGATTTCTTCCACTCCACCCAAGAATATCCAAGGAGTAGAGTTTCAAAGCCCAAGGCACAAGTGCAATTGTTTGTTCAGGTGGCGGTCACACCGCTGTTATTTCTGCTGCTCTAACAGAGCTGCAAACCTCCAGCAGCACCAGTGAGGGCAGCTGCCTACCGGCATATGGTGAATAGAAATATTTACTTGCTTTTAAAATGCTCTTCTCAGGTTATAGACAGGTGACCAAACAGGTTACAGGCAGAAGACTGAAAGAAACCAAGTTACCCCTGGCCGTGTGACAGCATTAGCATCCCCATGCAGAAACAGAGCGTGAGCTTTTAGAAAACAAACATTTAAGGCTAGAAACTAACATATTTCACTTTGTATTTGCTCAGGACAAGGAACACATACGCGGCTAGTTTTACAGCAGCTGAGCTGATGAGCAAAAGCTCATTAGGCCATGCCAGACCAATCAGTTTTGCCATGCAAAGATACCCGTAGTTTATGCCACTGTTTGTTCTGGTGCACTCCTTCTGTATCAGAAGTGTTGTTGTTCGGAGCAGCAGAGAAGTCAGAAAAGCAAATTTATTAAGCACTATGAATATGGAGAGAAACAGAGTAAATTTGATGCACTGGTAAAAGGAGAAAAGGGATCAGAGAACATTTACCATAAAACCTCATTATGAAAGCACCCATGAGAGCCATCGGTTTGCACTATTACTATATAAAGCCTTTTTGTTATAATGGGGCTATCTGAAATAGTGCTTAGTGCAGTGGGACACGCTTTAACTTCACAAAGAATGTTACAACAGGCAACTATTTAATAAGGCTGCTAGAAGATCAGGTCAGCAGGTAATTCGCCAGGAGTGAGCCACTTTTAAATATTTTAGTAAAAGAACACACCGAGATAATAACATCTCATTTACCAGCTTGCCCTTCAAGATGATATAACCCTACTATCTCTTTTACAGCAAAGCAGACCTTTTCGAAGAAAGGTCCTTCGATTTAAAGATCTCCCCATGGCGACAGTGTGCCATTTTGTAGCTCGAGATGCAAAGCTTTCTACATACAAAAGCAACATTTGGGCGGCATTAAAATTTCCCCTTGCTTTATGTGTGTCAGACGCAGCCAGCAGCAATACCTGAAGAGCTTGTTTCACACACACACACTTCCGAGCTTCTGTTTTCAGTCGCTCCTACTGCAAAGTTTCCCAAACTTTTAATACCATGGGTGGAATCTCCTACAGCTGTTCTCTGCCCCTCCGTAACAGCTTGTGCTCTGCTTTGGGAGGAAAACGGGACTCTGAAATTTAGGGGTGGTTCCTTTCCTCCTCCCTGCCTTTATAAAAGGGGAAAAAACATTTTGCAGAAGAAATGCCTGCTAAAACACAGCCTCCCAAATTAGGTATTTCTGAGCTAGAAAAGGCCACAGTCCAGGTTGCTTGAAATGGTCTCTGGTTCTCTTTGCACATACGGGTAGTTCACAGAATTCCTCCACACTGACACTTGAAATTAGTATTTCGCTTCTACAACCCGCTTCTCACTTAATTCATGCACAGGGGAGAACAACAAATGAGGCAGAGGGTTACCAAAAGAAGAAGGCAAGTTTGAGCACAAGGAAAGCTGTTAACATCACACGTCTGTTTGACGAGTCTTGGCCAGGTAAAGGCAGAATACAACACATAAATTAATCAAATTCTAGCTGCCCCAGCTCTGAGATTTCCCAACCTCGGAACCCTGTGCTCTCTTCAGAGCCATGCCTGTCCAAGTGCTGAGCATGAAGCAGACTCCCAGCAGGAATGCCCCAAAATGTAAGCCTACCATTAGAATGCTGAATTTTCCAAAAAGACCTCTATTGGCATAACAAGCTCCCTAATCAAGTTAATACTAACTCTTCCATTTCCTATTATATAACTTAGAAATTCAAGTCAATCACGCTTAGCTTGCTAGTCTTCTAGGACTCTCCTGAATCCAACAGCATACCTTTAATGGTACATTTCTTTGTTTTGGTTAGGCTGGCAAAGCTCCGCAGGCTAGTTCCTCCTTCACCTCTCTTGCAGGGATCCTACTTACCCCAAACACCGAAGCAGGAACTTAGCAATGTGATGTACTGACCAGACAGAGAGGGAATGGGCTTTGATTTGCCATGCAATGAACTTGCTGATAGTAGAGCACAGAGCAGCTCAAAAGCAGACCGCACTGTCTCGGAGAAGCACGAGGAAGATGAATAGAGGTCACCAATATTTAGTCACCAAGACCTTTATAAAAGTCAGAATACTTAGACTGCAACGACCCAAAAAGGCCACTGAACTAATAAAACAATGGAATACATGAAACATGAGAAAGAAAAATGGAAAAAAAAAATGAAAGGGATCCATCCAGTTGAAAGCTAAACGAGCTGATGATAAGGGGAATTAAACGCTGTGCTGGACCCTGGTAACCCAAGGAGAACCTGAAACTTCAGATACCAAGAGTAGCAGTGCTCAACCTTCATGTTCCCCAAATCACACCCGCCTAAGAAGACGAGTTGTCTCTAACAGGTAAGCTGCTGCTTAAGAGTGATGATAAAATGAGCTCGAATACTCAAATCCCAGCATCGCTGTGGCTTTCTAGATCCCTTCCAGCTTCCCAGCGGTTTAGCGCCGTGCGAATGCTTTCTGGGGCACTCATCTCCTTCATGACAACATCCTCTCATCACCAGGTAACGCGTGACATTCTCGCTCACAGTCCCAGGAGCGAAGTGAAGGATTTAATGAGCACAGCATCTGAATCACTTCCTGACTGGGGCTCCAAATGAGTCGACTTCATCTTCACCAGCAAAATAAATCTAAGGTTCTTTACAAATTAAAGTCTTTGTGTGAAAAAAAAGGCAAAGGAGTTTTAGTTCATGCATCTGAATGTGGAAAATCCTTGATTTCCCCCAAGAGTTAGGATGACAGATTATCAGATGTTAAAATATTGCCTTGTCTACACTAGGATGCTAGCAATTGTCAACTGAACTATGCTCAAAACACACCTTTATCCAGCCAACAGCACTGTGTGAGTAGTTTGTGCTGCTATAGACCCTTCCCAGCCTTTCCTAAAGAAAAAGGGCTTGGCTTCCTCAGACATCCCACTCTCCTCAAGCCTCAGACTGTCCTTGTGGACCCTAGAAAAAGAGAAGAGGAGACTTTTTTCCTCCCAAGCCACTTCCCCACCTTTATCACAGCTTGCATTCTGGTGCTGAGCTGTTAGCACGCCATCAAAGAAATGACACACCATTAATCACCGCCGCAGCGCTGACAACCAATGGCACCTTCTACACGACTATTATTCAGTCTGCTCCCCATTCGTTTAGATTAATGTAGAAGATTAACACCAGAATGTCCTCACTGCTAGCAATAAATGTACCGAAGACTCCTGGTAAAATTCATACGCAGTAAAGATGCAAATGGTTGGAAGAGAGAGGAAGGCTTTTACTTTTTTCACCCCAATATATCATGATTTCAGTAATAGTGTTCTTGCAGAGCTTTTATTTTTTATGCCTGATCTTCATCTCATCTTCAAATGCATTAAAGGCAGTGTTGAATGCTAATGGAGAATAAAATAAAATAAAATTTCCTGTCTACAGCGGACCAAGAGCTTCCTGACACAGATGGAGCTGGTGGCAACACCGCCGATTCCAGGTGGGCCACCGCCTCTGTTGGAGCAGGGAGAGCAACGAGCTGCTTTTCCATACAGTAAGCGATAGCCACAGCCACATCCCAACTGCTGACAAGACTATTTGATACACCTAGCATTTCTCCCCCCATGTAATGACTGGAAATTTTCAGAAAGTATACAGCAAAGTCATTCAGGCGCAGCTCACTTGGGGCTGGCTTCACACATGATATTGTTGGGAATTTTGCCTCACTCGCCTCAAACTGCTGGGTCAACTGTTTTTCTTCTTGGATTTCATTTTCTTAATGAATCATTTGAAAGCCTATTTGAAAGAAAAATATATCCAATCTCTTCCAAGGAAAAATGTCATAAACACCCACATCTTACATCAACTAAACATTATGCAATTTCTAAGGAAAGTTTTTACTTAAGATTCTGTGGACTCTCTGGTTCATGACATTTGATGTCAGCAGTTAAATACAAGCGTGAGTATTCCTACTACACACACCCACCATATGTATACATCCCACACAACCATGTCCATACAGGGCACATTGATGTTAAAATATTTTATGCAAGCATGTTAATACTATAAGGAAATAAAACGATCATTCCATGGGTGAAATCAATGTGTGTGGGGAACTGAAATTCCCAAGGCTAACACCCATCTCCCTGCCTTACATATGCTTTTCTACTGAATCTGAAACGTGGTCAAGTAGGAATTTTGAAATGATGCTAATAGACCCAAAGGAATAGTTTTTCCCCCCATTAGAAAAGACCAGAGCACATCTCCTACAAGTAGACCCAGCTCTTAAAAATAATAATAATAAAAAAAAAGTTTTAAAAAATCGCTGTTGCTCTCTACATTTCACTGTAGGAACTAGGAATATCCAGTAACTTTCTTCAGGGGAACAATCTTAACTACAGTCATTGCTATCAGCTTCATCAGCTACATCTCTACACATTTCTACATGTGGTAGAAATTCTGCTTTTCTCTGTTTCTCTTTTTTTTTTAATCCCAGATGGGTGTAGATGAGGGGTTGATGTCTTTCAGCCCATGCCCTTTCCTCCAGATTTGATAGGACTGGGATTCCTGAAGACATCCTGCATAGGCAGCCATTCCTTCAGATGGAGCACAACAGATCAAGGACGTTTTTCCTGTTTTTCTGCAGGTTTTGTTTTTCAACTAGAAGAAACACAACATATGCTTAGGAGGAGAAAAAGAGAGTAGGACATTTGATCTGTTATCTTTTACTAGTCAGCTGAAAATCTACCAGATATTATCAACAAGAGAGGAAACAAAATCTTATGTATGCAGAACAGCAACTCCAGGATTAGCTACAGACAGAAAGACCATATAGGATTAGCACAGTGAACCAGTCATCATGCTTACCAGAATATTCACGAGCAAAATATTCAGAGGATTTCAGGACAGGATTTAGCAGAATTTGACTGAAAACAGCACCGCACTCTGAATAAGCTTTATCAAATACCACAGCACCCAGCATCCCCTGACCAAAGTGACTTAAAGTGCATTAATTTCAGAAACATTTTGGGCATAAGCATTTAAAGACTCGGCATACTGGGAAGGACGGGAGGCTGTCAGAAAGGTGTCTACACACAAGCTTCAAAGTGCAGGCAAGAGCCTTACCTACAGCACATGAAGTTTTAAATGAGTGAAACGCAGGGTGAGTATTATTACTGTCAGATGCGGAGTCAAGAGCCCAACACCATTTAATCAGCTTCTGCTGCTGAATTAATGGCTTTCATTGTTGCTTTTTTCTTTCTGCAACGCTTTGACTGCTCTGACAGCCTCACTTGTGCTACGGCTTGTCAATAACGGAGGAAGGGATACTCTAAGCTTCAAATTGCAGGTTGGATTACCTGCATTAGAAGAGTGCCTGAAGAAGAAACTTGCCAGGAAAAGGCTCGCTTGCTGGCTCTGCAACACTTCAGCAGCGAGGAGCTCCTGGAGCGGCTGCCGGAGCTTTCTCAGCAGCTCTGCAACAGTTTCCCAGGAGGAAGCAAAGCACCATTCTGGGATCCATGCGGATCCATCACTGCTTCCATCTGACAGGAGCTAGCAGCAGGCAATGCGGAGTGCAAACAAGCTGGCAAGGGAGAAAACACTCCCTGCTCCTCGGCACCACTGAGCGAATCCTCACTCTCTGCAGAGCAAAGTTACTCCTCGGTGCATTTTCCCACGTTGCAGGAGGAAGCACACATCAACAAGCAACAGGTTCACAATCTGGCCCTTTACTGAGCCAGATCCTCTGACAGAAAAGCCATTCGCAGCAGACTGCAGCCTCCTAGGAGTCAGACTTTGCATTTTGCCCATTTTTCCTTGTGCACTGCAGAGCTGAAAATGAGCATAATTGGCGATATAAAGCCCAGGCTGCTGAAGCTAGGAGTTCAATTTAAACACGAGCTCCATTCATACACGTGATGTGTGCTAAAAGAAGTCTTATTCACCTTCTGGGCAAGCACTGCCTTAAATTCAGACCCATTTTGGCTGCACGTCCAACCGCTACACTTGTAAACCACCCCCGTTTACATGTACACAGACTGATACCCGAGCAGCTGGAACACAAAGGGGAGGGTAAATAGGGAGCAATTGATAACACCGCCGATGCTGGATGATACCATAACCTGATCCAGAGCACACGGGCTTGGCACCGGTGGCTGGAACGCGCTCTGCAAGCGCTGCTGGCAGCCCCAAACGCTCACCCTCTCATCTGGCTGCTCGGTAACTGCCTTTATTAACCTGCAGTCTTGGCCAGCCTTTAAATAGGCACAAGAGCCTGCAGCCATTCCAAACTGCTGGTTTATTTTTCTGAACTCCCGTTGGCAGTTTACGCAGCAGTAAGCGATGGAAGGTGCTCAAGGACTAAGCCCTGGGTTGCGGTGACTTCTCCATTCACCCGCGGACGAGGGATGCAGCAGAGGCAGCAGCATCGTGCGGTACTGCAGCTGCTGGCAGTGCCTTACCTGGCCCGTGGGCAAAAGAAGCTGACCACTCTTCATCACACACAGATATGTTTAAAAAAATAAAGCAATAATAATGCAAGTCTTGCCTAGAAATTCCTCTGGAAGTCCTGGGGAAAATGAAAGCCCTTCCCTGTCTAGCAGCGAGCGCAGATCAACAGTTAAGTGAGCTCCAAAGGCAAATATTCCATTTGCACGGAGATGCAGTGTGCCATAATATGAGCAAGGAACAAAGCCCCCTTTCATACCGCTGACAAATACAGTATAGCATGTCACAAATCACAAGGGGAGCAGACAACACAATGGCAGCAGTCAAACGGGTGTCTTTTTATTAAGAAACACATATAATAATGAGAAATTACGTACACCTCCCCCCCTCCCCCACAAAGCCTTCCACAATTACGCTGGCTAACATGGCTGGAAGTGTTCACGGGATTGACTTCTGCTACCCACAAAACTATCTCAGGGAGAGGTGCATCCAGCAGCACCACAGGGCATGCACAAACACCGAAACGGGTGTTTTGTTTTTACACACGCTGTACATCTTGTTTATTGCAATGCGCACACAGCTTCTGCTACTCATTCACAGTTGATGTATTTCTGGAGGAGCTAAAGAAAAAAAATTAAAAAAAAGCCCTTTTTAACTCTCTCGCTGCTGAATCTCAACTGAGACAGCATCCCTGCCTCCTCCCCTCTTGCCCTCTGCCCTGACAGCCCAGCCTCCTCTCCAGAGATTCACCTCCCAGCCCTCATGCCTGTTTGGTTCAGGGATGTTGTACAGAGAAAAGGACCCTGGGGACCCTGCTACACCTCTGAGAGGTGCCCAGCCGCTCTCAGCCTGTCCCCCCCTTGCTTCCCAGAGCTGGGGCTGGTGACCACTGCCCATCTCGGCTCACAGCAGCCAGCCCCTGGCCCCACAACACGACCCCAGGAGCAGAACCACGCCGATCCTCGCCTCCTGCTTCCCCCTCGGCGTGCCCGGCCGTCTGGGGAGCAGCCACATCTCCCCCCCAGCTGAGAGCATCCCTCGCGAGGTCTCCTTCCTGCCCCCTCCCCAGCTGAGGCGCAGAACAATGCGGGGACAGACATTTAGCAACACCTGCCGTAGCGCATTAACATGCACGGGGATGTATGGATGGTTTTTCCCATCCAGCACTAAGACCGCATTGTTCGGGGCGATCCATCAGCGGATCGCTCCCCCCCCCCCCCCAGCCGCCCGCCGCCGGCCCCACAAGCCCCCTTCTGACATGTCCCCTTGTCTCCCAGCCCCTGGGCTGACGACCACGTTTAGGAATGCACTTCATTAAATCGGAGCTGCCCCATTCCAACCTGCAATGCGGAGGCAGCACAAAGCGCGCGCCACGCTTCCTCCCGCATTTCTTTCAAAAGCCCCATTGTTCGGCAGGCATCTGGTCCTGATCTCAGCCTATTCGTGCCCGCTGACCCCGCTTCTCGCCGCGCACCCGCTCGCCCAACGGGCCTCCCGTAAAGCCTGCTTGATGAATTAAAAAGCAGCACCAGCCATCTGTCCTCCCAAGGCTGGGCTTCGGCTCCCCGGTCCCGCAGCCTCCCCAGCCTCCCTCCGCCGAGGAACCGCCGGGTTCACTCCGCAAACACGGACCCAAGCTCGTCGCGTTCGCCGCTTTTCGTTCCTTACATCTAGGAGAAGGAGGGGGAAACAAAAAATAATAGTACAACGGAACGTTCTCACTTGCCTGAGTCCTTCGAAATTCAAGCACAAATACAAGATTAATCCTTCCTTTGTGAGGTCTTGTCTTTAAGTCGTGGTATGTAATGATCCTCAGCACTGCAGCAGAGGGGAATAAAAAAATGCAGGGATCATAAGCAGGGGGAGGACAGGGCTTACTTACATCAGGGTTTCTGCCACATGACAATAGGTTTGAGAGGGAAGAATAAGCTGGCAGCAGCAGCTGACAGTGCAAAAGGGAGAACGCAGAAGCCTGCCTTTTATATTATTGGTGACATTTCTAACACATGACAACAATTTCCATCTGTATTTAAGCTGGGAGTGTGAGGAAAAGAGCATTACATCACGGCTCCTCTATTCCTCGGGGCTGTGGAATATGTAGGCCAGAGGGATTAAAAAGCACCTGTATGCGCTGGAGATCTGAAACACCCCAAGGCAGATTTCACCCCCGCCACCACCTCTCCCTCACCCTTCCTATTTCTCTGTCACCTCCACGGAGCCGCTGTTTGGGAACGTGCCCAGGGAAGTGCAAAATGGTATTGTCCTACTTTGCAAGGCGCAGGAAGGGGGGAACGATATGAACACGTATTTCGAGCCGTCTCTCTCCGTAGGAGATACGGCACTCGTTTTTGCAAGCAATCAGACAAAACACAGAGCATCTCTCTGGCTTCCACTGTGCTTGTCCCAAGGGCTTCGAGTTTCTCTTAAAGCACCGACTTTCATCTCCCTTTTAAATCTGCAGGGAATTTCAGTGACAGTAACAAGGATTTTTTTTTTTTCCCCCTTTCTTTTAGAGCCAACACACATGCCTGCATCTTTTTGAAAGCAAACATCAAGAACGGGGGCCAAAGATAGTTTGGAAGAAGCACTTGACTGCTTCAAAGCCAGCAGGTGTCCGTCTTGGACGCTTTCCACCTATCTCGGGGGACAGGATTGCTCAAGGCAGCACCAAAACCCCGGGGGAGGACAGCCGCACGTGGAAACCTGCTTCCCCAACAGCTTCAACGGGGGCTGCTGTGGGTCCTGAGGACCACACAGGAGGTGCTGTGGGGGCACTCCAGGCACCTACTCCCGTGGGACAGGGTTTGGGAACTATGGGGCCAGCCCTTGCTGCTGCAAGAAGTGTGTGTTTTGAACCCTACAAGCCGTGGTTTGCAAAGCAGCTCGGTACGGGTGGAGACGCGGGCAACAAGTCCCAGGTTTCGAGCACATGCACATTAGGGCCAGGAAGCATGAGGAGGAAACATCCATTGCGGCACCAAACCCAACGGCGTGAATCCTGCAGCTGCTCTGGCACAAGCACCCGACCCTCTCAAGTGCTTGAACCAGGCAGGGGCAAGATGCCACCTACCACCTAGTCATTACATCGCATAGTACTTCTATGAGGGAAAAGGACTCAAACAGGAGGATGGCCTGGCTATCAGAATATACCACAGTCCTTTTTTTTACAGGGACACGAGCATCTCCGTGAAATTACCACCTGGACAAAGGTGGTGGCCCATTAAGTCTCTTGCCTAAAGAGAACAAATAGGAATTGTTCAAGGAGCTGCCTTCCCTGCCCTTCAACAACAGCCTCCATGGGTCTGAGGCTGGTGTTGGTTGGGTGACTGGTCAGCTCACAGCCTCTGTGGGAAGTCTGAAGCCTTTCATAACGATGAGTTTAGAATGCTGGATACTGTAAATTTAAAGACTGCACAAAGAAAATAAATAACTTAATTCCTTGCCTCTTCTTCACATCCACAAAACAAAAATTCTGCCCAAGCCATGCTGAAACACTCCCACCAGATGATGGTTCTGTGAGGGAGCAGCTAATTGGGACATTCTAAAATATAAATAAATGCTTCTTTATTTAAAAAAAAAAAAAAAAAAAAAAAGAAATGGAGCATTTTACATTTATTCAGAGATGCAGTGCCCCAATCATTTATGAAAACTCTTTCATAAGATTTAGAAGGGGGGAAAAGGAAACAATGAAATGACTTATTTTTAATCTGAGGTTTAAAGGCTTTTTCTCTATCCAAAAAAAAGGAGTCCCCCACACAGAAAGAAATTGAATGCAAACCTCTGTTTCTGTATCATAAAAGCTCCTTCGAGCACCAGAGTAATCAATTTCTCAGAGCCTGTGTGGTCTACAGCAAAAGCCAAAGAAGGTATTTAAGTTTATACAGCCTTCAGCATTTTGATGGCTTGCTTTTGAAATATGACATGTTTAAATTTTATATCTTTTTTAAAGTTGGTTATGTTTTTAGAAAATGGTTGCTGTCAGTAGAAAAAAAAAATAGAAACAAAGGAGAATAAATGAAACTCAACCTGGTTTTGAGCTGTTTGTACATTTTAAAATCAGAGTAACTCAAAGCTCTAGCAAGAGAACTCTAAGAATGGTAATTACAGCTCTCTTCATTACATTACATCCAGACTTATTTTAGCATCAAACACTTTGACTCATACCAACAAATAAAAATAATATTCATTAAGTGTGGTGCTCCAATGCCAAACACCACCAGATCAACATTGATGCAGATTTACAGAATGAGTAAAGCAAACAGTTGGTCGGATGTGAGAGAGCCCTGCACCTTTTCTTGTGCAGAAAGCCAAAGGCAAATCATAAATCACTTCTGGATGGGGAGAGGAGCCTGTCCTTACAGTAACCCCAGCTTCCCACCATGGAACAAGACCATCCTGAGACTTGGTTTTACAGCTGGGATTTAACTTGCGGGGTGGAAGAAGTGTGAGATAGAGCACTCCTGTAGGTAGGAACAAACCTCTCCAACAGACTTCTCAATCTTTCATCAGTGCATTTTGGATCCAATTCACTTACCATGTGGGAACAGCAAATGGGGAACAAACTGTGAATTCAAATAACTGTAAACTCAGCAAGATGTGGAAATAAAACACAGATGGTGCACTTCAGATTAAGGGTCAGTGTTTCAGCGTCGCTTTCCACTTTTACATTCTGATAGGTGATGTATAACAACCACCTCCTCCTTGAGACAGCACTCTAAATAAAGCGTGACTCACTTAGGGAAACACAGAGGCGAGCGATACCTCCAAGGAAGCCTCCCTGCCGAGCAGGAGGAGCTGGAGGTACTTTGTTAGGCTGTGGCTCATGGGTTTTCCTCCTTGAGGATTAACAGTTGGGAATGGAAGTCATCTGTGCTGGGTGGACACAGCTGAATAAAGCATCTTGAGTTTTTCCAAGTCCCTGGCATGCAGAGGTAGGGCTGCTCTGCCTGGCATCCATCACAGCCCCTGTCACAGCACCTACCTGGTCTCCTCCTCACCATCTTCATCTCCAGCAGCATTTTGCAGAGGCTGCCCTGATACCTGTCTGCAAGAGCCAAGAACACAACCACTGCTACCAGCATCACCCCATGCCAACCCTTACACCAAGTGCCTGGTACTAAAATACCTCGGAGGCTCATGTTTGGCTTGCCTGAACACTAGGTTCATTTCTTTTCTGAGACTGATTTTGTCCTAAATCCCAGGAATGGAATTTAGGATGACTTTATTCTTGTTGTGAAGTGTTAATTGCACGCCCAGGGCCCTCTAAGAAAGGTTCTGCTTGTAAGCACAAGTTCAAAGAAAAAAATAAAACAGTAAGTACAGATTAGATGACAGAAGAACTATAAATCTATAGGAGCCTGAAATGTCAGATAGCGCGGAGGTAGTAGTGACTGTAAGGTGACTATTACCTTCAAAATATGCCGGAGGTTGTTTATCAGATCAGAGTTAATGAGGGAGAAATCTAATAGTACTATAATATTAAATTTACCATTTTAATGGTATCATCAATGCTCTGTAATGTGGGCAATTTACAGACTGTCTGTCAGCGTGATGCTCCGCCGTGGTTAGTTACACGGCAGCGGCACGATCACGTCTTGTCAGCCCTTCCCTTCCAGAAAACGCCGTGTGCTGAGCAGGGCATTGCAGGAGCCTGAGATTGCAATGTGTATACATATTTTAATCACAGGAATACAAAAATGGGAGTGCTATTTATGAAGGTTATAGGTTTCTTTTACTCCTGGAAGACCTGGGGTCAGCTCCGTCCCGCTGTTGAGCACAGCCTTCCTACTTGTGCACTGCCATCCAGCGTCCTGCTGGGTTCCCCTCGACTCTTGCCTGTCTGCTTTTCTCAAACCTTTACACACCTGGAATTAGGAGGGCTGAAAATAACCTCACAATCTAAGCACAACTTGCAGATCTCATGCCGTACCACCCTAGCCCCCAAAACAAACCCAACCAAACAAAACCCAACCACCCCATAGCTTGGAAGAACATGCAAGAAGATGGAGGTAAGGGCTCTGAAACTAACAGGTGAATGCGAAGAGCCACAACATCCAGTTTTAATCTTTTCCTGACTAATTCAAGACCCGTGAACAGCAGGCGACGGTAATGCTGTGTTTATTAATAGCCACCTCCTCATGTATTCAAGGAAGAGTTTGCCGGAACAGCTTCTTAATTTGGAGTTCCTCCTTCCTCCGCCACCTGCCCAGCCCCTCGGTTCTGAGGTGCACAAGTTCAAATTCCTCACACTGCAAGAATTACCTGCATATTTTAGCATATGGCAAGCAGCTTTAAAGGAACATACTGTAGTGGCAGTATTGGAATGCCATCATGGTCTGAGATATAAACAAAATTCTCAGTTTATCCAACAGGAGATCCTGCTTCTTCCTACAGACCTCCCTTGACTAACACCAGAATCTGTTTGCAATAGTTTTATTTATTTTTTTAATTCATAAATGAAGTGTTAAACCTGAAGCTTAAAGAAGCGCAGGTAAGGAACAAGTGATGAAGAGTAAAATAACTCAATGGCAGCTCATGCTTCCAAGGGTCTGATGTTTTCCTCCACCTTTGGCTCCACAAAGACCCTACAAGTAGATCTGCCAGACCTGTACCTACCTGATTACTCAGTGATACATCTCTCATTCTGGAGATACATTAGCCTTTCAAAGAGTCATTTATTAAACATTTCCATTTAAATAATAATTTTCACAATTCTCAGTGAAACAGATGTATTCCCTGTTAAATCAGTAATTAAGAGCAGCCTGGGACGTTACAAAGCCCTGTGAAAGGAATTCAGGGAACTACTGTCCCCCTTAAACAAATCTGTTCTGGCAATGACCCAGGAATCTTGTCTTCATAACTCACAGCTCTAATTATTCAAGAGGACATTATAAAAGAAGGATATATCTAGACTGTTATGACTAATAGGAAAGATTTATTTCTCCTACAATAGGGGTAGAACTAGAAATATTTGTTCTATTTTTTTTTCTACCTTCCTATCCACTGGGAGCTAAAAAAATAATAAAATCAATGAAGATTAATTTACAGAGTTATTCCTAGTAAAGATACTGGGTATGACTCTCCCCAAAGAAAACCAGCTAGCAGAAGCTAAACAGTTTTATAAATGCTCACACAGCTAATCTCCTCTCTGCTGAAATAAACAGAGAAAGGATTAGAGAACAAATACAGCACACTTTACATGAAGAAGCATGATAATGTTAATAAAAAAAAAAAAAAAGGTAATTGTTTGAAGATGAAATGCAGCAAGACCGTATTCACCACCAAAACCACCAGGAGTTTGTATCTGCCATTGCTCTCCTGGCCTCGGAGACTGCCACGGTAGCAATATATGTGACTGGCAATCACACAGGCATCTCCTTCTCTGGCATGCCACTGTTTTTGCCCACATTAAATTGCCGGTACTGAACTGGACCAGAATAATATCATATAAATGGGATTTTCAAGTGCCCTTTAAAAAAAAAAAAATTTAAAAAAAAGTAGTGACATCTTTAACTAAGGAAGCGTGAGACTTTCATATCTATGAAACAACCACGCAAATCAACACACCCAAGTACAAACATACCTATATAAAGCGATGGTGACTGTCTTCTAGAGAGTTAAACGTGAAATACGAGGTGTGCATCCCAAACACAACTGTGAATGCAAGAACAGGTTCAAGAATAGGCATGTGTTTGATTTTTCCTAATTCTAAACTGCTCACTTTGCCTGGAAAACTCGTTATGTTGGCTTGTACTACAATCAATACACTGTAAACTGCGAGCAGATACACAGGAGGAGTTGAAAAGAAATTAAACTGCCTGGTTTATGGAATCAAAAGCTGGGATTTTGCAGCCATCACAAGAGATTTAAGCAGGACACTAGGACATCATGTTAAAAATTTGGGCAAAAGGACACTCGTCACCTCTGACCACACACTCTTCAGCAGATCCTCCGTCCATGACTTTTGGAGATATTGTGGTTCTTCTCTTCTATAGTTTAAATTGTGATGGCGAATGAAATTACAGCAGGATGGAGAGGGTTTTGAAGTGAATAATCTGGGGTGACTCATCCCCACCCCTTCAACCTCCCGATAGCAGTACCTGCTTTCACCTCTCATTTACTCTCAAGCTTTCCAGGAGACTCACAACCTTGGAAACCTTTCCATTTTAAATCATATGCACAGACTTCGTTTGCACTACCGAAATACCCACTCACAGATGCTTTTCTGTAGTACAAGGCAACCGCAATGAAAAAAAATGTGAAATCAAGTACATTGGGGACTAACAAAGAAAACAAAGAAAACTAGCCATGTAATCTCTTCCCACACTTCTTACCCAAATCTCCTTTGGCAAACAGCATGGGAGAGCCTATAAGGCTGAGCTCTTCTGCTTTGTACTGTTCTCTGGTGCCTCATGCAATTTCAACCGGGTGCACAGCGAAACACAAAAAAGCTATTCCTCACAAATGGGTAAGCAGATGGAGCAATATTTGCTATCATAAGTGCTTTTATTTCCAAATGTGAAAAAATAAAAAATAATATACCGAATAGTTCCACTGGCACAAAATGCACTATTGATCTAAAAGGACAGAGCAGATGGAAAGAAAAAAAAAAAAGGTCTGAAGTCTCCTAGATTCAACAGAAACGACTGTGTATAGAAAGGACCTAAACTACAGATATATTGGTCCTATTGTTCAAAGCAGGGCATTTTTCTCTCTCAGAAGTGAGAACACACCTGGTTCACTAGCTTGTGATATAATTGTATCCCTGGAAACTGCAGGGGACTCAATTCCGCACTCCTGGGAACCCGGCTACAAGAATTTTCTAAACCCGCTAGTTGTACCCAAGATACAGTCCCTGATGAAAATAAAGGGGGAAAAATAAATTCGTGCATATTAGCTGGCATGGAAAATCTCGCTCATGCTTCAGAGTTAGACAACTGACAAGGAAGCGTTCTTGAGAAAAATGATCTTTACATAACGCCGGTACCTGTACGTTGTGCCCTAGTGATAAGGGTTCTATTTTAAAAACATTTCAAACTTTCTGCTCACACGGATCTCGTAAAACAATTAATTGCTCTTCCTGTGGTAGGAAGAGATCAGCCCACCGCTCATCACCTTATCAGTGTGTGCTTTCAAATTAATATTTCATGGACACTGCAACTTTTTCTCATTACAAAAGCAGAATTACATTTCTAGGAAGGGAACTGCAACAAAAGGTACTTGGATAATAAATACGGCTGCTGTTCTGGAAAGCTTTTGAGAATTCAAAGAACATTTGTTTACATAAACTGATGATTTATTGCCTGCGAAGAAAAGTAATGTGCACTGTCAGTGATTCTGTTTATCCTTAATAAAAATTAGCAACCAAAAATAACTTCAAAATTGTGACTCAAGTATCCCCACATGTAAAAGCACGTGCACTTGTAACATAAAGGTCTTTCTGCTTCACTTCAATGATTTTTCCCTGTGTATTGATATTCTGTTATACCCAATATTGTACAGAGAAATACTAGCTGTAAGCTGGTTTGCATGTCTCCCATCAGTTCGTTAACAAGTTCAGAAATCCTTGTGGGGAACCCAGTGCTAAGCGGTTCTCTGCTAGTTGCAGGTGATGGAGGTTATGCGTGTAACAGCTTATCCGACTCCTGGAGCATCTGAACTACCCTTTGGTATTTTAATTATCCATGAAAACATTTACTCCAGGTAATAAGTTCTACATTCACTTACTAAGGTCTTTCCTATAAATACCGTGAAGTTTCCTGGGTCAGTCTTGCTGGCTTTCCTTAGCAGGACACGCTCCCTTTGTACCAGCGATCCCTTGGAATAAAGAAACTCAAAGTTCCCCCCGAAATGTGAAGAACTCATGCCAGCCAGGTGCCTGGCAGTCACTGCGTTTTTTCTGAGCCTCCTTACAGATCACTCAACACTTACACTATTGATTTTTTATTCGTTCCTTCCCATTTTGCTCCATGCTCCCCTCTAAGACTAACCACAGCAGCTGTAATTGAAGACACGGGAACAGATCAAACCCTGGGAAGGCAGGAGAAGAGGCAGCAGAAATGAAAGCGGTATCTCTCGAACACTAAACTCTCCAGCCAATTAATCCCAGGGCATATACTTGTTTTGGGAAAGTGAATCAACTGTTGAATGATGACCTCTCGAGGTTTTAAACGTCAACTTTAGGAAGAAAGAAAAAAAAAGAAAAAGGTAGCTACAGAGTGTCTAGGCTGACATCTAACGCTTAACTCTGGGCTAGGCATTACACTGTCCCTGTTTCATCAACCATCGAAAAGACCTAGCTTTTCCCCGAGTTTTGATGACCGCAGCCAAGAAAAAAAAAAAAAAAAAAAAAAAAAAAGAATTGCACCATACTGAAATAAGACAAATGCAGAATATACTTGAATAGGGATCTATTGTTTCTATTGTTTTAGTCATGCCTGCACTGAGTGTGCTGCTTTGGTAAGTTATGGTGCAGACACCAGGCTGCAGATGTCTGTGCACATTACTGAGGACTCCAGAAAATGCAGAATCAAGTAAAGGTGCTCAGGTGGACCCCCTTCCACCCCCAAACACACACACGGATAAGCTTTTATGGAAATAATCTCTGGTTCTTCAGACGCTGGGAAAACCGCTGTCAGGTTGTTGAGAAGAAGCATCTAGGACAAACGGCCAGTGCTGCTTGTTTATTTTAAACAGATGCCCTCTACCATCATTTCAAAATGAGGAAGATAATCCTGTCTGTTCAGCCTTCCGTGAACGCTGCTTTAGACACGCTGCTGCACCAGGACATGAAAGGAAGCTGCCATCCCATCCCTTCCTCAATTAACACTACTGCAAGGTAAGGCTGCTTGGGAACACCTATTTCGGATGCAGCAGCACGGATATATTCTTACATGCACTTCCAACTAATCACATTTTCCACTAAGCACACCTTCACATAAACTAATGTGATTTTGAGGAGTTCTGCTTCTAGAAAGACTGTGAGAGCGAGAGGCAGGCTGGCAACACGCTGCACCTCCTGGCCCCTCAGCCTGCCCAACGCCAGGTGGGACACAAATCCCATCAGCTTCTCTTAGCACAGGTGGACCCCATCGCACCCCACGCAGTCAGCAGACCTGCCCTTTTGTCCTCAGGGTTTCTTCCAGCTCAACTTTGCCAGCCTAAGTGAAATCCACGCTAAAAAAAAAAAAGCCGTGGGCAATGTCTCTGCATCAGCCAAAGCACTTTTGGTGTAGTCATGGCCAGTCGGTAATCGTGACACCGTTGCCAAGTCACAATCTACTCCAAGCTCAATGGAGCCATTAACTAGCCCACAAACAGAGCATTATTTCTGGTGGTCTACATTAGGCACGTCAGAAAACCGGAAAAATGTGGTGCTTCAAAACGAAACGAGGCCAAGGGGACAGCGAGAGCCTGCCCTAACATCTTGCTAATCTGGATGGTGTCTTAGAGGTTTTTTTTCTGGTTTTGACAGTGGATCCTATGTGCAAGGAATGAGAACAGATATTTGTACGTGTAAAGAGAATAACTTTGCTGAAGTTTAAGGTGCTGATTTCTTTAAGCAGAAGACAAAAATACTATTAAAAAGTCTCAAGACCGAGCATGTGAAGTCAACAGTGAAATGAGAGCATCAGGAAGAAAGTGGAGGAAATAGCACACGGTTGGTTTAGCTAAAATAAAAGCCAGCTCAGTGTCTGAGCAGCACTGTTTCAAAGACTTGTGCATTGTAAATGCACGGCTTCATTAGTGTCTCTGCACCATCCCCATACAGGAACGTGTCCTGCCTCTCTTCCTTACCCACAGTCCTAGATTACGACGTTGAAGTTGTAAAACCCAGAGAAGAATGCTTTGTGACTGTGAATAAGCCCGTGGGTGTGGTGTGATAGCAAGAGCAGAGCGCTGAGGATGGCACAAACACCAAACCTGGAGGCCACCTGGAAGCTTGTCACAGCTTTGTTTACTACAGATCTTTGCAGGAAAACTCAGAGCGATGGGGAGCGGGGAACTGAGGGTACCAAGGGCTGGAGGACGCGTGCTGGAGGGCAGAGGGATGAGTGCTGAGACTGGCCAGAGCTGGGGCAGGACTGCGTGGGGCTTCCCATCTGAGCTAATAGAGGCATTTGCAGATGCCTCTTTATGATTTCAGCTTGCAAAAATAACTGTGCACTTCATCTACTTTTTGCAATAATAATTCCCATTTGGGTGCATTCCTAGGTCTCGTTTCTCTACAGACAGCTCCTGTGTTTAGGGGTGAAGTCTCCTGCTCTCTCAGAAGCCCGTACCTGTGTCATCCATTTAGGCAATGCTCACATTGTCCCAACTCCATGAGAGCAACTGAAGTTGCTCCCCATGGAGCACAGCTAATTCCTAACCAACTCCCCAGTAACAGGCAGGAGGCTGTGTGGGAGCCAGCAGCCCTTGGACCTGAATCCCAAACTCAACCAAGTGAGCAAGAGCTGAACCATGGGGGAGCCTAACTAGAATTTTTGGGGAAGAACAGGTTAACGCTGCCTTTCTCTATTTTGCATTTAGTAATTATCACTTCATTTAGCCCTTCTATTAGTGCAACAAAAAGCAGCTGGCAGGCCAAGCACGCTCAGTCCAAGTGACCTTGTGTTCTTGTTCGTGTTTACCACATAATCAGCACAGAATTCCATTTCCCAAATACAAGACTTCATAATCCATTAGCACTAGAGATTGGTCCAGGGCTCTGGATTTACTGGTCACGTGCACCAAGGAATAAAAATATGAGTGTACAGCTAGATTAATCTCCAGACCTGTAAAGCATTCCAACCCACCATGCCTGCAGGAGTCTCATTCAAATTCACACATGAATATTAGCATCATTCTTAAAAGCTACCACTAATACCATCCCCACGGTACACAAAGAGAAAATTAAATGTTACCTGCTTTACAACTCAGCAAGTACGAAGACACACGGTAACCGAACTCCACTCCTCAGATTTTCCATTTGTCTCATAAACAGAACATGAGTACTGATGTTCTTATTAACACACCAGCAGCACAAACCTCCTCCTCCTATTTCCAGGAGGCAGCAATCGCTTTCACCGGTCTTAATTTTAAATCAAAAGTCTTTAGCGAGTCCAAGCAGTTTAGCTCACCATCAAGTTCAATAAATCAGAGAATAGAATCAATGGAAAGCATTTCAAAATGTAACCTTGGTAACACACAAAATGCTTCCACAGTACTTCGCTCATTTGCTTTATTTGCTGCTTCAGAAATTAGAATTGGGATGTAACACATAGGCAGAAGGACGTTAGCATTAAGACATTGCATCTACTGAGCCCAACACCGCATACGTTTTCCTGGAAGGCACTTTCCCCATTATACCTTAAAAACCTGCAGCCAGGCAAGTTAGACGACTGAAAACTAATCATATTTCATGTTAACAAAATGGAAAATGGAAGTATTCAATAGAAAATAACAATCCATATTTATTCTTTACGTCCACGCACAGCACTTTAGAGGTAATTTGGTCCATGCTTTCCACTGATAAAACGAGAACAAACTCAACAGCGATATACAACATCTGCCATTTGAGGAATCAACATCCATCAGCGCTACCACACAATTCTAGCTGTGGCCCTGCACAGTTCTCCCATGAGCAACACTCAGATTGAAAACAGCTATTACTCTACCTACCATTATGTGGTATTTCTTGGTAAATACTCATTTTTGAGTGGCAACATCATTATTCAATATTTATACAAGTCTTCCAGTATAAACAACCTCTGATTCATGAGAGATAGAAAGCTTAAACATGTTTTGCTGCTCAATTCAGCATGCTATAACTAAGAGTTTACTAGCTCTTAGCCAAGCCTGATCTAAAAGGCTTGCCATTATCTTCAGAGATCATCAAGGTCCAAGCAGAAAAACCTTTTGTTTTCAATATCCTCTCCTAGAGGTTGGAGAATGGTGCAACGAAATAGGATCTTTTTCTGCTTTTTGTGCATCTTCCCCAAAAGTTAAGCACAGGCTGATTTGGGGTAAAGATTCTGAACTTTTAAAGTTTAGCACTCTCTAAACTTCTCAGTTCTCCTGCTGGTTGGTTTCTGGGTGAAAAAGAGCATTTCCTTCTTAGCTTCACTTTTGCTGCTTACCGCCTACGCGAACTGCAGATGACCTTCCAACGGTGGCAGTGCCCTCTTTCAGTGTGACCCAGCCACAAAATGCTGTTCCATTTCACACATTAAATAAGCATCAGAAATAAAGTTTTGCTAACAAAATAAATATAAAAGCCACTTTTTGTTCATAGGTTTCAAAACAATAGAGGAGCATGCACCATAATGATATTAATGAGCACTTTCTAAGGCAAGAACTCTCTTTTAAAATCTTTTTTTTTTTCTTCACAGTAGAGCAGCATCAGAGCCCTGTAACAGACCATCAACTGTTCCAAAAAGGTCATCACAAAAGCCAACTACAAGGATGAACTGGTTTCCCTGCCAACCCTATCTCAACCCTTTCTGCTGTCACACATGGAAGTTTGTTCTACCTGAAAACTGAGCTGTGCACACCGCCACGCAAAGGCTGCCTCCAATACATAAATCCACAAACAAATGAATAAATAAATAAACCAATTAAAATTCCACTCCACGTAATCCACCAGGTCAGTGTTTTGTTACTTACAAGGCACAGCATGGCGATAAAGGTTATCTCTAATAGTCTGCTGTAGATCGTGATCCGGCGATCCTTTCTGAAACCTCTGGTTGAGATAATGTCTCAGGTCTTTGTTCAGTCTGCTTCCTGCAAAGAAAACACAGCCATTTATTTATTTCTAAATGCACACAATTAACATTTCCAATTCAGGCAAATGTTAGGCTTCCATTCAGAGTCCCCTAAATTATGGCATGCTGACTTTACGAGCGGAGGCTCATCTTCCTCTACAAATGGCTAATTACCAAAAATAACTCGCTGTAAACAAGAGGTCTCTCTTGCCTCGTAACGCATCTTTCTTCCTGTGGTGCTAAACAGATCATGATTCCCTTTTATCACTTATTTGTCTGAGCAAATGGAGAAAGACAGATGACGTGGAAGAGATGAAAGATAATAAAGGTAGAGGATTGTTTTTGCAACCCACTGGAGAGTGAGCTGGGCAGGGAGATGGAAAGGGAAGACTGCTCCCATCAGAGGTACTAACACAGCCAAACATGGCACAAAATCAAAGATGAGCTGTACTTTGCACTGCTACCTACCCCTGCACACAGCATGGGTTGGGAAATGACTGAAGGAGTTAAGAGCACCCAAAGTTCTTTAAAAAAAAAAAACCAACAGAATAATATCCAACACTTCTCACTTGAATTTGTTTCCCCATTCAGCTTTGAACACTTCCATAAATATGTGAGAATAAAGACAGATGAGCTAAAAACAACAACAACCAAAAAAAGCAAGACTTTGTTGTAAATGAACATTCAACACCAAATCTTTTCTTGTAGCAGAACATATGAACTGGAGCAACTTAATGAAGTCTTTTCCCAGAAATGAAATATTTCCAAATCTGAAATAATGCTGACATTAATTTGACTGAAAAGCAAAAGCAATCCCACATAAACCTACTGAGAATGGGGATAGAAACCCTTTTGTTCTTAGAATAAGGAGTGGAAAAGTAGTTCACACAGGCTGCGGCAGATCTGCACCGTGGGTGCAAGAAGCTTGTAGAGAGGGGTTCAAGGGGAGACTGGGAAAGGACACAGAAGATGGAGCCATTGCAGGAGGGTTGCAAACATTGTAGGAAATCTCTTGAGCTGAAAATGAATTGCTGGTGGCTGGGAGAGGAGTAGGGGACTATCAAGTATTTTGCCGGTATCCTTTCCTTTGCTAGGCATTTGTTTAAGGCCACAGACTGAGCTAGAACACTGGGCTACGTGGACCTCGGGGTGAACCCCTGGAGCTGTTAATAGGGTCTTTTACAATTTGCACAATCATTTTCTTTATTGGATTGTGAACATGTAATGCAGAAGCCATCTCAGTATTTGTTGACACTGCACTTAACATTACAATTGCAGATTCCTGGCTGAAGCCTCTAGGAGCCACTGCAAAACAAATCAAGAATGATAATACTGCAACGTAGTGCGGCTGGACAGCGGGGCTGCGAGGCAAATGAGGAAAATAGTGCAGGCCACTGAATGAAAGGGGCAGGAGCAGCCTGAGTAATGAGGATCTGCAACTTCTGAACAGTAACATCAGGTTAAGAACAAGCATACAAAGAACAACAGAAAATTAATCTGAGAAAGTGAGCTAAAATCTCTCAAAAAAAAAAAAATACAGGTGATTTGTATTTTTTGTATGTACATTCTCCAGGCAGATTTATTTTTTGTAATTGAAGGACGGCAGGAAGGAAGGAAGACAGGAAGGCAGGTTTAAGCAGCAGCCCCTTTCCTAACAAGAAGCAAAAATTTGAAGACCAAGATGCTCATTACAGAAATGGCTGAAACAACAAAACTGAAATAAAGGCCAATAAAGCTGGCTCATCATACCTCCTGGCTTACCCCAAGCAACAACCCTCACTCCAAAAGCAGTCTCTGGTTATTATATTAAAAAAAATAAAATGTTTTCCTACACAGGTCTGTGGGTTAAAGTCTTCAAATTTCAGACCTGACCTTCCAAACTCCAGGTGTTTGATGTAATACCAAGTCTTTTGACTCCAGAGAGAGGTATGGCATGAAAAGGAGCACCCTCCGAAATAATAAACCACTTTATCTTTCCATTGAACAGTTCATATTTTTCTCTGCACACGATAGTAAGACAAGGTAGTTACTCATAGCTAAAAACAACCAAACATGACAAGCACCTTGGACACGCTGCAAGGGAAGGAATTAAGCACCGAGCTGCATGTTATAATTTAGGCTCTCTCCTGAAATACTGTGTGATTCATGATTCAATGATTTATGTCACAATAATGTCTAGAGGTGAAAAAGCTCTGCTGAGATAGGCTTGTTTGACTACAAAAAGCATGCAATTTACTAATGATATCTGCCTTTATCTTCCCTCTGTGCCTATTCCATCGAGCTTCTCTGTCTGTTACGGCCCCCACTAGAAAGTTTGGCTACGTGGTGATGCAGTAGCTGGGATCTCCCAGCTGAGTCACCGCTGTGCCAGCCAAATGGCATTGCAAAAACAGGGGGCTATGGCAATGCTTGCACACTCATCCCCTCAGGGAGCTCACAGCGATGCCCATTTCTATTACATTCAGTTGAAATGGGGAGGAGAAAAAGGGAAAAGGGAAAAAAGAGAAAAAGGAAAAAAAGAAGGTCACATTTTTGTCGCTAAATTCCAGAAAATTCCAGATGGAAAAAAGGCTTCCCGCAGCCCTGACTATCTTGGTTCAGCAGCTGCTGAGGCCCCAGCTGTGGATAAAAGCAAGCTCACCCCATACAACCCACTCCAGAGCATGGAAAACGAGCTAACAGAAATTAACCCCACACAGAAAGCTGTCAAAAGGACCCACCCTGGAACATGTTGGATTCTTTACCATATGAAGTGTTGCAGTCCACCCTGACTATCTTTTACAAAAATCTGCTCAGCTGTGAAAGGGCACAAGGGCTCGTGCCTGATATTGCCATTCTTGAGCAGATTCTAGCGCTGAACTCAAATTTGAGAAGTCTGATTCATTTATTTTTAGAGCCAAAAACATAAAACCCTGCAATTGCTGAGAAACAGAGAAAGATGCCCGTGACATCTCTGCAACCTCCCATGTGCAAAATGCAGCAGGAAAACTCATTCCTGAAGGGCATCCCCCACCACTGCTCCCTCTACCACGTCTCACCCACCATGGCTCCTGCCCCTGCGCCATGCAGCACCAGGCTGGGTGGGAAGGCAGGTGCCCAGCACCATCTGCCTCCATGCAAACATCCTCCCTTTGTAAAATCTGATTCCACGCATAAGTTGTGCTAAGAATACACCTGGCTTCAGTTTCCTTAGAGATGAGCTGTGCTAACTGAAAGGATAATACACTTTCAAACACTCCTCTGTTTTCAAGGAGATTGGATCTTACATTTGCTCTTTGGAGAACCTTCCTTTTCTTCTCTGATAAGCACATGTAAGGAGATCCTATAGCGATAACAGCAGAGCAACAAAAAGATGCAATCCAGAGGAGACAGATCCAACCTTCCTGCTGTTGGAAATGCAGGAAATGCCACTGGAAATTCATGCTGGAAATGCATTTATTTGCCCACAGAAAAATTAACGTGTCTTTTCTGTAATCAAAATCAGGCAGTTTCAGAAAAACAGATATTTAAAAAAAAAGATCAGACGTAAAAAAAAATATATATATAAAGATGCTTCCCCACCAACTTCAGCAAAAATTATACTTTGAAATTTAAGAATTACAACATGTTGCAAGATTGATTTTTGTTGCTGAAACATTTTTAACCCCTGGAACAACAAAAGCAGTGCCTTTCTTTATAGGAGTGAACCAACTTTGCCCTGTTACCTGAACCTCTTTCCCTTTGAGTGAAACAAAGGCAAGTTACTGTATGGCCGTTTTTCTCAATTATTCTTAATTATAATAGTGCATTTCAGAGCACATCAATCATCCTCCCAAACCATTACACCATACTAATATCTCAGTAACAAAAACTAACCCCAAGGGGGAAACAAAACATCTCCCATGGAAAAAGCTGATACTGCTGACATGGAGTTTTCCGAGAAACAATAAAAAGGTGCTGCTCAATTGTGTGAAGAGAGATATATATATAACCTATATCTTTTTGTGATTAATGAAAAATATCGACTACTTCTAAATACACTTCCTTCAAACCCTCAATGATCTGTCACACACTTGTCCTCCAGCAGTTACCCAGTACTGAAGTCACTGGGGGAACTACGCTTTGAGTTCTGCTCTGACTTTTGTTACTGCAATTCCTGGTTTCTGCAGGGAGCAAGCTGCACACACCATCACCCAGCGCTGTCTGTGCTGCAGGAGCTCATCCATCTCCTCCAGAGCACCACCACCAGCAAGCAGCACACAGACCCGGGGGGCTGAAAGCTTCTTGCTCTATCAGAATACAGCCTTCCAATAAGGAAAGCAGACTGCATAAGTGACCAAGCAAAATCTGCTATTTTTCCCAGCGAAAAGCTGTGAGTGAACATCGCCAGGCTGACAGCACCTTCCTGCCAGCTGGTAGGCAGCCTATGCCAGCGCTGCGCAATATGTATGTGCCGAAGATATATTTTGAACTCATGTTTTATGCATTTGGAAACTGGCGTTTCTTAGTTTATGTTTATATTAATTACTGCAGCTGTTTTTATCCCATTTGTGCGTTGAGATGGTCAGAGCTAATCCTGATAAATAGCTGTAGTCTGGCAGCGCCTATGGATGCGTGTGCCACGATGGATCAGGGTCAGGCCCAGGACACGGTGGTCTCTGACCTATATTGCACTCCCCTAAGAAGGTTTACAGCAGTAAATATTTCAGCTTTACCCTTCTGTGGAAAGGCTACCGATTGCCACATTCACAGTGGCTGATTGCATCTGAACTGGAAAAATGCATTTTCCATTCCTGAATTGCAGCAGAAGCCCCTTTTCTTGTAGGGATCTCCACTCAGAGGCATCTTTAGCGAGCGATTCTCTGTGGGCAGACAAAGACCATTTCAAAACAACAGGACCATGAAGCAATCAAAGGTTAAAGGCCTCGCTAAAGGGATAAGAGTGCAATAGAGTCATCTGGATTAAGACTCTCTCTTGCCGCCTGATGTCTACATTGAGGGAAGGATTCAATTTTTTAAAGACACAAAGATTGCACATGTTGGATTTGCAGTATAAACCCCCGATTATAACATACTGTCTTTCATCTGAAGATCTCTATCTGAAGATATTTAGCAGCCATTAGTAAGTTATCTTTGTCGCACAGGAACAGAACGCTGCCAACCAAATGCAGAACTGCAGATAATTAAAAAATAATAATAAAAAAAAATAATTAAGTTATTTTGATTTTTGTTATTTTAGAGCTGTGAGCAGAGAACCTGCAGCTCACATTTTGCAAAGCAGTGAGGGAACTTGCAAACTCACTTGAGTGACGTCCTGGGCTGGGTGGCTCAAACCATGCTCTTACCTCCAAAGTCCAGCACACAGACTCAACACAAACTCATCTATACTGACAGCCAAACAGGCTCCCCTTATATTATAAGGTGTATTAACCTAAGCTAGTCTTAGACCCATCACCCTCTTAAAAACAAACGACACCACCTAGGTAGTTGTCGTCGTTTGGGTTTGGGGTACGGGTGGGGTTTTTGTTTGGTTTTGTTTTGATAAATGCTAAAATATTAATGAAGTAACTAAAGACAACTTCTAAATGAATTATTAAATTCTTACTGAATACAGGGGGCAGACAGGGCTCCTGGGAAGCAGAAACCACTTAAAACTCTTCCATACAACACTTTACACAAGAGCAGTGCTGGCATCAACCCTGCATTCACCATCATACCTTACTAATGCCTGCAATGGATTTTCTTCGAGTCCTCCTGTAAAGGCAGCCCTGATACTCACACATTCAGTTTGTTACTATCTGGAGAGATTCATATTTCATTGCTGGACCAATTAATATAACAATTTTCACAGTAAAGTCCACCAGGCTGCAGCCTGTCTTAGGAGACGACATGAAGGCTGAGTGGATTTTTATCGTTTAACAAGACTGCGCTGGTAACCACACCACCATCAAATCTTCCTAATCCCAGCAGTTGTTACCCAAATGATAATATTTTGTGCTATATCATTTCATTCTGTCCCAGCCTTGTCTTCCAGCTGCTGTCCAAAAGTGATTATAAATAATGGGGCTATAAAAGCCATTCAATAATTAGAAGATTCATTGGCCATATGCCAGCAGTGACAAAAGAGAGTGATTTATGTAAGACGAGTATGTCACATCTGCCAGATCACAGTTTCATTACGCCTGTGGCTTTAAGGTCACAGTTAAACACTCTTCCAACAGCCATTTGTCAAGGGGGCGCTGGGGAGAAGAGGCCAAATAAATCACCACCGTTTTGTTTGCTTTCTTGTTTTAACTACTAGGTAAATAAGTAAATAAAGTCCGGTACCTACTTTTGTTATTCCGTGTCTCCCGTGAGGTCAAAGACACAAGGATATATACTAAGACACAAAGGATTCATTCATCACTGCTGGCCAGGGTTCAAACAAGATCACAAAGCGAAAACATCCAGTTCAAAAGCCTCGAGTATTCACAGGGCTTCTTAAATACAATATAATCTAAGCATGTTCTATCTGCCAGCCACCCATGAAATGAAGGCACCTTGTAAACCCACAGCATGTTGGTAAATTAATTGCTATTACATTTTCCTAACACAAGTAAACTTAAAAACCTTTTATGGCTCAGCATGCTAAAGATATTTGAACATTGCCATGGGAGTTCAGCTTAACAGTTAACACGGCTCAGCAGACACCTGATTTGATTCCAGTTCTGTTTTCCTTTTTCCTCTATTAAAAACAAACAAAAAACACTAATGAACTTTTACTGCTGCGTACAAACTGGTCCCATGCAACCCAGATGTTGGGTGTCCAACAATTGCTTCAATAGCCTCATCTGTCATGGTCAACAGTTGCTTCCCTACCAACGTGGGGTCTCTGCTGACAAACCCTCCTGGCCTGGGGTACAAACGGGATTTCTGTGGGACATGTTAAATACAGCCCCAATCTTACTTCAGTTTGTATCAGCCTGCTATAGCTGGACTGAGATGAACTGCTCACCTCAACCTCTGTTACTGTAACAAATCCATACCACAACCAAAGCAAAACCACTGCTCATCCCCTACCTACCTTCCTGACGTAAAACATAAAATACTTCCCAATTTTTCTGCTTCAAACCCACTCAAAACAACAAAGCCGCATCCGATGCAAATCCTTCCAGTGGAAGGAAATTATGATAAACTGGAGGGCTGTGCTGGAAAGAACTGCAGAAAGTTTCAGGATGAACAACCTCCACGGCAATAAAACCCAGCTTTGATGGAGCACGGTTCAGTCTCCAGCAGCAGCCCAGCTGCTGAATCAGCAGAGAGCACTTCAGTGCAGCCAGTAACTCCTGTCTGGAGAATGAATAACACTTGTTACTTTATTGCTAACAGAAATTCTTAAAATATTATTTTAGGTGTAAGTCGTGAATCTGAAGGAGATGCATTCACTCCAAACTTTCAGGGCGTGCTCGGAATCAGGAGCAGGCGAGGGCCTGCTTGGCACCGCACCTTTTGGTATCGCTCCCCATCTGCATGGGTGAATGAACCAGCACTAAAGTGGTAATTCAGCATTTGCTGCTAAAGAAATGCACTTAACAGATCATAAATCCCTGGTGAAACTGTTCTACAAGCACCTAACCTAATCTACTGTATTCGCAGGGCACTCCACATTATTTTCT
The DNA here is from genome assembly GCF_964035555.1 of Netta rufina. Taxonomy (NCBI): domain Eukaryota; kingdom Metazoa; phylum Chordata; class Aves; order Anseriformes; family Anatidae; genus Netta; species Netta rufina. The sequence goes on from NC_140133.1 coordinate 16,631,974, forward strand.
GTGCCTTAACAGTGATTCATATTTCTAGTGTGAATTCAAACAAATAGCCTTTCAGCTGAGTCGTGCCAAAAAAATAACACAGAGCTCAAGCTCGGAGGCTGAAAAGCAGAAGTATTCTCATTTGTACACCAGGCCTGAACACTCGGAAGCCTTGTGACAAACACGTTTCTGTTGCCCCTGGCTGGATACCAACAAATGCAGCAGAAGGCCCTGCCTGTCTCCCCTTCGGCCTTGTCAAGCTTCCTGTGTCCTCACGGTTTTCATCACAAGCTTCCCAAAATTTAACTACAGCTACAGCCCTGGGTCCCTTCTGGGGCTGTGCAGGTCAAGTTGTCCCCAGGGCTGGTTGGTGACACAAACTGCCAGGGGCTGCTGAAGCTGAGGAAGAAAACAATTCTGCTGATCTTTGCCCCAACTTTGCTATATAGAGTGGCTTGTTTCCATGCAGAGTGGTCCTATCTTAAAATAAAGACAAGAGGAAGAATTTAAGGGCATTTTCTGCTCCTCTCTTCTTAAAGCATTCAATATCTTTTATGCTCACATGGAACCTGTAGCACCAGGACACTGAAGAATGACATTTCTCCACGGAAAGTGGCAACTGTACCTACCCAAGAAAATCAGAAGGACAAAAAAATCTAAGATTTGATAACACAAGAAAAGCCAAAATAATGAAAAACTGCCTCTGAATGCACCTGAACTGGTCGGGCCCAGGGCCTCACTCAGAAGCACGGCTTCACTGCATCCAAACGGGAGCTGGCAAACGCACAGCCAGCCACAGTGCTGCTCGCCTACATCATGGTTAATGATTACCCCAACTAATTACAAGCTGGAGGTTAACCACTACTACTCTATTGACTCTCAGCAATCCAATTTTCCTGCCTCATGGTGTTTTCAGGAACTGCTGAAAAAAAACTGCTCTTGGTTCAGTTTTTTTTTTCTTTTTTCCTCCGTTTTTCACTTTGAAGAATCCACACCAAACACATGGCAAGGAGAGAAAGAATAAGAAAGAGTCCATCCAAGTGACTCATGGCCCATCTCTGCTGAGCCTTTCCCAGGCTGTGTGAGCACCCCAGTGTTCTGCTACAACCCCATCAGGAAAACACAGCCTGCACGGGATCCACCTACCAGCATTATTCACCGACACCTACTCCATAAAACGGGGCTGCAGGAAGCAGCCCGGATAAGGGAGCGTTGTTCCTTTTGCTTTGCTCCCCCTCCAAGCAGCCAGCGCCTTTCCTTTCCTGGGAGGCAGGAAAAGAACGGGAGGCAGCAGAAAACAAGCAGGGGTGAAGAAGGAAATCTAGATAGAGCAACAGGCACAGGGAAATCTAGATGAAAAGCACTTGCAGTCTTTCAACCAAAGGCAACGACCCGTTTCTGGAAATTAGATGCGTATCTCTGCGTGTCTTCTGAAAGAAGTCACCATATGTTCTAAACGTAGGATATAATATTTGAGCTGTAAAAGCCAAATCAGCTTGAGAAACAGACGGTATTACAATGCTTTAGCAGAACAAGACCCACATAACAATATGCCAAACTCATTTTCTAGAATGGCACTAGGAAAATATTTGCAAAATCTGCAACCCATTCCCTAAATACAGCACTGGATTCTTTCAGAAAACGGGGGGAAAAGTGACATAAATACCAGTATCTGGGATTTATTTACTTTTATTATTTTTTCTTACACTTGCTCTTCACTGTAACTTCAGCATGGGAAGTGGGTTTTGGGGCTTTTTTAAAAACAACAACAAACTGATTTCAAACTCCTTCAGCAGGCAAGCTAAGGCCATTCTCATCCTTACTTTTCTGCTTGGCTGCTGGAGGGACACACTCCCGTTGCCCTGCCAGTTGCCAATGAATTCTAATCACAGCTTCACGGGTTTCTGCTCTGCCCTCACCAGCTCCCAGGCACACGTCAATACTACCGGCCTGATTTCCAGAGGTACTGAGCACATGAAATCCAATGCTAAGAATCAGTGACAGACAGACAATAAATGCACACGTCGACAGAACGCGAGAATTCTGATGCTTCTTATATATTTATTTATTCCCCTCACAGGCATCAGACAGAAAACGTTGGCCTTCTTGGAAGAAACAACCTGAAAACCACAATGTGTCCGCTGAAGCTCCATCCAAACCATGTGCCAATTGACAGCCCGTTCCCTGCTGTGGCTGGATGATGTCTCAGATGCACCAATTTCTCAGCAAAGAAAAAGAAATCTATGAATTTCTTTCTCTAATGTATATACTTATTTATTTATTTTACACCAAGGGCTCCAAGTTGCTTTTCCAACCCGCTCTAGCAATTTCTCAGATACCAGATCAGCCAAGAAACCAAATCAGAAAGGAGACTCGCTGTGGTCTCGCAGCAGCAAGCAGAGGTCCTGTTCCTACTTTGTTATTTTCAGAGAGTGAAAACTAACCCTAACCTTAGGTGAAACTGCCTTTTTTTCCTTCCTTTTACTATATAATTACACATTTGTGGAGGTACAGAAGAGGCACCAAACCACTAACATACAGTACATGAAAGAAGCACAAAGGCAACAACGCTCTGTGATTTAGAAAGTTAAGCTCTCAAAGCTGAGTATAATTAAGAGCTAAATCTGCTGGGGAAAAGCACATTTAAACAGAAAAACATGTATTAACAGTTGGGAGTTGTTGAAACACACTTTACAAGAGGCACAAGAAGCCACAAAAATCAAGTAAGAAGGTCACACCGGTTAAAAAGCCAACCTGGCTTGCAGGGAAAGAGACTGCAGCTTTTTCTAATTTCATATCACAGACAGAGATAAAACAAGATCTAAGAAACAGGACTGACTCTGTTTAATTATTCTAACTGCAAATATCTTTGTTTTATTTTTAGGCTACTATTGGAACAGTTTTCTGACGGTTGGAGGATATTCCCCATCCCTGGAAAACATTACATTAAGACTGAATAGTTTTTTTCCTGAAAAAATACATTCAAGTTTAAAGAGGAATTGATTTGAACTAGTTCTATAGTGTACTGACCTATAGCTTGGAAATCTGATTTAGAAAGACAAATGCTGAGCAGGGTAGGTAAAAGATTTGGAAGAATATGAGATCCAGCAGCAACTGAAAGGAGTTTGCAGCAAAATGATGCAGCGAGCGAAGGCTTCAATTGACCAAGAACCTACGCAAGTTTGGGAAACCTCGGTGGTAAAAGGAAAGCGTTAATGTGCTGATTCTGTTATAAAAGCAATTCAGTACACAGCATTATGGATCTCCCTTTTGTGGAGAAAATGGAAATAAAATTTTAAAGTAAGACTTCAAAGCCTGGACAGAATAAACGAGCTGGCTGATGCAAGCAGGAACCATGGCAGGCCAGTTTGCTACGAGTTTTAATACAGTACTACCGTGTCTTCTTGCTAAACTCAAATTTTCAGATGAAATAAAGTAAATGAGGGCAACATTGCTGTTAACTCTTCCACATACAATCAGATAAAACAAAAACAAAAACAAAAGCTCTGATTCTTGGGACTCTGTTCCACCTAGGACAATCCTCCTTTGCTCCAACTGCCCTGTTCAAGGCTGTTCAATGACACCAGTTAAAATACTGAACCGCTTGCATTCAGAACCAAAAAACAAATTAACTTGCATAGCCTTACTCTCCAACATAAATGTAATACCTCATATAAAGTAAGCTTGGCAATTAAAAAAGAAAATGTACACAAAAAAGCTTACTATGCTCTGTAGAAAAAAAAAAGTCTTTTTTTTTGCCTTGTTTGCAAGGTCTTATTTTCTTAATGTGTTTATTAGAGTGCCTGTATCATGTTTCTGTCACCCTGACTTTTCCCCTCAAGAACCAAATATGAATATTACAGCTGGTAAAAACCACATTTTCTCAAACAGGAAAAAAATGTTTATATGTGGAATATAGCAAAATATATATTTCCAGAGACAACAGCTACAAGTTTTAGATTTATTAGTGGAGGGCAGGAATTTTTAATGGAAAACACATTGTTGGGAATAAGAATTTTAATTGCAAAGGAACAGTGCACAAATGGCTCCTTTAGATGCAAAGCAGAGCAGTTCTGCAACAGAATCAAAAGGACATGGTCTCTTTTGGTGAAAAATTGAATATTGAATAAAGAGAGAAAAACTTGACTTGAGTGTATGGCAGGCTAGACATTTTCCATGGGATGCTTTTGATCATCAAATGCCATTTGTCAAAGTGAAGACATTCCGTAGGAACATGACAGTTCTGCAGAAATTAGGCTTAGCTCTGATGGTGCCTTTTCAGATTGTGTCTCAGTGTGCCAGGCTATCCTGATCCTGGTTTAGGAACATGGGTTCATAAGTTTCCAAACTTGGACAAGTCAAGCTCTTCTGTCCACATGCCTCCTATACCTCTGTCCTACTCACAACCCTCAGGAAACTCATCCTGCAGGAATACCCACCAGCATGCTAATCCAAATGCAGTGGCTTAAAAATGACACCTCCAGAATGAAGTTTCGTAGGTTCTGGTTTGGTTGAAAAGGAACTATCAGATACTTGGCTCCTCAGCTAGGCCCAAATGAGGACTTTGGCCTTCCTTTTGTGAGCACGTCCACTTAGCTGCAGGCATCTCATTCTACAAACAACTAACTGGAAAGTGCAAGCCCATCAGTTGTCAGAATAACAGTTTCCCACAACTCAAAATGGAAAGAAACACTGGTTTCATTCCCATTAGATTACTGTATCTAGTGGTGGTCTCTCTCTCATATATCCACGATGAATGGCTTTTGTGAAAGATAAAAAGGAAAAGCAAAGCTGAAGAGTTTAATAGGGCTCTGCTGCTGGCTATGGCTTTGTAGTATTTCTCCCATTTTGCAGGATGCAAGCAGAGTCGAACAATCTTTATCCCCATTTTTGCCAGGTAATGGTCAGCAATCCAGACTCACGTGGGTCTAACCAATTTGCAATTCTGCTGGGAAATCTGCACACTCAAGCAGCAGCTTTACTGCCATTGTCATTAAAAACACAGATACTGTGAGAGTGCTGATGACCCAGCTACAGACAAGAGGTACAACAGAGAGCAATAAAAATCAGCATTAAGTGTCTAAATACTAATTCCTCCTCCTTAACTTATTATTTTGGAGAGCTCTCCTTCTACTTCCTCAGTCAGTTTGCTAACACGTAGCTTCCACTCCCACTTAATCAAATGCATTTGGAGGTCTCGTGCACTGGTTCTGAAATGGAAAGCTCTGATCAGCTTAGCCTCCAGTTCATTTTACACTCCTCTTGCTTTTCCGAGTGTGCAGTGAAGCTCTAGAAGTCCTACAAAGATGGACTTTTTGGAGCTCCTTGTACTCTTTGTGACACAGCCTGTTTGATAGTTTTGGAGATTTCAAAAAGAGGCTTCAGCAACTGGCCCTGTTGTGAATCGATGCTCCCCTGTTGCTGCTTTCCACATCTGCACAGACACAGAAGCTTCTTTCAGACAAGGCTGGAGGTACAAGGTGCATCGCTGAAGGTACAAGGTACATCTGAATTTGTTCTGTAAACACCATCCATGTACGCCCAAGCCTATGCCGCCAGCACATAAATGGCAGCTGCATCCACACAGGCTGACAATTGATTTACCCATAATTTGCAACCCCTTTCAGAGGAACCAGACTTCCTAGCAATCAATGAGAAAATAACCTTGTTAGCAAATAAGACAAGGTTCTTTTAAATTAATCAGTCTTTTTCATCCAAACAGTACAGATAATGAAAGAGATGATATTTTACATGACCTATAAAGAACAGAGTTTCTATTTCAGGCTGTCTTTCGGTAAGGGTGCCATGATTATGTTTTGTTTACTGGACAGAATAATCTCTTATTTGTTAAGACTCGAATGCAATTTTGTACAGTACAAAATTTTATCTTCCATTGTCTTAATTATCATCTGGAGGGTTGAAACATGAGACGATGGCACAGAGCGAAATGAATATTTATGTGCTCTATCTGCAATTTAAAGAGAAAGGACTTGGAGCTTTCTCTAGCTCACGTGCTGAACGTACTGCATCTGACTGGTGAGTTGTGTCTGAACTCAGCATCTGGGAGAAAAAAGAGCAAGTCCCCAGGAGCAGGTGGGGAAAAGAGAAGGCTTGAACAGTGAGCAGTGCACGGGAATATTGGCAGGTTGTCCTAGTGAAGATCAAAGCGAGCTGATTTTTAATTAAAACAAACATAATGCAAGGCCTGACCTGCTCAGAGTTATTTGGAAAGTATCAATAGGGATTGAAAAAGCCAGTGCTTACAGATAATGCTGCGTCGGTTAATTCTGCTGCTGCTTCACTGCTGTATCAATGCTGACCTTTCCACGTCTGAAGAAGGCAACGTTTTTAACTTTTTTTTTTTTTTTTTTTTTTTGAGAAGAGGAAGGAACTGGTTTGGTTTTGGTTTTGGGGGCTTTTTCAGCTCCATAGACAGAGAGATAAGAACTGAAAATAATCAAAAATCAATCTCAAAGAGAGAAATATCAATTAGTATGAGGTTAATTTCTAGTTTTGTGCTAATATGACAAACAGGCTATGCTGACAAAGAAAAAAAATCTGCATTTTAGAGAAAGAGAGTTTGCATGGCTTATCAAGATAATCCTTTTAGTTTTAACGCAAAAGGAGAGAGAGCTGCTTTACAACATGTGCCTCTATGGCATCCTGCACAGAGAAGATGAAGCAAATGTTTCAGGTTTGACTTGGCTCTTGTGGGCTCCAGAGGTAATCGCAAACACAGAAATAACAAAAAAGATCTTTTCCCCTTTGTTCTGCTTCAGGTCATGACTACTCTGAAGCCAAGCTTGCTTGCATCTAAACAACTGGTTTTTAGGTTTTCCTGTTAGGGGTTCTTTTTGTTTGTTTGTTTTCACTACTATGCAAAATCCCTCAAATGCCTAATTCTGCTGTAGCAGCTCCAAATTCAATCAAGTGGATTAACTTTATGCCCACGTAAGCAGTATGCAGAATAGGAACACAGCCATCGTCAAGGTGTACCTGCTGCGAGCTGGGCTCGCTGAAGGACAAGACAAAATGCAGACAGCACTGTGCACTTACCACGGCTCCAATAACCCACCTGGGGCAGGAACAGTCATTGCCTGGACGACAGCACATGGGGCACTGCCCCGTCTGACTGATTGACCCGTGTCACCCTTGGCAGCCCAGCCCTAAGCCTTTCCTTCCATAGCCAGCATCACTACTGGAAAACCCCACACTGTCCTTCTGCCCACCCCAAGCAAGCTTAAAGCTCCAGATCACCAGCACCCATCCAAAAACTCCTATGCAAAAGCCCTTTCACTACACTTCCAAATCTTTTAAATACAGGGAAAAATGTGAACGTCTTATGTTTATTGGACAACATAGGACATGCATGTTTGAGCACCTACAGACAAAAATATTTGTATCTGTGCAATGCCACCTGCTATAATCAAAGAGTAAGGCCACTCAAAAACATCCATCTATGCAGACAAAGGAAAAGAGGAAAAGAAGAGAGAGAGAAGAAAAGGAACTGAATTCACAAGCAAACAAAATAAAATTGAGAATGCAGTAAGCTGACAGAGGTAAACTGGAGGCAAAACATATCTGATAAATGCTGAAATCACACTGCCTAGCAGATTAGTGCCTACCGAACAGAAGGACTGAAGAGCACAATCACTCCGGCATGATAGCTATAAATCAGAGCTTAATGAAATGATAAGCTATTTATGCAAACTATTCCTGGCTACGATAATTCATTTACGCTAAGTGAAAATAGACTCGAAACTTGTCAAAATGCAAATACAACAGTGACCTACTGACACGGGTCAAAATGAGAAAGGAAGAACCAAGTTCAGGACCCAAGGGCTACAATTACTGCAGTGTTCTTCTATAAACACGTCTCTTTTACACTGTGATTTTCCATCAAAAGGCAGATCTAAGGAACTCATTAATAGTGAAGAGAAACGAACCAGACGTTGCTGAAAAGGAAGTGAGAAATACGCATTTAATAATTTGAATTAAGATTTCCTGCCGGAGAATGCCTTTATCTTTCCAGGCAAAGTAGCAAAACAATCTTGCAGGAGAATTTAATAGAGAAATATGGCACACAAAAGGGCTGCTTATACGCATCCTTCGGTGGAAGATCCAGGGCAGCAGTAAGTCCTCCGGACAAAAATGAGTATTGCGCACCAAACACTGCTGCCAAGTGTCATTGCTCAGCTATGAAATATGTTTAAATCTGTTTCTAAGGAAAGCCACATTGCTTCCCCAATAAAAAAAGAAAAAACAGTTATTTTTATGTTACTACAGTTATGATACACCAAACATAAATAAGTCTGTGCCAAAGCAAAAGGAAGCACTTGTGTCTATAGTTTTGAAAGTCACTGATCTGGTTAAGACAGTGGTATTTTGACCACCAGGTTTAATTTTGAAAGGATTTAAGCAGCTTTACTGTCCAGCAGCCACAAATAATTCTGTGCTTGAACACTTCTTACAGAAGTACATGAAGCAGAGCACCAAAGCAACACGCAAAGCGCAGGCCATTACTCTCCCCAGCTTTATTATATAGGCAAATGAATGTAAGGCAAACAAATGGTATAGCTCTATTAATCCATCTAGCTGACTTTCTTTTGATATATATACACACTTCTTTCTTTCCCTGCAACATTTTGGTTCCCGTAAGCAACACAACAAATTGCTTTGATTTTCCTATGAACAGGAGACAAATGGGTTAGGTATTCTCTCTGTGCCCAACAGCACATAAGCAATAGAAAGCTTTGAATGCTTCTGCAGTTCTTCAACAGCCTGTTTCACTAAGAATTCACTCACCTTTTCCTTCTGCTCGAGCACTGCAAGCGATACATCTCGCACAACAGAAAGAATTGCTCATATCGGGAGAAGGTTGACTGAGCTGACCGCAAAGAACTAAGCTGGGACTGCTGCATGCACACATGCAAACAGACACAAAACATAACTCGTTTAAGTCCCATCACGTTTGTTACATTCAACAAAGAACACAAAATGGGCAAGAGAACTACTGGTGCTCAAAGAGAAGCTAAAAAAGACACCCGATGGGTTTCAGTTCTCCCAACTATTCCAGGAACTTATTAAGGAGAAAGGAATTATGTCTGCATAACCCAGAGGAGAATCACAGCAGCAGTGCAAGCTGCCTGCATCGAAGGCAGCAGCCTGCTGTGGTTGCCAGAGCAAGGAAACTCCTTCTCTGGATGGTGTCTTCTACAGCATTTTCCTCGTAATTCCTCACAATGGATTTTGTCTGCCTTTACATTTTACAGCTTAAAATACTGTAAAGCTTGCCAACTCTACCTTCGTTTTTCCTTCCTGGAAGATCATTAGAAATGACCAAAACTGTCCTGAGTAAATTAACTCACTGCCATCCCTTCAGCTCCCATTAAATGCCACTCTGATTGTTTTGTACCCTGAAAAGGAAAATTGCACCCAAAGCCTTCCTCTTCCAAGTCCTTCACCTAACCAAAGCAGCGGGCTTGACATTTGGTAAATTCCTGATCCCACAATGGATTCTCAATTAACTATCAGAGGAACCATTTCTGCAGTCATACTGCCAATACGGTGCGTGTCACAAGCTTGTGAGAGAGCTGGAGAGAGAAAAGATGAGAACAGCACAGCTTGTCATCACTTCCATAATTTCATTGAGAAAATAGTTTGGAAATACAAGACTGAACAGGCAGGGTTTTACAAAGACAAGGCTCTTTTTGTTCAGTACCCACAGTTTAGACAGAGGGTAACGCAAGAAATGCTAATGGCTGAATGTCTTAACTACGTGGAGGTGCTTCAGTGGATCCGTTTGCCCTTTTGCTTGCTGCATTTTAGAAAGCTCCAGACTACCCAGTGAGTGACAGTGGTCCCAGAAGGGTCTGTAAGGAGAGCAAAGTCTCCATAAACTGGTGAGCTTCAAATGTCATGCTCCTCTCGCCAATGTGTAATAAAATGCTCCTTTACTCAGGGAAAAATGAAAATAAATAAATCTTGTCTATTTAGGTACCCAGTGACCACAGAAGTAAACAACAGAAGGTGAGAGAGATACAAGTACATGAGGATGAAGGCAGACGGTCTTTAAATGGAAAATAAACCTTTTTTTTTTTTTTTTCTAAAGGAGACTGGATATTTTTCTGACTACCCCAAATAAAGTTTTCCCACTTTTCAATTTCTCGTGCCATCCTTCCCTTTTCCTACCCTCCTGGCTGCTCAGATGAGAAGTTTGGTGAAGGAGCAGCCCTCCACCAGCATCACCCATGCAGTACCAAGCACCCTGAGCCTGAAACGATGCCCACAACACCACCCACAAGACAAATACACGCACACACCTCCTTCACACTGTTGCACTGTGTCCCATCTTTTTCTTCTGCTTGAGGTTAAAAGCTCATTTTGGGGACAGATTTGTATTTGTTCTAACTTCTCCAAACATTACCAGACATTTTAGAAGCTAAAGATATTAAAAAAGCCAAAATGCTCACTGCTGTGCATTCTCATGTGATGAGCAGAAATCATTTAATTGCTCCATTACAGACCAGTACCAGACCTGATAGCCTGGCTGCTTTGCTGTACAGCACCTACAATAACCACGAAGAGCAGTAACTGTCGAGAGTTACTGTTATTACTGTATGTAAAGAGCAGAACAAAATTATTTCCCATCAGTTCTGCTATGAAGAGAGCACGATTCTAGGATTACAGCTTTTGTGTTGAACAGCACCACTGAAATTAAAGGCAATTCAAAGCAGAACCACCTAATAAAATAATGAAGAAAAGGTAAAATAAAGCCTGCTGTAGCAACACAAAGCAGCAGACCACAGAAACCGGCTGAAGTGCAAGAGGAGAATGTGTTCAGCACGAAGGCTGCAGAAGGTGGGTAAGATGGCTGAGAAGACCACGTCCTCTCCCAAATAACCCAGTCAAGCTCTGAGAACAGAGTGAAAATGCAGTAAATTTGTAACACGGAAATCACATTTGTTAATTCATTGACAAAGAAAACCTAACACCAGTACGTTCAGCTCCCTTTTGTGCCTGTACCTTAACATTCACTGTGGTTATCACCTGTTACACAATGCTATCTGCAAGGTACACACATCCATTAATGATGTAGGAAGTACTCCTCATTCTACACATGAAAAATTATGATTCGGAAGACAGAAGGAGTGCCTGCAGACAGAAGAGCATAAAACAGCCCGCTCAAGGCATCTCAATCACCTGCACCCAAGTACTCTTTCCACTCTTTGCCCTGGAAGAGACCTTTCGGAGAGCAGCACGGCTACAGCAGGCATAGGGAGGACTCAGTTAGGAGCCACCCAGAGCACAGATCTGTCCTACAATGTTTTGTGAACACGCTCTTCCATTTAGATCCCATCCCCTCGCTGTGGTTTTTATCGCTCAGCACTATAATGATTCATTATGCTATAAATTATTTCAAGACCAAGGAATAGGACCGTGCATTGAAACGCACGGGGCAACCATGAAAATCTCAAAATCTGTCAACAAGTGAAGCTCATTTGGAAGAAATTGAGCACAAAGGGCAGCTACGAAACCACACAGCGCAGAGCAGCAGGGAATCGGTGCTACGGCATGAACTTGAAAGTAACTGTCAGGGTAGCATTTCTTGTGATTGAAAGCCATACAAACCCTGGGTCCTGGGGGTAAAACAGAGCTGTCAGCCCGGGACGGGAATCCAAGCAGGCCACATTGTTACTGGGTTCAGCCTGCAGCTAACTGGGAAAATTGCAGAGAGGCACTGGCACACTACGTCTAGAAAGGGAAGGGAATGAATTAAGGTCCGGATTACGTCTTCTCTTATTAACAAAACTAGATAGCTAACCAAGTAAAATAAACCAGTGGCAAAGGCAAAAACTAGAAAATTCATCTTTTTAACTGAATTGTACAAAACCACTCCCGTAACAGGCATTACAAGTGCAATTTTCCCCCTTTACAGTGACTGGGAAGGAATCACTCCCCAGACAGCACCATGCAGAAAACACAGAGATGTTCGTTGCTGTCACAAAGTCAGTATTTCTGCCCCTTCTTCTTACTTACCACACAGATGAGAAGTCTTAGGAGGTTCAGCTACCTGCTTTGGCTACCCAAGAACTTACATGAGCTACCAAGAAGTCATGTTTAATGGACCAGTTTTGCTACACTGCTGTTAACCTGTGTAACTCTACATCACCTTAACATAAACTAGCAGGAACACATTACATCTTTAAACAAAGCCACCAGCTCCCTCTCCTTTGCTAGAACAAATTCGGCCCCTTCTCAAAATACCAACAGGCCAAGACAGATGCAGACTCTTTGAAGAGACTGATTCATAGCCTACTGCCTCAAGGATTTGTTAATTTATTCATAACTTGAAGCAACCTTTGATAAAACTTACACTTTTTTTTCCCCCTGCAATGCAAACTATCATCTTCTGGATTGCACACACAGTTTCCCACATTTCATTCATTTCATTGTAGACAAGGGGCTTTGTCCTCCTGAAACACGGCTGGGAATGCTTTGGTTGTCATTCTAATTCTCTAGCAGCTGCAGGAGGAGAAATGCTGCTATTCCAAAACAAAAGGTTAAACATATGTCTTCTTTTCTGGGTAAGCAGGTTAAGCTGAGACTATTAAAGTTTTACTGCAATGGCATCCATTTACAGCAGCAAAAATACCAAGGAACTGAATCTAGGCCACCACTACACATGCACTGATACACTATTTAATATTCTTTTCAGGGCACTTCTAAGAACATTTGATCTCTTTGATATCTTTTTGACGGTACTTCTTCATTAGACTCATTATCTAAAAATATTTTAGATTTTGTTTTTATACACAGAAATTTGTTGTGAAGCCAACTTAAATACTGCAAAAGCCACTCGGTATAGAGAACTCAAATATATGAACCTCCCGAAATTCCCCCTTTTGAATACAGCAGTTTGAATTGCAGCTTGGATGAAAGAAAGATGACTCTAGGAGCACAGAGGTATTCTTGCTCAGTAGTAGAAAGTTACTTTTCCCTTTCCCCAGTAAAGCTTTCACCCTGAAGAAGCCATTAGGGATCTTCAGTCCGCATTTAATAATTAGTTTGTTTAGAGGTTCATTTCACAGAAGAACTGCAGCCTGTGAACGAGCAGAATAATCTTCCAAGCTTAATTTATTGGCAGTGATTTGTTTAACAGTGACACTTACAGATCTCAGACCTTTTTAGAAGTATATGATCTGGGTAATACGTCTGCCACACTAATGCATTTTTGGAATTTTATGGGGCATACGATGATTTTCTTCTTTTACACATTTTCTTCACATGACCACCTGTGGCTATCGGGTCACTGGTGCTCTTACTGCGCTGCTGCCACCTGGTAGCTACCTGAGTAGAACCAGAGGACCGGAGCAGCTGGATTTACAATTGCAGCCAAGATCATCACATAAAAGCCTATTCACAAATGTGCCAAGATCCATCCTACGAACAGCCTGGTATTCAGTCTGTGCTGCCACTAGGCTGCTCCACAATTGTCTCCTTCGTATTTTCAGCCTCCGGGCCAGCCTGGGCAGCTCTACACTACCAGACACTGGGAATCCTGCAGACAGCCCAGAGCCCTGCGCCCCAGCAGTCCCCAGCCCTCTCAGCCTTGAGGAGGAAGAGGCTCTTCTGCAGCCTGGAGAAAGGCAAAGAAATCAAGTTATTGGGAAACCAAGAGCAGAGTCATGTCTGTGTCATTAAAATGAGTCATATCGTAGTTAGTCCAAAGTGTTTCCACTTAGCAAAACCCAAGGGTGAAGCTCTGAGCCAACGTTTTTTGCTGTTTGGTACCTATTATCAATTCAAATCAGCTTAAACCGTAACAACAAAGTCTGGAAGACCCTGTCTAGGGAGGCTTAGAAAAAACTCTTCCTTTATACGCTTGAAAAAAAATAATATTGAGCTGCTTTGGAGAAGCCCAGGATGGGAAGAGCAGAGCTGTCATCTGGTAGAACTGGGACAAATTAACATGGCTCTGTCAGAAAGCCCAAAATAGGACCAAAATGGTCTCAGACTGTCTTAATAGCTCCTTGCTCTCCTAAAAGCTTATAGCTCAGCCCAAATTCCACACACACAATTCTTCATCCTCCATAATGAGATGATTGTTGCATCATTGAGAAACGCAGAATAAAGAATTCGGGCTTTGGTTATGAAATATGCTAACCAAGAATCCAAAATGATTAAACCCAAGCAACATGAGAGAACTGATTTACTCTGCATTCATGAAATGTTAAGTCATTTCCATGGGAAGTGCAGAAACATCCTTAACAGCTATGCTACATCTTCCCTTAAAAATCCCCAAACCTGTCCTTGGTCTCCCTGCACAGATGCTCTCAGCTGAAAAGAATTGAGGCTGGGCTCTAAGGACTGGTGGAGCAGAAATGGTGAAGTGTGTGAAGGTGAAAATAAAACCAGTCCTGGCAGAGCATCAGCAGTTTAACTGAGAGCGTTGCATAGCGATCTGGTAATATCTGTTTACTAAATAAACTCAAAGCTTACAGAAATTTCTCTGCGGGACTTTGTCGATGTAATGATTTTTGCTGTTGTGAAGAACTAGCACTTAATATCAGAGGATGCCTGCATCCGACTATGCTGCTGGTAGGTTTTGAAGTTACGAAAAAAAATAAAAGAAACCAAACCAAACCCCACTAATATTCGTCTAAGTGTGACACGAAATTTTCCCACAAAAGCAGCAATGTCATTGTTGGGCACCCTCTGCAACAAAGCAACATCGCTTATACACTGCCCCAAAGCATCAAAAAGTTCGTTTAGCAGCTGTACCTGTACCTATGACTGTGCTCAAACCTACAGCCCAGCAGTGCCCAAGGATGTTGCCATGCCCTGGATGTGGCTCTCTCTACTACTAAGCTGTTACAAGGTCCCAGGCACAATTTTGGCCTGTACCAACCACATATTCCCCTGCAATCCCAGGCAGAGGTTGAGAGCTGGCACCATTTCCTGACCTATGGGAACATTTTGTAGCTAAGAGACTTAACGCTATGGATGTGGGTCACTCCAGACCAAACATTCCCAGGCACGCTTACTAGCAGAGAGGTAACCTCTAATAAAATATTAATTGCACAATAAATATGCTGCGTTCCCCCTACACGCACACAAAGGTTTGAGGCACTTCACAACAATGGAAACCAGCAAGTGTTTTAAATACATTCCGAGTTCACGCGATGATGGCCGTTTTCCAGCATTTATCTCTTGGAGTGCCCTAGAAATTCAAGCTAAATAAACAAAAGCTCCCATCACACAAAGTGCTCTGATAAGTAGCTGCTGAAAACTTCAACGCTTCCGACTCACAAAGCTTACAGAAGCAAAAGCATTTATATTCTGAAGCTACACTTGTAAATTGTTCAGGCATCGTACCATGACAACAATCTTATAGGATAAAATAATCTTTAATAACAGGGAGAGTAAGTCCATATTCATGCTGCTTTTTTCCAACGAGTATCAAAGCTGGCTGTCCCTGGGACTCAAGTATGGGATTTAAAGCCCTAATGCTGCAAACCCATACATGTGTGAGCCGTAGTCCACAAACAAGGTGCCTCACATAACTCATGGGTTTTCTGTATCATAGACCTTCACAATACTCCTTCTGGACATACCTCACACCTTAATTTTGCCTATTATTGTTAGCAGTGCTCCCTGCAGGAATCTGCCAGGAGCAATCTGTAGGATGTTTGGCAGTGGTGCAGATGGGAAGCGTTTCCAAATCCTGCAGTACCCAGCTGGACCACACTGCAGCTGGAGAGAAGGAAGGGATAACAAACAGACAACACACATGCAGACAGATACCACACAGGGATTGCTACTGGTTCCAAAAAATGCAGAAGTCCTTAGGTTCCTGTTGCATGTTGGACAACAGAGGAGTGTCGGGATGCTCGTGGCACCACTTGGACATAGCCAAATCCCAAGAGAAGGCCCTGCTGTCCTCCCGGCCACGCTGCTCTCAAGGCTGTGCCTCTCACTTTGGCACCCTCCTTCAGGTCACTTCGTCTCCCCAGACCTGAGCCCAAACACAGAACTGGGTTCAACGGGAGCTAAACTTTCCCTCAGCGAAACTTCAGCACCTGGAAGCCAGGACACTGCAGGGTTTTCAGCAGTGCTGTTGTTCCTGGAGAACAGCAACATCTCCGTACAATAGAGGCAGCTACAGAAAAATCAAATGGCTTTTTTGCAGCCTACCCATGAAAAGAATTGAACCACAGCAACAAAGAGAAGAACTTATTACCATGGTTATTGCTGCTATTTCTAGACAACGTGAATGGGCTTTTTAGGCTTTCATGAGCGAATTTACAGACTCTGGGGCAAGCACACTGTTAGTAATTGCAGTTGCATTCTGCCACTCGAGTATTTTTGGCAATTGAACTGTCAGAAACCATTTGATAGAAAAATGTCTCCACATCATTAGTGCCAGCAAGGAGGATATTATGGGCCAAAGTACGAAGTGAAAAGTACTTCTGCCTTTACAAAGTGAATCTTCTGCAGCTCGTGGATTTCAAGCTGCAGCCCCCCTTTCCCAGCCCTTCGCGGGATTCAGCTTTGAGGTTGTCACACGTGTCACCCACTCCTTCAAAGGGCTTTTTGGTTCCGCACAGCAAAATTTCAGTGTTCTTCATTCAAACTCAATTGCTGCATCCCCTTTTCCCCCCTCAAAGCAGCTGATTTCTGGTACACCACAGCCTTTCCTCAGCCGATCACTGCAGTCTCTGTTCTCGCCTTCCTATCTCTAACAAAACATTTTGGTTTTCAAAACCGTGTCTCTCGGTGAAGCCAGTATGAGCAGGATGTTCAACATGTTCGAAAATTGGATTGCTTAAAAATGGGGCTTTGGAAACACATTGGAAAGTCCTGGGCTGGAAAATTAGAAACTAAATAAAGTCAGATGGATTTTATACTCCTCAGGGAGTCTTTTCAGATCTCAGTGGTTCTCATTTTCCATATTAAAATAAATAATTTATTGTTGCTTTTTCTTTCTTTCTTTCTTTTTTCTTTTTTCTTTTTTTTTTTTTTTTTAAATTAAAATGCAGCAATTCCAACTGTCAGACTTTTCCTCAGCTTGAACGTTCAAGATGTTCTTCAGCAGTTAGGTACCAGCTCTTTTCACTTTAGCAGCTTTCTCTTAATTCCCCTGGAACACGAGCACATTTGTCAAGATTTATGAATCAACAAGTCCCCACAATAAGTGCCTGGTTCTGCCCACAACAGAACTGCCCATCTTTGTGTCCCCTCCTGTTTGTTCCATGCTTTTACCTCGCCTTGCTTCGTTTCTCATCTGCTGCACACCTCCTGGACTAGCAACAATTTTCCTTTAAGGAGTGTGTGCGCTCAGCAGTGAATTGTAGGAGCTGTAATCAGCCAGAAGTGCATCCATTTCCATGTTTAGCCTCGTAAGGTTGCAGATGGGAAAAATAGGTGTTTCCATGAGTTGCTTATGCTACCAACTACTCACATTATGTCTAATGAGAGTTGTGCAAGGGAAAAATAGCAATTTTGCCCACTTAAAATTAAAGCGCATATATTATTAAATCAATTATACATTAAATAAAGTACCATTTAAACTCTGAACAAGATAGACAAAACAATGGCTGATTTTGCACCTGCACACCCTAGGAAAGTGATACCAATGTAAAATGAAGAGGTATACAAGATTTAAATGCCTCCAGGAGAAGAGACCTAGCCACCAGTGATTACACCTGTCACTGAATTGCACATTACAACTTCCATCCATATTCCACTGACAGTGATTGAACACCAGGTCTCTGGCAGTAACTTTTTAAGCCAAGGAACTTTAGCAGTTGATTTAAGCACATTTCAAACCAGAAAGGCTTTATAGTGTCTTCACTGATCACTGGGGATAACGCTCCAAAGGCAAGATGCTGCCTTGCTGCCAGCAGGATGAGCAACTCTGTTGTTTTGCCTTATCCAAGAATAGTTTTGAGCTAGGGGAACTGGATAAACAAACCAGGAATCGAGATGGGATAGTCAGTTCTGCCTCAGGCTTCTCGTAGAGGGTTAACCTCCTTCAGCTTCAGCAGAACAGAGGCGACGTTATTTCCAGGCTCAGGTGGTGACATCTCGCTACCGCTGCATGCTCAGCACAGGCACACCCAGCCCTCACACCTGCCTTCACCCCTACCCACCAGTGCTGCTGCAGAGGGGAAGATAACACAGAGGTACACTTGCCTGAGAGCTCTGCTCCACCATCACCAAGTGCCTTGCACAGACAAAACACCTGAGTTTCAAACCCCAAGGTCAGCCTTTGCCTGACTGCCACCGAGGCGCATTCCTGAGCTCATTATGCCGGGGAGGAGTGCGGCCCCTTGCTAAAACTAACATACAAATATACAAAGATGGTTAAACAAATACAAAAACATTCAACGCAGTGCCTTGCAATTCACGTGCATGGACACAATTAAGTTTGGATTCTGAGAAAAGAATTAAAAGACAAAATTAAAATTCATAGCGCTAACTGCAGACTCCACTGAAATTATATTTTAAACAGAGGTGGATTGAATCAAAATACATAATTCACAATTTCTTCCTAATCCATTTCAAAGTGAAATATTAATCAACAGAAATATTTCATTCTACCGTTAATTTCTGTTTCTCAGAAAAAGTACCCCTCATTCTTCTCTCCTTTATGGCTCTGCAGAGGTGCAGGGCTCAGAAGCGCCCGTTGCCAGCTCAAGGACTTGGCTCAGCCCCACGCTAAGCACCTTCAAAACCCAGCTGTGAATCACCCCAAGTTTGGAACTGGAACAGAAATGAATTTACTTACAAAAGCAGGGTATTTTCTGTACATTTCATATCTTAAATTGCACGTTACGATGCTGCAGTGCATTTTTCAAATTCCAATAGCATTATGCCTCTGTTATGAAATTGGATCTTTTCCAACCTGAATTTGTTAACTTAAAGGCCAACACGTGCAAATTAGTTCAGGTTAAATCTTTTTTTTTCTTAATCATCCTTAAAAGCTTGTCTTAATTCATTTGTAAACAGCATGGCCCAGCATCATCCCTAGGGTTTTAATTTGAGTTAGTTATCTTGGAAAATATACAGCCCAAGAGCGCTGGACATACAGAGGGCAATATCTGACATTAAACCAGGATTACTGGGCAAGTAGCTCCCATCAAAATTCTCTACACTAAGGACTATGGCTCCTGCCTGGCCATTTCTATGCATTTTAAAAACATCTTTCAGATCTTCGCAGAATTACCTACAAGCCATCAAATGATGATTATGCCCCTTTAAAATCCTTCTACTCTCTTTCACTGTATCCTCACCGTAAGATGCACAGCAATTGCCGTGTTACATTTCACACGGGCCTGAGAAGTAAAAATTGCCATTTAAAGGAGGTCTTCTCCATGATTTTATTAGTGTCATCCAGAGTGATAACATAGCCAAATTCCGCTTTTTGTCAAAATAAGTCCTGCTATTTGCTGTTACCAACCTCCAGAAAACGATGGGAGGAAGAGAACTGCTGCTGTTCAACACTCGCAGATCATATGCGTGGCTAGCGCTGTGCAACCCTAGGCATGCTTGAAAGATAAACTGCGATTTTTAATGTACTGCCATCAGGTTTTCACTGAATACCCTTCTCAGAATCCAGAAACAAATGACTCTTTGTTTGGGAGCCTTGTGATCAATTGGATGGCTGTTCCGTGGCTATTTCAGTTATGCTGGCTGTGTGCTTTGCTGAGTACATGGCTTTGAAGAAAAGACATCTGTAACTAAGGAGAAATAGCTGATTAAGTGCCCTCTCCCAAACTAGCATGCCATTATTTATCTTGACAAACAGCCTCTCCAAGGAGGGAGGCAGAAGCCAGCCGGGCTCCCAGCTCCTGCGGGGCTGCGCTCGCACCTCGGGACCCCATGCCCGGCTCCCCCTCAGGTATTGCTCTGCACCCACGGCCACCAGCAGCAAAGGCAGGAGCTGCCACAGCACAGCACACCAGCCCATGCTGCTGCCACAGCCAGGAGAGAGCAGAGGGGCTGCAGACTGCCCACTCAGCTCCATCTTTCTGGCCAGACACCTGGAAACTCTTCCCTAAGAGGCCGGCAGCTGCTGCCCATGGGGCTGGCTAACAGCTCTGGCAGCACCAGAGGGAGAGATGTTGAGATGCCACAGTCCAAGGAACCTCCGCCAGCGCTGTCCTCCCTCACCAGCCCCGTGCAGTGCTTACCCCAGCCTTGGGGCAAAATGCTTTTCAGGCCTTGGTGTCTGCCTCTTTCCAGAGGATGTTTGGTTGGAGAAAGGATCAGGCAAGGAGCAGACCCCATCCCCTCAGGGGGCTTTTTGCCATTTGCTGCTGCCAGGCAGGCCGCAGCCTTACACGCTGGGCCTGGCACGGCTGATGAGCATGAACGCTCCTTACTTAGCAGCACCTTCTTCCTCCAAGTTATTCATCTTGTCAGACTCGAAGCCAATTACTAACAAAATTTTTGACATGACGAATGTGCCATTAGCTCTGCGTGAAGGACTGACGGAGTCTAAAGCAGCAAACTAGCACATGAGGATGGGGCGCTCAGCAGGAAGAAGCTGCCCCTGCTCTCGGCACTGCGCTGTCAAGAGCAGTACCCGAATGGTGGACCACAAAAACCACGCTACAGCAGTCGGTTTCCAGACAGCCCACTAAAGCTAACCTCAGTTAATAGAGAAATGAACTCTATTAGTGACTAATTAACTGATAAACTGGATGATAAACTGGACTGCTCAGCAAAGAGGCCTGATCTTCTTGATGGTTTCACGCGTGCCAGAACAGCAAGCCCCGGTATTTTTCAGGACCTCAAGCACAAATTGCGACACTACAGATTTGAGTCACAGAACCAGGTGTGAAAAGTCACTGAGTTTAACTTCCCACCCCATCCAGTGCAAGTAATAGCAAACAAAATACTGGAATCTGCTCACACAGACAGTTACCACAGCTTAGCTGCTGAACCACGGGCACAAAATTAAAGCCAGCATCATGTCTGCCAAACGGCACTCACCATTAAACATGTAGCTCCTGATAAAGGAGAAAGAAAGCTGTGGTGCTTTTTGACAATTGAGAGTAACGTTACACCCAACAGGAAGAGCACAGACGGTGCTTTGGAGAAATCTTACGCTATTTCTGGGAAACTATTTGCAAAAAACTGTCAGTTTTTGTCTGCTTGTGTTCAGCACAAGCAAAGATAGCAGGACACCGCATCACGCAGCAGTCACTGCTGGCAGAAAAAGGCTCAGGTCTTGCTTTCCATCCCTCCCTGTTGAGCGTGTTTGCGGCATCAGATCAAAGTTTTCAGTCCATATTCCATGCAGCTCCATGGTACAGAAGAAAAGCAGCTCACTGCTTGGGAGCTTCTTTACTGCATAGGTTTTATACTTCCACTCAAAAACTTTTGGGCATCCATAAATCAAGAGAGATTAGAAGAAAGAAGAAAAGCCTGAACTAGACCAATGCTCTACTGTTTGCTAATTTAACTTCCAATTTCTCAGTTACTAGCCTAATTCAGAGACTGCCATCAAAAACACCATTTCATTTATCTGTGTCTTGCTTCAGATTTTCTTAATGTACTTAACTACAATCTCTCACACACAGAGTGTGGTTTGGATAAATCCTGTAATCAAATCAATCTGCTAATTCCACTGCAAGCCAAAAAAGGGGGGGGGGGGGAGCAAATCCTAAAACTTTTCATTACATTTTTCTCTCAAAAATAAATCACCACCTAATGGATTGCTAAATTCATGCACAAGTAAATTACCAGCAGATAATTAAGAATTAATAGCCTTGTGCGATCAGAGGTTGTTATTCATAATGAGCTGACTGAGATATTACAAAAGAATGCTTTTTCTATAAAATAAATTGAAATATAAATGCGCGTACACCAGTGTGTGTGTGAAAAACTAATAAAGAACACCAGAAATGAAGTTGCATTTACTCATTCTCGCCATGGCACGAGAATTTTAAGCAAACAGTAGTCTTATTTCTGTATTTGTTTACACTGCAGCATTACAACTTTTTTGTTGTTAGCTGTAGCCACAAACAGTGAATGAGTTGCTAATGCTAAAGAATGGCTTCAGCAGTTTCTCGTGATAATCTTGTTATCTCAAATACCCAAGACGAAAGTTCATACATGGAAAAAAAGTGCAAGACTTACCCATACACACCATGCAAAATCCCATCAAATAGGTTTAAAGATAAACACATAGGTACACCCAAAACATACAGCACAGCATGTGCCATTTTGTACAAAGAGATGTTGAAGAACCTCTCTAATGCACCTTTAGTTGTGCCAGTGTACCTCCAGAGGCCAGGATCATGCATCCAAAACCATCACACCGTCACAGTAAGACCTTGGGTGCCCAGGTGCTGCATTGGCAGATGCTGATACCTCTGCCAATGCCTTCAGAAACTGCTGTTGTTCATACAGCTCAAAGTATGTTTAGTAAGTGATCGCAGAAGTTGCAGAGTTTTTGTAAAACGCAAAATAAATCAGCTCAGCTTCAATAACCTCCTTTGCAACAGCTTGGCACCCCGCACGGACAGCTACAGGGTCTCACCTGGAGACCAGCAATTCCCTCAAGAGCACTGATTTTGCCCATGCGGGCACAGGAATATAGCCCAAGGGTAAAATCCTCACCCAGCCTAAGCTAAACCAGCCCACGCGGCTGCCAGAAGCATTGGGCCCCCTTCTTGCCCCTTCCTGTGGTCCTTCCTTGCCTTGGCTCTCCCAGCTGGCTGGGGAGGGCAGAGCAGCAGGGCACGAGACAATGACAATTACCCAAAGAGGTTCATTCTTGGTCAGATCAGGAACCAAACCTGCTGTCTCTGTGGCCAAAAAAAAGGCAGGACTACCCCCTTTAAAAAACACATTCAAACACAACAGCACAGTCATGCTTTCTGGTGCCAACTCTACAGCTGATCTAAAACAGCCTGGGAGAAACTTTCAGACATTGTAGTATTGTATTGCTTCACAACATACAGCAATGCTCTCAGAAACAGGCTTGTTTTTTTTCTCCATATGCCTGCAAGTCAGAGAGAACATTAACTCGCATTTACAGAAGACAGAGCCCGGGTCTCTAATTCTGTGCTTTACCCTGCTCAGGCTTGTGACCTTTCAGACCAAGATAAGGGAACAAGAAATGGAGTTAAAAATGTGAGCTTTAAGAAATAGAATTTTTTTTTTCTCCTGATTTTACTGAAGACCATCAATATTGGATGAACTCCTTTAGATGTACTGTGCCCAGAGCCACTGAATACCAAATGCTACAGTAGCTGTGCTTCAAAGAGAATATTCTGTCATAAGCTGAGTTTTAGCAAGGCCAGCTCCAGATCAGACCGCTGCCAAGAGCCTTGCCAAAAAAAACCATCCATGAAGGCCGTGCCTCATTATTTCATGACGACTGCTGCTGTTCCACAAGCCAGCATTCATAAGGCAGAAGTACAGGAAAGCATCAAACACCACAGGACACCACAAAGACAAAAGCAGTAACAGAGGAAAACACACTCGTGGTGTTGCCAGTGGTAAGGGATGGTTTCATCCATGATTTGGTGTTCCTCTTAGAAGATGCTTGCATGCAGCTGAGGACAGCCCAACAGCATATTTTATGAAGAAATATGTATTATATATATGTATATATATGTGCGTATATATATATAATATTCACTTCAGCTCTGTGTCGGTATCCATTGGCCCCTAAGCCTGTGGAAAAGGAAGAGACTGCATGCAGCACAGACAATGCTGTCTCAATTCACTAATTAGATCCAGAACCACAATTAGAAAGAAAGGCAATTCTCATTAATAGGCCAGTACAAAACTTCCTAACCTACAATCATTTTTGGCTGAGGGAGCACAAGGAATTTCAAAATATTTTCCCTTTTCTGTGTAATCTCAAATTTCTGGTTTCTACCCCTGTAAAATAGGCTTGTGTGTGCAACAACGCTCTGCTGCTCTGGTAAATCAGCCTTAAAGGAAACTGTGTCCAAACAAAGAGCAGCAAAGAGAAAACACTTCCCAGTCTCGGTAAGCAGAAAGCATGCTCAGCCTGGCCAGGGTCACCAAAATGTTCATTGAGAAAGAGATGTGTTCCTCCCTGGACCTTTTTGCTTACCTCCACCTAATTACCTGAAACAGATTACTTTATTGATCCATTTTAGGAGCAGTTCTTTAAATCACCATTTAAACCACGGGCATTAACATTTCTTTCATCTCTGTAATTTAGCTCCAGGCCAGAGAACAGCTGAGCTTCTGCAGCCCACCACATCAACCGCTCTGACCAGCAAACTGCGGTGTGGCAAACCTCCTAGTCTGCCCTGAAAATCTCTTTTCTTCTATAGCAAATGGCCAGAGATATTCTGCCACATAAAAATTTTGGGCTTATTTTCTAAGAAAGATGGTTGATCTAAACAACTTCACCATTCTTTCTGTAACTGCATTTCTCCAGCTCTCGCCTAGTTAGATGAAGCAATCGATTGTTTGCATCCTCCCATCCATCCATCTCCCAGTACAATACAACAGAAGTGTCAAATAAGATTTATTGCTATGAAATTATAAGAGCAATTCTAATCAGCCCTTACTATGGAAATGTTAGCACAATTCTGTTTTTCCCTTTTCTTTTGCATGGTGATCCAGCAAACTGCGGGTAACAGGGGATCTCTGTAGGGCATGGCTCTGCCCCAAGCTCTGCCTTGACCAGCTGGGTGATCCCCAGAAAGGTACTTTGTTTGTACATCCTTCCATAACCTTGTCTGCAAAAACACAGGTATTGGTTCTCTTCCCTTGGCACACTAAGATTTACTGATGATTTGTTGGGTTTATTGTCCTTTGCATTCAGTTTTTTCACTGTCATTGAGGTGAGCCAAATACAAGGAATGCAGCACGAGTCAGGGCCACCCTCTTCTTCCTCACCTCCTCCATGCCTCCAAATCCATAAAAAATTGCCAGGTTACAAATAGGTGCTTGACACACCTGCACAAAACAATTAACTCGTGAACTGGCATTTTAGCAGTGTTAGAAGCTTGCTTCAGTTGCCTCAATTGTTGTTGCTGTTATGACACTAAATGAGCGAGAAATCTGATTAATTGATTGCCTGTTAGACATTCTGCACTGTCTGTGCATATACTTTTAAATTGGAACAGCTTCCTCGTGTGCCATAAATTTAAGCCCCAGTTTATCCAGCAGTATTTCTTAAATATCTACTAGTATATAAACATACTCCCAAGTAGTCTTCTGAAAAAGTATAAGAAATGTTAACAACAATAGAAATGTCATTTATTAGCATACTAAGGATGTCCACCAAGCTCTCCTAAGATCATCTTTCATGCCAGTACCCCGCTCACTAGGCCAGCGCCTTCAACTCATTGCCCAAGCAGACGGGAGGGCCTACAAGCATGCAGCCAAACACACAGCACTGGAAGTGCAGAAATTTCAGGGATGAAACCAATGCATCAATGAAACCTGTCTTAAAACCTTTTTAAAAAAGCTATTATGTGGATTTAACTTCTTGAATTTTGCAGAGTGTGAAGTAAATGAGCTGGTGTATTTCCAAGCCAGTGTTTCCCATGAGGTCGCCATATGAGATAACCAGTACAGGTAAAATGTTTTCACGGCCTGGAGTTTCTCATAAACTGTTTCTGTGAATCCACCTCCAGACCAAAAAGCCAATATAAAATTGGTTTTCTGCCCACTGCACCCCTCACCACTCGTTTGATATTTATTTTATTTTTAATTAAAAAGACATATAGTCCCTTCAAGGGCACTAAAACAGAGCAATTGTTTAGGAAAAAAAAAAATCAATATAGGCATGGTTGTAGCTCCCTCTACAAAGCTTAATTGCTGACAGCGGCACTGCAGCACTACAGACAAGAGCATGAAGAGATCCCCAGTGCCTCACACAGCCCATGGGGGCAGCCCCGGGGTATCTGCCTTTGCGCTTCCAGTGGCATCCTCTCCGGCCCTATAAGCTGTCCCACTGAGGAGTCCTGAATGATGAAGTCAGGAGAATGGGGTGGTTGCTGGATGGTACTGAGAGACTGAAACATTGCTGGAAGAAGCTAGAAATTTGGAGAACAGCCGTGATTATGAATCTGGCTGGGCAGGGCCTTCAGTTACAGGCCGTAAGGAGGAGGGAAGTGACAAGCAGACATGAGGGGTAGCTGACACTTCCCTCTCTTCTTATATGGCCTCCTCTGAAGAGCTCAACAAGAGCCTTCCTACCAGTAAGGAAAATGTGGGTGGTTCAGAGGAAAAGCAGCAACTAATAAAGTCCCTGGGATTCATCAGGCAGATGTGGGTGAGACACCTATTCTGCTGGCACAGACATTGATGCATTTGGCTCACTGCTGTTAACACTTCTGCTGCCAAATGAGACAGACCTCACAACTGTTTATTTATATATATTTATATACTAGAAAAAATATTTATAAAATAAAATAAAATAAAATATAAAATATATATATAAAAAATTATATATACTTATATACTAGAAAAACTACCTGTTAGAAAGGAAATACACAGTGCATGCCATGAACACGGTAGATACACCCTTCAACCAAGTACTGTCTGTAGTTAAGCACCATCTTCTCAGCACTGAAGATACATCTCTGAGATTCTGTGCTTTGGGATATGTGCATAAATGTGCACATGGGGGCTGCATCATAATAGGTATTCTGACACTACTGCACTATTTTAAGTGACATAGCACAATAAAGTTTCATTGCAACTCACTTGATCAATCAAGCAGAAACTGCAATATTTTTAATGTTTGCAAAAGCCAGCAGCAGACTGGAAGCAAAATGCCTTCACATTTACCTTGTCTACATAAAGATACGTATATATTTTTAACTGAAAACATTGGAAGCTATTATATAAAAGTGTCCAAAATGTTTATTTCCTAAGGCAGTATAAGGTTTGTTTCCAGCAGCTGGTGACCTCCACAAGAAGGACTTTCAAAGAATGCAAGCAACTGAAATGGTCTGTTGAAATACTGAAGAAACCAAGCCATTTTTTCCAGACATGTAAGATGAAATAAACTGCCTCATTGCAAAATGTTCACATAGGAAGCAGTAATAAGCTACAGCAGCAAATCCTGCTGCAATCATAATTACAGAGGTCACGAGCAGAAAAGGATGACTGCCAGCACACAGCAAGTGCAATAGCTGTGGAAGGACTGTATGTGATGGCTCAGGTAAGTCCCTCTGTTTTTAAAGACCAGCAACACCTCAGCAACACCTATAGCACAGCTTTCTCACCTAGACAAGACACAAAACTCTGTCTTAGTCCACACAACAAACCACTGAGGCCACCACCACTGGTGCACGTTCTGCCCAGCTGCCATCCCCAGCCCATAGGATGGGCAACCCTGTGTGCACAGCACAAGGCATTGGCAAGATAATTGCATTGACTGTAAACACTGGGGAGACTAAGCTCTGGTTTTGCTCTGTTACAGCAGGTATTTGCCTGTACAGCGGGTATCAAGACGCCCATGATGGGCACCACCATAAGGCTAATGAGCCAAGTGGAGAAAAGCCACAAAGGCATCACTCCTCTGAGACCTCTGGTTGGGTGTGTGAGAAAAACGACAGCTCCAGGAGCTAAGCCACACTTGTATTGTGCCACATCCATGTGCTTTATATACTAATACATGATGCAAGTAATAAAAATGAGATTTAATTAAAACAGGGGAGACTCCAGTGAAAGTTTTTAAAGAACACTGAACTTGCACCATTTCTTGCAAGGCTAAACTCTAGAGGATCATCTATTTTTCCCCCTTCAAGCTGCCCTTCCTTTCACCCTGCCTTTTATGAGGCCCCATTTGGAAAGGTGAGCCCTGAACTCACAGACTCAGTCTTTCATGAAGCCCAGAGACAGAGCAGTTCACTCGAGTACAAGCCGTCAATTCTGGAAAGAGACCTCTATGTCTGGATCCGAAAGGGAAGTTGCTAAACATCTTTCCAAAAACAACACGCTTTAAAATGTGTGCTTAATGTGTGGATTAAAGGGAGCTGGCCTGTGCTGCCAGCTCGAGGGGAAAATAAGAGCTCTGACTTAGCAGTTTAGAGCACATTAATGTAAAAGCCGCAAGGAAATCTTTCGCTTGCATGTGTGGCCAGGACATGAACATAGGCATGGTTTGTGCTCCTTCATTTGCGGTTAGCAGGCTAGTGGGGACTGAAACAGCCAGCTAAGGTGGTACTTTGTATAGTTGGTCCTCGCTACTGTCACCAGCCCATTGTTCGGGTGGCTTCAGGCTGATGCCACAAAACAAAAATAAGATCAATGCTTGTAAATAATTTAAACATGCAGCCATCAAAGTGGCAGTGTGCCTCCCTGGAGGCAGGGAAAAAATCCTTACTGACCAAGAGCTATATGACCAAGAACTCGTCATCCTTAGTCTGGTCAACACAATGGGAAACTTGCTTTTGGTGTTCAGATACTTTCACATGTGCTTTTTGTTATGGGAAATCAAGTAGATTCAGTGTTGACATTTAGAGCTAACACAGAAGATTTGCCCTTTCGAATCTTCTAAAAGTCATGGATAGGTCACTTTGGCTAAATATTCTGTGCCTAGGAGTTCTGCTTAAAACACAACAGACTGAGAAGTGTTATATCCACAACACAGAATGAAGGACCTTCAAGTGACACTGGGAGATCTGAATCCGAGAGGCGCAAATGAGCTGAATCAGTTCAACTGGTATTTCTTTACATATTGGACTACAAACTCCCAACATTTACATTCCTTCTGAACCACTGACTTGAGCGGCACTATACCTAATTTAGTCAAGTTTGAATGAAAGGCGAACCAAGAGCAGTTTTGTAAGGCACTCCTGACTTGACTTTCAAGTTTCAGCCATTCAGTCCAAGGATATGACATGGTCATTATTTTTCCTTAAATCTTTCTATCTTAATCACTACACTGTCACAGCTCATGAAACAGCCCTAACCACACAAGTCATGATAGAAGCTACTCCAAATGTGTTTGATTTATTTTGAATACGGGATTTCAGACTGCAGACATAGAATATACCCAGGCAATTACAGATTGATATAAAATAAAATAATACTTCTGATCCCGGCACATTGGACTGCAAGTCAAGATAGTCACATCTCCATATAATCATTTGAGGAACATCATGCCAAAGGCCGCCAGCTACATCAAATCCAGTCTCCTGAAATTGTAGGTAGCTGAAGTAAGGGATTTCGCTTTCAAGAACCCACAAGATACCCACTCTCCACTACTACTCACCACAGCAAAACCTCTAACAAACGTCACGCTTTTAGTGGCACAGGGCTGGCCACAAAATGCTTAATGTGGCAGATGAAGAACAAGGAAAGGTCAAAGGCAGTGCCAGGATCTTACATTCCTAAAACTTCAGGTTCATCTGGGTTGGTTGAATAACAAAATTGATGTTAAAGCTCTTAGGAAAGGCAGGTTCTCAACAGCTGCTATAAAAACATGCATAGGGCAGTCTCATTTAAGGAAGAAAAGAACTAAGAAAATTTCCCCTTAAGTCTTAAAATATGCAAAATTTAGCTTATCTGTAACTCACTGCAGCTTTCTGAAAATCAAGTATTTTCTATTGTTTAATGCATATTCTTTTTCATGTGTTTGATTTAGTAAAAATCTTACAGAAATCTTAACACTTCCCTTGCGCAGCATATCCATGTTCTGCAAAGCCCTGCTTGAGCTGTAGGCAGCCAAACTCTAGCACGGAGAGCCAAAAGCTGAGCTGAACACCAGCCGTGGTATCTTCTGTTACGCATATACAACAAGCAAGATAGGCCAAAAAACTATAATGTAAGAATTTACAATTTCTAGTCCTCACTTTAGGAAGCTGATCATAACCCTGGACATCTGAGTTCTATTTTCTTTACTACCAAATGCCTGAACATGTTGGACTTCTTGTGTAATTTTAAGTTAAGACTTGAATGTTCCTTGCCAAGACTGAAAAAGAAGACATCCTGTTGAGGCTTAGCATTTGAGATTGGTATGCATTTTTTAGGCTTATTTGACAAGCTACAGCCAAACTGATATCAGTCTTCAGCCTTCTGGGAAACACGGACCTCTAGGAAAGATGAACACTACAAAACTGAAAGACTGTTTGGCTGTTGATATGGCATTTGGAAGGCCAAGAAAGTAAACATCATTAGCTTGGTAAAAACTCTAAGTGCATTGTAGTAACCTGAAAATGGGATCGTAGCACTAATAAAATGGTGAGAATTACTGTGATCTGCAAGCACACATGAAGCAACAATTCTGAAAAGAAAGCTATGTATAAGTTGTTTCTCAGTGATGATCTCTTTAAAGTAAAAGTCACTCATTTAAATTAGGGCTCAAATATAGTTCAGTAACCAGAGTGTCAGGATTTTGATTCTGCAGGGACAACACTGATGATGTTTTAATTAAGTCCTCTGCTAATCCCCGAGCCTTGAGTCTCAGTCTGTCTAATTCATCTGAGAAGGGTGATGTATTTCAACACGGAAAGTCATGCACCAATATTAGATATGGGTAGGGTTGCATAGCTTTAATTTTGTTGAAAGCAAATTTTTGTTGAATTATATATTCAATTACTTTGGTAAGGATTTTTATCACGTCTCAAGAAACTCAAGAAAACAGGCTTTGTCAAGTTAACAGTATTTTTCTTTGTTGCTGAAAACACAATGAAATTAGGAAACTACAATTAGAAGTTCGGCAGCTACAATCCTCATCAGCTTTCCTTGGCTGCAGTATGTTTAAAATCCCCCAAACAGTTTGTAAGAACTTGTGCAAGTCAAGAAAACATCCGAGTAAAATGATTTTCCCAAAATGTTTTTTGGAAAATGGTTTTGTGCCCATGAAGACCGTTTGACCAACACATCTCCCTGAAATGTAACTTAAACGAAGAGAGGAAAAACATTCTCAGATACTCTGTATTAAACACGGAGAGAAACCATTTAACCACGTCTGGCCATCCTTTGATCTGAAGATTGCTTGTTTTAAGTGTCATAGCCACAGCAGTGCCCAAATATCCCTCAGAGAGAAGAGCTGCCTTGAGGACTGGGAAGCCCATGACTAACTGATGATCTTTCATTAAATAAAGATGTTCATTGAGAATGAAACAGAAACATACGTCCAGAGACTGGGAAAGCAAAGAAAAGGAGCCAGCAAGCTCTGGTTACTTTCTTTTTCTCTCTTGTTCAAGCCTCTTACTGAGACTCTGGCACACCTGCCATGCATACGCACACACCCAGAGCAGGAAAGCTGATTTTCCTCCTCCGTGATCCTGTAGAAAACCACACCGAACAATGAGGAACACTGACAGGGCAATCTCTGTGAACAAGATTTCTCATCCATGTTGCCCCTCCAGCAGTCAAGAAACAACTCCTTCTCCAACAAGAATTTTGCAACTCCTACCACATGTACCTAAACCCCGAAACCATTTAATCAACATCAGACACGAAGCTGTAAATCCAGGCACCACAGAAGCGACAGGTATGCACGAGTCTTCCTGCTGTACCACCGGGGGTTGCATATTGAGCATGATTCGGAGGAAACACAGACGCATTGCAGATCTGCTGTGGAAGACAGGAGTCTGAAGAGGAGCTCAGCATTATCAGGGAAGATTTTTTTTCAGGGGCTGGTGAAATCCTCAGCGATCAAATCATGCATAGGGAGGCTTCTGCTGGTGTCTTGGTGCTGGTCAGGGAGCAGAGAGGACTTGGGGCTGAGCGTAATGAGACATGAGACAGAAGAAAGCAGAAGGACAATGGCAATGATGAATTGGGGATGTTGTTGTATTGGAAGTCTAGGGAAGCTTGGATAAAGACTACCACGGTTCACATGCGCACTCTCACAGGCTGCACCAGTAAAGCACGCTGTGGCGACTCCCCCCACCTTCTTAAAAACGGTAATAATTAAAAAATAACTGTGATATGCAGTTACATTTCAAGAAAATAGCATGGTTTCAGATCTCCAGATGGTGCAGTGTCTGCTAGGACTTCAGCTTCAGCCCCCCTGCAAGAGCCGTCAGACCCCTCTCCATCTGACAGCCTTCACTCAAGCAAAGTGGGACAAGTTGATTGAATCCAAGCAGCAAGGAAGAGGCAGGTCTGAGGAACAGACACGCAGCACTCCTCGATCAGCAGCTTTGCTCCACAAAACAGACCTGGATCAATCTACACTGATAAGCTGTAGATTGTGGGCATTAAATTCAGCCACGTTTCATAGCAGTCACAAATGATTATGGTGCAAAGTCAACAGTATCGACAATTACTGCAGTGCATGAATTTCAAGACCTCTGCTGCACAATTTGGAGGTTACCGCTGCAGAGGCGGCTCCATTTGTGCAAAAGATTTTTAGATATAGTTTTAACAAGCCTAAATTTCAAGGCTGACAAATTCCTTTTACCAGCAAATAAAATTGATTCAATGCACAATTTGAAGGAGTTCACAAAAAACAATGCTTCTCTGACTCGGCATTTAAATCCACAAAATTATTCAGATGTATCACCTTAAAATACTGCCAGCAGAGTCCACGCTCAGTTTTATTATGTAGTATTTTTAGCCGAACTTTACCCATATATTGCAAAAATCTTCTGGAAACTCCTGCACCAAGTCTGGCTCAGCTAATGCAAATACATGACAAGTCTGCCTTGTTTGTTCCTCCCTAAATCCTTCAGGTTAGTGGTGCCTTTAAACCACTCCAGAAAAACACCTGTATGAAACCTGCTCTTCAGGCATCCATGATTTCTGTGCCTACCACTTTTTCATATTCAGAACTTGCTGTTTGCTGTGACCACAGTGACTTCCACGGCTTACTCAACTCCTAGTTTAATGCAACATCGCCCTCTTATTTCTCTTTCCCTCTTCACTTTTGCACAGGCATCAAAGCTGCAGTCATCACCATGGAAACTAGCTGGAGAATTAAAAAAAAAAATTAAAAAAATCAACATGCCTCTTCCAAAGCTAGTACACTGCCACCCACTGGGTACTGGTGTTAGGGAGCCTCGAAGTACAAAGCAACACGGCTCAATGTAAGCAAATAACTGCTCGGTGCAGCACCCTGCGTTCAGACCCAATACGTGCACTTCCCATCCCATGGCAGGATTTGCCCTCAGTGCTGAGGTTGCCCTGGTGAAATTCAAGGTTAATACACCCAGCTTCTTCCCTACTGTTGCCATATAAGAGATCTCTCTTGTTTTCATGAAAGTTTAATAAGCAGTGTGTCTGTGCAGGCTCTGCAATGGCTTTCGTATTCCCAGAGAGCAGAAATGGGCATCCTGGAAAACCAGACCCATGCAGTTCCCGAGGGAGCTGAGGGTTGGGCTGTACGAGAGAGCAGGCCCAGAACCTGCAGCTTCTTTTTGCGAGGTATGACATATCCAAGAGGATTTGGGATTTCAGGGAGCCAGCTTTTGTTGATCCATAATGATTCTTTACTGGCCAATATTAACTAATAACCAGGTTTTAC
The DNA here is from genome assembly GCF_964035555.1 of Netta rufina. Lineage (NCBI taxonomy): Eukaryota > Metazoa > Chordata > Aves > Anseriformes > Anatidae > Netta > Netta rufina. Next base: position 16,665,395 of record NC_140133.1, read on the forward strand.
TTTTGGAAGATCTCCATGGTGATCTGAGCCTGCTGACATCAGCTGGTTTTTGGTGTGGATGTAAGAACAAAAAAAAAAAAAAAAAAAAAGATGGCCTAATTAAAGGGGAAACAACCTCAAAAAATGAACAAAGGATGAAGAACTCATTTCTGTGCTGTAGTTCAGTCCTCCAGACAGAAGCAAAATACTCCAAAGGAATCACTTATGTAGCTTAAGACAAACACCCTTGACTTTAGAGCATGCTCTATCATTTTTTGAAAAATAAACCAAGCAAGCTGACAAGGAATATATATATATATAAAATCCGTAAGTCCCAAAGACCAGAAGAATCACAGTAATTTTTACAGTGCTTTAAGAGATTTTTCAGATCTACTGCAGTATTACGTAGTGGCTCTCCAGCTCAAATCTTTAAAAGGAGGGAGGAAGAAAAAAGGGAAGGTATGCAGACCTGATCTGTTCTGTTTGCTGATCCAACAACTTACAATTCAAACTACTTCTCATCAAACTGCCGAGATTTTCACAAATTTCAATGGGAATTTTTCTATTTCATCTTGTTGCTGAAAACGATTGGATGTTTCCTGCATGATTTTTTCCCTTTTTAATAGGTTTTACAAACACATGCGGGTACTTATTTCAAGCTGACTCTCCAGAAGTGAATTAGTATTTTTATCAGGCACAAGCCAAGCAAGAAAATGATTTAAAGTAGCAGGTAATTACACCAATAAAATATTTATGGAAGCTGATTATGCCAAAACACTCATTTATATCTCAGGATATTTGTATTTTATATAACCAAGAAAAAAAAAAAAGTTTAGGAGTTCTACAAAGTTAGAGTTCACTCCTTTTGGAAAATAAAACCCAGGCAACGATTTCCAGAAGGCTGACCAAGTGCAAGCCACTGTTTGCAGTAATTCTTATAGTGGGGAGGGAGAGCTATGAAAAATCTGTTTTCTCCAGTCCTGTGATAGCCCTGGAGAAATAGTAATGTCAAGTCATCCCCGCTACAGTGTCAGCACAGAGCCCTGCTGTGATGGATGGTGCAACAACAGACGCTGGGCTGGTGCTGAGACACCGCTGGAGACCTGATCTCCCCCTTCCCCTGGCAGCCTGAGCATGGTCTTGGATTTGTTGCCTCTTTTACTCTGAGACTGGCCTCTGCAGGACATAGCCTTTTAGCGGCCTGCTTCTGGCCACCCTGCAACCAGCTTTCCTGAAGGGGTGCAGAAGACAAGAAGGACAGGCACGGCTCTCACAGTAACAGCAGCAGGAAGGCTGAAAACCACCCCCCATATGTCCCCCCAAAACCAACCACCACCAACTTTTGCTCTCAATACTACCAGCTGAAATGAAGCAATAATTTTGGCTGTGCGTGTTATTTGCAGAGCGAGCAATAAAAACACTGCCTCTCTATTGAGGCTGCTGTAGAGGTTGGCATCTGCCCTCCTGTTGCTTCTAATCTTGAGTCAGTTATCTGGAGTTCCAGATCATTCCAGACAACTCTGAAGTATTCAAAATACATTAGTAGACTTAAAAATGGGGCTTTGTAAGGGCTGTACTTCACATCATGCAGCAGGTCTTCCATGAGCAGTGGGTTTTAATTATCTCCCCCTTCCATAAATGTGTCAGCAAGACCAGCGGGAAGAGGTTTCAGGTCTTTATGAAGGCTACATGTTTATATATTGCACGGATTTTCATATAGATGCTAAAAAAAATGGCAAGCATTCCCCATATGGATCAACAAATAGTTATCTGGGAGCAAAGGCTGGAGCAGAATCACATTTAATCCATTCTAGACCAAAAGCCACTGTTTATGTGGCAAGCTGCAGTGCAGAAAAGCAGTTTTCAGGCCAAATAGAGTCCCTGTGCCGGTGCCAAGGCCAAAGGAGCTAAAGCCAACGGAGAAGTTGCAATTCTCCCCCCGGGGGCCTTTCACAGCAGCCTGCAGACACCAGATGGGAAAACACCACTTTGTCCAGGCACAGCTCCCGCGCCCTCCGGCAACCCCAACACAAGGGGATGTGCTGCCGGCTGGACTACCAGGCTAATCCCTGCCCTCCTGCATGCAGCCTGGAGAGAGAGCAAAACAGAAGCTTAAAATAAATAAATAAACAAATTCAAGCATGTCTGGCTCTGTTCCCTTCCACCCTCCTGGCAAACGGAGCCTGGATTGCAGAGGAGCTCACCCAGCCACCACCTTGGGATCCCTGAACCACCTCATGAGCTAGCCCTCCAAAGAAATACTGAAAATATACATGCACTGACACATATGTATGCGTATATAACTCTTTTTTTCTTTTTTTTTTCCCCGAGTATTTCCTTTGCCAACATAGGGAACAAAAGCAAGCACCCTCCTGGCCATCCTCTTCACTGCTGAAAGTCACTGTGGTTTCCCTCTCTAAGTACTGTGCAGATATATCGGGATGAAAATAAATATAAGTGATATAGTCATTCTAGAAAAGTACATGCAGTGAAAATTACACAGAGCAGTTAGAGCAGTCCCTCAGTTCTGCAGACTGGAGTGGTTACGGTAGCATTGCCCAGAAATACTGCTGAAACAAGTAACGCATCCAAAAGATAAAATTAATTCAAATGAAATGAAAAGCGAGTTCCAAAACTGGGCAAAATGAGTAATGATAACATAGAAATTAAAGAAACAGAAACAGAATTTACACGTCGTAAGTTTGGAGGAAAGACAGATGCCAGTACACGCGTTAAATACTGTGACACTTCCCCAGAGAGTTCTGATAATACTTCACCCTTAAATAACACACTCAAAGTGCTTCACAGACATTAACTAATTAATCTTCAGTCCTCTTGTGGATGGAAAAATTATACGGTAGGGGAATAAGGTCAGATCTTCAGAGGAGATGAGGCGGAGATTAAACAGTCTGCCCCCAGGCTGCACACCGATGTGACAGCAAGGCTGTGCCTTCCACATCCAACATCTGCCCCACCAAAAGAAAGCCTTTAAGAGCAAACCTGACAGCTCCAAACATCTCCAGCAGCTGCCCAGACACAGCAAAAGGCTCAGGCTGGGTAAGACATATCCCCTTGTTCGATGGCAAGCCCATAAACACGTATCCCAAGGGACGAGGCATTAACTGTGCACCCACCAACCTCCCCTCCCTGCTGCTGCTCCACAAACCAGTGCCGGCAGCAGGGTAAGGGGAGGTTTCTGTAGCACCCACCTCCATGCCAGCCCTTCCCAGTGCTTCATCCTCCCCAGTCCAGATTCCCAAGCATGAGGCAGCCATCGCTTCATCTTTGTGAGGCTTCGAGTTCCTGGAGCATGTTTTACAAATAATATACATGATGTGGTGCAAATTGCAGCTGGGCAAATCCTACCTGCTGGTGCATTTACTGGCCAGAAGACTGTCAAGACAAGCATGGAAGAGGTGACTTTCAGGAATATGGAATACCCATGGACACAGAGGTTGCACAGACATGCTCAGTCTTTTGGGAATCAGACGCTTCCCAGCACAACAAGAGCACGTCCTCGGTGCAGGAGCAGATCGACCCGCGCATCCTGCAGCACAACTGCTCGCAGTGCTCCAGTCAAACCATCACCTGTCCAAAGCGTGGTACAACGCATCAGGCAGATCAAAATTAAGATTTATCCTAATGAAGGCTACTCTCCAGAAAGGACAGGGTAATGGCAACATTGCCCTCTGTAAGATTCCCCAAAGGAGGTTCAGGGACAAGCCACAAACAGCAGGCCTCCTCTGAGAGATGCTGCAACGGGCTTCCAAAGTCCACTACAAAGTGCTTTCAGAGCAAGCAACAAACAGAACAGCTACAGTGAAATTTTGCTGCAGGCTCTGAAAAAAAAAAAAAAAATCAAAAAAAGGAAATCAAACAGTGCTGATGGCCTGGCCAGAGGACACTTTCTCCTATAAACAAAGCCCCAAAACAAGTTCTGCTGTTTGTTGTGGCATTTGAACGGCTCCTGCCAGAGCAAGGGCTGCTAGTTTCACCTACAGCTGCAATGTCACACGGTATCGACCCTCAGCTGTTTTAGAAAGTGCTCTGGAGTGCTTTGAAAGTAGCAAGGCACCATTTAAAAAGTTCATTGCTCATTGCAGCGCTATCAGAAGAAGAATCAATTAAAAGCTCGGCTACTGCAAGCAGCGGTGCGCCTGCTAATCCCCGGCTGCTTTTGTATGAGGATCTGGGGGTTGGTTTTTGAAGTAAACCTGTGTCTAAACTCATAATTATACTAAGAAAAGGTAAGTGCTAGAAAACAGCTGGACATCCTAGCTCTAGCAGCAAGTTATTTAAGAAGTCAAGGGCCTAAATGGCATTATTCCTTTGGATACTATTTTGGGGAAGAAGGGGTAACATTAGGCTGCACTGCTGCCAGCCCTTCTGCAAAGAAGCAATGCGAAAGACTCAATAAACAAGAAGATTTACTTAGAAAGCAAAAGCAACAGAATTCCAAATATTGAATTACCTCAAGAATTGAAGTGATGAACACTGTGCAGACCAGAGAGAAAGTGCAACACAGTCACACAACCAAAGGTGAACTGCAGCAACACAAAACACTGATTTAGAAAAAGAACAAGGATCAGAGAAAAGGCATTACTGCAACCAAAAAAAAGCATTTAATTTATTTTTCACATTTGGACCAATGCCATGGAACTGAGCAGAACTAGATGGAGATGTCCCTCACTGTCCTGCTGCTGTGGGCAGCCAGGTTTGGGAGGCACAGAGCCGAGAAGGGAGCAGAGCCCCGTGGGACACAGGCAGTGTGCAGGGTCCTCATCTGGCTGGGCAAGAGACAGGCTGGGAGAGGGAGAGGACAGGGGGAAATCTCCCACCGACACAGGAGTGGAAGGCTTGGGGTCAGCTGAGAAAAGGTGCCCTGGGTGGAGACAAATACAATTCATAAGCAAAGACAAGGCACTCGCTAGACAGTGATGGCAGGGAGGGGTGAGGAAGGGCACAGAGCTCTGACAAACTGAAAACACAAAGACGTAAACAAGATTTCAGCTTGAAGGAACTGGCAGTCCCTCGCTGTCACTGGCATTTACATTGCATTTCCTCCAGCTTTTATATAACCTGGCTCCTCTAATTCACCCTAACTCACTCCCCAGCGCTTCCACACGGCTCCCTCAGTGCGGGCAGCTTGAAGAGCAGTGGTTGGGCACCTTTGGGCTGGAAGGAAATGTTTCGGGCACGGCTCAAAGCCTGGGGGAGTCAAAAGAAAGAGCTGAATTCGGCCTTTAGAAGGAACAGTTTGTCAGGAGAGTCACATGAATGCCTAAAACAACTTCTCGGCTTAAACAGAGGACGCATACGCCCCAGTTCAGCCATAGCCACTAGCTGGAGCAGGCTGCTTGTAATTAATAGCAGGTGCTGGCTCACTCTTTTGGCAAGAGAGCAGACGTGAGTTGAAGTTTTAAGATACGAATGCACTGTTTGGCTTTCCTCATAAAAACAATGTTCTGCAAACTGCTGTCTGGGACCACATCTGTGCAAACACCGCCCGGGGACCCGGGGGCTGCGCGAACGGCCAGCACCGCGGGAGCCCTGGCAGCAGGGCAGGCGGTGGGCACCCAGGGCTCGATCTGTGGGCACTGGGGCCAGCAGATCAAGGGAAGAGGTTAATCCTTTTAAATCAGCACTCGTCAGGCCACAAGCAGTACATGCCACCTCTAGCTTTGAATGCCACTCATCAAAAGCCCAAGTAGTCACATAGTGTGTATGCTTATAAAGGCAGCTTGTTCCTAAAACACTGAATTACAATGTAGTTGTCAAAAATGAAAAATATATATATATATATAGTAACTCACAACAGTACTGAACACGGCCACAAGAACCCAAGTCTTTTTTTTTTTCCCCACAAACTTCTACAAAACAGGTTTTACCTTGGCAAAAACAAAAGGCAAGACCTGTGTAAACTAACGTTATCCATTGAGTTTAAGAGACTATGCAGCTTTATGGCCAGCTGAGATGAACCATCCAATGGACTTATTTGTACAGCTGTCCAAAAAAAAGTGATAAATTAATAAAATCAGATGCCCTGTACAAGCTACCTCAGATGCTATGCCTTGTTCTGCAGAAGAACATGAAGCAATGAAAGAAAAGCCACCTTTAAAACTACACTGATCTAAAAAAACAAATTACTAAATTATTGACTGCAAAGTGTCTTACATTTTAAGCAGAGATTACAGACTCTGGACTAGTCTTCCACTTAATTTAGACTTCCACATCCACCTGATTTAGGTTTTAGCACTGCAAGAATAATCACTCTGACTTTCACAATAACTACCTTTTGTTGTTGTTGTTTTAAAATGCATCTCAACTAGATAACCTATGGTTTAATTAAATTACAATTGAAATAGCATTGTAAGAATCTAGACCATTTAGTACCTGGAACACTAAGCATTCATTCTATTTCATAAAGAAATTAATTATGCAAGAGTCATTAACAACAACTGTAATTCTTTACAGATTTAAATTATGTTTTCAAATGGAAGAATAAAGTTCCAAGCTGATTTAAATTCCTCTAGATTATAAAAATGAATTAATGATGATAATATTCCATATGTCTAAGAATTGGTGCAGGAATTAAGTTCTTTAATCTAAAGGCAGCGGTACGGATAGTGAAAGCTGAATAACCCATTTCTACCCTAATAACTTGCCATACTAATGCCTGGAGTATTTTTGCATGAGCTGCAGTCCAAGGGCTCAGACTGGTTTCTGGTTAAATCAACGGCAGCCCTGGAACTGACTTCCAGAAGGGCAGAACGGGGCTCTGGCCTCTCAGCATCACGGTACCTTTCCCCTTCTCTGCAAGAAAATCCCAGCTGTGTCCAGGTGAAATTTTTCCCAGCCTGACAAAGAGCAAGGATGATAAGAAAAGAACTATAAGGAATGATGAATGCAGTACTTCAACATTGGGCACCCTGCTGTTAATTGTCATCATTCCCTCCACAGTTTACGCATATTAGAATTATTCTGGCACTTCTCCGTCTGGGGAGACAGCTTGAAAGGGGACAGGCAAAGGGAATCCCTGCAGCACAGCAGGCAGTTTGTAAATTCACATGCTGTATCAACTGGGCAGAAGAGTCAATTTTCCAGATATATAAATCTGGGTTTAACCTCTGCAAGGAAATATATGCATCTCTACTCTCCCTTTCCACATTAAAGGGCCATCTCTGCTGGCTAGCGGTGACATGCAGGGAATCAAAATGAAAATGCAGACCAACTTCCAAAACAGCATAACCCCCATATAACCTTCTTCGCCTGAGCCCAGGGCTGTGTTTTGGAACTGAATGGTAAAACCTGAGCTTTGCTGAGGACACTGCTCTCCACTGCTGAAGCCAACCAAGCACACAGGGCTCATTTTGTTTCCAGGAAAAAGACAGTGATTAATTAGAATGCAAAAGATGCCTTCCTGCCAAATATTTTCCAGCCTTATGTTCATCTAAGAATAATTAAGGCTCGCCCATATCAACCAAGAGACTTTCAGCCATTCTCAACATGACATCATCTATCACCCAACAAAAGTCCCCGTTTGCCAGGGAACAGATTGCATCCAAGTAGACGGGCTGCACACGAGCCGGGAGTTTTACTGGTGTCTAACTAACAGCTTCTCCGATGTAAAAGGCCAGTGGCTGCTCTCTTTACTACAGCCATGCCTCGTTAGCCTATAAACACCACCAGCAATGGCTTTAAACAGGCATTACTTCTTGGCCTCAGCTGCTGTTCATTGCATCCTCCCCTGGTGCGGAGAGGGAAGGGGGTGCTCTGCAGGACAGCGGGCGGGATGGAGACCCCAGCACTGCTCCCAGCTCAGGCTCAGCCGTGGGACCTTATAGACACCAGCTTGAATCCCACTTCACTTCCATGAGAAAAGTCATGCTTCAAATTAAAAGAGCTCTTTGCTGATGAAAATAATCATAGCCACAGGATTATTAAGGAAGGGCTGGGGAACCCTACACAGACATAAGCAGAGCTCCCTTGCAGGAGCTCACTGCCCCACCAGGGACCTGCCCTGCAATTCTGGGGCAAGTTTCTCCATCTGCTTCTACGATTCCAATGGTGAACTCCTTCCACCAACCCTTTTGATGCTGAAAGGCCAAGAAACGTAGTCACATTAGGATTAATGACTCGAATTAGCTCACTTGCACCTGTGCCTCCCTGTACCCATGGCAAACAGATGGTAGCCTCACCTTTACAGAGTAATGTTTGAGGGTTTCTTTGGAGTGTTTGTCCAAGAAAAATCTTTTCTCTTCTCATCTTAACAAAATAAGCTACTTAAGAAGGAAAAATGTCTCCCATTGCAAAAGTCTCTTGATATAAAAAAATGCAAATTTCAAGCAGCTCTAATGCAGAGAATCAATTTTAGCCTTCCGGTGGCTACCTTCCCGCGAAGCTGTATTATTTCTCAAGTGTCTACAAGAACCAGATCACGTTTCTAGCTTTCCATTCCTCTCCTGTGTAATGAAGAGAATCATGTATATTGCTCTCATTTAATTTACCCTAGAAATTCAGAGTTATTGATTGCAGTTGGTAGACTTCCTAGCTATAGGATACTACGAGCAGCATTTTTAAGCCTTTTGTATTGCTCAACCGTGATGCACAACAACAAAAAAAAGCAAAATGAAATTTTGAGGTGAGGAAGTATACAGCTGTGGAAATGAAATACTGAGTGGCAGTAACTAAATATACAAAACAACACAGAGCTGCAGGCTGCCCTTGGTGACATTTATTTAAAGAAATATCTGCACGACCGTCTCTGAGCAATATCAGAAAGGTCTAGGGTTATCTGATAAAATTTGTACACAAAAAAAATCATTTAAATACAGGTCTACAGAAGGACCAGAAAATACTCCTTAATTTGGATGGTATTTCACAACAGGTATTGCAAAGGAAAGGAAAGAAAATCAGAATTTAGATTAAATGTTTTGTTTGGATATTCAAAAGCAATAATATAATCCAGAAAGCTGCCAAAATATCAAAAAAAAATTATTAAAAAGAATAAATAATGCTGAATTAAGTTTTTGTTTTTCTAATTTTCATTGTGATGAAAAATATTAGTGGGAAGACATTCAATTCGCAGCAATCGCAAAATGTTTCTTTATTATTTTTCATTTTGGCCACTGAAACAAGTTTAATTATTAGCACAGCACTAATCTGTAAAGTATTTGTAGACAGCCCTATCTCAAATGAAGAAATCTTTGATCTGTTCAAGACCATGCCCTGTGTTTCCCTCCAGTTACTTACAAAGTCTGGAATTTGGTATATCTGAGGTCAGCTCACTCTGGCATTGAGAAGTCAACTCTTGCAAACAAAGCAGCCAGCCTGCCTTTTCACTGGTGTTTGCGATGGTATGGAAATAAGCAAAACCACACTGATAATTCAAGAATGTTATTCATGAGGTTTTCCTTTCTTCAGCAGTCCTAATGACAACATCAAAATGCATGCAACTAGCTCCAAATAAGTAAATAAAAGGGAATCAGTCTAAAATACAGGGTTCAGAAAGTAAAATTAAGTTGCCTTCTCATTTCAGAGTTCTCCATAGTTCAGAAACTGCCTTCTCCTAAGGGAAACTAACATCTTTACATAGTTTTACAGTTTTAGGATCCAAGCCTCCTTAAACATCAGCAACTCAGAGCTGACATCTAATATTTTTCCACTTTATGAAAAAGAAGATCGTGTTAGATTTTTGAAAAATAGTTTCAAACTTTTAAATCAAACCTCCTGTGTTTAGTCCCATTTTTCTGCTTTTAAAATGTGCATAGAACAAGTATGATGGAGAAACCAGTTATAATCACAAATGAAACACTGACATGATGATATACAGACAGAAACAATTGGCATCTTCGTGGCTGTTTTTCACGGGAAATGTTAGAGTATTTTAAAGCCTTGTAAATGATTCTTTGTTTTCAAAATACTACAGGAAGATACATATTGTTTATTTGCTTCTTGCTGTTTCATGTCATCTATCAGCACAGGAATGTAATGAAGGCACAAGCCACTATAAATGCTTCAGTTATCACAAAGGTTGTTTTTTGTTTGTTTGTTTGCCAGAAGTCATGAAATCATACATTACATTGGCTTTTAACAGTGAATGTGTAATCAAATGTTTGATTTGCACTAGAAGTGAAGACTTGTTGCTGCTTTTCCTTGGCAACCTGCGTACGTCGTATCAGTGTAGCATCAGGGTGATTGCACTTGGAGTAGAGGGAACAAACCTAAGCAGGTTGTACTCACTGATATGTTACTGCCCTTCCCTGAGCAAACCCAGCTAACATTAAAAACCAATACAACTGCTCCATGTAACATCTCCCCGATATGCTCTGACGTCTGTTCATTAGGGCTGGGATGTCACATCAACTATTTAATAGCAGTGTCTTCGACTCAGCAAAAAATTTGTTGTCCTTTTGGGATCAATATATGCAAGAACAGTATGAAGTTATTAAGTAAATGAAAGCACTGCTCATTTATATTTGGATATTTGCTTTCCAGATCTACAACTGACCATGTATTAGGCCAAAACAAGCAAACAAGACTATGGCCTTACCCACCCTAGCTTATTTCGCAAAGATACTATTTTTTCCTATGTATTGGCTTTGACAGACATCGGCTGAGCTCTTTTTGTGCAACTTGTTCAACCCAGAAATTTCAAAGGCGCAGTCTGGAGCAGCAGGCATGAAAACTGCCTGTCCAGCTGCAGCAGGATTTCTCCAAGCGTTGTGAGGAACAGCGTAGTATCACTCATACCACCCCAGTGGCACTTCCAGCTGTTCAGATATGGCGAGTCTTAGAGTTTGGCAAGAAATTTTGCCAAATGCACATTAACTCTCGACTCATCTTGGGAGGACACCTGATTGCCTATGCAAATCAGGCTGAGAGACGTTCACCAACATCTCCCTCTACACCTCCGCTGCCTTTTTAAAAATTCTTCACTGTGTTAAGAAGGGATAAAATGCTTTACTTACAATCAGAGCTCCTAATTTTGCAGGCTAGAATACTTTGCATGATGCGGTAGCTTACAAATGAATACATGGAGCCAGCATCTGTCAAATCCCTTAGGCAGCCTTGCTTAACGGAATGCAATTTCTTACCTGAAAAACATAAATAAGCAACACACATTTACATTTTATCCTGCATAACTTAATATCTTATTTAGTACCTTAAATCACACATGAAACTGGCTCTTCCCATTAAGCATGCAAAGACACTGCATCACCTGTTTAGACTGCTTTTAAAACGAACAGTAGTTTCCAATTAGAACAGTTCAGATGTAAATATTTACCCCAAATATGGAGACGTGATTAACATTCCTACCACAGGCACGAGCTCACCGGAGTACAATACTTTCCAGAATCACCCTCAGCTTACAGACCCGAGTCGTTTGATCCCCCAGGCACAAGGAGAAAGGGGGGCTGATCGGAACAGTCCAAGGCCACCACCTGCAGAGCTCCTAAGGGTCCTCCTCCCCGTGACAAAAGCCCCCTGGGACACAAACCCCAGCACAGCACAGTTTTGGGGAGCAGCCACCCAGCTCAGGGGCTTCATGCATCAGCCCCGGCTCTAAGACACCGGCCTGGCAGGGGAGGACAAGTAGGACACATGTGGGCAAGGCTCAAGCAGTGCGTAAAGCTTGGCGCACAGACCAGCACCGAGGAGAAACCTGAAGTAGCATTTTAATTCTCCCCACTCCTGTCCAGTCTGCAGTCCCTATCCACTGGGATCAATTGGTATCGAATATGAACTCCATCCCCGAGGCTCTGCTAAGATAATAAATATGTTTGGTGCAAGTCTCAGCAGTAAATCAGAGCAAACTTATAAGCCTAGAATGATCCAAACTCCACAGGGGTCTAGCAAGAATCCATACAGTTGCCATGAGGTCCTTGGCTGCAGTCACAGATTGATTATATACATTTAAAAAAAAAAAAAAAAAAAGTATTAATGTATAAAGCTTCCACAAGGGACAAAACCCACAACAGTAAAAGAGAAAGCGTCAATAAAGCACGAGAGCTTTTCATTGACATCTTCAAGAAGCAATGCAGAGCCAAGTCAAACAGCCAGAGAGCAAATGCCTTGGAAACGTGCGTCATCTCGCGTGGGTCAACCAAACTATCTCCCCCCTCTTTACTCTTCCTTCTCAAAATACCTTCGGCTGTCAGAGGAAATGGAAGAAAACTTCAGCAAGCCTGGAGTTAGGATCTTGGTGCACACAGCAATAATCCTCAAAAAAAATGAATAATATCTGATTTTCCAGCAGCTGCAAGCAAGCCACCCCAGCTCCCTGGGTTCCTAGGGTGGAGCTGCAGGAAGGATTTCCAACCCTCCCTCACAGCTCTTCAGCTCTGTCCAGTTTATTCTCCAGAAAGTTTTAATTGCTTTTTAATTATGCAAACATGCCATGGGCTTTTAAGGTAGAGCATTACCTGAAGCTGAAAGGAATACGTACCCATCAACCTAACCCAAGTGTCTGTAAAGCAGTCATTATGGTTTATATGTGCTTCTCGTATGAGAAGAAGCCATCCTGTATTTATTAAACTGAATCAACCTGACTGCACAGGAAACTTGGGAGAGCTCCCCCAGCCCATACCTTTAAATGTGAATTTCTGGAAGTAACCAGAACCGTACCAGCAAGTGAGGCGTTCCAAACACAGATTTCCCCGGGGTATTTAAGAGTGCAGGAGGAGACCCAGGCCAAGATATTTCAGCAGCTTTCTGACAAAGCTGCATTCGCAGGGCTCTCCAAAGTCTCTCCAAGATCAGCGAACATCCCTGAATACTACCAGGTCAGAGCTGATGCGTTTTATTTCCCCCGCAGGTTTGGAGCATAAGCCAGCATCCAGACAAACGTCTGCATCAGGATGGCCCTGCGGTCCCTGAGGCTGCCCAAAACCCTCTTACCCGTTGCACAAAGGATGTTTTTATGGGGTATTGCAAAAATTTGCCAGAGGAGCCTGAGACAAACCAGCCCTGCTCCCTGCGAGAGCAGTAGCAGGGAGGCGAGGGACTGACACCGCCAGCTCACACTGCGCCCATGCCAGCCCTGGCTGAGGGGGTGAGCACCAGGGAGAGTCCTGCTCCCCCAAAACAGCTTTGATGTACAAAGTCCTTAGGGCTTCAGTGCAAAAACCAAAGGGAACACAGCCCATGGAGGGGCTTTGTGTTGGCTGATCTTCCCCAGACTCTTCCAGTTTCTTTGGTGATTTAATGTACAAGAACATCCCGGTGATGAATGCACTGCTTATACCAGAAATTTGGTAATAAAAGCAACATTCTTAAAAGAAAATTGAAATGATTCTGATATACCTGTACGGTTATAGCACAGGGACTTGGGAAAAACAAACACCAGTGACTGAAAAAGGATACTTCAATAGTTCAATAACAATACAAAATAATTAGGCTTGCTTCCATCAGAACATTTGGACGAGTGCAGCTGCTGCAGGTCCTGCCTGGCAGCTATGTTATCTTAACAATTAGCTACAAGACTACGGCCAGAGCCAAGAAAGTTTGTAATTCTCTATGATCTCATGGCATGCAAAGCAATAAAAGAAGAAAAGAATCTTTACATTATTTAAAAACTCTAAAAGCCCACCCCATTTGGTGCAACAGTATGAAGAGCTTGTTGGAAAGCTCGGTGTTATTTTAGCAGCAGTAGCTTTTGCTAGCAGCTTTCTGAACACAGCTGAATGAAGAAGAAATTATTTTCCTAACATTTACTTCTTCCAAAGGCTAAAAAAATGTCATGGCTAAAAAAGGCACGGCTGCAACCTCAGGTACAGGCTAATACCCATCTTAAGTCGCAGCTAAGGGTGCCAAACCCTTAGGCAAGTCATGGTTTTACCGGTAGCAAACAAAGAAATGCCAAAGGAAAGCAGCAAAAGTTATCTGCAATCCAATTCATATCCGAGAAGGCACAGAGAAAGGTACGTCGGGAATTCATTGTTAGCCAGCTTACTGCTGTGCACACTCACTACTAATCGCGTTTCTCACCCACGCCTGCCCAAGGCCTAACCCAAGTTTTGGCAGTTAAAGCATTCGAAAAATACCATCAAAGAGAAACTTTATGCACCAGAAGTCACAGCCCTAAAGCTTCAGGCAGACTGGTCCCCAGCATGGGGCCACAGCTCCAAGACCTCCAGCCGGTGTCACTGGCAACAAAGAGCTCTCAGCTGTGGGCAAGAGACACCAAACCATTTCATTACTAAAACCCTCACTCCTCTCTGTTCTGAAAATTCAGTACCTTCAAGAATCAAAACATTTGACTGCAAGCATTTATGCACCACCCTAAAGCCCCAGAATTGCTGCCCTTATAGCCCAATATTGTCAATAAATTACCCAAAGCCCAGGACGACAGAATGAGACACGACCTAGCTGATGCCCAGAGACCCACTGCTAAGGAAATAAATTTCCCTTCACTGCATGAAGTTCTAGGAACGTGCTGTTAAAGTGATCAAAAGCTCAGTGTTGGTGCCACTAAATCTCTGAGGGTTGCCATTTTGGGTGCCTATTAAAGGTTTATATTTGTGTTATAAATCATCTTGCTGCCTTCCACAGAGAGCAATTTGAATGCTGGAATCGCACCCCCTAACTAGTGTTTGTAAGAAATTTAAAGGGTGAAGAACAGTAATGGTACTATTAAAGACACCTCCTTTTTGAGTCCTGAGAATAATAGCATGCTGCAGAGCCATGAGAAGAGAAAATGATAGCAGCATTAACCTGTAATAATTACACTAATAAAGGGAAAGTAGCACTGAAGAAATTATTACAGGGGAAGACACTAAAATTTCTGTCTAAAGCACCAGCATAACCTTTCAGAAGCTATATTTGCAAAGTACATAAATAAAAAGTTCTAGTTATTTCAAAGGTTACGATTATCACCTTCCCTTATTTAAATTGACACCAGTTATTACTGTACTTTCTTGGTCCAGAGTCTAAAAAATAAAAAGGAATGTGAATTGTAGGTATAAAGTTATAACGTTATTTGTTATTACACTGTTATTAAGGTGCTAGTTACTGAGTTTGGGCTGCTTTTCCCCTCCCTAGTGTAAGATTCAGCAAGGAGCAGGAAAAGCCTGACGTTAGCACAGAATTTGCTAGCAGATTTTAAACTTCCCACGTTTTAAATGCAATAGAGCAGAGAGAAGCAGAAGCACCCAAGCCCAGCACCAAGCCTTGGTGCCTCAACCATGGGTGCCCACCCTCCTGCTTCCAGCTGAGACCTTGCCCAGCCAAACCTGTTTAAATCGACACTAAATCAGCTCTGAGACAGCAGCAACCCTTCATCTAAACCCAGGGGGACAAGAGGCATCTCCAGGAGTCCCAAAGAAGGGAGCTGTATGCAGCGAAGGCCAGGGACAGCCAGGATAATCCGCCCCCCACACACAAATAACTAAAATTATTGATGGCTGACAGTTGCAAACCCTGTTTCATGTCAATAGCAGCACAAGACGGTTTATACAAACCAGCTACCACTTGGATGATTTGCAATAAAAAAAATCAAAATAAAGGATGATCAGCACTATGGCATTTGTTTATAAACAACTGGTGAAAACTTTTGCCTCTTATTCGAAGAAGTGTAAAGTCATGCAAAGCTTGCTTGCACCTTCACTCACTACTGACATTGTCTGCATCAACAGCTGCCAGCAAAATGCAAAATAGAGGAGGAATAACAGACAATTTGGGCAGTGCAGCCAAATTTAAGGAGTTTACACTGCTGCCTTCAGCTAAATATCACACATCGCTATTCACCCTGAGAGGTAGCAGCAGACACGTTAGCAGACACCAGTCCCAAGACAGCCAGGCGTATGACAGAGAAAAAGGCAAAGTTCCTCCATGCTTGCTTCAACCTCAACCTATATTTAAAAATAATAACAATAAAGAAGAAACCGAGTGTAGCCTAACCTAAATCTCTGTGTTTTACTGCCCCCCAAACAACAGCAAGTCTGATTCGGAGTGTGGGGGGGAGCACAACACAGCGCAAAAACATATATTTAAATGGAAAAAGAAAGGAACCATGGGCTAAGCACAGTGTTAGTGCAAACCACAGATCTGAACACTGCATAAACAGGCACAAGAAGGAGGGGATGCGATGTGCATCCTGAGTGCTTGGAGGAGCCAGCCCTCGTGTTACTGCACCTGAAGAAAATCAGCCTGGAGAGGTCAGCACAGGGGTGTCTGGAACACCTTCTGGTCTGACAAGCACTATCTGTTCCCTCTGACTAATCTGACAGAAAATCTTTTGGTTTTTAAAGAGCCTGGCCCATTGCAAGCGTCAGTAAAATTAACCTTCAGCGTCAGAGCAGGGCCTGGCCGCAAGCCAGCCCGGCTCCTGCAAAACAGCACCTGGTGCTTGCCTGCTCTTTGTTGTTATGAGCAACTGGCAGATCTAAGGGAAGAGACAAAATCCTGGAGATGAACATTTCTTGTCCGCAGCAGGAGAATCCACAGGGTCCCCAGCAGAGAAGACACTATTTTGTGAGGACTTCTGGGGCTCTGGTGTCTCCAAAACCCACCTCACCACAAAGGGCTCGTGACCCGCTGGGAGAGCCTTGGCTGAGACGAATTCCTTGTGATCTCTCAGGTGCAAACTGAAGTTCCACTGTGTTATACAGAGGAAATATTCCTCAACAAGTCAGTTAAAAAATAAGATAAAAAGTCAACCCATCAGACAGGGGCCCACCTTGGTAGGTCATTGTCTCATTACTTGAGACAGGGCTACATCTTCTTGTGCCTGTAACATTCACAGCCAAGCAAACTGACTTTCAATGTACACCGAGAGTTAACGTTTAGCTAAAAGGAACAGGAGACTGGGTGAGGTTATGGAGCATTCCCAGATCTCTATAAGGCCTTCTGCAGTAGGGTCTAAGAAAAAGGACCTCCCAACTAACCAACCAGGAATAAGTCAAAATAATAGTAATAAAAATAAATAAATCAAGGCACTGTCAACAGCAGAATCTATAATTCCCTTTTACTTTTCTGCTTACTTGAAGAGGGAAGGATCTTCCCTATGTTCAGAAGAATAGCCCAGAATGGAGCAGACACAAACAACAACCCATTGGGCTGAAGACGACCAGCAGTATATGGGCGACCCAGCTCGGGGATCAAGTGGTTGTTCTGCTCTCTGCTTTTATAAAATCTTTTCTCTTGCTTGGATTTGAAATTCAGAATAGCTGCTCAGGAAACCTGAAGACAAAGCACCCACTCACAAGTGACCCTGTAACACTTACTCCAGTCCCTCCTCACCTCACTCATAAATCTCAGGGCTCTGAGGAGAGGAAGGTCTGCACAAAAAAGACAGGTGAAAATGAGAATAAGATAGATAAAAGTGATGAATCCCTGGGAGAAAAATAAAGTGTGTGTGTGTATTAAAAAGCATTTAAATATAGGGGAAAAAATCTATTTAAAAATGCCACAAGCTCACTGTTTGTTCCTAGTGCTGTTGTGTGTGTGGCTGAGCTCTACCTATGCTGTCCGTAAGCTGTTGTGCGCACACTTGAGTGCCTTTATGTTTGCTACAGCTCAAGCCACATTAACCTTTCTCGACTCCTCTCCTCACCACCCCAGCTCCTTTCAAGCACGCTGTGTGCAAACAAACCACAAGCGATGCCAGAGAGCCTCCTTGGAGCCTCCTCTTCTCGAGAGCCCCCAGCGCGTGATGCACAGGCTGCACGGAGCAGCGACACGCGTGTGCCAGGGTGGAGAAATTGAGCACCAGCTCCTGCTCTGTGGGGCAAGCACATACCTGCTCGACCCCTTTTGCTGCTCAAGTACCCCACAAGAACAGGCAGGGTCAAGAGGGAGCGCTGCAGGCAGAGATGAAGGCCAAACTCCTGCTCTCATCATCACAAAGAGGACGAAAGCGCGCTCCTTACTCCTCCCCAGGTGAGGGATCCTGCCCCAGGTTCAGCTCCCACAGGTACAGGGAACAGGACCGTAAGCAGATCTAATCACAGCCCACGAGCAGACAAACAGGCATCACAGAGGAGATGATTGCAAACATGCCAACCTGTTTTGACAGCAGTAGTGTCACCATCTTCAGTTTTTATTCTTTGCTGTGTAAGCAATCGGTTTCACCCAGCTCCAGACAGGCGGACGGTCCCCTGGGTCTCTGCAGCTCCCAACTCCTGCAGCTTAAAAGGGAGCAGGGCTGAGCTCTACAAACAGAGCTAGGAACTGTGGTGTGGCTGGCCGCTGAAGGGTTAAATCAGAGCAGGCAAAAATCCCAAACAGATTCAGATTTCCTGCAGCTGCTTTCAAGCTTCACTCCCCCTCCCCTTTTTAAGGGTCTGTTTCACTGTTTGCTAATCATAATGGAAGCTCAAGCACAACACTGCCTTAGGTTGGAGAAGTACTTTGATTTTAGGGTCTCTGTACACCAGCACCTAATTATAATTATAATCAATGGGAGGGGTTATATATACACAAACAAACTTACATATATAAATCAATACAATTGCATGGGTATATTTATTTGCAGCATCTATACTGCTAACTCAAATGGAGCTGCAGCCAGGCGACCACCTCGTTTGCTTTTTACTCCTCATCAAGGCAGCGATCCCACTGCCAGCCAGATGTTGGGGAAAGCCCTGGTGCCAGCCCAAGCCCTTCTGCAGGTACTGGTCCTGCTCCGCTCCTGCTCCGGGATCACATTTTGAAAGAGCCAAAGCAGGAGGGATGAAGGGCTGGGAAAAGCTGGGTTTGGCAGCATGGGGAGTGCTCAAGAGCAGGGAACCCAGCATGAGCACCTTGGCACAGGGCTGATTTTATATACCTGGCTTCTCACATCACCGAAATGCATTCCCGAAATGGCAAACCCAGCCGTGCCTCACTGCCTCCAGCCAGCCACTGGCCAGCAGGGCACCTCGACGGGTGTTTGAAGTTGTGCTTAAATCCCAGTCTAGAGAGAGCTCGGTCACACGCTCCGATGCTTCTCTCAGCTGGGAGGAAGGTAAATACACATTTAATATTGTTTGATGAATTGGCACCCAAAGCAAATAAAATCTATTTTGCCAAGTTTATGTTGGGACTCTTGATTATTTAAAAAGAGGCACCTCGGGGAAATCTTAACCATCAAACGTGAATGTCCTTTTCTTTAGCAGGTATCTGCCTGTTTCAAGCCGGATTTGCAAATATATCCACCTTTTACTTTGTATTGTTTTCAAGCAGAAAATGGAGGATAAGTGGAAAAGACTTTCCCTGCATCCCAGAGAAAGAGAAAACAGAACCACACAGGACTGGCTGTGCAGCCAGGAAAGCTCCTCACAATGCACTAACTGGTGGCAGCAAGGCAAAAATCCTCGCTGGGCTTCAGCTACAATTCTGGGACACATGAACTAACCAAAGGTTTTAGCATCTAATCTGGCTGAGCACCCCATAGGACTTACTTGTTCATTAAACCAGGTGCTGCCTTCATTTGGCTGCAGACAACACAGCAGAAGGAGTCTGCGAGCAGAAATACAAAACAAGCTATTACAGATTAAATTAGAGCACCATGACCAGGAAAGGAAATCAAAATATTATTTTGGCTTGCCATTTTATTCATGGGAGATCAAAAACAAGAAGATAAAATCCCAGTATTGTATGACAAATGCATATTATTGCATTGCTCATCTGATATTAATAAAAGAACACAAAGCTGAGAAATCTGCAGAATAGCTTTAAGTATAACTGAGATTACCCACTGTACTGGCCAACATCGTCCTCGTTTAGAACAAATATACCACACCAGAGACAGCAAATAAAGCACTTTTCTAGAACTCAGATTTATTTAAAAAAAAAAAAAAAAAAAGTTATAAAATGAAGCTGATTAAAAAACAGAGCATTAAATAAAACCTCACATCTCTTGCCGTTGTATCAGTTTGCAAGATGACAATTTTGTTGGCAAGGGCATAAGGGCTTTGGGCATGCACACCACTCAAATAATGAAACCCAGCTTCACCCATTGGACTCAAGAACAGGGAAAAAAAGAAGAAAAAATGATAATGAAAGCTGGTGCCCCTCAGTTCAACCACAGATTTAATAGAAACCATGCTTCTGTGTTGCCTACAGCCAGGAACAGATGAAAGGCACTTGCGCGATTAGTTAACAAGTGGTCATTTAATCTCCCTGACAAACCCTCCTTCCCAGCTCCAGGTTCTCCTGTTACCACTGATGTTTGACTGCCTTGTTCGACGTGGACCCAGCCCCGAACATATCACACGAGTCCGCATTCCTAGGAAGAACGCGGATCCTTTTACTTGTGCCAGCAAAACCTGCAAGTACTTCACTGACTCGGGTATTTTCTTCCTATACAGACCCTGGAAAAAGTTGTTAGAAGGAGGAAATTCACCACAAATCCACAACTCTGCTTACCACACTGTAAGTGCCAGAGAGCTCTTTCATTTATTTATTTATTTATTTATTTATTAAAGACCAGGAAGTTATTTTGATTCATCTCCTATTTACCAGAAGTAAAAGCTCACCGTGGGCAAACTTTCAAGAGCATTTGGTATACTTGTTCTCTTCAGTGCTTATGGCTGGGATTAACCTTGAGTTTACAATGCTGGTCTTGACATGCAAAGCATCCTTTATGATTACAGACTGAGAGATCACAAGCTATTTTAATTCTAATTTGAGCCTCCAAATAGGTCTTTCCTTTAGTTCTCACTCTATTCTCAACTTCTGAGAAGGTTTCGCATTACAGCAACGCATAATTTGTAATAATCACGTTTAAGCCACATTCTCTTAAAAGGAAATTTCTGGCTCTACATTTCATGGGATAAAGCAGGAGGGAAGAGAAAACAACCTTTTGCTTCCCCCCTTATCTAATCACTTCATGAAAAATTACTCAAAGGAGCCTTTAAGGCCAAGGAACACACTCAGTCATTGGGTTTCCAGGCATTGACTTTTAAATGGATTGCTTGAAGCAGTGTAAATTTCTTAAATTCCACAACAGTAGCAAGATCCTGAGTCTCCCTTTCATCTCTATGACTCAATTTATGCTCCAGCACACTTTACTGCAGATATGACCTCTTCCATCATGAGCCAGTGACGCCGGCGGTATTAATGCAAACAGCCTGGCTCTACAGCTGCATCGGAACCAATTGATTCAAGCCTTCCTGAACTGACATTAGAAAATCCCAATTAGCCCCCAAGAAAAGTTTAGAGGAAGTATTTTTAGCCGTCCTAGACCAAAATAATCAATGTTTCTTATTTGGCATTTGTATTTTAAGTTCGATGGCTCAAATACTGATGACTCAGCGTTCGGTCTGCTGAATCAGAAGCAGTTGTATTTTGATGAGCGTCTTCTCCAATTAGTCAGCCTGGTAGCAGATACAGGTTTGGGGCACGGTTTAATGAGACACTGGAGCAAAAGATTAAGTATTTGGGTAGTTCAAATCCAATTTAGCATATCTTTTATGAACCTGTCCGCACTACATAAAAGCTCCTGCTTAGAGAAACAGATGAGCAATCTAAGTACAAGAATTACTTGGCAATTCTGTGTAATTTCTTTTTTTTCCATAAGAGCACTGCTCCAAGTCACAAAGTGAACTCCCACTGTTGCTCCTTCCCCCCAAGAATCTCATTTAGCATCCAGATCTTTGGTTGAATTAGTGTTTTTCAGGCCAAAAAGTAAAGATTTAAGATGCAAACTCGCCCTTCCTAAGGATAAATGCCCACATTTCCCAAAATCAGGGAGCACAGCCTAGCCTGTTATGGAGCACTACTTGCCACAGGTTCAGAGGTAGGAGGGTCACACAGCCTGCAGCACACAAAATCTCCCACTGCATGTTAATCCTCTTATTTTCAATGAGAAAAAAATGCCTCCCCAAAATTGCCATCCAATTAATAAGTCTGCCAACTCGCTTCTCACCCCTGACTGTCCCTGACGTGAACAGTCAGAAGCAGTCAGTGACACAGTCTGTGCAGCACGTATGTCTACACACAGTATATATCCCACTAAACCAAGGAGAATGACCACGGGCCCCAACTTTCAAAGCTGCATACCTGCCAGCACCCCAAATCCCCAGGTGCTTCCCACCATTACTTGGGGACTACAGGGAAACCTTCCAGCTGATGCAAAGCCACTGTAGGGAGACAAGAGTCACAGAGGAATATTTACCTTTGTTTATTTGTGTACAGGACTAAGCCATCTATGACAGCTCTGGTTTGTAAAAGGATAGTCGCAAAGAAATAAAACCGCTGTGCACAAACTGGTGCTCACCACAAGAGGGCACTTGTAAAGAACCTAAAGCTGAGAAATCCTAATAGCAGATGCGATACCAGCGCTGGGGATGAGAGAGGTAAGTGCTCAAACATCCCCGTGACAGAGCGATCACCTCTGCACCAGCACTGCATGGACACTTGGGTTACCTCGCACAGCTCCTGCCTCCTAGAAACGTCAGCTGCCATCTCAAAGTGCTCCGAGTCAACCCCGCACTTCTCTTCTTAGCAAGCAAACAATCTGTGCAGGTAAGTTGTACTCAGAAGTATCAACATTAAAAAAATATGAGAAAAGCAGCGTTCACCTTTCCCTTGAACTCCAGAAGGACACGCGGTACCCTGCCAGCCGTACTTCTGGTCATGCTGCAACCCTTCCTGCAGGCAGGGCAGAAACACGTTTCTGTTGTGAATGCTGCACCTTAGCTGAGAAAGATCTGCAGGAAGGTCCTTAGTTTGTACCAGGGTTCTGTAAAAGTACCGATTCAGACCTCTTTTGCTTCACTTCTTTTAAACACAAGACAGCCATCACCTGCTTTAGCAAATACTGGGTTATAACGAAGCTGTTGAAAGCTGTAAGGATATATATCCTTTATTCACAGCACTATATATCAGAAATATAAAGTTTTGAGGGAGCGCTAATATTTAGGAAAAATATTACGAATAAAAACTTATCCCCTTACAACACAATATAACATCACACGTTATTTTAATAAGCTGCTGGGGAACACTTCAAGTGTATTCGACCAAAAAGGAAAAGGATATTTTATTTCAAGCCCTTTAAAAGCCCACATGAATCCAACAGGTCCAGTTGTTAGCCTGTTTTGATTAGGGGGAAAACAGTGATACTCCCCTCTGGCAAACACGGCTGCTCAGAAAGGGAGCAGTCAATACCAGCTCCAATTCCTTACTCCGTGCCTTCCCATTCAGGGTTTTCCGTATCAATTTGCCTGCTAATAAACCTTTTGGAAATGTTTCAAAGACATCTTGCTCTCTCCTCAGCTGCTCTCAGATTTCTACAAGGCTGACATCAGGCCTATCTCTAATGAGACAATTAACAAGGATTCCTTTCTACTCCGTGCCACCACAAAGCCTGTTGATAATAAAAACCCCGCTGATAATAAAAACTTGGCATTTCTGTCAAACTTTCTTTCTGCTGAAATATTGCTGTGCACAACGCTGAGGAAACCAGCCGATGTAATTCAGCTTGTAAGGAAATGTGATGAATTCAGCGGGACTTCCAGACCGGAGCAGTCATTCAGACCTATTGGCAGAACGATGAACCCGAACCAAAGCGAGCAACAGCCCTATTAGTGCTAAAATCACCTCGCAGCAAAGGGGGGTGAAAAAAAAAACATCTGGTTGGCAAAGATAGAGGGCTGATGCTCAGTTATTCCTTACGATAGGGCTGCCAGAGGACACCTCCTTCCACAGCAGATCCAAGGGCACAGCGAGAGCTGCCCCAGGAGAGCCCAGGGAACTCACTTGCAGCATGCCACTTCTCTGTGGGTTATTCCCCTACCAGCAGGCACCTATGGAGGGGTTTTCAGGAGCTGGTGTAGGTCAAAGTCTGTGAATCCTGTGCCACGTAGCTTTATGAAGTCAGAAATTACGTGAATGAAAGAATTAGGCAATTCTGTCTCCTACAAGGAAAGAAAGCACAATTGCAGAGCTCATTCACCAGCTCTAGGAGATGGTGCCACAATTTAGAGGTCACAATCTGCCCTCCCTCTCTTCTGGACCTACTCATGTCTCTAAAGTGACCTTGCAGTTTGGAGCCCAGGTAAGGTCCTTACACGGTGCAGCAACACCTCGCTGCACTGATTTCAGGGCGCACCGCCCCATTTAATGGCTCACCCTGCTTCCCTAGGAGGGATGCAAGAGCCTCTTCACAAAGAATTTCTACTTTAAATAACAAATCAGAGAACAAAGTGCAAATAATATTCACCAGCTGGGAGCACTGTAATGGCACAGCTTCCACGGACCTCAGGCACAGCACCAAGAGGATGCACCCAGCGGGCACGAACTGCTGGACTGGTCTCCTGTGCTCCCACTTAGAGCCAGACAAACTCAAGGAAACGTTACATAGCATTACAACACAGGATGTTACTTGAATCTTTAAAGAATCCTTTAGATGGAAGATTACTGTTAAATATAGGTATACGAAAAACAGACTGACACAGTAGCGAGCCCACGTCCCTGCTTGCACAGCGTGCGTTTGACCTTTGGAGCTGATTGCTGTTTTCCCAGTACACCAGCAGCGGACTGGGTGAGCAGAAATCCTCAGTGCTCAAACTGAGCACTGCACGAGCTGACACTGCACTGCAAATCACAACAAATTCAGCACAGCCCATCCCTGGAGTGGCAGCGGTGCTGGCTCCAGAGGGAGCCACTGGCTCACTTTTGCGGTGCCAGCAAGAGGCCGGCACACAGAAAAAAGCAACTTCACAACCAGAAGGGCTTTTTAAATGAAAAAGCAGAATGCCAGGGGAGTCTTCTCTTCTGCATTCTGTGCTGAACAGTGTAATGACAGCTACTTCCAACAGAAAGTAACATCCATCATGTGTTTTACTATTGTGATCAAACCAAATCGTCTGCATTATACAGAACCCAAACAGTCCAGTGCTGCCAGAAGATAGTGTGGGTGCACGCACACGTGTGCAGTGAGATTACAAGAGCAGTTTTCATTCCACAGCCATGCTGTGAGTTTGAAAGCACCCTTGTTGAAAGAACTAAAGGGAAAACAAGCAGAACACATTCTGCAAAAAGAGAATTGAGAAGAAAGGCAGTCCATTGGAAAGAGCTGCAAATGAATGCAGATGTAAGAGCATCCTCTACTTGATTCCTTAGAGACACCTGCAACGTCTTTTGTTTGTTAAACATAGTGAGGTCTCCTTTATTAAAGGATTGAACCATGCTGAACTTGGACTGTGCTCAGTCGAATGACTTCTGATCACGGGACAGGGAATTGGGTTAGAAATGAGCAGATAGGGACCATCAGAAAGGAGTCTGCACACCTCGGCACGGAGCATATGGCCAGGAGATTATTATTTCCTTCTCCCTGACTCCTAGCTGAACGAGCACCAGAGGAGCAAGTTTATCCTCAGCGTGATGACAAATGGGGTCAATTCTTGGAGACGTCTCCAAGGTAGCTGTAAGCCAGCTTGTTCAAGCAGCTACCAAGCTTCCCAAGTGCTACTACGTGCACAAAGCTCTGCAGCCAGCTGCAGCACCCAAACCAGGCTTCAAAAACCACCAAGTTCATGCCGTTAAGTCAGAGTAACAACTGGGCTGCGTTAAGAGATGTGCCCGGGGTCACATACCTTCCTCCAAAGCTTCCCTACACTCACTGCCCCTGCTCTGAGGAGGGAACGATCCATCTCAAAGCTGCGTGAGCTCTAACCCAGAGCACAGCGTTTGCCTTGATCTCCTCTCAGAAGTCTGAGCGCGGAGGGGTGGGTGAGTTATGGGCAGACACAGTCCAAATACATTTTCTCTTTTGCAGTGGTCCAAGTACAGCTGCCAACTAAAATCAAAGTTCTGTGGTTTTCTGTCTGCATAGCAGCAGTCAGCCTTTGTGAGTGGAAACCAAATCCCACAGCCACACAAGAGCCAGGCTGGCAAAGGCTCTCCTTACAACAAAGCAAGGGAGCGCGTTTTGCAGATAATAAAGCAACGTGACGCAAGCTGGAGAGGCCGGTTTGCTTTACCTCTACCTGCTGCATACCAGTAAAAAACAGAAGATGTGCATCTCAGCTCACTCGCTGGAAGCCTAATGGACAGAGGTTTAACGTATCACTAACCAAGAGCTGGCAAACAAGCACGCTGATTTTCTCAGAGGATTGCCAGAGGAGCGCTCCCATTTTATGCTCTGTAATCCTCCAAGGCTGCCGAGAGCAGTAGGAGGGGAGCGCCCAGGTGCTGACTTCCAGCAAACATTGTGCAGGCCAAATCTTAACCTCCTCCACTCCTGGGGACATCAGCAACCTCCGACACGGCCTGGGAGCAGCATGTCCAGCAGGAGATGCCCATCAGGAGATGCTTGCAGCCTGGCCAAGCTGAACGTGACTGCAGCAAACCTCGCACACATCACAAGGCAGGATTCGGGGGCTGGCTGCTCCCTCTGCCCTCTGAGTGATTTCGGAGCTCTGCTCACCACCAGCAACTTCATCCCCAAGAGGATTAGAGGACAGGAGCCTGTGCCCCCTTGCGATGCTCACCCCTTCCCATGGAAACCCTTGCAGGGCAACCAGCTTGCTGGCAGCTCCAGCAGCTCCTTGATGCCTGACTTCCACCACTGGTGCAGGCAGGAGAATTGCAAGTGAAGCAAAAGCAGCCCACGTGATGTCCTGACATGCAGCCAAGGCAAAGCCTATTCCAGTCGTTATCTTCTTCACCAGCTTTCTTCTCACATCAGCAACCTTCCCTGCTCTTCTTGTGCAGGAGGGAACAGAAACATCACCCCAGCAAATCCACCCTGCGAGGGGAGCATGGCCAATCCCCAGCAGTTTTGTGTAATGCAATGATAATGTTCCCACAAAGCACCAGATAGCTGCTTCAGTATTGCTAATTGCTCACCTACAGATAGAGATCTGCCCTGAATAAAGGAGCAGCAAAAGCACCCCAGGAGCCACAGCTCCTTGCACCGCTGCCCTCTCCTCGGTCCCCTCTGTGAGACGAGGCAGGGGCTGCAGCCCCACGCACAGCATCTGGCTCTGTAACAGGTCAGCACCTTTGCTTTTCCTCAGATCAGAGCTGTTGTGACTCAGCACCATTTTTGTTGGGGTCTGTTACCATTCACTGCACCACGAGGAGCATTTGGGACAGAAATTGCACAGCAGAATTATCCTACTGGCTGGATGCATTTACTGTATCAAGCAAAATAAATAAAATCAAATAAATGCAAGCACTCATTTTTAAACGAAAAGCTGCTTTTACTCAAGCAAAGGAGATAAAGACAGCAAAACACATAAACAGGAAAAACTAATTATACAAAATAAAAATCCTTTTGAACAGACTGGACGGTCATTGGGAAATAAAACTCTATTCTTAATGTTTCAAAGCGCCTGCTATGTCAAGATTATTGCCAGAAGAAAGGCTGCTTACAAAGATAATTTTCTTTCATTAATGTACAACAAAGTATTTATATGAAGAAGTTCCAGACACAGAGCAAGACTTGCCTCCTCCCTCTGCCACCAGCGTGCTGTCGGATCAACCCTCCTTAAAGGCACGCTCTGCTGAACTCAAGGAAAACTGAGGAGGTCACAGGAAAAAATGGAAAAAAAAAAAAAAAGACAAATGAAAAGCTCGGCTTGATGTGTTAATCTGTTGCTTTAATTATTGTGTTCCATGTCAATAGGAGAGAAAAAGAAGTAAGACTACAACAAAGCTGCGCGCCCTGGATGCGGCGTGCTCAGCAGGACTTCTGCCAAAAGCAAAATGTTTTTATCAAAACAGCTCCTGATTAAGCTTTCCCCCTCCGATAGTCCTGGGCATTTTCCTCTTGATTTAGGGCCAAATTCGCCACCCGTTCCAAGGGTTACCGCTCTCACAAGCCTGATTACGGCGCTGTCTGCTCAGAGCCGCTACGCGTGGACTCAGACATACAACAAACTCCAGCGCGTTACGGCAGTACTGCACAAGAGTCAGATAAGACGGTATTCCTTTGACTGTGTGAAGTCATTAGCAGCACAAAAACCTGCAGCAGACGTGAGACTTGCTCGTCCTTTGGTGAGCTCAGAGTGTGAGCAGGCTGCGTGCTCTGCTGCCAGGAGCCGGGTCTGCCTGGCTGCCAGCCCTGCAGCGACAGCCTGCCACGGGGACGCGCCTTCCACTTCAACCTCCCCATCCACAACCCGGGAGAAGAGAGCAGCCTGCATCTGAATGCTATTTTTGGGTGACTGACAGCTTTAGGCTGAAGAAAAGAAACTCTTTTGTACTGTTTGATCCGGTTTCTTGTAAGTGTCCTCATTCCAGAGGCAGGTATCTGGCCAGTACTCGATGCCGGAGGGAACTGCATTCATCACTGACGCCTAGAGCAGTGTGAACCTTTGGGGCACTAAAATTCACAGCACTTTTGGGGATTGTGCGACTCAGCCACACACCTGAGGGCCCCCCAGGGACAGCCCTCTGCCCTATTCCTCGTCCTGATCTCCAGGCTGCCTGGGTGCTCCCAACCAGCACCTCCTCGGTTCGGGAGATTTCCCCCATGCTGCAATCAGACTCTGGAGAATGGGAGAGGAGGACAGGTCTGCATGTCTGCAGCACTAAAAGCAGCAGCTTTGTGAGCAGTAATTTGGAGAAGCAGTGAAATGAGTGGTCCTTACCTCTTCCCCAGCTATCCCATTTCCATATCCCACCCCACCTCCCAGAGGAAGGCAGCAGAGCATTTCCCGAGAGGGAGCACAGAGCATTCCTCGCAGCACCCTTCCTTGCTAACAGAACTGTCCAAATTTGGTTTTACAGCCCAAAAAGGGAGGCAGAGATGCCATATCTCACCTCCTTGCAGCCAGGCCCTTCTTGGATGGTCAGACTTAGACCTCCTCCCCACCCCACAGCCCGTTGCCATCAGCTTACACTACCTCTCCGTCAAGCCACGCGGATTCATTAGCGCTGTAATGGCTTTCGTTATCTAGCTGTTTGTTCTGCAGCACATCTCCAAGGTATAAACCAAGCCTGGAAAAAAACTAATTAGCGCAGACAGCCCCGCAACGCAATCCACAACGTTAACAGCCTCTAAGTTTTCAGGAGAGAGCGCAGGAAGCGATAAATGCTGGTGCTCCGAGAACTAATGAAAGCCCTGGAAACGCCTGTGGTGGGGACACCCTATTGAATAAGGATTTAGATTTGAAAGGCCATAAGGAAAAGCTTTTTAATTACAATAATATATGTAAAGACAACTGTTACTTCGGCACTGTGCTTGTTTAAGGCTTTATTGTTAATTAGCTCATACAAAGAAGCAGAAGAGATTTGAGAGAAAAAAAAAAGAAAGGTTATTTGCTCTAAATATTAACATTTGTCTGTTAATTTTGATAGGAGCTCATTCACAGGCTGTGCCGCAATGGAAGACTGAGGATGGGAAAGTTTTCCTCTTTGTCTTGCTACAGCACAGAATTTGAAACATGCAGATTATGCCATGCAGACCAGACATAAATATTGCAATTATTTCCTTTAATGTTTCCAATTAAAGCGTTGGCAAGAGGGTGGAAAAGCAACAGGATATCACCAGCGTTCAGCTGGAGCTCTGCTGAAGGCCAGCCCGCCCCATGATTGCAGCTCCTCCTCTGTCCTGCCTGCTCAGCTTCCCAGGACCACTGGTACCCAGGCTCCTGACACCATCTTCTGATCAGCCTCAGCCTCCCCGATGCAAAGATGCTTGGCTACATCCTTCTGGGAACAGGGAGAAGGGTTTGAACAAGAACAGGGTTTGTTCTTGGGCATTTACTGTATTTGAAGCAGTACGAGCTGTTCTTAACAGCATCTTCTGCATGTAAAGCAGAGCAAACAGGCTCAGGAGGCAGAGCCACCTGCTTTGGTACCTGATTTTCAGGGAATAAGAAATTGATCCTAATGAGAAGAGTTCACAACAGCAAATGAAAGGATAAACTAACTCCTATTTCAAACAGCTTCGCTGCTTTCTCATCGCAGCTTTCTCTCTGAAGAGAAGTGCCAATGTCAGCACAGCCTGGGGAGCACGAGAAGCGGCGTCGAGCCCTGAAATCCAAATAAGCAGGCACAGCAGCAGTTCTTACACCGATCCCCACCTGTGTTCTCATTGACTGCTCCTCTCCTTTGACAGAGATGATACCACGGAGGAAAGGAAACCACAGCCAGGCCACCACCAGCACAAAAGGCAGCAGCAGGTACCGGCACCTGCAGCTCCCAGCTCAGTGCCGGGTACGCACCACCCTGAAGCAAACCGTGACTTTAGAAGCAGCTTGAGTAGAAAAGCAAGGAAATCTAGCCCAAAGGAAAAGAGGGACAGAAGAGCTGGAACAGATCTGCAGGTCTGCTTGCAATTGAGCTGTGCAAATATGGGCATCTCACTCTCCATCACCACACCTTTACCTCCTCTTTCTACTTTTCCCAAATCTCTGGCGTTTTACTGAGATTCTTGGCTGTTCAGGAGCATAAGCTTCTCCTGCCCTGTATTCCTGAGAGTGCCTTGACCCCTCCCTGCCAACAGAACCTACAAGAACAGGGGAAAGCAATTTAGACACCGTTTGAAAAGCAGCCTGCTAAATATAGTTCCCATTCTTCAATTGTCTAAGAATCTGAAATGGAGAAAGGCACCTCGCCTCTCCAGACACCCGGCTTCCACTGAAGCGTAGCCACAGAAAGGTCTCTTGCTGTCTGTTCAGTCTGCCCGCCCTGAGCCAATACAGGATAAAAGCTTCAGAAATGGCATACGCTG
Organism: Netta rufina; assembly: GCF_964035555.1. Taxonomy (NCBI): domain Eukaryota; kingdom Metazoa; phylum Chordata; class Aves; order Anseriformes; family Anatidae; genus Netta; species Netta rufina. Next base: position 16,695,984 of record NC_140133.1, read on the forward strand.
AGCACTATTGCATAGTCTGTGCCTTACCAGCAGCACGAACTCGAAAATAAGTCAATATTAACACAGAAGACTCTGACAAACACTGCATCTCTCTTCTTTGTAAGAGTCAATAGCAAAACTTGTAAAGCCAAGACCTCATTTGAAAGGAACAAGCTGATGGATACCCGAGGGCTGGAGCAGACAGACCTTCGTTTTATGTTCTTGTTTCTAATTATACTTGTGGCAGGGACAAACCCCTTTACAGGTGTCCTCTCCACCTTCGCCTGTTTTTGAAGGAACGGTCGGCACAGCGCCCATTGACTTCAGGGCCATTACTGAAAAAGTTCTGCTAAACTACCAGACATTATCAAAGAGCTTAGAAGTTTTCATTGAATGTTCCTAACGCCATACAGCAATGACCTTGAAACTAGAGTTCAGTACCACACTAGCCTCACTCAGGATCAGCTCGTACCTGGTTACAATAGAAAAAAGGCCCTGAGGAAAATCAGGATCTTCTGATGCACGTCTGGGTCACTTCAACAAATAAAGCCATGCCCTAAACATCTGAAAAACACATATACAAATGTGCAAGCTGAACCCTTTTAGATAAGCCTGTTAGTCACCAAGACGTGCAGCCTGTCCTCCTGGAAGCACTTGGGCATGCGAAGAACAAATCGACCTGCTCACAGCACAGACTTCAGGCTGCTGCACCACCCAGCATCACTGCCTTCACGGAACTGATTCATGGAGCCAGTTACAGAGCAGTAAGGCAGGGAGAGAGAAGAAGATGACAGCTCTGCTTTGCAGTGGAAGTCTAGATAGCAGATCCTGACAGCAGGCAGCCTTTGGAAAGGATAAAAGAACCGATGAGGTCTCAAGGACCGCACCACTTCTGTGGTTTCTGTCAGAAAGCTCCACGTGGATGTACATCACCTAATTTATTCCTGGTATGGAAGCCAACAGCTTGCTTAGGCCGTGTTCTTTTCTACCAAAATATTTTGGGGAACAAGATAAAGCACAACAATATTTGCTTTGTTATTTAACATCTCTTTAAACAGTCTGCGAATTTACCCTACTTTATCTCCTATGTAGACATGTTTGTTATCTGTGTCCCTCTTCTCCTTTCTTTGCACAGCTGACAGCCCAGAGATACGAAAAGCCAAACTTGTAAAGCCGAACTTGCAGGGAAAGCCAAACTTGTACCCCTTGCACATCATGCCCAAGGGGTGTCCCAAACTCAGATTTGGGGCGTTAATTTGTTCAGGCAGCAAAGTAGAAAGAAAAATTTATTTCAGGCGCAAACACTTTGACATCTCATGTTTCTGCAGAATAAACAGAAAGGGTAACAGCCAGAACCTACATTTAGTAAGAACCTGCATTTTTCACCTCTGGCCATTCAGTTCTAACTCTAATGGCACCGTCACAGCTGCAGGTTAGGCAGAGCTCATCTTGTGGATGACTGCAGGACATCCCCACAGCCGGTGGTTGCAGGCACGCCAACATCCCAGCTCCTGGACATCTCACAGGTAGAGGGAGGCACCACAAGGAGCTTTCTGCTGCCCACAGAACTGCCCTCTGCATGGAGGTCCATAAGAAAGGAGATGGGGGAGAACCTAAGACCCTCACACCAGAAAATTACCCGTTTCCTTTTTCCCTTTGCATGCTAGGAAGCAAAGGAGGAGCCCTGAGCAGAAGCCCACATAAGCCTGTTTCCACCATTAAAATATAACGTAAGAGGATAAAGAATAAACAAACTGCACAGCTTCTCCCAGGACGAGCTCCCATTCGCTGAATATTTCTTTGTTCCACAGCAGAAGCAGAACGAGGAAACCAGAAATTACTTGCCCAACTCCTCACCCATACACCTGGAGCCACTGATCTAGCAGGGAGAGCACAGGCACCAACACGGCTAACAAGCCTGTGTTTCACCCTCACAAAGAGGGCAAGAGGTCTCAGTGCCGTGAATCATTCCTCTTCCTTCATTTTATAGAGCACCTTGATGTTTAATGCCGCTCAATTCCCGTCTCCACAGCAGAGAAGCCTCTTCTGTAATTGCTGTTTCTCTGATGATAAAAATCAGACCCAAGGTCACCACGAGCACCACGTAACAACCTCCTGCCTCCGCACCTCACCCACCTGCAGTCCTGAACATCACCTCTTCCCTCTTCTCACTTCTGCTGATGTTGAACTTTCTGAAAGACCAGCGGATAAGGACCCGACACGAGTTACTTCGGACACAAGATGGAAATGAGAGTTGGGTGAGCACCACAGACACAGGGAGATGAGCACCTTCACCTAAAAGGGGGATGTGTTTGCAGCCCTCTTCTTCCCAGCTCCATTTCTCCTCTCAAGGAAAACCATCAAAGAAAGTTTGTTCCTTTAGGAATCAGTCTCACATAAATAAAATAAGTAGACATTCCATACACCTAACTTTTTCTTTTCACAAAATCGGGCTGCTGCCCAGATTTGAAGGAGTGATGCAAGTTTGGCACCATGAGCCTAAAGAAATAGTTTTCACGTGATAAAAGTATCCTTTACAAAACTCAGTGTTTGCCATGGATTGCATCTAATTCTTGCAAAGTGTCTGTTTTTATTAGTTTTGAATACGTTCAACTTTCCTTTGACTCATTTTCCTTGAATGCTCCTTCTCTAACTGACATTAAATCTCTATTTGGACATTCACTCAATTAATTTGCCTTAATTAAATTGAGATTACTCCACTTAGGAAGTGAACTGAAATCAAATTAAGGCAACTTTAATTCTGAAAAAGTGTGCAAACACAAACGTTTAATGAGGTTTAAATAATCCTTTTTAAATTCACACCTTCAGTTGATTTAATTCAGCTTTCCTGAGGATCCCTGCACAGGCATGTTCCGTGGCAAGACGCATCTGAGAAAAACAGTGAGGGGAAGAACACCACCCACAGAAGGAAAAGATAAGGGCAATGCCGACCGCGGATCTTCTCAGCAACAGGATGAGATCACTCGTTTCTCTGCTCGGAAGTACCCCGCTAACAAGCAGGGCATGGGAGAGGAGTGGGTGCACCCGCTCATATCCTCAGCACAGCTTTTTCAGCACTTACTCAGGAGGGCAGAGCAAGGAGAACAGACCTCTGAAACTTCTGTCAGATGAGAAGGTGGGAAATTATAGAAAAAGGGACATCAGCAGCAGCCGAGAAACAGGCAAAAATTAAATTTTACCCTACGGTGTTTTTAAGGGCTTTAAAAGAGTGTCAAGGACCTACAGAAGGCAGTGACATTGTGCATCGCTGCTGTGATGATTGCACTCAAAGTGAGGGACAGGACAAAGATTTTTATTTGAAATTTCCCCAAACTAACAGGCAAGGCTTGGTAAGTAAGATGAGACAAGCACAGCGCATTTTCAGCAGCCCTTTGATTTTGACCTGAAGGTCTGGTATCAGGCCATCTATTATTAATAGCTGGTTGTGGCTGAAAACCTTTGGTTCACTGACGTGAACACTGCCCCAGTGGTTTGTCTTTTTAGCTGTCTTGAGCGACCTCTTAGTGCAGGTAGCTGCTCTCAGTGCTTGGGGGCACGTTCTCCAAAATCCTTCCTGGCTGATTTCTCAAGTTCTCCGGCCGTCATTTCTCCTCTTCTTGTGCACTCTCCATCTGCCTTCAGACTGTGAGATTTCTTGTTTTCCACTCCCCAGCAGGATCTGCTTTTTCTGAACCCATCTAAAGCCAACCCCCACACATAACCCGCGGTTGTTCATGAGCACAGGCTGCAGGCTGCTGCCTGCTCGAGCACAGCTTCCCCATCAGTGCCTCCTCCTGCCCAGGAGCAGCCTCCGACAACCCTCAGCACCTCTGCGGAGGGTGACACACGCAGGGCTTGCCAGTTCAGGCAGCACTTGCCAACAGCCAGCTCACACAGCTACCTGATGTCACCATTTTCCCACACCTCTGCACTTTGAAACAAGAGCTGGAGAGAGACAGCACCACAGAAAGGTTTGAGCTCAAGCTGGCCACATGGGCAGCACGGAGCTGGAAGCAGAGCAAACCGCACACCTTTGCTTCTGCACCAGCTCAGACTGTCATCATGCAAAGATTTGAGACTGGCAGCAAAATAAAGCTCCAGTGTTCATACAAAGACTGTCACACGCGCATTCAAAGGCGATTTCAAACTAGGTGAGTAATTCCTTGCCTAAACCTTCCTTTACATATAACGAGTTGCTGGGTCTAGTTCAGGCGTTCACATTCCAGCTCAGAGCGGCAGAGGATTTCTGCTCCAGCACGGCCAGCAACACCAGGTTTGTGCCTGGATCGCTTGCACCTGCACAGTCTTGTTTGTCACAAATGTGAGCCCTAAGTTAACTTTTGAAAAGAAAGAGAGATTGGAGGTGAGAAAGTGAAATAAAATAGCTTTCAGGACAGTACACAAGTGTTCAGCCCCTAAACAACCCAAGCACACCTCTCGCTCGCACAGACCCCGGCAGGCAGAGATTTCCAGCACACCCAGGGCACCAGGAGCGCGTTTCCCCCACAGCAGCAGAGGCACAATCGATCGATTTGTACCAGCAGCAGAAGTTACAGCGGGGAGCCACAGGGAGCAGGTTAATGTGAGACTGTAGCAAAGTAACACTTGCTGCACACCAATTAAAAGCAGCCCTCGCTGGCTCCGTGTCACCGCTACTCAAGCATCTCTCAGGGAGCCAACACTGAGGTGGAAAAGCATCACACGCGATCCCACAGATGGGATAACAAAGTCACATTTGCCCAGACTTTTGGGGGAAAACAGTGAAAGCCAGAAAGGGCACTGAGCCCTGCATCACTCACCCCAGGTGCTAACACAGCCCCGTGGCACTGTCACCAAATGGCCAGAGCTGAGCACCACTCACTGCACCACGACCCACTCCAAATCCCAAACCCAGCGGGCACCTCCTTCCCCGGCACACAAAGCCCTCTCCTCCCAGAAGCGAGCACGTTTTGGTCTGAAACACTGAAACACACGGCCACGGGAAAGCAGCCAGCCTCCCCTGCCCAGCTGAGGGCCTGCCAGGCTTCCTGCCAGCACTCGCCAGCTCGCAGCAAGGCAAAGCCGAGCCCGTCAAGACGGGCAGGAGGTCCCAGACAGACGGGGCTGCTTTGGGCGCAGAGGGAAGCAGAGCTCGGGGCTTTCTTCTGGCAAAGGCCCCTTGCCACAGCACTCGTGTCTCACAATAAGAGAAGCCCCCTGCAGAGGGAGGTGAAGGAGGGGCTGCGTCCCAGGACACGCTGCTAAAGACTTCCCGAGACAAACCCGTGTCTGGCACCTTCCAGAGAACCCCTCGCTGCCTTTCAGATGGCCCCAAAAAGCTCTCAGCCACCCGGCAGCAACTTCACGGGGGGGAAAAAAATCCTGTGAGGGCCTCGTGAATTAGGAGGAGGCTTTTGCGGAGGATATTAAATCTCACGCTTTGGGGATTAAGACAGTCTTTATCTGTTAGAGATCAGGATGTGGCTAACAGTAGGGGACAGATTATCTGCATCTGCCGACTGGGGAGGATTTACACCTTCTGAAGCATCTGTGCTGGCTATTGTCAAAGCGAGCCTTCAGCCTAAGCCAGCACACTCCTATGGAGGAGGAAAAAAAGCTCTCTAGGTTGCACACAAAGGCCTCTGAGTGGCAGCATGTGAGAGTTTTCAAAAGGCTATCGATGATTTGGAGGAACAGAAATGAAATATTGATCGTACCGGGCCCTGCAGAAGTTAATTTTTCGACAGCACACACGTGGGCTGGCCCCGGCTTGTGAAGCCAGCCCCAAAACACCCGCCTAGAGGGCTGGTGTCTAACGTCAGCTCAGAGATCTGCATGGCAGGCAGAGAGCCCCCTGAAAACACCCCAAATTTCTACAGGATTCCTCTGGTGGGAAGATCTCAGCTCAGCTCAGCTCTCGGTCCCTGCCCCCTTGAGGAGGGGATCCAAGATCGCTGCCCTCCGTCCCTGCTCGTGTGCAGGTGATGGCACACACCCTGCACAACGTTACGGCAATCATGCAGCGTACTTACAAACTCTTTAAATTAATTTACCCCAAGTTCTTCAGCAGCGTCCCTGCCAACTGGATGACTTGTATGCATTTATAATTACAGCACCGCAAACAAACGGCACATTCAATCTCCAGGAAGCTATTCCAGAGCTACCTCAGCTGCCACGGAAAGAAATGAGTCCAAATATTCAGGAAACTCATCTCCCAGCAAAGCTGATAACCACACACTCATAAAAAAGTAAATGTTCAACTGGAGTCAGTTTTGTAATATATTAATTAACATAATTTTGGTCTGCCGTGACAACAGGCCATCTGCCTATGCTGGTATTAGGAGAGAGGGGGTCGGGAGGCAGCTGAAGCACGGCTGATCCCCACCTGAGCACGATGCAAGAGCCACACGTGTTGCTGGAGGATCCCTGCCTCTGCTCACCCACTGCCCTGGCCCTGGGCTTGGGGCAGCCTGGTGCTCAGCAGCCCACACAGCCCCACGAGCCACGCCAGGATCCCAACTCAAAGCAAATCTATAGGAAAAATCATCTGGAGAAACAGCCCCTGGGACTTCCTCTGTAATAAATGAAGTGCAAGCTTCACTGGCAGCAGCTATTATCTCGTTTATCAACAGAGCTGGCCTAGGGGGCACGGGACTTGTGCCTGTGCACCTCTGCAGACACAGCTGTGTCCGACAAACTTGCTGAGCTATGACAAACCGGCAAATTTGGACTTTATTTTTCTATTATTATTTCAAAGGAATGCAAGTGCCAACAGAATGCCATCTGTTTGTCAGGACTGCCTCTACCTTCACAGTAAATACAGATGAGTACAAATGGATGAGGTTTTCCCCAGTTATTGTCACTCACAGTAACTCAAAGTGATCCTGGACACTGCTCCCAAGCAGCACCTGAATCTGCAGGGCCCCAGGTGAACAACCATCCTCTTGGCAAAGCCAGAATTTAGGAAAGTCGCCCACATTCAGGGCAGCACAGATCCTGAACCTGAACAAGAAATAGCCACCTCAAAGTTAAAAAGCAGGTTCATTTACTCTGCTATTTATAGCTTAATTATGGAGATGAGCAAGCTACTTCCAAGTGCAAGCTGGTAAGCTGCAGCAGTTTTGTAAACAGAAAATCTCTGGGTTTCGCAGCTCAGTCCCCAGCTGTGAATCCAAGGTGGGGAACAGCCACCAGCTTCCAGCCCCGCAGCCAGCCAAGCTCCTCCAGCTACCTGTGGCCAGCTCCCCTGCAGCATTTCACGGAATTGCAGCTGCACCAGGGCTCAGCATTTACGGCAAAGAGTCGGTCCTGCTTCACCGTGGGAGTGCAGCCAGCAAGAAGTTAAACATTTGCAGAAGATGGTTTCGAGTGCACCACACCAAAACCCACAGCGGGGTTTCGAGTGTTGCTCAATGTTGACTTTCCTGGAAGCTGGCACCCCGCGGCTCGGAGGTCAGCCAGCCTCTGCTCACCTCGGGCTTGCCACCCGGTCCCCGCTGGTCCCTGAGCCATCACAGACCCCAAATTCTCCAGGGAGAGGCACACACCCCATCCGTCACGGGTCTGAAGGATAGCAGGCAAAATGACAGCGATGGTTACTACCAAGTGCAACCACAACCAGCGAACGTCTCCAGGCTCTGCTACAAACCAGTTTCCAAACAAAACCTTACAGCACTGATAAAGGTCACTTACCAGAAATCAATATTTGGAAACAGGCTCCTGAGCACAGCAGATTAACGCCGGTGACGACGGTATTTACTTTCATTAAGAGCAATATTTGCAAAAACGGGACATTATTTTGTGCTACGCATGACACATGCGAGGAAACCTGAACTATTTAAATGTAAATGAGAACATGCATATTTGACACCAAGACTTTGCCATTCGTTATTTGCCAGAAATATTAAAGGATTTCTATTTACCAATTCCAGCATGCAGCGAACCGTGCGTGTTTTGCGCTAGATATGCAAACAGACCCTGCCTTAGCTCTCGCCTGACCCTTTTCAGCCCCGCGTCCCCTTCCTGCAGATTACATTAATCTTCTTGTTTGTTCTTTCTTTAATTAAATGATACAATCTTTCAGGCAGTCTGCACACAGATATCAGCAGATAAAGAACTTAGAGAAACCAGGCGTGCTCACACGAAATCTTTACCATGTTAATTAGCCCCCAAAATAACCATGAACGTGTACTCAATGGAAAACCACACGCAGCCAAATGTGCACTGAAGGTGTGGTTCAAAGCGTGGTTTGAAGATGTGGCATTCACCAGCTGCACAGAACAGCAGAGGTTGAAGGGACCTTCCCCTGAACATCCCCTGCACAAAGCAGGTACAGACAGAGCAGGGTGCTCAGGGCCGTGTCCAGGGGCAGAGGTCCCACACAGCCCCTCTGGGGCCCTGGCCCATCTCACCACCCTCGTGGCAGCCTTGGAACAAACGCAAATTTGAGAGGCACATCTGTTGCTTCTCATCACCCACAAGCCTGGAAATAAGTGATAGAATCAGAGAATCATTCAGGTTGGAGAAGACGTCTAAGATCATCCAGTCCAACCTCTAACCTACTACTGGCAAGGCCACCACTCAGCCATGCTATGAGGCTCTACATCTACACGTCTCCTGAAGACCTCCAGGCATGGTGACTCAACCCTGGACAGCCTATTCCAGTGCCACCCAACCCTTTCAGTGAAGAAATTTCTCCTAAAATACAACCTAAACCTCTTCTGGCACAACTTGAGGACTTTCCCCCCTCATTTTATCACTCGGTGCCTGGGAGAAGAGCTGAGAAAAGGGCTATTTTAGGGAGTTTTTGTACAGGCACATTAAATAAACGTCTGCTCAGGCAGGCAGAATTAAAGTTGATCCTCTCCGGTAATGAGGAAAGAGTGGAAGATGTCTCCTTCCGAAGACATATCATAATACTGTGCTGTGACATTTAGCATAAGGACCAATTTCCTTTCTGCAGCACCAACCTACAGGAGAACCACTCACCCAAATCAACAGGCTTGCTAGGAAAAGACTGAAATTCATAACCAAGAAAAGAGCTGATAAGCTCCTAGACAGTCTGGATGGATTTTGATGGATGATGCAGAGTCGAACAACAAATTTAAATTTGTTTTCTCTCCTTCTTCAATAAGATGAGTAATTACACTATAATCTTTGAGAAACTGGTCACTGCAGCAATCCAACCACCACCTCTTAGTTGTTACTCCACAAAAATGAGTAAGGTTGTTTTTTTTTTTTTTGATTTAACGAATGAGCCTCTCTCCTTCTGCCTCCACTAATGATGTTTCAAAAGAGAACAATTTTGTCTTTAAGTAAAAGTTACAGAAATTCTTCAAAGTGCTGCCTCTCTAGCAATTAAAAAGCGACAGCCTGTTACCGAACAGGAGGATACGTGCTATTTTTGTACCCTGCTGAAGAGGTAACGCCATGCCAAGCCAAAGCAGAGCGGGGGCCTGACTAGCACAGACCCAGCAGGCACGCAAAAAGGCCTGAGACCACCACCAGCAGGCAAGGCAGAGCCTGACCAGGTGCCACACCGACCTGCCCCAACATGGGGAGATGGTGGGATTGGGCAGAGGGCACACACATATGCTGGAAAGCCAGCTTAATAAAAGGAAAAGATGTAAACCAACAATTTCTGGCATTTTCCTCTGCACTCGCTCATTACAGGACCAGTCTCGGTGAACATTTTAAGCAAGGAAGAGCCAGACCAGCTCGCACTGCTTCTGGACACCTGCCATAGCCCCGTGCCAGCACTGGCACGGCGACCTGCACGGATTAGGGTTCCTTACAAAGGCCATTAACCACCACAGCAGCGAGGCTGGGAGCAAGAAAAGGAAAATTATTTTGTCAGTTTCTGTAACAGTATCACATATGACATGACCACTCCTGGCGTGTAGGGATCTGAAGCAGTGACCATAAGGTCTCCTCCAGGTCCCCGTCTCAGGCACGCGGCAGAGGCAGCTCGCCCACAGCAGCTAATGAAACGCTGACGAGATCTGTCTTTATCCTTCACCAAGGGCAACAGCTTAGTAGCTCAAGCGGATATTTATTCTGCAGTCCAGACGGCTTTCAAACAAATAGAAGAAGATTTGAAAGTATAATATGTTATTGATTAACAAAATTACGAACTTTTAATGCTTTGTGCAAAAGAGCAGTTTGCATTTAGTGCTGGTGCTGCACTGTGTTTGGCCTTCCTCTCAGTTCAAGGCACTGCGTGTTTTTGCTCTTAAGGACATTGTTAATTTGAAATCTAATCATTTGGAGAGAAGTAATAAGTGCTTTCAAGAGCTTTCACAGTCACATTTCCAGAGTCTCACAAAACATTCGGAAGCTTCTTCTCCCAGAGCTACAGACAAGAGAATAGGATGAATAGATCGGACCTGAAGGTACCGCACTGCGGTGGCATTTCTCAAACACAAATGAAGAGACGACAAAAGGTGGCGTTTCGACTTCGACAGGACTACTTGCTACCTGTACCAATGCCACTTATCACCCTGAACAAGCGATCTGCAGCCCTGTGTGCATTGCGTGTCCCTCACCCCAGTCACAGAACACCGGGGTCTTGAGACGAAGATGTGCAAAGGAGCTGTAGGCCCCATGCCCAGCTCCCTCTCCTCACAGCAGAGCACCTCTAATACCTCTAGCAGCCACCTCTAACACCTCTAGCAGCCACTTACTGACTACCCACCCCGTGCCCATCAGCACGTGGCCCCCACCCCAGATGCCCAAGCTCACAGCTAGATCCACAGCAGCACGCTTATGCCACTGCGCCACTCAGATAAGTGGCCGGAAAAGAAGAAAAAGTCTCATGCTCTGCAGTATTTCTGGTGATGACATGACTTTAAAAGTTTAAAGCACGTGAATAAAAGATTTTGTGGTCAGACAAATGGCCCATATGCTAGCAATTAAATTATATATATATATATACACACATATACATGGGCAATATGGTTGATTGTCAGCTACCGGAATACGAATGGAGTCTTTGGAAAACTTTGAGCTGACTTTGAAAAACTCAGCTGGAGCTCCCAGCTCCTCCACCAGACCCAGTGGCCGCCCGCCATACCCCAACGGGGCTCCAAAAGAACGTCCTGATGCCCCCAAATGGCACCACGCCAAAGCAGGGCTGCAACCACACATCCTCCCCTTCCAGCAGGGAAAGCTGCGTGCTGCTGCCCATGGCACAGCCCCAGGCGGTGTCTCAGGGCTCTCCCACCCTGCACACGCCCCCTCCTTGAAGAAGCCTTCACACATCCTTCGGGCTAGAGTTTCAAAGCACGCCGTCCCAGCCCAGAGCTTGGTTTTTGCTCTTGTCCAGCTGGCTCCGCGCTCTGCTCCCTAGTGCCCAGAGCGGAGACATGAGCCAACTGCAAACACAAACCAAATCCCTTCCAAGCTCCTACTTGCTTTAATCTCTCACTTATTGCAGCAGGCCTGAATTTACAGATATTACTTGCACAGAACAAGGAGTTGGGATTTTTTTTTGTTTACACATATTTCAGCTAGCCAGACCCCTGTGTTTTCTGCACATAATTAACCGCCACTTCTGTCCCTCACTCAGACCACACTGCTTCGCTAATGCACGTCATTAACGAAAGCATCAGTTGACTAAATTGATATGCTCCAAATGCCACTTAATCCTCGGAAAACAAATCTGGTAATAAAACTGAGTCTACTAACAGGTCACTGAAGACTAAGCCAAATTCACGGGCCAGCATTACCCTGAACACGCACGCTGTCACTTCACACGCTGACATATTGGTGTCACCCAGATGTTGCTGTTTGTGGCACTTGTTAAAACAATAGTGACATCTGAAATAGATGCACTGAAGCTCCTCATTCATAAACACAGGCATAAAACTACTCCTAGTCACTGGCTCAGCCCGTTTTGATTTCCAGCCTACAGCCTGTATCTGTTTCAACTTAACTTTGCATTTCACATTGTGGTCGACAAATAAGACACGGCACAGCATGACTAAAAGCTTAATCTTTTTTTTTCCCTTGTCGTACACACCACCTCCCTCTGACACAAGCCGAGAACTGAGATGAGCCCCACGCAAAGTCACAGAGGGGCTCCGCAGCCAGGGCCAAGAGGGGCCTCGCAGGGACAGCCACCTTTTTCACACCAGAGCCTTGAGCCAGAAACACCAAATCCCACCGGAGAGCTTTCCCATTACATCACAAAGTTGCCATTTGCAATCCCGTACACAAAAGTGAAATCATTTCCTTTTCATTTCCTGAAGACAGAGGGGGAAAAAAGAATCTCTCCGAAGGAAGGAAGTATTCATCATATAATTAGTTCGGATTCACGCAAGTTCTGCAGAAAAGTACAGCCCCCGGTTTGCAGGTATGTCATTAGCCGTGATTACTTGGAAGATCCAGTGAAACTGAAAAATGAGATGGTCAAAGTCCTGGGTACAGAAATAATTGCTTTTATGTCGGATTGCTTTGTTTAATTTCAGAGAAAGATAGGCTGTGATAAATTGTACTCCTCGCAGTATTTCCAAACGCGCGATGTTACAGTTCATTTAAGCTCCCCATCCTTATCTGTGCCTCTCCTCAATGCCACTCAAGAACTTGTTTCTCTTCCCTTCCTACACCAAATAGCCTTCATTACAGTGGCTGCTGCAAAGAAACTGAAGTCTGTGTGGAAGCAAAACATGCAAAAACGTAGGAAACCCTAGCCCTAGAACTTGAATTCCCTCGGCCCCGTTGCACATTGTTTGAACTTTAACACTTCCCCAGCAGAACTCAGCATGCAATCGAGGCAGTTACTTGGCTCACAGCTGAAAGTTAAACCATTCCTCCCACCCTGAGCACAGAGCAGCCCCACAGCCCCGCCTGTAAATGAAAGGCTTTCTGCTATGTAGCACACAGGCAAACACGTCTGGCAAAAATTAGATTTTTAAGAACATGGTAACCCTGGAAATTCTGCTGGGGCAGCGAGGAGACAGAGCAATTAAAGACAGCCCGGCTGGTTTACCAACACACTTCGGAGTTCCCAAGGATTTACAGAAGCACTCAGATCAAACTTCGGTGTGGGTTTTTTCCCCTTCCCCCAGAAACAAAACAAAACAAAACAAAACAAAAAAAAAAAGTTATTTGTCTCCTCGAAACACGAAGCGAACACAACACCGTAACAAGTAATGAGATGAGGAGAGATATGAAATTGCTGATGGATGCTGCTGGTAAAACCCCTGTACAAGACTGCCTCCTGCTCTCTTCCGATGGTCTTTACCACACTGGGACCATTTGTTAGACCGCAGCCGCTGCCAAGCGGCCAGACGAGATCCCTGACAGTAACAGACCTCGTTACGCTCTGATTTATGGCATGAGACCGCGGAGGGGCCCAGCACACGAGCTGGAGGAGGGCGGAAAAAAAACAACACACTACCAAATCCATCCAGAGGTGACATTTAATAGGTTTGTGCATTTTATAGTAGCTTTAAGTGTGCTCGTATAAGAGGCGGGGAGGATATACTTTTTCAGAAGGAAAATTCATTTCGTCTCTCTCCCAGCCCACTTTATTACCCAGCTCTCCACAGCAAGTGCCCTGTCTGAAGGCCAGCAGCATCCTCCAGGGGAGCAACATCTGGGCACAGACAACCCCAGAGATGCTCACAAGTTTCCCAAACACCTTGTAGATAAGGCCAAAGCACTTTGCTTTAAGCCATAAAGATTTTACACCAGACAAATATTGAGGTCACAGCAACCACCAATCCTTTTGGCTTGTTCCCCACACCCCTCAGGCCTGGCTCTGGTTCGCAGAGGCGGCACAGGGCCTGTGCATGGCGATGTGAGGAGGAAAATTCAGTCAGAGGGCAGCGGGGCACTGCCACAGGCCACCCAGAGGAGCTGTGGATGCCCCATCCCTGGAGGTGTTCAAGGCCAGGCTGGATGGGGCTTTGAGCAACCTTATCTGGTGGGTATTGTCCCTGTCCCTGGCTGGGGGGTGGAACTGGGTGATCTTTGAGGTTCTTTCCAGCCCAAGCCATCCGTGATCTCCACACCTCATGGCACCAGCAGGCCTCGGTCCCTTCTCCCAAGGGAAGGGCTCTGCTGCCTTGGCTGCTGCTCTGAAAGCCCAGTGACAGGCAAAATTTTCCAAAGCTTTATTGAAATGGACTGCTATAGATCAGCCAAGAACACAAAGTGAGAATACCCCCCACACCAATCCATCCTCTAAAAAACAGGACCCACGTGGGTGTTCCCAGGTATTACTCAGCAATATAAAGCACCCTTTCTACCTAATACTTCACACAGAAGTTTAAATTGAACAGGAATCTATGAAAATTATGGACCTGGAGGTAGCGGTAGGGAAACAAAGCAGGGTGACAGCTTCATGTTTTAAAAAGCGTGCTAGCAATCTGGGAGGAAACGTACACGCTTCATTTTGTCCAAACCGACTAAGCCACAGAAAATGCAATTTATTTTCAGCATGCCACACAAAGCGCGTACAACTCTGCCTAAGATCCTTCCCCCTCCCCTGCTCCAAATGGTTGGGAGCCTTCTACCAAAGTTAAAACGAGAATGATGCCTTTAAACAGCTTGTGTTTGCAGGACAGAATGGAACCAGCAAAAACAAGTCCAATTAGTCAGTCATGCTGAATTGGTAACTAAGAAAAAAAACAACATGTGAGAGCTCTATTTTAATTTTATTTAAAGTATCAATATTTACACATCTTATTATAGAAAGAATAAAAACTTGTAATGTTATTGCTACATATTATTACAGCAGTGACAATCAATAAATTCTTACACACTAATTACAGCACTTGACTACAGCACTTTGATTAGGAAAAAAAATCAAATCCCAACGAGAAGAAGTGGGTAGGATTTACAGCTCCCTAATAGCGGTGTTACGAACAGCATATTAAATCTCAGACAGATGTTTCCCTCAGCAAACAAAGAGCTCAGTGACAAGACCTAACACTTTTTTACACCACGGAGCTGTACTGCTGCAGTCTGCACCACCAGGCAGGCAGCCAGACATGCACAAAACCATGCACATGCACTTTAAAACCACGAAACACTGATTTCAAAGAAATGCCACCACAGATCAGTGTTTGGTTCAAGGCAGTACATTTAAAAATAGTACGTTCAGTTTTGTAAAATATAAAAAGTTAATTTGCACATAAAAAAAGAAAACCTGCCAAGCATTTTGCTGCAGCCAGGGAATTTTGTTTTATTTTTCCTCCTTCATCTTTCCATGTAGTGGTCATAGCCAAAAGTTACTGAAATGCTGAAACTTTGAAGCTGAGCTTTCTACTAGCCCCCAATTTCGTATCTGAGACAAGATGAGGGAAGAAAAGAAGAACACGGAGAAAAAGAGTGTGCAGAGTCTCTGCAACAGCTAGGGGGCTTGCTCAGTGCAGCAGCAATCTGGGTGGTATTAAAATGTTTCAGCTAACCTACTGCAGCCTGCAAATCTAGTTTAGCACTGAAATGCATTTGGTCTTCTCTCCAGGTACCTATTACTGCGCTGCTTATGATAACACAACACTTGAGAAAGGCTGACAGACATCCCTTAATTAAAAGGCAATGAAAATGTACTTAAGGCAGTGCAGTTGACCACAGAAGAAAAATCAGTGTTTTCCATCACAAGCTTGAAGAGTTTCCATATAAAGGATATAGACTGCCTCTTCCTCCGGCTTTTAACTGAAATTAGTTCACTTTCATACTGCCAGGAACTGCTCAAGGGTTAGTCCTATCAGGCTACAACCCTTCCCACATCAGCTCTTCAGCCAGAGGCTCTGAGAGGAGAAAAGCAAACCGAGCACCCAAGCCACCTCTCTCTAGACATCACCGACCATCACCTCTTTTCACAGCCAGGCCTCTCTCAGCACAGCGCTCTGAAGCTGCAGCACCCATCAGCGCCATCACCGTGCTCCACCCTGATGCTTTGGAAGCCTGACCCCATCACTGCTGAGAAACAAATGCTGCTTAAATTCGTGGGCAATGGTGGGGACTGAACGCCTGAACTGCTGGGTGGGACCCGAGTGTTTGGGTTGCACAGGTCAGGTTTGATGATCTAACAGTTCCCCTGACCTTAAAGGGGATCAACTACATTAACTAAGCAAGATCTTAATCAATAAAACACATGCTCAGAGCAGTAACAAAGGATCTCCTGAACCTTGACTTGAAAGTTCTTTCCTAAAGGGAACAGTAAATATTTTTAGAACTGTATTTGCAAGAGACTGAAGTGATCCAGAATTGTTATATTAAGTCTCAAGACTAAGCATCGCACTGTAGGAGGGACGAGGTAAAGAAAAGGAAGAGATCTATCTCCTATGTGAAGGATGTGATTGTACCTCTGGCCACCTGGTCTCAAACTTAGTCAGGCTGAAGTTCAGCTAGCAGATAACAAATGTGGTATATAAACAAAATTCCTGTGATTTCTGGTACTTACGTAGTCTAACAGATACAGGACATAGATAATATCTAGATAATGGTGTATTTTACCTGTACACTGTATGAAGACAGATACGCTAAACATACAGATTATGCACACACGTACATTATAGTGTGTAACACTTATCTAACATTTACTTTTGGATAGTGGCTACAGAAAAAACGTTATTTCAGAATTGCTTTAGGTACAAGTAGAACAGTCGCTAAAGGAAAAATGCAATGAAAAATAGATGCTTTTAGACCACTTGAAAAATCATCCCTTTATCTCGCTGACACGGTGATAGGTGATGCTGTCATCTGTGAAGCTGAACAGTCTGATTCGGAGAAGGTGCCATGCTTCACTTTTGCAGCATGAGCCATTTGTTAGGGAGATAACACATCAACATTTTTTCAGGAAAAAAAAGCCACATTCAGCTAATTTAAAATCCAACAGCTTTGTTACTTCACTTGAATCCTTAATCACTGCGTCTTTCAAACAAATGGTCCTTGCTCTTCACTTCTCCTCTCCCAATACTGTGATATTGAAACTTTTAAGACGGTACCCACAGCGAGGGGATGTCAGTGTGCTACGGCAGGCCTGGGCTTCCCACCTCATTCGTGACCAGTGCCAGCACCACTCTGAAGACACAGCACAGGTACAGATGCCTCACGGCAGGCTCCTGCCTCGCTCTGCTGCCACAGAAAGGCTGCTGACTGATTTTATTTGGCCCTCAGCTGCTTGCCTTCCCTTCCCTTTCGCTGGCTCCAGGACCCACCTGGGCAGTGGCACAGCTCCCCTCCCCTGCCCATGCCTCCTTGCTCTATGCCATTTATGACTGTTTTGTAAAAATAATTGATCTGGCCACCTTTACAGCTTGTGCTGCTCGTTCTTCATTAAGTACACCTCTCCTTGGAAAATGCCATTTACTCTCGCAGGATCACCAGGCATTTATTGCTGGCACAGACAGCAGCCCATAATGTTGACAAATGCTCTAATGATTGGTAAAACACTTACTGGTATGGCAGGCTTTGGGTTTAATCTGCAACATGCTGACAGCACGTGGTGATAAATACTGTATTTATTTGCACTCAAGCAGCAACAACACACACAAGCGGCCTCTCCATGCCCAGGTAACATCAGCTGTAGCCTGGGGACACTCCAGGTCACACATCAGTCACCTTCTGCACTCCCACATCTCCGTCTCCTTCAAAGGAAGCAGTCGAGATTCTCCACGTTGCTTTCCCATGGACATCAAACTCCAGGAGCGTAGATGGTGAGGAGTGAAAGCAAGTCCCGACACATGCTCTTCTGTGAACACTGTGATTCACCGAAGCCAGGACTGCTCACAGGAGCTTGTTGCTTTAGAGGAGGAAAGTTCCTCATTTTACAGAGAATTTCTGGGAATGGGCAGGAGAGAGAGAGGCTCCTTCCTCTGCTGCACGAGAGGAAAGGGCCCAGCTCTGCGCAATGCCTGGCTGAAGCCAGAAACCCTCAGCAGGGCTCACAGACCATCCTATAACAAGCTGCTTTGTGCCCTTTCCCCTCTTCACCAAAACATTTCAGGCTGCTGTAATCCTGATGTGGAACAAGAGCATTCTTTTTCAGACCTCTTTGGGGAGAGGAAAAAAAAATCATTTCTTATTTTGCTGTCGCCTGCAAACTAACCACCACAGCGGTGCACTCGGAGCACATCCTTCTGAGTTTCATCACGGCAGCAGTCTGTGTGTGCCTGGTCAAGTTAAAGCTTCTCAGAGATAAATCCATGCCCCAGTCCCTCCTGCACAGCTAAGGACAGGAAGGAGAGGAGAGCAGTGCTGCAGTGTTTTTGTCACTGCAGCCAACTTGGCCACTCCAGCAGGACAGCAGCCCTACTGCTCAGCACGCCCAGGAGAAACCCACGTGGGTCCCTGGCGTAGGGATGCCCACAAGGACAGCCACACAAAAAAAAAAATACTTCAGACAAAGGTCCACAGCTGGGTAAACTCATAACATGGCTGTACAGTAAAGAAAAACAGATTTCCTCATGCAACGCTGGCTCCCAGAGAGCTATCTTGGGGCGGGTAATTGATAACAGGTCTATGTTTCAGCAGCAAGCAGCAAACAAATGATTCAGCCACTTTTCCCACAACATTTTAGTAGCATGATAAGTTCAAAGTACTTGTTAGGCTTTCTCAAGCTGCTCTCCGCTATCTGAGTGCTCACCCTAGAAAGTCAGAATACTTTTTTCTCCCCCTCTTTCCTTTTTTTTTTTTTTTTTAAGCATTTGGGAATGTCTGCCTTCACATTTTGCCCAGATCGAAGGGCAGCCGTTTCAAGCCATGGCAAGACTGAGAAACCAAGCCCCAGGAGCCTTGAGAATTTGGCTATAGCCTCGAGCATCTCTGCCAGGAAGGACCACGTTACTGCTACAGGCCACGGGAAGAACAGGGTGCACAGGGAAGGGGGAGGCTGGCAGCCACTTTGTCTCTTCTCTGCTTTTTTCCTGGGACAGCCTCAGAGAGTTGATAGAAAATAACAGCAGTAACCAAACAGCCTGAAAAGGCAGAGCCCAAGAGAAGCAGAGCTATGTTTCTCTGAAACGAGTGGATATTAGTTTTCTGACAGTTTAAATATTGTATTCTGCTTACTGACTGTCAGTAAATTTACAAATAGTTGGCAGCTTGGCTTATGACCAGGACCCAAAGGAATGTCGACTGCAGCAGTTTAATGGCCTGCTCCTATCAGCAGCAGCAGCAACATTTAAAATACTTCTCATTGCTAGTGAGTTTATCTAAAGAAAAAGAAAAAAACAGCCGAGGAGATGTTAGTTTTACATTTTTCACCCTGCTGAGGCCTCATATTAGATCATTATTCATCCCACGCACCCCCAGCCACTTCTCCAAAGCTTTGAATTCTGCTTCTCTCCAGCTGCGAGAATTGCAGACTCAATGATGAAAATAGACAACCTCTGGCTTCTTAACAAACAGAAACATCCCTCAGTCCCTAACAAAGCTTTATCCAGTATTTAAGCACCAATGACTCAGCGATGCCGCTGCACCAAGCCTGGACGGTCTAAGATTTTCCAAGGTTCTTGATGTCAGACCAGAAAATGCGCAGACATACAAAGCCTTAAAAGAGACCGGTGCTTCTAACGCTTGTAGGGCTTGCAGTACCCCCAAACCCCATTCACCAGCCCCATATAGCAGAGCGTGCTTCTCCTGCAGCAAGGTACTGCAGCTCCTGTCCAAGAGGCAGCAGCTTCGTGCCTCGTGGGTTCCCAGGCCCTCCTCTGCCCTGCAAAATGGGCAGCACAAGGATCACAGAATCATTAGGGTTGGAAAAGACCTTCATCTTGGCCAGCTGTCCCCCACCCAGGGACGTGAGCTGGCACCGCTGGATGCCCAGGGCCACGTTCCTCCAGCAGCAGCCACGCAGGAGGGGAGCGAGCTCAGGTTCCCTTCCTGGACAAGATCCCCACTGAAAATGTTCACTAATAATGCTGACAACGTGGATTACTTTTAAATGGCATCTCCATCTTGTCCAAGGGTCGATCAGTCCACAGGGATGAGCTTCTGCCAGCACCTGCTTTGCTCCAGGGCCACAACACCTCCACCAGCAGAGCTCTCCAAGCACAAGCTGCACCTGCATACGGAGAGCATCCCAGCGAGGACATCCCCACTGGAGAATTATTTCCTTCACCATTGCTTCCTCCGTGAATTTCTGAGGCTTAGCCCTACAGGCTGCACTCAGCAGGCTAAGCTATGAATTGCACTGCAGAGAAATAAATCTACAGAAAGGGTCATAGTTAGTTAAACTCATCAGGAGATTGCGGAGGGTGAAGCGAGTGTGGGAAAAGCATCAAAAAGGAAATGGTATCAAAATAAATTCAGGATGCCTGCCTAGGAATGTGAACCGTTGCTTTCCATGCAATTATATAGGAGACAAATCATAACTCTAGCTGAAAATGTAAACATCTCTATAAGCAATAGGGGAGGAAAAGCAGGGTATCCAAACTAAAAGGCTCTCACACCATTAAATGTAATCACTAAGTAACTATTAGCCAGTCTGAAAAGAAGATGAAAGGATAATGGAGGGAGATATGGGCTGGCAATTACGGGGAAAGTGAAGTGAAATAGTCTGTATTTATTTTGTTTTTATTAAACTTCCACAAATATTAATAGCCAGATTGTACTGGGGAAAAAAAAAAAAAAAAAGAGAGAAAAGACAGAAAAACCAACCCACCTAGGGGCTAGACAGCCTTTCCCTCATCCCCAGAGACGAGGGCAGATGCACGATGAGCCTGGCTGCAGAGCACAGCACGTCACATCAGCTGGGTGGGACACTGCTGCTTACGCTTTGGGATGCACTTAAGTAGACAGGGGGTTGTTTTATTAAAACATATTATAGATATTATCATATCTAGGTGCAGCCATCTGCACAGGGCATGTCAGGGGATACAACCACAACAGGAGATGAATTTCTCTCAGAACTAAAGCCTTGGCACCGTATCCAGGAGTTACCATTGCACTGCTGCACCCAAGATGAGATACGCAGGACGGTAACGTGCTACAAGGCACTGCTGGACAGCTTCTCACAGCAGAGAGAGGAGCAGCAGCTGGAGTTACAGCACACCTTTTAACTCTGCCTCCCACAAAACCCAGCAGTACATCTGAATCAACACCAGTACTCTTCCCAGCATCAAGAGCATCTCCAGAATTCACTGATAACGTGCCAAGTAACGTTTTTCTAGCTGTAAACCACAGCAGGGATCATTTTAAGACATTGTAAGAGAGTTTGCTCATGGAGCATGGTAACTGCATGAGAAACACGTATTTCAGGGCACCCGTGTGGCAAAGGACTCAGCATGGATGTTTCCAGGAGCACTTCATTAGATGGCAGCAGTCTCAGCATTCCCCCTATGTCTCAAAAACCCTAGAGCAATTTCTGTCAGCACCTCTGGACCACTTAGAGGATGGCTCAGAGGTCGCCCTCCATGCCCACCGAACTAGAAGTCACAGCACGAAGCAGCATTAGCACTAGAACAAAAATCCATATCTCAGTACAAAGCAGGAGCTCTCCAAGACAAGGCTTATCTTTGCTACATGCCAGTTACCACCTGGTATGACAACAGCACAAGCTCTTGATTGCGCTCACAGAATTGTACTGGTGAGTTATATTTCCCCTTTCAAAGAGATAATACAGAGGAGCCACCAAATCAATAGACTGAAGAAAACATCGGTACTATTTGTAACTCTTTCTGGCCATTTGCTGTTCTGCTCAGAATAGCAACTGACAGCTGTAAAAAAAAAAAAAAAAAAAAAAAAAAGAGTATTTGGGTAAGTAAATGTAGACAACACAAAATTCTAGCAAGCCAGGCACTGAGGTTACCTCACCTGTATGGCACATACTCTGATGGCATGCTGTCAGGACAAGACTTGTGGATTATACACATCTCCTGCAGGAATATCAGCAAAATGATAGAGTTATTCAATTATATTTCCCTGTAAAGGATATTGCTTTCCCACAAAAAGCTGTTTCTTGTCCGGGGCACAAAAAGCAAACAGAGATATATTAAGACATCTGCAGAAGATGCTGGGAAGTCTTTGCTACAGGTAAAATTGGATTTTTATCACTCGGCAATCTGAACTCTGTTGCAGACCTTCCATTAATGGCACAAAAATGGTGTTGTTTTTTTTTTTTTTAAATGCATCGTTTTTAGAACACATTAAAGGTTTAAGCAGAACTAAAATGAGCCAGTAATGTCAGAAGTGTATTGCTTCACAGAAGCAATGGCAACACCAGAGCCAACCTGCCTCAAGTCACAGTGCCCGCCCCAGCACCTCTTCTTCACAGGGGTAAAGGCAGAGCTTGAGATTTCTTCTCCCTTTGCCATTCTCAGCATCAGTCTCCTTCCCTAACACCCAGTGCTGCTTCTTACTAGGCCCACCCTATACATAGAAGTTGTATTTTAGTTCTTTCACTGGAGGGCATGTGCCAGTTGGAAAAAATTTAGTTTACCTTTCAGGCTACAGAGTGAAGAAAAGGGGAGAGCAGATTCCCCAGTGAAGCATTCCCCAAAATGAGCCCAGTTACTCTGCTACACTTGGCAGTTCCTAGAATCCACAACAGCACATAGGGTAATAAACACATTTATTTAAAAAACAGCCAACCTGGGTTAAACACTAAGTTTGGACTCAGAAGCTGTAAGTCTTGCAAGCGAAGGACCAGGCTTCGGTTCTTGTACTCTGCAACCTCCAGATTCAACCTCAAGTCAGTATTTTAGAAGTAATCTCAAAATTAAGGGAGCTTGCTACTGTTTTACCCAGGCAGGAAACAGAGCAGGAGCTTAACTGCTAAATAAATGATTATTTGCAACAATTAGAAATAAAAATCTAGTCTTTCTGGAATCCCAGTGCAGCTCTGGCAATACGCCCCAGGCTCTACTGCCAGCAGAGCTGTGAGCAGCAAGCCAGATTCACCAGAATAAAACCTGATCAGATGCTGAATTAGGTATTCTGCAAGGACCCGAGATCTTTTTCAGCTTTCATACAAACATTTCAGCCATATGCATTCTGCAGCCATCAGTTTTGGCAGGACTAATTCCATATATATTTTTTTAATGACTTATTGGGGAGCTTTTTCTTGGAGCTGCAGTCAGTGGATATAAAGAATGGCCTCCTTTCACAAGATCAGAGATGTATTTGCACATAAACAGCTGAAGAGAACTGGACTCAACAGTCTGCAGATGCCCATGATATAATAAGAACAAATATAAAAAGCTTATGACACTGTAACTCTGCACCAGCAGCGACATAAATCCTGCTGGAAGCACTGGAGCCCGCTGGCCTTTGAAATCGCTCACAGGTTCTAGAATTCCTGGCAATGCACTGCAGGGATGGTATTAAAACACAAAACCTTCCTGCCAAACAAATACTGAGGCAATAAATAGTGATAGTAAAGCAGAGACAGACAGACCTTTGAATCCATTGGACAAAAATGCTGGAACCTCACAGACAGCACGAGGGCCTATGTACTGCCCCTGTGCAAGCAGCAGCCCATACTGGGAGCATCGAGGCACCCTGCAACACCGCCTCCCACATCCTTCCCCAGTCAGCATCACTCTGGCTGGAAGCATGGAGAGGAGGAGGCAGAAACGATGGGAAAGGAGCTCTCATTTGGTGCATGAAAGTCATGACTAACTCCTCAGTCCCTCACCTAACATCATGCTCCCTCCCAAGACTTTCCATGTCAGCGTGACACAGATCTGAACCAATACAGAGCTTCCACTGAGCCACAGCAGAACATGAATCACTCCACGAGCCTTTAGCATTCATGGGCAGGCGCTTCCTACATGAACTACAGCTACACCATCACCCAGCTGGTAATTACTTTCTAAACAGGCTGCAGCACAGACAAATCTGTGATTAAGTAAATGCTAATACAAAGAACAGATAACCCTTGGTATGAATCCAGTGACTAACAGAAGCACAACTGGAGCAATAATTTCTTAAATATCCTTGCAGTAATCCTACAACAAACACATAGCCTGCATAGCATACCCAATTGTAAAACGCAAAGGGAACTCATTTTACAATCAGAATTGAATGGAATTCAAATACAAACAGTCATTGAAACCTGAAAGCCTCTAAATTTCCTTCCTCTCAAAGAAAGCAAGCAAATGTGTTTTCTTTTTAGCTGAATGTGTTTAACAACCCTCTCCACAAACAAGCAGGAGAAACGCTCCATGGTCTTTTTTAATATTCCTCACCACTGACACTTTTCTTTAGTAACTAGCAAAAGCCATATGGTCTCTAATTATTTCTGTTTGGGTTTCTTGGTATTTGTTTGTTTTTCCCACTGCAAGAGCTGGGGGGGTTCTTACTGTGAAGTCTTTTCCAACAAGACATTTCAGTCTGAAACTCCGATCCCTCACTGGAGATGTCAAGTTCAGTTTGGTGAGCACCCACGGAAGCAGCAACCCAGAAGAGCTCATTAAATCACCCCCTTAATTCACAAGGTGACACCAAGCAGAGACCAGGACAAGGACCTAGTATGGCACAGCAGTCACTCAGAAACATTAAAGGCATTTTACACATCCAGGTCTAATCTTCTGTCAATATTTATGGGTAACAGATTCGTACAGACTTGCAGTGCCCAGGGATCCTGAGATGATCTATTCCCGTCTCCCTGTGTAACACAGGCCACATCACATCAATCAATTCCTCCTTGGCTTGTGCTTACACTAGAGCATTTCCCTATACATCAATTGCTCATTTAAAGCCTCCCCGACAGAGAATCCACTATGTAATACTTGATAAATTGCTTCAGTGGTTAATTAGCCACCCTGTTGAAAAAAAAAAAAAAAAAAAAAAAACTTATTTTATTTCCTGACAGTGTATTAGTTCTTAAAACTGTGGTAGTTTGATAAGACTGACTTTTTTTTTTAGCCTTTAGCTAGTGAAGAATGACTAATATGAACAAAACCTCCTATTTTTATACATTTCAGCAAAGAAGACGTCGAAGAAGTACCAGATGCATCAGAAAGATGGGGAAGGGCTGTTTCAGAAGACCTCCTAGAAGGATGGGCAACTACAGACTGAGTGTGAATGATGGCTGTCCAAGGCACCACATCCATCACCCCAGCTTACCCCATTTACCACCTCAGCAGGCCTGCAGCACGGCCTGTGCTGCACAGGGAGCAAGCAAAGCTCTTCAGGAATGGCAGGGCACTTGACACTAGGTCCCTTGGCCAAAAATCACATTTGCCAGGAGATACGTGGTCACAGATGCCTTCTGGTGCAGTTTTGGGACAGTTGCTCTTAAAAAAAAAGTCAAGTTATATACAAAATGGTTGAAGGCCTCATCCAGAGGCCCAATGACTACAGCAGAGATGAGTTCAGCCAAGCTCAAGGATTCTTACCACATCCAATCAACCTAATGAAGTAACACTTCGTGTTACTGAATCAGTGGAAGAACCTCTCTCAGTTTTGGCTTCTCATACCAAGCATCTCAGCAAGCAAAGAGTTACAAGTGCATTTTCCTGCATATGTCAAATATTGGAAGACATAAAACAAGCCAAACATGTATAAGCTTCTTTTGACACATATAGAAAACACATCATACTTAACCTTGGCAAATAAAATGATTGGGCCTAAGCCAGCATTTTTAAGACTTTCAGGATCAAACTCTTCAGTGCAGTGCCTAGACCATTTACAATAAGAAAAAAAAAGTAAAAAAAAAAAAAAAAAAGAGAGAGAAAAAGGAAAATAAACAATTCTTTACTGACCACTCTGCAACATGCGAACAGCCCAGATCCCTGTCATGACCACTACTTCTCAATATCAAGGCACCACAAGCTTCAGTCCAGGCTTTTTTTTTTTAATTATTATTATTTTTTAATGAAAGAAGAGGGCAAGATCTATGACAGTACTTCTCTGTCACCAGCCTGAGCCCAGTTCCACAGTGGGTTAAGACGAGCCTGCAGGAAGCCTCTTAGAAGTGATTTGGCCTCTATAAAAATCCTTTGTCTTCAAAGTCTGGTATTATTTTTAAATCCTGACAAGAGATCCAGACATGATAAACACTATCTCAACCCAGAATCCCTCTGATTATTATCAAAGGAATTACTTTATATAAAGTTACCGCAATTGTAAAATGCGAAGTTTGAAGTTAATATGATGATGCCCAGAAGTGATCAATATGGCTGGTGAACATCCCAAACCTTCTGCCAACTTGCTCTCAGTGTAAATACATTAGAAAAAAGTTGCTGCACAGTTTTAGGCTGTCAATAGATTTTATCCTAAATAGTTTTTAAGCCAGTACAAACAGAAGATGTGTCCAGCTACACTTGACTTCAGGTTTACCTGCAGCCAGGTAACATTTTACTAATTCTAGGGAGAATGAACTCCTTCGTACCTGCTGTCAAGTTACAAAGCTGTAAAATGCTCCCTATGGCTTTAAGCCAGGGATCCTTCCCCAGCAGAAAAGCTGGGAGAAACCAGCAAAAAAAAGGAGGCTGAAGAGCTCAGTGCTTCCCAGAGCATGTGAATATTCATCCAAAAGGTCAGGTCTATTGATCACACGCACAGGGGTGCCAAGAGGGCCAAGAAACCCTGAGCTCACTCACGTGCCTGTCGGAAATTAGGTTGCAGAATGCAAGCGGGGTAAAAGGTTAATGGAAGACAAGCTGAGGAAATAAAACAAGGACACAGATGACTGTGCCACGAGGTCCCAGGGGCAGCTATCCTGGCTGGGGCCCTTTTCCCAGATACAGGGCTGCAGAGTTGCAACAGGAGCTCAGAAAACAGGGTGACACAGAGTGCTTTCTTCCTATCAGTAAGGGAGTTGTGATTCTGAGTTCAGATGCCCTCGCAGGCCCTTTCAGTCACCACCACCTAAACCCTGTGTGGGAACAGAGACCCGTGGAGCTCCCATACTGATTTCACTGGTTACAGACTGCAGACCCTTTGGGTGTTACCTAATTAGAGTATTCTAGCATACATGAAAATAACTAGAATAAAATTAAAAAAAAAAAAAAAAAAAAAAAGGCTACAACCACAGCTTGCAGGAGGAATCGCACTGTTTCACTAATTTGCTCCCAAAGTGCCAGAAACACACAATCAAGGACTGTAACCCAAGAAGCCTTTAAGGATACAAACTCACAAATATCTATGCACTATATAAGCTGCCGTTGGACCAGGAGTATGTGGTGGGTAGAAAAAAAATGATCTGAAACTTGGAATCACTTTTTACAACTGGCGTGTTAAGGCGACAGACTTAGGAAAATATGAACACAATGCAAGACTAAGCCCAACAAAAACCCTCACATAGCTCTCAGCAAACACTCTGCCAGTGCTTCACCAGGTGAATGAAGTTACCCAGCTGACAATTAACAAACTGAATAAATCCCTGTAAAAGGCAAGCAGAAAGGAATTTTTAAATATATCAATGCAAAAAAATTTGGCGACATATTTTCAGTTTTTAACAATGCCATATATTTACCCATTTCTCTATGGTATACAAAACTCAGTATGAAAACAAATCACTGCAAGTCCCGGCAGATTAGCAAATGTCAGATCAAATTAGCCCCTCTCCTGGACTATGCAGGGGCCATACAGATTCATCACAGTCTAACAGATTCTTTGCTTTCTTGACATGAATAGGTCAGAACAGCCCAGAGACAAAAGGCAGCGAGATCAGAAGGCTACAAGTGCACAATTTTGGAAGGCCATTTATTGCTGGGCTTTGCTTTAAACTCATTCACACAGAAGTGCTTTGGGAGATGCATAATGCCACAGACGATAGCGAGCATCGAGGGAAAGTAGTTTTGTGTTCTCAAATCCCTTTCCCTGCAAAACCCCATGGACCTGACTCTAACAGGAGCAGCACACGTCCCCGGCCTGCAGAACTGCTGTGCTCTGCGTGTGCAAACATCCCGGGCAGGTTTCAGATTACCGGCAGAAATTAGAGAGATTCCTGAGCACTGCACAACAGCATTACTTCAAGGGAGAAGAATCCACGCTACGAAGGATGGAACTAGGATGGATGGACCAACAAGAGAACCCAGTTTTCCCTGAGCCATGCCAGCTCTCCTGCTGTTAGGCAAGCCTGGAGAACAATGCAGGATTGCTGCACCAATGCCATGGCAGCAGAGGAATTGCAGAAGACCCCAACACGAGCCCAAGACGCCCTTGTAGAAGAAACCAGTCTGTGCCTGGCTCCGGTGGCTTTGTCACCAACAGAGACACCACTGGGAAAGCGAGTGGGGTGCAAGCAGCCAACAAATGCAGGCAGGGCTTTTAGGACAGGGTAGCTAGCACCTTTAAAACCCAGCACCCTGCCTGGCAGAAGGGCTAGGACACAAACACGCATCCCCCCTTCCACCTGGTGGGAAGAACCAACCCCCCTGCTGCCCTCCTGCCGGGGGCAAGGGGCAGGCAGCAGCAGGAGCACGCCAGGCTCAACATCAGTCATCCAGCCCTCCCCAGCATCCCACGCCACTGCAGATCCAGTGCCTAAGGCAAAGCTTACAGCACCTGCAACTATTTCAAAAGGATTTACAGCCTCACCATGCCACGGCCGCCAGGCATGCCCTCTTCCCTCCTGGGCTGGATGCTTTCGCTCGCGCTGCCCCCAGCCCCGCACAGGATGCTGCCCCAACAAGCTCGTCCCGCAAAGAATTTCTTGCAGCTTCGCTCAGAGCTGCAAACACCGACCTTCTCCTCTCCCAGCAGTCACCAGGGAATCGTTTGCCTTGCCTGATGAGATAATTAGGGGCAGGAAGGGGGGGGGGGAGCTAGCATTTATCACCAGCCCTTCAAAGCAAAGAGCAAAACCCACCCCGGCACCCCCTCCTTGGCCCCTGACAATCCCTGGTGTATGCAGGTGCAGGGAATTAGGCAGAACAAGTCAAGGCTCAGCTCAGTAAGGTATTTAAGCCTGTGCTTATCCCAATGAACTCCAGGTTCTCCCAATTTCATTAGCCCTACCCAGAGCCCAAGGACAGGCTGCTACGTACCTCTGCTCTTGCACTGAGAACAGGAGCTTTGAATTTAGGAGCTCGCTGCATGCACGTCCAGACCGATCCTCGCTGGGACAACCTGTGCTGAGAGTCCTTCAAGTGCGGACTTCCTCCATCTCCATCGCATTGTATCACGAGTTAATGACTCCCAATTACATAAACTGTTTTTAAAAATCGTGGTACAATTAGTTCCAAAAAGCACGGAAGTATCCGACAACTTGGATTCTCATTAAGAAGACACAATTACAAACAAGAATCGAGTTATTTTCAACAGATAGCAGAACACGCACTGTTTATAAAAACAATTGTTAAGTTTCTGTGAGACGGGATCGTCTTGTGCTTTTTATTTAAGGAACACAATGGTAAAAGAGCGCAGAACCACTACAATACGTAACGCCGCTGTGCTTGGATGCTTACTTTGCCTTTTAGAAGGGAAATCAGGAGCACAATAACGTTTTATTGTTAGTCTTTTAAAATACACAAGCGAACAATAAAATGCTTAAAAACAATTTCTTGTAAACAATGCTAATAGCAAAAGCAAACAATACCTTAAAACATAAAATGAACTTATATCCTCCTACATCCAGTTATTACTTTGGCTGGTTGATAGGAAATAGAATAAACTATTTATTAATGTTCAAGTAATTTAGGAACTGTAACCACAATGATCTGTAAGTAAAGACCGGGGCAACAGAACCCTAAGTTGAATATTTAGGATCTTGCTCCTAGGCACACGGGGAGAGGGTTACAGGACCGCCCTTTCTGGCGGGCACCTAAAACCCGGGTAAGAATTTCAGTATTTTCAAGGAAGCAAGAAATTAAAGAGGATTTTTTTACGGAAAAAAAAAAAAAAAAAAAAAAAAAACATACCCAACAGCTTTTCTTGGTAAGACTTGCAGCTTGTAAACCTGATTTACAAAACCTAAGTTTGAGCCAAAGCTGCCACTGGCACCGAGTGCACAGACGTACGCCACGAGTCGGGCTGGCTGACGGAGAACCCTGCCCTGACAGCCAGCAGATGAGGAGCTTAATTAGAAACAAACCAAATTAACCCGAGCTCTCAAGATGGCTCCGAACGATGGGCTCTGAACGGGGAACGAACAAAGAGCAGCGAGTGCGGGATGCACCTTGAGAAACGCTTTCAGACTCCCTCCCTCTTACTCAAGCCTCTTCCTTGCGTCCTAGGCAGAGGAAAAATAAACCAACCAGCCCCAGAATTCATTTACGCTGCCTGAACCAAGCTCAGCACTCCTTACCTGCCTCCTTTTCCCACTCCCTTACTCCGTTTTGGGATCCCCACAGACCGACGGCCGCTGCTGGAGGAGGGTGTGAGCACGGCGCTCCTCTGCCCGTACCTGTGTGCGGGACACTGAGCATGCTCCAAATCCCTCGCCAGCCAGGTTTCAAGGGGAAAAAGATTCCCTGAAAGCAGCTTAGAGATGTCCCAGCACCAGCCGTGGACGAGCTTTATCCTGGATCCGTTTCAAAGCATTTAAACTGCAAAGGGGATAAAGCAGCAAGCAAATTGCACACAGGGAGAGCTTGTTCTAACAACCGGGTCGAAATCAACTCATATGAACAAAACACGGGAGATTGGGGTCCTGCTTCAGGCACTGCCAAAACACACCTGCATGTCTGGTAGTGCCTCAGTTTCCCACCTCTAAAGAGCAGCTGGAAGTGCCGGGCTTAGCCCTTCTTCTGCTTGCCTTGCCTGTAAAGCATTTGGATAATACACAGCCTTTTACAAGGCACTTTTACAATACCTAAGACAACAGGGCCCTGACCCCTGTTAGAGCTGCTAAATAGTCTCACATTGCTTGCGTTACTGTAAACCCAGAGCCGAGGCAAATAAGGAACGGCTCCCAAGCGGCTGTCAAAAAAGCCTCTTCCAGGATCCCAACAGTGACGGCAATATAAGCAACGCTGCTGGAGCCAAGACGTGAAATCTTATAGATCGGGATGGGAAACGGGCAGGAGGACAAAAGCAGCACGCTGCTTCCCCGCGGCTGCAAGAGCACACACTGGGTTCGGGGACTACCGCTTCCCCGGAGCTGAAGGCTGCCAGCAATCTTGCACCAAAACCCGCTCCAATTTCCATACGCTTTCCTTATGTTTCCTGCACTCCGCAAGAAAACCCATTGCTCTCACTGCCCGTTTGACAACAGGATCCCCACGACGTGTCTGTGTCATACTGAGGATGAAAATCCTAAACCTAGAGCTTGTCGTGCACGTCCTGTCGATGCAGGACACCGCTGCCAGCTTGGCCCTATTGCACGCTGACTCGCACCTCCAGCTGCAGAAATACCCGCTCTTTGGTGCATCTGCCTCGTAAATAATGCTATTTTCCCAAGTCTTCCCAGTCTGTAAACATGCCCTTGCACTGGAGCACGGGCTCTGGGGGTGCAAGAGCAGTGCAGTGCAGCCAGTGGGGTAAGGAGCCGTGCTTTCAGTATGTACATGAGAGTAAGGGGAAAGGATTTGCCCTGCTGCCTTCCCCGTGACTGACAAAGCAAGCGCCAGTCTTTGGAGTCACCTCTTGCCAGGGCTGAGACTGCAGATCGGTAAGCCTAAAGAAAGATTAAAGCCAGACTGTCTTTACTGTAAGATCATATGGTGATTATGGTCGAGGCCCTTTCTTTATAAGCTCTTGTTTTCCATGGCTTGTAGCTTTCTCAAAAACAAACTAAACCTTCGGCTTGAAATACCTTTTAAACATTCAGCCCAGAAGGATGCTCCGACAGTTTAAAGGGTAGGTGTTTGATCAGCTGTTTGGGCTAACAGAAAAACAAAAGACACTGTTTCTACCAAGTAAAAACTGTTCATTCTCTTATGCTCTAAATATTTTTATAAGTAAATCTTAGATTTTCAAGCCAGACAGGGCCCATCTGACTTTGCAGTCCATAAAGGAAGCTGTATCCGAGTACAGTGATTCCCATATGGGATGGGAAAAAGGTTACGCTGGTGGAAGACTTTGGCCACGTTAAGGTTTTGGGGGGCTATTTATTTTCTGCTGACTGGTTGCTGTTTGGTTGGGTTCTTTGGTCCTTAACCAGTCCCCCCAGCCATCACACCCCGAGCACACCTCTCGGTGTCTTCATCTCCAGCTTCTACACCAGCAACTTGCCAAAGAAGCAACCTGCTGTTCTCCAGGGTTTCACCTTCAAAAAGTCCATCACCGCAGTGAATACACTTCTATCAAGCATGGCAGAAAATAAACTTCAAAATCTAATCACATGCATTTGTGAGAGGAGCTTTAACCACGCCAGGCTGCTGCAGCCCATCCAATCCCAACGCGCTGGGTTCTGAGCAAATGCAGTGCTGAACTTCTCCTTAACGACTTCAGTGCTGCCAAGACCGATGATTTTCACACATATCTGATGGTTGGCTAAAAAAACTCAGCTCCTGGAGTCATGCGATAAAGTAGAAATATGCACTTTTATTAAGTAAAAGCCTCTTAGATCATCATTTTTGCCTATGGAATAATAATAAAAAAAACCCTTTACATCAGAAAATATGAAACATCCTAGAGCTAAAAACCCCTTACCGTCTACCTTTGCTTCCAATACTGAGGCTGAGGGGTGCTTAGGTAGCTAACTGATCTTTTTCTTGAGCTCAACTCACAACTTCCATGAACATCTAAAATATTTTTTTTCAGAAATTTATGCCGTGTGTAATTCTGAGCAATGAATAAATTCAGGGAAACGAGCTCTCCACCATTACTTCGATAATATGAAACAAGGTGACATTCACAGGATAAAGTCCCAATTATTCCTTTAGTTCTTCCTGGCAGGACAAAGCGCTCTTTCTTTAAAATGGTTAAAAAGAGAAAAAAAAAAAAAAAAAAAAGAAAAGGAGCACAATCTGAGGAGCAGTAAAGGCACAGAAGAAAGGGTCCATATCATTTTAAGACCCTTCCCCCAAATCCCAATATTTCCAGAGAGGTTCCAGGCCCTATCCCCTAATTTTGGAGGTGAAACTCCCAATGAAGGCCAATGCAATGTTGCCTGCTGGTGCCTGCCAATTCTCAACCACCTCTGGGAGTGAAGCACCACTAGAAATAAGAAATAATAATAAAAAAGGAATGCCCACACCCCCAGCCCAGCTCATGCTGGGGCAACGCAGCCCCGACACTGAGCTGCAGCCCCCAATACGCTGGGGGAACAGACGAAAGCTTCTCCATCACCTCCTGACCCACACCCAAAGCACCTCCAATGCTGCAGGAGGGGATGGAGAGGTGGCTTGGGACCCTCCTCTTCCTCACAACCCCCCCATGGCCGAGCACCACGCGCGTTTGCCGGGTTCCTCCCTCAGCAAACGGTGGCTCCAAGCACTCCGTGTCCTCACGTCAACTCTTCACCCCGCCTCATTAAGATGTTCCTCCCCGCTGCCCCTTCCTCCGCAAGCACTAATGGGCTTGTTTGCAAATCCAGCGCACACTTGGTTCAGCTCAGCAGGCTTTAAGCGCTGATATTCTCATGCATATACGGAAAAGCAAACTTTAGTCTAAACAGAAGTGGCAGCTCCTAATTTAAGGATCTACAATTTGACTGCTAGGCACAACAAAAATTACCTATTTCCATGGAGGCAAACAGGCTGCTGCAATGCCAACCCAATGTGCAACTGCACATCAAGGCTGCAGTCTTCTGCCCCGTGCAGCCAGAGCCTGGCTCCCCTTTACAGTTAACACTTTCTGCTTGGACTCGCTCCCTAGGAGCCCCTTCGTATATTTTACAGATGAAATCCTTCTGCTAATGCCATTGACCATTCGCCAAGTGGAAGGCATGAATTAAGTTGTTTTATAGTTAGGTTGTCTGTCAGGGTAAGGGGGCGGGTGGATGGGGGGCAGGCAGGGACCAGAACCCCATCGGATCCTAAATGCAAGCAGAGCTGCTCGTCTGCCTCATCCATCTGCTTTTATTTAAAAAAGAAAACCATTCTTCTTTAAATGTGTGTGCATATCTCGGAATGCCTACA
The DNA here is from genome assembly GCF_964035555.1 of Netta rufina. Taxonomy (NCBI): domain Eukaryota; kingdom Metazoa; phylum Chordata; class Aves; order Anseriformes; family Anatidae; genus Netta; species Netta rufina. Next base: position 16,729,811 of record NC_140133.1, read on the forward strand.
CACATGCACACAGACATCCACAACCCCCCAGAATGCAGACAGGTACCACGTGCACCACCACCACAGGTAACAGGGAGCATTTCGTGTGCCCACCACCAGCAGACTGAGCAAAGCTCCCTCGGACAACCCCGCAGAGGTGTCTGCGACCAGCGGGCTCCCCATGACGCCCAAAGCTTTGTCTGCTTTACCCTTCAACCTGCTGAATTGCTAGAATATGGTTAGCTGCTCCACCCCGAGCCCAGATCCATAATCCCACCCCCGGCAGCTGTTTCGTGTGCCAGGGTATTTCCAGCAGATGTTATGGCTGGGTAAAACAACCAGGATTTCCAAAATTGGGGCCGGGGGAGGCGACGCAGAGCCCAGCCCCTGCTCCCTGCTGCAGCACCAACACGCCGACCAGCCGCACGGAAGCGGCCAGGGCTTGGAGAAATGTCAGCCTTTTCTTTAGTGGCATTAAAAAGCCGTCAGCTTCCAGAGAGTCGAGCAGCAGAGACTGAAATTCGGTGTTTAAAGGATGATTAAATGTAAGTGACTTAAATTATACATTGCAGTTGCTGGAACTGCCACCGTTTACCACCCGCCATCCATCCCCGTCTCCTCCGACGCTGATTGCTGTCCCCTACGAGATGATCATTTTCTTACAGGCGCTCAAGCGCAGAACCAGGGATTTGTGAATTGGAGATAATTAAACGGGTTTGCATTACAAATAGGGTAAAAATGTACATCCAGTAGGCCACCTGAGAACACTTCACAAAGTCAAACCGGGCGTTTTCACACCTGACAACCTGCCTGCTCTCTGTCGAGGCTGCTCACCCATGAGGGGTTGGTGGGATTTTCCAGACAGGGACAAGCTCTTAGCCAACATTTCTAACCCCCGGAGCTCAAAGCTCTCTGCAGAACAGTCGCTGACCCCTCTCCCTAGGTAGGGAAACTGAGGCACGAGTCTTGAGCAGCCCTGGGGCAAGCTGGTTGCGACTGCCACCACCAGCACCACGCTGCTAGCCACAGAGGTCTCAGCCCTGCCCTGACACACTGCCACGTCCCAACTGGTGGGGATGTCTCGCACCTGAGCAACCCGTGTCCTGCTGTGTGCTGAAAGCCCAAAAGCTTGAAAGCACTTGTGAAGTTTCCTGGGCATCAGCTGTCTCAGGAGGTGTTTGGTGCAAAAAGGCGTCAGCACTGGTTGCTTCACAGTGCCTAACACGCTGAGCTTTGATGTGTTGCAAAACGCTGTTCTGGACCCAAAATAAACCTGGCAAAACGGCCAAAGCAGAGATCCAGTTTCCCTTCCCAGCCCTGCTACCAAACAGCCCTGGACACGATGCAGAGCAGGGGCAGTGAGAGCAGAGCCCCACAAAATCCCTCCTGCACCGTGGGCTCATGCAGGACGTCCCCCTCTCCTCCTTCTCCATGACAAATGCACGTGTGGGTTAACCCCTGCCAGTACAAAAGCAGACGGTGGAGCATGGGCATCTGATTAATTGCAAAGAAAAGCCCTTTTAAACTGCTTCCCTCCCCCTTTCCTGAAATCTATACGCCAGAAAACGCGGCATCGATCTCGCCGCCTGGCAGGAATGAGAGACTTCTGAAGCGCAGAGATCTCAGGGAAGGAGTCCCCAAGGGATTTTTTTTGCTCAACCAAGGGCCCTTACAAAATGCCAGGAGGGAAAGGAAAAAATAAAAATAAAAAGCCTAATCCTGGATCTTCACTGTCAGCTCGCTTCTCCCTGTGCTCATGGGAGCCCAGAGCATCGCAGACACGAGCAGAAGCTGAGGCTCAGAGATGCTGCGAGGCGAGCTGTGCCCGCGGGCACCGGGCAGGGGAGAGGAGATGCAAACAGCAGCAAATGTAAACAGTGACTCATGGCACACAGCAAATAACCGGTGATGTAACGGCTTTTGCAATTAAAATTCAAACAAAAATGACAACCCCACAAGAGGAAGGGTGGCAGTGGCGGGAGGGGGTGTGGGGACTCCCCCACGGTCACCTCTGCTGCTGTTGTGATGCCCCAAAGGGGAGCTGCAGACGGGAAGAGAGAGGGCAGGAAATATCTATGGGACAGCAGCAGTTCCTTGTGATCTACAACGGTGCTTGAAGCTTTCATGGCTGCACCGAGAGCAGAATTTATATCCCAAACCCACGCCACGGCCCACAACACTGCTACTGGTTTTGACCCCCGGCCCCCGAAAGCCCCGGTAGCAACTGATGGGTTCACGACTAAAACAGACCCTGCATGGGGATGGACAGGGAGCAAGAGAAAACATTTAATAAGGAGTGCCACAGAAAAAAATCCCACACCTTCCTCGATGTTTTTGTCACTGCCTGACGTGAGCTGGGTTTTCCCACGGAAAATGGGCACCTGCTTCCCACCCCTCCAAGGTGATGGAGGGGTAGAAAGCAATTCTGGAGAAATCACACGCCCAAACCCTCATGGAGATGGGTTTAACACACACCACCCATGGCAGGGACTCATTGAACTGCTCTGCAAATCCTCCCATGAAGCAGAGCTGCAATTTCTTTTGCTCCTGCTTCATTACCCTCACAGTGAGAAATTCTCCCCCCCCCAACACTCACCTTGAATATTTTTTTCCGGCAAATAAAGGTATTTTCCCCCAATGGCTCCTAAAAACGGATCGTTATCCTTTTTACAGAAATCTTTTATGTGTCAGAAAATGAATTGCCTGCGCTCAGGCTTGCATTTCCAGACACGATTCCTTCAACCTCCCCTCTCCAGCCCCATTTTCCAAGTCCCCAATCTGCGTGGCTCATCTCCAGACGGAGCAGTGTGAGTGTGAGCCTTTTTTTTTTTTTTTTTTTTTTTAAGTCTTACAGCACTTCTGTCAGGATGACTCAGAGCGAGATGTGAGCCTTTTTTCAGCCCTCGGGACGCTCCTGACTCATGGGAGCTGGCCTTCCCCAACAGCCTCCCTCAGCACATCCCTCCCAGCTCCTCCTCTTGCATTTGGCCATCGGGCTCCTGCTCCTGGCACCTTCTGCACCTTCACCTTCCCTGTGCTTCATCTTGCTGGGGTCCAACTGTTTTTGCAGTTCACCAAGATCTGAAATTCTGCTCATAAGCCTTGGTCACATCAAAAGCCCCTCTTGTGCACCCATTTAGTATTTATTCCATTCAAAGGCAAGTTGGGCAGATTTACCATTTTATTTTATTTTTCCTCCCCAGTTAGCTTTTCCTTCAGACCACATCCTCTTCCTCCTCTCTGATCTTCACAAATTCCTCCACCACCAGGCTCAAATTCTCTGGTCCTGCACTTTCTGGGTCATCCCTTCTCCTGTTAAAGGCCTGGCGTGGATTTTGCTCTGCTCCTTTTCCATCCCCACCACATCCTCTGTGAACACTGATGGCAATCACCAGTGGTCCGGTGACTGCCGAGACTGTTTTTTTTCAGGTAATCTAGGGCAATTTCATCAAGCCTGGCCAACAGGAGTATTGGATCATCTCTTCCTTCTCTATTCACAGTCCCTTATCACTCCTACCTGAAAAAGTTACGTATATGTGAACATAATTAATGTTATGTTTCGTGAGGACTGAAGCAGAGGTGGCATGGAGCACATCTGCCTTTCGCCACCTCGTCTCTCCAGGCTTGCTCTGTTCCTCCGTGACCTTTCTCGCCCATTCCATTTTTTTTTTCAAGAGCTTCCCCCAGCTTGGAAGCCTTTAGATAAAGAGCTTTTCCACTAGAGGGCACAAAGACAATTTCTCCTAAATAAAAACCCGTATTAGAAGGACAAATAGTATAACTGTTAGCATCTTACCAAAGGTATCTCAAACACCAGAAAGGAACACTTAACACACTGACTTGTAGTCCATACTCTCTGTGTTTTGCCACCCAACGCCTCTAACATGTACAGGTTGAAAAAAACAGAAATCCAAAAGTGAGACTCCTTTAACAAGGTCTCCTATACACCACCAGGCACTTTGTCTAGGTCACTCCACTCTGCCCACAACTTCTTGTTAGCTACACACAGCACTGGAGACAGAAAATCCATCCTAGCATTTTCTAGGCTTAATTTACCCAAATTCAGCAGTAAGTAATGGGACTTCTTTACGCTGTTGTTTCCTAGATCAAAAGAAGCTCTGTGCTAGCAAAGACCTGCTGTTTGCAGATACCTTTAAATCTTGATAAGTCACCTCCGGACCTGTCTTGGGTAAACTAATGAGATTTTAGCCTTTAAGGCTCTTCTACACAAGGCAGCGTTTCCAGCTTTGAAGCTCGTCTCGTGGACTTCTCGCTGGTTGTATGTATAACCCCGGCACCTACCTTGCTGATTCCCGTGCTTCTGACAAGCCGCTCTTTTGGCACGCAGGCTGAGGAGATGCGTGAGTGCCTGGCAGCCCACCCGTGCCCGTGGATCCACACGCACACCCACGCTCCCCTCCATGGCAGCGCCCAGCCCGACCGCACGAGGTTTGCCGCACGCCCTGCCCGCGGAGCTGCGGTTACTGGAAGGTTTGGCTTGAACAGAGCCAGCCCGGAGAGTTTTGCTAATGGAAGAGGGGAGACAATAGCGACACGCAGGTGCTTCCTCCCATTTAAAGTGTTTACTTACGCGGCTCAACACAGTGACGCGATTGTGAACTGGATCTGCATGCCGGCTTACAGAGTTCAAAAGGTAGCACGTAGCAAAAGGAACCCCAAAATACTGTTTATTAAATTAAATGCTGAAGATTAAGGATTTTTGCTTTCCTTTTAAGCTCCGCTTCCTTTCCCAATGCCGAGTGAGCGGGTTTTTCCAACCATACAATTAAAGCAGTTGTAAATGGGAAGTGATACAGACTATAGCAAACCAAACAAAAACAACAAGAGCAAAGACTTGATCAGCACAGCTCCGCTGTCTGTGCAGCAGGATCCCTGCAGCAAGGAATGGACAACTCTGACAGGTACTGGTGAGGGCCGAATTTGAAATTAACTGCAAGAGAGGAATCAAAAAGTTGAAGAGGAAAGGTACAGCATAGCTAAGCCACAACACAGAGTTAAGGAAAACATCAGTCTGAGAGAGGAACAAAGGCCTATTTGTTTTATGAGATAAAGCAAGCAATTCAGCTGTATTCCACGGTAAACCATTTGGCTTGGGACCGAAACGGGGGGCGAGGGAGGGCTGGGAAGGAGCATCTGATTCTAATTTGGTTGTCCTGAGTTTACATTACACGAATCAAGATGTTTTCTAGAGGTGCCAGGCACTCAAATCCATGGTTGGGCCTTGTACATAGGAAGTATCGGATGTACTGAACATCTTGCAGTTCCCTCTACAGCCAGTGAAGGCTCAAAGGTACTCAGCACTCAGCAGCAAAATAATAGTAATAACAAAAATAGCAATATTAAGCTCAAGACACTTTTTCTGGTAGCTAAATAAACTCAGAAATCCACGTTATAGGCAGCAGTTTGTAAAAATCTCGGTCTTTCCCTAGCACAACCTTTTTACTGCCCAAGAAATTTCAAATAAAATAGCCTCGTATCCAACATCATGCAACTTAAGAATTGTGCATCATTTTCACATAAAGCTATACCAAAAAATGCCAGACATGATGCAAGCAAAACTACAAATAATAAACAGAAACGAGTCCTTTCTTCTGAGTGCCACATTCTCTGGTCCGCTCCCCACAGTCAGTGCCATTTTAGGTGTACTTCCATTGATTTTCCTTCTTGGTGGGAGCAGGCTGGATGGGATTCAGCACTTTGCTCCCTGCTATCATTTTCCGTGATCCTGCGGGATGATTGCTCCGAGAGAATGAATGTCAGCTGCAGACTCCTTCCACTCGCTATCATCAGTGAAACTAGAAATGGCAATTAAAATCCTTCACCCCATTGCTCTGTCAGAAAGTAAGCAGCAAGTGCCACTTCCATTGATGCAAGTAGCAGTCACGCAGAGACCTAAGATCAGCAGGTTAATCACTGTAGAACTGCTTTCATGCAGCTCCACAACACTGTGTCCACGTTACTGAAATAACATAAGAACATGGGCAGCTAAAAACAGCTGCAGCAGCTCATGAACTGCACTGTTCACCACCAGTTTGGACCAAACCCATCCCACCCGTGCTGAAACAGCCTCTCAGCATTCTCCTCCCCTCACCCCACGCTCCTCATCTGAAACAGCAGACAGGGTTCATAACCTCTCAAACCTCTGGCAAGCAAAAGCCAAATGAGCATCTACGGTCTTCTCTGAGTTATCCACAAAAATGAAGGCCAGCCACTGCCTGCACTGTGATATCAGACGAGAAGTCAAAGCCAGGATAAGTGCTAAGCAGTCGCTGTACCAAAAGAGCCAGTCCCACCAGGTGCAACCACCCTGAATCGCTTCACCAGCCCTACCAGCAGCCCCGCAGGAGGGGAGCAAGGATCTTGCAAGGCAGCAGACTGGAAAATAGCACTCCTGTGTCTCTTATTGCTGGTTTTAGTCTTTACAAGCAAGCCATGTGTTTTATTTTTATAGCTTTTATCCTACTAGCTTTACAGCACATGATTCCTGAAGGGGCACAGGATGCCGTTGCTTTAGAGAAGATCCAAGAGAAAAGCAATTGAAAGCATTCACTGAAAGAGAGCATGAGAAAGCAAACAGGTGAAAATAACTTCATTTACCAGTGGTGGCTCACAGATGCTCAGGGATGCTAAGACTGACCACGTACTGCCCTGGGCAGGTGGAAGGACAGCAAGAGGAAAGGCTGTCCCAAAGCTCTGGATGTGACAGAAGAGCAGGACAGGGTCCTGCTGAGCAGCCTGGAGCCCTGGGCTGCTGACGACTACAGGGTGTTGGCAATGCCCAGTGGCAACCAAAATGCTCTAAAACTGCCACTCCACTAGCATCTGCAGCCCACGGGATGGTTCATCTCACCTCCACTTTGGTCACAGCATGGCTGGAACGTGCTGAGCAGGGAGACCAACACGTGGAAAAGGTCCCTGTGGAGGCCAGGACTTGTGCTGAGGCTGACCTTGGACACTTGCTGGGCCCACCTCAGCTGGAAACTCCCCTACAGATACCAGCTGGAAGAAAACACCTCTGTGAAAAAAGTACTTCTGCAAAATCCCAAGTTGTTTTGTGTGTGTTTTTTTTTTCCAATGAGTGAGAATTACAAAAAAATAAAAAGACAGCCTGAAGGAACTGAATTCTGCAAGCAGAAACGGCACAGGAGTCTGAAGCAAACACAACTGGAGTTGGCAGGAATAACAAATTAAAGGTTTTTGTTGTGGCAAATAAGGCTATCGAAAAGATCAGCAGTAACACCGTGTTCAAAACTTTGCTACACTACTTTTATGATTCCTACCAGCAGCATGCAACAAAACATACCTAAGCTGGGATCAATTTCTTACAGCCGTATATAAACATTATAGGAATTTTGTCCTCTGCAATACTTGTTGCTCTCTAGGCTGTAATAAATCAGTCAGTTACAGCCTCTCTGCCTCTTTGTCTCCTACCTTGCCATCTCAACTCACTGCTTTTATTTCTTTCTCGCTACCAGCGCAGCCACTTTCAGCTTCAGCACACATTTTAAACGTAACCTGTAGCTAAACTCTGCACAGAATGAAGCATTTAACATTCGCAGGGGAGGAGGGGAAAGAAAAAGCTGGTTTCCAAGATTAACGCCAGCTCCCCTCCATCTGCAGTCTCCCTCCAGTACCAGGGAAGGGAGCTGTGGTAGGCAGGAGAGGAGCGGGATGCTCAGCCCCAGGAGGGCCACACATCGTTGAACATCAACTTGCTGTAGGAAAAGACCTTCTGGGAGATAAATCCCTCCCCTCCAGGCCAGGACTGCAGCCTGGCCCTGCCCTGTGCACCTCACGAGCAGGCCGAGGCGTACCCAACACATTGGGTCCCAAATTGTACGGACACCTGAGAGGGGACACGCTGCAGGGCCAGGCCTGCACCGGGCCCACAGCCATGCAGAGAGCTGTAACAGAGCCATGTGCCCCTTAGTGATTTACCCTGGAATATCTTTGGACTACATAGAAGTGGATTTCTTTCTCTACTACCAGATGTGTAACGTGAAGGATGCTGTGGAGCAGCGCCCAGAGCCCCCAGAGGCTCTGCCACTGGGAGGACCCAGGAAAAATAAGCCAGCCTTGACCCGGCACCAGGGGAGGGTGAGAGGAGCACATGCGTGTATTTTATTTCACACTAACCTCCATCTGACCAGCTAGACAAATAAATCTCCTCTGCTTGTCCTAAGAACACTTCTGGGGACCGGGAGAGAATTTGGAAGACTCCACGGTTGAGTCAGGCCTGTTGGTCGCCGCAAGCTCAACAACTTTCAGGAAACGCAGCATTAAGCAGGCAAACTGCCTCCAAAAACAGTACTCCAAGTGTGGAAGAAAGAAAGAAAAGGTGCTTAGGGATTTGGTACGTGATCATGATGGCTTAAATCCCTCACGGGCAGAGGAGCGCTAGGTGGTCCCAGGAGAGCCCATCCCAAGGCAGGAGGAGGCACAGGGGAGGGCCCGGTGCCTTTATGGTCAGGGAAAGCAGCGTGTGCACTGCCTGCACCAACACGGGGCTGCTGCCTGATTGCAAGGATAAACAGAGCACGGGTATCTATGACACCCGGCCCCGCTCCAGGAGGCAGCTGGCACGCCTGGTTTCCAAGCAGGGCGCACGTACCGCCATGCTGACGGCTGCGCTGTTATTGTACTTTTGTCCTCTTTCGTGCATAGGCTCCCCAGGGGCAGGGATTGCACCTTGCCTGATGTATTTACAACATCTCACGTGCTAGATTCCCCTAACACTTCGTTACCGAGGCCATTCAGAAACCACTGTCACGAAGCTGCTGTGCTTACACCTGATTCCAGCTTCCTTTTGCTCAGATCAGCATGGCTCAGACATTCACTCATCACTACAACCCCGTAGTGCCAGGTCAGCTTAACTGTGCCAATATTCAAGTGAGCTGGATGGAAACCCTATAATTTTCTAATTCTTTTAGTTAAATAGCTGCCTTCTCCTGATATAAGCAACATATCAGCTGTGTGAAGACTCCCTAGGCTAATACAGTGACAGCAACATGGGCTTGTGCAAGGGGTGTAGTTCAGCTGAGGGAAGGAATGGAAGGAAGCCAAGCCCTAAATCCTCAACAAACCAGGTTTTACAGCTGAGAACAGCTTCAGTCTCACATTCCCTGCAACAACACTGCGGCAGAGCCATGGCCCACCTGACGCTGAGCAGCGGAGCTGACCCAGCCAAAGGCACATACATCAGGGCAGCTCAGAAGAAGCACAGAACAAAAGGCAAACAAAACTTTCAAGCTGCTTAAGTCGTCCCCCTTTGGAGGTTCACCTGCCCTTATAACCTCCTGCATATCCACCACGGGGCGATGCTGCGAGCCTAGGGCACAGTGTGCTGCCCACCGCCATGGCCAGGGCTGGACCTGAGCTTCCCACCAGGATTTTCAGCTCAGAGCTCTGCAGCACGGCGAGCTGCAGGCGAGCAATGCAGAGAGGGAGGCACTGCTTCGGTGCACTGATCCAGGCAGACAGCAAGAGGCAGGAGGGGGGCGAGGGGGCGAGCACTAGAAATTCCTTTGACAGGGTGAAAAATGAAAGCGAAGTGAAACACAGCTCAATCTGTCAAAACAAAATCACAGCAAGCCCACTGAAAAAATAAAAAAACGCAGCTCTGCTCACATTCTGTAGTAAGCAATAGCTGCTACATTTGTTTTCTTGAAGATAAGCAGGTGGGTCAAGTTTGCCAGACAACACACTGACTAGATCTGAAAGGTAATCACAGCAGAAAAGCAACCTTTCAAATGTTGCAGAGGCTCTAAATGCAAACAGGGACAAACTACGGACCTGCTTCCACCTTGCAATTCAAAAAGGCTTGCAATAAAGTTCTTGGAGTTGCACTTGGGCCGATGGACGGCCTCCAGGGTGTCTGCTCCAGGTAGGCTTCTCCTCTCCCTCGAGCACCAGCCAAGGAGGAGATGAGGCTCTTCATTGCTAACAAATCACAAATGGGCACATGGCTAAAGATTCCATACAGTGCATTTTTGGCCGCAATGGTAAAGGTCAACCTAATATTCAGAGTACAGAGAACCCATTAACCTGGTAAGAGAGTCCTAACAACGTTACCCTGAGGGTGTTTGCAATGGTGAGACAGCTTGTAATTAGCTTAGGTGGGCCAACCTAATTATTCGTGGCCTGAAGAAGTGTCTCCCAGTGCAAGAGGGGTACAAGATGTATTTATAGTTCTTTCCTGATAAGCTTATTATAAGCTTTCAGAGATGAATGACCTCAGCATTTCACTGCTTTCTTGCAACCTGGAGATGCACACCGGAGCCAGGAGCACATGGCTGGGGCTGCGTGGGGCTGGAAGTGAAACAGGAAAAAAGAAAACAAGAAAAAGCAGACTTCTGTCACACTGCAGTGTGAAACTGCGATCTGCTGGCTTCATTTTGCAGTGGACAATTATATATGATGCATGTCCATTTTATATTAACGTTCCAACAAAGATTGCCATAAAACCCATTTTAACAAGGCCTCGAGCATTAAAAGTAGGAAATAATATAACAGAAACAGTTAATATAGACGTGCAGCACCCCGTATATACATATATATTCAGAGCTGTATTCACACTTTAAAAGCTTGGTCATTCTTCCAAATAGAGCAACATTAAAAAAGAAAAAAAAAAAAAAAAAAAAAGAAAGAAAAGCAATTTCCCAATATTTCCATTCCATTTGCCTGCTCAGATCTTTATTTGTTGTAACAGGCCTTCAGGTACAGACAGAAATTAATCTATTTCAAACTGGAACCTGGCAGAAGAAAGATGGGAGGAATGAAAAGATACCAAAAAACCAAAAGTTTCATTTTTCTGTGTCTCATTTATTTACTTTTTTCCGGGGTGTCTCCTAACATTGCTAAATCTCCCCGGTGCACACAGCTTTGCCATTTGCATCTGCATCGCTTTAACCTCTCCTCCTTATCACGGCGATCGGTTGCCTATTTTTGCAGGGGCTGAAATCCTACCACTTCTGTGTTACCAGTTCCCTTCCTGCTCCCCCAAGGTTTCCTCTTCCATTACAAACTAACTCCTCCGTGCTCCAGCCCTCCTCCTCAGAGCCTGGTGGCAGGTTCCTGGATTCCCACGCCACCCTCGCGTAAAGCGAGAGCAGCAAGCCTCCCTTGGCATCAGCGAGTTCGGGCCACCCCATTTAGGCAAATATTTTCATACGTGCATGCCACATTTCATAACCAAACATTTGTAAGTGCGGGGTCAATCCTGAGGAGCTCTTTATCACACTGACTTCAGTTGCGTATTCTCATTCCAGTATTTTCACTGATTAAAACTTATCAGATCATCAGCGTTTGGTGAAGGAAGAAAGGAAGGGGTGCACAGGTCACCAGTAACGCAATTTGAACTCCATGACCTTCTTTGTAAATTTTCACAAAACCTAACAGGGGCCAGCAGTAACGAGCAGCTCTAATTAGCGGCCTGCTGCTGACCTCCAATTGCTCCTGCATGAGCATGGGGTGAACCTGGCTCCTCCTTGGGTCCCTGATGGTGAAAGCTTGTCCGGAGGCTGCGGGCACCAGCCTCACCTCGCAGAGCAGCCGGCAGCTTTGCCTGCACTCGGACACTTGTAACTTAACTCGGCCTCTGTGGAACAGAATCAAGAGGGAATTTGCGAAGAGACCACAGTTTCCCTTGGATTTCTCTATTCTGCTATAAAAAAATAGCGTCAGAAGGTGCAAAACCACCAGCAAAAAAATAGTAGATGATTTGAATACCTCTTCTTTTCCATTAGGATCATAGAGTCTAATGATCTCAGTATTTATTGAAATGCTCCTAATTACACAACTCCTTATTGCGTTCATTTAAACGCTCTGCCCAATGTGCCAATTAGTGTGATTTACCCGCAGGCACATAAATCACCCGAGTGAGACCTGGGGAGTTGCAGCTCCGTGCGGGGCCAGCACACACACCACACACATGAAGGCATTTGGGAGGGTCTCCCATTTAACTACATTCTGACTGTGAAACCTCCAAACCTCGGGGACTAGCCTCGATAGCAATTGCTGCTAGAGCCTGGGCTGGTTTATCTTACACCAGGTCGGGCTCTACCTTTGCAGACATATGGCTGCTATACATTTGCAGACGTCTGGCTGCTATACGTGACCACTCACGGTGACTCAGGGATGAGCCCCAGACTATCTCAGAGAGGATCTCCTTCCAACAAGCCTACCAGCATCTACCAGGTGTGCCAAGGGGCAGTGCCAGCACCCCCATGAGATGCTCCTCACCTTGGTTCTTCAGTGTGATGCCTCCATAGACCTGCCCCTGTCCAGGTCCCCCTGGGCATCCTGACCCTGCACAACCTTTTACCCACAGCTCTAATTCTCAACCAGGCCCGGTCCCACGTGGTGATTTGGGTGCTGTGTTATTTGTACTATTCAGTCTATCAAAAACCCTGCAGCTTCTTCCATGTGGACTTAGTCTTGTGAAATAGTGCCCCAGTTCTCAGAACTGAGTGAGGATGAAACAGGATAGGAAAATAAATCTGCTCAATAAATGCACAGCGATCTCCTCACACTCCTGTAAAGCATAACTGGAAATGACATGTATTTTAAAAGGGTAAAATCTGGGAACTGCCACCCAAACTGTAAATGACGCGGCAAACCCTGCTTCCTTCCTTCCCTGCGGCCAATAAAAGATGAAACTCTCCAGAAATGAGTCACCTCCAATTCCCACTATCAGCAAGAACCTCCAAAAAAGTGCCTGTATTCAGTGATACCAACCCCCTCAAAGCAGTCAGAAATATAGGGCTTTTAACCCAAGAAGTGAACAACACCAGCCCCGAGGGCTCACGCCGCAGTGCAGGAAGAGATGCAGCTCTTGCTCAAACCTCTCTGCTCCTCACCCAAAGAAGAGAAGCTGAAGAAGAAGAGAAGATTGGCTGCTCTCCTCGGTATTTCTCCCCTTAACTTCCAGCATTCACCACGTTCAGATGCCCTGCGGGTCTGCTTTGCCACCGCAGCCACATCGCACAGGCAGTTCCTGCTGCAATCCTCCAGCACTGCCCTCCTGCTCTAAGTCAGCTGTTAGTAGGGTCATGAGAAAAACACATAACTGTAGGTAAACGTTTTTTGGGGGATTACTCTCCCCCTCCTGCTCCAGCAGCATCACGGTCCCCGCTGCTCCTGGCACCAGTTGGGGTGCATCTCGGGACCTGTGCGGAGCAGACTCAGACCTGGCAGCCTCCTCAGCAGAGCCTGCGACAGCAGGGGGTGAGTTGTGCCAAATGCTCAGCAGAAATTTTAGGGCCACCTGAGCTGAGCAACCGAGATGAAGCCTGGGTATAACATACATCAGCAGAGCCTAAAAATGCAAGCATTTCCACTTCCAAGGCTGCAGCTTAACCATTTCACACAGAATTACAAGTTTTCTTAACATGCACACGTTGATGCATAGCAAATTGCAACAAGAATAATGGGAGGGCAAGAAAACAATGGCAAATTAGCAAGATAAAACCAACTGTGACAGCATGAAATTCTTGTCACTCCTGGATTAGCCTCTAATCCATTTATCAGTCACTCTGGTTTTTGGGTTTGTTTCCACAAATTCTCGGGAGGTGAGCTGAGAAACGTGGCATTTTTTCCCTCTGTACAAACGAAAAACTGATCTGTGCTGCATATTTTTAAGATTAACAATCCAAGGTCAGCCTCTTGAAAGGAGAAGTAATGGTAAAATATTTTTCCAAACCATGTTTCAGCAAAGGAGGAATTTCATCTTGACGTAGGATACTTATTTTTTAACCTAGATAGGCTCTGGGACTTTTTTTTTCCTTCTTCGTTAACAGTATCAACCAACTAGGACTCCCAAGGCCTGATTAAATCCCCACCCTTCAGTCAAATCCTGATTACTAAAATGACAAAGGTCAAGGGATACAGAAAAAAAATGATGGTCTCACGATGGACAGAACAGGTGTAGAAATTTTGCCTTATTCTCATCAGTAAGAATGTGGGGAAAGGCAGGAGAAAAAGCATCCTTCAACTGGCAACAGCGCACTGGGTGATGCAGAGGCACCATCCTTCCCCACGCCAAGGCATGGGTCAGAACCAGGCCCTGGAGATCCAAAATACTCTGTGGCTTGTGTTTATATCTTGCAACAGAAATACGGCTGAACAAATACCTCCAGAAATTGCCAAACTCCGCAGGCTCCAAGTACGCTCACAGAAACTTTTACATGCCGAGTTTTAAAGCGTAAGAGCAACAGAAGAGGGCAGCGAGCTTTTAAAACCTGTTTCCAGGCTAAAACCCTCAATTATGAAGCAAGGCTAACGCAGACAGAGGTGTTTACAAGCCTCGCCAACGAGGATTTTATAAACGGAAGAGCCGCCACAGGCTGCACGGTAGCCTTGAGAGTTACAAGCGGGACACCAGGCTCTTCCTGTCCCCAGAGGGGACCCATCCCTCACAGGTCGTTTCAGCCTTGCACAGGAGTGTTAATTCGGGACCGATGACTCACGATTCCTGTTTTCCAGAACGTTCAAACCAATATTGGGAGGAAACCTGGTGTGGTTTTTTTCTCCCCCCCTCCCCCCCGTAGCCAAGCGGCTGGGTAAGAACAGGAAAGACAGGAAGGAGTCAAAAATTGAGCAAAAATGGATAAACAGTGTCGTGAGCCCTTCCTGAGCCTCGCCAAGCGATGCGCTGCAGGAGGTCCCATCCCACACAGGTTGGAGGCAGAGGCTGTGCATCCAAAAGCCAAAAGCTCATGTGGAGCAAACTGAGGACAAACAGCCCCAGCGGAGAAACAGCACCGAGCATAATTTCACACACAGCCTCTTCCAAGAGCTGCGCTGCTCTTGCCTCGCTCCTGGGAAAAATATTTTCGATTTTGAGGTTTTATTTAGCCCAAACAAGAAGCCTGGCGGTGCAAACACAAGTACACAAAGTGGGAAACAACAAACACAAATAGGACCAGGCAGCGGGCCGGCAGCACAGCCCCGAGGAGCAGCAGCAGAGGCAAGGACCAGGACGCCCTGGGCTGCGGGCTCCAGGAGGCCGGCCTCTGCCTTCACCGCTCGCAGCCGCTGCTGAAGCTGGGAGCATTTCATTTGTGCACTCTGCCTATTAAAAAAGCTCGTCAGTAACCGGGCTGGCAGGTGGAAACCAGTCAGACAGGCCTGTGGCCTCGCGCAGGCGCACTGGGCCGGGATCAGGCCTCCCTGAAGGCTGAGCTAAGAGGCGGGTTATGCACGTAGGGGTGCGTAGGGAGGCTGGGGCTCCCAGCTGAGGTGGGAGCACTGCTCCCCAATTTCCATGGGTTATCCTCCCCGTGCCACACATCTCTCCACCCAGCATCCTGAGGTGCTGACAGGGCCCAAAGACGCGAACGTCCATGGTTCCTCCAGACCTCCCGTCAGCTGCTTCTCCTCTCTGAGCAGCCTCACCTTGTGTGAAGATGTTGCAGAGGCGGTAATAATTCCTACCAAACGTGACATTGCCTCACTTCCTCTGGAAAACGGCGTCCCGGCCGCTCCCTGCCCGCCTGGCTGCGATCCGAGGCCAGGAAAGCCGCGGCTGCTCCCATGGCTGCAGCCCCCCGGGGCGAGCAATTCCTGCAGAAAGCATCTCCAGTATCCCTGGGATTAAACCCTTCCAGCAAAGATGAAATTTCTTAAAGTTTGCACTTTTTTTTTTTTTTCCCCAAAGCTCTGCAAGTCATTTCGATCCCAAAAGTTGCCCTCGCAGGCTGAATTTGTGGGAAAAGCGAGATCTTGCACACAAAGCAGGCTGGGGGCACTGCTTCCAGCCCGAATCCTGATCCATTTTCCCCCCTAGAGGCACGGTTAAGCACCCACATTATGCAGGCAAATTGTTGAAACCATGCAGATGGTTGTGCCACACCAATTTCCTGAGATTAATCCTGTTTCAAACCCTTATCTAAATACAAATAGGAAAATATACAATCAAGCAAACATCAAAAAAAAAAAAAAAAAAAAGACTTCAACTTGGCTGGACAAGAGCTTTATGAGGAGCAGCTGTTTCTTCCCCAAGGTTTCTGAATTATTTTATTAGGATTCCAAGAGCTCTTAGAAGAGGCTGACAAGACCCCATTAAATCACCTAACATTTAACAGTCCCATTTATTACATTTTGCCTTTCCCCCTCCTCCCAACGCAAATCAATCTCTTTTTTTTGTGCGTGTGTTTATTTCCCACCCTCGCTGGTTCTGCACACGATGGATTTCTATCGCAATATTGGATGGGGAGCACCTCATCTATTAGAATGCCATCAGTATCAGCTCCATACGTGATGACTTCTGAGAGGAAATAACATTGCTTTATTTTTTTCCCTCCCTCTACAGCTTCACATTTTCACATTTTCTGGCCAGGAAAAGGGCACTGTGCTCTCAGACTGGAACTGATAAACACACCATGGAGCAAAGAAAGGCCTGAAGGCTGAATGAGCCAGTCTTAACTCCTGCGGAAAAATGCTTTTTTTAAGACCAAGTCTGAAGAAAACAGTACCTGGGGAATATACTGAATGAAGGACGAAAGATCAGGTTTTTTGTTATTTTAGTGCCAACTGGAACCCAACCGACTTTCATCCACAAAGTTATTATAAGCTAATGAATGAAAATGCTCCAACAGGAAGCACAGCCAAAAAGGTTGTTTCAACCTCAGCAAAACCTGGCTCAACATCTCTTCCAAACAACCTGGAGCCAGCTTCCAGTGCAGGAACACATCTCCCTCCCCTTCAGGAATGACATTTGCCCCAAGACCAAAGGTTCTGCCCTGCTATCAGATGTCAGACCTGTGTTCCCAGCCACAAAGGCAGCAACTCCCATCAATTCAGGCACAAGGTGACGAACAAGCTGGGCGCGTGGCACTTGCCTTAGCTGGGAGATATGAAAATGAAGCAAGCGCCATCAGATGTGGGATAACTGCTGGGAGGGAAGTGTGGGAGAATTCAGGACATCCACAACAGCGCATTACCTGGTATTCCCTGGTTGGAAACACTCGGAAATATCCCCGCTGCTGTGGTCTCCTGCAGAATGTGCTGCACTATGGTGACTGCTGAGGAGAAAGGAAGGACCAATCCCTTCTGGTGTACAAACCCACGATGTTTCATGCTAAACATCACTGCTGGCAGGCGAGAGCATCCAGGCTGGACCAGAAGAGGACTCTGGATGGAGCAGGGACAGCAACATCTCCCAACATGCTCCAGAGAAAACTTCTTTTTAATATCAGTTTATATCCTGAAATATGAATCCCTTCCCCTTCCAACATTCTTAATTTCAAAGGGCTGTTTTTTTTATTTTGGGTGGGTTTTTGCCTTAATCTCAGCTGCTCCAACAGTTCACATACACTATTTAATTACTGGCATCGTCTCAGACGTTGAATTTTGGCCCTCGGTAACATCCTGCGGCAAGAAGCTCAGCAAATTACCATGGGGAAAGCATTCCCTGATTCCTTAGGAGTGCAGCATTAAGGCTGCATACTAAAATTCCCAGAGGCCAGGAAATGAAAATATTAAATATTCTAATAACATCACTAAAGAAGTAATGTTTTACATATATGTCATTCCAATCAAATATTTTTCCTGCTTAATCATTTAGGAATGATTAAACCTCAGTGCAATTCGTGCTGGTGTCAAAGGCTCATACACAGAAAAAGAGAAAGGAAGGACTGCACACAGAAACCCTGTACAGGATATAACATAACCAGGCAACCTCTACTGCAGACACTTGAATTTCACATTTTCTGGTTTTGTTGATTCTAACTAGACAAGCTTAATGGCACCGTAATTATATAAATTACCTGGCATATATAACACTGCATAAATACATGATAAATGAACTGCTGCAGAGGAAACACCAAAGAAGTATCGCAACTAAGCTTTTCTTTGGTTTTCCACCTAAAAAAAACAACAGAAAGACCACGCAACTGCAGTAAAATATGATGAGCAAAACCAGCCTCTGTAAGAAAGCCTTCTTCCTGCAGACCTTTGCTTAAATCTGGATAATTAAGGTATTTCCAAAGGGACTGCAAACCAACTTAAGGGAGGGCACAGACTTGAAATATATACATATATTAAAGAAAAATCAAACCATAGGCTTTTGATTACAGCCAGAAGAATAAAGCATCTGACTTCAGTCTTCAAAGACAAGGAAATTCAGAAATAACACTGACTCTCCTATTACTCATCCCGACTGTGTTTGGTTGTTAAAATTCACGCAGGCCACCCAAAGTTAAGAAACCTCCAGAAAAACGTTCAGCTCAAAGGGAGATGTTAAAAAGAAGCCCAAGGCAGGTTATGTGGTGGAAATGTAATGCACAGCATCCTTCAGGAGCGTTGTATGTGCCATTCCTGAATTGCAACAGTCACACTCATATGGTTGTAATTTACAAATTAACACTAGGTAAAATAAGAATTTCCTCACACCTTGAGCTGAAATACCAGATATTCTTCCCAGAGTCAACTTCATCCTTCCTTACCTTCCTACAACTGATTGCCATTTTTTATGGCAATAGCATATTTTTGGCAAACATTTAAGCTCTTAGCTCTGTTTTGCTTACATGTACTTTAGGTGGTAGCTTGATGCGCATTGATACCAAAATTCTCACACACAAAAAAAAAAAACACAGCACTTGACTGGGCTGAGCTTTCCAGATCAAGGCTGCAGGGAGGTAAGACGGATGACTCAAGGCCGGTATGAGCAGGCTGTTAATTACAGCTCTCACGTACGCAGGATCGTGCCTGTACGGGCCTTTCCAAGGCTTCCTCATCTACGGCTGCAGGAGAGGAGCGTTAGTGCAGACGGAGCAGGCTAGGAAATGTGAAACACAGATCAGCCCCATGACTGAGGCCTTCCTCCATCACCTCCCAGACCAGGAACCATACCACTACAGCATCAAACACACCCTTAAGCCTGCCATGATGCTTTAGGCTACAGTGGGCACAAAACCAGACCAAAAGGGCTGAAGAAGATCTAAACCCCATCAGCCCACTGGGACAGCAGCAGGGCAAAACACCCCAAACTCACTGTCCCCATCCCCACCCCACAAACCGGTGCACGTGGCTCCAACCCCCAGGAGATGGCTTTTCAAGGTGTAAAATCCTGTCTGTGCCAGGAAAACCTACAGCTTTACCATCTCCATTGACTTCTGACCATGCAAGGCCCTCATCTACATGGCAGCCGTTTCTTAGGTGAGCACCGCTGCAGCTCCTCTCCCAGTGGTTGCTGCACTTTTTTTAGGTCCAATGTGAAGAGAGAAATCAAGCAAAATCACCAAGTGCTGCTGGAACTTGCACCGATTTGTAAAAAAAATAAAAATAAAAAAAAAAATGGCTTGGAACCAACGTTTTCATAAAAGGTGCTCCTGCCTCACCCTTTTCCTGTAGGGAAAGATGATGACTACTGGAAATAAGAACAGTTTTAAGATGAAATTCCCAATGAAGCAGAAAATCACCTGACAAAATCAACTTCTTCCCCTATCGTGCTGTTTGTGCAACAAACCAATGCTACTTTCTCCTGCCCGTTTTATTTCCTCACCCACCGCAAGCCTGAGTGTGAGGACAACTGTGCTCAGCTCAGCTACTCTGTGCCCAGCGCTGAGCTAAGCATGGTATTTCCCTTTGGAAGGGGGCAAAGCTGTGCCTGCAAACATTAGAAAAAATAAATATTAAATAATTAACATATCCTATATAACATATATTAAGATCTTAAATATTAAATTAACTTACACTGAGCTTTCAACCCACTGCAAACAACTTTTCAGAGAAGTGGTATTTACACGACTAGCCAACAGCTTTAAAACAAGCCCGTAAAGCAATTAAATGCTGCTCCGCAGCGCGGGTGACTCAGTGTCATGGATCATCCAGTGCCCAAACTGTGGAACTGCTGATTCCAGTTAAAGGCAACAATCTGGTAGTAAATACAACATCGTGTCCTGGCCGACAACGGGCTGGTATCATTAGGAAGTATGTGTTGTACCAATTACAAAATTAATTATATAGTTGTGTCAGGTCACTCAGTCGGAAAACAATAATTTCCCTTCAGGACAATAAATGAGAGCCGGTACCCCACCTTCAGCAGTATGCAAACTGCAGTGGATTGCTTGGGACTAACCCAGCTCTCTTTAGTGCTGGCAGATACCCCAAAAACCTCATGGACTTGAGATGAATGCGTGTCATCCTGGAAGAATCCAGTCAGGCAATAAGAAAACACAGTGGGTGAAGCAAAAGCAAAGCAAAACTGCAGCCCAAGTTCTAGTTTACCAACAAGTAGCCAACAAGTTCTAGTTTACCTTCAGCCAAGGCAAATTTCAAACATAACAAGCACGGGTTATTGTCTGGTTATCAGTTACGGTTCTGGGGCTAGGCTGGTTGACAGCTTTTCTTTTTTAGCAGTTTTGTTGAGACGGTACAAGAACTTTGGTAAAGTGTTGGTGGTGTCATTGTGCTGTGACAGAAAATCTGCACTATGTATTTCCAAGGTAATATTCTCACATCTCCCCTTCAGAAAGGATCTTGGTCCTTCTCTGATCACTCCAGGCTGGCCTCAGCTCTTCAGCCACAACATCTACTTACAGAAAACACGGCAACTTGACAACTATGTGCGCTTGTTTTTAAGAGTGCAGCGATGAAAACGGACAAGGAACAAACAAGAGACAACAACAAAAACCAGACACTTCCTCCAAGCATGCTTTCCCCACCAAGCACCCCGCAGCCTGGCACAGCTGGGGCCGCTCAGAGCCACGCACTGAACCTACCCTGGTTACTCTGGGGACTCGCTTCTCCGTCACCTGCTGCGTGACAAACAGCACAACAAAACAAAGCTGGCTCCCAGGGAACGGTACAGAGATTTCATGTGTGTGATATATGCAAAAATCAATAAAATATGCACACATGTGTACAGGGTACGAGCTGACATTTCCTTAATGCAAACAGCCCGGCCCTGACGCTTCCTGAGGCCATGGGGGAATCTGCATGGTGTGGACGCCACCTCCTCAGCACAGCACGCAGGTGTCTCCCTGGTTTTCCATGTTAATTCCTGAGCCCTCGCTTCCGGATTTGCCTTGGCTTTGGTATGCAGCTGTCATTGTCCAGCTCTGGCTCCC
Organism: Netta rufina; assembly: GCF_964035555.1. Classification (NCBI taxonomy): domain Eukaryota; kingdom Metazoa; phylum Chordata; class Aves; order Anseriformes; family Anatidae; genus Netta; species Netta rufina. The sequence goes on from NC_140133.1 coordinate 16,750,879, forward strand.
AAGGCTGCTGCGGATGTGCACATCAGGCCCATTTCAGGGGAACCAGTTTGCATCTCAAAGCACAGCAGGTTTAAATCTTCTGCCTCAAAACCCATGAAAATCAATAAATGTTATGCAAACCTCCCTATTTGAAACCTAGATAAGTAAAACTGTGCTTGTTTTGCAATGGTTAACCCCCCCCTCCAACACCATGCACGCTCACCAGTTAAAACAAATAAATCAGACTTACTTCTCCAAGCCATAACAAAGCCCAGAAGCCTGCAGACTCGGAGCAGCGTTAGAGGCAGCACTATCATTTTAGCACAGTTGCGGGGAGCTCTGTTTATATAAACACCCTCCCTGTTTCTGCTGCAAGTGCATGGACGGGAGCTCTCTGCTACCTGCCCTGTCCTTGGGACGCAGCTCGCCTGCTTGTTCTGCTTCACCCTGCGACCTGGCTTTCCTACCCGAGGCTGGACTGGCTACAGCTGAACTTCACCAGAGTCCCCTGGGAGCAGCATTTTACAGCCTTGCTCTATGTGTTCTTGGTGCATGCTCCTGAGTTGCTGACACTGCAGGGAAGAGGCAGAAAGCAGCCTGGCCGTCCCCCCGGCACAGCCATCCCGCACTACCGCAGGGATGCTCCATGCTTCCAGCATCCCTGTGCCTGAGGAGAGATGCACCAAGGGGCTGGGGAGGGCAGAGAGCCTGCGGGTGGGACAGGCAGCTACAGGAGGTGATGCCACAGCAGCTTCTCCCAGAATTAAGAAATTGCTCTCCTAGTACCTTTCAGTCAAATGTGACTTTTCCTTTTTTTTTTTTTTTTTCTTCTTTCTTCTTATTTTTTTGTCATCCTTAATTCCCCTTCCAAGCACCCTCCAGCACATCATGCCATGTGGGAGCCAGTGTGCAGGCAGCAGGAGGCTGTTCCCACATCCCCTGGGCGTATGCACTGCCCCATGCTCCATAGCTCGCAGCCGCCAGCGAGCAGCAGCAAGAGCAGCACATTTCCAAAATCCCACTGGCCCCACAGCTGCAGACAGGCTTGCATCTAAAAATGATTTGCAGTTCTTGTCATGGCTTTTACCTTTTTTTTTTTTTAATGTAAGTGTTGCTATCTATTTTCCTATTTTGACGTGTTTTTCACAGGCCTGCCTCTGCTTATGGGAATGATATTTGTCTTTCCTACGAAATTTTACATTTAAAGCTTTTTCACAGTTTTAATCAACTGTCTGCATTAATTTCCTCTGCAATTCAGACAAAGTTTGTCTGTATCAGTTTCTCAAGCTATATTCCCTCCTGCTGAATAAGGCTCGAACACACTCATTTCCTTATGATGGATTATTTTAATTAGATTCTAATCCTCTTTGAAGTGTATGTCATCCCTGGATGGCTTCCACCTCTTTTGGAGTTTCACCTTTTGTGTTACCTTGCCAGGACGCGGCTCCCCAGCAATCCAGCTCTCTGTAGGAGCACACCGGAGCAATTCCAGTACCCTCCTATCAACAAATTCTCCGTTTTGCAAAACCTACTGGTTTATCTGGTTTTGCTGCCGAAACTTTGGCTGCAGCCTAAGCTGCTTTAGATGGTTAATAAAACGTTGCGGGTAGACCAGATACATGAAAAGTATTTAAATCCAGCGTGGTGCAAAGATGTTATTTACTTTCGAGAGTCCCTGCTGCTCGTATCGCTGAGGAGGGCCTGCCTTAAACAGGGAGAGGTGAGGGAGCAAGGAGGGCTGTGGAGGGGGCTGCTGCAGGGCAGAGAGCTGGAGGAGGAGGAGAATAAGGAGGGAGGTTATGGAGAGCTTTAAAAGAGGTGATATTTGAGATGTTACGAGAGGAGATAGCAGGGAGGCATGGTGCGGGGCCTCCTGGGAGGGCAGGCCGGCAGCATCGCCCTCAGCCATCACGCGGGGCAGCTGCAGGGCAGCGTGTGAGCCGTTCGATATTAAACACGTGGGGTGCCAAAGCCTTGCAGGCATTCAAGGACAGACTAGACAGGCCCTCGGAAGGCAGATCCACATGGGATCCCTGACCAGAGCAATCCCTGGAACAAGGAAACCCTCTGGGCTGAGGGAAGCCAGGGGCTGGGCATGCTACCACCCCTAAAGCTGCCCCCAACCCTTGCTGCTCCCTGGCTGTCCATGTACAGCAACAGAGGCTGTAATGGCCACACAGCACAGCCACTGTTACAAAGTTATGCCCTATAACATCTACTTTGTCTGTATTTCAGCCCTTCAGTTGTTTTTAATTTCCAAAGGCATTCTGAAGACATTTGAAACACTCACACAGCACAAGTTTATCCGGCAAACTGCCCGGCCAAGATCTGATATTAGCAAGCGCTTCACCAGCAAGTCCAAGCGTTTTTGTTCACAAGCTTCCTCGGAAAGAGAGCAAACCACAGCCACCATTCCAGGAAGCTGCCTTCGCGAGGAGGGATGGAAACAAAGCAGGGGGAAAGGGACGGTCCTCGCATTGTCTGACATTTTGTGGTCGTGGCGTAACCAGACGGGCAATTCCCGTGAGAGAAGTCTACAAAGACATACTGGCAGGGTAATCCTAATTAAAAGAGAAAAATCCTAATGTACGGTCGCCACATTTAGCCTCACCAGGACAAAAGCACGACCAAGATTTGTAGGACTAAAAACAATTGTGCTAGCCAAGGCTGATGCATCTTAAATCTTTGCGCTCACAGAGGGTAGAGTCTAACACTCTTTGTAAACCTTTGTCTTCTCCTCACACCAGTAACCACACATCTGAGATCCCCAAGTCTTCAATCATTTTTTAAATTCCCGACTGTCTGTAGTTCCTAAAACCCCAAGTAAACACTGTCTCTTGGCTTGCCCATTTGCAAGAGAAAGTAGCAGCTTTTGTTGATGAGCGATAAACTTTGTCAATACAAGGGCAGGGGAAGAATGGACCAAACGCATTGCAGGGCCTTCAGCTAAGATGCAGAAGTAATCGCAGCTGACAAGCATTAATATGCTAAACTTAGCAACCTCCTGTTTAATCAAGTTTTATCAAAACTGCCATCGTTTTGCACATCTCGAAGAACTGGGTACGTTTCTGGGATACTTGAAGGATCAGTGTAACATAGATCTAAAAATGTTGAAATTAAATGAAATCAGTTCTAACTCCACTTCCATGGATTTTCTGTAGTGCGTTTTCCCCGCTTGCATCTCAGCTTGATTTTTTAGCTATTATTATATTGTTGTAATGAAAAGATTAACTTTTCCATTAACCACAAGTAAATATATTTTAACACTTCAAACTGATGAATCTGAGGCACAAATCACTCCAGCTCTGCCAGCCTGGTAAAGTCATTCAGCCTCAGCAACAAAAGGTTTTAATCAGATAGCCAAAACTTTTGTCCATCAGATTGAGATTGGTCCTGAAATGTAAGACAGACTTTGCTCTTTCCCCCCCTCGCAGAGCCAAAAGCACAGAAAGCCTGAAAATTAAAACCTGCTGCATTATTCTGCAACATGGTACAAAACGAAATAAAAAGCCAAATGTCTCTTTGCATTCCCCTCCTCATCAAGCTGGATTATTTTTTTAAAAAATAGCAATGTAGTCGCAACTCAGCCTACATCTCCAAAAGCTAAACAATTATGCCACAATAGGGGTATTTTGTTCGCTCAGAAAAAATCGTCTAATGAAAAACTATGTTGGTGGTTGAATCCGTTTCCTTTAGGAGGAGTTGGCTGTAATCGCAGTGGGACTTGTGGTTTCAGCTATTCATACTGCTCATAGCAGTTTCTGTTTTTTCTCAAAGCAATGTAACCCAGCAACACAGAAAAAGCTGTGATTAACTTCTTCTGAGATACAAGATGTCACAGCAATGCAAGTCGCCTCTTCGCTGAAGAGAATCGTAAATCTCAATTGCTCTGCCTTTACTGCACAGTCATCTCGCATCCCGGACAGAGTCTGAAGGGGAAGTTACAAGGCACTGACATTTTTTCTTCTACTCCAGCACAAGCTGACCGAGAGATCGTCCAGAGACCAGAGATCGTCCTTCACAGCTGCATCACTGGGAGCCTAATCCATAGCTCTGGTTCCTCGCCAACCACAAGAGAGCTTTAAAATTAACAAGCATTATATTAGCTGACATAACCTAATGAATAGCTATCAATTGTCTACAAACAGAAAGCCTGTCCTTTTATTTCCGTGCAAGCATACATATGCTGTGAAATGAAACTCACAGGGAACGTCTGTGCATCGAAATCTTAAATAAACTATAACCTCTTTAAAATAAAGTACTAGAAGCTGGTGTAAATCCCAATAAATTCAAAGAAGTCTAAGAGAATAAAAAGAATAATATTAAGGAAAAAAAAAAAAAAGAGGAAAAAAAACTTTTCCCACTGAGATCATCTTTCCAAAGCAGAGAAGCTGCTCACAGAAGTGAACTTCCTGAGGCTCGGCTGGGCACGTGGCGATGCGAGGATCCCATCACCCACCCGGCGATGCTGCAGAGGACTCATCTGAGAGCTGAAGGGCAGCCAGCATGTCCAGACCCAAGCAGCTGCGCCAATTTTAGGACTAACTCATGGCAGCGTGACAAACGTCGGAGCTTCTGCAAGAGCAGGCGTGCAGCAGCCGGCCACGCGCCCGAGCGGGACCGCAGCTCCGCGGCCACATCGCTGAGCTGTGCACAGTGCGCTGGGATGAGCACTGCCTTCCTCCAGCCAATGCTTAGCTAATGAATGCTCCGATGCAGTCATTTTTTTATACTCTGGAAGACTGTTTTGTTGGTTTTTTTTTCTTTAAATGGCAGGTTCTGTTATCTCCCGTGAATTTTAAAATTGGCCTTTCGGCTCTTCCATTAATACCAGTTCGCCACGTCAGAGATAAACTCCGAGCGACATGAAGAAGCCATACTTTCAGCTCAGGGCAGCTCTCTGACAAGGCACTTGACATGGCCTCTTTGCATGTCTCTGGGCAATTTTTTCCCTCTTGCTGCAGTCTTGAATTTGAGGTTTTCAAACTGCTCTCCATCAGCAGTCGTTTATTATTACTCCGTCCCACAATGTCATTTCCCAAGCACCCAGGTGCCACAGAAATGAGAAAGAAGTAGGCCATTCCCTGCTAACATCAGCTATGAAACATCCTGAAAAAACCTGTGAAGGTTAAGCAGATGGGCACAAGTTGAAAGCAAAGCAATCCTGGGGGTGAAAAGCACAACTTTGGGTTTTGCAAAGGCGATCTTTTCGTTTCTTTAAATAAAAATAGATGGGAAGCCAAGAATAAACTTATCACAACCAGAGTAACACCGAAGAAAAATCTCTACCATCAAGACTACAATCCACTGCTTGCCTGCTGCATCTGCACAGAGAGGGGTCTGGTTCCTGACCAGGACTCACAGCACTTGTGCCTGTAACTCTTCACGTTTACCCCTTCCCTCCACTTCCCAGCACAGCAGCACAACCTGCCCCTGCTGAAATGATGCCAGCTGAGAAGAAAAAAACAAACTCAAAGCAGGCAGCTCCACAGAGTCCTATGACATGTGGGAACAGAGCATCTCCATCCATCCGTGCTCCCCTGCTTAGGGAGCGATCCTTCAGGACCCAGTGATCAGCTCTTAATGACTAGTTTTGTTACTTACAGGCCCCACAATGAAACAGGGGGTGGCTGAGGTTGCCATGCTGTGGTAATAATCAAATATAAGGGGATTAGAATCATTAAAAGCTAATCAGGGTAGAATTATATATTTTTAATTAGCAGCTGCTGTGCGGTTAAAGCGCTTGAATCCCCCAGCTGCTTGCTGGTAAACGCAACCAACACAACGCTATTTGAAGTGCAAAATACATACTTTTACATGGAAAATATATTAAGGAAATTAAAAAATTGCTTTAAAAATACTATATGTTGTAAAACCTCATTATAGATCATTCTTTTTGCTTTTCAGCATTGGAAAGATTTTTTTTAAGGCCATAAATTCTCGTATTTAATCTTATACTGAATACGGGCCCAATATAAAAAGGGAATCATTTACAATACATTGTGTATATTGTTTCTTCAAACCACAAAGTAGTTGCCCGTAAATCCTCCAGAATTTGGTATAAACATATAGTGTTTGTCTACTCATTGTAAGTCTAGAAAAGGACATATTTCTGCAGAGCCTTAAGAGGTATTCACTTCATGAATAATAGAGACTGAATAAAACTTGTCATTTGGATTTTCTTGTAACAACACACTTTAATCCAAGATTCCCAAGCACAGAAACAGATCTCTGTGGTTTCTGTAACCACCCCTGCCCATCCCACTGTATTTTTAAATTATCTTTAGTTGCATTTTAGCTGACAACCTTTCTACACTATCACAGAGAGACTCCACCAGGCACCATTCTCCAAAGACATTGCTTTGTTTAAAAACAAAGCGAACCCAACAGCCAGTTCATCTGAAAAAAGCTGGTTTTGTTCAGGGCATTCAGCTCCAGGGAGGCTGATCAAGAGCACGCAGATGCTTGCCAAGAAGAGTTGCTCTCTTAGCACCTAAATCTGGCAGAAGTCTACTAAAAAAAAGCCCAAACAGCAAAGCAGTCGGTCTCGTCTTTGAACAAGTTCTTCAAGTTTCCAGTGTTAGACCAGCCTCCTTCTTCCCCAGTTCAAGAGCACTGTGACATTTTGCTCTAATACAGGGCAGGAGCAGAGCTGCACCTGAGCACAGACAAGCCCCTCATTTCCAGCATCTCCCAGCTCCGTTAACCGTCCCTTCCGCTAACAAAAATGCCAAACACGACGTGCTGGTGGGAATCTGCTGCTGAGCCTTCCCACTCACCTTTAAGTCATGGTATCAGAAGGCACATTCACACAGAACTGAGAAGACTCACAAGATTACATGATATCATTGCATGTCAACAAGTTTTTTGCCCTCTGCATCACCCCATTTTGACCAGACCGCATCAGCTGTCCCCTAGACACACTGCCTGGGACACAGAGACTTTCTCCAAGGTTGTAGCAGCTCCCCAGCTCACAGCTACGGAAAACTAGTCTTAGGGGATGAACAGACACAATTAGGCTCCAAAGCAACTTCTTGAGGGTACATCTTGGGGTGTGCCTGCAAGGTTCAGAGAGGGCTGAGCAGCTAGCTTCAACTCCATGTCCCATCCACACGGCCAGGAGGGCTCAGACGACCACGTTGACCAGGTGATGAGCACATCTCCAAGCCGAGGCAGCCCAGCTCTGGAAGGCTTGTTTCTGGGTCCAGCACCACCCCATCCCATCTTGACCAGGTCCTGCAAGCAATGCTCCACATGGATCAGGCCACCCGCTGCTCCCTGGGCCTCATCTTGCATGGGAAGGGGGGCACCTCCCAGCCTCCATGGCCTCTGAGCAATGTAACTGCTCCAGCACATCTCTCACTGGGGATCAGGTACAGATTCTGCCACTACAGAAGGCAAATATCCTCAGATTCAGCAATTTCTGGTAAACTATTTCCTCTGAAGTCCGCACAATACGATTTCTTGGCTGTTAACATAAACTGTTCCCTCAAAGAGTTTTCGAGTCCTGAATAACATCCTCTGCCAACTCGGGAGACTTTGACTAACTATGAGGAAAAGACAACTCAGAAAAGCCAAGAACTATTATTTGACTTCAAGACCAAATACTCCTTTGTTGACTCACACTAATAGAGCCAGCCCTGGAAAAAAAACAGGCCTCCTCCTCGGGTAAATCATCCAGCCTCGCAGATGGGTGTTGCCGTCAAGCCAGCCCTCATCACCACCACCCAAAGCCCTGGGAGGGCTCTTAGTGAACTGCCTTCAGACAAGGGTTACCAGTGATGGAAACAGCACAGGAGACACTACTTACTTTCTACTCTTCCCTCTCAAAAACACAAGTTAGCCTCAGAGCAAGTGCAAAACATATTCAGGAGAGGAGGAGCTGACAAAGACAGCTATTACACCCAACATATTAGCATCACAAATGTGGCGCTTTCAAGTCACAAGAACAGATCCACCACCTCTGACAAGAGGAGATGTGCAGTGGAATCAAAGACTTCCGCCGAGCTGAGACGCTGAGCTGAACCCAGGCAGGCAAATAGCAGGCGAAATTAATTGCCTGTAGCATGACACAGCTGCAAAATCCTAGAGGTTTTGACTGCTTCGCAGCATCTTTCTTTCAACTCTACCCCATGCTGGGACTTTAATCTGCAGGGCTATAATGGTACTATCAGCAATGTTAGAGGCGAGACTAAAAATAAACATGGGACAAGAAAAATGCAGAGCTCCTCCTCCCTGCTGGATCTGGAGGGAATTTCCTGAGTCAGTCTGACTGCTCTATCCCTTGTTTACTTGTTACTAAGTATGAATTTTCACAGCAGCGTGTGTGGTTTTCACTGAATTTTCGAAGTTAAAGCCAACAGGACTCTAATGTCATAACAAAGCTAAACATCACTAACCCCGTCTGGAGGGTTGGGATCCTCGCTGCTTCCTTGCCCAGGCTGCACGCTGCATTTCCAGTCAAATATGGAAGTGTTTGGGGCAAATACAGTCCACTGGGTCACGGGATGAAGGACACCAGCTCCCAGTGACCTGCAACGTGTCCACCACCTGGGATACCCTATCAGACCCATTAGGTGTGCCTACCCCAGACAAGGAAGGCATCACACCGTGTTCAGAAGAGCTGGAAGGTCTGTCCTTCTGCACAGCACCTCTGCAGAGGTGCTCCCAACTGCTCAGCGCCATTTCAGGAAGGAAGAGTCAGCTCCTCTCCCTCTGGCACCCACAGAGCACACAGCAGCCGCCACAATTGACTTCAGAGCTATATAAAAAGTTGGCAAAAAGATTTGTTTATGAAGAGCTAAAAATTAAGTCTGACTTTAAAATAGTGCAGCCACCAGTAACGGCTCGGAGGGTCACATTCTTCTTCCATCTCAGCCTCCTCCCCTCTGGGACCTCTGCTTTGCCGAGAAGCTTTCCCAAAGCAATCTGCAAACCAGGCAGAAAACCCCACCGAGGGAAGAGGGGAGCAGCACGCCCCCGAAGAGCTGAAGGAGCAGGCTCACACATGGATGCCCAGCATTTCACAGAGGACTTGCCATTTGTTCAGGAACAACGCTGCAGCAGAGTCCATTCCTATTTGCAGCAACTTGTTACGTTAGATAATGCGGTATTTCATAAAAATTTTAGGAAGTGATTGCAGGCTCCTTTGTGCTCTCAAACTAAAATGCACACCTTTTCCATTTCATGACATGCAGCACTCTCTGTACCCTCGTTCACCTTCCCTAGCCCCTGTGCATACACAGGAGGAAAATACAAGATTTCAGCTTTGCAAACCTCCAGCCTAAACCAACATCCTGTAAAACTATGAGTTAAATGCAGGAGCACTTCACTTCCAAACCGCAAAGGCTGTAATAAGTGTGGGTTTTAATTGGCTGGTACAGCAGCTACGCAGCCAGAATCACAAACCGGCAATGAAATCAGCTCTTCTGCACTGCCGATTGCTAAACTTTTGCCCTTGTCCACAATGTGTTGTGTCACAGAACTACTTCAGTACCCATGGAAAGAATTAAGAAAGCACTTAAGAAAAATAAAGTGTTAGCCCCAAGCTAGCCAGCTGGCATTGCACCTTACATTTCTTCCCCAAAAGTTTCTAGTTGTTCAGGGATCTATCCCTGCCCCTACAGAGAAGAATTTCCACCATGCAGTATACAACATTCTCCGTAATAAACTTCTAGATCTTATGTATAATTTAAAATCTGACCCTTTAGAGCTACTGATTTCAAAAGGCTTTGTACGTACTTAAAAATCTCATTATCTAGAATTAGAAATGAGATTCTTTGAAAAAAATTAGTCCCAAGTGAAAGAAGCAGTCTCTATCAAGCAACTACTGCAGGTTTTGAGGCTTCATTTATTTAACACAGCTTTCACAGTTATTCACATGCATGTCCAACTTCTGCTTTATGGGGTTACAAAGCACACAGCAAGCTCTGTGATAGCTTGCATCTAACTTCAGAATATTTGAAGAAAAGCTAGATGAGTAAGGAACAAGACTTTACAGCAAAGCCTTCCTTTTATCTGGCGCAAAAAGCTTTGAATCTCATAAAGCAGCTGTAGTAAACTTTAAAGCCACGGTATTTCACAGAGTTAGCAGGGATGCACTGCTACTACTTGCTGAGGTTAATGGAAGGTTTACAGTTTACTTCCTCGCTCTCCTTAAAACCATCTTGTTCCTGAGTGAAGAAACACACACCAGGTAGAGCAAAAATAAATGACAAAAAAAATGAAATCACAACAAGAACTTAAAGTACACATCTTGTAATTCGAAAAGCTGGCTGACCTACGTAAAAGCAGCACACTTAAAAAAAATGAGGCAGTATCCTCGTCCAGGCAGATGAGGAATTGCTGCTATCGGCCTCTCCTCTTGTGAAATCCTGGACGCCAGGCGCAGCCCTCGCGAGACGGCTTCTGTCTTGGCTGAGCCGGGGCTCAGCCCGGAGCCACGCGGTGCCAGTGGGAGTGCAGCACTCAAGACGAAACGCAGAGCACAACGCGAGCACCTCGGTTAGCTCACTTGTCAGCCACAGGCGTATATCCTGCTTTTACCTGCACAACTTCATTTTAAACCGGGTCTTGTCCCCAGGGCTCCATAATAAAGAAGTTGCTCATACAGCGCATCAAGAGTCAGAAGCTTTGGACGTGTCAGGGCAAACCCCACCAAAAGTAACTTGGTCTCATACAGAGATTTTACGCTTGCTTACACGGCACTAGAAAGAGGTGCAGGAAGGCAGGCTGCACAGACTCCCGATCCCAGTGATATTAAATGTTGCTTTTTTGAGGCTGGAAGGAGGTTCTGGGAAGGAAGGCAAATCAGAAATGGCATCTTTGGAAGGGGGACAATGCAAGAGCTACGCCCTGGCGGCTCCAAAAGCACCTCTCTCTCCACAGAAGAACAGGTTTTGGTGTTACTCAGTATTTAAGTTTTGCAACAGCTCTTATTCCAGTTAAAGTTTCATGAGTATCCATTAAATTTCAATGCCCTGTGCTTTGCCACGTCCATCCCCTTTCCCAGCTGTTTTACCCTATTACTAAAACTACCACTAACCAGGTACCTACAGCAGCCTTATTTTAAGGGCATTTACTCCTGCATTTTGGTGCGTGCTCTTGTCCTGAATTATTAAAACAAACGCAGGGAGCTCACTTCGCTCTATGCAAGTAACAAGGCAGTTCATTAACACACCGCCAGTGGAATATTAACTCCAGTGTTTTGCTGGGAAAAGACTGGAGCGCAGGAAAGAAAAATGGTTGTCAGAGTAAATGGGGCACTGTTATTAAAGAAATGGGTTAATTATCAACCACAGGCATGAGACTGTGGGAACACAGCAGCAATCTGGACTGGCTTGTTACAATTCTAGGTGTTGGACGAGCAGAAAGTGACCCAAATGTGTTGCAAGAAGAAAGCAGCTGGTTTTGTAACAGGTATCTGCGGGGGATTTGGGGTGCACTGCTTTTATTAGCCAGGGGTGCAAGAGCCAGCGAGACGGGTTTAAGAGCCACTACAGAAATATTTTATGGCTGGTACCAGGGAGCTTTGCAGGATTCAGAAATGAATCAGACATTTCTTCCCATAGCAAGGATAGCCAAAGGCACAATCTGATATTCAAAAAAAAAAGAAAAAAAAAATAGAACAAAAAAGAAAGAAAAGAAACAACACCATGAACAAGCAGTGTACAGCCTCCATGCTTCTGGGCATAAACTGCCCCTGTCTACAACAGACCAGGATCATCTTCCAGGGATGCTTTTCTAACCAGGGGGTGCCGGTTTCTAATGCTCCCTCCTAAAATATGTTGTATTAGCCAGAATCTGCAGCAGGAAACCGACCGAAAGGGCCGCTCACCTCACTGCGCAGTGACGCATCCTACAGCAAAGAAAGCAGCAGCATTCCGGCACCGAGTTAATTTCCTGAGCCAACACACCAGGAGAAAAACAAAGCCAAGACTCAGAAGGAAAAAAAAAAAAAAAAAAAAAAAGAGCAAAACATGCAGAAAAAAAAAAAAAGTAGCAAAAAACACAGCAAAGTCAATAGCTGCTAAAAAGTCAGTATCACATCAGCTCAAACTGACCAAAACTGATGGGCTCATAACAGACTGAAAGAAAAAAGAAAAGATTATTACAAGAAAAGTGGGTATAAATAGCAGTGCCAGGATGTGACATGCCTCCCAGTTACAGAAAAGGCATCTGGATTGTCCTCACATCGCCTCTTGACCGCTGCCTAACTCTGCAAGCATCCCTCTTGAGCAACAGGGTTTTCTCAAGCCGAGCAATGGGGTAACGCTGACTTCTCTTCACCCGATGCCACCTGGGGCAAAGAACCTCCCGGCCGGCAGGGATGGTTTGTTCCCTCGGCTTCAGCAGCTGGGGCACAGCCCAGAGCCACGCCAGGAGCATGCCAGCAGCAACCTGGTTGCAGCCAAATTAATTGCAAGTTAATACGATGGTGCAACTCATTCCGGGTGAAGTGAAGAGCATACGGAGCCCCAAATCAGCCCGGTGAGGCTCCAGAAATACCATTTCCACTTTATTTTTGGAGCCTGCCACTTGGTCAGCTGAGGAGCCCTGCTTCTGTTCTGCCACGCAGCCAAGGCTGGGTAACACATCCCCACTGGCTACACAGCACGCAGCTCTGGGCAAAGTCAGCCAAGCACACTGGATGGCTCAAAATCTCTCTTTTCTTTAAAATAAGAGAAAAAAGACTTTTCAATTGAGCGAGTTGCACTTCTACAGCAGCTACAGCCAGCTCTGTGGCTCTGTGTATGGTATCTGCCCAAGCGCATCCTTCTGGGAAAGCGGCAGCAAAGGGAAGTAAGTGGAAACGTTTAAGCAAAAGCTCTTTTGTCATCTTGTGAAGCGTTAACACTGCTCAGTGCTTCGCTGTTCTACAGGACACCACAGCAGCCTGGACGTGGACACGAGCTTCCCAGCCTGCGTTACAGATTTCGTAAGGCTCAGCACAGCGCTGCTGAAAAGCGAGAACCTCGCAGCGATCCTCCTCCGCCTTCCCCGTGGTCCCCAGCGCCTGAGCCGGGGAGATAGTTGACTTTTCATGTCTAAGCTCAGGCACTGGAAAAAAAAAAAAAAAAATCCCCATCCAATGGGAAGTTGAGGAAAACAAACCCGAGCAGCTGCGTGTGAAAATTACATGAAGGCAAAAACCACTAAGTGTAAGCCTTAGGACAGAGAAACATTCAGTCAAGTGCACAAATGCCTTCCACGTGTTCGGGATGGAAAGAAGCTGAATTTTTTAAAGACTAACATGGAAACTGCTTTAAGCAATTTGTCATTTTCAATAGAGCTTCTGCAGCAAAAGAGAGATTTAGACAAGTTAAACAACTTCCTACTGGAGCGGCTGCATGCAATGCTTAAACTGCTTCTTTCAGCCTTCTTATAAAGGGAATATTTATAATGTTGCCATTCAGGAAGACTTTGGAACATCACCGCCATTTGATTTTACTTGCTAAGAGGAAATGCAGGGCTGAGAGCAGGAGAAAACACCAAAAATCCCACTCTGGAATTTTTTTCTGAACTTTGTTTCAGGCAGCCTGGTGTGTGGGTACCAATAAGGGGGAATACTTCACCTATACTTTAAAATGGGGGAAAATTGGGATATTTTCTGTAACAGTGGCAACTTTAACCTCACCTGGTATCACCTGGCAAACATGCAAGATACAATCTGAAGGAGAGCTCAGTTTGAGAGCATTCCTATGCTCAGCTTGGACTAGGGACATTTTTTTATGGCAAAACATCCTCCGAATGCAATCCGCTGCAAGCACAGCAATGCTAAGGTCTCTTCTGCATTAGGGACTTTGAGGAATTGCACACACACAAGGAATATTCCTCGCTGCTTCTGCTGCTGGTCCAGACACCCCAGCACACACGGAGGAGGGGAGGTTGTGCAGGCAGCAGCGAGGCTGGTTCGTCGGAGGTAACACGAGTTACTGTACCCAGCATCTCCTGACAAGGGCTCGCAGCACGGGGCGGATGAAACCTTCCCTGCCAATTCGATTGCGCTGTGGAAAAAACACTTGTACTCGCAGCCGGGGGCAAGATCCCATCAGGGCAGCGGCCACGAGGGCAGACACTGTGCTGAATGAAAGAACAGTAAAATAAAATAAGAGGATAACCAGGATGAGCCAGCACAGGAGCCAAGGCTTCTTGGCTTCCTCCCGTGTCCTTGGGGCAGAGCGAGCAGCGCGCAGCATCCACGATTGTCACAGCGGTCACAGCGTTCAGCAGACCACAAGCACGGTGCTGGGTCACAGCTAGGGTGCGAGGGCACCTCCAGCAGCCCCAAATCCAGCTCGTGCTCCAGGTTTGGGGACGTGCTCTAAGGGCCACACGGAGCCAGGTACCAGCTCCACGAACCCAGCGCGCAGTGGGGTTTGGTTAACTCACTGCAACCTCTGAACGTCAGCGAGCTCTCCAAGACTGTGACAACTTGCCCGGCTTTTATGCAAACTGCAATTTCCACACTGGTTTAGACAAGCCTCGGCACCGCTTGTAGCATCTTTTGCAGGCAGCCTGAAGAAGCCCTCTGTGATGCACGGTGTTAGCACACGCTTAGGTGCAAGCGCCCTCCTTCTCACCGGGGCTTTGCTCGTGTGGAGCAGCTTCAGCAGATCCAAAGTCACCCCCTAACTGCTCACCAGTCCACGACGTGACCGAGATAGCCTAGCCCAGATCAGAACTAAATAAAAAAAGACTGCAGTTAGCTCCTGGAAAAACTGATACGTGTGGAAGTAATCGCTGGAAAACTGGCAGCAGAAAGCGAAGCGAAATGCAAAAGCCACCCTGGCCAGTCCATAGGTCATCTCCTCTGCAGATAAAATCTCAGTTTTGAAATGCTTTGTGACCGCACAGCAACCCGGGGGGGCAGGCTGGATTTTCCCTGGGAGCAGCCCAGAGCCAGGCACGGCGGTGATGGGGAGCTGAGATCGGGGGGGCCGTGGCCTTGCTGCTGGCATCCCGGCCAGGTGCTTTGTGCTTCTTCCAAATCACTTTGAGACCTTACAGACCTCCCTCTCCTGCTCCTCCTGTCCTGCATACAGGCAGGGACAAATCCCACAGGTTTATGCACTGCCTGGCCACAAGGCCCCAGCTTCCCCAGGCTTGTCAGATTCCCGTCATTTACCCCAGCCTTTGGCCCTTCTCCCACCCTCCCGAAACCAATCACCACCGGTTAAAGTATAACTTCCACCTGCCTTTGGAAGGAGGGAAGCCAGCGCAACTTTACTGCCTTTAAAGGGCTGCCAGCAGGGCGAAACCTTCCCCAGATAAGGTGGAGAGGAGTGCTCAGGTTCGCCCTCCCGAAATGACTCACGGACAGCAGCCAAAGGTCACGGCAGCTGCCCCAAAGTGCCTGCCAGGGAGCTGTCCTGTCCCACCGGGGTCGTACAAGCAAAGGGGTTTGCACAGACGCCACATTCCTACAGGGGACTCGTTCAAGCAGCACTGATGGTTTCTCCAGGGGAACAGCACTTAAAGGGTTTTGAACAGGGCCGGAGGCTGCTCGTGCATCCCATGCAGGAACACGCAGGGGAACTGCTCGGGGTCATTATGGGCTGTTCTCACACTGCCCCTTTTCAGCTTCCCCACAGCCGTTCCACCAACTAATTTTGCCATTTATTGTGACTTTCACAGCACTGGCTGTTTGACAGCTGGAGCTGCCGGAGTCATGGGGTGAGTTTCCACTGAAAAGGAAAAAAAGAAAAAAAAAAAATAGAGAAAAGCTTCCAGAACTCCTTCCCGAAGCAGCATTCGACAATCAGAACGCTAAAGTGCAAAAATTAAATGTATCTACATAAACCCACGCCGGTCACATGCCCGAGGAGCCTCACCCAAGAATTCTAACTATTTCGATAGGTGATGCACACAGCTTCTGCAGGCTCCTCCTCCCTGCCTGGGTGCTGAGACAGAAATTTCCTCCGTACGTAACCTTCTGGGAAGCCAACCCTTGGACCAGCTCAGCACCGCTGTGCTCAGTGCCCTGCCTGGCTTTTGCCCCGTGCAGTGATAAAAGCTGGCAGCCCCACGAAGGATTCATGCAGGCGATGCTGTAAGTTCAGGCAGAAATACCTCCGCGGGAGTTTAGGTCAGCGATCGATGTTCTCAGCCAGTCAGTACTTCTTCATTTTCCAAAAAAAATGGGGAATACAGCTACGGTGAGCATAGCATCATATTCTCCGGCTCGGATCTCGCTTTGGAAATGGTCTGAGTGACATCAGGAGCCCGGAGCGCACACAGACCACGCAGAGCTGACAAACTGCATGCCACTGCTCGGCACCTCTGCTATTTGCACTTACAACCAACGCACAGAATTTGCTGGGATATGGGCAGAAGGTAACTTAACCAAAAGGAAAAAACAAAGCCAACCCCCAATAAGCAAACAGCTTCTTATGGACTTGAAAAAACACCCCAGCCTGCAGTCCTCGGAGTGCCCCGTGAGCGCGGCAGAGCCAGCGGGCTCCTCTCCACCACGGAGCCGAGCGAACTAAGACCACATCCTATATTAGTCACTCCATTGTTTAAGGAAAAATGCATCCCAGAGAAAGAGAAGGACGCAGCTCTTTGTTTTGTATGAAATTAATCCCTCTCTTGCCCCGAGGCCAGAAGGATGCCCGAGCAGCACTGCCAGCTGCTAAAGCCCCTCAGCAACACCACCGCTGGCCCTGCACAGGGGATGCTCCATGGGGAGAGACACCAACAGCCCCAAATCCAGCGGGGGCACAGGTCTCTCCCCACGCTCGCTGGATGCCAGCTCGCCCAGGCCACGCCATGCCACGCGTCCCCAGCTGTCCTCCAGCAGCAGCCCCGAGCAGCACGAGTTATTTCAGACACAGCATCCTCACCGGGTATTCCACTAGATTATACACTGACGCAGGCATTTAGGGTGACCAGAACAAGACGTTTGTCCAAACTGCCCAGGGACAGTGCTCTGTAATGAGCTGGAAACAGCCACGCGCCTGTCCGGCCCTGCACAAAGCATCCCTGCCTCTGCTCTTGAGGGACAGGCTTGCTGCTCACAGCAGATCCCCTTCCCTTCCTCATCTCCCGGTTTCAGGCAGGAGACAGCCTCAGCATCGGTGACACATCCAGCAGCAAGCAGGGAAGGCTCTGCTGATCCCAACACTTCCAGCACCCTTCACCCCCCACTGCCCAGTGCTCTGCCTTTCCTCCAGCCACCCTCTGCCTCCAGCAAAGCCCCACTGGGCTGTTCCTCTGCAAGCCTGAGCCCCAGGAGCTCCCTCCTGTAACCCTGATGCTTGAATTGCCAACTAAAAGTCGTGCATGCACCTTTGGGAAAGGAGGGACACGGCTGCTCTTTGCAAATCCCCTGCTATTTATAAGAGAGTTTTTCTCACGGTTATTCCGCAGCCCAGGTCCTCGCCTCCCCAGTTTAACCTGTTTGGAGTTACCTTACCCCCCTTTCACTTACGCATCCAAGTAAATAAATATATAAATACAACCAAGACATCCGTGTCTGTCATCAGTTTGGGCTAATGCCCACTTAGTGCAGGATCCGCACCATGGGAATACGAGAAGTTTCTCATTAAAGTTTTTTTTCTGAGAGCACGGTATCTGCATGGCTTTGTTTGTGTTAAGGGAGTGGCTGGATTTTCGGCAGCCTCTTTTTCAAAGGCTTTTTGTTAACAACTAAATGAAAAACCCCAGAGTTGAGGTTTTCCCCTTAAAAAAAGCCACTGTGATTAGGGATATGAAGAAAGAGAAGCCGGCCTCTCTCTTCCCAACCTAATTGTACCAAGGCTTTCGGGTTCCAAAATTACAGATGTATAATCCAAGACAACCAACTCTTTCGTCAAGGATTAGCAAAACCATGTAAAGCTGATTCCTCACTCAAATGCCTTGCAATTGTAAGTGCATCTGTTCCACAACAGCTTTCTTGTTTGTTTTTTTTTGTTTGTTTGTTTTATTTTTTGTTCTGTTTCCCTTTCGAAGACAGGACACTTAACGTTGCTTTCGCACCACGTAACGAGTGATGTTGTTTAGTCTAATAAAGGCCGCTTAATGAAAACCAACAAATATTTTTACGTTTCTTTCTTTTAAGTTATGGGACAAGCCTCTGAAATATAAAAACAGGAACTGTTCTCAGTCAAAAGCCAAGACTGTAAAAATGTAACCCAAAACATCAGGACCTGAAAAAAAAAACAAAAAAAAAAAACCAACTATTTTGTTTCTGAAAGGTTTACTAGGGGCAGTTAAAAACATATATGAAGGCTTAAAGAAGCTTACTAACACAAAACAGTCCAGCACAAGTGATGCCAAAGCCAGCAGCAGGGACTAGCAGAGAACAGTGCCATCATTCCAGCAGAGCAGCTCTGGAAAGCACTGCCAACGTCAGAGGAGGATGGATGGAAGGTCTGACCTTTGGAAAATGAAAGGTGGATCTGGACAAAAACAGCCCCGCCACCCCGAGCCACGCTGCTCCGACAGGGCCAAGAAGGATGCTGGCCCACCTAGCTGGTCTGGAAGGAAAAGTGAAAAGAAAAGGGAAAAAAAAAAATAATCCAAGGCTGCCAGCATACCAGCCCAGGGTAAAGGCTGCCAAGCTGCTCTGGAAATAGGCAGCCTCTGCCATGGTTCTCCATCAAATCAGCAGAAAACAAATTCTGGCCAATAGCCCAGGCTCAGGTTTGTTGCCCAACAGCAGATCCTCGCAGAGAAGCCCAGACTGAAACCGGGGCACATATTTCATACAGGGACCTCCAGACGGAGAGAGAAGCCTCAACGAGGGGCACAGCTCGCCGCAAGCAGTGGTGCAAGCCCTAAGCACGGTGAGAAAGCAAAATATTCAGCGTCAAGAGACAAAGGGAATGATGATAGCAGTGAAAATGGTGTTTTCCAGGAGCTGCTCCTGCACTCAGCAGTGCTGTCGCTCAGCGCCGAGACGCTGCTGCCACCGTCCCACACACGGTGCCTCTGGTGACAGCGGGAAACTTCATCCAGCACAGCAAGGGTGATAATGCTCAGTTTCTAGAAGACTTATTTTTTTAAGCTAGAGAAAAATCCTGCAGAAATACAGACCCAGAGGATCCTGGATTTTGCTGCTCCTGGAGCTGGTACCGGAGCGGGAGGGTGCTCGGGTATGAGGGCTGGTGCTCAGCCCGGTCTGTCTGATCCCAGCGATGAGATTGCTTCTACAAATTCATGGCACCTGTGCACACAGAACCACTATTCCATGCTTTTCATCACAAAATTTAAGTCGCTTGAAGCCCACGCAGATCAAAAACCTGCATGCTTTGATTTATGGAGTTCCAACTGAAGTAAGAGATCGTGGAGAGAAAAAAGAAGGAAAAAAAAAAAAGCTGAAATAACTAACAACTATAGCATATGTCCTGAGTAAAGAATGCAAATAAGAAACTTAGTCAAATTAAAGAAACAAAACAAAACACACACACATCAATAGAAGTCCTAAGGATGCCACCGCTGCCCATGCTCAGACACTGCTAATTCAGTAGAAAATGCCCGAGGCAGCAGCATCTTCTCAGCTTCCTTCAAACTGTGCAATGCTGAAACATGCCAAATGAGGGACTTGTTGGCCCAGATCACCCATTCTGCACAGCCACAAAAACGCTGCTCAGAAGATTTTTACAACTTCGTGTCGCTGCCTTTGGTAACCGTCTCCCTGCGTGCGCACCCACCGTGAAGAAGCAGGATATTTCTCAGGCATCAGAGAGACAGAAATGGTCGAAGATTCATGAACAATCACAGCCTGGACCAGAAAAAGATGACTCCCAGAAAAATGAAACACGTTTTGCTCTTGATGGTTGGGCCTTCAAACCTGCTAAGAGGTTAATTTCACATTTCCAACACGGCACACAGAAGGGGAATCTTAAACCTCGCAACAGCAGCTCAATAATTCACTCATGCAGAAGTTGTAACTGTCTTAGAAAATACACTGAAACAGCGCACAGGATGGTGTTAACATCTTATTTTGCAATCCTGTTGAAAGACTGCTCGTAATGAGACTTTAATTGTGATTTAATTGTGCTGTGATCTGACTGGCCATAAAGAGGGAGCCCGGAGTCCCATCACAATGGGTGGAAGGATTAACCTTACTGAGGAAAACATAATCCCGTTTCATGCCATTAAAAGGCTTGTATTAATTCCTGAGCATTTTTATGGTACAGGGACATGGCAGCTCGGCTCCACCGCCCATCCCGCAGCTCTGTGGAGGACAGGCACCTAAATCCTGACAAGTACCAGACTGTAAACACAGGCAGGGCGACGATAAGGTCTTCCTACCAGCACTATTTCAATGGGCAGACATACACGTTTCGTGACTGTTAAACGAAATAGCACTTTAAAGAGAGAAGATGACTGATTTGTAACAAAATATACGAGAAGCGATGCGAAAAAGAGATTCTGTCTTCTTTTATTTGACGTTTCGTTAGTGACTCGCCCTGCCTAGCGCTCATCCCAGAGGGTCACTGTCGAAAACAGGCCTTGTAAATCTAACACGCATGAACATCTCCAAATTTCTGGATGGCAAACCTTTCACTCCACTTCAAATCCACTTAAGGCCTCAAAGAATTTGGGTCAGCCGGAAAGAACGCTTACAGAATTCACCGTGCCAGCGAGCGGCACGCGGCTGCCCCACCAACAAAGGAGAATGCTTTTTGGAGCTCACACCTGATGCTGCAGAAACCAACTCCTGGGAGCGATGAGAGCTCACTGCATTTCTCCCCATCTCCCCCGGCAGCTTTTCCCTCGAGCAGAGGCAGTCAAATGCCCCAAACAGCCCGCACAGGCTCTGCTGCAGCTCACAGAGGTGCAGATGCAATGACGGGCACGGGCGCATCACAGAACCACAGAACTGGAGGGGTTGGAAGGGACCTCAAGAGATCAGCGGGTCCAACCCCAAGTGGTGTTGGACGTAGTGCGAGGTGCCCAGCGGTGCTGTGCTGCTTCCCAGAGTTGGCAAAAGTACTGGATGCACACAAAGTTACAGATGCACCAACCCTTTTTATGTTTTTCATGTTCTATATTTAAAAATAATAAATCAAAAGGAGTACACCACTCGTCTCACCAACCCTCTCTGGGAGGAAAAAAAAAAAAAAAAAAAAAGAAGGCCCAAAGACCAGCTCTTGGAAACTTTCTGGAAAAAGCAGGTTTTGTTCACGTTGGTCGATGAAGCTGATTTCAACACTCGACGCTTGGCTCCTGCAGCGAATGCCAGTCTGACACCAAAGTGCACAACCACTGCACTGAGCCTTACGATTGATCTCAGGGTCAAGTTAATGTTTGAAAAGAAACCAATGCAGCTGATAGCACACAGTAAACAGTGACTGTTTCTGTTTGGGATCACACCTGCCCGTTTGCCCTGAATGTGGATTTAAAAACCCAACCATGTAGCTCCTCTGTGCTGTGGGAGCTCCAAAATACCAGGGAAATTATTAATTGCATGAACTGATTGAAATATCTCATGGCTTCAAAGCAACTGGTTATTGAGGGCTTAGGATCCTGAAAGAGACTTTTCAAGGAAGCCAGGAGTTGAACAAAGAACTGAGAAACATTTTAAGTAAGTGTATGAAAACATGGGCTTTGACAGATCTCCTCACCAAGCATCTGGCTTGGGAGCATCTGGCACAGGTCATCGAACCAAAGAGTACAAAAATACAAGGACATAAGCTAAAACTTCTCTGAACGCGTCTGTGCTTCCTTCAGGAGACGAAAAGCCCAAATATCTTTCCTGAAATGAAACACGGTCGATCTGTGGTAGGCACGGCACGATGAAGTTCTGCTCTGTTCTGCCTGACTCTGCGAACCGGGACACATGAAAAAGAAACAGGGTGCCTGATTTAAAATACTGCCACTTCTTCCTGACATATCTCAGCGAGCTGTTTTGGATGATGTGAATTACATTCAAGGAAACCACAATGTTAGCAACGCAGCCGAGAAACCATCGTGTTAAGGCACTGCAACTCTTCCACGGGAACACGCTACCACGGCTCCTATAATCCAATCTATTAATTCCATACTCTCTGACCAAGCAATAATAAAATTGCATTTATTAACTCCACAGGAGTTAATTGCCAAATCCAGCAGAATTTAGGCACAGATGTAAGCTGGAAACAGTCATAAAAGCACCGCGTGTTAACGGAGGTTTCTTTCACACGTTTGACAGTTCTGTAAGTTACTAAGAGACATGACAGCAGGTTCTTCCTCTCTCTCCCCAAACCCAAGCAACTCTAGCAGTATATATTTTTTCTCAAATATAATACCAAAAAAGGGCACATATGGGGAAGAGAAAGGAAAAAGCTTTAAGTTCTCCATTTTTCCTCACTCTCACAGGGTAAGCGAAGGACCAAGAAATCCCACACGAGCAGTATTAAATGCAGTTATTCCAATTCATACACGTTCCCCATTTTTGTACTTTGTGGGAGCCCATTCAAAGTTACAACTCACAAAAGCAAAAGAAAATACTGGACGCGGACCTGTAAGTCTATAAACCTGACTTTTATGACAAAGCAAGTGCACGGCTTGTTCAACCTTTCTTTCACATCCCAGCCCCTTGCCATCCACTCAGCGCAAGGTCAGAACAGTTATTCTCTCTGTTCAGGCTGGCAGATGACTGACTCATTTCGAGTAAATTTCCTGTTTTTCCAGCCTTGTAAATGTCATACGGAATAGACCAGGCAATAAAACGTGTATGTTTCCAGGCTAGGATTGCCCTAACACTTCAGCACCGGCTGACCGGGTGCTAGGAACTGGGAAGAGGAGAATCAGAGCTAAACATATGTTTACAATTTCATCTTCACACTCCTTCGCTGTCTGCTCTATTGCCACACACCTCCTGTTGAATGACAGCCGCCATCCCCATAATGAGGTTTTTAATCAACGTAGAAGCAATGCATTTTAATTAAAGCCCTCTCCTTTCCTACGCATACACTCCTGATCCGCGAGGGAGTTCCCTGCTCTGTGCAGAGCAGCACACGGACGCCCAGCTCTCACCGAGGGAGGCACACGGAGAGGCTTTCAGACCACAGAAGTACTTAATGACTGAAAAAAGGGGGATTTCTGTGAAGGAAAGACGGAAAGAAAAGCAAACAGCCCTGCAGTAACCAGGCTTGGCTCGGGACGGGGGCGGCGCAAGGCTCAGGTGCCTGCCCTGGCTCCAGGCAGGGCTTTCAGCCTTTTCTCCCACGTTCCAGGTAAGCCCAACCAGCATGCTGAAAGCCAGCTGTCTGCCTCTCGTTTTGACCCTCCCGGAGCTAAGACACGTTTCCTAACACATTCTGTCCTTTCTGGTGTATTCCCGGGACAAGTTTCTATTTACACTATGTAGCATTTCCAAAATAACCCAAAGTTTAATGGCAAACTCCTTGCGGGGAACGACCCCCACACCTTCCGTCACCCACCGCCGCCGCTCCCGTTGCAACATCGCAGGCTGCATTTTAACACCTGCTAAAGCGATCAGCACACAAGAAAACCTGCCCCATTTCCTCATACTTTTCCCCAGCTTCCTCTCCCCCTCCGTCCTGGGCGCTCCCCTCCTCGCTTTCCAATCAAGCGGAGAAAACACAGGAGGGAGCACAGACATTTCTCCGGAGAGGACAGTTTTCTTGGAGGTTTTCTCGGAGGTCTGGCACTCAGCTGGGGCCATCCCACAGGCTCCAAACTTCCCAGCAGAGCCGTGCTGAGGGGCTGGAGCACCCTCACCTGCCCACTGGGTGCACCCTGGCCAAGGGGACGGGGACCCAAAGGGACAAGGGTCCCGCCATAGGTGTGTGGCTGTCCCCTCATTGCGGGTGGCAGCCCACCAGCACTTTTTGGAGCAGGGTCAAGCCGGCACCCAGCAGCGTGGCTGCTCTGAAGGATGCTCGGAGGCAGGAGGTGGGCACCTCTGCCCACGTTGGCCCCAGGACCCCCAGCAGTGTCCTCATGGTGGAAATCACTCACTGGGCTTTGGGGCACAACTCCAGGCTGAGTGAGGGTGCAACGCACCCGTCCCTATCTCCGTGGGCACCTCGGCGCACAGCCACAGGGAGCACAAACATGCCCACGGGGCCACGCGTGGCTCCCCCAGCCTCTCCCACAGGACCCCACGGTGCCACGAAGGGCAAAGCCACCCTCTCCACCCACCCCTTTCCCCCTCGCACCTTGTCTGACGGCCTTGACCACGATGGGCTCCTGGCAGCTGCGGATCACCTCCAGCACGTCGTAGCGCGGCAGCCCGGAGACGCGCACCCCTTGCACCTCCAGCAGCAGCTCCCCCTCGCTCAGCGCCTCCTCGCCGCCCCCCGCCGCCACCGCGCCCGCGTAGGGGAACTCGCCGTGCTCCGCGCCCCCCAGCAGCACGAAGCCCAGCTGCCCCCCAGGCCCCCTGCTCAGGGCGCACTGCCGCACCCGGCCGGCCCAGTGGCTCTTCTTCTGCACCACCCGCGCCATGGCGCTGCGCGCTTAAGCAGGTGCGCGGGGGTGCAGAGCCGATGCTTCATAGACCAGACGGTGCAGAGCCCTGTGCTGAGCCGTGCTGAGCTGTGCTGTGCTGAGCCGAGCCGTGCTGGCCGCTCAAGGCATCCCAGCCGCCGCCGCCGCCCTCCCCAGCGTGGCTGCGCGGCCGCGGAAGGGAGCGCGCCGCTTAAAAAGGAAATATAAAAAAAAAAAGGGGGAGGGTGGGGGGGGAATGGAAAATAGAAAATTAAAAATTGGAAGACGGGAAGTAAAAGTTGGAGCGGAAAGGAAAAGTCGAAACGAAAAAACGGAAGGAAGAAAAAAAAGAAAAAGGAAAAAAAGGAAAATGAAAAAAAAAAAAAAAGAAAAATGGGGGGAAAAAAAGAAAAATGAAAAAATTAAAAAAAAAAAGATAAAATATTTTTTAAAAATAAAAATTAAAAAATTAAAAACTACAAAAGAAAAAAAAAAGGAGAAAAAAAGAAAAAAAAATTTTCAAAAAAAAAAAATCACAAAGTGCTCCGGCAGCAGCTCCCCAGCAGCAGACCCGGCTCCTCCTCGCCCTCCCTCTCCCGGCCGCCCCGGCCCCAACCCCGCCGTGCTCCCCCTGCCCCTTCCCCGTCCCCGCTGTCCCCGCCCGGTGCCCGCCGTCCCCCCTCTTGTTTTGTTCCCCTCGGCTCCGTCCCGCTCCGCGCCGCCGGCGCCTGCGCCCTGCCACGGCCCGCCCCGGCCCGGCCCCCGCCCGCATCCCCGCCCCCGGCCCCGCACCGAGCTCCCCCCCCGCCACCGCGGTTGGCCGGGCCCCCGAGGGTCGGGGAAGGGGAAAGGGAAGGGTCCTGAGCTGGTCCCGGGGGGCTGCAGCCCCGGCGCGATGCCCACGGTGCGGGGGGAGCGTAGGAAAAGTTGCCCGCGTGGTGCCAGCGCTGCGGGGATGCTCCGGGCTCTGCTCTCCGCTTCTGGGGGCTTCAACTTAGGGCAGCACCAAAGTTTGGGGAGTTTGGGTTCCCGTTCAGTTGGTCAGAGCTGTGCTGGGTTGGAGGACAGGCATCTGTCCCTCCACCCTTGGATCCATCCATCCACCCGCCCTGGGATCCATCCATCCCGCTGCCCTCGGCCCCAGCTCTCCAAAGTTACCCAGAGCCACTGCAAAAACTCCAACGGGGGAAATAAGTGTGTGTGTGTGCAGCCAGCTGTCCCTTCCAGGTCGTGCTCCGTGCTTCCAAACCTGAAAGCCAGGCCTCGTTCCGAGTGGTTTATGCATGACCGAACCCCTTCCAGCAAGGAATTCAGCTGTCAGATGTGTGCCTGCCCTATTTTACTGCTCATCCGGGCTGAGAAGTGACCTAGTGAAACAAAGAGCCCTGTCCTGCTCCCCGCGGTGCCCTCATGGGCTCCCTGATGGCACAGCCCCGGGACTTTTGCTGCTGCCCACATTGCTGTCACCCCACATCTTTCCAGCCACGTGTGTACCCAAATGATCTGCGATGCTGGCAGCTTGGGGCACACAGACCCCAAAAGTGGGTGACAGCAGTGCCTTCCCTGCCCTTCCAGCTGTCCCAGAGGAAGGAGGGAACCCTGTCCCCTGGAATGGGGACACTCTGCCCACTGCCACACAGCACAGTTCGTGGGATTCTCAAGCTCATGAAGTTGGGAATGAAGGGAAATACAGGAAAAAGTCCTGAAATTCAAGTTCTCTGCTGTGCCCAGCGCCTGGCTCCTTCCAGCTCTCTGGAAGGTTTCTTTCTACTCAAGGCTTTACCACTTTTCACACTTAAAGCTGAGCTGATGCTCTAGCTGGCAGCAGCCGTAGCTGCCTTTCAGCTGCTTTGGCTGGCTTTGTAACCAGCTACCCAGTTTGTCACTTTTCAGATCAGGGCACGCTTTTTATGTTGCCTTAACCAGTAAAAGCTGGATCAGCAGTCAGGCTAAATCCTCCAGGGAATAAAGGCAGCAGCGTGGCCGAAGGGAAGGGTTTATGCCTCAGCTGCATGCCAGCTGCAGGTTGTGTCACACGTCTGAGGTCACAGCCCAGGGAGGCTCCCTCCTGCTCACGGCCAGACCTGGGTGTGACATTTTTATCGCCGCCGTTTGCGTGGGGTGTGATGTGGCAGCCCCGCGAAGCCAGAACTCAGCTGGGACCCATGTGAGCATCGCATGCGTTGTGGCTGCCCTGACCAGATCCCGCAGCACCACTCCAGCCTCAGGGGAAAATAATCGAAAAACACCATTTAGAAAAACAATTTAACTAGTAAAATTTATGATAGGACAGATTTCTGAGGGCCATTTTTTGTTTGCTCACAAACACTGCAACAGTAACGTACGTGTGATCTGTTCCCATCCTAATCCTACCGCTGTGCTCATGTCTGGGCCACCGTGTTCCCAAAATTGTTCTTGCCAGTAATTAACAAACTCGCAAAGCTTAAGCAGAAGTTTCTTTTGATTTTAGGGCTCTCTCTTCAGTTTTCCTCCATGTGTACTATGTTTGACTGACTTCCTTCTATCTTCTGCCAGCTGCATCTAGTAGGGAACCAAAGTTCTAGTAACCTGCCCTGCTTTTTGCAAGGGTCTCTAAGTGCTTTATAAATGTTAATTAACAAAGCTTCACCTGGGATGATGCCTTCTTCCTCCTTCAGAGGAAGGCTTGCACACTTTGAGCCCCTCTGCAAATACAAGATAGCAGCTAAAATGGTTCTTTCAGAAAGGATGTTGACCCGCAGTCTTGGTCTCATAAGCATCTCTGAAATCTTATGCTGTGTCCTGGATTTTACAATGGGTCAAAGTTCTCAAAGTTTTGATGAGAAAAACCATGGTTTTTACTTGTTTTGGGGTGAAACGTTACATTCAGTTACTGAGAACTTTGTGGGTTTATCAGAGTTCAGAGCCATACAGTCCCACCAGAGAGCATTAAAAAAGATCATAATGATTAAGGCTATAAAAAAAAAAAAAGCACAGATTACTTAATAGAGCAGAATTCGTTTTTAATTTCCAGCTAAAACCCAAACCCTCTTTGACATCATAGGCCTGGAGGCTTCAAAAACCCTGAGCATGTAGACAAAAAGAGACTTTAAACAAGGTCTAGCCTTCCTGACATCAAGGTTTCCTGTCGGTACACTCATGCTGCTAGCATTTATCAGTAGGAAAGCCATGGTTTGCTGCATTTCCCAAACAGGAATTGCTGTTCACAGCAATCCCAGCACACTCCTGCCAGAGAGAAGTTTTCTGCATGGGGTCCAGGTTTCTCTACAAGCTGGTACTGCCGCTCCATCCTGAAAGGCAACACCTTGAACAGGACTTCACCAGCATCCCACTGGCAGGGATGCTGCTCCAGTCCATGGCATGTGCTACAGGAGACCGAGCAACTCTGCGACCACAGGATCCCAAGAAAAAGGCAGCTCACCCCTTGCTGGGATCCACCACATCACCTTTCTCTACAAATTTATTTCAATAATTTTACACACAGCAGCATATAAAGCTGAAGATCAATCTCATAACCATATTAAGACACTCCGGGGTGTATTTCATAGGGCCATTAATATACTTTTGGGTGGTTAAAGTCACCCACAGCATAAATTAATGGCTCCATAAAACATGCTCTGTCATATCGTACAGCTTAAATAACACAGCAGGCAGGGCATCTTGGGGATGTTGTCACACTTCTTGGGCAAAACCCAAGGGCAGGGAGCAGCCACCTGGATGTGGGCCTCGGGGTGACCCGCAGAGAGCATGAAACCAGCAGTCATCTTAAAGAGCAAGATTTTTAAAAAATCCTACACATGAAGGAGTGTGGATCTCATTAACTTTCATTAGCATTTGTGCCCCTGAGTTCATTAGTTTCTTTCAGACACATCTTCCCTGCAGAAGCCGTTGCTGTTCCAGGATGTGATTGCCGTGGGTGCGGCTGTTTGGCAAGGACCGAGTCAGTCTGTTCCCAGCCTTGTAAAGCTCCCGAGAAGTCCAGAGCGGAGGGGATAGGGCACAGCCTGTTGGTTATATTAAGGATCAGATTTACTTTGCGAGGGAAGGCTGAGCCTGCCACATGTTTCAACTTTCCAAAAGAAACCTGAAGGAAACCTCCCCACGGTATCCATTTTGGGCAGCTTTTGTGGGAGTGGAGGTCTGGTACACATAGGAGCATTTACCACTAATAGTTTCAAAATGGAAAAAAAAATCCTGACTTTTCTAGTCTTTCTTGTCTGTGATCTCGTCACAGAAGGAGCAAGTTCCTGCCCCTAGTCTGGTACATATTAAGTTTTACCACTTCACATTCTTCTCTGGGAATTTTTCTTTTGCTATTTTAATGGGCCCACACGAGCTAAGAGGGACTTTTCAGTAGACAATAGCTTTGTCCTGCTAAGATAAGCTATCCTAGCTCATCTGTGTCAGCTGATAAGCCTCCTCCTTTCTGCTTCTGGAAAAAGAAGGGCTTACCTCTGATTTCTGCCGTTAGAACTCAGCAGCAGCTGCCCAAGACACCAACACTGCCCGCTTTCAGTTCAGACCCTGAAAGTCCCATCTTCTCCTTTGTTCCATCTCATGAGTCCATTTGACAATAAAACTAGACGTAAAGGCTCTGCTTCTCCAAACTAACTAGCACAGAGGACTCAGGCAGTACAGTGTCTTGCTTGTTGCCTCTCCCATGCAGGATTTTTCTCAAATGTGAAGAGTCAAAGCCCAGAATATTAATAGCAATACCATGTACAGAACAAACACTAAAAATCCCTTTTCCTTGTAGAAACTGACAGGGAGGAAGATTTCAATGACAGAGAACTGGTTTTGTTCTTAAAAAAATAAAAAAAAATGTCCAGGTGCCCTCAATACAATTAAAAGAAAGAAAAAAGTAAGTTGTGTCTTGTCATCATGAGGCATGATGACAAGACAGGACAAGGATTTGGGGAGGAGTTCCCCCAGAGCAGTACCAACGCACCCTTTCTTCAGCAGTGAAGTAGCTGGGAGGTCCCTCTCTGGGTCACACTTGTAATTCTGGCAAAAGCCACAACAGACGAGGCAGCAGCACGGCCCTGATCCTGCAGCCATCTGGGGACTGGCTTTGCTTTGCTCGTGAGAGTGATTTACAGGCATCAGACAAGCCACATGTGTAAGGCTGAGCACACACATAAATGTTCTCAGAAGCAGAGCCAATTAACACACCACAAGATATCATTCAGTGATTTGGAAGATATACAACCCTGTCTTGCTTTTTGAAGCAGCAAAGCAGAAGAATTCATCGCGGTGTCTGATGTTGTATCTTCACAGAAATGGCCCTGATCTACTCTCTCTTTGCTGGTCCTGTAAAAGCATCTTCATGCTAAAGCAGCATCTACTTCACATTCAAGCTTGATCCAAAAAAAGCAGCATCTTGGATGCGAGGCGCTACCCCTGCAGTGCCTTACCCCCTATGGAAAGATTATGATCATCATTGCTATTTATATATAATAATGGCCAGAAGCCTTGGCTGGGATGAACGGCTCCCAGGGCTGACTCTGGTGAACATCAAGGGAGATACTCCTCTTCTCCAACCAGCTCCAAAGAGGGACTCAGGGCCTGGGAGCAGGTCAGTGGCAGTCAGGCTTCGGATTCCTGACTCCTTGCCTGGTGTCCTAATATTAGCTCGCATTGTCTCCCAGACTGGTGTAATTCTTTCACATGAACCGCAGGCCCAAATTAGCATGTCTCGCTGCATAATCTGCCAGACCATCCTGCGCGCTAAATTAATCAGGGACTGAGCAAACATCATGGGAACAGCCCTCGTATATTGTATGTGGGCTAAGCTATTCCTACAGCATTGTTTGCTTTCTATTTTCCTAGCATCATCACCCAAGTACGTTGGGCCAGATCCTGGAGCGTTGGCTGTGTGCTCCTTCCTGCTCCAGCCCCGCATTTCTCTGCAGCACAGTGAGGAGATGAAAGCCAGCTCTGCCGGGAGCGAGCTTCGGGAAGACGTGCTAACAAATAAACTCCAGTTGGGCGGCAGATGAGCAAAGCGAGAAGCAAGCGGGAGCGCGAGGGCTTGTACGAGCGCCAGCCTGTCCTCACGGAACATGCCGGCCCCCTCGGTGTGGTATTTACAAGCTTCCTTCCTTGTTTCGCAGTCAGCACGCTGACAGGTTTTCCTCCATCACGTGGACATCTTATCTCAGGGCAACTTATAGAGAGATCTGGCTTCCTCCTGCCACTGGTCTCATCCTCCTCTCACAGAGCTCACCCAGCCTCCTACCCCTGTGAGGCCTGAACCAGCAGAGAGATGGAGGAAATGGCACAAAGCCCCATTGAGGCTCGCCCAGCCCATGGGTCGCTCAGGAAATAGTCATGGCCTCCTGAGCTCCTCCACAGGTGATGGCACTGGAGGTCTGGCCTGCGGTGTCCTTGGGGTGCCCGCCAGCACTATAAGGCCGCTAAGTCACGGGACTGGTTTCGTGATGTGCCCACAGGGCAGCAGGAAGCCGAGCAACTGGTTGAACACCATCCCTTCCTGGCAGCAGGACTAGTGCCGTCAGCCAGCCATGAAAGATGAACCGCGTCCCTGGCAGGCTCCATGAGGAAGCAGCCCCACCTCACTGCTCAGCCCAGTGGAGGTTGAGACGTCCATGGCCTTGCCTGGCCCACTGCCACCTGCCAGACCCATCACAGGCAGCTACAGCAATGGGGACAAATCCAAATACTGTCCCCATCACACTGCAGGGACAGCTCAGCTCCCCATGCTGAGCCCTCAGCACGAGGTCATGGAGGCTTTCTACAACCCCAAGGCTGCAAAGCCCGATGCAAGAAGCACATCCATATGGCACCAGGAGGTTGGAGATTGCCTCTCATATGTCTGAGCCACATCTCAGCACTATTTTACTCTTTTTTTTTTTTTTTAACTGCAGTAGAATTAAGTTTTAACACTCCTGACTTGTATCAAATGAGCTTTTATTTGAAGATCCGGATCCATGGAAACAGAACCGCATTGCACAGTGACAGACAGTTCACTGCCCAGCAGAGAACCAGAACTGGAAGGAAGCAGCCCACCGGAGGATAACCAGCCAGGAACTACTGGTGCCTGCTCTTGTGAGCTGCTGCTCCCCAATTACTCCTTGTAGACAACATCTAAAACGAGAGAATCATCCTTGCACTATTATGACATCGGTTATAAAGCTGCTCCTGGCATATACAGTCCTCTTTTCCATCGCCTCTATGTGTCACCAGGCCCTACATACAGCTCTGCTGGCTGGAGATGAGTCGTGTTCGTCCTCCACAGTATGACGGGGATTAGACTCAAGGCAGAGTAGAAGGTTTGCTTTGGACAAGGTCCAATTTCAGCATGTCGATAACTTATAAAAACACATTGCTATCCAACCAAGCAAGTTTCAGTTCCTGGATGATTCAGCAGCAGCACTACAAGGAAATATGGACTTGAAAAGTTCCCCTAGGAATTCCCACAAAATTCTACATTAAAATAAAATGCTCTCAGCCCAGCAATGGGATGGAAAATGGAAAGCACGATCCTCAGCTGCCATGTCTGCAGGGACCCCTAAGAGCTGGGAAATGTTTATTGGAGTTTCAGTGAGGGGGAGAAGAATGTTTTGGGTAAGAAGGCGGAAACCAGGTAGGGGAAAGCAGCTGAGCAGGAGAAGGAAGGAAAATACAGATCGGGGTTTAGGTCTGGCCAATTTGCAAGGGCAGCAACTTTGTTGTCACTACAAACATGAAAATCTTGTGAACAGGTAAGAAAGAAGTTGCAGTGAGAAACCTTTAAAAAACATATTCGGAAGGCAGCCTGAGAAGCTTCAAGTATAAAGATGTGAGGACAGCTCCAAAGCTCATCTGAGCACTTTGGGTTTTGGACGAGATCCATGCCTATTTAAGAAAAAGAATGATAACAAGAAATATAGAAGGAAAAGTGCCACACAACTGCCCAATGCTAATTAATTTCTGAAAGGGCATGGCAAGCCAAAGATGAAATATTCATCTCCTCATCTGCTCTGACCTCTTCCAATTCATTATCCTAATGTTAGCTTCAGTGCCACATTTAGCTTTTGCCTGCATGCAAAGTCAGCAGGGACTGGGCGGCCCTCGCTCAAGGTGTAAGAGCTCTTCTGAACACATTTCAACAGGAGATGTAATGAAGGGAACTGAGAGCTATAAAACCACTGCAGTAGCTTTAAGTTACTTCAAACATTGTTACTGGGAGAACTGCTGTTTGCTTGGAAACACTTTCCAAGAGACAGCACATCCCCTACTCCCCTCTCTTATCAGCAGACCCTAACACGCACTTGCCCCGTTATGCCCAGAAGTGCTGTGCAAGGTCAGCTGGCAGCTTCTGAGCATCCTGGCACAGAGCCGCCTCTTCCCAATGTGCCATTTTCCAGCCCATGCTGGGCACAGAGCTTGTGTTCACCAGTGTGCAGCCTTCAGGGAAGTGCTCAGCATCCTCCACAACGACCAATTCCATCCTTCCTTCATAAGGCAAATCCACATACATCTCCCTGAGCAGTACAGACCCAATCCTCCATCGTACAGCCCACAGGACTCCCACCAGCCAGGGCTGGCAGTGGCGCTCAGCCTCTTGAAACCCTCGTGTACTTCAGTCTTCCTGCTTTTAATTGCTGCTCAGTGCTGACATTTCAAAAGGATGCTTCTTTGCTCCCTCTTTTTGTGTAGAGCCTGGTTGTATTTTTTTTGCTCACTGCTGTCTCTTCCCCGGAGCCCTCACTAATGAATGCAGCATGCTGATGACCTCTCCATTATAAATAGTTTAATATTTTTAAATAAATATGGGATGGTGCCATGATTGTGTGGGTATTTCATCTAGCCTGCAGCACAAAGAGCTGGAGCTGACAAAGACAACCACAGCTTTATTTGCCGTTCTGTTGCTTATTTGTCAGAGAAAGCAAGGAGAAGGGGCCAGTACCCCGTACAGTAACGGATGTGTTATTATAGATGCAGCACAAGGAGCTGCTTCTCATCCCAGGGCAGCAGATGGATGCAATAAAGAGAAAACTTTCTGGTTGCTATTCAGTTACTCGAGATCTACAGTGCTGCAGAACCATTAGCCGAGCCACAGAGTGAATCAGAGGAAGGTGCCACGGCAGGGGGAATTCTGTTATACGATTTTCCACTGCATTGCAACAGAATTAACACATTAGCTTGACATTTAGCTGATATAATTTATTCCTAATAGGGGAGCGAAATTTATCCTGAGCAGTAATATGAAAAATCAAAAATCAAACCAAACCAAATGTGACAATGGAGAAAAGAAAGGGAAAGAGCCCAAGTTCAGGTCAGATTTTGCAACATGTTAATTAAGCTTTCAGCCCAGTAACTTCTGTTGTCCTAATTTCTCTTCCTTCCTTCTGGGTGCATCCAGATTTCTGCTATACAGATCACAGTGGGTTAGATCCAGGCTCGCTCATCCCTCACCACCAGCTTCTCAGGCAGTAAAAGGCTCACAGAGAGCTCACCCAAATGGTACCCAAGGGCTCCTCCTCACAGGCAACTCCCAGGTGGCATAAAGCCAGTCCTGATGCTCCACATCTTCCATTCCCAGCCCACAGTTTTAGCAAGACACGGGGTGTGAACAGGGACTGCTGCCAACCGAGTAATCTACAGCAATGCAATCCGTCCCCATGGACAAGGAGGAGCAGTGATAGCTGATACCAGCTGTTCCCCAAATGTTTCCCCCAACAAGTCTGCTCCTGGGCTTGAAACCCAGCTCTGAGAGTTGAGAAACCCATGTGTGGTCACATCTCCTGCAGCCAAACATCGGGTAGGCTGGTAGCTACTCAAAGGCACTAGCCCTGCAGCTGTGGCCTTACACCTTTTGCAAGCCACAAAATGCAAAGAAACTCCTTCCCCCCCAGGTAGTCACCTGAGCTCCCAAGTGCCACATTAAAGCCCCATCAGTTTGGTTTTAACCTGATTGATCCCAAGCTGAAGCCACACAGGTTTTCTGACTCTTCCCTGTGCCACTTCCCTTGATGGCACTGTCCCACCAGCACAGCACGAGGGAGGGAGGAGGGCTCCTTCAGGCACACCACAAGCAATTTTACTGCTGAAATGGGGAGCCCTACATGCCCAAACAATGCTCATGCATGGCTTGGGACACAGCTGTCACTATTAGGGGCTGCAGAGTAAGTGGGTGCCCTCCCAAGGAGCCCATGCAAGCACAGGCAGCAGCAAAAGCTCTGGTTTTCCCAGATTCAGGATAAAAGGATGAAGAAATGTGTAGTGAAAGAGCCTATTTTAACAAATCAGCCTTGCAGAGAGCAACACAAATCCTGCCTCTGCCTGAGAGCTTGGTGTGAACCCGGCTCGGGAGGACAGCAGAGGTATAATTACATAATTGCCTCTAAAATGCATTATTTATTAAATGCTTCGCATGGTGCCTCAGCAGCTGGGGGAGGCAGTCCCTGCCCCAGGCAGGACCCTCACACCATGCTGCCCATCACAGCAGCCCCCACCAGGCAGGGGGGTGGCAGCCCCCAGGAGGTGACATCCTGAGGGGACACACAGGTGCCTGCAGCCCTCACATCACCCTTTCCTCCGCCTCCCAGAGGCCAAGCACTTGCATTAGTTCTGGTTCACTAACTGCCTGGATGGAGATTTTATTACATAATGTATGTGTGCATACACACACACAGCCCTGTAGAGCTACACCCACCTTGTCTCACCGAGGAGGTTTAAGTGCTCTGTCATTAACCAGCGAGGGGAGGGGGGAGCATTGATTAAGAAAGGGGGGAAGATAACAGCAATAAACCTTCTTCCCCACAGAACCTGAACCACAGTTCACAAAACATTAAATTTCTAATTATAAAACCCAGGAAGGTTTAATGTAAGAAGTGACTTGTGAGACAAAGTAGAGAGTTTTCTCTCTTCATTAAAATATCCCCTGAGCATCATTTCTTTGCCCTTAATCATGATCTTTAAGGCTTCCACAGGCAGGTAGATAATTAACACAAATCTCAATCGCACAGCTCTCAGTGCCACAGCTCTGTCCACCAGCCTCAGGTATGCCCAGACAAGGAGGGCAGTTGTATCAGGCAGTGCCACGCTGTGCCCGAGGGACCCACACTCTCCTCTCCCACCCCAGGTGCTGCTGGGCTCCCTCCTCCCTCCAGCCCAAGCTCTGCCCTTTGCCTAAGAGACATTGTGATGTTTGTTCTGGGCCACCAGGAGCAGAGATCCCATCCCAGAGGGAACAAGGTGCGTTTATCATGCACAAGCAGTCGCCGCGTGCACCACTGAGCTCCCCTACACGCACAGCCAGCAACAAACTCATTTCTTCCTGAAGCTGAGGATGAAAAATAGGATGTAAAACCAAATTATACTGTTTATGTACATAATTCCCTGTGCATATGGATAAGAGCACGCTCGTGGCCTATCATGCACTGCATCTGATTCTCATTAGGTGCCTGCGAACCCTGCTCGGTGGGGTTTTATCGCTCCCAGTGACACAGTTACAGCCGGGCTGCTCGCTCCCCACGTCTGCCCTGGCATGGCTGCACAGCCTGATGAGAGCAGATCCATATCAACACGGCTTCTAAAGTGACAACCCTGTTGGTTATGGGCTAGAAATAAAGCCAGAGCTCTCCAAAATGAGTTCTGTAAGTTGGCTGCTAGGGTTTTATTCACAGTAAGTGGGAGCAGAGCGCAGGAGGCAGAGTCTGGCTTGGCCCCACAGCCCAGCACCGGCCTCCTGGGAGGGTTACACCTCATCCAACCACAGATATGGTGTTTGACTCAGGGGGCAGCTTTCCAGCACAAATCATTTTGCTAATCTATTTTTCTTTCTATGAATTCCAGCAATCCCCCCTCCTCTGTGTGCTTTGGCTGCATCCCCGTACAAAAGCAGATCACAGCACGTTCCCTGGGTGAGCAGGTACAGAGGCACACAGGGAATCTGGCTGAATGGGCACTGAGCCTCAGCTTACAGAGTTTTAATAGCTTGTTCTTCAAGAAGTCGATGTGAAGAAAGAAATTAGTGTTCTGGGATGGGCAGAAAAGCAGACTGAATTCCTTCCTACATTCTTTGTCACCTTCAATTGAAAGGAACAATTTCAGAGCCCTTGATGCGTATCAGAGACATCTATCCTGCTGGTGATCTTCCTTGTAAAATGCAGATTCACCTGGCAGCAAAAATCCCTGCAGTAATCAGCAGGAGAATGATTTAATATATTTACAGATATTTTTTTTTTCTCCTGCTGGTAAAAGAACTGGAGAGTTACAGATTTACCCTAAACCTGAACTTTTCATTAACTCTGAAGAGACTGCCAGAGTTGCTCCTATAGAGCCCACACCTTAGCTTTCCTCTACTGATGCAGCAACAAAATGCACAAGTTTAAACAGTTTTTGATGCACAATTGAGAAACCTTAGCAGTCCTAATTCTCTTATAGCCACCAAGCCCCTCTAAACAACAAAACAGGCAAAGAAGTAAATTAATTTCTTACCATTTCCTGGCTCATGAGAGCAAAAAGGCCATGCAGGACCACCACAGCACCTCCCAAACCCCACAGATTCACTGAGGGTGCAGCAACTTCTGGAAACATCCTCAGTGCTGCCCACTTAACTGCATCAGAGCCTAAAACTCGCAGAGAAACCCCTTCTTAGTGCTATTCCTGCCCTAAGGGAGGGCTTCAGGGTACCCTGCACTGCCTTTATACCCCTTATCCACAACAAGCCTAGCACCTGGTGGCCACCATTAATTCCATTAAATTTATAAAGCAATTAAAACTGGGTGAGCAATGCCAAAAAATCTCAGTGAAAGTCCTCTCAGCTTTTTAAGCAAATTTATTCCAGCTGGGTTTGTACTTCCAGCACACCAACATCCCACACATACCCCAGCATGGGAGGTCAGAGGCACAAATGTTTTTGGAAGGGGTGAATTTTAAGTGAGAATTAGAAGATGTATGCAAATTGTGAGCTGAAGCGAGGGTCTGTGCAAGCAGGAAACACTCACAGGCCACGTGAGTTAACCAGCTAATTAAATCAGCACAGCACAGAGTCTGTGAATGAGCTATGGGTCAGAGAGTATGGAAAAAAGCAGACATGGAACTGATTAATTGAAGGTAGCTGTGATCTGTCTACCACTAATTCGGCTGAGCAATTAGAACTGGGCAAGGAAATGGTTTTGCACTTGGAAGAGCTGGAAATATTTCTTTGTTTTATCTCGGGACAAAAGAAATGTAAACTGAAAAGGGAAAGAAAATTCAGACAAAGTCAGACAAAGTCTGGCCTGAATCTGTTTAGATTAGTTTCCAAAGTGCCATTTCCACTCTGGCCTTATTATAATTCCTGCTTTATAATTATCTTACCTCTGAATATGAAAAAGATGACTCAGGCTGGCTATCTGGAAAACAATTTCATTTTAAACATTGAAAATATCTCAAACTGTTAACAAAGAGCTTTATTGAAACCTGTCTCCTCAAAGTGAAAAAGACATTTTTAACAAGTCAGCATTATTTTTTTTGGAGAAAAAGTCTTCCAGCTAAAAATCCTTGACCCCATCAGTCATTTCTCTGTTGCATATTACCAAGCTCTAAAGGCAAGAGCCTTGGAGAAGGTCATGTTTTCTTAGTTATCTTAAATTAGACACTCTGTCAAACAGCACTTATTAATTAGCCAGACTCTGAAAGCAAAATATGAGTGAGGGAAGAGGGACTGGACAGTCACAGTCCGTATCTCCCACACCTCCTTGATCCATAACTTTCATTTTGTTCTTCTTTTAATTATTTTAGTTATCTTTAATGATATCAATTTAAAAAAAAAAAAAAAAAAAAAAAGGCATTCCTCCAAAGAGAAGACTGGGGAAATAAGATTTCAATTGACCCTCAAAATCCTTTTGGGGTGACTCCATTTCCCATGACGGAAGGCTCAATACAAGCAGGGCACTAAGGCAATAAGATTCCCCACCCTCTGAAGACTTCAAGTGAACAAATGTGCTGTTAGCTCTGGAGGACACACCGTGTAAGGACCTGGTCTGACCCTCAGTAGAGCCCAAAGGAGAGCTTCAAAGGGATGTTTTGACACGTAAAGATAAAGTAGGCATTGATTAGGGTTTATTAAGATCTAAGATGACTTTGGCACACAAAGGCAAGAAGAGCAGATTAGGCAGTTGTGATCATTTTGAAGGTTTCTCTGCCATGTCTGATTGACATTTAATGAAGTCGTCCATGCAAAAATGTTTGAGTAGGTTGATTGAGTCCAAAGAAATGAAAAGTGTTGAACTTCATTTGAATAATGCTGGTGTGCAGCTGTGCAGTTCTGAACAGCAGGATGCTGAAAGTGCCCCCAGGAGCAGGCTGAGACACCCTGTCTCACATTTTTTCTTTTTGATTAAAAGTTATTTGAGTTCTTATGTGTATATAATTCCATATATTTCACCCTGACACCAAGGCTGAACACCTTCACAAAGGTGATTAACAATTTTTTAGTTGCTTCTTTTGTTAAGGTGAATGAGAAAAAGCTTCAACCACCAACACCAAAGACTGTGAAAGATCGATTCATTCTTCCTTCCTGGAAGCTAAAAATTCTTTTTAATAACTTTTTAATAAATGATTTACTCTTAAAAGGTTCAAGGATCTCAAATCAATTTAATTAGAAACAATAAACTTAATTAGACCTCAGGATGACCCTGCACCTAAGGCAAATGTTTGACTAATGGGTAAGTGTCTATCAGAGGTCAAATCCTGTGCTGGCCATGTCGGCAAAAGCATGAGAAAGGCAGAAAAAGGCCGAAGCAGAAACTCTCCTGGTAAAACACCACGTAGGCACAGCCTTTGCTGCAGCGCAAAGCATTTGGGAAAGTGTTCCTCGGGGGAAGAAGCCCAAAATCGTACCCCAGACACCCCATGGTGCTGACAGGAGTCCTGGATCAGTCGTGGCAGGACGAGGTGGAGCCCGGGGCACTGCTGGCTCCAGGAGAGGAGCAGGCAAAGCAAGGTGCCCTCACGCCCAAGGGCTTCTCCTCTCCCTGCAGGGACCCACGGGCTGCACGGCTAATCCCCTGCGTCTGGTCCCCGTGATGCATCTCCTGAGCAAAGGACACGACGTCATGGATAACACCGAAATAGCAACATGTCTCAATGTTTGGCGTGCTGTTGGAAAGGTGACTTCAATTTGCTCTTCGGCCCTGGGACGAAGGACCAGCAATTTGATGATGGGGAGCTGTTTGAGTCCTGCCTGGCAATAGAGGAACTGGCAGAAGCACCACCTGGCTTTGTGCAGCAAAGAAACAAGGTCAAGGACTCGGCTTATCCCATCTGTGGTATTTTTACACTGCAATTTATATTACAGGAGGAACAAGAGGCCCTGTCAGAAAACAAGGCCCCATAGACCAGGAGGAACATGGGAGGAGAGGCAGCGCGTACCTCAGAGCAGCTGTGCTCCAGCTCCCCAAGCCCTCTCCAGGAAGGGCTGGGCAGTCACTGGGATGTCAGGGGGATGGTGGACCTCAGATGGACCTCACACTGCGTCTGCCTTTGGCCTCCACCTACAAAAGGCCTCACGGCCCTGCTGAGGAGCCACCTGTGTGGATGGAGCTCCCTGGACACGGGGTGGGGAAGAAGGAGGCTGCAGAGGCATGGCGGGGCAGCAGAAAGGGTGGGAGGCAAGATCCAGCTCTCCTCTGCTCACTGGGCTGACAGGAATTTGCTCCTTTTTCCCTCAGCACCTTTGCACTTCACTGCCGGTGTTGTTATGCTGGCCTCAAGCCTCTGCGATGCTCTAAGCATCCTCCTGCGTGAATTATGCCCGCAGTGAAAAAACAATTTCCACTCCCAGTTACATCAATATAATCCTTCAAAAGATGATTTCAGCTTTGCATCAGTGCTTTTGATAGACATAGGCCCCTTGAGCCCAGCTTGGCTGTGACTCAGACACGGATTTCAGCGGTGCTGCTCTGGGAACACAGCTCTCCTCCCAGCCTGCAGGCTCCTGGAGCCTCAGCTGGTTTGGGGAAAGCTGGGGCTGAAGACACAAAGAGTACAACCTGCACAGGAGCGAGGAGCCGTGCCTGCAGCACCCTCGTGGTCTTTTCAGCCCATCCCATCCCCACAGCATTTAGGGAAGGGCTCTGGGCTCCTCATTCACACCGACTGCCGTGGGGTTCCTCCCGGCACCTCTTTATGCTCAAGGTGCTCAAGGTATGAGCCCTGTGTGATCTCACTATCAATATAAAAACAGAAGAAACCTTTTAACAATGCACAAAAAATAAAACAAAGCAGTGGATTTGTATTGGAGACCAGTCTGGCTCTGCCACTTATTAAGGTTGCACCTTGTACAAAAAAAAAAAAAGTTAAGTAGGTAAAAGCAAAGATGTTTACTGCAAGCACAGCCCAGGAAGATTTGGGATTTTGTATTTTTTTTTTGGCTGGTTTATGAATCGTGGTTGTTTTGACATGGATCTTTGCAGTGACGTGTGTCATTGATGAGATATTTGATGTAGTCAGCTCGGTAAAGCCAAACTCCCTCTGAAATGAAAGTGGGGTTTGCCTGTACGACAAGAGTGTTTAACTGGCCCTAGAAACTTGGGATACTTGTTATAGGATAGTTTAAAAAATAGAAAAGGAAAAGTCCCCCCAAAAAAAAAGAAAAACCACTCCCCCCCCCATATTTAGTGTATGGTCATTAACAAGGTATCCCATAGGTAGAACATGATTTATTGAAAACTAAAGAGAATGTCCTGGTTCTGCTAGAATGGAGGGTTTTGTTCTACTCAGGGCACTTTATATGAAACAGATGCACAGCCGATAAATCAGGCTGTCCTGCAGTAAGGATAGACTGCATTTTCTGTATAATTTACCTTGCTCTCTGTAGGCAAACATTAGGGATGAAAACGGGGCTACTCTCGCTTCCTAAAAATCATTGATTATTATTGTTGGAGGAAAGAAATCCTTTGGCTTGTAGGATGTAGCAGTGGGAAGAATAGTCGATGCAAAGCTCCCTACAGAAATCACTTCCAGAGCAAGTGTTTGATTAAAAGATGAAACAAAGGGAATACTTGAAATTTACGTTCAGAAGGACATTCTGCTTT
The DNA here is from genome assembly GCF_964035555.1 of Netta rufina. Taxonomy (NCBI): domain Eukaryota; kingdom Metazoa; phylum Chordata; class Aves; order Anseriformes; family Anatidae; genus Netta; species Netta rufina. The sequence continues at coordinate 16,792,275 of NC_140133.1, forward strand.
CTCAAGTTTTGCTTTTTTTTTTTTTTTTTTTTTTTTTTTCAAATGGCTGCCCCCAAAAGCAAGCACATTCAAATTTTTATCTGCAAACTTTTTTTTTTTTTTTTTTCTTCTTTTTGGCAACACCGTTAATCAGCGCTCAGGCAGCCTGCAAGGCTCTGCGAGGTTTGGAGTGATGCTGCGGGGAGATGCAGCGATAAAGCAGCAGGACCCAGCAGCCGAGGGAGGAATGGGCTTTGTTTGACAACTGCTCAAATATGTATACAGAAAGCCATAACGTGGGTGGCTTTCAGACAGAGTTTAGAATGCAAAGGGATATTACAGTTTTTCAATAAAACTCGTGAGAGCGGTGCCATGGGATAGGATTTCCTGGAGTTTTCTGCTTACGAATGATAAATACGTAAGGCACAAGCCAGAAGTTCACCAAATGCCATTCCTACGTGGCTTTGTTTTCAAATGCAGCGTTTCCTTGCCTCCCTCCCCACTACGTTTATGTAGCTTTGTGGAAATAAGAGTTATTTTATGGAAAATGCCAAGGACGGAAGGCGAGGCTGGCGGGAGGGCTGTGCTGCCCCGCGGAGCTGCATGGAGCAAAATCCTGAATGGAGCCGAGCTGGGCGTGCGGCCCCCGCTCCTGCCTGCCTCTCCCCTTGCTTTTCTTCATTTAAACTGCATAAGCTGCAGATGAAAAATATATAAATAGTGATCCTATATATAGTCCCCGGATAAAACTGCAGTTCATTTATGACAGCTGACAAATCTAAAATGGGCAATGTAAGTGCATTACAAAATGATGAAACCTTAAGTTCTCTCCCCCCCAGCCATAAGGACGCATTAACATTAAATTACCCGCTGAATAATGTAATCTGCTGCAGTTTTCTGCCAGTGCAGAAATACAGCCAAAATAGCCCTTTCCCTTCTATTTACAGATGGAGCCTCGAAACCCATCTTCCTTGCGGCAGATACAGCATCCACTCACTTACATTTGCTCGGATTCAATAAAATCTGAATCCGGCTGAGTTAAAGTTGGTTCGAAGCATATTCTTGGTTTCAAGCCATACAAATGGCACGCATGCCTAGGCTTAGGCCCCTGCTCATGGGATTTCGGAGGTATCAGACTACAGATCCCTGGAGCTGAGACTGAAATCAATACCCAGTACTTGTGAGAGATGTAATGGATTCAATCTGACCAAGAATTTAATTGCATTTTTCATTATGATACAGCCTTTTCTATGTCTGGATGCCTTTGTGTTTATAAAGAGGATTTTGGAGTGTTACAGAGAGGTTTGCTGAATATTCCCAGCGATCCTGATCTCGCTCAGGACACCGCACAGCGGGCTCTGGCAGGTGGGCAGTTGGAGGTGTGGGGTCTCTGGACTCCCAGAGGAGAAGCAGCCACATCACCTTTGGGATCTACCATCAGGACCTGAATTCAGGACATGCTGGCAGTAGTTCTTTTTTCCCTGCAGTCTCGTTGTGGCATGGCATGAACGGAAAGATGCGGGAAAAAATGTGTATGGTGAAGAAAAGGGAGTCTGGAGAAGTTTGTGTTTGTCAGTTCATTTTCTCTCAGGATATTATGTATGTCCAAGGGATCCTATGGCATTTACAAAGGAGATTTTGAGAGCTGAGAAAGGAGGAATGGTTCCTTTGGTCTTGCCATTGCACTTATGAAGGGCTGCTTCTTCAGCTGGTGGGTCACACTCTGCTTCATGGCACTTACACCACTTAATACGCCAGGGTCCGCTTCAGCTCAGGAGGGCAGTTAATGAAAGCCATGATAAAACTGGAACAACTCTCATCTTTTCTCTGCTGGGTCCTTCAGGATTTGGTCAGGATCTCTCCAGGGCACTCATTTCATGAGCATCCCAGAGAAGGCAACTGATCAGAAACCCCAAGAGGAACCCCCCTAAAACAGCATGTGCTTGGATCCCATAACCAACACCTGTTTTTCTAGAAAACTCAAAGCCATGACTGCAAAGAAAGCCAGCTATCAGACTTTCTTTTTAAGCAGCTTTAGATCAGGAGGGAAAGAAACAGCATCACCCCATTACAAATGGAGTCTATTTTCTCTGGGGGAAAAAAAAAAAAAAAGAAATCACTTTTATTTCAAAAAGTGCTGTTCCGCCAATACTGCTCCTGTTCACAAAGAGGAGCTGTCACACAATTCAAGCTAAAATTGGCATCGCACTAAAACCTCAGTATCAGGACTTGAATGAAACCGATCTGGAAGCACTCACAGTATTACACTTCCACACACAGTTTTCCAACTCCTGATGTCTGCACAGCATCAATCCCTGCACCCTCTAAGGGGCTTGTTGTTTTCTTCTGTGGCAGGGGCAGATGGAGGAGTGAAGAGAAGAGGAAGCATGGGGCAGGTTTGGGGTGGTTTTGGGGTGGTTTTGAGGTAGCACAGGCAGCTGGCAGTCTGCAGGGCAGCAGGCACACAGCTCAGCTGTGCTGTGCCCCAGGGCACTGTGTCGCCATCCATCAGCACCCTGCAGGGAGGGAGCAGAGGTCTCTGAGTTACTGAAATTAAGAAGTTATTCCGTGGCAGTGGGATTCAGGAGGGGATGTTCCTTTCTACTCAGCTACCTGACTTCGTGGAAGACTTGAAGGTTATTTTTTTCCACATTGGGAAAAAAAAAATTATAATCAATATATTATAATTCATTACTGAAATCTACATATCTGTGCTGCCTTTATAGGGTGCTGTCAGCAGCAAGCAGCGTTCAGGGGACAGTGTGTCCTGCCCAACAGATGCCCCCGTTCTGCTCCGTGCTCCTGGTGGCCGCGGCGCGGGCTGCTGGAGCTGCAGGCACCTCGCAGGGTTTGCCCATAGGGATGCTGATCCCAGTGTAATTCATCCTGTGCCATCAAACCAGGTTCCTCACAGGTGGTGGTGCCTGGGGACACTGTGCAGAATGTGCTCCCACAGCGAGCATCCTGCAGCCCCTCAGGGACACACTTCTTTTTGACTTTTTGGGCTCACAAAACTCATGCACCACATTGTCACAGAGCAAATTAAGCTGTGATCTCTCCCTCCCCAAGCTCTACATTGCCAGCTGTTTTCAATCCACGTTTTTTTTTGCTAGCAGTTCCACGCGATATTGCTGTCATTAACACTGCTCACCGGTTTATAAACACGAGCATTTATTTATCAAACTCAAGTATCTGCTTTGGGCTTCAAACCAACCCCAGGGCTTTGTCTGATCCTGCCAGGCTGTGCTGTGGGGCTGCCCCACTTCGCACAGACCAGGGCTGGGCTGCAAATGAGCTGTCACCTGTTGGTGCTATTCCTTCTCAATGTACTTTAGAGGTTTCTTGTTGATGTTTTGTACTTTCAAATGGCAAAAAAGAAAGGCAGACTTTAAAAGAGCTTTTAAAGACAGCATGAGTAGGATTTGATAGACTCATTCATATTATTCCTCCTCAAAATCCCATTTTCTGCCTCAAACATGCTCAATGTCTAGTCCCTCAGGTGCAGGTGAATACCCATCAAGGCTGGTTGTGTGGTCATGCAAGTGTCAGAAAAGGAAGAAAATTCCCTCAAGAACCGTGCCAGCGCTGGCTTACACCCCAAGCACGACATTTGATTATCCTGCATTTTAGCGCTGGCCGCAGTTCCAGATGTATGCAATGCCACGCCACCAGGCTCTTCCTAAGTATGACTTTCAGAAAAGATTTACAGTAAATCCACCAGGACGAAATAAGCAGTTAGTAATGTCAGCTCTTTAATCCAGCTACAGTAACCAACACCAGGAAAACTGTCTTTAAATGCTGCTGCCTCCCTACAGGCAGGCAGTGAGAGCCACGGCTCTGGGTGGGACAGCAGGACATACAGACCAATGCTGCAGTCTGCATTAATGCAATTTAAAGCAGATAAACGTAAAAAAAAAAAAAAAATAGGTGTAGAAAAGAGTAAATCATCAGAATTTGGAGTGTGTTGGGAGAAAAGAATTTCAGGGCATCCTTTCCTGTCTGCAGGATTGCATTGAAGTGCGTGATAAGCCAGCTAATAATCCTCGTGGTAGCACAGATCATTTCCTCCACCACTGTCTCGTGGTGTCGGCACCAGGCAGCCTGGATGCACCTGAGAGCATCTGCTGACTCCTGGACGACCTCGTGCATTCACGGCTGCCCAGCGGCTTAATGCAGTGCTACTGGCTGGAAAATTAACATGCCAGCGTGTGCGCCCAGCTGGGAGTCCCTCAATGGGGACTTCTCACCTTTAATGTGGCACTGGCGTGAAGCACGACCTGACACACAGCCGCAGAAAGGTCTCCAAGACAGCCCAGACGTGCAGGTGCTGGAAACTGAGACAACTGAGACATTACCTTCAGCATGACGCTGCCTGCCAGGAGGTTTTGGAGCTGAGGACAGGGGTGCGTTTGCCACCAGTGTGCTGTACCGCTTTCTAAGAAATCCCATCCCTCTGCGCTCTCATTCAGTGTAAGGAGCCTGTTCGGTCTCCTGCTGCTGTTTATTCTATTTGTATTGACTGCAATAACAGTATTGTGGGCGGCTTCACTCTGGCTGGACCTTGAGAGGGGCTCTGTGATGATGCAGGAATTACTCAGCCCCAGACAGCCCCCAGAATGGCACCGCAACTTGTGGGTGCAGTGGGCAGCAGCAAGCCGCCCATGCCAGGGCTGTCCCAGAGCTCAGCTCATGCCAGGGTTTTGCACCTTGCTGTGTCTGAACATTTCCCTCACAGGAGGAGCCTGGCAGCAAAGCATCTATCCTTGTATCAACCAGATTTTGGCTTTTGAGTAGCTCCCTTTTCTGTGTTTACCTGCTCCCAGGAGTGGTACGGGGCTCGGTGCACCCCGAGCACCCTGCCCAGAGGCTGGGCATGAGCGGTCTCTGCATCTCCAGGGCTGTGCACTCAGCAAAATATATTACCTGTAATAATGTGCCTCGTGTATACAGCTGCCTTTCTGGGTATATTTTGAAATGTTTAATGATGTGTGGCTGAAATGTAGTGATATCTTCCTAATGGAATGCAAGGCGGAGGAGAGCTCACGCACACCAAGACATCTTATCTGTATCGGCAATTAAGAACCTAGAAATTAAAACAAAGTATAAAACCAAAGCTTTTTAGTTAAAGCCATGGGATTTGAGCCTGCAATTCCAGTCCAGTCAGGTTTTCATAAGGCTTTGTTGTAGTGAAATCCAGATGTTAGGCAACTCTACCTATTAGATATTCGGTTCTTGTAGGCCGTGGGCTTCTCAGTGTTTTTGTGTCCCTCAGCTGTCTCAAAGTCCATGTATTCATACAATTATATTGCTATAGATTTTTCTCTCAAGTCTGCGGTCCTGTTTTAAATTAAAATAGTCAAGTGCCAATTGTTTGAGTTACCAAAAGCCATTGTACAGACTAGTCTGGACACGGCACTAACATTTGTTCCAGGATCTTAACCTTAGCAGTTCACCTGCATCATGACTCCAGTCCCTATGGAGCGTCTAAATCAACCTCACTAATGCTCCTAATCAATTTGACAGCCAATTAATGAGTTCAACCACTATCGCCAAAGCTATAGCCTAAAGAAATCCATGGCTTTAGATGACAAATGACACAAGACTGCATGTTCTCCAAGAAATATACAAGCTAGATAAAAAGTCTAAACCTAACTTGGTCAGTTATGATGTTTGCTTTGAGAAAAATAAAATAAAAATAAAAATAATCAGAAAACCTGGATTGCGTTAGATTATCCAGCCTGCCAGGCCAGGCAAATATATCTATATTCATCTATATATATCTATATCTATATTTTTATATATTTTATCTATATATATCTATATCTAGGCATCTAGATATATAGATATATATAATGCTGCTCTTCGATTTTGCCAAATTACCTTACTGGATTTCCCTCGTTTTAAGAAAAAAGAATCCAAAGGCCAAAAGTGATCCAGTCTCATCAATTTATTTTTTAACACAGAGCTCTCCTGATAACCCTTGGCATATTGCTCTTACATGGTCAGAACAAGTGAAAAGAAAGACTTCCAGCTTCTGGCGAAGTTAAACCTCTTCCATTGCTCTTCAATACAGTGATAAATTGCTTCTCAATAAGAACTTCACAGCCTGCCTCCACTAGGCAGAAGTATTATTTACATTCTTCCTCAGAGAACTTTAAATTAAAATCATTAACCACCTTACATGATTTAAGCCGCAAAGAAAACAATGTATGATTAAAAGTAGGTCACAGGAAAGTGACTGTAAAATTGAAATATAAATGAGCAATTTCAGACGACTACCCTCATCCCGCCATGCTTTGTGGTGTGTATTTCACCCTCCCCAAAGTTTTAATAAAGGCATTGTACTGTCAGCACTTAGTAAATATTAAAATAATAATATATGCCATAATTACTTTCCAGACATTACTAACGTGTTCCGATCTGCATGGGGCTTGGTTCTCAAATTACACCAAAACCTTGAAGAGGAGAATAATGGTTTCCTGTTCCTGCACCACTGCTGCCGGAGCCGGGTCAGCACAGGCCTGGGTGCCGAGGCCTGTCCTTGTCCTCAGCCCAGGGGGCAGATCCAGACATGGATTGAGCAGTTGGAGTAGGCTTCATTTCGGCTGTTTTGTGCTCCCTGGGGCCTGGAAGAGAGGAGATTATACTTCAGAGAGACATTAATGCTGTCCTTCCCAGCTCAGAGGCATGGATTACCTGGTTTGAAAGGCCGTGTGTCCCAGCTGGGCCTAGAGCAAGCAACTGCACAGATCTGTCAGGGGTTGTTTGCTTAGGCACAGAAACATGTGTTTTAACATTATAAATGCACAGAAACGTGTTACAAACGGGATGGCCCAGCGTTTTGGCTCCACCTGTGCCAGCTGCAGGCTGCGTCCCCCAGCTTTCCTTTTCCTGTTTACTTGGGACAGAGCCATTGCTGTCACAGCGTGCTGCTGGGGCAGGGCAGAGCTGAGCTCGGGAGCAGGGATTTTGGAGGAGATAAGCAGTGGGAAGGGGGAGGAGGGCTTGCAGCACTGCTGTTTGTCAGGGCCCATCACCGCAGACACACGGACCGGTGATTAATTGGGCAACTGGGGCATATCAGGCAGTTTCCTGACTTCTCATTTGTGTCCTGTTATCACGCGGAAGCTTTCGGAGAAGGAAACTAAAGGTAAGAGAAGAGACGATGAAGCCCTTAGTCAACAGGAAAAGGCTTCCAGTGTCAGGGCTGCTGCAGACCCCAGGGTCAGCATCCTCTGGGCGAGCGTGTGCCGCACTGCTGCGCGCGGCTGGAGCCACAGACACCTTGGAACAATACCAAAAAGCCCAGCATGAGCAAGTCCTGCAGGAAGGTGTTAGCAGAATAACGTTCTGTAATGCCAAAGGGGTCAAGAAAAGCATTTCTTCTGATTTCTTTTTTTAGGTTACATATTATTCCCACACCATTGCCTTAGGTGCTTGAGATGGAAATGGAAGGATATTTAGATTGAGTAGTTTGGGCTAGAACTAGAGGTAAATGAAAACACAGGTTCTTGTTGTACATCCCCGTTGCATCAGGCATCTGCAGATGGGGCCTCTGAGCAGCACCAATACTGCCAGGGCAAGGGGCAGTGAGCACGGGGGCTTCCTGCAAGCCCCCAAGCATCACTTCGGGCAGTGGGAGACAGGAACCAGGCTGGAAGAGGAACACGAACAGACCCCTGGGTGAGAAGGCACCAAAAAGGCCTTCAGCATATGGGGTTGTTGGGGTTCTCTCTCATAGGCAGAATTCCTCCTCGGGGCAGCCCTGGCACCACGGCGGTGTCACTCTGTGCCTCTCTGGTACGTGGGTCTGGGAGCACAGCTAAAGAAATGCATTACCATTCCAGCTCACCTTTGCAAAGCAGTTTGCTTTTTAATTTTTATCTAATGCAGGACAACCCCATTTTTAAAAAGACTTAAAAAGAAATGTGTGTGTGCTGATATGACAAATGTAATAAAACAATAGTTCTAATGGGAAGAAAAGCCAACACATTTGCAATTTTCTTTCCCACAATATGCAGTAATTCAGCAATCCCATCGTGAGATAAGAATTACTTTGAGAATAATTTTCTTTTAATAGCTCTGTCTGAAACAAGGCAAATTTCTTTCCTAGTCATTACAGCTTCTGGCCTGCAGTAAATGGCTGGAGACTGAGGAAGAATTTAAAGGAAGCATCTTGCCATCACATACACAAACAATGCATACCACGACCATTTCTTCAGCAGATTTAAAACAGCATTCCCCATCCTTGGCCATGATGCTACTTATGCAGCACCTATTTAAACAAAGACTTGGAAACATTAATGTACTGAAAGATTCACTAATTAATTTCACTGATTTACGGAGCATGGGAGCATGGGCTGAAGCAAGCGATAACACTGATAGCAATAGCAAAAATATTTATTTACAGAGACAGAAAACCACATATGGCCAATAGAGCCACGGATTTATGACTGTGGGGTATCTGGTGTGACATCTGATGCATATCTTAACAAGAATGAATGCCAAAAAAACAACACAGACTATTCCACCCAAAGCTACTCCAGTGTTACAATCCAGGGCCGCAGTCCCCAGTCCTTGCAGGCGGCAGGAACCAGCTGGAGGACCCAGAGAGGCTCTAAGTAACAACTGCTTGTTTCAAACAGGGATCCCGAATGAGATGTGAGATCTCACTAGCTGTGTTTGACCTCAGGGCTTCCAACGGCAGCTTCTTCAGTTTCAAGTTTCTGTACCTGTCACACCTAATATAAGCTTTCATTCTTTAAGTGCCCACAGATCCTTAGCCCTTTTCAGTGCGAGAGATTGCTTTGGAAATGTGTACCAAGCTGCTGGTGTGAAGTTCAGCTCAGAAGCTTTTCTAAAATCCGTGAGTTATTTAGTGCCTACCTGCAGAGCTGGCTGGGACTGTCTCTGTCCCACTTTGTCCCAGAAAACCACACATGTTGTGACCACCTGCCATGACTCTGTGAGCTCCTCTCTGTATCCATATCACAGGAATATGATGCATAACCAGAAATACCTGCAATCAGCCCCAGCCGATCTCCACACTCAGCCTAGATTTTGCAGTCCTTGATCTGGAAAAAAAGGGCAGCATAACCAAGCCAGCAGCAAAAATTCCCTCGGTTATCCCCAGGTCTGCATGGCTCGGTGACTGTGCACAGGTCCTGATGCACACCTAGTGATGGGGTGGGTCACAAGGCCAGGTGACACATGCAATTAATTGAGCTTAATGCTTAACAGGAACAGCACAGGAGTCTCAGCTTATCCAATTGTCATTTATCAAGTTCCTCTCTCTCTTCTGCTCTGAAGTGAAAATTGGTTTCATTGCATCGTCTAATTGTGATGGATATTTTTAGATCTGCAATTTATCATATGGAACTTGTATCTAATGAGACCACTGTTGTTCTTCCCAATACAACAGAAGGACAAGAGCATCAAACTTTCCCAGACACTGCTGGCACAATGAATGAGACCAAAGGACTCCTTCCCTATGGAAATGAATAATTTTAATTCAGTTGGTTTTTCTTTTTTGTTTGTTTCTTTTTCTTAGTACAAAGATTTACAGCTTTTATTTTGGCATTCAGCAGAGATTCACAATCCAGTTTTCAGCTGTGATCACCAACTAAACTGGATTAAAGCCTGAGAACGTTACTCCTCTTTGAAGACAGACGGGGAGCCATCCTTCTGTGCACAGTACTTTTGATCGTAATCTTTGAAAACTTCAAGCACAAAATACCCCATTATCATTCAGAAATTATAACCGGGGCATAGACGGGAGCTGAGCATTTATATCATAATGTAAAAAAATAAGGTAAATAATCAACATTTCTTGATCTAAGGCCACACAACTTCCTTGGAGTTTGTGATAAAAGGAAAGAAACTGCAACCGTGTTTAAAGAGTCCAAGCCAGCCCCAGCTCTGCAGGACGCTGGTCTCAAGGTGCCACCAGCCTTCTTCCAGGGCACTGGGTAAGGAAACGAGGGGGCAGACTGCATGGGACATGTGATGGTTTCTTTACTTGGTGTCAAACCAGATCATTGTGTCTTCTGTGATCTAATAAAGAAAAATAACACAGGCATTTTCAAAGTAAAGCCAATGCCTGTGCTGGAAGAACACATTTTATTTCCCATGAGCAGCCGTTAGAAGCAAAAATCCTTGCAGTGCTTGGTTCCCACTTCGCTAATTCAACAGCAAGCCACAGAAGACAAAATTCACGTCAGAAGTTTCTCTGGGACCCAGAAAACAGAGGGAGCTCTCATGGAGGGCTCAGGTTTTCTGGAGGGAGAGTAACGAAGGCATTACACCACTGCCTAATGCTTCCCCTCCACATCACTCCAAACCAAACCCCAGGCTGTGGCGGGTCAAACTTTGGGGCTGTACCACGTCCAAAACGAGTCCAGGCAATCCTCGTGGCAGCAAGCAGCAGGGGCACTCATTCATGTGCCCCACACCCCAGAGCTTGTTCCATGCACACGGGAACATGTTCGGTGTATACAGCTAAAGCAAAGCAATTCATTAAAAAACACAAAAAAGCCCAACCACTGTGCTGAATTTAATAGCCACGGTATCTCTTGGACGTGGATACAAGAAAAACATTGGATTAATTTACTGATGAATCACAAAAATCTGTATGATATTTCAGAAAACAGAAGACTTTCTTAATTTAAATTAGGACCATTCATTTTCCTGAGGACCATGGGAAGAATGCTTCAGAAAAGCAGAGCACCCACATCCGTTATCTCTAACTAGGGCTGCGGTTACTCAGCAGTCCTACAAACCAGGGCATATATTTATTTCTCACTTTAATTGCTGTTTTAGTTTCTGCGTTATTGATGATCAGCACAAAGTGTCCAAATATACCTCCAGAAAAACATATTCCCTTTAATTGAAGAGCTTAGAAGTTAGCGTTCAACCTGCCCATTCAGAAATGCGTTTGCAACACTTGCGGGATAACATTGCTTAGTACTCCAGCTGAAATACACGTTTTTATGGCCAGGCTTGAACTGACATCCCAGTTTAACAAAACTTCCTGAGAATCAATAATAATTGACAGAGTTTGCATCTGTCACAGCTGGTGCAGTACCAAATTCTCCCTTGATCTGTTAACCCTCCTGCATGCCCGAATGCCCTGCTCATGGCTAAGCCACAACACTTTTGGCACTGCTCGGTGACTGAGCACAACATCGGTTACCATCAGCTCTGCTAGCAGTAAAGGACCACCCCGATTCCCCCAGTGAGCACCCCGAAAACATTTCTGGCAGCAGTGCTCGCTGTCCCGGCTGTGTCCCATGAGCTGAGGGCTGCTCTGCTGCATCAGTTGGAGCATCAGCTCCCCAGGGGCACCTGAGGAATCGGCTCCGTGGGGCAGAGCAGGGACCCAGCTCTGGATTCACGTGGGGCTGAAGGAGGGGGGCTCATTCGTGCACCCCGCCTCAGCTCTCACCCCGCTCCCTAGCCTGGTGTGCACTAAATCAGTCCCCGGAGCATAATCCGTGAGGATAAGCAGTGCCATTGCTGTCCAGCTCCCAATGTCTTTTGAAAACCTTCATCTTATATTCAAGCAGTAAATAACCCAAAGCGCACTAACCTGAGGCTCCAACCTGTTTTCTGGTTAAAGCTCCAGATACATTTTTCATGGAAATCAATAAATACACCGCTCGCTGGGATCAGTGGCCGAAAGCTGGAGGAGGACAACGTGGGCAGGCACTAAACAGTCACTCAGCAGTTTGCTAAAGATTTTTTGCTCTCGCAAGGAGAACAAAGCCACTGCAGAGGCAAGCTGCAAGCTCCCCCCGGGCTCTGGCGGATATTTCATGCAATATCTGAAGGCTATCTAACAAAATGACTGAGCTCTGAAACAATGCAAACAAACACCAGCCGTGAATTGATCAGAAACCTCCGCGCATCCTCTGATCTGTTACTTACACAAACCTTTCTAAAGGAGAGGAGCAGAAAGGCAGGTTATTAATTCGCTTCTGACAGAAAGCAGAGTCCAGCTTCCTAAAGATTGCTTGGTTGGGGGAAAAAAAATAAATACAGCAAAATGTTTCCTAGATGAAAGATTTGGATTATTCTCTGCCTGTTAATTGGTTTTCGTATCTAGCACACACTCTCCTTTTCATAGGAGTGCTGTCAGATAGATACAATGGGGAAAAAAGTTTGCAAATGCTTTTTTTGGCTTCAGTGAGTCCCTGCTGTTTATCCCAAGGCTCTAATTCAGCCGGTGGATTACTAGTTGTACTCCATTTGTGTTCACAGACCTTGCTTTCTGAAGAGAAATAGAGTCGTGTGCACTGGTACATGCATGCACGTGCACATCGAGCAAGCTAACACTTGCTGTGCTGTTCCTCCACGTGATGTTATTTTACGTAGCACAAGTGGCTGATCCCACACTGCAGGGATCTGTATGGTGTTCCCTGGGAAAGGTCTGTGCTCCACGTTGCACTGAGGTTTGTTGGATGTCTCTTTGAAATTGGTGGCATGGAAAACTGCCCTCCTTTGGGATAAATACAGAAACATTTTGCTCCCGATGGGGCTGGAGGAGGAACCACTGCCTGAACGCACACGGGAGGCAGCAAGAAAACGTGTGAGCAGGGGGTGGCTGCCAGATAATGTTTGCCTCCATGTGAGAGAGCACGGAGATAATGTCACGGGAATAACAAACGGGAAGGACAGGGGGGTTTGGGCAGTGCGTTTACTAGCGGAGGCTTCCAGCTACCAGCAGACTGTGTTTTCTGATATTTGAAACACGCAGGAGTTAAGGCAGGCATATGTTTGCATTACTTTTATATATAAATATAAAATATCATTTTTATTTTTATATATACATGCACACACGTGTATATATATATTTATATAAAGAGGATGTTTTGGCATCTCAATAGATGCTCAGTTTCTGGCTCACCCGATGCCTGCAGCCCGCACGGTGCTGCTGCCTGGAGGAACCACCTTGAAGGGGGTCCTCTGGCCGCCAGCCCCCTCCCTGCCATCGCTCCCACGGGGAAACGAGAAAACACAGCTTTTGGGGAGGCCTCGTGTGTGAAATTGTTGCTCAGCCCTTTTGGTGAGAGAAGGGAAACGTGTCGCTGGACATGAGGTGGTAATGGAAACAAGGAGCAAAGTCTGTCTAATGAGAAGGAAAACACAGAATGTATTAATTTAGGCCTACAGAAATTAGCTTGCTGAACATACTTTAGGATTAAATACAGGTGTTAAGCCCAGCCATTCCCACAGTTAATTACGTGCTCTCACCTACTTGCATAATCACTGTCTGTTTAAGGTTTTCCCATATTGCCTGGTATTACCATACCCAGGCAGCGATTCCCATACTGGTAACCTGATCCCTATTTATACCATCCTGCTAAAGTACTAAGTGGTACTGCTTTAGTCTGTCCCCAAATCAATTCCTAATGTTACTGTAGGAGCAAATGTAAAACCTGATGTATTTTTCCCCAAAGGTTAGTATCATATGTTTCTGATTGAGCAAGAAAAAAAAATCATTTCCTTACAAGATGGATTTTGTTATGTCTCTTGTAGGGGTGTGGAGGAGGGGAAAACCCTCGGGGGATGCGTAACAGGACCGAGAGCCTGCGTCCTGGTGTCAGCCCCAGCCTTGGGCGGCTGTTCCAGAGAGCTGCTCAAGAAACCGAGCCCACTCGGCGCTTTCTGCCCACGCTGCAGCAGACAGGTGTCCTCACTGCAGGTGACAGCATGGCCAGCACCAGCGGGGAGGTCAAATCCGGAGCTGGCACCAGATAGCACATCACCCAGAGGGACAGCCCGGCCCATGGAGACGGCCAAAGTGTATGGCTGAAGCTTTTTTTTTTTCCTCCTGCTCAGACAGAAAGGAGATTTTCATTTTACCTGGAGGTTTCCACATCCAGCAGGAAAAGTTGCAGCTTTGCAACTGAAGTGTTCCCAGCTCCCCCCAGCATCCAGGATGTTTCACAGTGAACAAGCAAGCAAATGCCTCTGCTCTGATCCTGCTGCATGAATCAGCCAGTGCTTCTTTTCAATATGCTCCAAATTGCATGATCGAGTACGGGTCTTAATAGCGAAGTGATGATTCATTTATGATGGCACCAGGACAATCCAAGTGAGTCTTTACCTTTTATCCTCAGTGTAATGCACTCCATCTATTACCATTTCACCGAGATCTGAGCAAATTCAATAATCAGATCAGTATTCAGCGCTCTCTATGCACAGAACTGCTACTAAAAGTTTAACGAGGCCAGCCTTTTGCATTACTTTCTAACAAGAAACACAAGGCAGCCTCGGTTCTGTGGGTGTTTTCTCTCTGCTGAATGTGCAGGGCTTCAGTTTTACTTTCCGGAGGGCTGCAGAAGTCCGTGTGTGCTTTAACAGCTGCGGGGGGAGACGGGGAGATTCAGGGGGGCTCCAGTTGTGCCTGGCAAAGCTGCTGCTAGCAGCACGCTGGAGAAACACCCGGCTCGTCTCCAGCTGCTCGGCCCCATTAAAGCAAAGCTCAGATACATTAAGCACATTCCTGCCACGGCCTTCCTGTGTAAGCAAACGCAAGTGGGGAGAGAGGTTACGCGATGGGGAGCGGGACACCGGGCAATCTTTTAGCGAAGATACGAAGAGTTAGGGAATGCTTGAGTTACACAAACATTCCTGAAATAACAGGAAAACTTTAGCAGATGTTTCCTCGGTCTAATTTTTCCCCCTTCTCCTCGTTTTGTGTGTGGTTTTCAGCTCTCTCCGCTTTCTAAACCTCCTTTCGTACGAAGGGCCCGCATTAAAATGTCAGGTTTTATTTTTCCAGAAGACAACTGCCAGAAATGAAACCCTAAATGCTCATTTCGGAGCGAGGCAGGGATCTCTCGGGAGCTGCTGGGAATCCCACCCATATTTCTGATTAGATTTTTGTCAGCAGCGTAGGAGCCAAATTCTCAGTTGCCCAAAGGCTTTCATCTAGATGAGAATCAGACTTGGAGGCGTTCTGAGGTATCAAATCGTATTCACTGTCTGCGTTAGTTATTGGCAAGGCGTCTGGAAATACCTTGGGGTTAGTGCTTTGATTAGAATTTGATCATAACTTTATAAAACACAGATAGAAATGATCGCGGGTTTGAGCCAAGAACTCAGCAGATTTGAGGGAAAAGTGGACATTTATGTGAAGGAGAGGAATAACTTTTAGCAGCAGTTTACACAAAGAGCTTTAGAAAGGATCAAAATCTTTTGCTGCACGCAGCAAGGCAATCCCTGACAATTCAGGATTAGGCAAAGCCTTTTGTAGGGTAATTACTCAGCACCTTCCCAGCACATCTTGCTTGAGCATCCCATAAAGCTCTCGGTCACAGCTGGAGCTGGGATACTGATGGATTGCAGCTTGGTTTTGAGAGGCTTATGGCACGTGGGACATCATTTCCTCCTGTTGATCAGTGAGATGGCTGTGGGTCAGCCTGGCCCTGAATCTCTCACCCCAAAAACTCCCTTTCCAGTGGGCAGGTGCAGGCATCATGAGCTATTTGTGTACAGAAATACAGAGGGGGTGATCGGGGTGGGAGGATAAACTCTACAGAGCTGTAACATAAGGGGTGTCATACAAACACACAGAGGGGCTGATGCAGGCTGCTCCTCCCTGCGTGCCCCTTGGCCAGACACTGCCAGACGCTGCTCTTCCCCCTGACTTCTCCCCCTCTCCCACCCCTTTCCCCACTCTATTCACAGCCCGTGCTCTTTCCAGCAAGAGCCACCTCTGTTCCATACTCGCTCAGCAGAAAGGGTCCTTCATCTCCCCCGTGATGAGGTGTAGCACACACAAAAGGCTAATCAAAGGCATATGACGAAAACACCCTGCCCAGTTAAGAAGGCTGCTAGCCCTGTGTGCAGACACAGCAAGGCACAGGGAGTGTTTTCCAGGCTGCCTTTTCCCCACAGCATCTTTGGGGGCTGGAGATGTTTGGGAAGCAGGGAAGGGGCTCCCGGACAGGCTGGGCTGCAGGCGGGTGGCTTTGCCCTCTGCTGGATGAAGCCAGACCTGCTGCAAGCTTTCTGCTCGTGGATATTCAGGATCTGCCAGATGGGGAGACTGCAGTTAGAAAGCAGTTCCAGCCAAACGAGCATTTGCAAACTTATTATCTTGCTCTGAAAGATAGCTGCAAATTTTCACCCAAGATCTGAATTGGTCAGGGAGAGGATGTGGTAACTCTGATGGAAAGGACTGGGAGATACAGAAACTGCACTGCACAATAAAATACATATAAATAAATAAATAAAAGAAAAAGAAAAACACGGCAGGTTGCATCTGGTGTCCTTTGCTATTGAGCATCCTTGCTTGCTTGCAACCTAATATACTCATACCAATTTTGAGTGAGTGTATCAAGATGGCAGATCCAAAGTGCATCTGAAAGGTATTGATTTAAATACAGCAAATCAAATACATCTTACTTTGAAGCCTATTTGCAGTAACAGGATATGCCATCTGCTTCTCGCAGGGTAAAGGCTGGAGAATTCAGTTCTAGAGACGTAGAAAAGACAGGCCGAGAGAGCCGGGGTGTTTGGCCTGGCGAGGAGAAGGCTCCGGGGAGTCCTCATTGGGGCCTTTCAGTACCTAAAGGGGTATAATAAAAAGGATGGAGAAGGACTCTTTACCTGATGGATAACCATAGGGCAAGGGGGAATGGTCCTACACTAAAAGAGGATAGGTTTACATGAGACATTATGAGGAAAATCGACACTGTAAGGGCGGTGAGGCACTGCCACAGGCTGCCCAGAGGAGCTGTGGCTGCCCCATCCCCAGAGGTGCTCAAGGCCAGGCTGGATGGGGCTTTGGCCAACCTGATCTGGTGGGAGGTGTCCCTGCCCGTGGCAGGGGAGTGGAACTGGGTGAGCTTTGAGGTCCCTTCCAACCCGAGCTGTTCTGTGATTCTATGAAATGATTTATCTGGGGTGCCCCAGAGCGGCACTCAGAGGTGACACAAGGTGGTTGAGCCCACCCCCTGCCCCCACGGAAAGAAAACTGCGGTAACTTTGCTTTCTTTTCATTCATCAGCTCAGAAAGAAGCCAGAGAGGAGAACACAAATGCATCTGGGGCATCACCTCCTTTTGGCTGGTTGCAGCCCAGCGCCATTTCAGAGAGCTGCAGCGTGAATCCATTATTTCATCTTGGCTACGCTGCACTCAGGAAGACAATAACATTAATTTTTATTGTAACAAACAACCTTAATTAAAATTGCAAAATAAACACATAGTCGTGAAGTCTTTTTTTCTATGCAGGAGCTTAGCATTAATCTTCATTATTGTTATTAAGTGTTAGGGGACAAGAACATTTTGATGAATAATAACAGCGCGTCCCCAATCGATGCATATTTAAAATATATGTTTACAAAAAGCAGTGGCATGAACATACGACTGGTGAGCTCGGAGGCTGTTGTGGCCAGATAGATTAATGTCAGTAATTCATCATGTGCCGTGGGGATTAGAGAGACGAATAAGGATTCTTGCCGTGGCTCTGGCAGGCAGGCAGCGGGGATGTGCCTGGTCCATGCCCCGAGCTCTCCGCTCTCACGTGTTGTCCTCAGAGTCGGGAGGTGACGTTCAGAGATAAAGCAAGCCCAAAACTTTGCTCTCTGTTTATGGCCAGTCACAATAACTGTTTCACAGGGAATAAAAGCAGGGATAAATCCTACGTTCTTTTGCCTGGTTCTTAGAAGGGATGAAGCTCAGCCTTTGGACATTTTTTTTTTTTTGTGATTTTCAATTGGAAAAATGGGAGTTGATATTCATTTAATACAAGTTACTGTCAGCAACAACCCTGATCTCAAATCAAAGATCTGAACTTTCTTTAAAATGTAAAGCAGCCCTTGGTCAGGTCTTGCTGAGGACCCAGAAGATGCTCAGGGTTTGTAGGTGAGGAGAAGACCCAGGAGCAGAGGCTGCAGAGATCTCCTCGCGTCCCCCTTCTGAGCCCTCTCGCACAGCTGCAGGGCGCTGGCTGATGAGAGCACCTCTTTTTTCAGGCTCTGCCTTTCCCACTCAGCAGGTAGATCTATTTAAAGCACAAAGAGGATTTGATCCTTTCTCCCTTCTTCTTCCCTCTGTCATAGCCCGTTTGGTTTTGCAGTACAGTCATTCGAGAAGTTTTGCAGTGGGGTCAGGCTGTGGGTGCACATATCAACCCCAGAACCCCCCCTGCAGGTGCAGCATACAAGAGTCACACCACTGAAAAGGGATTAAATCCCCTGATACAAGAGATAACCTGACCTGGCCAAAAAGGGCTCTAAAAAAACAGTTAACAGCACTCCTAGTGCAGAACGCACCTCTCGGTGAGAATCCCCTGCCAGAAAGCAGTGATTCATGGAGAAGTAACAGCCACTGTGCGCCTTATCCTCCCTCGTGCCAGTTAATATGAAGCAGTTACACTGATGAATCTCACTGAGAATCTCTTTGCTGCGCTATAAATCAGTGTAGCTCCACTGAAGAGATGGAGCTGCGCATATTTCTATCAGCTGTGCAGCCAAACCTATACATTTCCCAGAGAAACAGCAGGACTTCGGGCAGCAGAGTGGGACCTTAAAGAAGGGAACCAGAACAAAACCCCCAAATGGAGGGGACACAAAGAGCACGAACCAACAAATTTAAGAGGTTCTGACACCTGCCCCTACCTTTTGACACAGACAGGTCACTGGCACTGATGTACATCAATGATGTGGGAATTTTGCCACAGATATCGCTGTGGTCAACTCCATTTGGTGGAGCATCAGTAGGGAATAAATCCAGTTAAATCACACCTGCAATTCTCTTTTGGAAGCCATGAATGTGTTTTACCCAGCACAGCCATCCTCCCCCAGAAACACACACGGTTTACATGCCTTTGGTACCTAGCATGGTTCATTACTCAAGGTAATTTATGACATGTTTATCCTGCTTCAGTACATCATTTTGTGATTTTCTGCAATAAAACCATTGCACTGACTAGTCTTGGTTCTTTATTACATTTGAGGTCACTTAAAAGGGTAATTTCATCAACTGAACATTAAATCCTGCAATAATTCAATACTTCCAAGCTCTCTGAAAGCACTGCTCTCCTTCTCTTTCGCAGGATCACGTGGCTAGTACTGAGAGTAGACCCGAACAGGTAAGGCACGCAGATTTGGTTGGAAGAAACTGTCATGGTTGTAAAATACACCTTGGTGGCAATCTCAGAAATGCTGAGCATGGTTAAAAGAGCTTGTATGGATAAGTTGAATGCCTGGTCTTTTATTAACAGATTACATGCACCCCAGTGGAAGATTCACAATTTCGAAAAGGAGCTTTGGGGCCAGACCACGGCCCAATGTCAATGGAATTTCCCTTCCAAGTTACATGAGAGCTAAGCAGGCTTTGAAGCATTTTCCCCATCACCGTTTCACAGCCAAAACACTCAGACCCCTTGAGATTCTCTAATCTTGATGAATTTTGCACTAAAATGTTCAAGAAAACGTAGCTGCACAGAAACTGGTTAAGTAACAGCACTAAAAGGGCTTTAATATTGCACCACACCAGCCCCACAAGGACTCCAGGTTTTGCCTACACTAGAGAAGAGCTGCAGGTGTCCCAGTTTTGTCTGGCTGGGGAAAAGCCTCTGCTTTAGCAGGCATTGCAAGGAGAGTTGGCCTTCAAGGGACCCTCAAAAATCAGTGGGGCTGGGCAGTGGAGGTGGTGCCACAGACTGGTGTGCAGCTGGGAAGAGGAGAAAGCCCCAGCAGAAATTCCCTGGAAATTCTGAAAATTTGGCCTGACAGCTGAGCACACCCTAAATGAGGACCCCTGAGAGGTTTCTGCCCACCTCTACCTGGTGGCAATACTTCTCACCACCCTGTGCTGAGCAGCCTGGGGTGCCTTTGTGCAGAGCTCAGCCACATACGGTCTGAGAGGAAAATGATGCTGAGCAGAAAGCTGGAGCCTCTCCAACAACTTGAAGAAGCTGCAGTAATACACAGAAATGTGCTGATTGCAAGGGTTGGTGTCTGGAATATGCTGAGGCTGGATGCTGTGTGCCTGTGCCTCATTAAGGAGATTTTTTCCCTTGTAGTTGGTAATACAGGTCATTAGACCCTAGAAACAGCTTCTATTCCTTCTGCCCTCTAAGGGTTTCCACTACCTGTGTTTCTCCATTACTTCGGTTCTTTCTCTACAGCTCTTTTATTTTCCTTCTAACACCCGTACTTCACTGCTGCCTTTCTCTGGCCTTTCCTCAGCCCAGGAGGATGCAGAGGATGTCTGCAGGGAACATTTTGGTAGCTCGTCTTTGCCATCTCATTCCCTGTCCGCTCAGCCACGGGGCTGTTCTGAAGGGGAAGGGGTAATCGCGGGAGTGCTTGGCCAGCAAAGAGGCCAGAATAAGTGGATGACTCGGATGCTCTGGAGAAATAACAGCCATGACCTCTGCTCTTTGGTTTTCCCAGCTCAGTCCTTTGCCATTTGATCCCTGCACTTGTCCCAGCTGTAAGCCTGTGGCCAAAGCAGCTGTGGGATCCTGGCACAGGAGAATTTGGGTGCGAGGATTCATGGGGGATCTTCACTTCTCACCCATCACCTGCAGCTCCTCGCTCCAGGGGAAAAGAGCAGCCTCAGGCTTGGACTTTGATTCATGGGAGGAAGAACCCAAACTCACTCTGCTTGTTGCAGCTGAGTTGTTAGTCATCAAAATAATTTGTGCCTGGACTCTGGTGATTCTCGTTTTTTTGCTGGAAAAGCCTGCATTGCTGTTTCCTTCTGAATTTCAATTGGGTGTCATTACTGTGCATTGCCCACCTTTTGCTCAGGATAGATGCTTCTCATAACATGCTGGAATTGCTCAATGCAGTGAACTTATTCTCTTTAAGAATCTGAATCACACTAAGTGGCTTTACTTACCATCTGCTTTTTTGATTTGCTTACTCTTCTCCTGCTCGTACTGTCTGCAGGAATCATTTGTTTCCCTGCCTATAAATTAGTGGTCCAGAAAAAAAAACCTGCAGTGTTGTCAACAGATTACTGAAATACAGCTCCGAGAATGGACCTACAAAAGAGGTTGGAAGCAAAACTTAGCACAGAGCCAAACTATCTGTAATTGGATTTTGAGACCAAAACATTATAATGAACACAGAGAGAGGAATAAACAGGATCATTTATTTTATTTGATCATTAGCAAAACTCTTTGGTTACATGCGATAATTACTGGTGAAGATTTACATGCAGAGTGTGTGCCAGAAAATGTTTAAACCTATTTCTTTGCAGCAGATCCACTACCAGCATACCAATTACATGACATAAAATGCATCGCACTCTGAGAAATCCCCCAAGGTTTTCAGCAGCCTAACCTGCGAGCCTTTCCCTGCTCTGTGCTCGGGATTGCTGCCGGCCGTACTGATTTGAGCAATGAGTCCACATTCTCAGCAATCTATCATGTATGTTTAGAAAACTGTTTCTAGAGAAGCTTATAGGCTAACCTGGAAATGAGAAGTGACACAAGATCAAGATCTTCAGTCTTCGCTCTGGTAAGATACTAATGGATCATAATGGGCGATTTTGTGTAAGCAAGGCTTTGGAGACTTCTCCATTAAGAACCTTCCTTATCATGCTGTGTTTTAAAAATGCGAAGTTTAGAACTTTGCTGGAGTTTATGTCCAATAAAACAAGGAACGGAAACCCACCTTTTATCTCTGAGACTGCACCACTCTAGGGGTTGGTTCGAAGGTCATTAACTAAAAGACATTGCGTGACTTCAGAATTTGGATCCAGCGGGTGAAGAAACAAAATGCATTAAGGTAGATTCAGGGAGGGAGGGAAACATCCATGCCCAGAAGTACATAGAGATTCACCTTCAGAGGACATAACAGCAAGTGAGAAAGGCTTCTACCCTGTCTAGAAGAAAACAAACAAACAAACAAAACACATTAAGACTTTGGCTGTGCAGCCTTTGACAAGAAGTCCCTTCCACATTTGAATGCCCCTGGCTCTCCTGCAGGCTCAGGACAAGGAAATGGAGCGGCAAGAGGACGATGGGCTTGACAGGTATCCAGTCTTGTGCCAGACAACTCATCTTGCAACTGAAGTATCTGGGTTAGAGAGCCCTCTGCCCACTTGGAAGCTCTGGATGTCACTCCAACTCCTGAGGCTTTTTCCAGGTGACCCACAAAGGGAGCATGCTAAAGACACTGGTGCCTCCAGACAGGCAGGGTGGGAGCCAGAGCCCACCCAAAAGGACTTCAAACGCCAGTGGGACAAGGTGAGGGCTGGTGTTAGGTAGAGCCAGGTTATTAACAGGCTGTGTGCCGACAGAAATGGAGGCAATTCTGGGAGTCTGTTGTTGTTTTGGAGGTTAGAATCCATACCTTAACTTTTCCTGGTTCTTAGGAGGAGGACCTAAGATCTGAATCACATATCTTTTGGTTTGAGCCCTAAGGCTCAAGAAAACCTCTTTTTCAAAAGTTTTCAGTCCTTCTATTTATTAGAATCATCATTTTATGTATCTAGAGGAATGATTTAGCAGAAGTGGCCTGGGAGATCAGAAAGATGAGAAGAACTGAGCACCATCAGGAAGGCAAAGTGACAGGCTGCTAACAGCTGAGTGACATTTTGGAGCTCTGCAGCCTGCAGAGGGAGAGGGTGTGCTGACAGCAGCTGACGTGCCCTGCTCTGCCTGAGCCTTACCCCAGCCCTTGCCGACAGTCATTCCCCGTCAGCCTGCTGAATACGTGCCTGGCCTTTCTGGAGGAGGCGTGAAGGCAGATGGACGTGAGGTTTGTCAAGGACACTGCTACGTAGCTTCTGTCTGCTTAATTCACATGCCTTAAACACACCGTAGCACCTGAATAAAGCTGCTGGCTCCAATGCTTCTTGTGTTGCAAAGACGTGGCACTTTCATGGCATGTCTTCTTGTCTTATGATGCCCTGGAAGAGGTGGAAGTGAGGAAACACAGCTAACCTTGCCAAAAATGCTATAGAAAGTCCCTGGTGGAAGAGGGGGAAAGGAAGGACTCAATCTGTAGTCACAGGTCCTTCAAAAACCTGTCTTAAAGCATTTTACAACCATGCTAGATCCTACAGGCATGCTGAGTCATGGGCAGACCTGCATGGAGAGCTAGCATCAGTCTTTTTTCAGGACTTACAACACAGTTGGACTGTGGGCACAGTCTGGATTGGAACCCCATCATGCTGGACACAGAGCCCAGAATCCAAATGATGAACCCAAAATGCCAAATGGCATCCAAAATGCTATAGGTGATCCAAAATACTATAGGTGAACAGAGCATATGTAAGACTTGTTGCTTAGGTTTTACCTCCCAGCGAAACTTTGCTTCATTTTGTGTCATTTCGTTCTCTTGCTCTGCTATCTTTGTTCGTTGGAAAGGCACATCTTGTGCCATTTTCTCTGTTCCATTTTAGTCCTAATATTGCTGGTGGAATGGATTAATGGCACACTATTTTCTAGTCTAGTAATCTTTGTCACAGAAGTGAGTGAAAGCATACAGTGAACACAAAGATCTATCAGCACTGCTGCCTGACTGATGGCTCACTCTGATAGCTAATGCTGAGATGAGAACAGAAGATGAAAAAAAAAAAAATCCTTTCTTATTTTAATACCAAGAACAGTACATAGTACCTGTATCCATCTTTTTGACAAAGACTGTAATGAAAATGGCAGCATGCTGGAATGGCATCTTACCGCTGTGATGGGCTGTAATTTTAAGCCCCTCTATGGGCACTGTAGACAGTGGCCTCTGTACAGGTTAAAAATGTCCATCACTCACTGTGCATATTGCATCTTGGAATCACCTAGATGGTATTTCAAGCCCCTCATGCCACACAAACTACAGCATATCCCATTTTCTACAAGTTAATTGATGGCTTCCATGCCAAACCTTGGGACCAGAGCTATTTTCATTTATACAGGTGTGCAGGGAGGATCATATCTCCATTGGGTAGCCAAGGGGTTCCCCTCCTGAC
Source organism: Netta rufina (assembly GCF_964035555.1). NCBI lineage: Eukaryota > Metazoa > Chordata > Aves > Anseriformes > Anatidae > Netta > Netta rufina. The sequence goes on from NC_140133.1 coordinate 16,816,192, forward strand.
TTCTGAACCCAGCAGTTTCAGCAAGGGGCAAGGCTGGCCCAGGACACCCCTGGGCTTGGCAAAAACAGCCTGACCCTAGCAAAAGTCCAATGGGCAGCAACACCTATGGAGGACTCTGTTTCCAAAAGGGTCAGGCATTTGGAAGCAATTCAGGTGCCTTTGTAAAGGATTTGTCCTAAGCATTTAAAAGACCTGAGTTCACTAATCCTCATGTGGTTGTTTCCTGCTTCAAGCAATTTACATAGTGATTAGGCCCAGTACTCATTCTCCTCTCTAAAACATGTGGAGGACACGGCCAAATGAGAGGGGAAATTTGATTGCTTCATATTTCATCTGCCTGTTACTATCAGTAGGGAGCAGCTACGCAGCCTGGCAGCAGTCTGCAGAGGGCCTAAACCACTCCAAAATTAAGAAGACAGAGATTCACGTTTCTCCTGACTCCTCATTGTCACAGGCCAAAAAGAAAGGAAAAAATAAAAAAGGAAAGAAAGAGAAATACAAATTAAGAAAGAAAGAAAAAAGAATAATTTGTTTGCGGAATATTTGTGTGAGTGTGTTGCAGAAGGTTAATTGGAAAGGGTGTTTCTATGCCAACAACGGCTGAGAACAGCCGAGCCCTGAGGAGCGCCCGCCCCCGAGCAGCCATTTTGTGTGTAGGGGTGATGTGGCCGCATGGCTACCACACAGAGCGGGCTGGCAAGTGATGGGCTCCTGGGCCACAGCCAGCCTGCCTGCAAGGCCAGAGGAGCTGCTTGGCTCTTCCCCTGCCCAACGTTGGTCTGGCAGGCCCAGCCAGAGGGTTTTTGTGCCTTCTCCTTTGAGCGGGGGCAGGTCCTTCCCGTCCTACGCAGGGCTGGCACCTCCATGGGGGCATTGGCTTGAGTGGCTGCTCCCCTTCTCTAGCAAGGGAAGGCCCCCAGGGGATGAGAGCAGCCTCCTGGCCTCAGGGATTTTGTGATGTGTTCTCCAGGCACAACAGAGCCCTGATTTTGTCTGCGGGCTCTGGATGCAAATATGCCAATATATATTCATTAACAGGTTATTAACCTGTAAGATACGCAGATCATTGTTCATCTGCTTTAACCTTAAAATCTGCTTTTAAGTCTGGGGTTGAGCACAAGCAGCCTTTTAGAGAGAAATCATTTCAACAAGTGCGTATCAAAGCTTTGGTTTAAGTTCAAAACAAAACAAAACCTACAATGAAAACTTGGCTTAAAACTACTCAAACAAGGCCGCGTGTGTTGTGGTTCTTACCGACTCATTTTTCATGCAAGGACCGTAATTTCAGCTGGCTCTCAGGACTGTCATGGGAGGAAACCCTGCTCCACACACTTTTACATTCAGAGACATTTGAAATGCAGATGGGGAACAAGGCAGCTTAGTACAAGTAGACACAAAATGGAAGCATAAATTATTTACCCTAAATTTCTGGGGTGAGATACCTAATTTTAGTGGTAGATCAGTCTCTAGGATATTCAGGTCATCGTCTCCTGGCTGAGATCAGCATTTAGGGCCTTTGCACAGGTCTTCAGAGCTAAAAAAAAAAAAGTGCCCTGTAAGGCCAGCTGAGGCCTTGCAGCCGGACTGACCACATCCCTTGGATCAAAGCGCATCTCTGAACTGCAAGGGTACATTAGTGGGAAAAGGATGACCATCCTCGTTGCAAATTCAGGTGGCAAAAAATAGCTTTGAAACATGCGTCAAGTGTGTCCTATTATAGCACCAGAAAGAAAATTGAGCATTTAGAGTAGCTGAGTGATGCATACCCCAGCTAACTACAACCTTTCTGCAGCAGCGAGTCTTGCTGCTTTGTAGCTGAATTCCCCTGAATCATCAGACGAACAGATTTTCCCTCTGGTTTGCTCAGGCAGGCTTTTACACATGCCCACCCCATGTCTCCAGAGCCTGCTGGGAGTAATGGACACAGCGAGCGCTCACGTGCTGGTCAGACACATGTACAAGCTGCCCCAGGTCTGCATGCTGATCAGCACATGGCTTTCAAGGTACCCATGCCTTGTAAGCTTCGCCAAGGCACCTTTAAAACGAGGGCTTACTTTGTTCAAAGAAATGGCATAAACTACCCCAGCAAAAACACACTGACTACACTTACAGCCACAAATTACCTCTAGGACTGAGCTACAGATAAAAGTTTTGCCAGCACAGCAATGCTCCTTAAGGATTCAATTTTTTTTTTTTTTTTTTTTTTGGTGACATGCCTGTGCCAGAAGAAGTCATGCGAATGCAGCTATGCCAGCATAAAATTTCTCTTGCCAGCATAGAAGTATTGGTCAAAAAATAAATAAATAAAAAATGGAACCCTTAACTTTTATTGCTTTCCCAGAAAGAGTTTCCAGTGTAGGCTCAGCTGCAATTTGAGCAGTGAGGCCAGAGCAATCTGCTAGCTTTGAAATCACTTCTCCCAGCGAGGCACCTCGATGCGCACTCATTCTGCGCAGGTTCGTGCTATTTGCAGTGCCCCGAGGTCATCCCATTTCCTTGTTTGCTGATGCAGCCAGAGCCCCTCCGCCAGAGCTCTGCACCAAAGAAAATGTGCCAGACAAATAATTTCGGAGATGAGCTGCTTCGTTTGTGCTTGAGGAAATGACTTGTCAGAGAGCTGCAGAGCAGTGAGTGCCTCCGGCCCCTGCCGCAGCCTGGCTGGGCTCAGGATGAAGTTCAGGGCAGGGTCCCCATGGCACCAGCCTCATGGGCATCTGCTGAGGAGCTCTGCCCTACCAGGCAGTGGTTGATTCAGCCCTTCATCCCAGATTTATGTCAAAGACTCTGTGAGCTAAGGACAGGGCCCTGGAGATGATGCAGGGCAGGGGCTTGAGCTGAGGCCTGCAGTGCTCTGGCACCCGCACACGCAGCCAGGCCAAAAGCCAAAGCCCAGTGGCAGCTAAAAGCAGCCAGGGACATCCCAGGCAGCACGAGCTTCTGCAAGTGCTGTACCAACCAAAAGAAGGGCAGAGAAGACGGGGTGTCCTGCTAAGGGGAGAACACTGCTGTGACTATTACATCTTGGGAAGGTCTTTGGCAGCTGTCTGAAGGAAAAAGTGGTTTGTGCAAGACTTGCGGTGCCATGGACAGGCTGCTCGGGTGACATGAAGCGGAGCTGATGCGTGGAAGTCCAAGTGATGGCTATGAGGTTTGTTCTTATACTGGTATTCAACTCAGACTCCTGCCTCACCCCACCTCCCTAAAATAGCCCTTAAAGAAGGGAAGATAACAAGGCATTTAACTTGCACATTAGGAACAAATTGCTGGAGCTACAATAGCTATCCACCAGAATTAATTTACAGAGAGCTGGGGGAAGCTTTTCCTTGGAGACGTTTAAGCACCAGCTATGTGGCATCTGCGACAGCAGCTGGAAAGCTGTGGCTGGCCCTGCCATGGCACAGGGAGATGTGCGAGAGGACCTGCCCTGCTGCAATACCCTGAAACCTAAGCCCTCCCATGGCAAGTTTCATAGGAATTGCCAAAGAAAATACCTGAACTATGGGACCACCACCCAAGACTCCTGATTCTTCATCACGGTTTAACCCTGCCATGCTGTGAGCTCTGCCGAGCACCCGCTCACAGCGGTCAGCCCTCGAGCAGCTGCCCAGGGACAGAGAGGGGAGGCAGCACGTGTGCCTTGCTTGAAATTCCTCAGGAACAGGCTCAGATGCAGTGCCTGTGCTTTTGGCCGTGCTCTCTGGATTGTAATGTTTGTGTTTCTGTTATCCTCTAGATGCAGGGCAATAAAATTAGCATCCACATTCAGATTTATATCCCAGTAAAGGCAAGTTCCCTCTAATAAAAGCAAGCTCCTTTATGAGACCAGATTTCAGGCATGACTTGCAAGAGGGAAAATAACATCCTGTGTAATTCTAATGGCTCATACCTCAGTGGACAGACACGATGGGTGTTTTTCTGCAGCTCTGCTTCTGCTGTCAGCCTCTGTCCACACAGGGTCTGTGGGTCAGTGGCACTCCTGGGACAGTTTCCATTGCCCCTTCCTGCCCTGTTTAGCCTCCCCTGCTCCACAGCCACCAGCAAACGCTTGGGCAGCAGGGGGAAGGAGGCACCCAAGGGTGGCTTTGGCCTGGCCAAGCGGTGGGAACAAGGGGACACCTCACGGTACTCATCCGGAAAGATTTCAGCCTCTGACACAAAAAGGGTTCTGAATTATGGGACAGGAAAAGCACAAGCAACCAGAAGACTAAAAGCCACCATTTCTCTCTCTGTATTTACTATACCAATAAAATATCTTCATAGCAGCTGGCTGCAATGTAAATCCTCCTTAAGGACTAACGGCCGTACAGGGGACCATTAAAAAAACAGCTCCATCATTAAGGTTTTTGGCTGGGCGGCTGCTGATGCTGTGACTCCGAAGGCTGCACCGAGCTGCGCTGAGCCTGCCTTGCCCTGGGTTTCACCCTTGTGCAGCAAACCTGCTCCCTGGCAAAGCACCAGGCTGTGGCTGGCTTTTGTGGGGGCATTTTTGTACTCTGATTCATGAGAAAACAGCTAAATCAGCTCCTTTTGTTCTGAAAGAGCCCTCTGCAGATTGGGTATGGGGGCATCCTGCAGCTCAGCGCCCTTCTTGTGCTGCAGCTCAGCTCCCTGCTGCCTCTCTCTGCAGTGGCCGTGACACGATGCTCACCTGCAAACCCTGCCCAGGTCAGCCTTTCTCCCCACCAGCCCTGTGAACCCTGGATATATTTATCAGGGCCTTTGCAATGTAGCACTTTAATGGCTACATTAAATTAAAAAAAAAAAAAAATCAAATACCACCTGAAAAGCAGTTGATTAGTTGCAGAATCTGCTCCCTTTGAAGTAGCACCATAACCTTCCACCTCTCTCTGTTCCTGGGGCATCTGCCTTTAATCTAACATCTCACAAGCTTTCAGAACAGCGCCTGTACTCACAGTGCTGAGCTCCTGGGATGCTGCACTCAGAGGGTGCCCTTCCAATGCAGAAAGGAGCTGAGAGCCCTGCCTGCCTCGCCACATCCCAGGGCAAGACTTGAATTCTTAACGCGCACACGACTTGGAGGCTGCCAAAGGGCAGGTGGAGGGCATGCAGAGGAGCACGAGAGGAGTGATCAGAGCAGAGAGGCAGGGACACTGCCCTGCTTGATGGCTTCATTTGGATTTCACCCATGTAGAAAGGCGCTGAGAGAAACAACAATTAAATCAAAACAAACTGTGGAGACAGGAGCTGAGGGCATTGCACTGATCAAATAGCACTTGCCTCTCTCATCCTTGCAGTGCAGCATCCTTCCTCGGTGGTTACTCCAAGCAGAGGTCAGGGATTACCTTGCTGCACACTGGGTCCTGCAGCATTTTGGCACACACCTCACCAAGCCCACAAGCAGCTCCCCCCAGCTTTTAACCTCCAGCAGGTCAGGCGGGGCCAGCTGGGCCGTGGCTGACCACCTGCACTCGTTTGCTTATGCAGAACAAACACCTCTGAGGGCTCCTTGCTGCTCTTCAGCGTGGCTGGTGCTGGCTGGAGTGTCCAGCAGACAGTGACATGGGGAAGGGACAGACAGACAGCGCGGTCCATCTTCATTTCTCCCATCAGCAGCCACAAATGAGGCTCTCACCACAAGGTTACAGGTGCTGAGGAGACACAGGCTGCAGACTTTTGCAGTACCATGGGCTGCACCAGTAGCAGCCTTTTATTTTGGGGGTGATGCTGCAGATGGACAGCCCAGCTCCCCGGGACTGCAACTCTCCCAGTGACTGGAGCTGAACCCCGTGAGATGGGGAGGATCGATCACAGAGCTGTGGGTTCACGTTTATGCTTCGCAATCTGCTGTCGAGCAGGGAAGCTGGCACAAGTCACAGCCCTCCTGCAGGACTCTGGCTGGTGATTGTCTGGCAGGATTTAATGAGTTATGTTCGTGAGATCTGCCCCAGCCTGCACCTGCTGACCTTGGCCCCAACACGTGCAACATTACAAATGAACGCAGGCTCACAGATCCATCACTGCCTTCATCTAAGAGCCAGCTTATCATCCTTCCTGCTCTTCTGGAGGATTTCTGTGTAATCAGCATGCTGATGCCTGCTTGCTTTCCTCAGATACAAGATCATCCATAGGAGAGACAAATGAAAAGTAGCTGCATCTTCACGCAGGAGCTCTCCTTCTCACCTTGTCTGGACAAGGATCTCCCTGCTCCCCCAGAGGTCTAACGGAGAAGAGGAAAGCCTGGGTTGCCCGTGATGAAGCAACAAGCTCTGATTCCTCACTTCTCCAAGGCCAAATCGCACCAATTACTTTCTTGAGAGAAGAAATTGCAAAGATGAGCTCAGCCCTGGTGGGAAGATGAAGCAAGAATGGCCATTTCAGAATGAAGCTCTTTGTGGAAAAAAAAAAAATAATAAAAAAAATTAATCTACTTCTGAGTTGCCACAAGTGACAAGGAAAATATCCTTTATAAGGAAAGTAAAGAAAATGTTGCCTTTGGGGCCTTCTAAATTGGGAGCGCAAAGGTAGCCACCTGAAGAGGTTTCACCAAGTTTTAATTATATGGGGAGTTTGAAGGCCTCGTATTATTATTGCTGAGATATTTTTGATACATAAAAGGGCCACGACAGGGTGGGTAGGCACGTGAAGGACCCACTCCAAATGAAAGTTCATTCACTAACGTATGTAACGATCAGCAAAAGTGCGTTGCATGCTCCAGGACCATGCGGGGTTATTTGGAGGAGGACAGCCTTCATAAAAACAGGGGATTTTTCCTTCCTTTTTAAAATCATCAGGTCTCTGCTACAATATGTGTTGCATTCACAAACAGTGATGTCTCCTGCAGGACGTCCCACCTCGGCTGCCAGGTGTTCTGGTTTGTTCCCGATATGACCGAACTCGGTCGTAATTCCAGCAGGCACCACCTCGTGCCGCCTATGCTTAAAGTATTTCCTGCAGGGAGCTCGGATGCTGTAATCCTCCGTTCGTGCAGCCGACCAAAGTTTTCACCTTGATCGTTAGAAACCCCAGCGCACAACAGATGGCTAATTGATGCCACGCAGCGTGGCTTTACGCAGCCGATCTTCTGCCTTCTTCCTTTTCTTCATTTATTTGTGTGTATGCGTGCGTGTGTGAATCTTTTAGAATTTCAGACGGGAACTTCGTTATAAGCCATGCAGTAATTTTGCAGGTGAAAAGCCACGAGCGCATCATCGAGAGCCCAACCTTGTAATTAAACGTTTTCCTCTGAAGTTCTGACCTGATAAAACGTTCCTGCATTTCCACGCCTGGCGAAACTCCTCATGGGAGTAGGCAGCCGGGAGATTTTCTGGGTCTGCCTTCCAAGCTTGGCTAATCACACAATTTTAATAGCAATAAATCACTCTTTCAACAAAGGGCTGTCTCTTCAGCGGAGATGTGCAACTTTTTCTCACACAGGTATGGGTTTATCACATTTATTTATAGGCATGCTCTATAGCTTCGCATACTGCAAAGCGGTGACTCAGCCGCTGTGCCACGGGCACACAAACATTGTTAATAAAACCTTATTCTGCCACAGTTGGACAGATTATGGACAAATGATAAGGAGGTATTTGCATACGAGCAATCCCATCAGAGGTACCTGAAAGAGGATCATATTTTCTGGCAAATTAGACAAGCCATTTCCTCTGGAAAATAATCTCAAATTCAGGTGGTTTATCACAACGTGCGTTTATGCTCTCAGATGTGGCAAACGCCAGCCGCGAGCAGTCGCGGCAGTACTTTGTTTTGACAGTCCCTGGGACGTGTCGGGATACCTCCAGAGCAGGATTTACAGCTACCAGGAGCTGTGCCCGGGCAGGGGATGCACGGGGGTACCCGACAGGCCAGTGGTGCCTCCTCAGCAGGAGCTTGGCTCCATTTAGCCTCAGCACAGGCTGCAGAGCTAGGAAAGCACTTGCTGTGTGCTGGAATACATGCAACTGCTGCTCTTAATTTCAGGGAGCTCCTTGGAATTGAACTGCAGTCATGGGTGAGTATCCCCCGACCTCCTAAGCAGCCAGGTCTTTACAGGATCCCCGGTGCCACCCCGCTCTTCCCAGGGCTGTGCTGTAGGAGCAGTGATGACTCCTTGCGCAGGGAAGCATTTCTCTTTGAAGATTTCCTCCCGGCTTTGTGGCAGCAGGATGTCCTGATAAACCCCCAAAATCTCGCTGCCGGTGCGGGAACCCAGTGTGAAGACATCTGGCTGCACGGTTATTTCTGTATGGCAGGGCTCTGCTGCACAAAGGAAACCAGCCAGCACTGCTGATGGTCGTCAGGTCCCAGAAAAATCTCTCTGTAGGGGTGCTCTCAGTACCCACCTCTTTGCAAGCCTAATAAGCACCACCAGCATAAGAAAACCTACAAAATACTAGTAAACAAGGCTTGCCAGGAGGGAGACAGACTTTCCTCCTTTTCCCTCCTACTCCCTCTCTGCATGCAGGCAAAATTTAGCAGTGAGCCAGGATTTACAGCTTTAATTATGAACTTTAGCCCAAGCAGTCCTTCTGTAAATATCCTCGCAGGGGAAATGGAGAGGGGGACTTTGGCGTGCGCAGCGAGGTGTACAGCTGTGCCTCCGGTTAATTGTACTGATTTTGGTCCTTCGTTAAGTTGATTTCATTTGAAGGGATTTTATCTTCCCCCCTACTGCTGGTGACAAGCAAAGAAAAGGAAAAAAAATTGTCTCAATCTGTCTTTTATTGTGTTATCCAATAAAATAGCAAAAATTAGCCTCAGCACCAGGGATTAGCCTCCATCCAGCTCACACACCTTAATTAAACATGCTGAGCTCTGGCTGGCATCACACTCAAAATGTTTTACACCGTTAAAAACTGTTCATTTGTTTTGCTGCCCAGTCGTCCTCATTTTTATACATAAAGCCAATCAGGACTCGTAGCAACAACCTTACCAGGATGGTGGGCCATCACTTAGAAACCTTCTTGCTTGTTTCAAAGAGAAGATTTTGGGTAAGAAAGGGGTATTTTGGCAAGAAATCACTTGTGAGCCATTTTGCAGAGAAGCAGTGCAGACCAGTGCCAGTGACCAGTGGTCTTTGCATTGAAATAAAGTGCTTTGGGTGTGCATCTCCAGGGAACAACAGAGTAATGTGGGCTTGTCCCTGCAGTGATAACCTGCTCCCTCACAGCACTCTGTAGCACAGCCGTGGCCAGTGCCACGCTGAGACCCTGGCTCTGAGGAGTCAAAGTAGGAGCTCAAGCCATCTGGGAGCCCTTTGTGGTGTTGCCCATGCGGAATTTTTAATGAAATATGCTTTCTGTGTAGGATTAGGTGTGACTGCGTAAAGGTCTAGCGGTACCAGGAGCTTTGTACAAACGTGGAAATATATGGCAAGATGCTTTCATTCCCTTTTGCAAACGTTTCAAAAGATCTGAAAAAGCAAGGTGCAGGGTAAGGGGAGCAGCTCAGGGAGGCAAAAGGCAGCCTCAGCATCCCACTGCCCGAGGCCGAGAGCGGAGGAGGACGCGTTCCAGCATCAAGCAAGCAGGTAAAGCAGCTGTGCTGGCCTCGGGCTGGCCACACCAAAGTGTGTAATATGGCCACGATCAATTTTGGAAACACGTTTTATCATCTTATCTATTATTCATTAGACACTACAGCTGGGTTGGCTGACACCATCTCGGAGCACGCTGCGCCAGCCCCAGCCCTGCTGGGCAAACCACCCCATGCCCAGCCCCAGCACAGAAGCAGAAAGCAGCATTCTGGCTGCAGAGGGATGGCGTGCTGGGAGGTTTCACTGTGTCACATTTGACCTTTGTGGCTTCCCTAATAGATTGTTCTTGTCATCAGGACCTAACAAAATGCATTACCTTGCTGGCATTCGCTGCTCAGCAGCAAGTACAGCTCTTATCCCCACCAGCTACACTTGGGGGTCCAGCGCTCTGATTTAGAAAGTAATTTCAGAGGCTAAAAAGCTTATTTTTTTTTTTCCTCCAAAAAGATTTAATTTTAAATCTCTTTGTAAGAAGGCATTTACAGCTGAGCAGTTCTTTTAAACTACAGTTCATTCTTGATAGGAAGGAAATTGAAGTGCATTAGAAAACGTTCAACCAAATCAGCATTCTTAAATACTGGTGTGCAGGAGATAGGAAAGTGCCTTTCCTACCTGCGTTATCTAAGAAAGGCCCCCAAGGGCTTCTCAAGCCTTTGCTCTGCACCTGTTTTGTGCTTCCTCATCCCAAAATGTCCTCTTTATTATTCTCTGAAGACTCTCAGCTCGGGGCTTATTTATGTACGCAGATGGCCCCGTGGCCAGAAAACACCAGCACCAGAGCATGTGTGAAGATACTCTGCAGACATTCACCTTTACCTCTTCTGTAGTTAAATGCTTATATATACCTTCACTCTTGACACCTCTCTCAAAAGCTGGCATGAAATTGCATACAAATGCTGTATTTCTTTTAAATTATCTGGAAGAAATATTGTATTAACCGGAGTTCACTAATGCACAGCCAAAAGCTGTCATTAAGTGATACATCATGCATTAAAGATAAAGTTATGGGCTCTAAAACAGATTTGGTAAAGGAAAATTTAACTTACACTAAATTACCTATGGAAATAACTCACCTAAACACTGACTTAATTCATTATGAATGGTGCCATTATAATAAATATCAGATATATTCCTAATTGCCTGGCATTTATCTTCGGTTAATGACCTGTAGGAAGGTTGTTACATAGGTTCCATCCTGTGGTTACTGTAAGTGGAAGTGTTCACCGGGCTGGCTTGCAGTCTCACTCCTCATCCTGGAGAACAGGGCTGGGAAAAATAATAATAAAATTAGCTTCTGTGAGTAGGAGATAAGAGGAATCCATCCACTTCCCTCGTGAGCGTTAGCTTTGACACGCAAGTCACCAACGTGCTCCTCAGCCTCATGGCTCGTACTGGGAGCAGCAGCACTGCCAAATGCCAGAGGAGAGGCGTGTGCTTAGCTCACGGCCAGGTTCGAGCCGTGGCTGTTCAGCCTGGAGAAGAGAGGGCTCGGGGGTATCTCACCCGTGTGGGTAAATACCTGGGGAGGAAGAAAAGAAGCTACGACCAAACTCTGTCCGGTGGTGTCCAGTGAAAGAACAAGGGGCAGCGTGCACAAACTGACACATGGGAAATGCCACCGAATTCCACGTAAGGAGCAGAGTCCTCACTGTGAGGGTGGCTGAATGCTGAAACAGGCTGCCCGGAGAGGTCGTGGTGTCTCCACCCCTGCAGATGTTCAGAACCTGACAGGACGCGGTCCTGAGCAACCTGCTCTGGGTCAAGGCGACCTCCAGAGCTGCCTCCCAGCCACTCTCTGGTTCTGTGATGTTCTCTCGCTCTAAGGCAAAACTTCTATTGCTTTCAGCAGAGGAAATTTTACCTGAAAATGTTGCTGTCATTATCTAAATTTCTACCAGAAATTGGGGTTCCTTCTTTTTAGGAACGAAGACCATCTGTCCTGATTCCCCGAAAGAATGCTTTTACCTCCTAGCCTCAGGCAGAGTAGGAAAGAAGCAGCAAAGCCAAAAGCAGTTTGTTGTTTGCTAGTGTCTGACTGAGTTCATATCCTTTCCGAAAGTCCTCAGCCCTGTGTATGCTGACTGTTCTCCTGGATATCCTTCCTACGGGTATAAATGTGTTTTTTTAACACACGCCAATAAATTCTTGGCCCAAACAAGAATTCCTGGGGGCAAGAAGTCCCTGAAAATGTGTTACTTTAATACCATATATATTCCCTACAAAAAGGCTGAGTCCAGGTGTGATGGATTGTGCAAAGATTTGCTTGGATTTTTCCAAAAAAATGTGACCCGAGGCCTCGGGATGGGGGAGAGTTGTGATTGAAGCGGTGTGGTTACCTGACCCCTGACAGAAGACTGCGATCCAGGCAGAATGACAGCGGCTGCCTTTCGCTCCAGCATCGCTGTTGTTCTGGTTTTATTTAAATTGGAAAGGCGAGAGGGCTTGGGAAGCTGCCAACGTTAACGCTACAGCCACTGACAAGGTAAAATGTGCCTTGGGAAGATATACAGCTCTCCTTTCACAAAGGCGGCCGCCTGGCTTTAAAGTTGAGGCTAAGCATCCCGGCAGAGCAGATCTGGGGAGCACGGACTGCCCTGGTCCCTGGCCTGGGAGGTTGGGCAGAGATTCGGCACCCCCCTGCTGCAGGAGGGGTGGCGAGGGGCTGCGATGCCCTGCGTGGTTTAATTGCCCTTGGCACTGCAGCCCACACAGAAGCTTGCTAAACTACAGCTGATGCTCAGCTTTATTTCTTCGTGAGAAATGGCAGCCAGTAACGAAGCAGAGCATTTAGTCGATGGTAATAAATAAAATTAATTTCTTTCTTAACCAGAAAAATGGAAGGAAAGAAAAAAAAAAAAAAAACAACTAGAACTACAGGTAGGTGATCAGGCTCTTGTTTTTTTTCTTGGAAAATGTGACCAAAAAAAAAAAAAAAAGGAGTTTTAAGGAGTCAAATGCACACCCCGAAGCTCATTAGTGTGGCAGAGCAGGTTCCTCGCTGACTTGGCTCTGCCATCACATGTTTAAGCCTTAAGCCATTCTCTATTAGACATGCATTATGAAAGAGACTTTACTCCTCTGACCACATAACACTTTCTTTCCTCTTGCTTTAGCCTCCTGCTCTTGGCAGGAGCTGAGTCTCCTCCAGGAGCCGTTGTTTCCCTCCCCCTGCCCAGGCCTTGCTGCCTTTCGGCTGAGGCCTCCCGGCTGCCTCCAAGGGCTGGGGCTGAGCCCTGCTCCCCCTGCAGCCCCCTGCCCCTGCCAAACTGCCCTGGGGAAGGGGCTGAAGCAAGCACAACTTTCCCAGAGTATTTCAAGGCTTTTTTGCTCTCAAAAGCAGCGGGGTCTCCTGGGATGTGTTACTCCCTCTGTCAGTGGCTGGCTTGGCTCCCTGTGCATGCCTTGGTGGTTTGCACTGTCCTGAATAATGCCGCCAAGGGACCTGCTGCTTGGAGAGCCAAGGAAAGGTAGAGAAGAGGACCCAGGCTGACAGCATGAACCTATCTGTGGCCCATCAGCACCTCGCTTTGGGACTGGGGACTCTCAAGATCCGGTCACTGATTGCTCAGAAAAGCTTACATTTTCTGTAAAAATTAAAACGGGTGCCTGAGATGCCATATAAGCTCTTACTGGCTGCACAAGGGCAATGTGCAGGGTCTGTCAAGAACAGACCAAGCATCTAGGGACGTTGCTGGCACTGCTTGGTTCCTGTGCATTCCCTCATTAGTTCTTTGTATGCTCTTCCTGCAAGTGACTGCTACCAGGGTGTGGAAGGACGGTGCTTACCAGTGCTGACTTGGCTTCCTCTGCTCTGCGCCTCATTACTCGTAGCTCTTGGCACATCGATAAAATGTTATCTCCCAGATAAGCCGAACACAGCATGCTGTTGTCTTGACTTGTGCACTAACGCTTGGCCTCTGCTGCTATGGGAAATAGCAAAGTGGGAAGGGTACATTCAGGGACACGACTAAATTATCTCCTTGGAGGCACTGCCTGGCACTAGCACCGCAACCACTGGTGCCTGGGGGGGGGGTGTCCTGGCAGGTGACCCCTTCCCTGCTGGGCACCATCTGATTCAGGAGGACACAAGGTGTCCTGGTTTGACAGCTGAGTGACACAGGGAGGGCTCAGGACCTGGTGCAACAACAGCAAGAGCTGCATGGCAGTGAGGTGCTGCAGCGGGTTGTGAAGGAGCAGGCCCGAGGCCATTTGGCTACAGCCCACTTTGAATGTGTGAGGAGGCCCAGGACTGTGCTCGGGCTCACCCAGTACACAAGTGGTGGGAGCACCTGGGCTTCAGGGAGGTCCTGGTTGGAAGCTGAGGCTCACCACCACACTTTTCAAAGGCAGCTTTGGAAATATATCATCAGTATGTGTGTGTGCCAGGGGAGCAGCACAAGCCAGCGCCTGTGTGCCCTGCATGTGCAGCTCCTGCGCTGGCTCCCCAGCACGCACACCAGGCGCTCTAACAAGAAGAGGATCTTTTCTGTGAGCCTTTCAGTGATCCGTGGCCGTCTGCGTGAACACAGCAGGAGGAGCAGCACAAACATCCGCAGCACTGACAGCAACCAGGCTCGACCCACGAGTGCGCTGCGTATTTTCAGCAAGGACCGGGAAATCAGTTTACCAAGGAGAAAAAACAAACGCCTGGTGTTTAATACCCTTGCTTTTCACATCCTCCCTGGGGCGTGCCTGCGGGCCCTGAGGTGTTTTGCCTTTTATTTCAGTCAGCTCCCCAGGGGCCCCCAGGCTGACCAGGCCTGCAGTGCCACCATTAGCCCAGGGTCCAACCTGCCACAAGGCCCGTAGGCCACAGGGGCACCGGGAGCTCTGGGGACGGCTGAAATATTTCAGCCCTCCTCCAGCAGAACCACTTCGTGTCCTCCATGGGGGGAAGAAAAAAAAGGAGAATAGCTGCATAAATTACCAGTGGAAGCAATTTCTTCCCTGACAGTCCGCTCTGCTCCTAAAGGACCAGTATATACTGATGCTAATCAGGCTGCCTGCTCGTGTAGGGAATTTCAACACAAGCAGGGACAGGAGAGGCTCTGCTTTCAATCCGGAGGAAAATCTCCTCCAGTAGAGATTGCTCCCTGGTGGCATGGGCCCTTTACCCTTCTAGATCAGAGGAAAAAAGTTGCTCCTAGGCATTACCTGTTTACCTCAGCCTCTGTTTTCATCGCAGTGCTGCCGCAGCACGGGGCAGAGCTGCACTGGGCATTAACAGTGCCAGGGAACATAACAGTGCCCTTTGCAGCTTTCCTCTCCTAGCCCAGAGAAAAAACCTCTGGTAAAAAATGAAAGCACTAAGGAATTGCAGGGGCTGGTAGGCTCCTTTAAATCGTTCGCAAGCCCTGCAGAGGCAAGGGCTGCGTTCTGTGTTTTAGCACCTGCAAAAACCACTCAGATCAGCAACTTGCCAGAGCTACAGAATACATAAACCTGATGTTTTTGCATCTCTTTAGTATGTGTTGTTAGTGGGAACCAGCTGAGGAAGTTCATGGATGTTTTTTTTTTTCCCCTCTCAAGAAAAAGTAGATGACAAAATCACAGAATCACAGAATTTCTAGGTTGGAAGAGACCTCAAGATCATCAAGACCAACCTAATCTCTCTCCTTATATTTTTAAAAGGAGACTAAGAGAAGCCACTTCTGTCTCCTGCATAAAACATTCAACATGGCTCATTATTTTCCATATTCTGTTATAAATCTCTAAAAGTAACAATTGCAGCTGGAAAAAAAACTGCAGCCTACAAACCCTGAGACACTCCTTTGGGCTGACCTGTCCCCTCTCTGTGCCCCAGCCTAAATGGCAGTGGATTGATGCCCGTGGACTTTGAGTGAAATCAAGCTGTGTGTCAACTGAGGTGGGACCCAGTTGCCCCTTTGGTCCACTTTTTTTTTTTTTTTTTTTTTTAACTGTTTTGCTCAGTATTGATTGCTATTTTCTAGCCTTCTCATAACTTATAGGGATTTAGGAGATTTCTGGGGGAACTGGGATGAGAAAGAAAACTAAGAGCCAATATTGAGTTGCGCTGTCTGAAACTGAATGGCCAGAGCATGACTTGAGAATGGCACAGCCAGATGTTGGGTGAAAACATGGTAATAAGGCTTTTTTCCTACTTGGGCACCACCTGCTGGCATTTAATTAAATTAGCATCAGCCAGATATTAAACTCTCTGCAGTCCCTTGGATTATGCCATTTTTTTTTTTTTTTCAGATGAAGCAAACTAGACAGGAGCATGTTTTCATCACCTTGTGCACATCATAGACCCAATGCATAGTTGACATACCTATAAATATATTTTTATATATTTATATCCCCTTGCACAATCTTGTGCTTTTAAGGTTGAGGCAGGGAGCTCTTATGGAGATGTTTCTCTACATGACTTGCTGCTGACAGCCTGCAGGACCAGCTGGGAGCATCGTCTCTGGTGGGACCACGCCAAGGCTGTCCACATCACTGCCTCTGTCCCCACAGCACCTGCAGCTCTTCCCTGCCCTGCAAAAACAACCAGAAGGACAAAAACAGGACTGGAAATAGCCAGGGCTGCTTGACTTCCTATAGCCCAAACTACAAAGTCACTCAGCTGAGAAATACTGCCCTTGCTCACCTGGGTGTAATAAATGGCTCAGTCTTCAAAATAGGACTATAATCAAAGTTTACAATTTATTAAAGGAATAGAGATAAGCAAACAGCGCTGGGTGTGACAGGAGTCTGCTCCACCAAGAAGCACACCAGTTACATCAAGCAGCTGATTTTTATGCTCCTAGGCTAATACATATTCATTACTTCTTCTAATAAAAGACAGGGTTATTATAATTAGTTTCCGGAATCCAAACCCTCCTACTGGAGCATGCGTATCAGTCTCTGGTGGTCCCTCTGGGGATTTCTTGTGCTGAAGGCTCATAGTCTTCCTCCCTCTTGTCCTTCTCCTTTGTCCAACTTGACTGTATGTCAGAGACTTGTGCAGTGCCCCCTGGAAGCTTTGTCTTTTAGTTGTTCTTCAGCTGTCCCGATCTCCTTAATCTCCTGGCCAGATATCAGAGACTTGCAGCGTCCCATGCAATAGTCATAATAGTTAGCAGTTATTCTGAACCCCCCCAGATATCGGAGACTTCAAGGAAAAGCCTACAAATACATTTCCCTTCAAGGTCTCTATTGACACGAATTGCTAAAACATTCCTTCGCAAGATACAAGAACTATATACATTAACCACTCTGTTTTACATACCCTTATATAAGCACAAGTCTAAGTAAGACAGAAGGTCACCTTCATCATACCATGCGGCCCTAGCATTGTTCCATACTGACACGAATCAGATGAACATATCTCACATGGGCATCCCATAAGCTGCAGGGCTGGCAGTCACAGCACATCACACCCATTGCTCATCCCAAGGTATTTCCTACTCAGCTTTTGGCTGGGAGTTTCACAGCTGGTTCCAAACAAGCTGTTGTTTCTCCATATTGAAGGAGAAATGATAACCAGGGCTTGGATTGAGAAAGCTGAGAGGAAATGAGAACCGACATCCAAATTCCTCGTGGCTTGCAAGATGCGTGAACACCACAGGAGGAGACAAGCCAAAAAATTAAAAGCTATGCTTGCAAGAAATTGCACTGAGAGTGGAAAAACCCAACTATTATTTTCACTGCAATCTGCTGTTGAAGGCTCATGGTCTCACTGGTTCCCCGGTGCTGTGGGAGAGCTGTGTCAGGTGGCTCTACAAATGGAAAGAAAAGTCCTTGGAGATGCATGGGAGTGTTTACACATTACCTGCCTGCAGAATATAATAAATTTTATAAACAGGGTTGCTTTTGGGAGCCCTGTGCACTTGGTCATGTTTGAAGCACATCCACATCACCTGTTTCAGCAGCATCTCTCCCAGAAGCCTTTCAAAAAGGCAGAGAAAGCCTTTACAAGAGAAATAATGATACTGAATTTTAACAGGATTTGTTACTAAAGAGGAAAACACATCTTCATGTCCTTCCTGCAGTAATAACAGTCCTCCAGCTCTTAGAGAAAAAATGAAAATGGAGCAGTGTCAGCAGTTGCGTTTGTGATGAAAATCACACCCATGTGCAGAGGAGTGGGGGCTTCTCCCAGTCCCTGCAGTTCCCTGTGGGTCTGACAGAGCTGGTTACAGAAACACAGATGGAGACATCGAGATGCAGAACCTGGCAGAGCTGTGACTTCTCCACATGTTGGAGACATCAGCAGGGGTCGGGGAACACCCTGAGCTGAGCTGCCCAAGGTCAGGGCTGGGGGAAGCAAGCCCCTGCCAGCTGCAAACCCTCCTCACTCTGCCTGCAGTGACCAGCACGGGCTAGGACCCAATGTGCCCACAATGCTGCACCCTAAAAAAAAAAATGGTAGAAGGATTTTAAGTGTGGTTTGTGAGCAATAAGGCTTCCCGTGTGCTGGCTCGGTCTGACAAGCTCTCCCTATACAAATTTCAAAGAGGGTTTTGCCCTAGTGAAAATACAGTGAAAGGCTTTTTTATATGCTTTTTAAATCCTATGCAATCAAAAAGCTCTTTGAAGCTCCAGGAGCCTGAGACACTGTCTAGAAACATCTGCTTCTATTTTTCTGCTGGATTTTCCCTTGATGGGAATCAAAACCAATTGAGCCCTGGTTAGGGAGGAGAGGCTGGGCAGTGCTGGGCCGGACCACAGCACATGCACAGCTCAGCATCACCCGGCTTCCCAACACCAGGCTCAGCTTCCACCGCTGCTCTCCTCCACAAAGATCAGCCTCAGGAAGCTTTTGTCTCCATTCAGCCCCACTCGTGCTGACACAGAGCTTGATGGACGGCAACACTGGCTTCAAATGTGCTCAGGGCTGCCTGCCCACAGCCCCACCATGCCCAGAGCAAGGCTTATGCTGGCCAACCTGGGCCACGATGGGGATCTGAGCTCCACCTTCCAGCAGGCTGGAGAGAACATGAGTGGATTTGTCATTTAAAAGCATTTCACAGGAGGCATTCATTTTTCAATGAAAGAGCTTGGAGAAATATTACAAACTGTGAGCATTACTTTATGCTTCTTTCACAGCAGGCCTGAGCCATCTCATCTGGCACCCTGTGAAGAAATTATTTGAGATTTTCTAAGAAAACCCACGGCTAATGGAGCAGCTACCTTGCTGCTTCTCCCAAGAGGTAATCGCTTAATGTGAACGTCTCACAGTCTTCAAAGAAAAATACAATCACCAGGCCTGCGGGTCATCATCTCCAGCCCTTCTCTGCCTACCGATGCTGCCAGTTTCTAGCCCCACAGATGTGTCCTCCCCTAACCCCGTGGCCTGCTCCAGGACCTACACTGAGCTTCCCTCCTGCTGCCAGCTCCATCCAGCCCCACTGACACACAGCATGACAGCCACAGGGGAGAACAAAGTGGCAGGGGTTGGAAAGCTCAATGTAAAATCCTGTGCTTGGCTTCAGGGTGAAAATAGCCTGCTCCCCATTCACTCACTGGGTTTCTGCCCTCCCTACTAGCTCCAGGAGGAGCATCGGAGCACCACAGCTGTGTAGTTGGGTGGTGGCTGTGGCAAAAGTGATGATTTCGCATTCAAAATGCATGCGGTTAATGGGAAGAAATTTGCAGAAGAGACTTGGTAGTGGAACAGGAAGGTTGTGAGAAAGATCCAACACCCCCCAACAACACCCACACAGAAAGACGAGGGAAATCGTCAAGGCCTGAGGCTGGGGATGCCGCAGGATTTACAGTGCAGCACGAGTGGCATCTAGTGGCAAGGGACAGCGATGCTTTTCTTTTGCAGAGCAAAGTCTGCTTTGGGGTGAAAGTAATGACCAAGCCCAGGCACGGTGCTGGGTCTTCTCTCCTTGCTGCTCAAGTCTGGAGCCCAAACTGCAGTCGTCCTGCCTTCAGGAAAACAGCATTTTCCACTAAAAATACGTCCCCAGCAATTCAAGGCACTAAGCAAGGCAGCGTGGCAGAGGATTTGGGGCAGAAATACAACAAAAGCAGCCCAGATCAAAGCAGTCGCATGCATTAGCCAAGAGCTATGGACTAGGAAGGACCCCTGAAGCCACCTGCCTCCCCAGGGCTTCAGCTGCCTTGCTACAGGAAAGGGGAAATGAGAGGTTAGGAGGGGTGGGCTGGCAAACAGCTCTGGAGGAGCCACTCTGCAGAGCAGGCAGGCTGGAGGAGGTGGTGAGCAGGTGTTTGAGGTGCCCCTCACCAGTAAGATTTGGCAGCAGGGCACTGCATTAACCCCACCAGCTCTGCCTGCATGCAGCCAGCAGGTTTTGCTTGCAGTCTCACCCCCCATGGGGTTCACATGTGGAGGGGAACCCACAGTGCCTGCAGGAGCCTCGCTTTTCCAAGAGACTTTGTATCTCCATGCTCCGCTCAGAGCTAAGTAATCCCTGGCTGCACGTTATTAGGATCCTCAGCATTTCCTCCTGTAAGTCTTGACAGCATGCTGACAACTCAATTTGAAAGCCAAGGTGTTTCCTTGACGTGGGACTTTTTCCTAAACGGGAGGCAGAGTACATCAACCCGTGGCACAATTCATTACCCTCATCTCAGCATATATGGCACATCAGGGAGAAAGCCGTGACGTTTTGATTTATACAGGCTAATCAAGGAAAAAGCTATTAACCGAGGGGCAGTGGATTATTAAATAAAATGACAGAAGAAACAGGATGTCAAGACACCAGTTCTGACTCTTGGAAAATGGAACTGCTCTTATCTATGCCAAGTCCCCGCTATGGAAGTTAGAGCCACTTCTCCAGCGGAGATACCCTCACAATTTTAAATACGTTAAGGACCTGATCCTGCTCCCATTTAAGCATTTGGAGCATGGCAAGATGATTGCAAGTCTGAATAACTTGACCCAAGAGGTTTCTCAAGAGTGCTCAGTAATAATGAGCTCAGAGACCAGGGCCTGGGTGCTGCCCCCCGCACAGCTCTGGGAATTGCCTTTGGCAGCAGGGTCAGCTCTGCGGGGCACAGGCTGGAGGGCTGTCCCACAGCACATGTCCAGGCACAAGAACAGGGGCCATAAATATCACGCTTGGCATCTCCTTCCACCCCAAAGTCACCTGTCTGAGAGCTGGGCAGCATCACAGAGGATGAGAAGCGTCTAGTGCAGGTGGGACAAGTGCAGAGAAATCCCAGCCCAGGGATGACTTCCATCACCATGCCCTGTCTAAGGGCAAATTTAGGGTGTCTTCTCTTCATTAAGAGAGCCTTTTATTACCACCTCAGCCCTCAGGAAAAGGCATCCTCCACACCCTGCTCCAGCCCCAAAGCTCTCCCCCATCCTGGCCAGAAAACAAAAGCCTCCACACTGCCTCCCACCGTGTGCTTGGTTCCTCCCCACCGTGACCGAGACCCCGGGTGCTGGTACCTGATTTTCCCAGCCCACTGCACTCCCAGTGGGTGCTCTCTGAGCCCTGCAGCAGGCTGCCTGCCTGAGCCTTGTTATTTGGCAGCAACCCACTTAGAAGAGCCAGAGGACGGGGACTCAAGCAGAGCTCAATATTCTCCTACAGCAGCTTTTAGGAGCCTGGTGTTGGTGCATGACAGCCTCTCCTTCACTCCTAATTAACACAGTCTGTTGTTTGGCTAGGGCTTTCTTTTCTACTTAGTTTTTTTTTCAGTTTGTTTTCCCTTTTTGCTTTTTAGTGCTTGTTCTTCCTGCACAACACAGACAGAAAGCAGAGGCCGAGAGGCCAGGCCCTGCTGAAGAAATGACTGCAAAGGCCCAGCCCAGAGACACCCACAGAGCTGCAACCCTGACACCACTCCTCCAGCTGCAGGTTCGCAGAGAGGCAGCTCTGAGCCGTGCTTGGCAGCTTGCAGCAAACAACTCGAGCCACACACAGAGCACAACCCTCTTTCATTCTGTTGCTTAACCTGTTGGTGAGTATTTCCCTAAACATGGGCTGTAAAGGCGTGCAGCTGGGGTGCCAGCAGTTCTCCAGCCTCTGTGGTCTTGAATTATCTCAGAGCCCTTGGCTGAAATATTGCTTCAGGACCCACACCATGGTACCCTCACTATCTCTGTTAGGGAGCTCAGCAGCCACATGGCAGTGTTTTCTCTAGACTCCAGATTATTAACTCTGCAGACAGACACCCACCTGGTCACATTAAGTGCTCTGCTGAGGTTCAGACAGGAACCTTCAGTGCTTACAGTGCCCTTCTGACCTGGACCAGAGCTCATGTTTACCAGGACACCCTCCAGCCAGCTAACTGGCATTTAAGACAACTTCAGCCAGACACAGCACTCTATAAAGTTCCTAAGCAGAAGTAGTAACAGAAGTGACTATTAAAGAAACAGAGTAAACAGATTTTTTCCTACCTTTCTGTTCTACCCCTTTATCTTACTTTCACCTAAGTTTCTCTTTAGCTTTCTCTTCTTTTGGTAGGATCCATTCTTTCAGGCTGAGGTCTATTATTCTTCTAACTCTGTCCTAGTACTTTAGGAACCAGGAGACTTCTGAGCTTTTTCTTCCCCCCTCTATCCTACACTACTTTGCCTTCAAAAATGGGAAAAAACACAACCCTTCCTTTGGAGCCTCCCTCTCCCCATCCTTTTAAAGGACTGTTCCCAGCCCAGGCAGCGAGTGGCTTTGATGGCTGGTGACTGGGATCAGCTGAGGAAGGGAGGGATCCGTGATCCATCACACATAAAGCTAAGTGCAGATACCAGCCATTTTTCTTCTACACCAAAAGCTTTCTGTGCTGGGGGCAGCTGCTAGTAGGCTGCCTGTGCATACAGGGATGTTTCTAAGATCAAGGTGAGTAGTAAAGCTCTTTTTCTTGCAGTGAGCGCCCTTCAGTATGAAGGAGCTGAGTGCTTCTCTGCATTGATCCTTCTTTTTGCACAGCAAGATGATCCTGAGTCTCGCTGGTGTATTCTTTAGATATAAGGCAGCCTCTGTGTTCATGTGGTGCTAACCTCCAGGTCTGCAATCCCTGTTGGTTGCTCATATAAGGTATCCCAATATAAGTTTGTTTCCAGATTTTTCATGGCTGGCTGAAGGTATAGATGTATTTGTGGCTTTGGGGTAACCCTGAAGCAGAAATGTGTGATGAGCAGTAGATGAAAGCCAGCTGTCCTGTTCTTCCTGTGTGGTGACCAAGGCACTGAAGAAAGCTCTTGCATGTGTTTCCAGGTGTGGGGAAGTAGCTTCCACTTAATACAGCAAATGTAGGCTTGTCTTGGGTGATTCACAGAGGTGTTTAGTTATCATATCCCTCTGTTGAAGGGAGTAGATGGGCTCTGATAGTGCTCTCTCCCCTTTCTATCAGTTTTCTTAAGCTATCAGCCTTTGGGTTTTGAGCTCTGAAGTGACCGTGCCCAACCCGAGCAGTTGGATGGCTCCTGGGGGCTGCAGGAGCAGGCGGTGATGTGCTCAGTCAGCTCTGCGTGCTCAGGGCACTAACAGAGAAGTGAAAGGAAGGGGAGAGGAAGGTCAGGAAAAATCCTGCTGATATCAGCCCCGGGCTGGTGGGAATCATCTCTGAATGATCTCTTGGGTGCCCCCTACTTCTGGGTTATCTGTGGCAAAGGAAAATGTTGGTGATAAATCTGTCAAGCGAGGTTTTCTCCAAAATCAATGAAACTATTTTCCCCTAAAAGGGATTTCTTGGATACTGCCACAAAGCTAGCATCAGGAGAGAAAGAAGCCATCAAGTTTAGATGTCAGCAGTGTCAGTCTAATGCTAGAGGGAATGATTTGCCTGCCTGCCAGTCCTGAGCTGTTTTTTCCCTGTTGTCACACTTCTGGCTGGACCAGAAGCTGCTTGCAGAGAAGTTTAGTCACACAGGGCAGCAAGGGAGGGTTGCCTGATGTGGTTACAAATGGCTCTTTCCAAACCCAAGTATGGGTTGAGATTTCCTGCCTGTGTCAGTCCTGGCTCTAGCCTGGGTGGGCAGGCGATGGGTTTCTCCTAGGAAAGCTCTCCTCCCTCTCTCCTCCTGCACTGTGAAGGAGCAGAAGGCTCTGCTCTCCAGAGACCTGCCCCTTTGCTTTACCCCTACTGCTTTGTGGCAGAAATACTTCAGCCCCCATGCTGGCACAGCAAAATTCGCTTTGGCTCCCACCAGTGGGCAGTTCTGATTTTCAAATGGCCTCGCCAGCCTGCAGAGGATGGCTAGGAGTGCTGAGGATCACAGCGTGGCTGCCTGAGCTGAAGGAGACAGCTGAGATGTGTGCTCTCCGGTAGGCTGTGAATAATTCAAGTGTGCTGAAAATGAAAGGCAGGTGCTCTAAAAATGGTTCAAAAGCATCGGTGCCTTCTGCCTGAGGATGTCCAGGCCCCCTTACAACATTGTGAAATTGTCAATTTGAAGCAATAAGATACCTTTATGGCTTTAGCATCAAAAGCGATGTAATGGCTCTTTGCTGTCAGAGGGTTAAAGGCTTTCTCTAAACTGCAGTGTTTTCGGGGAAGATGTATGTAACAAGCCTGGCATGGTGCAGTCTGTCACAGCTTATTCAGTATCTGCAAGGAAATAGAGCTGCCTGAACAGTTCCTAATGCAATCTTCTTCTAGTTGAAAGTGCTGTTACAGCACACAAACTGGAAGGATGGCATGGGAGGGTTTTAAGGCAACTTCATTTGGAAAAGGCACAAGTTTTCTTGGGTCAGAGGGAACTCCTCATTTTTTTTTTTTTATTTATTTTTTTTTGTTGTTGCTTCAAAATTACTTTCCAAAGTATAATAGAAAATGAATGGTAATTCAATAAAAGTCAAAGCTGGAGAAGGCACTTAATTTGGAAGCATTTAACATTTCAGTGGCTTCCGTAGTGTTTTCCAGTTTCCCTGCAGCAGCCTGGCCAGAACTGAGTCCTCTGCCCCTTCTCCCAGCCCTTGCAGGGCTTGAGGACCCCTTGGTACCTCATTGCATCGCCTTGATTTTGCAGACTGTCACTTAAATAGCATCACTTTGGCTTCCTACACCAGCTATTATTAAACTGGCTGAGCTCCAACACCCCAAGCCCAGCTGACTTTGCTATTCCAATTCAGCTGGGAAAACGATGGCATTGTGCAGCCTTCAGCCTGCCTTCTCTTTGTACGCGTCTCAGGAGATGAATAACTTATGATAATGTCATTAGTGAAGGGCCCAAATGATTGCAGCGTGCGCCTCTCCCCGCGAAGGAGCCGCAGTCTGCGGTGGGGACGCTAGGTGGTAGTCTCAGCCCAGAAACGCTTGGAGCTGTGGGAGTGTGAATTTTGGGTGTGTGTCAGCCGGGTTGGCTTCTCCCAACGCACAGTTTGAGAGCAGCTGATGGGGAAGTGTTATTCTGAGCCGAGCTCCTTGCAGGTTCTGAAGCTTGTAACAAACTCCCAGCTGATCTCCAGAAAAGGCGGATCTGGAGCCTGACGATTTTTGTGGTTAACTATTCCTGAAAGCACCAGTGAGATCTCTCTTTCTGATGGTGTGAGCACAAATTCTGGTTTATTTTATTATTTTTTTTAAAACCCAATCCTTAGATATGTCGATGCCTGGAGTCAATGGGACATAGAAGACATGGCAGGTCCCCTTCTCCCCCTCAGTTTGGAGCAGACGTATGAGCAATTATTACCTAACACTATAAAAGTCTCCTGGTTTGGCTATTTTGTGATGCTTGTTTTACATTTGGAATAAACAAGCATTGACATACAAAGTCATGCTAATTGTATCTGATGTGATTACTCAGGTATAGTCAGCTTTGTGTATGTCACAAAGTACCCACTTGCTCGGTCTCTAACATGCTCTAAGTTCCTGCCCCTGCTCCGGAGTAGGCAGCCCAGAAGCTTCAATTTGCATCTCCTGTAGCCAGCCCAACACTGCAAGACATTTCCTTTCATCTGCTTTTCCCCTGAGAAGTCAGAATCGTTAAGGCTCCGTACCGCAGGTATATTTATATGAAATGAAATCTGCATATGCCATAAACTTTCAAGAACAGAAGAATTAAATAGCAGCAGTGAAGCAGAAGAGGCTCAGTTGGCTCCGCTCCCCGCTGACCAATATTCGGGCTACGTTAGATGCCCTGGCTAGGGAGGGGACTTCTTCCAGCTTGCTCTGAATCAAAGAAAAGATTCCCTTTGACAGCGATGTTAAGAAACACTCAGATGTGTTCCTACTTGTTTTGTTCAGCATGTGTTTAAGTGTGAGGGGAAAATGTGGGGGGTGGGGAACTTGGAAATAACCTTTTTTAATTATGAGATATCAGATTGACTGAGAATTGAATCCAATTTTCACTCTGATGGACTGGGAATAGAACGCAAAGAGAAATCAGGCATATATTACTTGTAACTTGACTCTTTCACAGTTTCAACAGATTGCAAACTAGTATTGATTTCTATACATAAGCTGTGAACAAAAAAGAATTACAAAACTTTTCAGCAGCCTGAAAAGCCAATATCGACCCACCTAGAATGGCATTTAGGAGAGCGATGCTTAGCTGATGAAAATAAATGGCAGTAAAATAGCTTCTCACTTGTAATTTTTATCTAATATTGTATCAGGTCTGTAATCCTTTGCAAGTGTCATCTAATGCATCACTGGCGACTGGAGAAATGTATGGAATGAATAAAGAGGATGCCTGGATGTGGAATAGCTAACCACCTCCTATCTTCTTGAAAGGCTTCAGTTTGATGCATGATATTCCTCTGATGAAAGTATAAAATCTACTCTGTTCCCAAAGCTAGTCTTATTCTTGAGCTCCTGTAAAAGCAGCGCTTTGACACCATCCATTTATTTGTCTCCCAATGTCTCCCTGTAGCCACAAAATCATGTGGCTGTGCTATGGCACTGCTAACAGGAGTGGCTGTGGGGTCGCGAGCATAGATTAGAACCTTTTCTATTTTAATATTTCAGTATTTCTAGATATCCAAAGCAGAGGAAGGGAGCAGAGGACAGACGATGGGCGTGAGCTGTCAGGCTGCTCATGAAGGGAGCTTTCTAGCAGGAAGAGCACAGCATTGCATACAGGTGCCTGGGATGGTGACATTAAAAGCTAGGTCAAAAAACCCAAAATAAGACAAACATTCCCCAGAAAAGGGTGGGAATGGCTCCTCTGGAGATGCCTTCTCTCTGTTGTCTGGCCCCAAAATGTTACTGCCCTAGCATATAATGAGCATCCCTAGTTTTTAAGGGGAAAGGAATGAGAATTCTTCTAACACAGGCCAATCATTTTGCCTTGTTTTTAAGCCTTTTTTATAGAATCAGAATATCCCAAGCTGGAAGGGACCCACAAGAATCATCAAGTGCAACTCCTGGCTCCACTCAGGACCACCCAAAAATCAGACCATGTCTCTGAGAGCATTGTCCAACCTCTCCTTGAACTCCAGCAGCTCGGTGCTGTGACCACCCTGGGGAGCCTGTCCCACTGCCTGACTTCACCCTCTCCTTCAGTGCCTCTTCACCCTCTTGGTGAGGAACCTTTTCCTGATATCCAACTGAAATCCCACCCGTCACAGCCTCATATCATTCCCTTGGGTCTTTGTTTTGGTTTCTCCTACTTTGGGGTGGGAGGACAGGGGGTGGTCATCTGCAGAGCACAGAGTGTGGGCTTGGTCCATCTGAACGTGCAGCTGCAAAGACTGCTTCTATGAGTGCCCTGCTATGGAAGCAAAAAGCCTGTGGAGCAGGTACCAGGTCTCCGAATGCTTCTGCCAACAGAAATTACTATTCATCATATTAATTCTGAAAGGACATAAATTCTTGTCAAATACACGGGGAGGTTTCTTGCAGTAGGATATTGGTGTTTCTAGTTCAATGCATGTTCTGCCGGACCAGAGCTCAAATCTTCATCTACTTGTGGCCAATTGCAAGCAAGAGTAGCTCCATCCCCTAGGTTAGAAACATTACCACTTGACTGGTGTCTTAGTTTGAAATTAAATTAAACTGAGAAGCAGGTGTTGCATATGACCAGACAAAGAAGAAGTTCAGCAAGCCTCTATCTGCATCTTCAGATCAAGATGAACTTTGATAAACTTGGTTATTAAAAAAACAAGCAACATTTTTCTCCCTCATCTGACTTGCAAATGAAGCTAAACTCGCATTATCAGATCTGATTGGAATTTATTTTCAGCTGAAGGATTCACCACAGACTTAAAAGACTAAAGCCAAGATCGTAATTGCATATTGTGGGCTGCCCCTGCTGCAAAAGTTCTGCTGATTTCAGAGCAAAAATCTACTTAGAGAGAGAGCTTTTTGTGCTAAATGAATAGTTAGAAATGCGGTAATTGATGTTTCTCATTCAAATGCAGAAAGAATTTTGATTCAGATCCCTCCTCCCTCCCTTTGAAACGCTATTTACCTACATCAGAGTCTAATAAGGTTAATGCGCTAGATGTTCCCCCAGTGTAAATTGTATCAGTAGGAAGAATGCTGCTTGAATAGAGTCCTCCAGCTCTATTCATTTGCTTTCAATGTGTCAAATTAATTTTGCCACATGGGTAATAAAAGCTGTGCTTCTGCGTATTTCTGTAAACATTGTACGATTTAGAAAGTGTTTATGATTTCTTTTAACAATGAAACTTAAACTGTGCGCAGTCCAATATCAGCAAGTAATTTCAGAAGCGACTGAGGCATGTAATTGAGTTTGTCAGTGTAATTGTATTTTGGAATAGATAGTGGTATGGTTTTTTTAGTTGCTAGTGAGTCTCATATTTAGTGTGCTGATTAATTCTATTAGAGAAGTTAATTAGACTGAGGAGGTGGGGGTGAGAATGGATACAAATCACTTTAAAGCACTGCATTTAACTTGGAGTTGATCATTCTGTGTACGGAGAAATGATGCTTCTCCCTGTTTCGGACTCACGTGTGTGATTAGAGCTCATCAGCGCAGCCCTGAGCCTGCCGACAAGGACAAACGAGGAGTATGGATACAATTTTCTCTCCTTTCAAGTGTGAACTTCCAAATTGAGGCACTGCAGGGTATGGAGCTGACCTGACTTTAAAACAATAAGCTCCTGTTTGCTCCGTCATAAAAACAATTACAAGATCTGTATTTCTGGCACAGCCTCCCCATATTGTTTCCTGTAAATAGTAAAAGGCAATAAGGAATAACTAGGCACCACTTAAGGGCACTCTGCAAGACTTTAGAGAAGCCTGGGCTCAAGTCTTTGCATTTCAGTTTTCCAGGATGATGGAGGTCTGGCAGCTGTAACATCTGCCCCTGAGGTGGTATGAACCGCTTCTGGAGTGCCTCAGCAGCTTTGGGATGGTGAAAGGAGAAGGACAGGCATTAATTCTCTGTGCCTGCTGACTGGGGCTGCACACAATGCGCACCCTTAGGAGCAGCACAGCAGGGGAGCTCAGCCCCAGAGGAGCTGATGGGGCTCTTCTGCACCTGAGCTAGCACGAACCAAGCAGCTGGAATTGTAGGCAACAATTCAAAGAGCCCTTCAACGCCTCTCCATCCCCACAGCATGCCCCAAAGCGCTTCTAGGTGTGTGATGAGAGGGACTGAGGAAAGGGGGAATAGGGAATTGCAACAGCCTCCTCTAAAGCCAAAAATATGTGAAATAAATCCATAGAGAATAGATTTTAAGAAGCTGTGTGCAAATTGAGTCACCTGGAATACTTCCAACTAGACAAACACATGACGCTAGCAGAAGAGCATTAAAACATGCCTTGAGACCTCATCTGAGCCGGACAGAAGTCAGGACCCTTTATAATGCACATGTTGGAAGCCTATGTTATTTTCTGGAAAAAGTCTCTGCCTAGATGTGGAGGCAGGATAGCGTCAAACGAAGCAGTGGTCAGGACTATACAAAAGCCAGGTCAGCTGTCTGTACCTCTTCAAGCAACTTAGATACTGTGTCAGGGAATTGCTCCCAGCCTGCCTGCTTGGGCCATTATAATGCTGTCAGTGAAATTCCTCTTATCTTCTGCCTCCTTCCTCGTGCAGATTATGCAGCCGTGGTCAGCACAGGGCATATTTTAATAAGATTCAGAGTGGTAACATCTGGCAAATTCACATGTCATATGCTTCTCCTTTCCCCGCGTACAAACAGCCTGTGTTCCCAGGCTTTTGTTTCCCTTAGATAATGGCTTCTCTGCAGCAGAATACCAACGATAGGTTATCTGCCAGGAGTGGCAACGCACCTCCCGATTGCGTGATACGAAGAAATGATCAGAAACTTTCCCTGTTGGGAAACTTTGCATCGGAAGGTGGCTGTGATAAGCTCAGTGAAAGGAGAAAGGCTGGCAAGGTTCCCTCGCTGCACAACGGGAGGAAAAGGAAAAGGGCCCTGGAAACTCGCAGGAGGGTGAACGAGAATGTCTTGTCATCAGCCTCCTTCCTCTGGTCCTGGGAAGGAAGCTTTGGCCGCCTCTCACCAACGGGACGGGCTGCACAACATCAAAGACAACAGTGGAGATGGAGACTGAGGGCTGAAGTAGCTCAGTAGAGAATTAAAGGTGTGTGCAGAAGGGCAGCAGCGCGGCTGTCCAGGGGTGCCGTGTGCTATTCAGGATAAAACAACACCTTTTTGCAGGGGCAAATCATGTGCTAACTACTGGGCCGGGGCTCAGCTGCTGGGGACTTCCTCAAATGCTCAAATGAAGTCAACAAGATTTATGAACCTGAAAATATTTAGGTACTACTGAGACTTTCAATATTCTATCTCCCTTTTAATATCACTGCAATCCCAGACTCTTGGGATGAATATCACAATTTTTAGTCACATTTCGGGGTTTATTATAATCCAAAAATCAAGCATTGCCTGCAGATAAGGCTTTTACCACTTGTGCAAGCTGGTGGAAGGAGCTGCACAAGTCCCCTCAAAGACCTCAGCTTTCTGGAGACTGGTGAGTCTTCTGCAAAAAGGTAGTGGGGATTCCAAGCTACCAAAGCCACGTAGCCATAGAAATAATGCTGGGTAGTTTGGGATTTCTGATGCAGACTCTGTGGTGCATGGACAACTTGGTTTCTTTGCCCTTTTCTGAGTAGCTAAAACAGCCTGAGAGAGACTTTTCCTTGAATTAAAGGATACTAAAAATGAATTATAGCAAGTACACAGCACCAAGCACAGCACACAGCTTTTTTTTTAAAGCAAATGTCATAATTTTTACAGTTTACATTTAAAAATAGCTGTGGTTTACATGCTGAAATTCAGCTGTTCAAATAAGCCCTTAAGCTCCTTCCTTCAGCAGCACCTCCCTGTAGGGGCACCGTTTCGGCTGTGGTGTCACCACCAGCACTTCCCATCAGCCGCGCTCCTGGGAGCCAGAGAAGGAATTGAGCTGATAAAAACTAGGAGCTGAGCAAACAGCTGGCAAGGAACTCATTTTCTAAAATATTGCTGCTTGTCTGCATGGAAACGCTTGCAACTTGTTTCTGCTAGGAGGCTGATGGAGGTGAGGGTCAGGGCCATGGCCACGCACCTCCCCTGGGGCTGGGGCTGCCGTCCCTGTGGCAGGGGTGTCGGGACGGAGGATCTGGGGGCGTTGGGAAGGGAACAGGCAGCCTCACGCTTCAGTTTGGGCAGGGTGGGGTGTCAGTGTCCAGCTCTGAGGAATGGGGGAGAACAAAACATCATGAAATTTGAGGAAATACAATTGGAATTGAGTCCTTCTTTACATAGACCCAACAAAATTTTGTTCTCTTAGAGGACAGCCCACTGTGTGTTTTGTTAACCCTGGCTGCAGCTTTTGGAAGAGACCAGGTCTGCTAATCCTCTATTTAAAAGAGAGGAAGGCACTAAACCACCAGGAGAACGACTCAAGCAATTTGGTTGCCCAAGGAACCCACTCTTTGGGAATGTCGGGGTGCTCCCCTGGAAGAGTTTGGTAGTGCAGAGCTGCCTGGGCAGTTTAGGGCCATCCTGTCGCAAACTTTTTCTTAACTCTGCTTCCTGAGTCAACTAAGTCATTGCATCAGCCCACAAAATGAGCTGAGAACAGATGTGAGCGATTCCAGTTGTCAGGTCACTGGACTGTAGCCACAAATGCAGGCATAATTAAGATTTTCCTCCATTTCTCTTATGTGCTAAATGGAAATATTAGATTAATTCAGCTGTGCTGTGAGATGAACTGCAGAGACTCTGGCAGATATGCTCACATGGAAAAGGTCACCGTGTTGCCATTGGATTGTTATTTCACTTACTTTACCCAGTAGTTAAAATGGACATTTTGTCTTTCCCAGACCGCTCATCCCCAATTGTCCAGGCAGCCAATAAGGCAGGATAAATGAGGATCACCAGAAAGTTGTATGGTTTAAGGCTTTCTATCATTATGCAAAATCTACAACTTCATTAATCACTTTTCTCTTAATGAATTTGGGGACTAGCGTTTCTGCTGCTAAGTACTCAAAGGAGTTATTAAATCTCTGGCTGTCTGGTTCCCCATCTGCTTCCACAAAAATTTACTGCAATTAGTATTTCAGCAAAATTTCTAAAAATGGCCAGATTTCTTAAGAACAGGGAATGCTACTGTAAGCGTGAAGGGGAGCTTATGGTGTATGAGTAGCAAAAAACGCTTCTAAAATCCTCATTAAAACAGCCTTCGCTGTATTTTGCAAGAGGGTCAAAGCAATAAAAGTGAGCCTGACAAAATGAGGAGAGGCTGGAAAAACTGCTGCCCATCCAGGTCCAGCTGTCTGCTGCTGGCGAGATGTTACGTTAATATTTAATTCATTTTCATTTTTTTTCCTGAAGGAAGCAGCTCCACCAGCCCACACAGCAGCCAGG
The DNA here is from genome assembly GCF_964035555.1 of Netta rufina. Lineage (NCBI taxonomy): Eukaryota > Metazoa > Chordata > Aves > Anseriformes > Anatidae > Netta > Netta rufina. The sequence continues at coordinate 16,848,346 of NC_140133.1, forward strand.
GAAGTGGGCTGGTGTCTGTAGCACAGCGACTGTGCATGCGGAGGGGCTGTGGGGCACCGGGGTGGCAGCTGGAGGCAAGGAGCAGTTCTGGGGCATGGACTGGGCACAGGACCCTGCTTCTTCACAGCCCCGATCACTAGGCCTCGGGTTGCCTCTGAGATTTTTTATGCACTGAAACTGTGACTAAATCATTGCTGGCCCATCCCTGGCAGAAATAAGTTGTAGGAAATAATTCTGTGCTTGTGCAAGACTGTGTCAGGAGCCCTTGCCTTCATGTGTGCATGTGATGGGTGTTTAAGAAGGCTGGTGACAACGCTGTCACCTGGAGAAGGGCCGATGTCACTCCTTCCATTGCATGGAGATACACTCATGGTGTGTTCTCAGGAATGTGCTCTTGCTCTGCTCCAACTTCACGGTTCTGTTGCAGTTTGTCATAAAATGGGGACGAACAAGTTTTCTAATGGCCAAGAGGTTGTTTCGCTTCTGGTCTCTGTTTGCAGGCCCACTCTGCCATGCTGTGAGCCCATAGTACATCCCAGCCCCTTGGGTGTTGTACGCAGCCACATCGCCGACATCCCCCTGCAGATGGCCTCCCTGGCTCAGCCACGTACCTGCTTAGCTTCAAATCAGAGGGATCCACGAGCCTTTATTTTTATTCTACTTATGCCAGGACACATTTTTGCAGGGGCTGAGTTTCCATCTGCTTTCCCCAAGAGCGGGCCGGGCCTGGTTTCTCAGGAAGGAAGAGCTGCAGGGTGTTGTCTGTGCTGAGGCAAACCTGGCGACCCGCGAGGGGCTGGCTGACTGGAAAGGCTTGGCTCGGATGCGCCTGGCTTGCCCAGGAGAAAGATAATAAACAGAATGAGGAGAGCAATTGCTTTAATAAATAAACTGGAACATGTGTGCAACTGATACCGCCAGGGGCTGATATATGCCAAGAAGTCTGTTTTTAACATCTGCTCTTCAGCGGCCTTAATATGTTATGACCAGATCAATATATCTTCTGCTGCTGGTGTCAGCCTCCCGACAGCAGCTAGAGACGGGGGGGAAAGTAGAGGTAAACAAGCATATATCCATATATATACGCACATATATATGCCTTTTTGTACATAAATACCCACCAGTGGGAGGATTAATAATGTGAAACGGATTCAAAATGGTGCTTAAGCAGCCAATAAAAAGAGGCCCTATCGGCGGCCCATATTTGTTCCCTATGTTTTGCACAGCACAGAGGATTGTTCTGATGTCGGTAACTCAAAATTCCACATGGGGCATCCATAGACGCAATGTGTTCTTTACCATACTGTGATTAAAGGGATTTTCATCTCTTGCCAAGGCTTTTATGTGCTGCAAAGGTTGGGGGAAGCAGGTGAGGTGCTGTAGGCCTGGCGGTCATTTTTGCAAGCACTCCTGCCAGCCTGCAGCCACGGGCAGGGAAGGGCAGAGATGAAAAGGGGCTGAGCAGGTGGATGTTCCTGGGCTGTAGTTTTTAACTAAAGACAGAGTGCTACCAGGGGAGAGGAAAACAAGAAATCCTACAGGCAGGAAGAAAGCGTGTGAAATTATTCAGTGCTTGAAAGTCATGTGGATCAATTGACTGAAAAACTTTGAACTTACGTGTTATAACAGAAACCAGGACCCTACTGAGCAGAAAAGTAGTGAGAGAAAAGCTATAATCAGCTTATATTTTAGGAGACTGGCAGGTTTGAAAGCCCTGGCTGGCCTAGTCATCTGGTAGACTGACTTTGGCAAAACCACCTGACAACCATCTGAACTGTGGGGAAGAAGCATCACGGGGCTATGCCTCAGCCTCCCTAGCTCATCCTTCAGCCCTTGAGCTTCAGAAAGGACGTGAGAAAATGGACTTCTTTCTTTACTCAACTTACTCTGCAAGCTTGGGGGGAGTCCATTGAAGGACTCTGCACAAAGATTAGTGCTTGGCATGCAGCATTAGGCGGAGCTTCCTCATTTAAGACAGGATGGTGGCTTGGATGAGTAGGAGGTTGTGGCCTTTCTGAACCAGCTGCAGTTCTTCTGACAGAAGGTGCTAAATAAAAGAGACTGCCACTGAGTGTATTTGAACGCTTTGCATTGAACAATGTGAAAAATTCTTGTTATGACCCTAAGCACCTTTACATCAAGAGACCTGGGCACACATGGAAAATACGGTCTTCTTTCAAGTGCTGCCATCAGTGGATTATGTGGGGATAGCTTTAAAATTATGCTTCATTTACTGCAGACATCTGATTTTTTTTTCCCCCTTTAATATTGCTCTGAAGTACCTAATCTAATGACAGATGTGGACTTGGAAACACAGGAACTTTCAGGCTTTTGTGTTTATTTAGTCACTTAGCAGAACACCAGCTGGAAATGGTAGATTTTGGATCATTTTTACTTCTACCTAAATAGCAGGGTTCTTTCAGAAAGTCAGGCGCTCTGCTGGGTATTACTTTAATAACTGTTCAGTCCCATGTTCCCTTTATTATAGCTGACACATGTAACTGGCTCCTGTTTCTTCCAGGAATCCAACCCAAAGTTTTCAGGAAGTAATTCTTTGGGTAGCAAACTGGCTCTGGTTGGCCCCAAAGCCCTTCCAAGGAATCACAGGTGTTGGAATAAAGGAAGGAAAGCCAGCCATAATGGGGATGAGTGCTAGTAAAGTCAAAGAAGTCCACTTGTTTGATCATGTGCTGATAGGAAAACAGGAGGTGATCCTCAATGAACATAACAAAGACTAAATTAAAACGAAGTACTGATAATACACCACAGCAGAAAAAAATTGTAAATTAGGACCAGAAAACCAAGGTCTACCTTAAAGGAGAGTGAGAAACAACACATTCAGGTTCTTTCTATATTTGACTGCAGAGCTTTGAGCTTTTCGCTCCAATGAAAATGAAGACAATATGAAGACTATTCTAACCAACATCACATGTCCCTGAGAAATGCAGGTGTTCAGGAAAAACCACTGAGTTGCAGGAGAGCTGTAGTAAGTTTGCTAGAGTTGGCAACTCCATTTTGATGTCAGCCACCGCACTGCTGAGGGCAGATGTTACAGGTCGAGTGCTTCCCACATGCTAACATCCTCAGTGCTCTGCCAAAGAGGTGCTGAGCTGTCTGAAGATGGTCACTGATGCTGCAAATGTGAGGCATCATTGCTTCCTCAGCTTCTGCCTCCAAAGTCTTCCCAAACAAAGCGCTCTCAGCCAAGGAAACCTTGAATTAAAGCCTGCCGATCTGCCTGCTCTGCATGCACTGTCTATAGTGCTTTCTAACATCTACCCCCTTTCCCTCCTCTGGAATCATATTTCCTATAATTTCAAGTGTGGTTTTCTGCTGGGTGAGGATTATGCGAGAGCTCTGTGTCAAAACCCTCTTTGTATCTTTATTCACTTTTATTGGATTTAGGTTTCGTTTCCTCAGTCAGTGGTGGGGGGTGAGGGGGGGCACAGAAACGCCCCCCAGCTACTCAGGAGTACTCGTGGCCAGAAGAGCGGCAAACACCTCAGATTCCCAAGCAGCACCGCTGCTCGCACGCGACTCATCGCTAATTAATTGCTCATTAATAGCTCATTAACGCTCGGTGGCCGTTACCGAGGCGCTGAAGCCGCTCCCCGCCATGCGCGGCGGGGGCGCATGCGCAGCGGGCCCGGCGCCCACCTGACCGCGGCTCGGGGACCCCAAGATGGCCGCGCCCATGCGGGGCTAGGCCCTTGCGGGGACCTGGGCCCGGTTCCCTTTCCCCTAGGGCCGTGCCGGGCAGGACCGGGCCGGGCTGTGCTGCCCCGTGCCGGGTTGTGCCGCCGCCCCCCGCACATGGAGCCGCGGGAGTCGTGGGCGGCCCTGGCGGTGAGTGCGGGGGCCGAGGCCTGCCCGTTGCCATGGCGACGCGGGGGCCGCGGCCTAGGCCCGAGCTGGGCCTTGGGGGGGGACCCGAGGGGGACACAGGGCGCGGGGGGCCTGGCCTGGGGGTGCGGGGGGGTGCAGGGCGCCCCCTGTGTCCCCGGGCCGAGCAGCGCTTGGTCACGCTGGGTGCTGTTAACTGGGGTCTGGTTCCATGTAAGGGCAGTGGGGTGCCCGCTGTGGGGTGTCCCCAGCTCCTTGTAAGGGCAATGTGCCTGACAGCCAGGGAATGAAGTTATTTTGGTTGTCTTTTTGCCTAAAATCATTTCTGTTCTGCTGCAGTTATAAGCACGCCGGTATTGGCACCCGCTGGCAGGTGCGCCCTTCGCTGCTTCGTGCATTTAAATGGCGTTAAGATGCAGGAGTTTGCAAAGTAAAGAAGCAATTAGTAACTTTTGATTCATGCTTTAGCAGATGGCTCGGTTAAATCTGATTAAATCTGATCAATGCTATTTTGAGCAGATAAGGATTTTGATGAAAAAGAGTGAAGAAAAATCAATGCATGCAAAATAGCCAAACAGATTAAAAGAGTAATTAACTTATTGATTAAAACTCCAGTAGTAGCAACTCAACACCTCTCTGAATCCTCTGTTGGCACTGGAAAAAAAAATCAGAGTAACACAGGAGAAAGTGATTTGCTTTCAGACTGAGTTAAAAACTTGTGATAGCTTCTTGCCTGCTGTCTATATGCGGTAGATTTCTGCAAAGTGTGTCTTGTTCTGAACAACAATGAATAAATAATATCGTATAATGGATTATCGCTAAATATTTTTTCCTTTTTATTTTTATTTTTTCCTTTTTTTCAGTTTATTTCAATCCCTTCTTGCTGTTGGCAAGTAATTATTTTCTACAGATCAGCCACATTCTGGGGAAACCTAAAACCAAAGTCACCTAGAAACACAGACGATGAGAAACCTTGAACTTTAGTTGAAACTATTTTGGGGGGGTAGTATCAGGAATTGCTTTGGAAAAAAAAAAAAAAAAAAAGAAAACCTTCCACTTTTCCTTATGGCTTTGGAAAAATCGCTTTCATATATATTATTTTTTTTCTATGTGCTCACATCAACAACAACAACAAAAAGTTTTGCTTTAGGCTTTGTTCAACAAAGGAAAAGGGTGGGCAGGAACACTATAAGTACGAAGTTTGCTAGGAAATGTGAGTGTGCTTTCTAGAGATGCTTACGGGGAAGCAGAATTGCTTCTGTCCTCCCTGATCTTATCACACAGCTTCCTAGGGGTATTGGTGGTTCTGTGCTGTGGCATTTTGATAAGTGACATTGGCTGTCTTGCTTTTAGGTGTGGTAGATAAGCGCTGCTTTGCTTTGCTTGTACTCTGCAACATAATGAGATTATTTTTGAAAACACCTTTAAATGGTTTAAAGGTTGTAATCTCTCATTATAGCTATAGAAGTTAAGGAGATCTGTGTGGGACTATCAATTTATAATTTGATCTCAGAAAGGATGCTTTTGGTAGTGCTTTGGCTTAGGCATGTCTCGGATGCTCACATAAGCACCGCAGCTTCACGCCTGTGAACGTTAATGCACTTTGTGATTTTATCTTGAAGGCTGGTGGAGTTGCTGGTGTCTGTGTCGACTTGATCCTTTTTCCTCTGGACACTGTCAAAACCAGACTGCAAAGTCCCCAAGGATTTTGGAAGGCTGGTGGCTTTCGTGGCATCTATGCTGGTGTTCCCTCCACTGCTATAGGATCCTTTCCAAATGGTAAATCTTGGTCGGATTGTGCTTTATCTTCCCTTAAGTGGGTATTAGGTAGCACAGGACATTCATGTCAGTGGCTTCCTCTCCTGCAGGTGACAGTTTGGATTCTGTGGGACAATGTCCAGCTGTGAAAACAGTGTCTAGGGTTGTATGACACTGAACAAAATCTCTGAGCATGCTTGGAGTAAAGGCTGCTGTGCACTTACTCTGTTCTTGTGTTTTGTCCTTAGTGCTGTATTTCAGCTGGGAACTTGCCTGAACAGGAACGTTTGCAAACATGCAGCTCATATCTGAGGTTTTCATTGTGGGTTAATTCCTCCAGTTCATCTCCAAGCTGTAGGGAACTTCTCTGAAAGCTTTGGCAAAGAACAGTCCCCTGTCAGTGGGACCTGGAGGCTGTGTTTGTGCTTAAAGAAGCCTGTCCTGGTGTCACAGGCAGCGTACGTCTCTAATGTGGGTGTGGTTTGGTGCCCTCCTCCAGTGTGTTTTTACTCTCTTAAACATCTGCATGAATCCTGCTACTGTAAACATCATTCTGTGGTGGGAGCAGTGCATAGTGATTGGCGTAGCCCAGCAGTGCAAACCTATCTTAAATAAATGAGCTGCAAAGGTTAACAAGCGGGCAAGTAGCTGCTGATGTTAAATGTTCCCTGCATGGCCCTTACTCCTTGGAAGTGTTCCTGGATATGCCTTATGAGCCACTTCTTACTGAATTGGGGCACCCAAGGCATTTCCAGGTGCCAAAGAGGACTCAAGTCCTGCTTGCCCTGGATGCTTTTGTTATGATCCGGCCTTCCATGGCGATGGAAATGAATCAGAAAGTGCTTGAGCACTGGAGGTCTTTGAACTGAATGTCCTGGGGATGCTCTGCACATCTTTTCCTCCCTGAGAAACAGCTACAAATCACTTAACAAGAAAAGACATCAGGAATACTTTTGAAACTGCAACATTAAAAATAAAAATTAATACTTCTCCCTGCAGAGAATAGGCATCTAAAAATCCTAATGCCTTTGTCCATTTTGTCTTTGTAGGGAAGGAAAAAAAAAAACACCAAGCTCTGCTGTCAGTAATAAATGTTAGGAGAACTTTGCTGACAAATCCCCTTACACCTTCAGATGTTTGATGTCCTTCATAAGATGATATAAAAAATTCAGTTCTTTATCTTGTCTGCTTGGTTATCTCCTTTTGAGGTGATAAGCATCTTTTGATTAGCAGAAGGCAATTCACGTAGTCCTTCTTTACAATTAAAATCCGTTCCCCCGCAAGACATGTCAGTTTTTTTCAAGATTTACATCTTCAAAATCTGAACTGTGTTTTTATCTTTCCAGCATATGACTTAAAACTGAAATTATTGTTAGGAGAAGAAGTAACCCTTAAGGTGCAAGTACCTTTGCAGTTGACTTGCAGTGAATAAGTGCACTTTTTCTTGTTATGTTCAGTTTAGTTTTCTGTGTTTCTTGTCCACTGGAACTTCAGAAGAATTTCTTTTTGGAGCTAAAGTGTAAAATGTTGAACTAGGAAGAAGTTACTGATAACTGCCACTGAAATGGTTTTGCAGATTGCAGTGTAGCAGGTTTGTATCAATTATTTTGATTATTTTTGCTTCTTTATTTAAGGTCACCTGTCCAATTCAACTGGGACAGAACAGCGTCATTTCTACCTTCCCCTCCACATGTATGAAAGATAGGGTTTTTTCAAAACCTGTTGGACAGTCAGGACTCATTAACATCTCCTTCCTTATCTCTAAACTAGTGCTGCCTGAAGCCTTGGCACCTTTGGTGTCAGTGGGAGGTGTGCCCACTAGGAGCATAAACTGCTGAAGATTTACCTACAGATTGTTTTCCTACAGTGTTAGAGTTTTGGGGCAATATATATATTTTTTTTCAAATGTGTTTTTAGAATAATAGGTCACAGAATCCACCTCTAAATGTTCTAGTTCTATGTTCTAGGGCTAGTTCTATGATGAAAGAATGGAGGGACGGTTAAATGACTGAATGTATGCTTGAATTTCAGCTGCTGCGTTTTTTATCACCTATGAGAATGTGAAATCTGTGCTGCCCCACGGCTCTGCATCGTACTTGACTCCAGTAACACACATGGTGGCTGCCTCCTTCGGGGAAGTGGTAAGAAAGAGCTTTATATGTTGTGCCTCTGTGGAAGGAGAAGAAACCATTCCATTACAGAACTCATATTTGGTGCCATGTCTTTTCTGACTGCTGCCCATATATGCACTTGACAGTTCTTATAATACTTCTTATTTTTTTAATGATGTGCTGATATTTGTCAGGATTCTTTCCAAGTGTATAAATGAGTTCTTAGGCTGAGCTTGCTAAGTCAGTAGGAACTGTGCATTGCTCTGAAATATGAATCCACCTTCACACTGTAGTGGTTGTGTGTCAACATTAACTTTCAAGAAGGCTTTTCTTGCGTTTACAGCCTTTCAGCATCAGGTGGGGTAGTCACAGAAATTATTTTTATTTTTAAAAGGTTTTTACATACAACACAACTGTCTTACGGTAGTAAATCAGGTGGGTGCCGCCATCTGAAACCCATGCAGCTTAGGTGGTAAAAGCCTGTATCCACTAATTAATATTTATTTTTCTCCTCTTCCCTGAACGCATTCATAACCAACACCATTTCCTGAAAGAGAGTGTCATGCTGATGAAAAGACTTTCTAATGTTTATAAACAGAATCTGGGACAGGGCAACTGGCAGCCATGTGACTTCGCTTACCAACTAATGTATAACACAGAATCACAGAATCATCTAGTTTGGAAGAGACCTGCAAGATCACAGAGTCCAACATCTGACCTAACACTAACCAGTCCTCCACTAAACCATATCACTGAGCTCTACATCTAAACGTCTCCAGGCATGGTGACTGAACCACTTCCCTGGGCACTTTACCTACCAATGACACAGGCTTTGTCAGAAATGATTTTCTGTCCTTGGAATGGGCACCTTTTAGTGACAGTTTTTCATAGTTTCTCTGCTAGCAATAGCCCTTAGGTTCGTGTATTGGTTGGGTTATTGCAGGATAAAAAGTGAATAATGAAAATCATGTCTGTATATAAGTTTTTTTAAAATGTTTTTCCACCCACTCCTTGGAAAAGTTGCTGTGCTTTTTATCCTTTAAATTCTAATTACTTTGTTTATAGCAGGATCTGGAGCTGCAAGTAACAACTTGTTTTGCCAAGGTTCAAACAGTACTGTGAATAATTGAGACCAAGTTCTATTGAACACCTTAGATGATCAATAAGACAGGTCACCAGAAAAGCTTTTCTTTTCTTTTTTTTTTTTTTTTTTGATACCTAGGTTGCCCTTCCCTTCTTAACAGCGTGGGCTTTGTAGAATTTAGTGGGTGGAAGTAATTTTTTGTTTGTTTGCAACTTACAGTATCCAAACAAATAAAGAAGAATCATTTAGGTTGGAAAAGAATTCTAAGATCATCAAGTCCAACCATTACCCGAGCGAGCAATGTTAAACTATTGGACTGAAATAATAAAATACTAAATATAGTATTTAAAAGTAAAGTCCATCTTTCAAAAATAAATATCAAAAATAAGTCCATCTTTCTTTTTTATTTTCGTTCAGCAAAGTCCATCTTTCTCTAGATGTCCCTCTTGTTTTTAACTGCGGGGTTGGAACTGTGCCTTGGCAGTGGTCAGGTCTGGGTGTTCAGCTGTAAACAGTCCGCTGCTGTGGCTGCCAGCGCTGTCCCCTCCTTGTTCCTGCTTTTGTCACACTGGGTGTTTCCTGGCTGCAGTGATGAGGTGGGGTGTGGGCTGTCCCCCCGCAGGTCAAGGGGAGGGCAGCGGGCTATACAAAATTAATATTTCTGGCTCTTTTGCAACTTAAACTCAGCCTGTGATACGGGGCAGAAAAACAGTTTGTGTCTTTGGTTCCATATTTTGCTTTTAACTGAGGTTTTTAATCTCTCAGGAAGCTCGCTGCTTTCCCTCCTTCGAACGTAGCTGTGTATTTATGCTCCTCTGAGTGGCTTGGTCCCAGGCTGCAAGGAGTGCAGATGGAGCCGTGCCATTTTGCCTTAGCTCTGCGATGCCTTGCTGTTATATCAGACTGGCATAGCTGCCTCCCCTGGGAAGCAGTTCAGCTATTCTTGCTCTCCGTGGTTTCAGCTTTGATTCCCAAGTAATTTTTATTCTTCTGTGGAAATGATACTTATCAGACTGAATGGGACTGAGACAGTGAACCTAATTTACCATACCAAGCACATGGAGATAGGTGAATGCAGCATACCCCTCCTGTAGTATAATCATAGGCAGGAGTAGATAGAAGATGGTAGATTTAGGGCTGGGTGGGATACGTTTGTGTCGCCTCCTCAGGCGGATTCTTCTTGATCTTGATTAGAGTCTGCACTGTTAGCTTATGATGTTTAACTTCAGGCAGTGCACAGACTTTATTTCTATGGAAATCCTACAAAGGCTGTTAGAGGTTCTTCACCACGGCAGTGCATAGCTCTGAAATTCCTTGTTTGCTTGGAACATCACGGAGCAGGTGCCTTAAGCTTCCCTACTGCTGTTTCAGAATCAAGCAAAATGATGATTGGGCTTATGAAGAGGTACCAGTGTTCTGTTATAAAATCCACTGAAAAATTCTCTCTTCTTTTGCGAGTGGGTTATTTATAGTATACCTCCTCTGCTTGTGAGTATTCTGCAAGAAAACCATAACTGGGTAATTGAATCAGCAGCAGCCAGAGAAAGGTCGGCTACAGCTGACTCTTGTGCGTGATTACAGAACCTGCTGCCTGACTGTTCCAAGGTGGTCTGTGTTTGTGTGATCCTTACAACTCAGGCAGGCACTGCTTTCATTTTTTTTCAAACTGAGATGCTGCATAGTTAAATGAGCTGTTCAGGGCTGTCTTTATCAGTGCCTCGTGTGCTTGGCTCTTGCTGCCCTAAGGCCAGAGAAATGTGTGGTGATAGCCTTGAAATGGCAATCTGACTTTATGGTGTGGAAACTGTGATGTTGTCACAACCATTTCTCAGCCAATAAGATTTTGCTTTTTGCTAGCTTTTCTTCTTCTCTTGGTGTGCTGAGAGAAATAAACCGTAAAATATTGAGGCAGGGACTTAGAGATTTGCTACAGCGAATCTGTAATAAAAATAGCACTAAGCAAGATCTTCTTACACTTGTTTTTTTTTAATAAAGTCTTAACAGATCAATCAAGATATATAAACTCTTCCAAATTGCATCAGACTGAAAGTTATAATTATAGTTTTATTGATTAGTCATTACGTTTTAATCAAGGTATAACCACTGGGACTATTATTTTGTCAGTTGTTTTTGTTGAATACATACTTTCCCTCTTTTGTATACTTTAATAATTACTTTGATATACATTGCTTTTAAATGTAAAATAATAAGCCAAAGGCTCGGTCGTGTTAGGATTCCCAAGACATCTGTTTGCGTTTCCAAGCTGTCTTTTTGCAAAACTGAAATTTGGATTTAGATCGAGAAACTGGGGTTGAATTTCCAGGTTTGCTGCTCATTTACTGGTGAGCGTAGATGAGTTGGCTACATTCTTGTGCATTAGTAAAATGTGCTAAGCCTAAAGGTATGTTAACGCTGACTAATCTGCTTTGAATGTGCCCAGCTAAAAATGATAAAATAGGTAAAGGCAGAAAAATGAAAATGCTGCATCAAAATATGGTAAAATATATGAGAGAAATTGGTTAAATGGGAGCTCTTTGGTTTTTGTAACAGCCACTCTTCCCTACTGCTTACAGCCTGTGTAAATTCATGGGGAACAGTCCCCTGGAGCTGGCTTGGTTCAGTACAGGCTGAGGAATAAAACCAAGCAGTGAAGGGGCAGTGATTGTAGTGTTTTGGTTTTTGTTTGTTTTCCTTTTATACTTTATAATTTAGGAGAGTAACCTCATCTTCAGGGGTAGGATTTTTTACAAAAAAAAAAAGTACACGTATCATCTGACCCCGTTAAACATAATTTTTCCTATAACTGAATCTTGCTGTATAGTGACCCCAAATATCCCATAATACAAGAAAAAAATACCAAGACAGAGCCCAAACCGTAGAGGACAGCTATGCAGCATATCGTTTCATCTCATCAAGGAAGAGTGAAGGTTGAAGAACACGAGTTACCAAAGGGAGAAAAAACCTCTTAGCGTACCACTTGCCTAACTGTGAAATTTGGGGGTAGGAAACACACTTACTGCATCCAGGGCTTTGGAATTTTTCATCTTGACTCGGCATTGCCCTGCATGTTTAGTCTGCCTGTATCTTTACGGTGAGCTGCCAAATGCGCTTGGAAAACATGATATCATAGGGGGTGGAAAGGAAAACCAGATGTTCGCAAATTTTACTTTTCATATTCTAAGGCGGTGTAAGGAACCCTGAGGTGAAGCAGTGTTTTTAACCTCCCAGAGCCCGCTTTTAGAGGCTGCTTGTTGTAGATAGAGGTGACGGAGTTTGTAACTGCTTTTAGCTGTGGTGTAACGTGGCAGTATATACATGTACTATTAATTGCAAGAAACCTTGGTAATGAGAAGTTGTGCTCTGCCCCCACCACTGCCAGTGTCCTGTAAGTGTGGTTTTATGGGGCAAATTTAAGATTGTCCCAGTTCGGCTGATGAGGTTTCCTTCAGGAGTGCCAAAGTGCTTGGATTCAGCACAGTTAATTTTACATCCTGCTGGCTTTCCATGGAGGTGAGAACAAAGTCATTTGGATCACGTTCTAGCAAAGCTAGCTGACAACAGCCTTTTCCATCTAATATTTAGATATTGTTATGGTTACAATCTTTGCTTTGCAAGATATTCAGTGAAAGTTTAGGGCTGTTGCCTGTAAATACCAGGTCTACCCTTACCATTTTTCTGACCTTTTATTTTGGATTGGGCTTTTTTGATAGCTTTGTCATTGTTCCTGCTCTGTAGGAAAGCAAACGGCCTGACTTCTAGCTCAAGTGTGCGAGCAAATGTGGGGGAAGGACTTAAGACCAGGATGGGAGGTCGATGCCCCATTCTTTTGGCAGCAAGCATTAAGGTGCTGCTCTGCAAGTAGATTGCTGAAGTTACTGAGCTGCTTTTGTCCTTGTGTACGTTTCCAGAGTACTTCAGGAGAACAGTGCTGGAGATGTGCTGACACTGCGGTGCTGTGAGATCCCAGGCTGCTCGCAGGAGGGTGAGGTGTCTTCACAGGACGCAGCAGCACGTGACAGAAAGCAGCTCAGATCCTGGTGGCTTCCCAGTCGTATCAGTGATGCTGTGCCTGCGTTAATTTGCTTGTTAATTTTGAAGCAGATGTGGGCACGATACTTCTTAAGCTCCTCAGCTGGCTTGTTTTCATCCTTCTTCAGTGTCTGTGCACTGCGCTCCCTTGAGTCATATAATTCTGGACAAGCTTTCAGGTGTAGAAAGGCGTTTCTGGTCTGGCTCCAAAAATGCTGAAACTTGGGCTATCCACCAGGCTTTGCTGGAGCATGAACCTCGTAGGAGAAGATGGAGAGCTGAGCTGTGGTCTTCTGAGACAGCTCTGATGTTGAGGTAGGGACTGCTCCCTCCAAGAGTGATAGGCTTGGCTGGCTTCAACAACAAGCATTTTGGCACAGCCTCGCACTTAACTATTTTTCCAGAATTGAGAAATGAGGGATGCGGAGTACATTTGAAACAAAATGGCCAGAAGTTTGTGGCTTTACTGGGGTGCAGGGATGAGAATGGCTGACTTGTCATACTCCAACTAAATAAACGAAGTAACGGGAGAAATAACGGGGGAAATGCACTCAGGAGAGCAGGAACTGAAACCTAGACATGCAGCTGGGCATTCAGTTTACCACCTCATCTTGGCTTAAATAAGTAGGCAGGTGGTATGGCATTGTCACCTCATGTGGCTCCAATCGGCAAGGCGAGAACAGGTATTTCAAGGTGAAATTCCACCCTCACTTGTGTTTTGCAGCTTGTTGCCACTTAAGATACCTGTGTGATAAGAGCAAAGTGTGTGGTTCATCTGTGATTGGCATTGGACCCTCAATATTAATAACTTGGAATTTTTTTTTATCTGCTGTTGGGATGTGTCAAATAGAAAGGCTTCGTAATGCAGGAGTGAGCTTTCTGGGGAATTCAGCTAGCTTTTGCTACTTGTCCTAACTTGTTTCTTGGGAGAAGCAAGTCCAAATGCAAGCAAGTTTACAGTTCACAAATCGCAATTTTGTAGAGTGACATTTTGAGTGTACTTTTCATTCAATTAAAAAAGAAGGGAAGTGAGTGTTTTGTATTTTAGGCTTCCTTCTGAAAAAAAAAAAAAAGGATGCATTTAAACGTGTTGTTGTTTGTCTCTCTCTGTCCACGTATCGGCCCCTTCTTCTTCCCTCTGCTGTGGCAGTGTCTTTCAAAACTGTTAACTAGTTTGAATTTAATAGAACAGCAGCAATTTCTAGAAGTGTATTAGTATGGATTCCATTAGAGTAGCTGGCTAGATCAGAGAGGAGAGTTGCTATTAATGCCTGTTCTGAGGAGAAGACTGAGGCTTGAGCCAGACAGATCCACAAAGAGTAATGTCATGAAAGCATCCCCAGCAGGATAATTGGTTTGGGCTTTGCAGCACTGTAAGCCCTAGAAGACCGGCTTGCAGGAGTCAAATTTAACAGAGATGAAACAACCACTCACGTCAGACGTGGAGTTAAGGTTTTAGCTGTTTGAGACTCCAAAAACTAACATGTTGGAAGATGTTGCTTTTCAGTTCAACAGGCAAGTTGGACACTCTCGGGAGAGTTGCATCTAATCAACAATTATCTGCTGGAGCAAAGAGGCTATTTAGCACTTAATGCGTCTAGACTTTGGGGTAATGGCTTTGAATTTTTAACTATCCTTTTTCTAAGAACCGAACTAAGAAACGAACAAAATTGTTTAAAAATGAAAAGCTCCATTTTCTGCTTTGCCTTCAGTCTCCCAGCCAGTGTAGTACAGGCTGGCAGACCATAATATTCAAAGTATTATCCTAAGTTTGACTGTAATCAGTATCTGACAGGACTCCTTCCACAGTTCGTGTGCGTTTTGTGGTTTTATTTTCAGTGATCAGGGCCTGTCATTTTGGGTCTGTGTCTCTGTGCTGTCTGTATCTGGATGCACGCAGGCAGTGAGCAGGGGAATGTGCCGACCCTGGCAAGACGAGCAGCGGCGGGGAGTGCAGCAAGGTATGTGGTCTCCTGAATTAATCACGATGGGTTTTAAGATACTTGTAAATTAACCTAGGTGAGGCCAGGTCTGCTGTACAGCTGCTGCAGAACCTTTGCCAAGCCCGTATGCAGAAGCGTAGCTGAGCAGTGGCTGGAAGCTGGTTGTGAATGTGAGACTGGTGCCATTAAGAGCTAGGGGAGAAGGAGTGCAGTTAGTGGACGGAAACCCAAAGCTGCAGCTGGAAATTGGTTGTAAATAGAGACAAATAGAGGCATGATTCACAACTGCTGCCAACAAATTCATCATACAATTACAGACTGAAACAGCAAAATAAGAACTGTCGAGCACCTAGCCAGCCACCCACGCTGATCTTTTTTTTTTTTTTTTTTTTGTATGCTCCGTATTAACTCCATGTATTACCTCTTCTTCGTCAGCTGGCCTTCCTAGATCACTTCATGTTACCAGTTCAGGTCAGGACTTAAAGGACATGCTGTTTCTACTTACAGGGTAGAAACTGGAAGGTTGTCATCTCTTTGCTGGGCCTCACCATCCCAGGGCTCATACTCAGCTGATTTAAAAATATTTGTAGCTCGAAGTACATGACTGTAAAGGAAAATTAACTTGGCTTAAAGAGTATGCATGAGAAATAAATAATTTAAAACGATTTCCTGATGGATTTCCTGGCTTGCAACTTATTCTGCCAGACTCAGCTTTGGAAAGGACTGAGGGAGCTTAAAATAAGGGACGTTTATTCCAGTGTAAGGTTCTGTACAGGGTTTGTCAGCTATTTCTGAACAGCTCCATATGTGAACTAGCCCGTAATTCTTCAGGGGAGAAGGCTGTAGGAAAGACTAAGGGATCAATTAGAGGAAAATACTTGATAAAATACAATGTAGTTGAAATTTCCATGTTCTGGGCCAGCGTATCCCCAAGAGCCTGAGCAAGCTGTAAAATACTAGTCATCTTTCAACAGGAGACTTAATGTGTTTTCAGAAAATATTGCCTGTGTTCTCTTGCCTGGAATCTCATTAACGTTTGTCCTCCTGTAACACAGCCTGACCCCTCTTGGCTCTCTGGAAACAGTTTTGTGCTGGATGGGATGCACCACACTGCTGTGGAAGGGAACTTTTGCTGAAAGAACCGTTTGGCTGGTGGATGTAATTAGTTTAAGTCTTTTAAAATAGATTTAGCAGGCTCACGGTGGTGAAAGTGTTGCTAGGATAGGTTGGGTCATGCAGACAGTTCCGTATGGTGAATTCAGGGCCTTCCATTCTTTGGCTTTAAGGCTTTCTGTGTTTAAGAGGGGTAGCAACTGATGATTCAAGCATCTGCCTGATTAATGAAGATAGACTGGGATTTCTAAAGCTATTCAAGTGTCTGATTTCTGCCACTCAAGGGCTGAATCCAACTGTTTGTGACTCAGGAACTTCAAACTCCGTGGGACACTCGGTCTGTACTGCAGTGAAGAGAGCTGAGCACCAATTTCTGCTGTCTGAGGACAGAAGGTACCGGTCAGTTACCAAGGTGTAGCTGACAAAGCTGATGGAGAGGTAGGCAGGGAGACCACAGCAAGAGAGGTAGGGCATCTGGCTGAGCAATTGAAGAGCCATGTTTGGGGAAAGAAATCTGAGAGCCCATGCTGAGAGGGCTGCTGAAGCATCCAGCTGAGGATTTCAGGCAGTAGGGGTGAAAGGGCTCAGTCAAGATGGCCTGTGTGAAGGAAGAAGCGTTTGGAGGTGCGGGTGATGCTCTGGAGCAGGAAAAAGGGGGCTCTGGAAAACATTAATAAGGAGCTGACTTAGTTTTGACAGTGACAAAGGACGAAACAGCACCCTGCTCAACAGTTGGGCAAATTCCAAGCAGAGCCCTCGAAGGTGGAAAGTTGGAGGAAGTCAAAAACATTTGTGCAGAAGCTCCAGTTTTCCAAATGCCTGCGCCGTTCGGTCCATGTGCATGGTCTCATCTCTGAAATAGTATGTTTTTAAGCCCTGGGAAGTGCAGAGATCTGAGGGATCTTGCTGGGTGAGATTGCTCTTTGAAGAAATGCTTCCTGCCAGCATGCAGGGGAGCTGCAGTTAAATTAATGAAGGCCCTATTGTGTTAGTCAGAGGAAAAGACTGGACGAAGAGGTTGGTGTTGTCTGAACTTTCCTATCCAGAGCCCATTAGTCAAAACTTATTCTCTCTGTGGGCTTTACATTAGGAGTGGAGGCACTTGTTCATGACCCCAGCAGCTTTGCACAGGCCTGAATTTAACTCTGCTGGAAGGGCACAGCCATGCTGTGTGTGAGCGTGGGAGGGGAAAGTAGGATTTAAATATTCTGAGGTTTCATTTTGAAGATGAACACTTTTTCTCTGGGGCTGGCACTTAAAGCAGAAACTGAGAGCGCACAACACATGTAATGGGCAGACCCCGTTGTCCCCGGGGACAATTTCCTCATTAAAATAGGTGTTAACGCTTCAATTCTCCTTTTCCATTGTGCTTTAGCAGGTAGCAGAGCCTGCTGACAAGCACGTGTGGAAGGGCTTGCCTGAGTTTGATCCACAGCAAATTACAGACCATGCTGACGCTTTTTTTCTGCTTTGGTCAAAAGGGCAGCAATTATTTAGATGAACACTTACTGATGTTTGAACCGTTAAGGGTCTGTGATTGCAGCAGTTCAGGCTTCTCTGTTCAAAGAAAATATGAGACCAAATGACAAATGTGTATTTCATTTATCCCTGTTCTCCTGTTAATTTTCATGGTGGTGGAAAGGTTACGGCAGCTCACCTTCTGCCTGCAGGTACATCCCTTGCTCCCGCCTCCGCCAGTACTGGACGTTTCCAATCCCAGACTTGTGGCCAGAGTTTAGAAACAATTATCTGGAGGATAAAGTACTTTGCTAATCTCATAACACTGCATTGAAAACACTCGTTTTTTCTTTTCAGTGAATCTCTGAAGAACCAGCTATAACTTCTCAGTATTTGGAGAGGCATGGGAAGTTGAATATGAGTCTTGTCGAGAGACAAGCCTTAAACCAAGATGAGGCATCTGACATAGAAATTGAGGTGCTTGTATTGTGTCATGTTTATTAACCTGTTTTGGGAAGCAGCATTTTTTTGTAAACAAACCAACCTGAACTGTAAGGTAGCTTTTGTTTGCAAGAGTGCCACCAAGGCTAACGCAAAATGAATTTAAAACAAAAGTAAGCTAACAAAACCAACAAACCCAAGCAAACAAATGTATTCTGTTTTTGCTTCTTCCCTTTGAATGGGTTTTTAGAGTTCATTTTTTCTTGGCTTTTCTGCATTGTGTTGCTGCAGGCAATCTCTCTGACCTTCAAGAACGGGGTGGAAGATTAGGGTTTTGTTTCCAGATTGACTACAGCCTAAACATATGTCCTTTGATAACTCAAACTCTTTGTCGTCATTTCCCTGCAGCAGCTTTTTCTCCTGAGTGGCTTAGTGGTTGTCCTGGGATTCTGAGGGTTGGGTTGAAGTCTGCTTTCTGGATATGAAGTTGTGTAGTGTCATGTGTTAGGTTCCTATTTGATTAAGAACAAATTCATGCAAATGATACCTAAGAATAACTCTCCTCAGGTATGTTCCTTTAGTTCCGTCTGAAGTTATTAAATTAGATTTATGTGGGGAACATCAATTAAAGCTTCCCAGCCTACTCAGATAAAGTTATTAAAAGTAACCTCCTGCTCAGAAAAATTAAAAATCCTTTGGGAAGTGTGTTCTAAAGGGTTCACAGCTGCAACGCAGACAAGTTTTCTGGAGCTTATCACCTGTTTATGTACCCAGTTTTCAAAGCAGGCTTAGGCATGGAGGTCAGAGACTTGTTGGAGTCGCCGAGCGCATGTCCCTAAACCACGAGGCACTAACGTGTTCCAGAAAACTGCTCTGTCCTCAGACTACTCTTCTCTTCTCCCCATTTGCAGCTGAATAGCTGGCTAATTACAGCATGGAAAAAAAATTGGTCTTGATCCTCACCCCAGTCCCTAACAGTGCAGAGAACAGATCAGCTTGTTAGCCAAGAGCTCAGCAAGTGCCAGCAGCTTTGCAGATTGGGCTCTTGGTCTTTGTGCTTTGGTCTTAAGAACATGGGCATTATCTCTCTCTTATTAAAGTGTTCAGACTTTAATAGGAGCTTTAAAGTTCGTGAGCCAGATCATCTGCTGTGCAAGGTCCATGCCAGGCTGCAGACGGAGATGTTTTCTCAAGCTGCTCCACTTAAAGGTACAAAGCTGTGAGTTGTGGTGCACCAGCTGTGTCCCCAGATCTGTGAAAAACCTGCCCTGCAGACACCCAAAGGCATAAACCCTTACCAGCAACTGTAACACCTGCTCTGCATTCTCACTAATGTTTCTGGATAGAGCTCCTGCACAGATCAAGCATGCAAGGTTAGTGTAGCTGCCTGAAAACAAATGCACAAACGTGACATCGTTGTCTTGGATTCTCTACTCAGTCCTACAGAAAAATCAGCCATGTAGAAAATGATTAGCCAGGGGCACAAAGGGTGGAACCAAAAGGCTGATAATTTACCTGAGATTTATTAATATTTGGGTAATAAAAAAGATACAGTTCTGAAGACCAGGAGGAGTTGTGCTCTTTTTGTAGCATGCCTGATTTTCTTTTACCTATAGCCACATAGAAATAGATTTCTGTATCTAACTTCTCATCTACTGAAACAAGCTGTTTAAATCAGTATGTATAAAGAAGCTTTGTGTTGATTTTAGTGTATTTTTGAGACTTTAAAATGCACTGGTCATACTTCAGGGTCAGTTGACACACTGGTCAGAGCAAGCAGGGAAGTCTGGTTCCAACATAAATCTGACCAGGAGATGGCAGCCTTGATGCACACAAGGAGTATCTGAAAATAAAAATGCTTTTTCCCGAACCGACAGAGGAAAAGAAATTACCTTCATTTAATGGGAAGATTATCTAGGTATTGCTAAGACAGTATAATGTTAACAAAATAATCCCATTTTAGCTTTTGTCTTTAACTGGCTAATGCAAGTCAGTGAATTAAAAATGTGCGTAGGTTTGCATCTGAACGCTTGAGTCACGAGTTTGGCCTGGTAATGATTGAAGACAATGACTTTGAAATTCAGTACTCCTCTCCTTCTTGTTTGTGTTTTTGTTCAGAAGTGTTTGTAGTGTTAAAAGACTGGACAGATAATAGATGGTAATTGTCACTTTGGTTTACCTGCTGTGTAAACAAATAATAGCAATGCTTTCAGCTGCAAATTAGGGTTTTACTCAAGCTTAGAGCTAAAACTCCTTGAGCTTCTTTTTCATCCTTTCTTTCCTGCCCATGTAGTACATGTATGTATACCCGTGAGATGGACTGAAAACTGGAGAATTGCATTAGCAGACAGGGAGAGTAAGGAAGGACTTCGTAGGGCGGTACTCATTGATGCCCTGAACTTGGTCTGTAGGATCTTCATTCTGGATTTCTGGTCCCGTCGACAGGCAGGAATTGTGCTCGGCTCCACAGCTTGCTCGGAGGAAAGAGCATGGCCCTATCAGTTGGGTGCTGTTGTTGGATGCCTTAATGCAGGCTGAGGCAGCTGAGGGCCTGCTTCTGAACCCTCTCCATTGCTGGCTGCGCGGTTGTTTGACAGAAAGCTAGCTCGTCACTGGGCCATCCCTCAAACCAGCAGGATTCACCAGGAATGGCTGAGTTTGGCAGGTTGTATCACACTCTTCTGTGGCAAGCTACAGGCTACACCTATGTGAACAGGAGTGAGTAAAAAGTAACCTGTTGGGTTAGACTGGTTACCATTCTTTGCACCCATCTGTCCCAGCCTGCAACTTTATTTCACCTTGTGGGCTGGTGAGACCTGTGACACTGGCCTTCCTACTTCCCTTCTAAAGAGCGGTGTTGACTGACATCAAAAGGCTGTTTGAATCCTTATTGCTGGTAAGGTGCCCGTGTAGAAGCAATTAAGGTAGCACACTGTAAGTTTGGGTGCACACTGGAAATGTCACCGTGCAGCCTGACGTGGGCAGTTGAGGCTCGCAGCTTTCCCTTTTTGCAGTCCCCGAAGTGCCCCATGGAGGCAACCTGACGGCGGAGCCTGGCTGACACGAGCCTGTAATTCCTTTCATAACAGCACAATGTAATCACTGCTTTTGTTCTTGTGCAGCCAGAGATTCCCTTCTAAGCTCAAATTCAAATGGGAGAAACATCAAAGTTAGTTTGAAATGCAAGGCACCCCAAGTAGTCCAGGGAAATGGAGCCATCGCTTTGTAGCCACCCTTCTCTTGCCGAAACAGCAGCACCCAGGTGTCAGGAAGCCACACCGCCTTCTTTGTCTGCTCGTGGCCAACTAGATTGTTTTCATCCCAGCCTTTTTAAAGTTTTCCTCCTGCCTCCATATTCGTAAGGAATAAAAAGCTAATATAAGGACAGGGGGTGTTATGAAGCATGAAGTTCTATAAATATTTATGCTGAACTATCAAAAAACTTGACAGTTCTTATTTTCTTGACATATTGGGGTCACTTGTTATTTTTGACCCTGAGGATTGAAGAGCACATGGAGTTATATCTGTTTGTAATGACTTCTGGATATTGTTGTCTGGTAAACTTGTAGGAATATAACAGGATAACAGACTTTTTCTTAGTCTCTGCAAAAACGGAACTTAAACTTTACACTGTGTTACCCGCGAGTGATCGTTCAAGTTACATTGTGCTTGTGTGTCTGTGTCTGGCACTGAATTCCTGAATTTCAACTCTTGGTGGCATACGTGATCACCTTTCCTGCTAGGAACCAAATTCACTGCAGTGGGTTGCTCACCCCAGCCCAGGAAAGGACCGAAGAAAGCCGAAAGCCTAGCAAAGGGCCGTGGCATCTCCGGTGTCGTGCCACCAGTCCCAGCACTGTTTTAAGTATCCCTGGGATCAGCTGAAGACAACAACTTCTCCTAAAAGTTTACGTGCTGGTGAACAGGCATTTTGTAGAGATGAGGCTCATAACTCTGACACCTCAGTGTCCTCGTTTCTCAGAGTTATGTGCATGCAGTCTTAACTCTTACCTGAAATTGTGGTGGCAGGTGAGCATTTTAAAGCCAGGTTTAGCTATTTCATGAAAGCTAGAGATTTATGGCAGCAGCCACATTATTTCGTCCAGCTACAAGGGCCTTTCTTGCCTAGTTAAGTTCATTACGTAGAAAAGAATCAGTCTGATGCTTCACCTTGAATGAAGTCCGGTGTGTTTGAAGGTAAACCTTGAGTGTGTTGTTTGCATCTAACACTAACTGGAGCGTCTTTTGCTGTCAGTCACTAGAGGGCACAATGGAACTATCTACGAAATTTGTTCTTCCAGTCCCAGATCTGCAGATTAGAGCTGTGAAAGTAGGGGAGATTTTCCTGTAGCTGCCAAAAAAAAAAAAAAGGATGGCTTCAAAATCTTGGTTTCATCAATGATTTGTCTCATCCAAACCTACTTCTGTTTTGGAGGTTAAAAACTGAAGTGTTATTTTCAAGGGTGCTTAATTTTCTGTTAGTACAGTTTCACCTTCTGGAAGCACGTAGCTCTGAGAGCAAACACATAAGCGCCTTATAAACAGCTTTTAAGTTCAACTCATATAATTACAAAAATTATTTCCTGGTTTCTCAGGTTTCTGTACTGGGAACAAACTCCAAACGCGTCAGCTGTATGAAGGCAGCAAAAGGAATTGCTCCCTGATTGTATCGCTCTTTTGCAGGTTGCGTGCCTCATAAGGGTTCCATCTGAAGTTGTCAAGCAAAGGGCCCAAGTTTCACCTTCTGCAAGTACCTTTCGGATTCTTTCCCACACCTTGTACCATGAGGTGAGTTCAGAGCAAAATTTCAAAGAAGTTGCTTCATTCTTCCCACTGATGCTGTACATGTGCAGAAGCATTACTACAGTTTTATTCTTTCTCAGCACTTTTCCAAAAATTCTTCTGTTCCTGGAAGCAGTAGGCATGTTAATGTTTAAGGGAACCAAACCCCACACCTCCCCCATGTGTGTGCACTTAAATGCACACACATGCAAACTTTAAACAACTTTTTCCTCCTCTTTTTATATTGGGCACCTACAAAAAAAAAAACAAAGCTGTGAAAAGATCTACTTGGATATATCTAAACAGCCCTTGTCTGTGACAGCAGGACATCGAGACCCTGTATCTAAGGTTTGCTGGCTGGTTTTCAGTTTTTGAAGCAGGTTTCGGGGGAGATATCTTAAAGGCACCATTTCAGAGAGGCTTCAGGAGAGAAATGAATGCACTTCCCGTATCGGTAACTTTTGAAAAATCAGGATTTTTGTCATCTCTTCAGTACTGTTTCTTTCTGGAAAACCTGCCTGCCGCTGCTTTTACTGCATCTCAAAAGGGCATTTTTCAAATTCTATTATCCCATAAGAGAAAGTGACTCCTGAAGATACTGTGGGGAAAAATGTTATACAAGTTTCCATGTATAAATGCCAGGAAAAGGAAGACATATATATGACCCTTTAATGATTCAGTTGTTTTTTTTAGTTGCTTGCAAATGAATACTATTTTGATAACCCTGTATGAGAGGGTCCCTGGAACTTCACTCTGTGATTTGGTCATTCTGCTCTAAAAGCTGGTGCTCTCCAAATTGTACTCTTTTCTCCTTCTTTGTAGCTGACCAGAGAACTGTAGGATTTGATAAACATCCAAGAAACTGTCCTGTAAGATATTAAACCTAATTTTATATGTACATTTAAAAAGAATTCTTAATTGTTTTGCATATTATTAGCTGGTTAAAAATACAGAATATATTCATAAAAGCTGTGAATCAAAGGTAAGGAGTTGGATGTAAGTTGTCATCCTGTGTGTTCACTTCAGGTAGGCTGCTTAAGCAGAAGAGGAGTAGTTTCAAAATATATGGAGGATAATGGATGCTTGCCCAGGATTAGTCAAGCAGAACTTGGAGTAATGTGTTTCTGTGCTATCTTTTAATTTTAACTGTAAGGTATATTTTCTTCTCTGTAACTGATTATTGTGAACAGTGTTTAAATGCTTTTTGAAATGAACATAAAACTGCCCAGCACTGTAAATCACAGAATACAGCATACAATGCTATAATCAATATAGTCAATTTGTAAGAAGTCAGGTCTGACACTAAGTAAGGCTGCACTGCTTGCCTTGTAATCACCAATAAATTGTGGTCTTTGACAAACTAATTCCCTATAGCTGATGCTTTCTTTTGTTGGTTTACAGGGTATTCAAGGACTTTATCGGGGTTATAAAAGCACGGTATTAAGAGAGGTAAAACACTTGTCTTTCCTTCTTTTTTTTTTTTTTTTTAAACATTGATTCCTTTGCCTCACTTTTTTTTCTGTTCACTAACAAGAGGTGGTGGTAGTACTAGTAGAATTGAGATCAGTTGCCCTAACCATAATCTGTAAATATTAGCATATTTCATTCCAGGTAAGTTACCAGCCTGTAATTTAAATAATTACTGATGACATGCCTTAGAGAAATCTATGATACATGCAAAAAGTCAGCTACCTTCCTGTCTCTTACTTTTGTTGCTGCTAAATTGTAAAAGAATGGAAATATATGTATTAACACGATGAAAAACATAAAATTAAAGCACTGGAAACTTCAAGTCTCGTGGTTGCATCATGTGAAGTATATAATTCAACAATGGTGAACTGGTGGCATCAGGCCAAGTTTGGCACAGATTTAGGCTTTCTTTAAATGTGTTTGTCAGCAGATGCCAAGAGATTATCTGTCATCTGTATATAGGGAGGATTGTGTGCACTTTTTTTTTTTCTCCTGAATGTGTGAAAGAAATGCATTTAGTCATCCAGCCTGTGGATCTGATATAGCATTACTTAACTGCAAATCAGAAGTACTTCACTGGTGGGAAAAACGGAGCTAAAAATATTTTGGCCTGCTTGGCAGTAAATAGTTCCTAAACTTAAAATCTCTTCATAAACAGACTACCAATTTTAGGATTAGTGTCATGGAAGTGTTTGATACGCTGTGTGGACTGAAGGCATTACAAAAGAAATAGAAAAGTTCTTCTGTTGGCTTTTGTGACCCTGGTTTGGACCCACTGAAAGTGGTGGGCGGGCAGAGGCTCTGATCTTGTTGTGCAGCGTGTTCTCGTGGCTTCAGTTATGGATTTAGTTTGTGCTCAATGCTGGCGCTCTTGTGCAGCTGGAACTGTGGCACCTGAGATCTGCCCACAGCAGTCCCCATGTGGGCTGACGGCCTTCATAGCTCTGACTTTTAGATCTTTAAATGACATCTGTGTGACTTCTTAACAGCTCTCATTTAGGACATTGATTGCCCCTATGATTTCCCTGAACCTTTAACTTTTTTTTTTTTTTAATTTAAAGAATTTCCTAACATTAATGATTTTATAAAATGTACGTAGTCTTCTCTAAGCTGTTTCAGATTAGCCAGTGGACAGGTTTCTTTTGGCCTTTAACATACACTGATAAACTCCCAATCCAAAACAGCTTAAAAATCACATCACAGGTGGTAGATCATCTTTTGACAAAGCAGAGTTTTCTCCATGAGTACCTCAAATAAAGAGGCAAGGCTTGATTCGTATGAAAACGTAGCAGCTATTTTTCAGAAAGGGTTATTTACTTACAGTGTTCAGTGTGGCACGCGGGGGTTTGTTCTCTCCTTGTATAGCTCAACTGAATAAACTAGGTTTAGATCTCTGCTTTTCTTCATTATTTTTTTTTTTCCCTCCAGATTGGTTGGATGTGTTGCCATTGATAACAAAGCTAGTTGCAGAGGTTTTTTAAGCCTTCATTCAGTAGCTCTTCTTTAAAAAGCCTTTCTTCTTGCTGCAAACTATTTTTAGGGCACTTAGGTTAGCCAGTTCTTGTTACAACGTAGGATAAAGATGGATATTACCTAAAATAAGAAATCCCAAATTTAGTGTTCTCCAAAGTGCTGAGAAATGACAGTGCACTTCAGTTTATTTGAGCAGTTCTGAGTGTTTCAAAAATTAGTTGCTTTTGCAGAGATGACACCTGCTTTTCTGAAATGTATCCCGCACCATAGCTTCATCCTGTACTTATTTTCTGGCTCACTAAACACATGTTATTCACTCAGATTTCATTTGGCGACGGGCAAAAAAAGGCCAACGAGTCATTTTGATTTCTCTGAGGGGTTCTGAATAAATGAATAAATTTAGGTGCCATTGAATACAGATTTTGCATACTAACAGGTAGATAAAACACACGGTTACAACTGGGTGCTGTTCTCCTTAAAATTTGTTTTGACATATGTCAGGGTGGTAATTAATTTGCAGACCATATTCATGGCACAGTGTGTGACCCTGCTGAGATAACTTTGTTTACTCAAAATGGCAGCACTTTGTTGGAAATTTAATGGGGGTCCTCTCCATTATGTATATTCATAAAAGATCCTTCAGAACTGATTTCTGTTGAAGTATTGCTTTTCAGGGGAATCTGTCCGATAGAATGAGAAATAAATGATCACCAAATGAAATGTGCTTTCTTTTCAAAATGAAACAAATCATAAGTGATGTCTTTAAAAATAAAATAAAAAAAAATCTTTGAATTTAACAGCCAGTTAAGGCCATTGCATTTTCAGACCACTAAATACATAAAGCAATATCCATACAAGTAGGAGCTGCATGCTGAACCTCCAGCTGGAACCACTCTAAGCCTGATGTTTAATCTTGATATTTTCTCCTCTATCGAAATACACTTCCTTTAGGGAAAGTCTTTATTTTCAGATAAAAATCTATATTAATTTGTTATTGGACACATCCAGGTAGCTGCATGACATCTGTAGACTCCAGCTGAATTTTACACTTATAGAGTTCATTTGTATGTTTTGTTTTTTTATTTAGACAAAACCCTTTGTTTAGTTACAGCAGAGTGGGATTTTGGGTAAAATGGTTTCAATGAACAATTTTTCATTTAAAAAAAACAGTAATGGAAGAGGCTGTGGATATTGATGCTTCGAAGATGGTGATGTTCTTGCACAGACAAAATTCTTGAGCCAGATTTTGAGATGTTGGTTTTAGATTTTGCATATTACATAATGCAGGTATCAGTGCCTGGACAGAGATCTGCTTGCCAGTTGCTTGGACTTAAATGAAAATGAGTTTGAATGTTTATAAAAGGAATGCAATCTTGAAATCTCTTCGTTTTCCCATAGCATTGTAGATCTTTTCAAGGCAGCCTTATTCTTTTCTGTGTAATTTGCATTAGCTGCTGTGCTGCTTCTGTTCTGGTGCGAGATGGTTGTTTCACCCTTCACTTTTGATTTTCATTCCTTCTCTTATCCCCCTTTATCTTTTCAACGGAATACCTTCTGTACAGACAAATATCAGAAAAGAAGGAAGATGGTTAAATGTATGATGCTTTTGGAAATACCTTTGTTTGAGGGAGTCTCAGTGGAGGATAAACTGTGAAGTTTTGGCTGTGCTGTTTTCACCTGCTCTGAACTAATCCTAAAATCTGAAGGAAAACAAGGTATGGTGCATCATTCTTTTGGCAGTAGTAGCCTGCAAGAGACACCAGTGCTCCGAGAGGAAAGCTTTTGTGACAAAGCACAAAGTGAGAGTATGGTTATTAAGCTGTTCAATGAGACTTTGAAATAATGGCAGAAATCTGAGGCTGTGAAAAGATGTGGAATTCCCATGATGTCACTTCCAACGCAAATCAAAGCGAGAATTGGCCTTTCTTGTGGTCACAGTATGGCAGCGTGCACTGGTGCGCAGACTGGATCGTGCTGCTAAGAGCAGTCAGCGAGCAGGTAAACGTCGTCATGTTTTCCAGAAGAGAGTTCATTTGTAAAATCTCCTGCCATCTTATAACAAGGCAGGAGTAGGCTGTAAATGCACTGTAAATCCTCTAGAATTTCTTAATGGGAATGTAGTTCTGCTGCTGAGATCTTATATAAGCAAGTGGAGCCAGATTTTTAATTCCTGCATAATTCATTTTATTAACTATGACTGAGTAGAACATCTGTTAAAATTCCATAATGTTCAGTTCATGGGAAAAAGACAGAAGTTCCCTTTGGAGTTTATCCATTTCCATTAATGTTACAGGAGCCTAGCAGATGTCTTAAAGGACACTATTATGAACGGGAAGACAACGCAAGAGAATGAAGTGCATTGTCCAGTTCCACCGTGTGCAGCAGCTTGCTGGACAGTGAGTCACATTACTCTCTGCGTGTTTGTATGAAGGGTTCAGCTTTGCACAGCTGAGAAGTGCCACACTTAAATGTGGTGTCCCTTCAGTTGCAAATTGCTGTAAAAGTGTTTGGGAGAACTGAGTGGGTGCTTTGGTTTTAATCTAGGTTGTCACTGCTAAAAATATTGCAGAGGGATTGGGCCCTAACTCAGGATTAGGGGCGAAAGGAGCTAAAATGGATATTGAACTCGTCCTCCATCCCTTTGTCTTTAAGGAATCGATGTTTATAATTCACGTATGACTTGAAAGGAGGCAGAGAATTGCTTTCAAATGGCAGTCCTTGCCGTGCAGGTAGCTCTGCTTGTTGTTTGTATTGCCTCAGAGACTTCTCTGAGAAAATTCGGGCTCTTGACTTTTAATGGCCTCCATTCAGGGGGGCAGTAATGACGAGTCCCTGAGCAGTGGTGTTTGAGAGCTCATCTCAGGGCTCAGAGTTCGATGGATAATTTGATAAATCTGAAAAATCTGAACCCACTCTTGTGTAGCATGCTGTTGGTCTTACTGCCAGGGAGGTAACCTAGCTGTGATTTCTGGGAGTACGAACTTTGAGAATTAGTACAGCTGTAGGGTTGGCTGGGGGACACACGATTGTTTGTTTTCCTTTGGTGTGTGCAGGTCGGAGCCCTGAGTGAGCACAGGCAGATCCTGCTGCTCTGGGGGAAGACAGCACTCTATGCCATATTCATTTGGGTCAAAGAGGAGGAGAATTAGTTAAAAGTAAACCGCTGCATTAATGAGTGGCGGCAGTGCTCCGACAAACAGGCAACAAACTCAAACTTTCTCCAGTCTCCAAAACCCCAGAGGTAACATCTCCTGAGGAAGAGGTACTGTGGGCAGTACAACTGGTGGCCTGTCACAGTGCCCCCATCAACGGGGATGGGGAGGACATGCAGGTGACTGACCAAAACCCCGCTCTTAACTGACTGACTACCAGGGAGAAGGTGAGAGGCACTCTGAAGCAGCTGGAAGCAAAATGAGTCTTAAAGACACACCTGCTGCCTTTTCCTAAATTTAAAGGGTCAAGGACCAAAGGATGCTGAAAAGGTTATGTATAAAAATGTGGAAGCCAGCTGAGATATGTTAAAACATTGTTGACCGAGCAAGGGAGGGGATCTCTGAGGGCTGAGCTCGATAGAGAACAGTCTGCAAACAGGGAGCATAGTTTGTTTATCCACCAGAGGTAGTTTTGCATGCTTTTCTTTTGTTAGGACATCTTTATATAAATATCCTGTTCTCCTAGCTGTTAGATTTTTTTTTAAGTTTATCTCTGTTGCTGTAGGACAGAAAGAATGTTATTAAGACATTCTTTTTCTTGCACAATTAAATCTTTGATCTTCTATCATTCTCTGTATTACAGAGCAGATGTCGATTGAAATGGGCAAACAGGACACTATCTTAATACAATATTTGGAAAAATAAACATCCTCTCTAATAAAATATGTGCAGTATCTGTCTTTTGTTACTTTCTGGAAAACTGAGTTGGCTTTAATTGTATTTTGGGATTCTAGAGAGGTTAGATTTAACCAGGAATTTGCCAGGCAAGATCCGTAAGACTGGGGTTTTTGCCTTGTACTGGGCAACCAACGTTTCTTAGGTTTGGGTGTTTCCATATAGAATAAGTCTCATAGAAGGGTTGGGAACTAGAAAATGGATTAATTTAGTCCCTGCCATGTGAGAAATTATGCAGAAGTTATGCAACGTGATTAATAGGAGGAAAGTTGGGAGCGGAAAAAAGAATCTCTCTGCTTCCTCCTGCCCATATCGCCACTGTGTTTTGGAATGTGTGTTACTGGAGTTGTACCAGGTATCTGGTAGGGCACCTGTATCTTCCTAGGTATCGATACTCAATGGATTTTGATTTTGGAAGGTATGTAAGGGTTAAAAGTGATTCTTGTGGTGTAAGAGCAGGAGACAGCTCCGTGCTCTGGTGTAAAGGCTCAGGCACATCCAGGTGCTCGGGACCTGGAACAACAACAAATGTACAAAGGAAATAACTGTCCTTCGTTTTTGTGGGTTATTCATCACACTCCTTACTTTCTGCAGTCACTGGAGTAGTATTCGGAAATTAAAGCGGAGATCTAAAAAGGCTTTGTGTAGGTTTTGTGACCTGCTTGAATGGTAAATAAACTGGCCAGGGTGGGCAGAGACGGAAAGCAAATTCCCTGTAAAGTTAATGTGGGGGATTTTTTTTTTTTTTTTTTTTTTTTTTTTGGTTAAGCACGTGCAGTGATCCCAGATTTGCCAGTTGAATGTGCTCTTTCTCAGGCTGGGTGCAGCATCCACGTTCATCGGTTAGAAGCAGAATGCAGCCATCCTTTCTGCCCCTGGTAAATCAATTTTTACCAGAGCATACAATTAATAGGGTCTCTGACATCAGTGGATATCTTCATCTGAAAAGAATTTCATATATGCAGCGTGTTTCTATATTTGGAAGACTATAGCCTTGCATCTAGGCTCTCCAAACAGACAAAACACT
Organism: Netta rufina; assembly: GCF_964035555.1. NCBI lineage: Eukaryota > Metazoa > Chordata > Aves > Anseriformes > Anatidae > Netta > Netta rufina. Next base: position 16,878,765 of record NC_140133.1, read on the forward strand.
TCCAAAAACTGTGCTGTAAAAATGGTTTATGTGGTTTGGTAATGCAGATGCTTTCCAAATGGAAGTGTATGCAAGCAGCATCTTGCAGGAAGCATATTTCACCACGTGCTTGAAATAGAGGTACTGTTCCCATACTTTTTCTAAGCACCTCACTAAAGCATACTTGCAAGTGATGTTTTCTGCATTGTTCTTGATGTAAGGAACACATTTTGTGGGTCGGTGGTGACATTGTGGGCAAGAACAAGTTGGGAAGAGGAAGATGCTTGACTCTGGTTTTTCTTCATGCTGTAAAACCTTCGGTTGGTTGTTGGATGTTTTTTTAAACAACCTAAGAACTGTTCTTTGCATTGGTTTCCCATGAGTTTTGTTTGGCAGTGGTTTGGAGAGCATGCTCCATGTGCTGGTTCCAGTGGAGAATGTCCATGTGAACCTTGTTTCCCCACTGTAATAGGAGGGAGGACAGGCAACAGATAACTCCGCGTGGTTAAAAGGAGGAGGAAAGGCAATAGGTAGCAAATAGAAGCAATTATAGGAGATACTTAACCTTATTTTTATTTTTTATCTGGTAGTATCACTGGATGAATAACACTGATGTTTTCCAAAGCAAGCTAAGGGTGTTAGAGTTAATGGGATAACTCTGTATCTTCAGATACCTGGGATATCTCTGTATGGGATATCTCTTATCATTACAGCCTGGTGGCATGGCACTGAAGTCCTGTCATGTCTAGTCGGATTGGAGAGTTCTGCCTACTTCTGCAATTTGGCTGGCTGTAACACTTGTGACTGTTCAACGGCAAAAAGAATCGTATAAAAACGTGGGGAATTTTTGGCTGAGTGGCCGATCCCAGTTTTAATTCCACAGCTACATTCCTCTACGGGCAACTGTATTTTGTCTGCCTGGATTCTTTCTGTGGCTCTCAGCAGGAGACGAGGGTTCCTGCTTTTCTACGCTGTGCAGAAACCGTGCAGATGGCTGATGAGTTCCCGGGCTGGATCCGGTGCAGGCTGCATTTCGTTTGTGGCTGTGCTGAAGCAGGTTCTTATCTAACCGTAAAAAGATAGGGGCGCGTGTGTGGCATAGCTGCTTGTATAAAATCTGAACAGAGACACGCATGCATATACATGTAAAAAACGGCGTTGTTTTTAATAATTCCTTATCAAGGGTCTTGCACTCTCTAAGGCAAATCGTCCTCTCAGTGTGTATGATGGGTCTGGAACAGCAAGCAGTTTGGCAATACGGGACATGCTTTCAAGGATGAAATTCTTGCCTGAAATAGACCAAAAAATGACTTTCACAGTGGAAGATTTCCATGTACAGAACGATACTACTGTCACTATTAACAGCAATTATCTGGTTTTCCTACTTGGGGCAGCTATTGCCTGGTTTTCTCTACATCTGCTGAAGAACAGAAAACTCAGCAGTCCAAGATCAAAAGCATTTTCCCCAAATTCCTTGCATGATATTCTCTCAAGCAGCAGTTCTGCTTTAACACAAAAAGCTGAGTGTCTGCTCTGGCCAAGACATGTGCTTCAGGACTTGAGGGTGCAGAGTCCTGGGGAGCTTTCTGCTCAGCCTTGGGCTTGGCGCTTAGCACTTGGGAGCTTCCAGCCTCACGTTGAATGGTGACAGCCTTCTTGCATTCTCTTCTATCAGAAAGATGATGATTGCTGTAGCATGTGGAAATAGTTCAGCAAGAGAGGTCTGTGGGCATTAACTGATGAGCTCTAGTGACTTGTTTGGAAGAGACCCCCCCTTTCTGCTAGGAGGTTAGCATCTCAGTGACCTAAAGCGCTGCGGAGTGGTGGGCTCTGAACTGTGGTTCAGAGGGCCCGATGTGTACCAGCTTCTGACCCAGGGTGAGGAACCTCTGGCAGTAGGATGGGGCAGACAGATGGAAAAATCTCTTAAATCATCCCAGCGTTGGTTCTAGGAATCTATTGTCCATACCCTTGATATGAAAGCTCAGATCTGCACGTGTCCATAATACCGTGCCCGTCAGCAGTACTGCTTTTGGTGGCAGCCTCGGCGCTTGACTTACTGTTTGTGCAGATTTTTGAAGGCAACAGCAATCGTGATTTTCATCTGTAGGTACACCAACAGAACTGGAGGGATGGAGCTAAAACATGCAGAAGAGAAGAAACTGATTTTAATTTAGATTGCTGCTGCTGAAACCGGGCTTGATTTAGCCATAAATAATTCCACCCAACCCTGATGCGTTGCTAGATTTTAAATTCTTTTCTACGTTTATCTGTACACATGCACGTATGTATGGATAGAATGCTTGCTCTGTTGCTTGTTAGATGACGTATGTATACATCAAACTAAGTATTAGGCACCAACTGAGAGATATGAAGAGTTGAAACTGAAAACCCAAGATTGTGGATGAAGGTGTGGAAAAACAGAGCAGACCTGCCGCAGAGCTTATTTAATTTAGCACGATTGTGGTAAATTCTGTGTTCCCCCACTCCATGTTTTGGAAGTACGGCCCTTGTGACAGCTGGCTACAAGAGTGGCTCTTCCAAGTGGTTAACACAGGTGACACCACAAATTTCTTTTGACAACCCAGCTTATTTTTATCTTGCAGGAAATAAGTTCTGATTCCACTGTTGTGAGCAGAGGAGATGTGACACCCCCCCATCCCAAAAAACAAAAAACAACAACAAAACAAACAAACAAAATGCTTAAAGCCAAAGTCATACCTAGCCTCAGAACATTTTAAGGGCCAGATTCAGCTGGTTTTAGCTAACCAAATAGATGAAACAACTTGCTTATTTATTTTTTTTTAAGGGATATTCTGGGAATTCACTAGCAATCAATCCTTATAGTAAACATCTTGTCTGGTTAAGGGAAAAGAAGTTAATTTTGGGCATGGGAACTTTTGCTTCTGTTTCAAAAAAAAAAAAAAAAAAAAAGTTGGAGCACAGTGACCTTTCCTGGGTCTCTCCCTTGCTCTGTGCAGACTGACTGAGCGCTGCAAGCAGTCACACGCTAGAGGGCACACAATGCCTGTGATTGCTGCAGTGCCAGCCCAAGGAAATGCCTCTTGCAAGGGATCCAATCTTAGGGTGCCCTGTGGAGCTTGGAATTGACTTTGCTTTAATCCTGCCTCTCAACCCGGTTGCAAAGGAAACATAAAACTTGAAATACTGTTTGTTTTGTTGATTCTGGGGAGCAGTCCCATTGAATTTCCTGGGACTAAAAAAAAAATTCTTAAGGATAGCCAGGGACCTTTATGGCAGTGCAAATTCAAGGCTGATACTTTCGGTTTGATTGGTTGTGCTTTGCTTTTTTTGTTTGTTTAATACCACGTGGCTGGTTCCATTCGTGCTTGTTTATCAGGAAGCAGAGGGCTTCTCTTGCCCTGCCTGCCCAGGTGAGCTGCCCGCTGGCTGCTGTGTCCAGGACCACAGCGATCAGCTGCAGTCACACCTTGAGAGGCACGTGGCATCTCCTGTGAGGCAGGAGGAGAGCTGCCTGTGGTGGTAGCACTTGCAAGATGCAGGAGCAGAATGCCCTCATAACCTGGGTCTGCACTGTGCATGGGATGCATGGATGTATGGTCAGGTATCTGCAGTTCGGAAGAGCAGCCTGGCTGTGGTTTCCCTCCAAGGAGGAAGGACTCTCGGGTCTTTCCTAAGAATTTCCTAAGAATGAGGAGGCAGATTGGCTTGGTCTTCGCACAGAGTGAAGAACTGGAGGTGTAATGGGAGGGCTTGCAGTCGCTGTGTGTGTAACTGGAAATGCACGTGGGGGAAGGGACGGGATGGATGGTAGCATGACTTTCATTATTTTTATAGAAATGTAGGCAAAGCAGACCTGGTGCATATGCTGCAGATGGAAATGGTGTTATTAAACCGGCCTCTTATCTCACTTTTACTTTTCTGTTAATTTTATAGAAGCCAATAAAGTGTAAGCTCTGCAAATTTTCTTTTTATGCGGGTTGAATAAGTGAAAATTGTATTCTTGCTTTTCAAAGCCAGCAGGCCTGGCTACAATAAAGCAGAGCTTGGCCTGAATATTTTGGCTTCGAATGGCAGATACAGCAACCCTCAGGTCACTCTACCAGATCTGGCTGTTCCAGGCTTGAATCTTTCCCAGTTAAATACTGCCAGTGATGCACGGTATGTGACACGGATGAGTTTGTCATGAGTAAACTGAGGCCCCTGGATGCTCTTTCAGACAAAACAAACCCCCCAAAAGAGTAAAAACATAAACCAGGATACTACCCCTGCGTTCCACGGGAGAACAGCTAGTACATTGTATTCTGAATTTGCATTTGACATCGCACTGTCTAACTTTGAAAAGAGAAGAGCCATAAAGAAGTATCCCTACACATCTAAATAAGTAATGTGCTCATACCTCAGTGGGAGGTTATCTGCTTCATTCCTGCTTTTGCTGATATGAAATCCTGAAGCACAAGAAAGTGTTTTAGGAGCCTCATGAAATACAAGACTCTGAAGCACTTAACTGAATCTTGTCTTGTAGATTTTAACACACCAAATGCCAATTAAAGCAAAATTTGGCCCAGTGTAATCTTGCCACTGGCTACATACCTCACAAGTTTGGGGTGGTTTTTTTTTTTTTTTTTTTCCTTTTTCTCCAACTCTCCCAGCATTTTGCCTTCTGGCCTGTACAGCTGTGCTGCTGGTATACTTTCTATTTCTGGAAGTGACCCATGCAGTTAGGTCAGTTTGTTTTAGCCTTGCTCCTTGTTGCTGAAGTAGTATAGCACATTTCCCCTCGCTGCATGAAAGCCAGGGTAGACAATCTTGATAAATATGATTAATGAGCCTCTTTGCTTTGCTCTGCAGCTGAAGGCTTCCTGAGGTTCTGTCTCTGCTGGGCTACAGCTCCCCAAACTAACTTTTACATAAAAAGTATGCCTTAGAGTCAATGATGCCGTTAAAAATATTTTTATTTGCAGCTTTTGCTATAGGAAAGTCTTTGCAGTTGAAATATGGTAATGGGGTCTGAAGAGGTGGTAGTGGCAGGAAAAACAATTCATAAGAGTGGGTGAGGATTGTTTTTTCCACCTCTGTTGTGTTATCTGAAAGTTTGTTGGTTACATTTTCCGTGGCTGAGGTTAAGTTTGGGGTTAGTGTGGTATTTAAAGCCTTGCCCTGATCAGCGTGATAGTAACTGTGATAGTAAATGGCAGCTTCAAGGTGATTATAACTTGTCAGGAAGCTGTAACCTGCAAACATGTTCAGTGATGCTCGTTTCCAGTAACATGACTTAAATACGGTGTTCATGGAACTCGATAAAAATTATCTTGTGTTGTCCCTTTTGTCAGAAGGAAAAGCAAATGAAGCAGCATGTTATCTTGATGAAAAATGCTGTCCAGAGACTCCAGCAGCTGTGTGGCCGCTTCTTCAGAAACGAGATTAAAGGGTACAGGGGGAGCCGAGGGGGAGCATTGATGTGAGTGATAAAATAAAAGCGTTACGGGCACCAAGGAACATGCAGGTTGCAACTCTTTATTAGCAAACACCCGTATTAGTGAGGGTACTTTGCAAATTCTCTTAAAAACAAGGGGCTGAACTGTCCTGCATGTGGGAACAGCTGGCTGCAGCGCTGCTCAATCCATCCCTGCTTGCCTGGAGACTGCTATGGGGTGGGAATTGCAGCCTCCTGAAAGGAGCACGTCAGCGTGCTCCATAATTGAGTACAAGTCTTAATAGCAAATAATCCTCTTGAAGTTGTGTTTTTTTCCCCCTACTGCAATCAAAGGCGAGCTTTGTTAAGGCATTAACTAACAAATTAGCTGCTAAATACTGGTAATAACCTATTTCCCATAGATTGCTTTTTAATTATACCCTAAGCTGTGTGATTCCTGAAATCGCTTCTTAAGCAAACCAATGTTTGTGGACATTTCAAACCACTGTAACTAAGTGGTGAAAAACTCGCATCTAAAAGTTGTTAGTGGTATCAGAATACGACTTGCTGATATATTCCCGTCTGCAGAAGAAATACGTTCTCAGTGTTTGTTTTTATTAGTATTTTAATTTAAACATGTTATGGTGTGCTGTGAATCTGTTGTTTTAACTTTACTTCTGTGTACAATATGTGCCCTCATCAGACTTTAGCATAGATATTTTCCCTTTAACTTTAAAAAAGAAACTTTCAGTGAGGGAGGAGGACTTAACCACTCTATTTTATATAAGTATTGGTTAATGCAAACAGTATTTATTTTGCTAATCTGTGTCTCAGCAATCATTTAGAAAATTAAATGAACTTTGTTTTATGGGAGGGAGGGGCATTTTTGGTGGATTCATTGCTTTTCCTCCCCAGATTTCAATAAAGGCTATACCTCTTCCAATATATCATCCTCCTTCCCTTCAGAGCCGACTCTTCTGTTAAGGGAGCACAGCCATCAAAACTGGCAAGCGTTAAGCTTGATAATTAGTTCAATATAGTGACCAATTCTGTGAATTACGAGTTCAAAGCAACATATGGACATGGATGAAATCAGATTTTGGCATTTCTCACTTAGATTGTTTCAGGACACTGCTGGAGCTTCTTTGATCTGTAAATAACAACTGCAGTTCAGTGCCTTACTTAAAATACATCAAACGCATTCATGACTTTTGCTTTTAGATATAGACCTCACTTCTAGTTATAGTTCTGAATCAGATTAATGCGGCTATTCATGTTTTGAGATTTCATGGAGAAAGCTACCAAAGATAGCTCTTTTCATTCTTCATGTTTTAAGAGGAGCAGCAAACACTTCTGTCTTGATCTGTACCCCAGACCAGCTCAGCAGCTGCACTGGGAAATGAAAAGCAACCCTCTCCTGGCTGCAGAGGGGCTGTGATACTGATGGCGATTGTTAGCCTTCCGCTTTCTCAACAGTATAAAATAAAGAAGTGAACCAAAGGTTTGTTTTCACTCTACCATTTGGTTACCTACTTCACTAAATCCATTCCCTGCTGTCGTTTGCACAAGGCAGCCTTTTTCTCAGTCTTCAACTGTGGGCTATTTTATCCACGATGTTCCCTGCAGCAGCCAGGAGCTGGAGATACCCAGGCAGACCCTCTTTGTTACTCCTTAAGGTATACGCAGGTGCTGACCTAGTTCAATAAGCAACATTAACTAACAATAGGTAGTTAAATGTGCTACCTCTGGGGGCTGTGTGATTTCTTGGTAGCAAAGGAATGAGGGAATTACTGATACTCAGTGTTTTTACCATCCGCTTTCCAGCTGGGTAATTCCATTGTTTGTGATTCAACTCCCACTGTTTTGCTTAGAAAAATTCAGCGTTTAGCTGTAATGTGATGTATTATTTTTTTCTGCCGCATAGTTAGCTGTGTAATTACCCAAATTCCCCACAAATGATTGAGTTGTTTTCATACTGCTTTGGGGTCTACATAGATCAAGTTCTTGTCCTATACAAACCTTAATCTACAGCTTTGTACCCAGTGAAAATTCACTGCAGCCCTCCGCCTCCCCCCTCCAGCCCATAAGGTTGAAATGGAGCAGAAAGCCAAGCTTCTCTTCTAAGGAACCCCGTCCCTCCTCACTTTATAGTCCCTCGATAAGATGCCAGATAGCTGTCACTTGGTGGAGCATTTATTTCCGTGGGTGGCAGATGGTAAAACCCAAGTAGGAAAGTTGGCTTTGGCTGATGGGATCAGCTCCTTGTTCTGGCCAGTCCCGTGTCTTGTCTCTCATTGGGGCCAGATGGGGAATCCTCAGGGAGGGCAGGAGGTAGGAAAGATCCTACACTGGGTTTGGGGCTGACATCTGGCAGCTGTTGGAAGGCAAGCATTCACCTTCCCTTCAAGTCAGTCCTTGTTACTACCAGCACCCCAGCAAAAAAAGACTGAAGAATTAGGTAGTACAAATCCTAAACTTCTTCGTTAGTCATTTGAAATGGATGCAGCTGGCTCGGAGATGGCTTACACCAATAATTGATTTGGAGGGGCAACTTCAATTTGTTATTTAGGAAAATAATTCCTCCTTTTTTATTTTGCCCAGCTGTTTGAGCTTGGCTGGTTGGTGCCAGTGGGACTCACTGGACATGGGATTGGGTGTGACGGAGAGCAAAAGGGTGGTGAGGGCTTTGAGATTAAATCTCAGCAGTATTTGTTTAGTAAATTAATATTTGAAGCTTCTGAGAATTGGTAGAATTAGATTCTAATGAATGTCACTCCTCTTTCAGTTGTCTCCAGTATTTGCATCAAAATTGTATCCCACGAGGTTATGTTTTATGCATTTTTAGTTATTCTTTTGTTTTCCTTGTTAGCTTTCTTGGTGCTCTGAAATACACGCATGTTTTCTATGAGTGCTTGCAGTAATGTAATCAGTGGGAATTCAGTTCTGGATTCACAGCTCTGTCACCAATAATCTGTATTGCGTTGGTTTTTTCTTGTTTGTTTTACATCTAGGTATATGTTTATTCTGTCCCCTTGAGTTTTATGTAGTTAAGAGATGCCTATTCTGAATATTTAGAGGCACTAGCAGTTATTTACAGAACACGTAGTTTCTGCAAGAATGAAATCAGAAACTGAACTCCGGAATTTCTGTGGCAGGTCAGGCACTTCTGGCCTCAGCTGTCGTTGACTGGAAGAAGAATAAAGCTCTCGGTGCCTCTGCAAAGCACTGCAGCAGTCTGTTCCCTGATGTTATGATACATGTCACATGCTGCAGAGAGACAATATCAATATGCCTGCTGGATAAACGCTCTCTGGATAAACTCGGATGTTATTTTGTCTCCTCACTGTGCTTTTTATGATCCACATCTCTCAGATTGATGTGAATATGTAAAATATGACCTGCTTTAAAAAAAAAAAAGTGTCTAAATGTAATGACCAAGGAAAAAAATGCCTGAGAAGTGAGCAGAATCCTATAGTGAAGTTTCAAACACCGGCCGACAGAAGAGCCCTGATATATTTGTTTTCATTCCTGTACTTTTCAGAGCCTGTTTCACAATGGTTGTCACTCGATCCAGGATTTTAGGAGGGCGCTTGAATAAGGCAGTGTAATTTGTGCAGTTTAGGAGGCTGGGGAACTACAGTGGCTTCTGTGCCTGGTGCCTGAGAGCAAACTCACCCTGTCTAGATGCTCGGGATGCCTGTGAGACAAAACAAAGGAGAGAAAACAATAACAGTTTGGGTAAGGAAGAAATACTTAAAAATAAATGTTTGGGATGGGCAAACCAAGGGGAGAGAATTCTTCCTGAGATACTGCAGGGCCACGTCTTGTTCAAAATGGTGAAAAACAAGATGCAACAGATCCGTAGTCCTGTGTTTTCCTCTGACACCTGAGTCAATGTGCTGCACAGATCCACACATCAGGTGAACAGAAATTGTGCAGTGAGAATTTATCCGGCCACTAACTTAACCTCTGACTGACCCCAGCAGTGGTACAGCATTACAAATGTAGTCTTCAAGGAAGGATGAACAAATTTCTTAAGCCATTGGGCACAAACAAAACACTCAGATTCAGTCAAGAATCCATCCTCATCCCGTTGTTCCCTCACCCCTCATGCCCTGGGATGTATTTATTGCGGCCAGTGCTAGGAAAACTCAATCTGCCTATTTGTGTCTTCTGCTCAGAGCGACTAGAAGTACCTTTCCTTTTCCAGTTTTGTCCAACTCATCTTCATTTCTGTGTCCTTTTAAAGATTTCCAGACCACCAAGTGTGAGGGCTCTCGGCTCAGCACATGAATATCCGTGGTTTGACAACCTAGCCCCTTTTCTTAATGCACTTCAACAGAGGGAGCATCAAGAAGGGAATGTAAAGCATGGCTTTCTTTACAGCCCCAAGCATCTGCACCAGCAGTTTAGGAATTAACTAATTCAGGCCACAGGAATCCTGTGTGTTACCAAGGGACCCAAAAAGAGCATGTACTCTCACCGCTGATTTCGTTTTATGGTTGTGCCTCCCCAAAACTACCAGACGTGCAGAGCCCCCACTGACAGTGGGGAGGGAGCTCAGTACTTCCAGAAACAAATAAGGCTGCTGAAGTGTTTGAATTTAGATTTAGCTCTTCAACTTTTTCATATATGAGTCAGAAATGTCTCCTTTGTGCATTAAAGAAAGTGTTCCCGTGGCCAGATTTCCTTTCTTTGCAACTTCCCCCATTTATAACTGAGATGGAGAAGTCAGGAGCGGAGCTGGGTGATGTCACTAGGAAGAAGCCAACTCAAGTATCTAGTATGAATATTCTGCTACCCGCTTAGTGCAAATCCTGCCTGGATTACGTGGCATACTTACAGGTGTTGAAGCTCATGGATTAAGATGTGGACATTCCTCCCAGCGCTGACTCTCCCCCCTGCCCTTGCTTGGCAGGGCGGATGGGAAGAAAAATTGCTTATGATGGTCAGAAGTTATTTTGAATTTCTTGTGTCAGGGGCTTTCCTGACTGTTGGAGAGCTTGTGACAGTAAACTGTATTCTGAAGTTTATCCTTCCAAACTGTAAGTTGCAGCCCTTGTAGATGAGTGTTCCTTGATTTGCCAGTTGCCGTCACCTCCTAAGCTGCAGTTTGCTGTGTTTACCTGAATGGAAAGGTAGGATTTTCTTTTGCTCCTCCTCTCGTGTGATTTGGCAATATGTGAAGAAAACTAGGAATATGAAAAATCATTATTTTTTTTTTCTTAGAGGCCTGTTGGAGAAGGGCCTCTGGGTAAATCCCATCACCACCTGGAAGCCTGGGGCCAAGGCTGGAGCTGCGCCTGTATCTATGGGACCCTTCTGAATGTTTAATCAGCCACATACATCACGCAGCGCCGTGTGCGGCACGAGGGTATGTTTAGAGCCTCCCCCCCACTCCTTTGCTCCTAGGGGGTGTTTCTGTGCACATTCCTAGCATAAAATGAGATATGGAGCCTCGGCTCCTCTTGTCGTGTTTAAGTGCGGTGATATCACGGAGACACGCTGAAACGTGGGGCCACTTGTTGAGGTTAATGTTTGATCTCTCAGTCCGCTGGGAAATGCTGATGTTGAAGTGGTAGGGCCTAGGACAACTTAAAATACTCATTTTCCCAAGGCCCATGAGTTACCAACACAGGGAGTGCTTTTACTGTTCTGTGTATATAAAGAGAATTCCTTCCTCCTCTCTGAGGGCAAATGTGACCTTGATTAAATTATTTCTATTTTTAATCAACTTTAAGGTTCCTGGAACTTCTGAAGTTCTCAGCAGCTGTTCCTCAGATGTCTGCTGATCTGTCAGTCTCACGGATTTCCCTATCTCCCTGGGAGGACCGAGGGCTCTGCACGTGTCCTAAATGGCCAGCAGTACCCCTTTGTGGCCAGGAAAGAGTAGGTGGTGCCGTGACCTTGGAAAAGGGCTAAGTGAATGCTATGTCTACAGAGCTTCCCAACAGAGAGCATGTGTGTTAGAGCCCTGTTAAAGAGTGCTTCAGCTTTAATAGTTGCACTCTGGTCCTCAGCCACTGGATCTTTGTTGTGCCGTCAGTCTTTCTTTTATGCAGCAGGTTTCCTTTGAGGGCAGAAAACAGGCACAATCTTTTAGGTTCTTGCTTTACCCCATAATCCAGCGCCACAAACCAGAAATCCTTGGAGTTTAAGCAGCTTTATCATTTATTTACACAGGTCTGCAGTTACTTCTTTGTTGTTTCTTTTCTTTTTTTTTTTTCCCCTTGTTGTTTTGTCTGGTTCTGTTCTCCGTAGGAAATTCTGAAAGGCTGTTCAGCTGCATGCTTAATGGCTCCCCTGTACACTCATATGTCCTCTGAACATGGTGTTAGCATGTCCAGCATGCTGTTCTCAAGGCCACAACACCTTTTCTTTATTCTCTCTATGGACCTGTAATCCGCAGCATCCCTGCTGTCCCTGTTGTGCTGACTCCAGCCCTGAATGCGTGGCCCCCAAGCTCCCCCCCTTCCTTCCAACATCTGGGCTCTGTCCCACAGCCCTGAGCTGTTGGCCGTGCAGATGATAACACCCGCTGGGGTGCATCCCCAGGTGGCTGTGTGCTGCTTGCTGCCTGTGCATACCCACCAATTCCCTGGCTGGCAACCAAACAGGTAAGTGTTGAGCTCCTTCTGCAGCCTTTCCTGCAGAGTAGGGTGGCCGGTTTGGGTCTCTCTGCTCAACCAAAATACCTTCAGACGTGTTTGAGATGCCTGTTGGATGTTCACAGAAGTTTTAGGAGCTCTTTAGCCCTGAGATCCTTACCTCTGTCCTGTGTGCCTAAAACTAAACACTGAGTTCAAAAGCTCAGGAGAAAGAAGAAGAGGGCAATTTCACACACTGCTTCTATCATAAACCAGTCTGAAAATGAACCTCTGTAGAGTCAGCTACACGGGCTGTTCAGTGTGACGTTTATTAATATCTTGTTTCATTGCTTACAGGTACATCAGTAAAATAACTTTCTGTATTAAATAAATCAAATTTGTTGCAGCCAGATTGTAAGGATATGGTGGAGATGGAAACCGTAGTACCAATTAAGTGCTATTATCCAAGCAATCAGCTCAAATCTTACCACCCAGACGTTGTGTAGTTGGAGCCAGTGGAAGGCAAAACCTATGCTGAAATCATGCTGAAATTTGAATCAGGACCATGTTACGGTATTAATACTTGACAAAAACACCGAGTTTTACTGTAATAAGCAAATGTGGTCATTTATTGCATCTCAGGTACCCATTGAAAATCCCTGGGCTACAGTCCAAATACCTGTACAGATTCACAAATGGAAGGTACGTTATGAGAACTCCTGCAACCACTCGGGGATTAAAAAGGAGGAATACTTATCAGTACAAAATGTCCTTAAGCTTCATCAGCACAGATGTCCTTTCAGTAATTGTTATGGGTAGTCTGCCAACAACAAAATCATGATGCGGGACTGAGATACCGCTCTCCTTTTCCTGGTAGATATAAGAGCACTTAATTGGAGGTTTAGCTATGGAATTTTCTCTCAACGAGCAGAATTCCGTAGTTTATTGTAGTGAAATTCCTGAAATAGCAAGAAAAAAAGCATATAAAAGGCAGCTTAAAGCAAAGATAATAGAATTGCATGCTGTTGTGTGTGCATTGGGTTGTAATCACCCATGGTGAATCAGACTTGCACATCCAGTATATTTGCAGAGGTGAAGTTTTGCCATTGTTGGGTTATTTTCAATTAATTGCATCCAGACCAGTTAAGTTTTACAATCTCTTGAGTGGCCTTAGATGTCTTTTGCTTGTGTCTGATCTTTGCTTCTTTGGTTTCAGGCTTTAGCACTGGTGGTCAAGTTTGATGTCAATCTATCAGTGCTATTTCTGCCATTGGTGATGTTATTTCTGACTGGAAACACTGCTGTTTAATTCTGTCAGAGGTGTTTCTGTAATTAATTTTATACTGCAGCTTAACAGCAGTTCAGAGAGTGTAAAGCTCCCAGTGGGTTTTAGTTCTGTTGGAAAATGGATGCTTGGGCTACAGTTTGGATCAGAGATGGTAAAATTGGTTAGTGTTTTGTGACCATAAAGCTTTTCTGTTCAGTCACATCTTAATATTCTGTGTTACTGAAAGACTTGTGTGCAAGCATGCTTTGAAATATTGCATTACAGTAAAGAAAAATTACAATAAAAATGCTCTTTGCTGCATGTTCACAGCTATTCAGCTCTCCAAGCTTGTGTTAACCTAAGTGTGAAGTGCTTGAGTGGGATGTTTGCAGGATCAGACCGCTTGCAGGCATGTAGATGGGAGATATCCTGGCCTTCTTTACTTGATGAAGCATGTTGAGGGAACAGGAAATTAGCAGTGCCCTGTCTCTCCCTGTATTTTTCCATGAGAATAATCAGGAGATGTAACAAGTTCGTTGCCTAACAAGCTGTCCTTTAACAGTAACGAATTGGCATTAGGGAATCCTGCTGACCAAAAATATTTGGCAGGTTTTGAAAACTGAAGTGTCGTAAATATGGGCACGGTCCAGATGGCACAGCTTGAATAAACTTTCTGATCGGGCGTACAGGAGTACCTTTGGATGGAAGAGAGCAGAATTTAGCTTTTTAGCATGAACCTTACCCCAGTGTATCCTTTCATGGCTATGCTTACACAGACACGTTTTGATTACCAGTGCCTATAAAGAGCAGATGGTGTCCTCTGAATGCGTTTTAATATGAGCAGGTATTGAGTAGGGATTGAGACTGTGCATATTTTAAATCAGCTGTGTCTGTAAACCCCATTTCAGCATTACCTGTGCTTTGAAGAACTTGGGACATTTAATATGGCTACAGACATCCCATAAATTCTTATCGACACCACCTGCCTCCTCGTGCTGAGTTCCTGCTGTTACAGGCAGAGCTTTGATGGATATTTAGATTGCGCTATAAAGTTCTTGCCTTCTAAGATATGGGTTTTTCTCATGGAAAAAGCTTTGTTTCTGTCCTGAAACACACAGGAGAAAAGGATTGTGTTATGCCCATGGCTAACCGTTGGTGCAAGTGGAAATGGAAGGAACACTTCTTCCTGGAGCAGTGAAGAGCAGTGAATACAGTTTCCTAATATCCCAAAAGCTTGGTCAGAAACAAGTTTAGTGCATACTTAGAATTTTTGGCACTGAAGACATCTCTTTCCCCAGTTCAGAAATGACTGCACTAATCATCCTCTTGATGGATATTGTTCTCTTCCTTATGTGCCTGTTCATCTGGGGCTCCAGCCACCCCATTCCCCTCCACCTTCTCAGCCGTGTCCCATGTTGTGGTGAGCAATGCCTGCTGCTCATCTGGCCAGAGGGTTTAGCATTTCTCATCCTCCTCGTCTGTCTTCACAAACGACCTCTTTGTGAGGCTTTCTAGCAGACAGCCGGTTGATCAGAGTTGACTTTAGGAGGTGTTCCCTAGAACTTCCTGGAAGATCTCATTATTTAATGGTTTAATTTAGTCTTGAGGCACTTGGTTTCCGTGGAAAATCTCTGGTGCGTGTGTGTACACACAGCCCGGTGAGAGGGAAGTTGAGATCTTGCAGCTACTAGCAGTGTTTGTGTTACAACGTCAGGATCTAACCTTTTACAGTCCTGATAGAGGGCTCAACGAGAAACCTGGGGCATGTACATGCTGCTTGGGGCTTTGAAGCACAAGTGGAGATGTGCAGCAGAAGCTGAATTTCCCTTGTGTCGGGGTTTAACCCAGCAGGCGGCTCAGCACCGCACGGCTGTTTGCTACCTCCTCCCAGTAGGACAGGGGGGAGAATCAGGAGGGAAAAAAAGTAAAAGCTCATGGGTTGAGATAAAGATAGGTTAATAAAATGGAAAAGAAAGAAAAATAATGATGATAATAATAATAATAGAACATCCAAAGCAAGTGATGCACGCTGCAGTTGCTCGTCACACGCTGACCGATGCCCAGTCTGTCCCCGAGCTGTTTTCTCCTTGGGGAATTTTTGCTTCTTAATGCAACAGTAATTACAAATGGAAAGGGGTTGTGTCTTCAGGCACACTTCATGTGTGTTTTCGTTGCACATCCGAGCTGGCACGTTGTGTTTGGTTCTTTCAGTCACTGCTGTAACACAAATAATCCCTATAAAAGTGCTCTCTGCCTGTTGTTCTGGCTGTCCTCACAGCAAAAGGCTGGCCCTGAGCTGCACATCTTCTAGTTCAATGGCCAAGACAAAAGGAAACCATTTTTTTCTAGATGTCAGGTCTGTAAAGATGGAGTGCTGTCCTGAGGTTATGCCGCTCACCTCCTGTGTGCTCAGTGAGTTCTCCTGAGGGCCAGAGCACCTTCATAAACGAGGGGCTGTCCTGCTGCCTCCCTCGAGGGTTTTGGATGGGGACTGCCAGCTGAGCACACCCATAGCGTTTTGCAAGGCACTGAGGGTTGCAGATGTCACGCTGGCTGATTTTGCTGATGATCTGCTCAGAGATTCAGTGTACATATATGGTGACTTCTCTCCTGCTTGCTTTGGAGCCCCAGAATAACACAGGCCTCCTCCTCCAGCTTCTGCACAACGGCATGCCTGAGACTACGCAGGCTTGCACTGGCTCTTAGGGTTATACTTGTTTCCCACAATTTTCTGCATGTTTGTCTCTAAACGAACCATGAAACGATTCAGTGCCCGCATGTGGTTTTAATAACGAGCGTATGTGGGCAAGCGAGAAAATACAGAATGTTCGACTGGAAGCTTTCAGCATACAAGAGGGGTTAAAATCGAAGGAGGTTTGTAGTGGGGTGTTTTTCGGACTTGGTTAGCTACTTTGGGGTTGTGTGGCGTTTCAGATGAGGCTTCTATCTATAACCTGGTAACAACGACAGTAGTGGAAAGCTCCACGCTTAATCAGGGACAGGTTTGGAGCAATAAGCTCCAGTTTGATCTCTGAGCAGATTGTTTTTCTGGAAAGTCTGCGTGTTGTTGTTGTTTTTGTTTTGTTTTGTTTTGTTGTTGGATTTTTGAGAGGGAGAGAGAGCAAGAAAGTGCAGCAAGTAGCTTTCTGATCTTGCTCTAGCTGCAAGTTCTGTCAAGGGCTTATACTCATTTAATAGGTCATGTTAGACATCCACATCTTAAAAACGATCATTGTAGGCACATTCTGGCTTCACATGGGTTTTTCAGAGTGCAGAGCAACCCTTCCCTTCACCATGTATCCTGTTACTCAGAATACTTCTGAAAAGACTTGTGCCTTTCATTCTTATTTTGTTAGAGATCAGTATGTCCCCAGATTTTCAAAATTTTTCTCTTTTCTCCCACCTCAGAAATGTTTCATCCTCAATACATAACTGAAGTGAGATTGTGACATCCCACCAGCCCAAAATCAGAACAAGAAATTTCGTGCTGACAGATGTAGGTTTAAAGCTGCTGTGGACTTAACCAGCTTTTGCTAACAATCTGCCTTAAGCTTGTTGATGAAATACACAGTGAGACTGAGACTGATGTCCTCGTGTGTGAAAGGGAGGAAAAATACTGGAAAAGGCACAGGGAAGAAAAATGATAAATAAAGGCAAATATGCTTGGATTTTTTTTCTGTGAAGGAGAAAAGAAAAGTCTGTTCCTATGCCTGTGATGAGGAGGTGAAGAAGCAATGACTGAAGTTTCTCTGGGGAACTATCCAGCCATGCAGCACCTGAGTTGATCATCTCTGCAGCCCATCCATCATGAGCGGCCATAAAATGAGGTTAGACAAACATGCTGGGAACAGGCTTTGCCCTTGATCAGGGGAACGAAGGGCCTTCGAATCCTGTTTTCTCCATAATAAGGTAATTTCAGGGAAAAGCAGGTGTAGTTGTACGAGGTGAGCAAGAAGTGCAAGGAGGCAGAGCTACCTTTTCTTGTGACAGCAGTGCCACACACCAGTTCGTTGGGTGGTTGTGTACAAGGGACGTTGGTAAGCCAGGTGGAGACAGTCTGTTAAATGTGTTAAACTGAGTGGCTGCACCTGTGACTGGGAGAGTCGTTTCTCTGTGGAGATGTGTTCAGTATCTAGGCGGTGTGTCAAGGTGGCTGCTGGTGTGGAGCTGTGTGTAGGAGCCGTGCTGGACTCTTGGTTTGTTCTCACCGTGATCTTTGGGCATCGAGCTGCTTGCAAGGGGGAGCCCCACCACGCACAGGTAGGTCTTTCTGCTGTGCTGTGAGGAGCTTAGCTCTGCTGGGAACTCCTCTCAGTGCAGACATCTGAAATAGCAGGTAGTGGACAAATTTGCTATAAATACTGCCACCTCTGCTGCAGAGGGGGCCAGTGCCCTGCCCTCTGAGTACGAGCTAACGTACAGACCCGCTTACACTGCTCAGGGCTGTAAGGGCAGGTTAGTTCTGCTTCTGCTGCTGTGCTCGTTGCCTCTGTGCGTACAGGCCTACCAGCTCCATGGGCAAGAGCCTCAAAATTCCTTCTCAACAAAGAGTAGAACCTGGAAGTTGTTTTCTGCTCTCTGCAAGGTGCATGCACCAAGGCAAATCTGGCATAACAGGAGGAAAAACGGGGAGTCTGTCATTCCTGTTCTGTGCCTAGTGAAGTAACTTCAAAATGAGTACAGAAGGGAGACTAAAATCTATGACTGACATGTTAAAAAAATTAAAGCACTTTTGGCCCAGAAGTTTTAAAACATTTGTATGTCGTTGTGGTGGTTTTACAGTCATATAACCTGTGCTTTGTGAGCGCAGACGACCGCAGGAGCGTGCTGAGGTTGAGGAATGAGCACTTTCCCTGTGGCTGCCCTTGCTTTCTACCCGTGGACCCAGCCCCGGGTAGTTGATCAGACATCTTACAAAGCAGAGGCTACAGCATCAAGTTGAATATTTGCCTGTTCTAGAGGGGAAGTGCACTTCTCTGAAGCACAAACATCCCAAGGTACTGCAGATGATAACACCTGTATGCAGTTATTTTATCTCTGGGCTCATCAGGCTTTAGGAGCGGAGCCATATCTTAAAGGAGCTGTCACAGCAATCCTTGTTTGCCTTCAAGGTGTCTCCTGGAGTGCTCCTGAAGGTAATTAATCACCTAATAAAATACACTCTTTGACAGTAGGTGGAATTTGGAAATTAATTTGCACCCCTTAAATGGGGCTCCTAAAACTATAATTATCACGAGAGGAAGAAACGAGCTGTGTCAGGTGTATAAATGATTTATCTGTTGAGAATAAACTGTCACCAAAGTGGCACTTAGGCTTGCTGCGTTGCTTTTAAGTGAATTGAGCGATGATACTTGCCTTCCCTGCTATATTTTTGCAAATCCTGGGGCAAATCTTCTGTTGTTTGTGAAGTGTTTGGAACAAAAGAGACCAGCAACAAAATTTTAGCTGCTTTTTCCACATTCTCCAATGTGGTGATCAGTTCTTCCTGCTGCCCCATCACTCCCTGTGCAATTCCTTATTCCCAGAAAAGCCGTTGGCCTCCTCAGAGGGCACCACCAGCCTTGTGCAGCTGGACATCTGGCTTTCTCCTTCTCTCTCCGAACAGTGGGCTTTGTGAAGTGGATATTGGTAGGAGCACCAGGAAATGGAAACAGGAGCAGGCAGAATCCAGAAAATTGTGAGAACAGGCACATTTTAAAAGTGAATCACTTGCAAAAATAGTTGCTTGATTTTGAAGGTAAATACCCTGGTAAAAAGGTGTCACTCAAGTGCCCATGCACCTGAGCGTCTGAAGGTTGGATTCAGTTGTGGAGGTAAAGGCTGCTTCAGCGTAGCCTTTGCTGTGGAATTACCACTAACGAGTGCTTTAGTTGCTACATCTGAAACGTATTTGCTGCTGACAGTGTAATTTGCTGGCTTCAAAGTGCATGTGGTGGGCTGATCTAATGCATGTAGTTTGTGTGACATGGAAAAAATAGGCTCATTATTACATATTAATTTTGCATTATTGGTGCCTTAATTTCAGAGAAAGCCCAAGAGGATTTCTGTTTATTCATGTCAAACTGACTTCTCTAACATACACGTTAGCCCTCTAGGAAGGGCTGTGCCTTATTATCTCCTCCATACCTGTTTGCCCAAAGTTAAGTTGACTTGAAAAATGCATGAGGGTGCTGGATTCAAAAGTCTTGCACGCAGTGGGAATATCTCTTGAGTTTAAGCCCCTTGAGAGAAACCTGTGGAAGTGTGAAATCATGTACAGTGCCCTTCCTATTTAAATTTTCCTAAGGTCTCATAGGGCCAGAGAGGGCTTTTGCTGGAATGCATCACCAACACAGACAAAACAGGCAGTGATTCAAAACAAAACCTCATTTGATGCGATTATACCGGCATGCCGCATTTTGGTTTCTGGGTACTGACAGATTGCAGACAATTTATGTGAGCAAAACATAGTTTTGATTCTTTCTTTTCTCTTAGGAGTGTAGGTCTGAATAATGCTATGCAGAGTCCTTTCAATACAAACTAATACCTTTCTTCTCCCTCCTCCTCTGCAGTTTTACCGCAAAGTATTTTTACTGGACTGCTGAATTTTTTGGAAGTGTGCTGGAAATATTTTTCATGAAACCGAGTGGCAAAAATTAAACACTCAGGAATGCAGCTGAAGGGGCAGTCCAACTACCCTGAGCATGTCCTGGTTTGCTTGAAATATGGGTGCCCTTTACAGGCACTCAATTCATCTTGAGGCCAATTTTAACAGTGCGCAGTGCAGAAATGACTAACTGTTATGACATGCCCTGAGCCAGCTCCAGTTCAGCTTGTGTAAATTCTACATGTGGGGTGCTTTTGGAGCTGACAGGTGGAATTTTATTGTGATTGTATTTAACTATTCTGCCACAGTAAAGGCTTTTGTCATTTATCTTACTGAGTTGCTATGTGTTGCATACAAAGGCACAAGTTCTTTGCTTTTTACTTATTTTTTTTAACCAGTGTGTCTTATAAAGTGTCTGGAAACATGGATAGGATCCTTTCAGCGTTCAGTTCCCCACCTTTAACCTGGCTTCTTGGCACGAAACGGGAATGGGGCAGTCACAAAAGGAGCCAAACCACCACAAAGTCAGGTCCTTTACTGGCATCGTGGTAGCATTTAAAACTGTGTGTGTGAATCATGTTACGCTGGGAAAGGCATTTGTCTTGAGACCAGCTTATTCTTTGTATTAAGCAATAACATTCCTTTCTTTCCTCTTCCCTTTGGTCCTTAAATAGCATGTTAATTTCTCTTTAACACACTGTGCATTGCCCAGCTCTTTCTATCCAGGTATGTGCGGTGCTGTTTCAGGGATACCCCATCTGTGAGGAGGTGCTGTGTTCTTTGTCTTCAGAAGCTGTCTGACAATTTTGCTGAGCTAATTTGGACAGATCCATCCCGGTCAGTCTTGGGGTGAAAGGAGCATCGTGCAGGTATCACGGGGCCTAGGGGTGGCTCCTAGTGTAAGGCAGCGGGATGCTGCAGGAACAGCAGCAGATCTGGAGATCCACCTAGGGGCAGGTTTCTCAGGCAGCTACTCAAATGCTGTCCACGAGAAAGGTGCAATTTCTGGAGATTCCTTGTGCTTAGGGAAAGGACTGGCTGTTTCCCCAACCAGCATTTTTGTGTTCGATTCTTTCCTCTCAAGTAACAACAGTTATCATGAAAATCATTTCATTGCTGCTGTTCTGTTCTCCATCTGGAAAACAATCGTGGAGGCTGTGGTTCAAATCACACGTAGGTAAATCCCCTCCGTTGCTGTGTATCACAGACCTAAGCCCCTACCAGGCGACACGACCTCAGCCGTAGCACTGGGAGTGCCGTGGATCCACCAGTGACACCAGGGAGCTGGCACATCTGCCCCGTGGCTCTGATGGGCGTTTGGCATGGCTGCAAAACCAGTGAGGGAAAGAAATCAGCTTAGGGGGAACCTTCTGGACGCAAAGTGGCCTCTGAATGAATTAAAGCTGTGAGAACAGCGTTTCCCATCCCTTTCCCTGTGGAGGCCGTGCTGCAGTGGGCGTGCAGTTTGGCTTTCTCCTTTCGGTGTCAATGCTTTCTGCAGAAGTTGGGTTCTTAAAGGGCCCATGAGTGCAACAGATGCCGGGCTCAGACCTGCCGCGTGAGAGAGGAACGTGCTGGAACTGGTGGGATCTGATCCTGTCCCTGGGCCCTGGCTGTCACGCTGACTGCTCGTGTTTGTCTGCTCCTCGCCGTGATGCTCAGACCTCGTGGAGGAAGCGGCAGCGGTGTCGTTACCTTTGCTTATCCCGGGTTTGGTGTTGGAGGTCACTTGGAGTTCTTTATTGTACATCTAGAGTGAGCCACAGAAAAGTTTAGACTATTTTCTTTGGCTTTTCTCTTCATTCACCACGTTGGTTACAACACCAAATTAGCAGAAAACTTTGTTTAGGCGTCAGTTCAACAAAACACTTTGGCCCAGCTCCAGCTCTGGAGGAGCTTTGAGATTAATGAGAGGTTGGGAGCGTAAGGAAGAGTGAGGAGTGCAGAAACTTGTTTGGGTCTGGCCTTCAGTGTTTCTAAAGCAAAATGTTGTTCGCTGTTCAGCAGTAGTTAAAATTAAGCATGTGCTTAAGTGCTTTGCCAAGCTCGGAGGGGATGATTTATACTGGTGAAGTGGAAGCTTAATAGTGTCTGCTTTGCTGATGGCAGCAGTAACGGGGATTTCATAGAGCAGGGCTTCGCTGCTGTCGTGCTCTGTGCTCTGGTGTCGGGCTCAGGAGATGGCCCAGATCTGTAGCAGGGTGTGTGAACGCCCTGCAGGGTGGGCACAGGAGGAGAGCTCGTGTCCAGCCGCTGTGTGAGGGGTGTTGGGGATGTTTTACGACTCAGCCTCGTGGTTCAAGTGACCCTCAAGGCAAACGGAAATAAGGTGGCCGCCTAAAGACAAGCAAACGAATTTGACTGCTTACAGCAAAAGCCTCTTCTCCATAAACAAATTAAATCATTGAGAGTGATGCTTGAGAGTGGCGTTTTATTTCCACGGGTCCTACAGTGTTAGGCTGCTCCGAGGAAGCCTGCGAGGGATTCTGCAGCAGCCCCTCCTCGCACACTGCACTTTGTACACAGCCTAAAGCTTTTCCCCAGCCGCTGGCAGCAGGAAGGCGGGGGCTGCAGCAGCCTGACGGCTTGCCCAGGGGCCCCATAACCATGGGCTGCTCTGCGTGTCCACACCTGGGCAGGCAGTGAGCTCCAGGCGGCCCCACGGTGTCACTCTCAGCTCCTGGGGGAAGCGGTGCTGCGGCAGGAGCCGAGCAGCTCTCCTGTGAGTGGGGGGCTTATTTAAAGAGCCACGGGGCCAGCAGAGTTGGTTGAACTGCCAAAGAAAAAAGAAATTATAGAGGGTAAAATCAAAATAAAATGGGAGCATCCTTCCTGTATTTGTATGTGCGTTGTCAAACTGCTTACTTGGGGTTGATGTCTTGTGGTTTTTCATCACCTTAATTAATGGTTCTGTTGTAAGGTGGAATCAGCTCAAAGTTTGTGGAACTGCAGCTCAGGGCAGCTCATGCCTTAGGACATAAATGCTGGAAGAAACCACTGTTGTCAGGGTATTATAATGTTTAGTATTAGAATTGTGTTTCAGTTCTTTGCAGAATCGACTGCCAGTGGGCTAACGCCGGCAGAGAGCACAGGTGGGAACTCCTTCCAGGAGTTTGTAAAGGGCAGATCCGCAGCCCTATGGGTGCTGACTGCCTGTGCAGGCTGCCCTGCAACTGCCCACTCACTCTGGCCTGCCGCAGCTTCCCGTTTCCTCTTCACTTCGTTTCCTTGTCACCCTCTGGTGCTACCCCAGCGACTGTCAGCACTTTGCAGGACAAGGCTGCCTCCTCCTCCAGCTGTGGTGCGTGGTGCAGGAGTGGCTCTTCAACAGGCACAGAATAAAGCTTAGCAATGCCCCGTTTGGTGAGAGCCACAACATTTGGAACGTGCCTACACACAAATGTGTACACAAATGTGTAAGGTAACTAAAATATCTTTACATGAGTAGCATTTCCTAAACGTAATATCAATCTGCATTTTTTCTCTCAGCCACATGATGGAGATAACGGTGTGAGATCCATACGCAGCGCTGTACGGGTCATACCCCGCAAGGAAAAGCTGCTCAAGGAGAGTGGTTGTTCTCCAGTAGTTATTCTTTAGTGCTGGTTTAGCACTAGCCTTGATGGAATAATTTTCTCATACTTATCTCTGGGTGTTGTGTTTATAGCAACATGTTGTTACTTGTTTGGTTCTGCTCTTTTTTTTTTTCCTTCTTTTTTTCTTTCCTTTTTTTTTTTTCCCTATAAAAATACGCAGGAGTGCTGTTACCAGATTGAACACCAAAGTTTGTATCTGGTCGAGCAGTCAGAAGAATATGCTTAGCTCACATTGATATCATTGGGACCTTGAATTGCATGTAGACATTCACAGTCAGGGCTCAGATATAGCTGCTAGCGGGGCTGTTGTCCCTCTTTCTGTACAAGCAGGGAATTTGCAGCAGTTGCTGCTTAACAGCTTAGCAAGGGCACGTCCCCAGCTCCTGGTGACACCACGAGCGTGACTCTGTGCATCCTGAGAAGGACGTGGTGGCATCTGAAGGTGTTGGTCCTTGTGCCATGTGCCAGAACCCTTGCGTTGGCTCTCCTCTGCTCTCCAGCTGGAGCGTGAATCCTGATCCCAAACCTACTGAAGCCACGTGTACGAGTTTCCCAGCAGTTTTGATGACCTTCGGATCAGGCCTGTGCGCAGAGGAAGATGTGGGTTTTCCCATGGAGCTGCTCTCAGTGCCATACCGAGGTCTCCTGGTGAGAGCTGTGTGTTTAGTATATTAACAAAGAGCTGCTATGTTATATTTGTGATCACAGTGAGTAACAAGACATTTCTAACAAACCTGCTAGAGACTGAGACAGGTCCAGGGAGAGGGAAACACTTGTTTCTTTCCAGCCTGTTAGTTCTTTGTAGCTGTTACTCTGAGGACAAGAGTTCCCCTGCTGATGTCAGTGCAATTACAGCTGCGCTGTTGTCAAGTTGCTTGATGGAATATTTGCTGGATGAAGCAATTCTCTCACCCCTCTCCCCAGATCCACCTGCCTTAGGAATCAGGCATGCTGCTGGTTTAATTCCCTGCCCAGCTCCTCGTATCTCACTCAAAATTCTCGCTTGAGGAGCTGTGCAGCTCTGTGATACTGCAGGTCTGTCAGTCAGGGCGCTCTGTGATCAGTTTGTCTGGAATTAGGTTTTGTGTGTTTGTTCTCGGAGGGTCCCGCTTGATAGCTGCCCTTTGCAAGACACTTTTGAAATTATATTTACATTCAAAATGTTGCGTGTACGTAAAATATACATTAACATACCTTCAGAGTTACAGCACCGGCGTGTTCCACTGACAGCAGCACACAAGCATGCGTGTGTGTGCGCCCACGGTTTATGTAATAGCTTCTCCAAATGCCGGGCTTTTTCCTCAGAAGGCTTTTGCAGAAACGCTGTGCCCCATGCTCCAGAGCTCTGCTGGTAGGGTTTTTTTTTCATGAGAACAAAGATCAGCCCTTCATGGTCCTAAACGCAATGCATGTGCATGACTTAAAGGCATTACCTACCAATAAATAGGAGATTAGCTGCGGCTTGTATATTTCCTGATCAGTTCAGGTTTTTTCAGATGGCTCATTGTTATCCTGTTTCCTTTAACGATGGGACACTTTAATGAGTTTGCCATCTGACGTACATCTGCTTCCTGTTAAACAATACCTTCATTCTTCTAGAGCTGCTAAACTCATCTTTTATCCTACAAGATTTTTATCTGCGCCTTGAAAACAGCCTGTACAAATTGGTGCTAGCACACTCGGTTGCTCGTGGAGGGTTGTGCTGTGTGTTTTCAAGAAGGAACAGCCTCTTTTAGTGCTCGTTTGTTGGAGAATGGGAGAACATGGATATTATTTGTCTGTTCAGAGCCTGGTCAGTCCAGCTCTTGCAGAAGTCCACCGAGATCAATTTAGTGCCAGCATCATGCAATTTCTCACAGTTAGCCCATCTTCCCAGCAAAGCAAGGGGCTGGTGCGAAAGGGGTTTTGAAGGCTGTTCGTGTTTCTTTGAGGAAGGAGCCTTCAATAGCTAGCTGATGGCCTCACGCGTGTGAAAAGTCAGTGCTCTGTGATCATCAGGCTCCCTTAAATCAATCCATCTTGCATTGAGTTTGTGCATCTGCCTCACTGCTTCCCTTTTCCCCATGTGCTGGGAACGTGCAGTTATGCCAGATCTCTGGCTGTGTCCTCCTCCTTCCCTAACCAACATCGCCTCTCCAGAAAAGCTTTTTTTTTGTATCATCTACCCCTTTTGTAGTGGAGGGAACACAGGATAGCATTTTCCTTTTACAGAAACATACCTACTCTTCTGTTTCTACATAAAGCCCTTTTTGTGTTGCTGTTACAACAAGTGTGCAGTGCTGCTTAAAAGAAAATGCTGTTGTATGGGAAGTGCAGTCACACAGATCCAAAAGACATCACTGATAATGGCTTGCGACCAAATAAAGCAGCTCTGTGGGGTGTACAGTGTTTTGTCTCAGAAAGAATTTACTTCCAGGCATTCATGTAACCCAGGTACAAGTGGAATTATTTTGGTTTTGGAACTAGAGGACCAGAGGAAGAAAGGTACAGATATTTGAGGCTTGGTAGATGTTTAAATCAGAATAATGATTATAATTCAGGGATTTTGGATTTCTCCAAAGAGCTCACAGCTCAGGCAGAGTTAATGTCATTTGCTTGAAAATGAGGGAATTGCAGATTAGCTCAGGTTACTGCTGATGCATCAGCTAAAACCTCTGTTTTAACGTCACTCCTGCCACTGTAGGGACTGGTGTTTCTAAACGCTGTCCCTTTGCTCCCACCAGGGCTGCAGGGCCACACGTCCAGCGTGAAGAGTTGGTGTTGCAAATGGAGCTCGAGAGTTTTACCTCCAATGGCCCCGATTTCCCCTAGGGTCCCAGCACTCTTTAGGTATTGCAGTTTTATAGGAAGGCATTGTATGGGAAATTGGATTTCACCGCTTCTCTTTGAGAAATGCAACCACGAGAAGATCTCTACTGATTGTTGTACCGGTGTTGTCATTTGCTTGAAGACTTTTGATTCTAATTGCATCAGTGTTTATTAACAGAGCCCTACACCAGTTTTTTAACATATAAACTTGTCCGTTCTTTCACCGTGCTCGCTCCTTTCATCTCCGAGAGTTACAGGAACGGCTGATGGCTCTGACAGCCTTTCATTCATGTTAGGATTACAATTACTTTCATTAGGCTCCTTGTGGAGTCTGCAATTTATCAAGTGGGATTTAGGAGCAGCATCCACTGAAGCTTTGCAAGAAAACCAGTTGACTTTGTCAACCTCAGGATAGCACAGGGGATGGCTATGCCGAGCTCCTCCACACCTCCACCTTTCGGCAGCGCCGTGGAAAGCTGCAGGCCTTTATACACACTTTATATAGCCATGTCTATTGCTATGACCTCTGACATGACCGAGGGAGAGGCTTACCTCATTTCATGCTCCCCGTTCAAATCCCATTATGAGGAAAGCGTAGTTAGAGTTGGAACACCAGTTTGTCACAACCCAGATGTGCCGGGCGAGCGTGTTAGGAATGTGAAGGGGACGAGACATGGAAGCAGATTTGCTTCAGTTGTTAACAGAAATGTTTTGGTGTTAGCTCCAGTGAGCAGGCAGGGTTGTTCTGCTCTCCTGTAACCTGAACCTATTTGGAAAGAACCAGTTTTTAAAAAAGAAGCTGATATAAAAATAAAGAAGGAATGTAGAAGGGACTTAAGTAAATGAAAGATCGATCTTGCGAAATGTGTAGTTTATGTACCCTTGGAAAATGTTTTTATTTTTCATTCTTAGACGCGGGTTGTTAGGTTGTTGGACTTTTCCTTGTCATTGCAGTGGGGAAGCCAGAGTTTGGCACCTGCAGCTCAGATGCTGTGGTGGAGTGCTCCCAATGAATCCAGGTTTCGACAACGATAACTTTCAGGGGCCTTCAGCAAGCCCTTACAAGGTGAGCCTGTTTCCTTTGCTGGCTGTTTGTGCCAGTCTCTCCTCCAGTATTTACTCCAGCGTTTGTAAAAACAGTTCTTCTGGAGAGCAAGGCCCCGCTGAACTGGAGACAGCGAAAACCTGAATAAACAAACATGTGCCACAGATTAGTAAGAACATCTGTAGGTTTTATATTGTTTTGAGAACACATACCACATAGTTTTTCATTTCTTGTGCTTTTCGAGTTTCTCCCTTTCTTTCTGCCTCTGTTTTCTTCTGCTTTTTAAATATATTGCTAATAAAGGTTGGAGGTAGAAAGCACAGCTGGACTCTGCATGACATGCCACTGTTTAATTTCTAGCTCGGAGGATGAGAAGAAGAGTAGTTTTATTGTATCCGAGAAGAGAATAAAGCCACATGCAAATTCCAGCCATGGACATCTGTTTCCTCTTTATGTGAAAGAATTCTCATATTTTGTAGGGAATCCCAGTTTTGAAGGGGCTGATGAGGTTTTTATTTATTTTTTTTTCTTTTCTCCCCCTCCCCCAGCTCCCCCCTCCCACTCTCTTCTCATTGCCGTCCTTCAGCATGCTCTCCCTGCTCTCTGGCTGCTCTCCTTCCTTCTGGACAGTATCAGCTGCAGTTTAACGTCAGATACTGAAAGAGGGAATTTTGAATTACATACAAATGGTGCGTTTTGGTTACAAAAATTATCACCACTACCAGTTTTCTGTATTTACGCATCTCTGTGGATGCTAGTTTTAAACTCCTCCTCAAATTTCTCTGATTTACTTAAGCAGTATTTGGTAGGGCTTCTTTTGCTCTGTGATAGATCTTCAGTACTTGCAGCCTGGTGGTTTTTTGGAAGTGGAGATCTGGAGATCTCTGTTGCTCTAGCTGTGAAGTCTTACTCTTTCTGCAAGTAATTTATTAAAAAAAAGTCTTAAAAAAACTGTATCAGAGGAATTAAGTGAAACTAAAAATACGGATCTGCAACATTTATTACATTGTTAGCTATCAAGTGCTAAGGAACACAGGGACCAGAGTAACTGACAATTTCACTAACCTATAAAACATTTTAGAATAATGATTTACAGCTGTTTGGGAGCTTTAAACTTTTTTTTTCCTTTTGGTGTAAGATTTGCCTCTGTTGAACAAACAGCACAGTTATATAACGTTAGGCCAGACATGAGAACTGGTACTCTCTGTCTATTTTATATTAACGCCGAATGAGAGGTTGGTGAAGCTCGCCAGGGTTTCATATTTGCTGGCAGCAAGTTAGCCACATGTGTGGACCACATTTTTATTGTTGCCTTAGCCTATTTCAGGCATAAATATCGCTGCCTGGCAGGGTGTGATTCTCTTCATTGCTGAAGAGCTTTTCTTTTTAAAAGGAAAAAGGAATCAAATGGCAAACGCTGCAAATGTTCGGACTGAGAAGAGCCTCGAAACGAGCCATTTTGTCACGTCCATCATAGAGGAATAAGGGATGAAAGGCATCCGAGGGATTTTCGGTTGTTGGATTCGTTCCCCTCGCAGAGATATTTCTTTTTGCATATATTAATCCTGCTTTTGGGTGTGGGCTGTTTAGTCTGGTTTCTTAGGGAAACAAGGCTTATGCAAGCAGGGTGGATGCGCGCACCGACACCAGCAGCGCGCGGCTCATGCCTTCCTGCGTGCCCTTGGACGTGTCGGCCACAGAAATGGGGCAGAGAGAGCGGCACATCAATTTAGCTTCCTTTAAGCTTCTTGAAAATAGGCGTGCAAGGGGAGAAGAGAAGGGATGGAGAACATCTCCTGCTGGGGTCTTCTTGGCCAAGGTGCCTCTTTGTCTTTGCTCGTGGCGGTTCTTTGCTCATTTCTTTCGCGTTTTCAAATTCTACTGAAATACAATTAATGAATGGTTAGCCGCTGATCCTGCCAGCAGTTCAGGAGGCAGCCCCGTAGCTGTGCAGATCCCACTGACCTCCATCCAAAACCTTCCCAGGCATTTTGGAAGCCTGCAGCTTGTGGGGCGCATGGGGAGGTGAAACCGATAATCCCTGTCCGGTTCTGATCCCCAGAGCAGGACACAGCAAACAAACACCACTGGTGGCAGAAATCAAACAGCGGTCCTGAACAACTCTCCTCTCTGACTGAAATGCTTCTAGCTAGCTCTGCAGATAAAAAGGAGGTTCTGTCAAAAAGCCTCTCTTGTCTTATTAACAGCTGCATAATTTTATCACTCGTTTTCAAGTATGAAAAAGCAAAACTTTGAGACTGCATTTGAAAGCTTGTTTTGTTGGGTGTACAGCTGGATATAGAGCGTTTCCTTTTCTCCCTTTTAACAAATTTGAAGCAAATGTAGTGGGTATTGTTTCTCTTTTTTCTATTTTTTGGCCTAGATAATAGAATATTCTGTTGCTTTTCATTTTGCATGGCAAGGAAATCATGCCATTTAACTCCAAATCAGCAGTGATGCAGCAGCATGCGGATATACATACATCTTCTCATAAATATATTACCACACATTACTGTCAAATAGCTGGACTTTTTCACCCAGTATTAAAAACGAAATTTAATTGCTACACTAGAGTTTCAAGGCCCTGATAAATAAGAGCCATGTCTGACCTTTATTGTGGGGTTTTGAGCTGCCACCAGGGATATTGCTCATTGTTCAAGATGACAAACTTCCTCTGAGATTTCAGTTTGTCAGCTCAATGTACAGCAATGACATTGATTTCTTCTCACTGCCATTTCCTGCCTGAATAGATAACAAATTTTCTGTGGCAGGTGTCTGTCAAGCTTAGTTTTGCCTGGCAGATTAACTTAATAGACTCATTTATTAATCATTAGTTGCAACACAGTGAAGGAGACAATACTCCTTAACTCCTGTGTTGTTAAATAGCTGTACCACTTCAGATTCCTTTGTGAAGCTTGAGTTTAGATTTAATAAGCTGTTCGTTTCTCTGTAATGAGTGGCTTTAACCTGACATTACTCATCTTACAAAGAGCAAAGATGTGTGTGTTAACTATGACCCACTTTGACTGTCTTCTACTTTTTATGGCAAAAGGTGTGTG
Source organism: Netta rufina (assembly GCF_964035555.1). Classification (NCBI taxonomy): domain Eukaryota; kingdom Metazoa; phylum Chordata; class Aves; order Anseriformes; family Anatidae; genus Netta; species Netta rufina. Next base: position 16,909,090 of record NC_140133.1, read on the forward strand.
AGTGCTTTCTGAGGCTAATAAAATGATGCATGAACTACAAACCGAAAGGAGGGAGGAAACTAACTCAGCGTGCATCACATTTGGGGAAGGAAGATGCACACAGGAGAAGAAATGAGATATTTGGAAGAAGGTTTGAAAGTGGGGCTGACTGCCTAAGGCAGAGCAGGTACTGCATGAGCATTGAGCAGGGGGCAAACCAGACCTGCAGCTAGAGCTGTAGGGCAGTTCTGGCGTGAGCTGGTATTGTCACAGGGACTTCTTCCTCTGAAAAGTCTTGAGATGGGCATCCCGGGCTGGAGGTAGTAAAGGCAGAGTCAGTGCCAGAGATGGATGTTGGATGGATGTCAGAGTGGTGAGCAGGAGGAAGAGCCAGAAGAGGTGGGAGACTGGAGGAGGAGAAGGAAGCTATATGGAAATGCAAAACCTTGAAAAGTGATTTCTCCTGCTGCAAGGATTCACTCTGACCATGGAGAAAAAGCAACTCATGGCATGTGTTGGCCCTCCACAGCCTACAGAACTGAGGGAGAAGGATGTTTGCTTGTTTCCTGCGTGTTGAGTTGGTTCACAAGACGTTTATCAGGGCAAAATCTGTAACAGAGCTGGAAATGCACGGGCACTGCTGGGGACACACGGCAGAAGGAATGAGCTTAGGTAGAGATAAAGGGTGTTGGACAGAAGAGCCTCATCTGTGCACTGATAAGAAGGGAAACATCAAGCTTCTCCCTTTGGGCTTTGGTTGGGCTTGCCACCTCTTCTCTGCCTGCTTTTAATTCTCAAGGGAGCGTCTTAATATGAGATCACAGGGAGATGTTCAGAAAAGTTTCTCTCTGCAGCTGATACCCGACCTGCAAAGCCCCGGTTCGAGCACAGCTCTTTTCAGCTCAGCGTTTGTGAGAGTGTTACTGAAGATGGTTTTTTGACAGTCTGTGTTCCTGGCCTTGGGAGCGTGTTACTTGAACCATCCTTATGGCTTTCTTGGCTGAGCATCAAACCGAGAATGTCCCTGCACTAGATCATACTGCTTATTGCTCTTCTAGGCCACCCTGGTAACAATACATTAACCTCTCAGCAGGGAATGTGATAAACAAAGTACAACTGCTTTAGTGAAACCAGTCGTTTAATGGCAGCCGACATAAAGTGTCCTTAAAGATTTGCAAATGTAATAAGCTGCAGTTCCCTGAGTGAACAATAACTGTTCCTAATTTAGCCAGGCAAGGAACACGCCAACTTCATTTGCTTTCGTAACGTGTTGTTGTTGTTGTTTTTTCCCACCTCTGCAGATTCCTTTCTCTCTGGTACAATTTCCCCTCTGGGAGGCCTTAAAGGTAAGTCCTCTTCAATGATACAAATATAAGTTATGCAACTCACAAAGGCTGTCCACGGTAGCTTATTTAACTTGATTATCGCAAATATGGGCACATCCAAGAATCAATAAGCATGTAGCACCCTACCTGTTCATGTGATCATTTGCTTGGATATTTGAAAAATAACAGGGAACACCTAACCATCGATATGTGCCATGCAGTCTACGTTTTACTCCCTGGCGTGCCAGAAGTCTTATTTGCTGCCCTAGCTATTTTTGTTGATTGCAGTAGAGTGGGAACTATCGGTGTTGTGTGATTTATTTTATTTTATTCTGGTTTTATTTTAACTGTTCTAGTGTTTCACTCTTCAAGGTAACAGGAAATTGCAAACGATACAGAGCAGGCTGATGGAACCTGTTTCTGTGGAGAGGGAGAAACTCTCAGTATGTCACCGACACGCTATTTTGATGGGCTGTATATACTTTATTTCAGAGGTCATTTAAAGAAGGTGTCAATTGGATGATATTTTAATAGCACAGCCTTTCAGAACGATGCACTGTTCTCCCACCAGCTGCTTGCTTTGTTTATCATGTACAGTCACTGTGTATTTTTCTGAGCATGGAGTTGAATTTGAAGTTGTGTAATTTCTTTATTCTTCTGGTTTTCCTTTTAAATGGTGTGATACTGGTGTGGTCCTCACTGCAGAATGATGAGGGAAAGTCGGGGCCTTTTAGCTGCTTTGAGATCCTGGGTTGGAAACACAGAAAATTACAGCAGATCACTAAAAACATTGTAGCAAAATACAGAATTTTTAAGAGGGAAGCTGGAAAGAGAGTCGTGTTCTTCCTGATAAAGGTGCTGGACTCCCGAGAAAGCCCGGCACTGAGACCCAAACTGGGAAGGAGTACTGGGAAGGATGGGAGCTGGCGGTGCTCTTCCTTGCTCCTTGCTGCTTTCATTTAGGAAGCAGTGCCGATGTTCTCCTCAGTCTTTGTATGCCTGTCTGGGACCCCAGCTTGCCCCCTCATTTGTGTCAGTGGCTGAGCCCACATTGGGACCATGAGCATCTAGAGGTTTCAGGAAGGCAAATTAAAGGGGAGTCCACAGGTAGGAGAAGCCTGAAATCCATCGAGAGCTTTCATATAACGGAGCTGTAAGTTGCTGTGGGCTCTGCAGGTGCTCCATGAGCTCAGCCTGCTGCAGTGTCTGGGTATCATCCCCTTGTGCAGGGTAGCTTTGGCTGCCTTATTAGGAATCTGTTTTCCTGCCAGTGTCTAGGAACAGCTTTGTGTAAACTCTTCGGAGCGATGCTGGCATGACCCCCAATTGTCAGTGCAGCAGCCTCCGCTGGGAGCTAGAGATGGCAGTACTTAAAGAGAAAAAGTGCAGCGTTCTCTCCAAAACCACATAAAACAGCGCCATAGTGGAGTTGTTTTCAGAACACAAAGTTGTTTTAACTAATGTCCGTGTAGCTGCAGCTCTAAAATGTATTGTTTAAATTTCAGGTTAAAGAAGACAGTCTGAATATAGCTGGCTCCAGGAGGGAGTCCCTTAGGATGAGAGGCATCAGGTTTAATCTAAAGAGGTCGGTGCAGGTTTGAAAAGAAACAAAACTGGGTTAGTTTGCTCTTTGGACCGGTTGCAATATATTCTTCTGCCTGTGGAACCAAGAGCAGAAATCTGCAGAAATCAATCTTGCATGCTTCAGTCACTTTGGCTTAGCACATGGAGAGAGCTCAAGGTTTGTCACATCAAAGCTAGGCAGAGGTGGCAGAAAACATACAGCTCTTAAAAAAAAATTTACTGTGGCAGTAAAACAAAGGAGGAAAATCATGATGGCCCCAGCAGCTGGCAAGATGTGGCTGGTAGCATCAAGAGCAGCGTGATTCAGCACAGGGCTTCTCCTGGGTGCTTTGAAGGGAGCACAAAGAGACAGGAATTGAGAAGCAATAATAGTGCAGAGGACGAGGCAAAAGGTGCAAAGCCTAAATATACCAGAGTTAGGTGAAGTTGTTGGTTTACTTAATGTCTGAGGGACTTCTCTGCACTATGGCAATGGGGTTACTTGAGAAAGTAAATGCAGGAGTAGCTGCGTGTGCATGATGTGTGCGGGTCATCCTGCAGAGGAGAACAGAACAAGTGCTGTGGCTGGGTGACTTTTAAAGCCATTAATACAAAATTACACAAACTGGTGGACGACAGGCTCAGTCTTAGAACTCCCCAAGCAAGCTAGTAACCATAAAAATGATGAAAATTATCTTCCCATTGTAAAGTTAGCGGAGCACGTGGAAGAACAGTTTTCTTTTCCTTTACATATGTGCTGGCTAAGGCCAGCAGCAGGGTGTTAAGCTTAAAGAAGCTTAATAAAGGCTTTGTAGGCAGCAAATCAGGTGTTCCTGCATCCCATCTTCTCTATCTGCATTGCTCTAGGCTGCTGTGGTTACTCTTTTTGCTTCCAGCTGGCTTTAGCCAAGTAGTTTACATGCACAGTTTTCTTGTGCCTATGAATGTGGGCCAGCTGCCCCATGTGAGAGTAAACCTGCATGCCCTGCACTGGTGGGAAGTAAGGTAGGAGAGGGAGAGAGGGCTGTGGGGTCACCGAACCACCAGGCTGGTTATGCTGTTGGTGCTGACAAAGGGGTATATATATAGAGAGAGAGAGAGGTAGCATCCACTGCTGTAAAACATGCTTAACATCCTTTCCCATCCCATTTCTTCATTTTTTCATATTTCTACTTAGGTAAAGATTACTGATAAAAAAACAAAGGGGAGAAGGAAACTTTTCTATGACATGTCAGATGTAGGAACAGACATTGTAATTCTCTGTTAGAGTGAGTTGTGTGGTGCTGCTCTGTCTCGTTATCCCAAGCCGTACAGCTAAAATAATTTTAAAGTCTTAAAGTTCAGGAAAAGAAGGGGGGTTTTAAGTATCATTCACTCTATGTTAAACCAGCCCTTGGAGGAACACCATGGCCAGTTACCACTGTAGCAGTTTGGTCAAATATAAGTTATTTTAGGGGGCATCTTGCAGAAATACAGGGCACCTGTTTATTTATTTATTTTCCCAACAAAATAGGGTTTAAAACAAACTTGCAAAATAGAGCACTGCTGGTTAGTTTTGAGTCGAGCAACATCTTGCCCCAAATGCCTCCTATTTATGGCTGAGTGGAAATGATCAGCTCCCTAGGAGAACAATGCTGCGTGTAAGACAAACCCTTCTCAGGTGGAATGAGACTCAGTCCTCTTGGGTTTTATATTTCTGCCTGCTGGCTGCACTTCAGAGCCACAAAGAACTGCGCCAGTGCAGCTGTAAATGAAGAATGCTCCCTTTATAGACCAAATGTATCGTACGTCTGAAGCAAAGGCTCTGGCAGTCGGTGAGGAGGGAAGGAACAGGCGGGACGGGAGGACACAGGTCTCAAATGAGACTTGGAAAGTGAGGTTTGACTAGTTCTTTACTAGTTCGTTTGGTTGGGTTTTGTTTTAAGGAGGGAGAACAAACCCAGTATCCTGGGAACCTTTTGTCTTTTTCATCAGACATCCAGTTCTGAGATGAGACACTTGCAGGTTGCAAAAACTTCATAACATCAGGGTCAGGCTGACTTCACCCTGCCGAATGCTGCTCCTGCACAGGCAGGAGCTCTGGGACGGCTGTCAAAGGCGGTGCTGCTCAGCGGCCCTGCGAGGCAAGATAATAATCTCGCACTGACTGTGCTGAAGGTGGTGGTATGGCTTTTCTGGCACTGGACGGAGCCAGGATTTCCCTTTTAGTCTCAGTGCTGGGCAAAACCCAAAGCTCTCAGACTTTCTGCAGCTCTAGTGAACTCGCATGGTTTTTGTCACTGGCTTTAGCCATAAGGTAATTTTCTCAAATCTCTAAATCTCCCAAATTGACAGGTGTTTTACAAAGCCATGTATTTGGTTGCACCTTGAGAGGCAAGAGCTGGAGAGAGGGAGCCGAGATGCATGGGCAGCTCTCTCTTGTGGGATTTTTTAATGACTGCACTGGCATGTGATAGCTGTGTAAGACCCTGAACAAGCAGAGGAATGCTTTGATGGCTTCAGGCAGAGAACTGTTTGCAGAGTACAGACGGGCACATTTCCACCCTGTGAAATAAGCAGGATATGGCAATAAAGGGAACGGGGAGAGTCCAGCCGCTCTGAATCTGAGCGGTAGCAGGAGGGTGGTTGGGTCAGAGCCCTTGTGTTGTTCCCAAACTGCTTTCTGGGTGGAGAGAAGTCTTGGGATTGGGCTTGCATCTCCTGAGGTCCCTTGTTTTCTGTCCGGGTTCAGCTGTCACCCAAGGCACCTGTGCTGGGAGTCAGCAAAGATTAGGAAATCTGGTGTTTAGTACAGGATGTGAACAACTCTGGTGGCAAGGTGGGCTCAGCCCTGCTCATAACTGTCCGTGCAGACAGACCTTGGAGGAAGCCGTGCGAGGACTGCTCAGTGGGTTTTCTGTGAGGGCAAGGACTCTGATCGTGGCTGAGCTCATTGCACCTGATTTGTAAAGTTACTAAGAATGAAAAGTTTACAGAATGCTTCTCCCTGGGCAGCTGGGGTCCTTGGCTGTAATACGTGTTTATAACTCCACCACTGAAAGAATAAACCACATGCTATTTCCCTCCTAAAATTTACAATCAAATCTGGTGCCGTTTAACAGAATCAGTAGAAAACAGAGGAATGTAGCCAAAGTGGGCCTAAAATGGCTTTCCCGGCTCTATAGGAAGGTGACAACTTTCCTTTTTTTTTTTCCTGGAGGAGCAGCTGAGTGTTTCTTTTCTGCGGCGTTCAGCTGCATGTAGGTCAAGAGTAAATGAAACCCAGGCCCGGCTTTAAACCCATTTCCTTGCAGGCAGCGTAGTAAGTGTTCTACCATGCCTCGCTCCGTCTTTGAGTAACGATCGGGCGGATTTAGGGATTAAGTCCTAATCGTTAAATAACGCTAACGTGTCTGCCATTTGCTTAGGTGCTGTATCAGGAAAACAGATTTCCACGGCAGCGTTTCAAGGCGTGATGTAACTTGCAGCCAATGCGGCGTGTGCATGCCATTAGCATAACGGCTGCATTTTTCTCACAAAAGAACAATGTACCCAACAGCTGTTCAGCAAACAGCCCCCGCTTTATTAGTGGCACAATAAGTGTCATTCACACAGTCTTTAAGCGCAGCCGAAGGAATGCTATGCACCATCTGCACCGAAGAGAAAGAAACAAATGCAATCCTCACTCAGAGCGCTGCAGACACGTTTGGGAAAGTCAGATGGCCTCGGATCATCAATGCAGCATTTAAAACATAGAAATAAAACAGGCTTGTGCAGTGTGTAGATACAGAGCCAGATTGTGATGCTCTTGGTCATGCCTAGACCACAAGCAGCTCTCTACAAGTTGGAGCTTGCCAATGATGTTTGGGGACATTTAGTAGAATATAGAAACAATCGATGCGAAGGGCTCACCATTTGACTCAGACGCTTTGTTCTTGCTGCAGAAGCTTAAAAACCCCTTATAATTCTTCCATGTAATTTATTCACCCAGGCCTGCATGAAATCCACATTTACTAGCAGGTAGTAGCGGTGCATATGCTCGAGGAAAGCTGGCCTAGCTTTGAAGTGATTTCTTAGAGTTGCATTTTCCTTCCCAGCCACATAGATGGCCCTTTGTGCCATGGAAACTGAGTGTGGCTGGTATATTATGTTCTGCCTTGCCATGGGAACAGTGTTTCGAAGACATTTTATTTAACCAGGCTTTTAGCACATCCATTTTGATTTACATCCAAATGGGTCGCAGACATCAATGCAGTATTATATGGGGAGAGAAAGGGAATGAAACGCTTTTAACATGAAAAATATGCTGTTGCATGTAGGCCAACTTTTGTTCTCTTTCTCTCAATTTATCTAGGATTTGGGTGGGTTTATTTCTAGGGCCAAATTCAGTACTGGCGTAAGTGAGTACAGCTCCATTAGTGTGAAAGGAGTCTCAACATTTATATCAACAGTTAACTTAGATCATTGAATTTTTCCCATGTTTGGGCTTGCATGTTTCCTGCGTGATTAATATACACATGTACTGCACATGTGCTGCACATATGCGCATAAAAATTCACTGGAGATGGCATTTGTCTCTGTGCTTTTTGATTTTACGTCTAGAAATTGCAATCTGCTTACGAATTTCTGCTTCTCCTACAGCTAATGTGCCACGCATCTGTAAGGACCAGCCATGCAGAATGCCACATTGCAAATAAAATACCTAGCACCAAAGGCAAGCGTGAAAATGCTTTCCTTCCTCAGTCTGCAGGACTGCACATAGGCACAAATCAACGTGATTAATTCCGAGAGATAACTCCCCCTCCTGTTATCATAAAGTTGAACACTCGTTGAACAGAGGGGTGCAGAGAAATACTACAGATGCGTATCATCGGAGCGAGTTGTAATATTTACTCAGCTGCAGGCCTCGAGTTTAGAGCACGCCATGAGGCCTGCTTGCCTCTTAGCGTCTGAGGAATAGTAAAGTCAAGGCAGAGATGTCTCGATGTCTGCAATGCCTCTTGCAGCATTTGGGATATTGTTCTGGTCACCAGGTTTCAGAGAGAGATGCAAGTGGTGTCCTGTCCTAGTATCACCATAGCTAAGGTGTCCTGAATATAGACTGAGACCCAACGGTGTTGCAAGCACGAAGCCTTTGAAGGCTGATCTTTGCCCCAAACTTTTACCACAAACATAAGGCAGAGATGACAGATGTGCCCAGGTAAGGAGTTCTGGAGAGAGTAAAAAGTTATTGGCCATCTTGTGGCCAGGTGTCCTCAACAGATGAGCAGCCTTGTCGGTGCCACATGTTTGGGGGCACCGTATAATTCCCCCTGTGTTTAAAGGAGATGGTAAACTTGCTTTTTTTTATTCATTTTTATTTTTATTTTTATTTGGATTGAAAGGTCTTTGATATATCCTAAGAGGGACTTTTTCCAATGTGATTTATGCCCAGCAAAACGGGGTGTCTGTTGTATTCTCTATATCAAAAGAGCTAAATAATGTTTGTGGTGAGAGGCGGAGGGTGCCGGCTTCTGAGACAGTGTGTAATGGGATCATTAGGAAGAAAAGTGAGGCATGGCTCACGTATAAAACCGGACCCTTCTCTGCAAACGTTATCCCTGTGCAGAACTGGAGCTCTGCATTCAGGCTTCCCGCCGAGGCCGATCCCTCGAGGACACAGCCGCTGTATTGCTTTACATGGCGTGGCAACGCACAGCGAGATTTACATATATATCACAGAAACGTGTTTACAAAAAAATTAGCATGTGATTGAGCTGGGAAGCTGCAGAGGGCCCCAACTGTACGAGTTTCCATGCGCTTCAGCCAGAAGATTTATTTCCAATTTGTTATTCATAAGGGAAGAGCGAGAGATTGGGATGGGGTCCTTTGAAGTGGAAAACAAAGTCTTCTATTCAGCCTTCAGCTTAATAGAATACACATGACACAGGCTTGGCATGGCGGCCTGCTTTCATGTAATGTGCTCCTTGTCATTTGGCTTTCCTAGGCTGCGAAAGCTGGTGGGAAGGGGAATGGCCCTGGAAAAGCCCCGTTATCTCCTGCCGCCTGCAGGAGTAGTGTGGTGTCGTCAGGTCGGAGCTGGCTGGTGGTGACGAAACCAGGCCGACCAAGGCATTGCGGTGTGCTGCAAGCGGCTCCCAGTTTGTGTTTTGTGTTGGAAGGGCCCGTGTTGAAAAAGCAGCGTAATATCGAGGCTTATGTGGGACTTGGGCAGGCGCTTTGGCCTCCTCAGAGGCCCCGAGCAGGGAGCGGGGAGCACGGCTGGCACCGTGACGCGGGGCCGTGGCTTCGCCACGCTGGTGGGGAGGTGATCGAGGGGAAGCTGCTCTGTGTCAGTGCACCAGCCAGGATGGTGGGGAGTGAGCCAGGCAGTGCTGCAAATAACCAGCAATCCGTCAGCAGCCAGCGGTTTGGGGATAGGTGTGTTAGCCATGTATTTCTCCTCAGGAACGAGGCCAACAAGGCCTGGTTTCGGCAGTGCTGTTATTACCTGTATCCACAGCCTGCAATAGCTCTGTGTTGCCCTGTGGTAGTGGTATCAGTACGGTGCTCGGTGCAGCTCCAAGGCAAATGTTTTTGAAGACGTTACCAGCCCAACTTACCGTAAAGCCCTGTCAATTAATGCTCTGTGGACTGAGAGAGAAAACATGCGTGACCTTCAGCACGTCAGCTTGGCCCGCGGTGCGAGCGTGGTTAGCAGGAATTTGGAGCAGAGACCTGCCAGGCCTCTTGGCCTCGTGACACTTGTTCCTCACGGCTTCCCCCTCTCTCCCTGCTTCTCTCTCGCTCTTCTGCATATTCAGGTTTGGAGCTCTGGGTGAATCACCGAAATCAGAGATGGAAAGAAATGCATGAAGTCATCTCGTCCTGCCCCTGCCAATGCAGGATTATTCCCCACAGTACAGTCTCGAGTGCCTTCTCCAGTCTATTTTTAAATGACTCAGAGGAGAGGGCTTTCCTCTCCTCCCTGGGGAGGCTGGCTCTGCTGTTCAATAGACCTCACTGTTGGGGAATTTTCTTCCTGTTCTCTAGCCTCAAATCTCCTTTTCCCTAATTTAATTGAACTGTTCCTGGCTCCACCCTTCTAAATAATTTTCCATGTTGCATGACTCTTGCAAATACCTATTGTCAATTTGCAGGCATAACGGATGGGAATTCAGCACAGTTTGCCTTGCTTGGCAGAGGCTCTTTGTACAGAACCATACTGGGAAGCCAGGCTTTATCAAAAACTAGGTTTCAGAAGCACATGCCAACAAATAAGAAAGACGATTTACAACTCTTTGGACAATACCATTGACACAAAACCCCATCAGGACTGAGAACAGGCTTCAGAATGTCTATATTGATGTGCTTGTTTTCTGTTCGTCCTTCAGCAGATCTTGCGTAGTGGTTTTTGCCTAAGAGAAGAAACTGTTGGGAGTTCTCAGGTTGAGTTATGGATGTGTGCGTTTGGAGAACATTTAATGAAAAAATATAGCGATTCTGTTTTTGTCAAGTGGCTGCAGCAGTTACATTTCTAAACCCTGGCTTTCAATTTGAGGTTTCTTAAGTGCTTTTGGTGTTGGGAGAATGGGTTTTGAAGATGGGATTTATGCTTTGACAGTACCTAGACGCTTTGGAGCAGAGCACCCTTTGTCTCAGGGGGCATGTGTCCTTCTTCTGTCAGGACTGACTTGCAAGAAATCTGCGTGTCCAAAGGGTGGAAGTTATTCCAGAAAAACATCTCATGGGTTTGAAGAATTATGAATCCCTATTTACTTATTTATGAGATGAAAATCAGTTTCTGCTGTGGGTGACAGCAGAATAGGAACTCATACTGAAAACACCAGGAAGAAGAATGGCTAGCATTAAAGCGACTGAAATCCCTTTAGTGCTTTCGTAAAGCAGAGCTGCAGCTATTTAGCTATGGCAGGATACCAAACAACATTGTGGCTGGCCATTGTTGCTTGAACAGTTTGATTTTTAAAACATTCAACTGAAATATAACCACCAGCCAAGTTGGAAGAAGCAAGTCACAAGGACAGTGCGTTAAATGAAGAGTCAGCAAATGAAGGAAATGAGCTCTCGTGCCCCAGTGGAGCGTGGCTGTATTGCAGACCAGGAGCCTGAGAGCAGCATCTCAGCCTTCGAAGCTATCGGGTTGCTTTCAGGAAAGTTTTATAGTATAGGAGTAATACGGATTTAAAAAGAATGAGATAGTGCCGCAGCTATAAAATAAAATTATTGATTTCTCTGTGGTAGGCCTCAAAGGGCCATGGAACCCATCCCTTTTTGCTAAGCACTGTTCCTGACTTCATAAGACAGAAATCTCTCCTCCAGAGCATTTCAGGAGATGGAAGAGGGTGATGAGGTGAAGGGAGGAGGAGAGAACAATGTGACTGTAGCTGGCATCATCACAGATCTTCCCAGCAAGCTTTGGCCCTTGCTGCTGATCTCAATCAGAGTCCTCAAACTGCATGTTTGACATGATCCTTAATGCTTGTGTTTTGGAAGACACCGTTCTTGGTGGTGTGTTTAAGTGATGCAGTGAGTTCAACGGATCGGAGCACGGTGTGTGGGAGCGGTGGCAAGGAGGAGGGTGTGTGGTCTCCAAAGACGCCAAGCGAAAAACAGACACACCTGCTTCCGAATGCAGCGGGAGCGATAAGAGTAATTTCTTAATGATGGCTTCTTCGGGGAGGGGCTGGGTTACGAAAGGCAGGGGAGCAAAACGGGATTTGTGTCCAACTGGGCTGGGGGCTGCTCATCCCACACGGGGGTGTTTGGTACTGGGCTGACCTGATGCTGATTCTTGCATGCTGCCCCCCATCTTAGTGTTTTGCTTTGCACCGTTTTATCTGCCAAAAAGAAAGTAACTTCACAAAATATTTGCAAAGTTGCATGGCCACAGGCTTAAATGCATACATATGAAACCCCTGAAAGCAATTTGCTTCAAGCCCTCCTCAGTTCCAGACATCTTTCTCACTCCATCTGCTTGTTCAAGTACACAAGTTCCTTGGGAAAAATCACTTATTACATCACTGAAAAATGCCACAAAAATAGCTTTTCACTTAAGTTCCCATCCTCGGAGCTAACTCACATGGGGATCAGATAGATTCAAACATTTAATAACTTTTTATTTTCCTTTCTCTTTAAACACAGGATCTCTGGTCATGGAAGCAGGGTCACGTGGTGGATTCTTGGCAGTCAGCAGTCTGTGGAGCTTTTGCAGGTGCAAAGGATTATATGTTACACTGGGAAAGACTAAAGAAGAAAGGGAAAAATGTGCAAATCTATTAAGTATAGCAGAACAACATTCCTTTGTAATTCAAGTTTGTTTAGAAGAAAACGGATCCAGTTGTTGTTTGGAAGTAGGGAAGTCAGCAAAGGAAAGGGAAGAAAAAAAAAGGCTCAAACAGGGTGTCTGTTTGAAAGACAACCAATTTGTTTTTGACAAATTTCTGTTATTTAAAAACCAGGGGCCTGTCAGTCAGGCTTTGCGATTATTTCAAAGTTGATTTGTAAAATCCTCATCCAGGAGAAAACTTTGCTTGGGTGCGGGTTTGTGCAGCTGTCTGCTCTGAGCAGCTCCCCAGGGCTTGAAGTGATTGCAGCGAGAGGCCGTGATTCACCATTCATGTGACAGCTCTGACAGCCATGTAGATTAACTAGAGTCAGGAGAGCAGAGGCTAGCACTGCACAGCCTGGAGGCAAAAGCCTTCCACAGCAAAAAAACAGAGGACGAAACATCTGGGCAATCTCCAGACACTACAGCAAGAATAAAGAGTGGCAGAACACAATACTGCACTATTTATTACCAAACAAGCCAAAAGTTAATTGAATTCTTCGGTAGGCTTCTTGCTTGATTTTAGCCTACTGTAGTTTTTTCCAAAAAAAAAAAAAAAGTTGGGGGGGCAATTAATGACTCATCAGTATAGCTGACAAGTTAAAGGGAGGAGAGACTCAACTGTCTTAACAGAGAAAACAGATTAGTAGTTAAGAGATGGATAGCCAGAGCGTCTCCCCAAGGAGCTAAAATACATTTTGAGATTCCAAACCAGTAACAGAATATGTGGAAAAAATAAATCCTGCTTAAACAGAAATTATAACATTTCTTGAAATAGAGATTATCAAAAGCAAAGCTTGTTCTTTGATGACTTGTAAAATCAGAGCCATTACATCGTATGTAATTTTTAAAAATAAGCTCTGTTAGGGGAATTGAAGTATTAATAGCAACAGGATTCCAGCAGAGGCTGAGGCTTCATTTTGATAGGCACTGTAACGACACAGCAGAGAGAGGATTTGTGGCTCTAACTGCACTCCGTTCAGTAGATCAGTCATGCAAGCAGCCTGGGAATGGTTTAGGTAGGGTTGATTCTGCTTTGGGGCAGAGAGGATATTTTAGATGATCTGTGGTGTGTCCAGCTGTGTTTTCTATGTTTATGTGATATGAAGGGAGTTTTTGTTCTGCTTAAATTTTGGTCTCCTTTTGGATTTTACACTGACTTAGTCAAATCAGTGCAAGCAAAATCAGAGCACTTGAGTTGAAGCAGATCGTTCATTTCTGTTTGGAAACAAAACAAGCCATCAGGCTAAAAATGCTTTAAAATGCAATCTGTATGTCTGCAGGTGTGATAGGAGATCATTAATTTAGTTCTGCTGATTTCTTTACAGTCAGATTGATACAAAAACTGTGTTCAGGCACGTTCAGAGAGCTGGAGAGGTTATCTGATTTACCCAAGGCCCTGTGGAGTAATTTCCTGAAGTCCAATTTGGTGCCTCAGTTGGAAACCTAGCCCGGTGCCTCTGTTTCCTCCTGTGTATGTCTTGATTCTGACCAGTTGTGCTTGAACTTGCTGCTGTTTGATGGATGGTTGGTGGCGTCTGCTCGCTTTCCAGCAGGAATATTGCAGAGGGAGCTTCCAGGGGCGCAGTCGTGCACAAGCACTTCGCTGCCTTTGGGGAGCCCTGACACTGGGTGCTCGAGGAGACCCCAGGTCCCGAAGTAGCCCAGAGGCTTCCAGGTTCGTGCTCAGGTGGTTCATGCTCAGCCCTGACTTTGTAGGCTCAATTCCCAAAGCAGGAATCTGTGCAGACCTGCAGTCCTGGTTTGTAGCTCGTGATGTAGCTGGTGATGATACATTCTGTGGGTTATCCTTCCAGCTTCGCTTCCTCCAGCCTGGTTTTCCTTTTTTGTTCTCTCCTTCCCCATTCTTGCCTTTTCACCAGGAGCATTTTAAACTTCCTCTCTGGTGTGTCCTTTGAGGGCCTGCTTCAAAGCTCATGAGATTAAACGTTTTCTGGACCAGAACCTTACCTTTTGGTCTCCGTTCCCTCCCTCAGCAGACACACAACAGGCAGGACCTGTATTGATCTAACCCAGCGCTGTGTCCATTCTGTTTTACCGAAAATATTCAGCTCCATTGCTGAGCGTTGGAGGTGGAAAAATAATTTCCTGCTTTCTGAGGAATGGTTTCCACAGTTAAAAACAATTAACTACCTACCTGGAGCTTCAGATGAGGGAAGCGAAACCAGACCAAGCTCTTTATCCTTTTTTTTTCCACCCCAAAACAAAAATCAGAATGCCAGCAGTACTCTGTGAAGAAAACAGCCTGTGTGTGCATCTGAATGATTTAAAATCATCACGTTATAAACCTCAAAAGGAGAAGATTATCCAAAAAACAACTTTTAAACACAGAGATGCTATCAAATGCCACCATGGTAGCAGTGGGATGGAGAAACCACACAGACATGCTTTTCTCCTGTGCTCTTTGCTTGAATTCAATACTTTCTAAAAATATGTTAGAGGTCCTGAGGGGCAGGGTAATAAGCTGAAACAAACTGAAAGAGAAGTCCTGTTTGGCTTCCCTTTAGGGCTCTCGCACACATACATACATGTGTCTGTGTGTCGGTTAGTTCCTAGCTAAATCATAATTGATTATTTGGCGAGGACAGAACAAAGAGTAACAATATATTGAATTCCATCCCCAGCGCCTGTGAAATAACAGCGATTTCAGCCAAAGTGCTGCCAGAGGCCCGACTCCTCCTCGTTGAGCACACATGTGTCAGATGTATGTATGTGATCCGTGGGCTTTTTATAGAAACCTAATAGGCGCGAGCATAAATATCAGAGATCTGGAACCCTCCCTGTCTCATCTGTTAATAATTTAATCCCTGGAGGCCTTGTCCAGCTTTATCATCGTCTTTGGTGTCTTAACCGGAGGAGATGTTTGGAGCAGTCAGGGAGTGAGAGAAGGAGGTATGCGAGCAGTGGGGAGGAACCCAAGGGTAGATCCGTGGTATATTTTAGGCCTGAGGTTTGGAACCAGAACTCACCTGGTGTCTGAGCTGTTTGGGTACCAGCCCAGGATTTGGCAGGCAGGAGGCAGGTGAGGGAAACATGTCCCCACTCTCATTGCTCTTGATGCTCGAGCCATCCTGGGGCTCAGGTTGCCTGGCTGGACCACTGCGACCCAACCCTGCTCTGTGCCAGGGCAGGCTGTCCCAAAGGGGCCTCCGGGTGGCTTTCCAGCAGCTCCTGCTCGTCAAAGCACCATTTAATGTGGTTGAAAACTGTCCCTGCTAAAGACACCTCCTTTTTCTCCCTAGTGTTAAAAAAAAAAAGTGTGGCTTGCTGTTAATAATTTATGCCCTGTGGTGAAAAAGTCCCAGGGACTGGAGGTGCAAGCCTAGTGCATAATAAAGCACGAACGGGAGCTTTTTGCACATTAACAGGGAGGGCGTCCCATCACTTTTGTTCTCACCTAATTGGCTCTGACAAGATTACACGCCGTGTCTAAAAGCCTGTTTATAGCTCTGGATAAATTTTTGAGCAGTTCTCAAGATCCCCCTTCAGTGCCTTCTTGGATGGGGCTTCTCAGCCGGAGCTGGTTAAATCCCCGGAGGAGCAGTGCCTTGCCTCTTGGTACCTCTGCTGGTTTTTCTTGGGTCACTTTGCACTGCCCTTGGCAGGTGGCAGTGCTGCAGGAATAAAGGACCTGGAACAGCTTCTTAAAATTGACCTAATGTCGATATAATGCAACTTCAAATAAAAAACAGTTGATTGAAGAGTTCTAGGAAAAAAAAAAAAAAAGGTAAAGTCTTGAAAAAAGTTCTGAAAAAGTTAATTAGGCAGTCAGTCAGTGTAAGGTGTTGTGAGGGGTGGTGAGTAGTTTGTGTTAGACCAATGCTATGAAGTTTTTCCATGAGAATTTGGGATTTAATCCTAAATCAGCAATGAAGACAGGCAGTAATACAACTCAATCAGCATTTTTTTTTCCTTCTCCCAAGGTGGGCTGATTCAGACAAATACATTTTAATTCTCAGACTCAAGTTCCTACCTCTTGAGACAAGCCTGGCCTCCAGGACAGGGCTGGTGTTCAGATGAGGGTGCCGGGGTCCAGCAAGGCGACGGAAACCTGCGAGGCCTGGCCAGAAGGGTTCCTTGGTCCCTTCAGAAAGGGTGAGGAAAAATTGCAATGATACCGAAAAAAAAAAAAGATACAGGAGCTGAAGAATAACCTGTCTTCCTCCCTTCTTAGGATTTTACTTGCGGAGTGTCCCAAGGAACCAGTGGGGCATTTCCCTGTGGTAGCAGGAAATTCAGCAGGAGCCACCTTACCGCTAGGACCTCGGGTTATTTATTGTTCTCGAGTGAAGTATTTCATTCTGTTCTGATGCTTCTCAATTTTGATTTGCATGTGACAGCTAAAAAGGAAATGCCAACAGGAACCTAGGGGAATATCTTAGTCTCCAAGGCTCCTTGTTCCTATTGCCAAATCTAGGGAAATTGCTCTCTTTGCTTGGCCTCAGCACAGGGACTGTCTGTCTCTAGCACTTCCATCAAGAGCTGGTCAGTGGGAAAGTGTGACTAGCAGGGGGATTTTCTGTTTAACACCCTGTACTTGGTAAATTTGGGGCCGTTCAGCTGAGATGTGTGAATATACAGCATCCCTTGTAACTTCTTGGGAGACAGGCAATGAATTTTCCAGTAGCATGGAGTTTTATTTTCCCAACAGAGGAGTTTGTCACTCTGCTAGGAGTATTAACAAGCCAAGAGCCTTTTCCCATGTGCAAATCCATCTTTATGCCTACTTGCTGAGCCCAAGCCACCGACAGATCCTCCTAGGGCAGGGGATAAAAGGAGCCTTCTCCAGGAGCGAGCAGGTGAGTCAGTCCGCCCGCCTGGGCACGGGCTGCCTCTGGAGGTGCCTTTCTGTCAGCTCTGCAGAGGGAGAATGATTGGGAGCATCAGGGTGGATGTGTTTGGACTGTGTCTGTCCCCCTGATACTCTGATACCTATTTTTTCTGCTTGTTGAGTGGACTCCAGCCTTGTGTGGCAACTCTTGAAGAATTTGGTGACAGCAGGACTAGGCTAAATCAGTAACAGGGCAGGTAAAGATCTTTTGGCCTTTACTGAGTATTGGACAGGCCAGTGCACAGCGCTGCTGTTTTGATTGAGTAGACTCTGGCTGTACTCGTTTGGATTTATTTTATTAGTTTGATGACTGAAAGCAGTCAGATTGTATGCTGAATTTCCCACCTAGGGCAGGTGGAATGGCACAGTACCCGCTAGCACTGCAGCCTGTCCCGGGATCTCCATGCAGTAGCATTGAAGAGCTCATTCTAAAATTACTTTGGACATTTAGGGTTAAGACTGGAGGAAATTAATTTTTCAGACTCGTTGCCTGCACTGAAATGTCGTTCCCAACAAACGCCAGCTTTAATCTGGTGTTTTTGTCAGGCATATGCAAACTTGCATTTAATTTAGCTGCTATCCTGCTGCTTGTTGTGCTTATGAAGCATTTTATTGTTGCTGTTGTCTTTCTAAATTGATTGGTAAATCTGTACCAAATACTTCCCAGTGATGGAAAAAGAAACATAGAGATGTTAATAACAAAAGAGTCTGAGACATCCAGATGTTAGCTGGGGAAAAATGACAACCAACCAGGCCTGCTGAAGGCGCTGGGCTGCGAGTGCTGGGGAACGTCGTATCCGCAGGAATCGGTTGTTCTGATCACTCCGTCAATGCAGATCAAAGCTTCTGCTAATGAGAGACCTTCAGGAGTGAGTGCCTAAAAAATTAACAGGGTCTGATAAGGGAAATTAGCTGTCACCTCCGCAGCCGAGCGATGCTTTGAGATCTCTGCCCGATACAGGCCCAACAGCCTCGTGGATCGCTGCGGGCGAAGGAAGGACGTCTACATCCAAACTTGTAAATCCCCACTCTTTTCCATGGAGGTTATTTTTACTGCTCTAAAAATACTTTGCTGACATGAGTACCAAGTTCCTAACCCGATCGTTCTCTCCAAGCCTTTGGGTCATTTAGTCAAAAACTGGCTCACAATGAAAAGATTCGTGACCTTAAAGAAGGTCCAAGAACGGGCTGGAATTTACTTTAACTTGCTCATAGTTTCTGCTTTGGTTTCTTAAACACAACCCATTTTTTCTGCCTTTTCATGAGGTATCACTGCTAGAAAGCTTCCGGCAGGGTGAAGCTGATGGGCTGACCTTACAGGAGCCGAAGCTGCTGCTCCAAGCCGGGCTTGGGTGGTTCAGGAGCTTCCCTGCTCCTCTTGTTTGAGATCCAAGGGATTGCACATCTACCTCACTGTGTCCTGAGCTGTCCTGGGACGTTCCTCAATGAGCTGTCAGAAGTCACCCCGGGGTGCCAGCTGGCCTCTCCCCATCTGACATAAAGCAGGGTTTTCGGGTGTTACAGCCAAGGTAACAGAAAGAGATGCAGGTAGAATCACCAGCCGGTGGGGAAGAGAGTTTTTTTTCATTACTTGACAGATGTTAGAAGAAATGCTTTCCCCCTTCCCGTCCCAAGAAAAGAAGGATCAATTTTTCTACATTCCGTAGAACAATTTTTTTGGAGCAAAAAAAAACAGATTATTTTTAGCTTATTCCCTGGGCACGCTGTAGGCTTCAGCCCTTGGAATCGCTTTGTTCCCTGCTGCAGCAGATACAGGGTTTATCCAAGCTCCAGAGGAAAAAAATAGGAGGGAACAAGCGAGACAAATTTCAGAACGAGTCTCTCTTTTTCTTCCCTCCTTTTGTCCCTTTTCTCTCTTTGCTTACCACTGTGCTGCTCCAGCATTTTAAGTTCCTTTCTCTTCGTCTGTGCCACAACATGAATTACTTGCTTGGGATATTGTGAAGAGAGGAGGGAGAGCTCAGAGTTAATTTTAGGATGATGAAATAAGGCAAAGGGAATAAGAGCCTGGGAGAAAAACCAGCAAAGCTGGTCCCTAGGTAGCATGAGAGGCCAGGCTGTACCCACAGGGTTAAAATACGGAGAAATAGACACACACATTTGTGGGTGAGACATGCACATGGATAAGCTTAAGATTTCTGGCTTTTGGGAAGAAAGCCACAGCTGAGCTGGCTGCTCTGAGTGAAAGTAATGAGCTCCAAGGGTGACGTTTGGGAGTGATTAGAGAGAATAAAAGTGCCTGTGAGGAGAAGATGGCACTTGTGGCAGCAGCCTCCTGACAGTTCCTGAGATCTGCGGGCACACTCACCTTGTTGTTCTCCAAAATGCAGCTGATCTTCGTTGGGGATGAGCTCTGTCCAGAGCTGTGCCTTGTCTCGTTTTCCTTGAGGCAGAATCCCAGGTCTAACAGCTGCCATTCACACCTGATCTCTCTGCTGCCTGTGGCCAGCGATGCCCTGCAGCATGAGTGCTGCAGACACAGAGCATCTTCCTTGCTCACTCTTTCTAAAATTTGAATGGTCAGACTTTAGTTCTCCAGGCAGAGCACAGCAGGCTGGGCTGCACTCACCTTCACCAAATGTACCTGGACTCTGCCCCTAGGAAACATGCTGTAGGCATTAATAACGCAGCAGTGTTGGCCACAGCCATGGGAATTACAGGGAGGGTGTCGTTCCTACTCAGCCAACAATGTCTCACTTGTGTTTCATGTTTTGGTTTGCTCAGGTGGATTTGCAGCTGCCGTCACCACGCCTCTCGACGTAGCGAAGACAAGAATTATGTTGGCAAAGGTAAAAGTGGAGGAGAGCAGCAGACATGCCAGGGGAATGGTCATAGCAGAAAGAAATCCAGCACCTAGTAATAATGACTTCAGCTCTTGTCCTTTAAGACAGATGCAAGCAGGTACCACACGCAGAATTAATGAAATTGTGTTAATTTCCTTGAATTCCTCTTCTGCTCCCTTCCCAAAGGAGCTCTCTGAGAAGGGCCTGCACTTGTGCTGGACTCGAGGCTTCCAGGGTCTTACGCAACGACACCCAAAGTTAAACATCCCACCAGGAATTTGTTCCTGTGTAGTTTTGATAATGGTTTTGTGTGTGTGTGTGTGTGTGTGTGGTTTTTGAGGACAGCACAGCACTGGATTTTCTGTCTGAAAATTTCAAACCACAGAGATCATGGTGGCTTAGTTCTGCCAGCCAAAGCAGGACAATTGCTTGTAAGACTAATACCTTTAGTAAGCAGATAAGTTGCCAGTAAATCTACTATCCCCATCGTTCTTACTGACCCAGAGCAGAGCTAAGCAGCCACGCAGCTAAAAGCCCTCAGTGGGTGGGTGTTCCTAACGTCCTTCCCTGCCCTGAAAAGAGACGTTGTGTTGGCAGGGGTCAGGCATCCTGGGGTGTGTGAGGATGGTTTTTACCCTGTGGCTCACATCTTTCAGTGAAGGGCTGTTTATTCTCCATGACACGTACCCTGTCAGCTGAGTCACACGCAGCTGTGCACACCTCGGTGTGTTGTGACTCCGGCGTTGTACCTGGTGCAGCTTCTTTGCCTCTGGGCAGCATCGGTGATAAAATTCTAAGAACTGGGTTTCGTTTGTGTCTGCTGCTGTCCTCAGCAACCAGGTCAGCACTGGCAGGGGGGTGATGGTGCCTTGGGATGTTCTGAGACCATTCCAGCAGCATCTATTATTTGTCATTGCACGCTAACCAGATCACACATGTAATGTAATTGCTCTGGTGTTTGTCCTGTTTTTCACTCAAGGTAATTTCCCCATGTAAAACACCACTCATGTTTTTTAACCATTACTTGTAATTTGTATTTTTTAAGTTAATCCCAGGCTGCTAACATTCGGGTTTGAAGTCAGTGAGTAGTGAAATCAATTGTTGGTGCTTTTAGAGTGTGTTTTTATTAACTCTTAGTCCAGAGTCAGCTGCTGGACGTAGAGCAGAGTGTAGTGCAGAGGAGACTGGAGCCCCAGTCCTGTAATTAACCCGCTCTGTGACCTTGGAGTGATTATTTTGTTCTTCTGTGCCTACTTTTCCCTTTCTGCCCTCTGCCTCATTGCTGGAGACAGTGAGCTTTAGCCTGTGCCAGGAGACCCAGACCATTAGGACCCCTGTAGCTGCTGCAAGGTGGCACTAAGCAGGGACACACAGCTCGGTAAATAACCAAACCTCTCTGGCAACAATTTTCAGACTCTGCTGTTTTTTGGTGCAGGCTGGTTCCGCCACGGCTAGCGGGAACGTGCTGGCTGCCCTCGGAGGCATCTGGAGGACACAAGGACTGTCAGGGTAAGGCCACGCTGAAGCAGCACAGCTCAGGGCTTGTCTCTCTGCCTGTGGGGTGGGGAGGGAGAGGACGGGGCAGTCTGCTTGTATTTAAATGATGTCACACAGGAAAGATTTTTAACTCAGGGCCCGGGAGCACCCCTCAGGTAGGCACAAACTGTGCTGGGTCAGGCTGAGGTCTCTCCGGTCCGGTATCTTCTCTCTAGCACCAGCTGGGAGCAGTGTCCATGGAGGAGCACAGAAATGGTGTTATTTTTTTATATTTCCCTGGTAGAGCCTCTAAGGCTAGCTCCAGACTTCTGAGGCAAAGGTGGCTTTGTGTTCAATAACCCGTGATGGACTTACCTCCAGGAACACGTGTGTTGTGCACAGCAGTGTGGGGCTGTACGCCGGGAGCACTCCCAGCCTGGCCTCACCGGGCAGTAGCTCAGCACCAGAAGTGCCTCCTGCAGGGACAGGAGCTGCAGGGAGGCTGGAGACATCTCGTTCAGCTCGAGCTCAAAGAATCAATCTGAGCAGCCCCAGAGCAGCTCTCCAGCTGCTTTCCTGCTGTCACTGGTGTGTAGAAATGTTGGTCTGGGTTTCTGCTGACCAGTATGAGAAGTTGGGGTGATGCTGATCCAATCTCTCACCTGCCCTGCTTTACTTCTGAGAATGAGAATCACTCTCCTGACCTTGGAGCAGTATCGTGAAGAAAAAAAAAAAATCCTTTTCAAGCGTTTGTAGAACATTTTGAGAGCTTTTGAAGAAGGTGTCAGGGGCTTATAAATTATTATTAGGTTTTACAGGCACCTGCTTCATTTCTGTTCCCCTGCCCTCTCAGAGTGCAAGTCAGGGTGCCTGTTGGCCTCTCGCAGGGAGCACACACAGCGTGACACCTTCACTGCAGCCAGCTCAGGCTCCTCCAGTCCACGAGGTGTGGTTGTGCTTCCTTTGGTGGGGCCCGTGTCCCACCTGTCCTGGGGCTGGAAGAGAAATGAAGGGTTTTGGAACCCTTCTTGGTGCTTTTCACTGTCATTTTTATAGGCTTTTCATCCTCTTGGTGTGGCCGATGCTCTCGGGGTGCTGCTGTGACGTTTGTAAACTGCTGCTGGAAGCAGCGCGTACGGTCTGGCGTGCTGGGAGAGGGCTTTCTCCTCACATCTGATCTCTGCTCCCACGGCTAATAAAAAGTTCAGCCCTCTTTCTCCACATGTGGGAAATAATTCAAAACAAATTGCAGGAAGTTCTGGACACTCAGTGCAGGAAGCCGTCCAGCTGCGTGCCCCCAGCAGCCCGCACGGAGAGCTGGGCTCTCGGGTTTGCTCCTCGAGGTGCCCCGTCTGTGGACGAGCTTCAGGTCCTCCTGGTGGGCTCCAGGGCTTGGTTTCAGGGGGGCTGGGAGAAGCGAGGCCGCTTGTGCTACCGCTGGAAGTCAGCACCGAAGGGCATAAACAGGCAGGGGGTCGGCTGGGGAAGCAGAGAGCAGAAAATGTGCGTTTGGGTTCCTTTCAGGGTGTTTCGGCAGTGCCCTTTTCTAAACAGCCCCAAATTAAACTCTGCCTAAAGATAGTACCCGGGGCCTGGGACCAAAGGGAAGGCAACGCAATCGAAATCAAAACAATAAGTGATCTGGAGAAGGAAAACGTAAAGTAGGCCAAGCTGCGTCAGCTACAAGGAAAAGGAAGAAAGTCTTGGGAAAAATAAACGCTGAGACTGCCATGCCTGCTGCCAATTATAAATCTATTAATCAAAAACAATAAAAATGTCAGGCTTTTTTGGCTAGTTGCAACACGAATTGATTTACGGCGTCTCTAATAAATCTAGTATTTGAAGAGGAGGAATTCTAGGGGCAGAAAGATGCATTGCTTATTGCCACCTTATTAAAACCAGAGCGCGGGGCTCGGCTTCCTGTTTTGCACCTAGTAAATCCCCCTGCTTCACGCCGCGAGGCCCGCTCTGTGCCGGGACAGCCTGCAGGACACGGAGCAGGGATGAGGTGGACGGATCCGTGTGGCTCTTTGCTCTCACCAGCAGGGTGATGGAGCCCTCCCACCACCGCAGGTTGCAGCTTTTCCGACTGCTTTTCGTGCAAGGGGCCAGCGGGAAAAAAAATAGAATAAAATTCATCAGGTGATGGGGCTGGTGTGGCCCGGAGGGGTCTGGTTTGGGTCAGGCTTGCAGCAGAGGGGCTGCGGGGGACAGATTCGTGGGGGCAGGTGAGGAAATGGAGCAGGGCCAGGGATCCCGGGGGTGATGGCCAGCAGTGGGTGCTGCCAGGGCTGCAGCTCCCGGGTAACTCAGTTATCTGCCCCTGTTTGGTCTTGAACGTGCAGCTCTGGCGATGCTGCTCCTGCGCTGGGGCTGCCTGACGCAGGGGGTGCTGCACCGGAGGATTTACCCCACCAGCGCTCTGTCCGTACATGCCTTGTACAAATTACTCTGGTTTAAAGCTGTCATTATGGTAATAGACCCAATTGCTGTCTAGTAAAGCCATAAAATGTTTCCATCTGCCCGGGTGCTCCAGGCTCCTGAGCGAAGCTCATTACAGCGGAAAGCGGAGTTCCTGCAGGCACGGCTCGCCCTGAGCAGCGCAGCGAGAGCTGCTGAGCACCCCGGCTGCTCGGGGCACACTTTTTCTCCCAGGGCATGGCACGAGGGCACAGCACGAGGCCCTGAGGTGGGCAGGAGCAGTGGGGGCTCGGTGGCAGAGCCCAGGGCAGTGGCGTCCCTGTGCAGCTCAGCCAGAGCTCGCTGCATGAGGCCTCCCGCGGTGCGGGCGCTCGGTCGGCAGAGGAAGCCAAATAGGTCCGAGCCTGGTGTTTAATCCTTGCTTGCAACGAAGGAAGCCTGTAATGAAGCCTGTAATCCTCGGGGAGGATACGCCGGGCTGTCCTGGAGTTATTAGACCAACTGCGAGCTTAGATGTGTAGGGTAATGGGCTTTGCATCAGTTTCCTGTTAACTTCCAAGAGCTGTTAGGATCAGGCACCTAAAACCCGTCGTGGCTGATCACGCAGCCATTCCTGCTCCCTCTCTGCCGAGTGTTTTTGGGGATTGGCTGTGGTGCTGGGTCTGTGGTGGGGTAGCTCCTGGCAGAGAGAGCAGGTCCTGGCCTCAGCGCACCTCTGCTGAGGCTGGGTGGGTTGGCGGGGCACGGGGCACTTCTTATCTGAGACAGTTTCTCTTGGCTTTGTTTTCTGAAGCCCCTGCAGGCAGCCACACAGCAGCCACTCACCCTGAAGCCGCCTTTCCTTTGCCTTCAGCTTGTTTGCAGGTGTTGTCCCGCGGATGGCAGCCATCAGCCTGGGAGGGTTCATCTTCCTGGGGACCTACGAGAAGACGCGCGAGCTGCTGCTCTGACCCAGCTCCTGCCTCTGTCCTGCGAAGAGCCGGAGGAGCCCGGCCGTGAGCGCAGCCCTTCCTCTTCTGCCACCTCCTTGCCGTGCCCGCAGCAGCTGCCGAGCAGCCCGAGCGCCGCTCTCGCTGTTAGAGAAAAGTAAATCCTCAAATAATCCCATTTCCCAAACGTGAAATTTTCCTGCACGGAAAGTGAGTGAAGTCATCGGGAGAGTCGTGCCAAAAAAAAGTGATGTTTGGGGGGTAAACAGCTAATTACGGTGCCTGAGAAAGGCGTTGGGAGAACTCCTGCAGGGGAAGTGTTCTGCGAACCTCTGGATCACGGGGAGGCTGAAATAAAGCAAGTTTTCATAATTCGGTGGCACCTGCCTCGTAACGCGGGGAGGGTTTTACTGCTGGTGGAAGGGGCCGATAGAGTTACGGCCTGCTGCCCTCCCACAGCACTGAAAGTATTCCGGGTTGGGAGGGCTCTTTGTAAAAGACAATAATCCATTTGTTTCTGATTTGAGCCATATTTGTGAAAGTTTATATTCCTGTTTATACCTACAGGTGCACAGCAAGCATTCCTGCCTGGTCACCAGTGCAGCTTTATTAATTAGACTCACATTTCTCCAGTAAAAGCCCGGGGTTGGATTATTTTACAGCTGTGCCTCCGCAAAGACGTGCAGTTGGGCCTTTTTTAGGTCTTCCTCCCTCAGCAGCTGAAGGAGCAGGAGTTTGGAAATGGTAAAACCCAGGAGGGAGGCCGGGAAGGCAGGGCAGGGAGAGCACACAAGTTCTCCTGCTGAAATATGGACGGACCCAAAGGGCTCAGGGGGCTGCTGGCAAGCAGAGGGAACCTCTGGTGCTGCTCTCCTGTTGGGAAGGAGGAGCTGTGGGGCCAGGCTGGTGCTGGGACAAGCTTGGTGAACGGGTGGTGAAATTATTGGGTTAAATGATCACCAGAACATGGGGAAAAAATGATCAGCCAGGGTTAGAGCCTCAGCCCAGAGCAATGGGCAGTGCTGCCCCGAGACACAGCCATGGGCATCAGTTATGAGGGGGGCTGTTTTATTGCCCTGTCATCCCCTGACACAGCAATCAGGCTTTGTGGAGTCCAAAACTTACAAGATAATTGGCAGATGAGTCAAATGTGCGGAACAAAGGCCGTAATTCTTACAAATTAGCTTCAATTAAAATGGGGAATTTCAACCCAGTCCGATCTTGGCTGGTTGCATCTCCCAGTTGCCCTGGCACAGCACAGCACGTCCACGGCTGTGTCTTTTATGAAGCTTTATGTAGAGCAGGCCCGATTTTAGGGGCATAGGGGGTGGGGGAGAGATTTATTACCTAGTCTTAAAAGCAAACTCATATTTTCTGTTAAAGCTCTTCAAGCAGCTGAGGGGGCTAGCGCTGCAGTTGGGCTGTTTAATTACTTGAGCTGAAAGTAATCACGCCTCGTAGTCCTCGGGTCCAAATACTGGGTTGTTGTTGTTGTTACTTAATATTTACATAACCAGTTTTGTCATCACCACTTAAAAAAAAAAAAAAAAAGCCAAATTTTTGGCAAACAGTGCATGGGGTGGGGGGAGACTGTTGCAATGCTGTTGTATTAAGGTGGTTTGTCTGTGGTAATTTAATAATGGCTGTGCAAATCAGCGTGTGCTCCTGCAAATCAGCGTGTGCTCCTGCTTTAGTTTGCCGAGGTTGAACGCTCAGCAGGTGAGGCAAGGCTCGGATCCCACCTGGACACGTGCCTCTTGCCACACAAAGTGGTGCTGCCACCTGAGCGAGCCCCAACGCCTTCCAGCTGTGCTGCCAAAACCAGGTGCTGTATCCAGGCTGGCCTCTCCGACCTGTTCAGCATTTCCAGCAGCCCCCACGCTGCTCCCTCATCCCTCGCGCTGAGGGACTGGCTCTGCTCCCCAGCAGAGTGGTGAGTGGTGGCGAGGGGCTGGTGTGCACGCAGCTGGCTGAGCCCGCTGCAAATGGCACCTTTGGTGATGGGACTAGGGGGGAACTTGGCAAATGCTCCTCGGTGTTTGTTTTCTTTTCCCATCCTGTCTGTTTGCCTTGAGGTTTAGCCACGTTTTGGCAGTTATTTCAAGTTTACTGAAACTTGAAAAATTCATTTTATTTTGTTACTGGGACAATGTGGATAAGAAAACTTGAAGCTCAAGGCACTAGCTTCTTAAAGGCTCTTGCTTTTCCATTTTAAAGTACTTTAATGTGTTAAGGGATTTAGCAGTGTAGTCTCAGAAAAGCTGCGTTATATTCAAGGTTAGAATTTGGAGAAGGAAATACTTTATTTTGTAAATAATATACAGAAATTGAGTTGAGACTTTAGCTGGAGCAAAAATTCATGCTTATCTCCAAAGCTGCTTCTGGAATTTCTGTAGAGGGTGGGGTTTGGATTTGAGCAAGCCAGAGGTGTTCAAAACTGCAGCTGACTCTGGGGCTGTCCTGGCCCTGGTTTTTTTACACACTAACCCACCCCCATCTGTTCTGCTCTCGGTGCCAGGAGAAGGGTACTTGCCAGATACTTACGCAGCTGGTATCTTAGAAGTGCATTTCGTATGAGTTCTTTATTGTATCTTTCAATGCAGCCCCCAAATTCCACCCCATCCACAAGCCTGACTGCCAGAATCTCACGCTGATCCGCAGTATCTGATGTTAAATTTGGGGATCTAATTTCACAAGCAGATATTCTGGCAGTTACTCTGCGTTTTCATTAGAGAAAGACAGAAAAGAGTGTAGCAATGGATTAGAATTTTATTTAATTTTCAACTGAAACTCCCAAAAGCTCACTCAACAAAAAAGCTGTAATATTATAAATGAACCTTTATTAAAGACACTTCAATGCCATTTGTTAGACACTTCAATATCTTACATGTTTGTCAATGTACAACATTGTACCAAATTTTCTAATAAATAAATAACTTTGTACACAAAAGTAATACTTCCTCTTTCACATTGCCTCTTAGAAGCAGCAAATTCACATATTTAGTGGAAGTCATAACGTTAGGCAGTTAACTTTATTTAGAAACATCATTTGCAAATGTTAACGTGGCAAATATGCTTAGTGTCTGCAGTGGTGATGACGCGTCGCCAGCCCAAGGAGGCAGTTGGGTCGGTCTTTCCCCCTCTTCCCGGTCCCACTGTTTTCCCCGTCAGTTGGTTCTTTTAGCCCTTGACTAAAGGGAAAAATGCGCTCGGTTTATAATTGTCTAACGTCCTCTTCCTTTGCTTGGAGTAGGCTTGGCACTCAACATCGCTAGCCACCTGTCTCAAAGTGCAAATGCGTCAATGGTCAGGACTGGTACAGACAGGTACGTGGCTCAATTACGCCTTGCTTCATTAACGGGGGGCTCAGGGGGATAGCTTGGGGCCAGACTGCCCCCAGCTGCTAGGCAAAAGGCAGAGAGGTCCTTCCCTGAAGGGAGGTGGTGGCTTCTTGAGCTAAGGTTGGGCACGAACAGCTTAAAACGAATGGGTGCTGTGCTGGTGCAGGGCAGCGTGCAGCTTCTTTGCGTGGTAGGGCTTAGGCAGATCCAGAAGTAATGAATCTGAACCCCAAATGCAGCTTTTCTGCCCCCATTTCTAACGCTTGTTTTGAGCCACAGCCCTAACAAAGGTGGATTTCCACTAGACTCTGCTTCAGTGGGACTGGCATTTGTGTTGCTCCTAAGGAAAAAAGTAACAACTCCCCAAAAAAACCTTTCCCCAAAGTAGTCATCACCAGGGTTAGCAACCGCGTATTAGCAGAACTCAAATTACAAATAGCTGGAAGGGAGTCCTCCATCCACAGGTACCAACAGAAAGCAGCCTTTCCAGGAATAAAAAGCTTTGTAGTGAAGTTAGACGTGACAAAGATCTGTTTCACCAACGTAGGTTTTTCTTTTTCCCCCGTTCATGGATGAACTTAAAAGACCCCCAAAATATTTGAGACATTTCCATTTAAACAAGTACTTTCAACCCTAAATACAGTTTCCCTTCTAAGTGAGGGTATTTCTGCATTGCTTAGCATTGCTGCACGGAGCACCGTAATTCATTTGAGGCGGGTACGTTCACATCAAGAGTCTGGCTGCAGCTCAGGGTAACGGTGTCAAACAAGAAAGCCTAATGCTGGGTTGTAGGAAAAAAAGGTAAAAGCATTGTATGAATTCATGGTACAGCTGTTGGCCTAGGTTTTGTTGTCAAAACAGCTGCACGGGTTCAAACTCCCTCCAGAATAGATGTGTTTTTCTTGGGTAGCAAATGCATCGTACTGGCCAAGGTTGTTCCTTCTGCTTCACAGGGCCAGGCCGGCTCCCAAACACACCTTGTACAGGTGAAGCTGCGTCCGTCCGGGGGGAAATGTCTGCACTGGGCTCTGTAGGTGAGCAGGGCTGTAAGAGCACGTGTGGGCAGATGATGCCCTCTGCTAGGAGGCTTTTGCAGGGTGCAATGTCTGGGACCACCCCACAGTTTACTGCATGAATTATTTATTTTGGTAATGGCTGTTCACCAGCCATGATAGCTGGGTAGTTCTGGGGCTCTGCCCTGTTGCTGAATTATTTAGTGCTGCTTGTGTGGTCCACTCTAATGTAGCGCAGTCACAGTTCAAATACTAATTTTTCTGCAATTTTGAAAACTAAGGGAATTTAAGTTCTTCCACAAACAGGAGAAAATCAGGTTGCTATGTAATTTCTCACTGCTTGTTTTTTTTTTTTCATATAAACTTCATTTGAAACAGTTGCAGATCTCTGTTTAAATGTGTTAAGTGCAATAAATTTCAAAGGGGAAGGAAATTTGTGCTAAGTAACCCAATTGATCCTTGATTTAAAGGAACTTCCATTGAAAAGAGGACAATCCCTTTGGAACAGTCTGGCTTTTTAAAGTTCTGCTTATGCGTTTAAGGCACCAGAATTATTTCTCTCACAAAGTTTAACAGCAACCTGATACTGAAAACAATATTGCCAAAATTGTAAAATTTCACTCAGTTTTCCATGCACTAAAGATTAAAATAGCCTCTGTAAAAGATATATATATATATATTTATATATATATATTTATATATGAAAACTCTTATGTACAATTGTATCAAATACTTTTCTCTTTACACAATAATCCCTTGCATTTATGTGCTTCATATGCAAGTCAACTTTTGAACGCTTCATACTTCTCAGGGAAGTTTTAAACTATGTACAGACAGATGACGCTCGAACAGGAGTTTGTTCCCCATACAAGCTTGTTTCTCATACCTCAGCTGTGTTGCCTTTGACAGGTCATCAGTTCAGGATTTGAGGTAGAAGTAAGTAGCCTATATACTCTGTGCAAAAAAAAATAATAATAATAATAGCGTGTTTGTTAATTTGCACATGGCAGTCTGTCCTCTCAGTCTATTGATCTGTTTGGTGGCTTGAACTCAGGAATGGAGTCGCACGCCGTGGGTGCGTAGCCGTTGGACAGGAGAGCCTGTTTCACTTCTGCTTCGCTCTGCAAATCCAGTAGTGTTGGGGAAGCTTCAGGAAGCACGTTCAGTTGCTTTAGTGACCCTCCTGATGGTGAAGCTCTCACCAAATTCAGGTTGTTAAGCTCTGAAGGCTTTGCTACTGATTGTGAAGAGCCTGCGGAAAAGGAAAGAACCAGTGTGGTTAGCTGGTGGTTGGAGCCAGCCGGCTCGGCCTGACAGTGCGCCTCATAAAACCAACCCTGCCACTGTCATTCGTACTCTCGAGCCAAGTTTAAGAAGCTGATAGAAGTTAAAAAACACTGCTCTGATGTAACCCCAGTGATGCTGTGGAACAGCTGGGGAGAGGAAGACATCCCAGGGGAGCGACGTACCGTGTTTGTCTGCTAGCAGCGGGCTGGTTGTGCTCCCGGGCCCTATCCTGTCGTGGTTGCTGGGGTAGAGGGTCCCGTCCGTTTCCGTCCTCCTGCCGCTGGCGATCCCATTGCACTGCTGCGGGTGGAGAAGGCCGGTGCCTGCAGCCCTCTTCCTGCTCCGCTCCTTGCTGCTCAGTGCGTTGTGGTAGGTGTTATCCAGAGTCTTAAGGCCTTCGGAGTAGTACTCCGGCTCCCTGGGGTAAATGTGGACGTTCATGCTGTCCGTGCTGCCGCTGCAGTCCGCGCACACGACTGGCAGGCCGTAGCCTGTGCGGGAGGAAGGGAGAACAGCAACAAACGGGGGTCAACCAGCTGGAATGTGTCAGCACCGGAGCGCACAAATTGCGGAAGGAAAAGGCAACTCTGTTTAGCTCATCTGTCCCTCAGCAGTGTGGGAATCTCTCACTAAATAATATGGACACATCTTGGGTTTTATACAGGGCTAGTAAATACTTGTGGTTTTCGGAACTCGGTAGCTGTCCTATCACAAAAAGTAGTTCCAATTAATGCGTTTATTTTGCAGCTTTTGTTTGGTTGGTTTAATTCCTAAGAGGTGATGACTTTTTTAAATAATTACGTGCTTATCTCTTTTGTAAACTTTCTAGTCAAGGCAGAATTAGAAAGTGAAACTTTTCTATAAGTGTTTTATAATACCAAGTTACCTTTCTTATTTTTGTGCTGCTGCTTTACAGGGATCACTGTCAAAACGTATTGTTATCTCAAGATGCTTTATTACTGCCAGTGGGAATAACAGATGAGCAGAATTCAAAGCAGCAAGATGAAAGGAGCTTCTAAGGTTTGAAAGTTAACTTTCTTAGTGCACTTGACAGCTTTCCATTATTCAACTTCACAGTTTCTCCTGGAGATAAAATGTGTCTCACTGGCTGTTTTTCTGTGGATACTACAATACAGGACAAGAACACAAAACTCATCCTAAAAATAGAACCAAGAAATTGGCAAAGAGAAGATAATCAGGTGGAGTGCCCAAACCAACATTTAAATTTTGAAAAAAATTTTTAAAAAAATGCTGAGCTTTGAAGTTGGCAGCCCCTTTAAAGATCATGAAAAATTTTAACACCTTCAGTTTGAAAGTGCTTTCAGGACTAGCTCAAATCAAAATACCCATCAGCCAGCTGCAAGCCATGGCTATCACGAGCTTTAGTCTGCCTCTTTCTGATGGTTCCTCAAATTCAAACTATCCAAGTTTGATAGAGGATCAAAGCAAGCAGGAGAAAGTAAATTTAGTGTACTCGCACCTGAGAATCATTCTGGGCTTTTTTTTTTTTCTTCTGAAGGTAACAATTTCTTGTCTTAATGCTGTCTGACTTGGAGGGCTTTCTGATCTGTACAAACATGAAATACCTTTCCAGATTAATGGGTTTTGTACCTGTCTTATCTGGAACAAGCATTCCATCAGCCATGTCTTCAGTTTTCCAAGTGTCTTTATTATAGCCGATACATAGCTTTGGCTGTCTGCAGCCTACAGTGGGAGCTTCAACATCTGGACACCTTCCAGCATCAGTCTGACACATACCTGCAACAAATGAACCATCTGGCTTAGGATTACAACCATCTGCACTCAGCCGAATGGCTGTTAGCCTCATTTCTAACATAAAAACTCCAAAAGGGAGAAAAATAGCAATGGAGGTAATAGATAAGTTTAAGTTAACATTTAACAGAATAAATGCTGCATAATCGTAGGAGAATCTTAGTGCAGAACACTTACCTTTTCCTCCCTAATGTACTGTGTTTAAATACTGTAACATCCCAGCATTAATTTCTAAGCCCGAAGGCAGGGACAGGCAATGCTAATGTGTTCTCTACTAGAGCTTAACCAGGGGTAGCTCTGGTGCCAAAGAACTATTCCAAAATTAGCAAAAAGGTACTCCTTAGGGCCTGACTGAGCAGTTTCTGAAGCAGTCTCCATGCATAAATGCAGCTATTACTGGGAGAGGGTGGCTTTGTAAAGCCAAAGACAGATCCTTGTTTTGCATAAGTGCAGTAGCTGGAGAATTACATGGTGAAGATCTTTCAGATAACTCGTAACAAGCACTAAGTACTTTGTACTGTGATTTTTCCCTCCTCATATCAAATTCAGATACAGCATTACAGAAGAAATAATTAAACTGGTTCTCACCATTGCTGTCTACGTGCCCGTTAGGCTGTTGGTTATCTACTCTGACGACCGCTTCCTGCCTGTCAGAAAGAGTCCCTTGTGAAGACAAGTAGCTCGGCACGTCTGGAGGCACAATAGTCTCATCTAGAGC
Source organism: Netta rufina (assembly GCF_964035555.1). Taxonomy (NCBI): domain Eukaryota; kingdom Metazoa; phylum Chordata; class Aves; order Anseriformes; family Anatidae; genus Netta; species Netta rufina. The sequence continues at coordinate 16,941,875 of NC_140133.1, forward strand.
AATGGGAGTAGAGAAATATGAATTCCTAGTAGGACGTAAAGGCTTCTGCTTTCATTGCATCTAAAAGCACATATGCAAGAGGAATTTGGGACCAAATTATTATTATTTGGGACCATGCTGTTTTCCCTAAGTGCAATGAATTAGAGTTGAGCTGCCAAAATACCCCATGCCCCTCAGAGTCCCTGCTCCTGCCTTTTCAAAGCCCGAAGCTGGGAGGTTTAGCACTGCTAAGCCATTCTGGATGTTTGCATTTGGCATGGTCAGTACGAGGTAGGTTGCAGGGGAGCTGCCTCTTCAGAACATGCAAATCCTGATCCCCAGAAATTCAGAATGGGAGACCGAGGACTCGAATCAAATGAGGCAAAGTCATAAGCAACAGACTTCTGGGGAGCGGGCATTTTGATTCGCTTAAGCAGGCCGTCTGAGCCCCCCCTTAGCTACCCTGGGCTTTCCCCACTTCTTATCAGGTGATTTCAGTCATACAAACACCAAAATGCCATACACCTCTGTCATACAAACACCAAATGAAACTCAAATACACCAGGACTGAATAAAAAGGAAGAGAAAATCCCACTAACACATTGCACCAGCCACATGGTACCCAATACCTCCTACCTAGCTCACGTCTCCAGAACACCGTGCCACACTACAGCTAAAGCTAGCAGTAACACAGCAAGGCTGCAAAGCCAAGAAGGGAACGGAAACCCTAAGCTGGTTCTGCCACACTTCTGTACAGAAGCTGTATAAAGTTGAGGGCAGGAGAGGTTTTCTTCACTGCACTGTTTACTTTTACTGCACCAAATGATCCCCTTTGAGGCTCAGCAGGAAGCAGTAAACACCGCTTCTTCTTTGCCCAAAAAGTAAGGGATGCCCCTCGTCAGCAGGGTTACAACAGCTCTTACAGGCAACATGGAAAAGGGTTTTCCAGCTTCCAAGTCTATTTTTGCAATGATTTGAATACAAAGCCTTTGAAAATACAGATTCCCAAGAAGACAGGTTCCCAGCATCATGGGCACAATCCAGACTAGACTGTCTCGAGAGTTAGCATTTATGGTCATGGAACATCAAAAGTAGCAAAGCAAGGGGAAAAAAAAACACACTTCCAAGTAGAAAAGACCAATCTGGAGAGCCAGCCAAGGTGAGAAACACAGCTCTAAGCATGGTTCAGCAGCAAGCGAATGCTGGTTCCAGCTTTGGTAGCCACGAGAACCACAGAGATAAGCCAATTGCTTTTCCAGTGTGACTGTGGCTACCCGATATGCCACTCTGGCCTCAGTGGGAAGCATGACAAGACAAAAGATTAAGGAAAGCCTCAGCAGGAGAGGCGAGGTACCTGTGTTGGTGACGCTGTACTCTTCGCTCTTCTTCCTGGTTTGGTAGATGATGCAGACCCAGACCAGGGAGGTGAGCACGATGCTGCACACCACAGCGATGGTGATGATGCCCACCGTGGTGCGGTCCTTCCGACAGCCCAGGGACTGTAAGATGCTGACGTGGCTGTGCGCACGCTCCGTCCCCAAGGTGTTGGACATTTCACAGGTGTATTTCCCTGCGTCTTCCAGGATAACGTTCCTGACGATGAGCAGCTGGTTGCCCGAGGTGAAGTGATGCCTTTCCGTCACCACCAGGGGCTGGTCGCCTTTCAGCCAGGTGATGCGCGGGGGTGGGCTCCCCGTGGCTTTGCACTGGAGAGCCACGGTCTCACCTACAGACACCACGTGGTCCTCCAGCGGGTGGATCAAAGACGGTGTCTCTGCAGGGAATAAATGCCAAAATTAATTATTGTGGTGGGACAATTTCTTCTAACAGTACTGAACACAACTGGTGTTTCTGCAGACAAATACACAGCAATGCGCTGTGTGGCCATGGCCCAGGAGCACACCACGACAGGTCACAACCAAATCACAACCAAAGCCTTCTCTTAACCAGCTGGCGTTGGTCTTCTCAGCAAAGAAACGCCCCAGGATCAGGGGTAATGGCTGACACATGAATAATCTGGTAGGGCCTGAGAGAAGGAGTGCAATTTCCTCTTGAAGTAATTTTCCCAGCCAGGAAATAGTGTGGTTAGAGGGGCTTCCCTGGCACAAGAGGAAATGTGACTCAAAGCTCCTCTTTTAATTAGTGGGTATTTTTCCTTAGTTAACTACCGTGTAAAAGGGTGAAATAAATAAGATTAACACAGACTAAGTACCACCTCTTCGTCCCATTTCTATGTCTGCAACTGCCAGAGAGCCTGGACTGCAATCCCTTCCCGTTCCCACTTGGTCCCTCAGGGGCACTAAGACATCTTACCCAGGACAGTCAGGGTGGCGTTGGCCAGCACAGACCCCGCGGGGTTCTGAGCTGTGCAGCTGTAGACGCCCATGTCTTCGATCTTCACATCGGTGATGAAGAAGACGTCATCGTCGGGCATGACGTGCATGCGGCGCTCCCGGGCGGCGGGGAAGTCAGTGCCCCCATCTTTCTGCCAGGCAATCTGCGGGGTGGGGTCTCCTTCAGCCGCACACTCCAGCCGCGCCGTCGTCCCTGTCCGGCTGGTGATGTCGTGGGGAGTTTTGATAAAGGAGGGCAGCACTGGGGGGAGAAAAACAAGAAGAGAGGTGAGCAGCTCCCTGGGGAACGCGCCGTCTTCCAGGCAGTTCAAACTGCTTTCCTTCCTAGGCAGGACATGGACACGGGTGGACATCTCAGCTGCTGAGGGCTAACCCCACATTTCTACAGCATGTACCTGGCCAAGGTGCCCCCACACAGCATCGTTAGAGCTGGGATCAGAACTGCTTTTCTTCTGTAATTAACCTGAACCAAACCCCACTATCCCTCCTACAGAGAGCTTTCCATCACTATCATCGCTCTTCTTTCTATCCTTTTTCATTCCCATGGGCAAAGACTCTTCTGGAACAGCCACAGACAGGTGAGTAACGCCACTGAGAGTGTGCAGAAGTGCCTGGCTGCATGGCAGCCATCACAAGCCTGGCACGTGCACCTCACACAGCATTTCTCAGCACCCAGCGATGCAAGCAGCTGGTGTGAACCGGCTGGGAGCTTCTCACCAGCAGGAATGGGCCCTCAGGAGTAACTGAGGGTTACAACTGGCCAAAAGCAGGCCCCAGAGAACTGAACCACCTCAGGGTGAGGGCAGGAACCAGAAAGCAGCTTTCTACTCACCATTAACAGTGAGCCGGGCCTTGCTGGAGTAGGTGGAGCCGAAGTGGTTGGTGATGATGCACTGGTAGCGGCCTTCGTGGGCGAAGGTGACGTGGCGGAGGTGCAGGATGGTGGTGTACTCCATCACCTCCCCGTCCTTCGCCCGCACGTGGGCAAAGTTCTCAATCTCGGCGTTGTGCAGCATCTCGTTGTCCTTCTTCCACGCAAACATCATGGGGGAGCTGCTGCTGCTGGCAGCCGAGCAAGTGAAGCGGATGTCCTTGCCGAGGACTGCCACCGTTGTCTCGGGCTGGATGATGATCTGAGGCTTGGGGAAATCATCTGAGGGACAAGAGCAAGCACGGTTAGTGCTGGGCTGCGAGGGCAGACTGGGACAGGCAGAGATGCAACAGAAAACAAGTGTGGAAGTGAAAGACATTACTGCACATCTGTCTGTACATCCACTGTTGTCTACACCAGAAAAACTGCTTGCTCTTGCACAGCTCCACCTTCGGGACAGCGCAGAGGTGCCGTGCACAGCTCCAGGACTCTGCTCCTCTGGTTTCTTCTGAGATCAGCGGAGTCAGGCAGTCGCTCAGAGGCCTGAAGCACCCCGAAGGTGCCCAGCTCTCCTCACCACTGAGGCTGAACCTCAAAAAGGTCTGCGCTAGCACAAAGCAGGAGGAGAGAGCAGGGGGGCAGCTAAAGCACAGGGCTGCAAATGCCACCTCTGTGGATAAGGCTCGGGAGCCTGGTTTAGGATAACTGCAGCCTGCACTCAAAACAGAAGCAGCTGTATTCGCCTGTCACCCGTCCAGGGTGGAAAGCTTTGTACACTCTTGCTCTGCCCTGAAGACTGTTGGTTTTAGCAGGGTTCCAAGCAGATTCATTTATTAGATTTCTACAAATGGTGTAATTTAATATTTGACTAAGGTTTAATTAAGCAGCCAGGCCTCTGGAACCAGGAATACCAGTGTGCCTGGAGGCCTTGGAGAAGCAAAACTGTCTTCACTTTGTGATGTTGCTGTGGAGATGGAGCCTTCGTGATCGTGTCTTCCCCGCGAATGCAGCAAGCCTCCCGGTCTCGCTCTGACAGAGGCCATACATCAGCCCTAGCACTCAGACCTGAGGGACGTGGGACAGCAGCTGGAACAAAGCTTTCGCTCAGTTTTTAATGCAAGTCACGTGCTGAGCTGAGCTCAGTGGTGTGTGCAGAAGCTCAGTTCTCCATCCAGCAGCCATGTGCAGCCCCACCTAGGAGCCACGATGCTTGGCACCACTGAGCTGGGACTGGCTCCCAAAACCAGGTGTTTATGTAGGCGAACACCGTTTAGATGAAAAAACAGCAGCAGAAGCAAAAAGAAGATTATAATGCAACTGTTAGCGGTCGGTGGGTTATGTGTGACACCTTCCTGGACCAAGAAAAGGAGCTGCAATGGATGGATTCTGCTCTTTTTAACCCTTCGTTCTTGTTTCCAAGAGGGAGGAAAGATGAGCGAGGAACACAGGGCTACACAACAAGCTCAAAGCGCTGCCGCAGGAATAAAATGATAGCTGCAGTCTTGGTAATATCAACCCAAGAGGACTGTGCAGCTGTGCTGCCCCGTTCAGAACTGGAACAAGCATTAGTCCCTTTTGATTTAATACTCAGGGAGCTCCGTACGGAATACACTACATGCAAGCAATGCGCTGTGTGGTTTTGGTGGGAAATAAATTGTAGCCAATGACAAATTTTTAAAATGCAGGCTTGGGCTTCCTTTGATCCCATTGAATAACAAAACAAAACAGAAACCCTCTCGTAATAACATGCTAGTAGTCAAAGAAAATGCTTCCCAAGTGAGTTCTGCCCTTCATACAACCTCAAAACACACAGGCAAGACTTACCACACACAAAACTTTCTGGCAGGACGGCAAAAATGCTCTTGCTCTTCAGTGACTCAGGATGGGCGCAGGTGGCCACCACGAAGGATTGCAGCTCCTTCTCCACTAACCACGGGGGCAACCACTTCAGCTGGCAGTCGCAGAGGAAGCTGTCACTGTTTATGTGGCTGCAGGGGAACAAAACCAACACGAGCCTGCTGTGACTCCTGCGTGGAGAGAAGGCTGCAAAGCTCCCGGCCCTTTCATGTTGGTCACATTCCTCCCATCCCCTCAGCAGGGGTGGAAGGAAAAAAAGGAGCGCAGGGCTGTCCTCAAGGCACTAATGAAGCAAAATACAGCACACATTTAAGCAGCGTTTCATCTCTGCATACAGCAACCCAGTCCTGTGCCCCCTGGTGCCTTATAATTATTATCCACTTTCAGAGTGGTCCCCAGCAGCAGGCAGTGGCCAGTTGGGAAACAAACAGTACAAAACCATTTCTCAGCACCCCAACAGTAACTCAGCAGCTTCTGTTAAAAAAAAAATAAATGGGAAAAAGATGCAAATGAAGGGGAGCTTCATTTCTGAAGCTTCTTTTTAATTGTGGCTCAGCATAGCTCTGAGGGTAGTGGAGAGCTGCATGTTTACATCAACAGGGAATTCAGAGTGGTCTGGTTTGGTCCAAGATCCTAGGAAAAGTCAGGCTGATCCCTCACACCAACTGCACGGGTGCCCCAGAGTCTTGCAGAGAAATTGCCCTACAGTGCTGCAGGTTGTGCATAGCAGAGAAGCAACAGCACAGCAGAATCCCAACTGCAGCACTGTGTGGCAGGAAGGTGTAAATCTCCTCCCGTTTTTATACCTGAAAACCTTGGGAAATCCTGAAGAAACTAGCCCTGAAAAGTGAAAAGGAAGAAATGGACTGGAGAGGGATGGAATGAGGGAGCACAGGGATTTGCTCTTCCAAACTTGTCTGCTTTGCTGGCCTAGACAGATGTGCTTCTCCTAAAATAGGTGATGGCATAAACACTGCTGGCGAGCTGGGAGAGGTCAGAGAGACCCTTAGTATTTAAGATTTTAATAAAACGTATTCTGCACTTGTATGTCATCTCTGAAAGCCACCTTTGCTAAGACATAAAGGCTCCTTCACAATATCTGGCACCCCACAAGCTCTTCTCTAATCAGATCAGATTTTTTCCTCAGATTTGTTTCAACAATGCAATAGATGCAGCAGATAAAGTGGTCAAAGAGGCAGTGAGTGTGCAACGTTTGTCTTACTCCACAGTCACAGGTACTCACTGTCCTTGCTAGCATCACCTGATTCCCATTTTCGAAGTCAGGAAGAAGATCCTGAACCTGCCCGAGTACCAAAGAAGTGACTCCTTGTTCCACAGACTTTGCACTACTCCAGAGTGCAGCAAATGCACTGACATGGATTAAATATTTATAGAGAAGAGGAGGAAAGGAAACCAGGCAAGACTGGAAACAGTGTCTGATAACAGCACGGAGCCCAGGCTGGAGCACAAGCAGCAGCTCTGATAACACATCCGTATTTTTACACCAGAAGGCTGGATGACAAGCGGATTCAGCTCAAATGGTGCTTATCGCTGAAATGTCAGTGCTGTACGCGGACCCTAAACATAGGCACGGCAGAGGAGCAGATGGGCCACTGGGATTAAAGCTGTGACGGCGTGAGGAGGAGAGATGGCAACAGGAGCAGGGCTGGACTTCCTGAGCGGAGATGAATAATTGCACAGATGCGAACCTGCTGGAGGAACCTGTCTCGATGATCTAATTTCACTCACTATTAAATGCAAGATGTTCCCATGACAGCTACTCGTGTGTAAAAATACCCCGCCGAGGAGGACAGCGGGAGGAGGATATAAATGAGTGGTAATGTGAATAACACCCCCTTGCAAACAACGTGCTACTTCTCACGTCCAGGGCAAGAAAAATCCATGCCTCCTTAATGGTGTGCACAGCACAATTACTTACAGCTGCCGCAGGCTCTTCATCTTAGCAAAAGCGTCTGCTTGAATGGAGCGGATGGCGTTATCTCCAAGGTTCCTGCAGAACACAAACAGAGGTGGTTTGAGCAAAAGGGATGTGACAAAATCTCTCCGTATTTAAGCAAGGACTGGCAGCAGGAGGTGAGGTGGCGGCTCCTTGTTAGGACAGCATGCACTCGCAGCTCACAGAAACAGCTTTCCACAAAGCGTTTTAATATTGAACAAGTATTGCTGAGCAATAGTAAGGAAGCAAAAACCTCAGGAATAAATCGCTACGTCAGTCCATAGCCCACCTGCTCACTACCCTTTCTCAGTCTCAGCTACCTCCATCACCCGGGGCTCAGAAATTCCTCAGCCCTCTCAATAACCAAAGATAGTCAGGAATGTTGAATCCCAGGCCAGACCTTCAGCAAACGTAAAGAAAGCCAATACTTGCACAAAACGGCATCTGAGAAGTTATTTGAAAGTGACTTTGAGAGGATATTAGAGTGCTTGAAAAATACTGCAATGTTTCCACAGGAAGGTATTCTTAAAAGCTTCCCTTGCAACTGTCGCTAATTAAAAAAAAATCCCTTGTCCTCTGAAGGAGGATAGTGTCAGATTTAGGGTGAAGTGTGGGACAGACAAATGCCAGCACTGCTTGCAGAAGAAATCTCAGTCCGGTGTTAGTAAGGGACCCTTTATTGGGGGTGGTGCCCCCCAGTCACAGTCCTCACCCCTCAATATGCTCTCAGTGGCCACACCATTTCGTAGGATCAGTGGCCAATGAGACATCCAGAGCAGAATCTCACGTACTCTGACTTGCCTTAGTTCAGAAAGGAAGCTATTCATGAATCGCTGCTGGAGTCATCAGCCTCGGGACAGAAAAAATATTACACAGCAGCAGCCAAAATGCACTTCTTGCAAACCGCTCTTAGGCAGCGGAGCTGGACGGGGATGTTTGGTGCCTGTATCACAGGCGCTCCTTTGCCAGCCTCCAGATTTAGGAGGAAGTCTGGGCAGGGGAAGAGGAGGGAGCCCTACATCTGAAACCGCCAATTTTCATCGCTAACTGCCTGCAAAGAAGCAATGTGCAAGGCGATATTTATCCAAGAACAAATCAAAAAATTAAGAGCATGCAGATTTGCCATATGTTCTATAACTTTGTTCCTGGCACAAAAAAAGGCCAAAGTTGAGGCGGACTTATAATGAGAAGGAAGCAGGTGGCCCCCACAAATGGACTGGCTTCTCAGTTTACAAAGACGCTATTAAATTGCTAGCAGATCTCTCAAGCAGCTACTTTTGGCAGCCCCCCCTTCCCCAACTCCAAGGCATGGTGGGTTACTCACAGGTGCTCCAGGGCCTCCAACCCTGAGAACGCTTTCTTGGCCACCGACTTGATCTTGTTTCCAAACAGAGTTCTGCAGTTTCCAAACATCCAGTGCCAGATAAACAGAAAGCAAACGGGGAGAGGGAGGCAGAAAAAGAAGGAACACAATTAGCGGGGCTTTATCTGATGGACGCGCTCGGTGCAAGTCCCAGGAAATCTGAACTGCGTGCAGATTAAGAGGGCTGCAGTGCACTCGCTTTCCCGCTCCTGAAATTAAATCCTTTTATCTGTATTCGAATTTAATAGTGATGACAGCACAAAAGGGAATGTGCCATATCACAGAAAGAGGCAGCTTTGCTCCCATGCTTGGAAAGGTCCCTCCAGTCTTTGACTGTGGACAGGATTAATGCAATGCCAGTTTAATAGGATTTGGGACTCTCCCTGCACCACTTTTCATTTCTGACTTCTTCCCAGGCAGTAAAGAGCAGCGATCTGTTCGCTGCAGCTCGGCCTGATCGGGTATCCGCATCCAGGGGCTGCCTCTGGGCTGCGTGCTCACAGCACCTCGCCCACGGGAGCGCCGACTTCCTTCCTTGGCCTCTTACAAACACAACATTTTACACAATAAGTAAGAGCAGCGTGGTGAGTTTGAGGGCCAAAGGGAAGAAGAGAAAAGGCAATAATGCACAGACAGCCCTGAGCTGAGGAGCACGCCTGCCTCCATCTGTGGCCACGGAGCCTTCCTCCCCACCGGCACAGGCAGCTGCAGGCAGCCCAGCCCAGCCCAGCCCAGCTGCTGCTGGCAGAGGTACAGGGCTCTGTAAATATTGACCGGTGCTGACTGCTCAGGGGCAGGGTTCATGCAAAATGGATGAGCCCCTCAACTGTTTAAAAAAAATACATCCACCGATGTCGTTAATTAGGAAATTCTTTCCTTCCCCCAGCTCTCTCTGTGTGAGGTTTGTCCTCCAGGTGCATCTTTTACATCTTTTATCCCCCCCCTTGCTTCACACGGCGTCCAGCACAAGTCACTGCTGACAGCTCTGGTTAAAGGACTGCCACGTCAGGTGCTCTGCTGGGTTGGGTTTTCCTGCAAGATTCTTCCCTCAGACACAGGCTGCCACCTACGTGCTAATGAGGCTCCAGAACTGTGCTCACTACCAGATGCAGAAAGGAGGCTGGGGTACAAGATGAAATGTGTGGCCATTATCTGAGCTCATCCATTTGCAGGAGCTTCTTAGGGCTCTCCACAAAGCACCATCCGAGTGGCAGGACAAGCTGGTGGCTCACCACTGCCACCCAGAACGAACAGCTTCTGTGCCACGCTGAGCAGAAGGAAAAATGGGGCTCAGCAAGGCTCCCGAGACCTGTAACCTGCTCTAGGAGGGGCATTGTTCTAAATACCTGGAGAGCTGTCCTGAGCATCCTCTTACAGCTCCAAAACCAGCGTATCAGAGCTTCTCCTTACTGCATTTTACACTACATCAGTGTATAAAGCAACAGCTGCACACAAGCTACATACACAAGCTTTATACAACACCCCAAGCAGCAAGGGCTGTCTGCAGGCACGTGTACCATCAGCTGGTAAAAGGTACCTTGTCTTAATGCAGGCTCTGAGAAGCCCATTAGAACAGTTAATACGGTAACTCACTCACTGTATGCACACGGGCCACATGGCAGCAGCCAGACAAACTCATTTATGAACCATAACCCTGAACGAGTGCTGTGCTGGGTTTGGATTTGATAACTGGAGATTTCTGCGTGTGGTTTACAGCAGATCTTGAACTCTGAGAATCTGAGATACTGATTCTGTCAATTTACCCATCCGGGCAGAGGCAAGCAGGGACCCTGGGGGGTGAATACACCCACCTCCACGCTGCTTGTGATGGCGCATGCGGTTTTATGGTTACATCCATAGGAAATACACAACACACTGGGAATGAAGCCGTGCTCCAGCCAACTCATTAAAGCCACGATGCCTTTCAGTCCTCAGACAGCCCCTTCTCTGACTCGGGGGCATGCTCTGAACCCAGCAGCCCCCTTCAAAGGGAGGCGCACACGGAGCCACGCAGCTCCGCACCCAGCGCCTCTGCAGCCCAGCCGCGCTCCGCAGCGCTGGGCACAAGCGAGCTCTCCCGGTGACTGCACGAGTGTAACCACACGCCAGGCACGCAGTTCATTAGGAAGCAGCATTTTCTTCCCCCAGCCAGTTCTGCACCTGCAGGAAGACCTCGGTCACTGAGTGAGCCGTCAAGAAAGCGGGTGCGTTGGGCAGCTTGAATAATTAGGGAGCGCGGCGCTCCCCGGCGAGCCCACCGATGCTTTTTACGCTTCGGTGCTTCTTTGACTCTCCCTTTCTTGCAGAAACGTTTTAATTTAGGCCTGTGCTCTCCAGCCTGGAGAGCTTCATATATAATTCAGAGAAGGCTAAAGTGGCTGCCCTCCCCACCTCTCAGTTTAACACCTTCATTTCAGCGAACAGCCCTCTCCTGGCTAAATCCTTTCAGAGGCTAATCTGTGCCAGATCAAAGGGGAGCAGCTTTTAAGGCAATCTCCACAGAGCTGAGGTGATTATTAATTCATTGGAAGGTCTCCTCTGAAGTGCCCATTTATTTTTTGTATGCTAATGCATTTAAAGCCTATTGACAGTTTAAACACAGGCTTTAAATCAGGCAGTGAAACCTCTGAAGAGGCTGATATTTTACTTTATTTAAGAAAAAAAAAATCCCTGCAAGAATAACACTCATTTCAGTCTTAGAAGAAATTACATGTTGGGGATTTAAGTGCTGATGAGCTGGAGCAGAGCTGTGCAGATCCCTCTAAGAGTGAACACCCCCAAGTCTCCAGAATGCTCCTGAATGCACTAATCTCATATTCTGAGGGGTTTCCAGCCCTACAGTGACCATGAATGACTCCAGCGACTTCTCTGCTCCTCTCTCCATCCTATGGCAAGAAAACCGGCCACCTTCCGAAGCTGCTGCTGTGCTGGCTGCTGTCAGACAGGCCACAGCTCACAGGGATCGAGAGCTGCCCTGCCCCGAGCCCCACGCACCCACCCCGCACAGCCCTGCGGGCTCCTTCCCTCCTCCCACACCTCCTGGCCTCTGCCTGACCCCCCACTCATTCCTCCTGCTTGCTCTCCCTTGTCGAAGCAGCACAACTTTCAGATTCAGTCCTTCAGCCTGCAATTCCCTCTGGACAAGGCCTCTGCTCCCACTGCCCCTCCGGCCATTCTTACTGGTTTCATCAGAAGCACCAAAACTTCGGCAGCGTCAGCCAAGCCACCTCCCCCCCCCCCACCACATCTGCCGCCTCTGCCTTTTTTCTGGCAGCTCGTGGGAATATCTCCTGACTCCACACGCAGCGATTCCTGCTGCCCGCTCTCCCTCCCGCACATCTCTCACCTCTCTGCCTGCCTCCCCTGTCCTCAGCTCCTTCCCCACCTTTTGCCTCGCTTTACTTGTAGCTACAGCTTGGTTCCCCTCTCCTTGGATCCAGTAACTCCCCTCAGCAACGATCCAATGCCATCTACGTCTGTGCCTTCCATTTTTCCTCCTCCATCTCAGCGTCACATCCCCACCAGCCCTGCCACGGCTCTTCCCACTCCCCCAGGAGGCTGTAATGAGAACAGGACAATATACCGCCCGCCAGGATTCATTCTAGCCATCTGCTCTCCATCGAGGTACTTTTACTGCACCTCTAGCTGTGCCATCGCAGCATCAGAGACAGCGTGATGGGGGGGTGCTGAGAACTTAAACAAAGGCAAGAGGTAATGATTAGAAAGGCTCTTGATTTGTCACAAGCCATCAGAGACTTCCCTGACAGCGCTGATTTATATAACCGATTTCAAATGGAACACGAACAAGTACAGAGCAATGTGAAAATACTTGCGAGGGCCAAGCAAGCAATAAACATTTGCAAGGCGCATGCTTGCCTTAGGTTTCTTTTTATCTCTTTAAGAGTCTGTGCCCCATGGTGCCTTTTATTGTCACTGCACATGGAAGCAAGCCCAAAAGATCATTCTCAGACAGAGTATCCCACAGAAACGAATCCTGCTTCAACCCTCTGTTGTAACAGGAAATGGTAGGATTTTTCTCTTCTGTTTATTGTTACTCGCTGCATCAATCACTGCTTCGCTGAAGATTGCAAGGGGTCTTTTGTTGCTGTCTGCTTTTGGAAGCAAAGACCAGTTGTGCTCAATCTCGTATCTGAAAAGAACTGAAGTTACTCTCCCTGGTGTTTCCTCACTGCAGCATCCAACACCGTAACCGATGGTCACTGCCTAGGATCGCCTCCTGCCTGCTTAGAAACACGAGTGCTTGATAACCCCATCTGTGCTCCTGCAGGGAGCCTGCAAAACCACCACGTCTCAGATTTTCTGTTGATTTCTAACTTGCTCCAAGGGAAGGAAGACTGCAGAGGGGAGAGACCCGACCCACACAGGCACACAACTGTTTTGCACGACTTCAGAACCAGGGATACTCACAGCTTGCTCAGGTTTTCTAGGCCTGTGAAGGCTCCGTTGGTGTCTTCTATCGTGCCTGAGATGTCGTTGTGGTCCAGTTCCCTGGGGAGAGGACAAGATAAAGCTCATAATCAGTGTCTAAATCCTAGGGTCATCATTCAAAACAAACAGAAACTTTGAGAATGGCAAAGAGCGAGCGTCCCATTTCCTTGTGACACTTAGCAGAAAAAGCTGAGTCCCACAGCAAAAACATCCAAACTGCTTTTCCTGCACTGCCCCGCATTGAGTTGATGTATTCTAAAACTTTTTTTCTAGCTGAAACCCTCTGTTTCTGAGGCAACAGTAGCTGATAGCTACTGCTTAAAACATGTAGGTTTTAAGACCTTCTCTGTATTTCTAAACAGGAGGAAAAAGAGCTCGAAGTCCCCAAAGTAAACTGAAAGAACTGAAGGGAACTGGTAGGTAAGATGAGGCGAGGAGGGACCTACATCAGCATCTAAGTCTCCAATGGTGAAGTTTCACTGCACACAGATGGTGCCCACTGAAGGCAAATGATTTCTTCATTTTCTCACTCAATTCAAATTCCACCAGGATAGAGGCCACATTAAACCTGAACAACAAAAGTTCAACAGCTGTCCCTAAATGCTAACATCATAAATTGATAAATTTGGCTACTCCTGTCTACAGTTATTTGTCTACAGCCATATCTTAGGAAGATGACTTGGTTTATTTTCTATGAAACTGCATTTTTTTTCTGGCAATGAACTTGAAAGCTCAACAAAGGAAAACCCTACCACTATTGCACAAGCCTAACTCTGTATAACTGTTAAAAAAAAAAAAAAAAAAAAGAGCAAGAATTCCTTTTTCAGAGTTCGCTTCTTTTGGCTTTCAAATCCACCATCAATTATGAAAGTCAAAGGGGTCTGAAGAAAAACAAGCACACAGAACAAACAAAAAGATCCACAAAAGCTGTTTAAACAGTCTGTTTAAAAATCCTTCCCCCCTGCGCTTTGGTTCCAGCTAGAAATGAGTACCCAGCAACACAGACAGAAATTTATCATTTCTAATGGTAAGTAAAAAGAAAGGAAAAAATAAATAGGCTTTGTTGGTTTTGTTACATCATTCTGATTTAAAACCTAGCAAAAACCAACAACAAAGCAAAATCATCCAGATAACCCCCTGAACCCTCAGGTACTCTTTCGCACCTTTTGAAGATTATTATCAGAACAATCCCAGTTTAAACATACCAAAACAAAACAAAATCTAAAACAAAGCCCCCTGTATTTCTTAAAATGCCAGGCACAGGGATCACAGTACAACTTCTGGGCTATGATGCACAAATACACAACAAAACATATGAAGAGAACAATAATAATCCTGAACTAACCCTGCAGTTTCGGTATTCACGTGCCTTTCCTCAGTGGGGATGGGGCTGAGCTTTTTGCCCTCAGTACCTAAGCTGGCTGTGGTCTTTCTCAGCCTTGGTGTGTGAACTGAAGATGTGAAAGGCGATGGCCAAAAGCCACAAATCCTCTTTCTCAGCTGCCTTCAGCATGCGACCTGACTGCCGTGGCCCTGGGGAACACTCGCCTTAGCCAGCATTATTACGGATGTCAGGGTGATCTGTGGGCACGTCTATGCCAAGAGGATGGAGAAAAACCCAACGCCCCAGTGGGGTCTGGGCACAAAGAATGCTGTAGTGGCAGAAGAGACAATGCCAGGAGAGCCGGTTTGATGTGCTGACAGTTACCGTGCTATCTAAGAGGGGTGAGAGCAAATATATCCTCCCGGAGCTAAGTTTCTACCCTTCCCCTATGGTTGCCAAGCCCATGCCAGTTGTTCTGTTTGTCTGGTTTTTAAGGAAAAAATCCCTTCTCAGACATTTGTCCTGCTCAGTTCCACCACTGGCTACTGGTCTTTGGACCAGCGAAGCCTTTCCCATGGCAAAGGCAGACAAGTGGGAACAGCCCGCAGGAACCCTCTGACATGCACTTTTATTAATTGACTGCCACACATTGTGTTTTCTTGAAAAAGGAAAAGAAAACGGTATTGCTTGTTGATCCAGAGGCAGCTCAAAGGTTTAGTGTTAGAAAGGAGGAAAAAAACCTTCCGAACAAATGGGTGAAAATAAAGAGAAAAAAAAAAAAAAAAGAGTGGGGTACTTTGGCCTGGCTCTCTTTGTATTCAAACTCCTCTCCCAGCCCCTGTTGCCAATTTCCTATTCTTTCTGGCTGGCTGAGCTTGAATGCTCGCAGCCTTGTTAATCATTGTGCTCTGAGGTCTCTAGGCCTGACCTCTATTTGAATAGCTCCACATTTCAGCAGTTTCACACCCACCAAAGGCTCCCCAACAATGGGCCATAATTAAAGCATGCTCGGGTCTTTTTCACCAGGTGCAGGACCCAATGGGCCTTTCTCTTTATTAAATTAGAGCTCGCTCACACACTCCCTCTCCTCCTCCCCCCCTCAGCCCTGAACATAAAAGAGGCTCCACATTCACTGCCGAGCAAAGGGACCGGCCAGCTCCCCTTCCCCTCCATTTTTCTTTGGAAACCTTTAGTTCCGGTCTTGACAGCTGCCTCCGAGAAGGCCCTTTCTGAATGCCCAGTGGCTGAAAGGCTTTGGCTTAAGTTTAAAAAAAAAAAAAAAAGGCGGGGGGGGTGACACAAACAAAACCCAAACTCACTTTCCAGTCACTTCCTCCACTGTGAACTTCAATAAAGGGAAGAGTGGGATGCGAGAAGTACTGTAAAGAGGGGAGATCTCTCTGTTCCCATTTCCTTTTCATTACCCAGACCATAATGGGCTTCTGAAGAGGAATAAAGGTATCAAAGTGTGTTTTCTTCCTTTTGAAGGAAGAATTAAATCAGCCTGCTGAACTCAACCAGTCTGGAAGCTTGGCCAGTGCTGTAACTCGGGTGCTGGGAACTTGGTGGGGTTTCAGGTGAAGGCGCCGAGCGGGCAGCCTCTGGAGAGGGGAGGGGAGCAGCCAGGAGCTCCTACGGCAGCTTTTGGGGCTCCCTAATTCGAAAGCACCCTACAACAGTGAGTAGTCCAGTTGCAATTTACTACTCTTAATTAAAAAATAGAAGTTCATTGAATTTGAATAATGGGTAAACACAACAGCTGCTCAAGACAACGGAGCTGCGTGTAGGGGAGTTTGCAGCTGAGAAACAGGCACCCAAAGGAAAGGAGAAGAGTTTGGCAGAACATAAACTGTAGAGGGAAGGTGGGTATTGCGTTATCTGACAAGCTGAGAGCAACTTACAGGACGCGCAGGTTTTTCAGTCCCTTGAAGGCACCTTCTGCAATATGATTGATGGAGTTGTGGCTCAGTCGTAGTACGTGCAGTCCCCCGAGGTCTGCCAAGCTTCCCTCGTCCAGCCTGGTTAGGTTGTTGTAGGAGAGTATTCTGAGGAGAAAAACAACAGCCCCGTCAGCCCAACCAGCTGTTTCCAAACTCCTCTGCACCAGCCAGTGCCTGCCTCCCACACCACTCTTACGAGAGGCGATGTATACGGGGTGGGTACATAACAACCTGATTAGGAAATAACACTGCAGCCTGCAAATATTCCCCAACGATACCATGGGGCAGGAGGCATTTGGCATAGGGAAGTCTTACGAGCATGAGTTGGAGGGAGGGAGGCTCCTCCAGAAGTGAATCAGAGCAACAGCCTAACACAGATGCTGTTATGCTGGGGAGAAGCTACTCTTTCTCCATGGACTGCATGGTGACATTAGGGCCCGGCAGCAGCACCCCTCCTCAGCCCCCTGATATATAGGACATGTTTAATTAGCCCCATAGCACTGAGATATCAGCAAGGGATATTAGTCCTGGTCGTGTTCAATCCTCACTCCTGCTTGGACACCCTCTGAGGCTTACAGGAAAAAGCAGTCATCCCTATCTTCCCTCTGCCCTGCAAGGTGGGGAGTGCTGCCAGACTGAAAGATTTTGAAGTTCGCATGCACCCTGGGCAGGGTTCAGACCTGAGTACTCAGGAGGTGCCTTATCGGTCTGCACTTGTGCATCGCCAGCCCCAGGCACCTGGGCGTGGGTGTCTCCACCAGAGTCTAGAGCCAAAAGCATTTCACCACAAGGCAATTGAATGCTTTCTTTCATCCACAGGAAGGAGGTATCTATCCACCGTACAGCAGCCGCCTTCCCTCCCGCTCCCCTCTGTCAGGGAGCGTACAGTCTGCCTGAAATCATCGCCACTTACGAGTGCCTAATATCGGAGGGTTGCTTCTTTCAGCCATCTCTTCCCATTGGTTTTATTCTGTTGGTTTTTGTTTTCAGTGCTCCTCTTGTTGCAGTTTGGAAGCTGGTAGGAGAAAGCTGATTTTCTCTCCCAGCCAAGGCACAGATGAGGCTTCTGAGACTGGATGCTGAGAGTAGGGCATGGGAAGCTCCCTGCTACTGCACACCCCTCACACAATAAATGAGGGGGAAAGCCACGGGCAAAGTCACCGGTCAGTGATCCTCAGCCTGGAGCACTCACCCACAGCTCCTGGTGCCCTGGACGAGTGTGCCCAGCTCTAAGTTGCCTACAGGGCAGGGGTTATAAAGCTATCGTTCAGATACATCCTGCCTCTCGTGTTTTTTCTCAAGTATCTCTCTCTACACAGGGCAGTTACATAGGATTTTAGAAAATACCTTGGTGACCTGGGAGCACAAGTCTTTTCAGAAGCTGTGAAGCACCAGACAGCTAACTTCAAAAAAGTGGGGTTGTGCTGCTTTGTATAAGCACTGAAATCCTTTATTATACAAGCAACAAGAAAAATTTGAGTTCCAAACCTCCAAATTCCTTTTCTAGTCCTTTCTGTTAGTAACTCTGCTTAAAAATGTGTCTAGGGCTTGCATGAAAGTCACTGCAAAGCCAAAACCTAAGTCAAAACAGACACATACTCCTAAGCACTGCAAGTGTCGTTTACTTGGCAAAGGAGCTGTCTATCTTTTAGCTGTGTGAGTGGGCAGAGGGCAAGCTTTGGAAAAAAATCAGCAAAGATTAATGAGTTTGAGGAAGGTATGGGACAACATATTTTCATTCCTAAAGAAGTTGTAGTGTTAGTTATGAAGAACTGGCATCTGGTCAAAATTATGTCCTCACCTGCGATTAAAGAATTTGGCTTAAAAAAAAGAAGCGTTCAAAAGTAATTCTAAACCTGGCTGAGGAAAAAAAAATAGCTCCTTTTGATTCTACACAGAAGGGTTCCTGCTACAACTGGTGAAAGCATGTTCCCATCCGTTCCTCCTGACGTCACCAGGACGGATGGACAGCAGCAGCCTTCAGCGTCTGTCTCAGTGGCTGTAACCAGCTGGGAGGTTTCAGGGGCTGAAGCACCTGGCAGCAGCTTCCTTCAACACATTCGGTCTCTGCTTCCTGCCAGTGGGAAAGGCCAGTTTGCAAAAGAGTGCGTTCCTCTCCTCGGCAGTTTGGATTATCTGGGTTGAGAGAAGCCAGCAGGTCTCTGCCACTGCCCCTTCTTGTCTCTTTACCAAAGAAATCACTGGGACAAACACATGGAAATACCTTGCCTACACACGACCCTTTTAGCCTGGGAAGGCAGTGGAAGAGTGACCCAAAAAGCAGCCCGCCAGAAGCGATACATGAAGCAGTTAACTGGAAATCTGTTGTGCAGCTGCAGCTCCTGCTGCCAGACGGTTCTGGACCAGGTACGTCTACATCCTTTCCTTCCCACTGACCGAACCATAGGTAAGAAGCGAGGCTTCTTCACCTTTCTGAAGAAAAAAAAAAAAAAGACCCAGAAGCCAATTCATCATTTCCATCTGATGAAATTGTATGCTCCCACTGTGGATTTTTCCATGATACTGATGCCTTAGCACCTGACCGGCGAATACAATCAGCCCTTTCTCGTGCCCATGAGAAGGCAAGAGATCTCTTTTCTTGTTGCATTTTGCATCAGACTGAGACTCGGAGTCATGTTTTCTCCTGACAACTGAAGGAGAGGCAACTCTTCAGATGCTCGCCTCCTCCCTCGTCACAGATCAGCGGAGGTCTGGGTCTCTCTTTTTGTCAATCAAGGACTTTGAAATTCATTCCCCGTACAACCAGAGGCAATACTGTCTGATAACTGAAACCCAGCAGATTTAGTAATAGGGGAGGTGAGCAAAGATCTTTTAATAAGAACGTAACAGACACATTCAAAGGAGCGCACAGAGGCAGTCTAGATGTATCTAGCGCTTCCTTTCCTCACCCTTCAATTTCAGAGCAGACCTCTCCTACGAGCACTCTCTGGCTGTGGGAGTTTCAGTTACGGGTATCTGATAGCTCTCTGTAGCAGCCTTACCCTAAAGGCAACATCTGCAACAGCTTGTAATATTTTGCAGAGATGTGTGCTAACACCCGCATAATTACCTTTCGGATCTCAGCTCTGTCGTCCCTGGCCCCACACTCTAGCACAATCCTGTTTGTCAGGCCAAGCATGCCGCAGTGGCTCCGACCACCAGCCCTTTTCCAAGTCTGCTCCATTCTGCACCGGGGCAAAAAAGTCCTGTAGCGGGTTGCTGCAGTGACTCCAAACAAGCTCCTCTAGGCCAGAACAGCTGCCCATGGGCACTGCTTGTGGTAGGAGATCCCAATCCACACGTGACATTGAAAGGACTCGGCACTAGGTGCAACCTTTCATCTACATCTTAAGGGTTTGCAAAGACAGTGTCAGGTAGAAGAGACAAGCACAGATCTCCCTAAGAGAATTTTAACGTGAGCAATGCAAGGCACAGATGGGATGCACCCATTCCTTCAATGCAGACACCAGACACTGGATCCCAAAGCAGAAAGCTCCCAGAGCTGTACTACTAAATCAGTGTAGTGATCTGGTAGTGATCTGAATTTGGCTATTCCAGGGACCTAGCTGTGAGTGCCTTAACAAGGTAGATTCCCCTCTTTTTGATGCTTCAGACTTAAGCAGGCTGTGGTTGTTTCTAATCTGTTCTCTTGAAGACATCTACATTGACACTGCCTTAATGTAGTAAAATATCAGTTGCAAATCTGATGCAAAGGAGCCCTTTAGGCATGGGCAGTTTCACAACAGTTTGAAAAATTAGGTAATTAAACAATCACATTTGTATTAAACTAAAAACAAAAGATTTCCTTGTGCCAAAAGAAAAATCCCCATTTGAATGAGTATTTTGGGTTCAACAAAAGATCCCAGTTGGCCACTGCACTACAGGTTCATTCTACAGCTTCTAACCTCATTGGGATGGCGTGTCATGTCCAACTGCCTTTGAATCTACACGCCAAAAGGTGAGGGACTCACAGCTGGGTATGCAGTTACAGACCCTTAGTCTGAGTCCAGAGGGAGGCCTCTGAAAACAGGACGCTGCTTTACTGTACTGCTTGTTGGTGGACAGGAGAACCCGTAACAATGTTCAACAAGAGATTTCCGAGCATCAAGCAGAATGAATTGCAGTTCCACTAACCACATGTGTCAAGTTCTCCACAGAAAAAAAGTGAATCTTTCCACAGTCCCACCGAGGGGATGACAGCTACTTCTGTAAATACTGCAAGCATCCATGTGTGTCTCTTCAAAAAGGCATTAAGCAGTGCCACAGGCCCAAAAGGCGCCCTTGTGGGGCTATCCACAACAGCACGGCTTTCTTTCATTTATCAAAGAGACCATACTCACAGCAGGAAATCTCAGGAGAGCAAAGTCAGTGTATTTACTTTTCAACAACTGAACCCTACAGGAAGGGTAAAGTGTAAATAGGAGAAAGGACAACTGCCTTTAAAGGGCCAAACCTCCGCTGGTTAAAACCAAGAATATTCTTTGTAAATACACAGGACAAAGCAAAACTTCCTTCAGGCTGTACAGTCATTATATGGCAAGCAGCAGATGTCCTGTAACTAGCTAGCTAGAAAGTGTTGGCAAGCCCCAGATCACAAGCTCTCCACGTCTTTTGGCACTGTACACTTCCAGTATACAATAACGTATATGGTGCAGAAGTATTTTAAACAGGTGCTCTGAAGGTCATAACATGATGAATAACAAGGGCACCACTTGGAGGCTGCAGTTCCTGCATTTCTACATGTTACTACAGTGGAAGCCGCAGGCCATGTGATGGGGGAAGAGTCCTTACCTTGCCTGCCAGCGTTACATTAGCATCAAACCCTGCCCAATGAACCACGAGGGAAAACAACTTACAGCTCATGCAGCTTCTGGCAGAAGCTCCAGCCGTCGGGGTTGATGCGGGATATGGAGTTGTTGCTGAGGTGAAGCTGGTGGAGAGACGAAAGGCCGTAGAGAGAGCCACTGTTTACTTCTGTCAGGCTGTTATACTCCAGGTGGCTGTAGAGAAAAATCAGAAGGAATTGACAGATAAGCAACACTGGTCAAATGCTGAAGAATTCCCAACAACGAAGAATCTCCGCAAAGGACTGGGGTTTTAGCCATTCCTACACATATTTCCGACATACCTATGTGGACACACCCGTGCGTAGGCATTTCATGTGCAAGAAAGGATAGAAATTCAAGAGCAACACAAGCAAAAGGTCTAAGGTATTCACTTAGCAAAAGGCTTTCTACCACACACTCCCACACAACCTCCCAGTACAAAGGCACAACCCTCTGCCACCGTCACACAGTCACGAGGTACCAAGCTGGTATGTTCTGAGGGCTTAAGGCCCAGATCGAGGTGTGACTGAGGTACGCTCCACTGCATGTAAACTGGGCTTAGAGCATCCCAACGGAGTTTGTATTTGCAGAGTCTCAGCTGTGTGACAGCAGCTTCCAGAAACACACTGCCTTGATCACTTGTGACCCCGCAAACGCACTTGAAAGCCAATCACATTGCAAGTTTCAAGCATTTCTCTGCCATGACTGTTCAGCGTGCTCTCTTGTACGGAAAGAACGCATCACTGAGATAGGCCGGCTTGGTTTCTAGGTTTCCCAAGATGCAGACTAATCAGGTCTGCAGCACATAGTTTCCATGTATCAGTTGAAAGAAATTTGCAGAGCCAGAAAGGCTTTCATTTAAAGCCCAGTTGGGAACTTACGGAGTGTTCAAATCAGCAAACTTACAAAGCAACACTGCCACAGCTTGAAAAACTGGATTTTTTTATTGAATGCCTGGCAGAGCACTGAGCTGACAGTGGGGCAATGGGACAAAGGCTGCTGTAGCACTGCAGTTCTGTGCATGCAGGACATAGAAAGAAACATGAGGACTGGCACTCTGAGGGGAGTCCTTGCTAAAAGAAGAAAAGGACGATAACAGGTGAAGTCTAGGCTGTTTAAGAGAAAAGAATGCAACTTACAGAACTTGCATCTTGGCTAGCCCCCAGAAAGCCCCATCAGTCAATTTGCTTATGTTGTTGCGCTGCAGTTTCAGGACTTCCAAGCTGTCCAGTCCCTGGAACGTCAGGCCTTCAATCAGGCGGATGCGATTCCGGTTCAGCTCCCTAAAATCACCAAGGCCATACAAGTATATTAAATCCCAGCCCTTTCTCATGAAATCGTCTGCGCAGCACACAATGGGGACAGCAATGCCAACAACTCCTCCACCGACCGTTCCCAGAGAGAGCAGAAGCGCACCGGAAACTTTCAATCCCCGAGCCAGCCAGGGAAGTCAGCTGGGTGTGATCTCTTAAATAAACTCACCCTGGGACAGACTCTCACTACAGAGGAATTACAGACAGTGCGGCAATTCCTCTTCAACCCTCTTCTCTCTGAATATCTTTTAGGCCATTTATCCTTTTCATCAATTTTCACACTTCACCTTCTCTCAAGCAGAGACACCATGTGAACAGACACAGCTAAACGTCGGCATCGTTTTCCTTACAACCCACCGTTTTTACAGGACTTGTAAAAACTGTGCTCTGAAACAAATGGGTGCTGTATGAACTGGGAGCCCAAGAGGAAGCTTTATGGCTTAGTTTGAAAGGAAAGCTTTCAGTTCCCTTTACAAATTTCACATTTTTCCCTATTATAAGAAACTAATAAAGACTGAAACAAGTTGTTCCAATAATGAGGCAGTCAGTATTCTGTGTATACAAAGATCTCCAACTTGGTTCATTAAATTTCATTTTTTTTCCCACTGTGTGAGTGGGAACCCCTAAAGCTTGGAAGCTTGGGAATACCTTTTTTTTTTTTTTTTCCCCCAGAATAGCTATGTGTACATCATCACAGCACACTTCACCAACCCATATCAAACAGTATCATGGATTGCTAGATCCAGACATGCCAGGTGAAATCCCAGTTCCATAATGGCAGTAGAGAAGTTCACCGACACAACGTATTGAAGTTGAAGATAGAGCTTTGCAAATGGATGTCCTTTCTGCAAATGCAAGACTAACCTAAGGGTAGTTCCCTACTTGGTGTTTGTGTTGAACAAAATGATGAAGATTACCACATCAGAAATTGTTTTGGAAAAGATGACGAAGCCGTACGAACTCCAAGCTTACTTTTTTAAAAAAGTGAGCTTAAAAAAACAACATTGAAGTTGCACTGAAGTTGAGTGTAATTAAAGTCAAGTAAGCAATTAGAAAGTTTTTAGGCATAAAGACTGTTGCCCTAACGCACTTCCTAGACTGAGCTATGCCTTGCCAGAAAAAGAACTCTACACAACAAATTCTACAACACATCAAGTCTGTATAGCTTGCTATTCGTTCCTGTTTATCCACAGGGTTAAACAACCAGCTGTGAGACTGTCCCAGAGTCTAAGAATACCAATCACTCTAACTTCTAGTGAAAACTGCTCCTAAATAGATTGAGTTGACCCTTGGTTTATTACACGTTTGCACAGGACGCAGATGAACACAGCGTATTACAAGCTCTCAGCTAATGGACAGCAATTTCCAGCTGAGAGGCAACAGACTCCTAAGACACACATGCTCTTGTCCTACACTGTTCAATCCCAAATTGGCTATGAATCCTACAAGTATGCAAGCACAGATGCACACCCATTCCTTAGCCACGTCTTGGTTTAAGGATCTGCTTCTCAATCAGAAGGCTGCCGTTTAGAGGCGCGAGTTCCAACAGCCTTTGTGTAGTTTTTGTTGATAGACAGCAGTTGATCTTTTGCCTATCAAATTTGACAGAAAGACCACAACAGGTCACAGGCTGGGACCATTTCTCCAGCAGAAAAAGCAGAAGGGAAAAGTTAAGCCATTAGAGCTACTATTTACACATAAAGCATTTTTATAGTTGCAGATGTCTGTGTGTCTCCACGCAGCTCCTGCCCTACAGACTGCAGGCAGGACAATAATGATGTGTGTGTTAACTCATCTAGAGTGTTATTTTCTCTGCCCAAATATCACTGCAGTTTAACAACCTTCCGCCGTTGCTATTTTATTGCCACATAAAGATACCTGTGTGGTCTTGAAAACCTAACATGGTGGCTGAGCTCTGTCACTCCCAACAGACGCATCCTTCCAAACCTCTCTTGCACCACAGACGCCAGCAGTGTTCAGGGGAATGGATTTGTCTTACCCTGTCAATGCACAAGATGCTGATGCCTGCTGCTGCTCCCATCCCTCCCCACCTGACCAAAAGAATGGCCTGAAAGGTCAACAGCTACAAGACAAAAAGGACTCTCCCAGTATGTTTTACTCAGTGCTGGCAGGGCACCAGTGCATAGCTTATTCTAAATTTTAAATAGCAGGTAAGGAAGGGTGACATTTGGTGCATGTATTCTCAGGGGCATTTTGTCTCCATAAAGCATGGCTAAGTTTAATTAAAACACCCATTTCTACTCACAGTTGTATTAGCCTGGGTAGCCTGAACGCCTTGACAGGAAGCTGAGTGATCCTGTTTTTACTCAGACGAAGTGTTAGCAGGGACCGTGACAGACTATCAAAAGCACCAGGCTCCAGGGTGCTGATTCTGTT
This sequence comes from Netta rufina, assembly GCF_964035555.1. Lineage (NCBI taxonomy): Eukaryota > Metazoa > Chordata > Aves > Anseriformes > Anatidae > Netta > Netta rufina. Next base: position 16,966,505 of record NC_140133.1, read on the forward strand.
GCTCCCCAGGTAGCTGCAATAAATCACAGCAGAAAAATGAACTGTTCTGTCAGAAATCTCCTTTTATCAGCATTTAGTTGGTCTCCAGACAGGCTGGTGAAATTACAGAGGTGGCTTCAGTTCCCTTGGATTTCTGGCTGCACAAAAAGCACAGTGCCTTTCCCAGAGCCCTGTGACGAATGTGGAGAAGTGCAGTGCAATTCCCAAGAGCTCCCCTATAACCTCCTGCTTCAGAAAGTTTGGAGTGGAAGCCAGAAACCAGAGAATATTCTAGTGCAGTTTGACTCCAGCCATTCCCCATTTCTTTAGATTTTTCCCTTAGCATCTATCCCAGGGCTCTTTCTTACTCGCACTCTGGTCTTAGCACAGAGGCTGTTCTTATAAATTAACAAACAAACATCAGGTACAACACACACTCTTACATCCTCTTACAACCAGAGGCAGTAAGTTTTGTGCAAACTTTAATGGAAGCAAATCATCTGTGTGCACCTTTTCAAATTTACCTAAAACACAGCTCACTCTCACTTTATGTTTCTCTGAATAGGCCAAAAGCTCTGTGGGGAGGGCATTACTCTGCTTACCCCCCCTTTTTCTTCCAATTACCAGTGAGAGATTTCTGTTCTTAGCCACTGAGATTTCATTCAACAACCGCTTCAACTGTAATGATGAAATAATCATTCACCCTCCCCCCTTCCAGATGCAAAGGGGCTGATTTAGGAAGCAGCACCTACAGATCCCACTGAGGAAGAAGATACTGTCCTGCTGGAGACAGCTCTGGCTTCTAGGCTTCCAGTGAAAACACCAACACCTGGAGGATGAATTCCAGCTTTTCACTGCTGCAACATTCCCGTGCAACACAAACAATAATCTGCATTCTTTACGGGTACGCCAGAAACCCAAATGAAAAAGCTCAATAAATAACCTGACAGTGAGGACAATGTGCTGCCATCTGATTCTCCTCTGCACTTAAAATCCTGATGAATAACCCCATACTTTTTGTGTCGTTCCCTTTCCTTCTTTTAAAGAAGGTTTGAGGCCCTTTTCTCTGCTGTGGTAACTCAACAAAAGCAGTTCCCAACAAGAAAAACTCACAGCTCCTTTATGTGAAGTCCCTGTGGAAAGCAGCCGTTTCGGATTTCCGTGATGTCATTGAAACTCAGGTCCAACGTTTCCAGGGTAACGTAGGGCTTCAGTTGACTTGCTTCAATGCTACGGATCCTGTTGTGATGCCTGAAATGGTCAGGAGGAGAAATGGAGACAGTTTAGTTCTCTTGGAAAAACAAAGAGACTAGCAAGGCTGCGGCAGGCGCTCGGGCTGGCCGCTGAGTTCACACGTGGTGATTTAAAGCACGTCTTTAGCAGCAATCCTAGGAGAAAACCACGCCAGGGACACCTTCCCTAACCCCCATGTCATTCCTGTGACTACAGAGATTGGGTCTCAGACATTTGCAGGCTTCTGGACAATTTTTCTCTTACAGTACAAGGCTTTCCCTTCTCCACAAGTACTGACTCAAGTCATCAGTTCTCCCTCCAGTCGTTTGGGCTTGCTCTCCTACAAGCCTGCACTTCCAAATCGGATTCATTACATGCAAACTCTGGAGGGCTGGATTTTAATCCTGCAGGCAAACAGCACTGAGCAACAGTTTAAGCAAACTGCCCATGTTTTTACAAGGAGGATGGGATTTTCAGAGCTGTCTGCAAGAAATAGGTAAGCACATACAGTCTCAGGAAAGGTTACAAAACACCGCTTCCCTAATTCCTAGGGATTCTTCTGAAAACACTCAGCTTTGGACTATTTACCATGATTTGTAACACACAGAAATACTGTAAGACGGGTTGTTCCTGCAAACATTGCCTCATCTTCTGCCACCTCTGTCCCACTGTGTGATTAGGATGACTCTGCAGTACCGCAAGCTCTGCCCAAGCACTGCCTACAGGATCAGACCCTGTAACAATCCTCTGCACTTGCTGCCTTATCAGCACCAGCCTGAAGGACTCAATCTGATGTTTTTCTTTAGAGGAGGCACTGCGAGCTCTCCTCAAGATCTCCACAGCTGTCAAACAGTTAATTACCTTTTGGACCTCATCTGTACTCAACAAGGTCTAACTAAAAACCCCCTGAGTCCTTTCCTCTGACTCCTTTCTGGCCTGAATCAGCGGAGAGAACAGTAACCAATTAAAAAAAAATTCATTGTGCATTAGTCACCAGAAGTAGAGCACATGCCTGATGTGAATTTAGACCAGTCATTGATATTCCTGGCAAGGCTGCGAGTGAGGCACTCCAAATAGAGACGCTCAGCAGACACTTGAGAACTTGCTGAATAATAAGAGATAGCAGAGAGGGTTCAGACAAGTACCGGGGCTTAATCCGGCTGCCTACCCGCTGCGTAACCAGAAGAAGAGACAGCCGCCACTGAAAGCGCTCTCGAATGCAAATTGGGACGCCCTGGCTCTCCCGGCACAGCATCAGCTCTCTGAAACAAAAACCTGCTCCCTGAGCCCACCGCAGCCTTCAAGGCACTGGAGCTGCCGGGTGTCTGGGAGCCGGTCTCCTCCAGCCTCACCCAGGTGTTCAGACAAGCTCCCAAAAATTCCTATATCATGTAGCAAGGGTCCTGCTCCCCACACTGATCTCCTCTCCTTCCCCACCACTAAAACCAGACTGTTTCGCTGCCACGTGTGCAGCGAAAGAGGCCATGAACCGCATCCCCCTGACAATTTGCTCTCTGGATACTCACCCTCCGAGCAGCGCCCGATGCTCGCTCACACCGGGGAAATAGCCCCAGAAACGCTGCTAGGACTTTAAGTGCTACTTAGTTAATTCAGTGCAGGCTCACAAGTCGTTAAGGACAAATTTTACACCAATGCTCTGCTAATATGGTGCAAAAAGGCCTCAGGAAAATCAAAGGGAAGTCATAGTTTAAGTCCCTAAAGTGCTTACTCCGTGGGTTACGGGCACGCAGGCTCTGCAGGCACGAACAGTGCAAAAAGCAGTGATATGACCAGTATTCATTCACAGCTAGAAATTAAGGCTGAATTTTCACATCCACACCACGCAGAGGAACAGAGCTCGGGTGAGTTTGTTAACAGGGTGACTGAAACAGGGAAACTCGCTGTGCCCAGGTTTTTGTGTCCTCCATTAACTGAGCGCACGGGTGAGAAGGATTTCATTTCCTTAAGGACTGGATTTTCTTTTGCAAGGCCTCTATAGGTAAAACTCGCCAGTTCAAAAATTTCCAGCTTTTTTTCCTTCTCAAAATAACAGAGGCTGTTAAATGAGCGTGTGCGACCTGAGTCAGGGAAGTACCTCGCCGCAGACATCAGCGAAAGCAAAGCCCAACACGCTTTCGGAGCTCTGCTGAAGAAGGGGCTGCGAGTTCAACTCTGATCTCATCTGGGCTGCGATGGCTGAGCTGAACCTGGCTGTAAACGCACAGGAAATGAAGGCTTGTACAAATGAACACGAAGAATCCATAAACTACCTGACAAATCCTGCGCGGGGCAGCTGAGGCTGTAAGAGCACGGAGTGAGTTTGGACACGAGTTGTTCCTCAGAAGCCAATGTTATTTTTTTGGAGTATTAATATTTCTGTGCTTTAGTTGCTCAACTTATATCCAGCCTGCCTGCCTGCCAGATCTCCCAGCCCTTCCCAGAGGACTGAGTTAAAGAAGGGAAGGAAGGGGCAGGAAAGAGCTATATTGTCTGAGCCACGCTCGCAGTTTCCAGGTGACTCCTGTCCATTTGCCTCTCTCTTTGCTTGCGCTGCAGCTGGCAGATGAGATGGATGCGTTATTTCACACAGGAAAACAACAGGCTGCTTTCTCTCCCTCTCCCTGTCTCCTTCAAACATGGGCTGACTCCAAATGTAGCTCTCGGCTCCAAACACCATCCCGGGCCAGTCCCAGCTGGGGAATGTCAGACAGTTTGCTGCAAAGTACTGCACCCTCTCAAAGCACTGCACTTCAAACAAAAGCAGCCCTGCTGACTTTTCCTATACACAGCATGTGATATGAGCGCAACGTAGTCCAAACCTTCTGCTAGCTTGATTACATTTCATTTTTCATTCTTACAGTAAGAGCTGAAATGTGATTTAACCCTTCCTGTTAGTACTCGGATCCTTGCAGCTTGTTTCCCTTTGTTCCCAACTCTTATCACAAAGGTGTTTTACAGACGGAAGACGAGTGATGAAGTTATAACTTTACCTCTCTCCTTTGACTGCACAAGGCCGGGATTTTTACCGGCTCACTCCTTGGTTTACAATTCCTCGGCTTCAAAGGTGACAGATCAGGTTTTAGTACCAATTGCTGGACCAGGCTTTAAAGCACAAATTACTGGTCCTTCCACAACCAATTTGCCTCCAGGTGTCTTTTCCTCTCCCCTCTCCTTAGGTATCACAGCCTGGAAACAGACTTCCCCGCCTCGCCTCGGCCAGCGTTACCTCAAGAGTATAAGATGACAAGGCCTCAACGCGAGATTGAGCAATTAGAGCCAGGAGCGCGAGCCAAGTCTCTTTACTTTCTATTCCCAGCTCTGGCACTGACTCATCCGCCTTGGGCAAGTTTCTTAACCCCTCTCTACCTCTGGGTTATCCATCTGCGTGGGAATGCACTGCCGGCCTCAGCTGCTGCATGACTGCCTCGCCGAGGACCAAGGGCTTGGAGTGAAAGCTGCTCCGGTGAAAAAGAAATCCCAGGGACTGAGGAGCCCGAGTCCACGAGGGTTTGCTCGTGAACGAGGGAGGATGTAGCTAAAAGGGTTTCTTTTCCCAGCTCGGTAACCTCATTCCTGGAGACACCAATTTGCTAAAGCAGATGGGCTGTAACAACCTAGTGCCGTACACCAAGGCGACTCGAAGCCAGCGCTGGGTGGGTTTAACACCACGAGCTGCACGCACGTGGCAGCTCCTTGGGTCAGCAGAACCGACCCTCATCCACACCCCGAGGTGCCGCAGCCCCTCAGCCCCTGTGCTTTGCCCTGCTCCCCAGCAGACCCCTAGGGGTTACAGGGGATTTGGGTTAGCCTCAGCCAGCCTTTTGCTGAACCGAGCCGATGCGGACAACATCGGGAAGCAAACGCGTGCTCTGCGCTTCTCCAGGCTGCTCAGAGTCAGGAAAAACAAGCAAAATGTTCCAGCGAAGCAAAGCGTGTTTGGGTTTGCTCTAAGTCGGGAGGGAGCCGAAGGGGGTGGCAGGAAAACAACAGGTGGCGCAAAGTCAAAAGCTTGCAGCATTTCCAGGAATCTCAGCTTGTATTTTAGAGGTAAAGTTACACTTTAATCCCGGTGGGTTTCCTAGTTCGAAGCGTCTTTGTGAATATTTGTTTGATAAACAGGCTGTGAAACATTTTCCAGTAGACCTAATAGGAGAAGAATTCACCTTCCTCTTCGCAGCAAGCCTGTCCTTTGGAGTACACTAATCAGTTTAATTTAGACCATGGCTTCAAACCTCTTCTGTGAAATCGATGCAGAGAGCAGTGCAAACACGCTCCCTTTGTTGTTAGAGCCACATTTACTTCCCCTCAGCAGCTGCCCATTAGAAAGCTGACAGCGGAAAATCAAAGCAAGCAGCCCCTCAGATGGGAATGCACGAGGGGCTTTGCTCAGCCTGATTTAAATACAATCGGCACAAAACCCTCCTGGTTTAGACAAAGCTTGAATTAAGTCTGCCTTGGCTGCTGGGAGCCTGCAGCACAACTGCGTGGTGTGAAGTGAGGCTAGAGGCAGGGCGCAGTCACATGCCTGGCCTTCATGTCGTGTCAGCTTACAGGGCTGGCTGGGCTCGCCGAAAAAAAAAGAAAGCCTTAATACAGCAAACCTATTAAACCCACACCTGTTATAGGCATCAAAAATAAAATCAAGCTTCAAAAGAGGCTCCACACCTCGGTAAGGCTCTATTAATAACGTGAGCACATTCTCAAAAGGAGCATATAAGCGAGATCACAAGGCTACAGCCAGAGATGGAGAAGTCCGGAGTTCAGTTAATATTTCCATACTGGGAAAGCAGTGAAACAAAAAAAACACAGTGCTGGAGCCAGAAAGAGTTATGGGGTTTGCTACCGAAGGACATGCGAGGCTCGGTGTCACAGACAGGCCACGCAGAGAGGGCACGGCCAGAAGCGAGATCAAAGACACGGTAACACAAACCGGCTCACACACACCGTGACTAAGTGATGCCTGGAATTACCTGCCCTCCTCCTCCTCCACCTTCTCAATTCAGAGAAGACAGAGATTTAATATCAATCTTCCTAGAAACGCTAAAGAAGATTTAAGATACGGGTTCCTAAACTCCCACCTTAGACCTGCCATCTGATTTCACCCCGCCGTTCACTACACAGAAACAGCTTCCCGGTGGAAGCTGCCTGAGCAATTGCCCTGAAAGGATGAAGAGCAGCCCGTAATCTGGAAAATGTGGTAGTGCTTACAGTGGCAGAGAGAGAGACATTTCTGTTCCTGTCACATCATTATGCTCTGTAACTTAAAATCAGTCCCAAGTGATTCCTCTTATGGAAATACGGATAGAGAACATTGTTGTGACTCAATTTGTATAGTTTATCAGCATAAAACTTGCATGATCTTAACATTTTACTCCTAAAAACGCTGTGCCAGAGACTTTTAATCAAAAAAAAAATTCCTCTGTTGTATCAGGACTTGTAAAAGTTCTACCTCACAAGGGAAAGGCAACGGAGAACGGGGCGAATGTGCAGGTGACAAGCTGGAAACCCGCAGCATGCTGTCCTCTACTTCTGTGCATGAGACGTTTCCCTGAAAGCCTGAGCTGCCCAAAGCTCAGCCCTAAGCCCTCGGGCTTCCCAGCTGCCCTGAGAAAGCTGCTGCCACTTTGCACTGCCACCTCAGCCTCACCAGCATCATGCATCAGACTCAAGGTCTGGTACCCCGACAAGAAGGTACATTTTTAGCCATCCCAACATGTGCTGAGCTTGCTTAAGCGAACAGCCCCGCTTTTTTTTCTCTCCAAAGTAACGCCGCGCGCGTTATTCTCTGGGCAGGAAGCAAGGACGCATGGAAGCAGCCCCCACTTCTCTCAGATGCTCTGAATCACTCCTTCCCCGAGGAGTCCTGGCGGAGCCCCAGGGCCGCCGCAGCTCCAGCTCTGTTTGTTCAGGTGCCGGCCGCATGCGCAGCGAGAGCAGAGCAGCCGCAGGCCAAGCAGCCACCACGTTTTGGGGTCAGACACAAAAAGAGAGGGGGAAAAGAAAACTGCACGGGGTTTACAGGCATCCCAACCTTCCCTTAAAGGCTTACATGGTCTGTCTGAGACTGCGTCAGGATCTTTCCTCTCGCTACTTCTCCTGCAAGGCCTTTCTAAGGCGCAGCAAGCACAATCTGTGACCGTTTCAGGCTGTTTTCACTTAAAACCATCATATGTAATTGTGCAGAACAGGCTGACAGAGCTATTCCAGCCGTACCGAACAATGGCAGGAAGTCTGAAGGCATTTCTCCATCTGCTGATGTACTTACAGGGTGTTCCTTCACCTGGTTATGTCCTTGGCCTGTGTTGGTGCTTTAGGATGGAGAAGCACAAAGGCTGGGACAGACGTGGGGCTCAAAACCATACATATCCTCTCTGGATATTTCTTCATTGAGAACATTTATTTAAACTTTCTGTTTGTCAGATAACCTTATGCTGTGCATGAGATCCACTGAGGCGAGTGATATAATTTTATACAAGCTTTCTCCCTCTCTCACTAGACTTCTTTTACTCTGACGAGACTTCTTTGACTTGCCACAATATGATTTGGGGTATTTTTTTGCAATGTCCTAAACCTTCAGCATTTGATCTATTAGCAGAGTAAAATGTGTGGGGCAGGCAGGATTAGAGGTTAGTCATCTTTAAAACCAGAGGCTGCCTTATCGACTCAGCACATTACACAACCTGCTGTGACATCAAAGCAAATGAAGATTCCTGAAGACCAGCCCGCCCCTGTTACGGGCACAGCCGTCCCCCCACCAGCAACAGGGTGGTTCCACATGCACCGGTCTTTCTGCATGATGCTCCACGAAGATAGCACTCCGCACGGGCTTTTTAAATGATGTGTTCACAAAGGGAACAGACCCACAAAAATGCTGCGTAAAGCACCTCTCATTGTTTGTCACAACCTCGCCGTGAGGAGCTTGCCTTATCTTTTCTGAGCTCAACACCACAGAGCACAACCTTGCCTCCCCGCGTGCAGCTCCACCTCGAAACCTCTTGGCCAGAGCCCTGGCACGAGGAGGGCAAGCACCTCTGAGCCACTGGGCATAATCGATGGTGGTTTTGAAACAACCAGCTTGTGAGCAAGCACAGCTGGGCCAGCGTTTAACCCCCTTCTTCTCCAGCTCTCAGACCCATCCGCTGCTCTCAGCACCCTCCATCTCCTCATAGTCCCCAGCCTCTGTCTGGACCAAGCACTAAGGAAGGATGAAAAGGAGAGCAGAGGCTCTGCTGAGTGCTGAACCCTGCTGAGAAGGATCCGAAATGTCCTACAGGAATGGAAGGAAGAATCCTACCAGGTAGATTTCATACAAGAATGCAGAAAACCACATGGCTCTGCACCACCTATGTGAATGAGGCTGTGGGGCACTGCACAGGCTGTCAGAAGGGGCTCAATCAGTATTTGAAAGGGCTCGTTCAGCTGCTGGCAGATGACAGGTCGGTGTTTTCATGCTATACACCTCATATATCACATCACTGGCCTCAAAGAGGAGTCCTACCTGTGGCAAGGAGGAAGAGACAGCGAGAATCAGAATGAGCCAGATGTGAATTGAACTCAGAGCAGGGGCTCGGACAGCCACCCTGCCCCATCCCCGGCACAGACAGCATCTCCTTTTTGTTGTCACTGCAAGCAAGTTTTTGCAAGCCTCCATCTAATCAACACGGGTAGCGTTTTCATTTGAAAGCCAATAGGGCCCAGGATCACACGGCGTGTAGGCACTTTTATCCTCAAATCCTGATGCTGATTTTAGTTCCTCTTTGTGTAATAAATGATCAAAGCAAGGAAGATCCACCACAGCCTAGCGAGTGCATATGTTTTGTGGGTGGCTTTGTTTTGCTTTTGTCTCTCCACAGGAGCGAGGAGGGGAAAATACACAAGTGGAAAAGCAATTTAAGTGCAAACCAAATGTAATGACTCTGCCCGTGATGCTGGGACATAAATCCAAACTGTAATTGCATGCAGACGGCTCGATAGCATGCACTGTTGGTGCCTGGATGCCACCAGGACGTGACACAGGCTCTGCCCATTTCTGACAGGAGCACAACAAACAGGTGAATTTAACCACACAAGATTTTTGTGACCCTGACGCTGAGGCAGGTAAATCAAGGACAGTATTTTTGATCTGTCTGCTCTGCAAGACCACGAACCTCTCGGAGTCTAACGGCGCTTGCAGCAAACCCTTACAGAAGGCAGCGGTTGGAGGAACGCGCGCTTTTAACTGGCCAAGCAAACTCCTGTTAACACTTTATAGATGTAGATAGGCTGGCTGGTTAGGCTGCTCCAACATGACACACACTTGTGCTCTGTTGAAAGGGCTTATCTGTCTTGTCAGCAAGGTCGCCAGAGCAGGGATAGCCTCTGGGCAGGCTTCGCTGGGAGCTCCACTCACTGAGACTGTTCAGCCTGCAAGAAGGAATAGCTCCTGTGTGGAAAAGCAACAGCCAAGCTAGGAAAGAAAACAGCTCTTCTTAAAAAAAATTAGACACCTTGTTGTTAATACAGCATGGCAAGTGGGAAGGATGGCTTCGGGAAACTGCTGAACAAGGTCTCGGAAGATCCAGGGAAGAAAAATTGAGCTCTGAAGCAGAACTGATACTGTGCTAACCCAGGCTGGTGTAAAATAATAGCTGTCCAAGCTTCCCTAGAGCAGATCTTGGAAAACCAATGGTCAAAATCAAAAGCATTCACCACCACTTAGCCAGTAACTTCTTCAAGTCACTTTAATAGGACCAGTTACTTCTTCAGTTCCTCTTACGTTGAAAAGAAAGAAGTCTGTCCCAGGAACATAATCGGGGGGGGGGAGGGCAAAAAGCCTCAGTAAGGAAAGGAGCTCTTTCTCCAGGTCACTGAAAAACTACAGCAAGTCCGGCCCCTTTCCCTGGTTGTTTATACTAATCACGCCCCACTTCACCCTCAAGCAGCAATTGCTTCCATGCAGTGTGACCTGCAGTATGCGCACTGGATTGGGGAGGGTATTTTAAGCCTAAAAACAATGAGCCGTTCAGATTCCTTCTTTTGCCATTTACTCTTCTTCCCTTCTCCCCAACTTTTTCTCTTCAGATCCTTGACCACTAAAACACTTCTTTTCCCTTGCGTGCTCCTGCTCTCCTCTTTCATTTTCCAGCTGCCTTTGCCATTTTCCCCGATGTGCAATTGAACATTAAATGGTTTGACAGGCAGAACATGTACTCACCCAACCACTTACTCCCAATCAATATTCACGTGGAATTCCTGTTAACAAGCAAGAGTTATGCACACACTTGGAAGGGAGGAGGGCCTCTTAAGTGATTGTTTCATCCAAAGGCATGACTGATCATTTTCCTGTCTACCTTAATAAGCAGCATTCAGATTTTCCACCCCGCCTACCACCAGCAAGGCGGTTTTTATAACAGCAAGATCAGAACTCTTAACGTGATCCCTACTGTTCATCTCTGCAATTACCTGGGGAATTTAACACGGGTTTAAAATATCAGAAAATCCAGCATATAGCCAGCTTTTATTCGGTTAAAAATGCGCCTTCTAGAGATTCTTTGCTAATCCTTTCCAACCCCGACATGGCAGGATCCCACTTCAGTGAGCGCTGTTTACACTGGTGGTTCTTTACTCTGAATTACGCACCGCTCCTCGCGCTGCCAGTGGAAGCAATGATGGAAGTGCCAAGCACCGCGCAGAGCAGAAGGTAAATGGCAAAACTGATGTTTTAGTCCCCGGGCTTTGAACCACGTTCACTTTTTAACACCTCTGCTGAAACAGTTTTCGCCTTGTTATACGCAGAGGACCTAAAAGACGCTGCCTGTTCTCAAGCCTTCCAGGCCGCTTGAAGGTAAACAAAATGGATTTTGAAAGCACTTACGGCACCGTACTTTAAAAAGCCCGTTCTGCCCCTGTTCCTGCTCCTACTGCTCTCCGTGCATCTGTCTGTGGCTGCTGCTGCGAAGGCAAAGGCGAGCGGGGCAGACTGTGCTCTGAGGAAGCAGCACCAAGCTAAGGACCAGTACAAAGCACCTGACACTTACGGACTAATAACGAGGACTAACTGGGCAAAGTGGAAAGTCTGGAAACAGTGACATGCTGATATCTCTTCATTTTCTGCAATTTTGTCACCAAACTGTATCAAAGTTTCAAGCTTTTGGAGAGAAGAGAAATGAACAGAGGATTATACATTCATAAATACTTTAATTTGCTTTTATTGCAGTTGCAACTTCGCTTTTACTCGCCCCTGAGCAAACTACATTGCAGTTACTAGCATTTTTAGGCAGGAAAGTCCAAAATGCTAAAAAAAACTTTTAACTCAGCAAGTTATTTACGTTTGAAATCTGCTCAGCCTGAGAAGCCTAACAAAGGAGCTGCCTCTGCAGACATGTGCTTTATTTGTCATGTGCCATGAGACCGTCAATCTACCACAGATATTAATAGTAGTAACTTTGGGCTATTCTAAGGTTCAAACATGAGGCTGTTTTTCATAATGACCTTAACAAAAGATCATGGTCACAAATGACCCCAACAACCAATCTAGGCTTGAGCTGCAGGGGGACGAGCTGGGAGCCATCCTGTGCAGTGTGTGATGCACCTGCCCTGGGACCATGCACCAGAGGATGCTTTATGTTCACCAGTTACATCTGCCCTGGGGCAATGCCCCATCTTTTGGCTATTTTTTAGGATAATAAATATATGGAACATGCACTTAAGATCCCGTTCCCATATTCCAACTCCTAACACCTTGTGCTCTGTCCCAAAGGACCATTTGGGTCATCCATCCCCTTCCTGCAGAACAAATCCTCACCCAGCACGGCCAGCTAAGCAGCACACAGACAATTCTCCATCTGCAGGAGAAGCTGCCACGGCTGCACATGAGAGTTAAGCTCACTAGCGAAGACAAAATAAAGTAGCCTCAAGGGATAACTGCTATTCCAAGAGCTGCCACCAACTTTCACTATCTTTTTCCTCTGGCTAATGTTCCCACTGCTCTGTATCTGCACAGATTGCATTCTGATGATCTTTTATCGAGTCTGAGGACCGCGTGTTTCATTTCTGCTGCTTTTCTAGCAGAAGTGATTACTCATTTCCCTGGAATAGCCTCAGATCCTTCGCTGTTTCCATGTGCTCACATTATATGTGAAAGCTTGCAGAGGAGATGCAAATGATTAGAACAGTTCCAACAGTCCAAACAAGAAGTCAAAACAGTGTCTCTCCTGGTGCATGGGAGCACGTGATTAATGAGAATTTCCTCCACTGGGAAAGGCTCTTGCAGTCTTTGGCCTCAAAATCCAGCGGACTTTACACACCAGAGCCTTGCCATGAACTCTGAGCAAAGCAAACATGCGAGGTAGGTTTACGAGTATCTTATGCCTGCGTGTTGCTTGCACCCTGAACATCCTGCCTGTCGCATTCTTTCTGTTCACCTCTCCACATCGATATAGTCATATTTGAGAACAGCAGCTGGGCAGCACAGCCCAAAACCTCGGGATAAAGTCTCCCTCCAGCCTCTGAGAGCTGCCTGAATAAACAGTGGAGAACTGGTCCCTGCAGACATTACACCGACTGAAAACTGAAGCAAGCAGAGGCTGGGGGGCTCCAGGAGCGTGAGCTATGTCTGCTCCCACTGCTGGATCTCCATCTGCATACACCACCTTGCCTTACTTACCAGGGAAAGCTTTCTGTGTGTGAGACACCGTGTGTCAGGGCAGGCAGCAAGGTTTTCTGGGCTGCCCGAGCCCTGTCCTGCACACAGGCAGAGCCTGCTGACATCAACTGGACCCCGCACACGGCTGCGTCTGACTCATCTGCAGTTTGTGCTTATGAGTACAAAACCACTTGCTGCGACCCAGATGGAATTAACAGAGTATTCTCCTTATTTCGAATTCTTAGATCATCCTTTTCTTACTCCAGCAAAGATGACTTGCAGACTAAGTCTCCTGGGGGTCACGGCAGTTGTTGTGTTTGTACAGCAATTAGCACAGCAGGATCCCAGGCCACAACCGGGCTCAGGCTGCATCTATACGGCTGCGTTTGCTCCGGCCTCAATTCCTCACTTCAGCCCAAACCTTCCAATTTTCAACACCACCTACACTGACGCTTACATGCGAGAGACCTCACATCTCGTGTATGGACCAGCTCAGACCTGAGCTGTACTCTATAGACAGAATTGATGCTGCAGTTTCAAGCCCTTTTCTATAAGGGCTACCTTGAGCAGTCAGGAACCGAAGCAGCAGTCAGGAATTGAAGCAGCAGATCTCCTGGTACTCAACCAAGTCTTCGCTATCTAACTTGAAAACCAAAATCACACTTGGCTCTGATGGGGGGAGTGCAGTGACCGAGCACCATTTCAGCTAACGGAGCAGGACACTCTTGTCTTGGATGAAAGCAAAACAGCAGCTCAGGGAGTCTAATGGACCACAGGGGTCTTCAGAAAGGCTCTGCAAACCCCAGACAACATCAGAGAAGCAGCATAACAGCATGAACCTAACAGTTGCTTCCCCAGGCATTCTCTAAGAAAACAAAAGTCAAAAGCTCCAGGAGGAAGATAACTAAGTGTATGGTCCCAATTCTGCCATGTTAGGGATCCCCACGGCTCGTCAACTCATCCGGTACGAAGTGCGAACAAGATGCAATAAAAATTAAAGCTAAAGTCAAGCAAAAAAAAAGGCTCATGTTAGAAGCTTAACTAATTCAACCAGGAAGTACAGTGAAATCCCAACACTTCAGACAAAAAGCTCTTACAAACTGTGCGGTACAAGCAGAAACACTGCTCCTGATCCAGGAATTACTGCTCTTTGGCCAGTATCACCCCAGGCATCCAGAAGGAACACAACGCGGCGCCCCCCAACACCCCCCAGTCCCTTCCAACACACCTCGCACGTTCCCTGCCGCTCCCAGATCCCAACTCTCCAAGTATTTAGTTCTCAGTTTTATGTGATCTATTTTGCCTGTGGCACAGTAGATCATTTACCCTTCTCCTATTAGCCCTCTCTGTTTAATTACAGTTTAATGTGAATTGATCTTTACATTAATGAGCCTGTAAGGAAGATTGATTTTCTTCAAGAGACTTTTATGCTCAGTTTGGCAGCAGAGTGGTCCTATTGATTTCGCTTTCCCCAGTAAATAGGCACAGAGCGTTGCTGCATCCTCTGTGAATCAGCTAATCCTATTTCACACTCTTTTGCTCCAAAAAAAAATCCTTGCTCCGAGTTCCTTGTTATCTGTTTATTCACAGCGAGATCATGGGGCCGGCGCACCTCAGACAGCTTTGGCTGTTGCTTACACACAGCGACTGCCGTGGGTCACCATCCCTTTTGTTCCTAAATGGTTGGGGGCTTAAAAGACTTGCAGTGAAAGAAACGAAAGTTATTTTTAAGTGTTTAATCTGCTAACTTCCTTAATTCCTCGCCAGCCAATTCCTCGCTGTTTACCACGCTTGCTCGGATCTGCCCCCATCGCCCCCTGAAGCCGCCCCAAAAGCCCTCCAGCCCTGATCGCAGCTCAGCTCCTCCTCTCGTCCTCCACACGAGCAAGGTTAGAGGCTCTCCACTCAAGCTGGCCGGGAAGTTGAAGACAATAATTAGATTCAGATCTGCTTTAAAGAAATTATTTCATCCATCCTCTTCTCCCTTCCCCAGATCAGGTCACAGCTTGAGAAAAGTCCTCTCAAGAGCCTACAGAGTTAACACACTTGAGCTGCAGCAGAACATTTGGAAGGGAAATCCTCAGCCAAGTGCATGTCAGTGAAAACATCCTGCCATCAACTCCCAAACGTCCAAGTCTAGGAACTGTAGCTAAATTACAAATGCTGTGGGAATTTCAGGCAAGATTCTCCTCTCAGCTACTCCGATGTAATTTCGGAATGAATCCAGATTCACAGTCTCTCCCCCTCCCAGCTGAATTTCCTGGCTTTTGTTTGCACTAACAGATGTTTGCATTTAATGTCTGTCTTTATTTGGTAACCACTACATAGATTATTTTTCCCTCCTGTTCTATTAAAAGCCTTATCAAGTCCCTTATGTTTGCTCTCGTTGAGATGAACGACTTTGGCAGTATTTTCAACATGCGAGGCAAACTGACTCTTCAAGGAATAATTAAGCTGAATTAAACTTCATGGCAGTACGTTAAGGCATAGCATGTTTGATGCATATGTTATCCTTGCATCCATCTGCAGCCTGAAACATCCAAAGGTTTGCAGTGAGGCTTGAGAATGCTCTCCCCTACAGATTCCCACATGCTTGCATATGCATAACCAGCCCACGGTCCACAACACGAGGTCAAGCAAATCTGGAGTGATGAAGGCAGGTACAGGGAACCCCAAAACAGGTAATGCAAAGGGACCAAGCTCGTTGAAAAAAAATTAAATTTGAGTTTGGCAGCATGCAGATTTCTTTCTCCCAGCATCAAGAGGACTGAAAGTCTCTTCCCCAGCTTAGGAAGAGCTGGAAAAGAAGCAACTCGTTCACAAGGACCGTTTTGAGTGACAAATACACAACCACTGCTTTTATAATACATTCACAGCCCTTTGGAAATACTTAACCACATGCAATATACAAAACCTACTTCAGAGGTTTGTGAGGTAAACACACTTCACACATTTATAAACACTGAAAAAAAAAAAAGGAAACGTATTTATTTTTCTTTAGCAGTAAGAATACACTGTAACACTATATACTCAAACATAAACCAATTGCTCAGTACACAGTCCTCATTATGAGTCTTCACCCTGGATTTGGTTTGGCAACCTCCCCAATTATTACTTCATGGATGTGAAGGCCAGAAAGAACCAGTATGATCATATAATCCGATTCCTTACATCACACCAGGCCAGAGAACTTTCCCCAACGCTTCGCGTACCGAGCCCATTAACCTGGAGTTGAACCAAAGGGCCATCTTTTAGGAAGCCATCCAATTGATTTAAAGACTCTCAGAGATGGAGAAAGCCTCACTTCCTCAGCAAATCATTCCGATGCAAGTTAGTCAGCAACATCAATTAAAGCAGGTATTTTAAAACACCTTTCAGATTCTTACCTCTGATAAAAAATAAAAGGAAACGCAGGGGTAAAAAAAAGCATGGCATTCTCTGAAATAAGCTAAACAAGAGATCCTTCTTGCTAAGGTATGACAGCAGCATTACAAATCCCACTATCAGAGTTATTTATGGGTAGCAGCTGAGGAAAGCAATACAGATTTCTGGAAAGTGATACTGAGCAGGTCTGTTTAGAGTACCGTCCTTTTATCATTTGGCTTTGTACCTTCCCCTTCCTTCTGTACCACTCTGAAATTTTAGGAGACGTAAATCTGCTGCCTTCCACCAGTCAGTGTTACTCCTTTCCAACCGCTTATTTCATTTCAGGAATAAAAAGGCAAAGCTCTAACAATTTGGTCCTTTGCCAAAGGCTAAATTAATAGCAAAAATAACAACAGGGGCTTGTGAAAATTAGATCATTTATGGACTTTGAGAGAAAGAAAAGGCGTTTTGAAGGGCCTAAAAACTATATCCTGGATGGCAAATTGTATGCGAGCTTTCCATCCATAAATCAGGTCTCTGAAGTTTTGGAATCCCAGCGCATGAGCTGAGCCATTGCACACTGGGTTATGCAGCAATTCAGTGAGCTCAGCTCAAGTGGCAAGCAGATGGCCTCATGTCAGGGGACGGTGCCTCAACAAGGGACCCTGCTTGGAGGGAGTTACTGCACGGCGCTGCAGCCAGCAGCCCCCAGATCACGAACGCAGGCTTCACATGCGGTCACACGAGCACGGAGAGGCTGCGGCAGGAGGCAGAAATCAAACAAGTTGGTTTCACACCAACTGCATGCGACACATTCGACAGGTCTGATAACTGCTGAGACACAAGCCACCCCTCCACCCAGGAGGTGGAGTGGTTACGTACCAATTAAACTGAAAGACACTCGCTAGATTCAGCGCTGCTGATAGCACGGGAATACTTTGGCTCTTTGTAAGCTCTGTAGGAACACACCATGCCCAAGAACCAGATCAAAGGCATCATATCTCAAATGAAAGCAAAACTTGCTTCATGCCAGGAGAGAGAGATGGATGCCAACTTTAAGCTCAGATCCTTAAACTGAATTAAGGGAATGAAGGAGTTCTTCTGCTTTGCATATTTTAACACTGCCTAATGGAAAAGCAGGAATGGTGCCAATTCATTTCAGTCAATTCTGTCCTTGATTTAAGTAATAGGAATGTACTTCTAGCCAACTGATCAAGGTTATCTTGGAGTAATTCAGAGCCTTTCAAGTCATGAGGGCACACTGGCACTTTCCACTATGAGGAGGTGCCCAACCACTGCAGCTACAAAGGGGCAGGACACTTGCCTGCAGCTGGATGCTTCAAGGCCATGCACAATGGAAGACATCGCTCGAACTGCTCAGGCTCTTTGCAGGATGCCATATTAGCTATAAGCACTTCCCCTTCCCAGGAACCTGGGAGGTATCACGCATACCTCAGCAAAATTCCTTCTTGGTGTGCATTACAAGCAGACACATGCAAAAATAATTTTAGAAATCCACACTCTTAAGGTACTAAGAAGTCTGATATTATGTCTTTATTCCCTTCGGCAGTGTCCCCAACCTGAGATCCTTGGTGGCAGATGTACAAGGGTTCTCAGGTGTCTAACACTTCTGCAGGCACCTACACTACTGAAGTTAGCAACTTCAAAGTTTCTGCAGACCTAGCCTTGCAATCACCAATCACTCTCTCTCTCAAAGAAAAAAAGTTGAAAGAGACCATAAAAATGGGTCTGGAATAAGTTCCCTGAAAGATTAAGACATGAATACTCTCTGGCTTTAAGAGAAAAGAAATAACCAGAACAGCGCCAGAAGAAAAAAAGAAAAATCAATAAAGAAAAGGTAAAATTATATACTCCTTTAACAGTACAAGTATGAGACAATGGTTGAAATCCAAAGTCAGACAACGAAGAACAACAAAATATTTTTACTCAGTACATGACTAACCTGTGGAATTCAGTGACAAAAGTTACCACTGACTATAAGTTTTCAATGGTTAGGCAAGGGATGAAGTGTTAGTGAGACAAACGAGTACAATCACAAGAATAACAAAACCATTAAAGAGTTTCTGCCTTCCTCCATCAGCAGGAATGCAACAATGACAATGTGCAACTTCAATGTGCATTTCTGCTAGGAGCATCTTATTCTGTAACTATTTCCATGGCTGCCCATCCTGACATTTCCACAGGCTGTGTGGAAGCACTGCCCACCGTATTTATCTGCGACAGAACACAATCCAATGGACCCTTCATATTAATCACAGCTATAATCATTTTTCATTGGGGTTCTGCTGACATGCAGGCCAAAAGGTGATATTTCAAATCAATTAAAATTTGCTAAATCCCGGACAGCTCCACTCCAGCCAGATGCAGAAACCCAGACTGGCACCGAAGTGACTTTTAAAACTCTAGAGACATTTACACAGACTTGGCTGTGCTGACAGACGGACATTACGGTTGCCTACTTTGGATCACTCCATAAAATTAAGTATCAGAGAAATGATCTGCACTAGAGTTTGCAGATTTCTAATCAGCCTGCAAGCATTATCTTGTGCCCTGCGCGTACACGCTGTATTAGAACAGCACGTTTATCATACACGATCTCACAAATCTCAACTCCAGATGTTTCTTAATTAAGGTATCAAGCCTGATAGCGAAATCTGAAGAGCTAGCAGAAGCGGGTGTGACACGAAACTCTGAGTAGCAGTTACATCCACCCCACAAACAGCAGCAGAAAGACAAAAGTAATGAGGCCACAGCAACTCACAGGTGGAGGGCACGGACACTGGAAGATGCAGGTCCCAGGGAGGGAATGGTGGTCAACTCGTTGTTGTTCAGTCTCCTGCAACAAGAAGAAATTAATCGTTTAAGTGAGAAGCCTACAAGGAGGTGTGCATGAGCTGGGCATCTGTCTTCACTGACCCACCGGGAACACCAGCTTTTTGGCAGAGGTCTCCATCTCAAGGGGTTTATCTGCATCTGAGTTTCACATCTTCATTCCAACTCTTTAATAACTAAATGAGAGCTTCCACAACCGTTCCCACAACACCTTCTTTAACCAAGCCAGACTTTGCATCCCCTCCCACCACCAACTCCATGCCCAGCCAGGCCGCGGGGGCGACATGGTGGCCCTCAGGGGTGACATGGCAGCCCTCAGGCTACACCGCCTCCTCCCTGCGCCAGGCCTGGCTCTGGAAATCCCACAAGGAGCAGCCCCACAGAACTGGCCACAAACATGCAAAAACTGGCACTGGGCACCAAAAGGCCACCAAACCCAGGTGACCTGCTCCAGCCAGCCCCCAGCGGCCCCACAGGACTAATAGCAATTGCAGACTGGCCCCGCTCCTGCAAAGGCGGTTACAAAAATGTCCCCCCTCAATGGCCTAATGTTTGAAGTGTTTTTCTGACTGAAAACAGATCCTCGCCATGTGACCGGCTCTTCCTTGGTTTAAAGAGCCCTTGTTTGTACGGTGAATTAGTCAATTAATTACTGTAACAGTTGCTTGTCTGGCTGCTTGAAAATTACCTAATTTCTTAGCCATCCTGCTGCCCCCCCACCTCCACATGCTGAATCCATTAAACCCAAGCCCCTGCGAGGCCGAGCCGGGCAGGGTGGCAGCTCCCCGGGCCCCCAGCTGTGCTGATCAGCAGGGCCTTGCCATGTCTCTGCCCTCTGCTTCTCTTAAAACTATTCACTTCCCCTCCACAGGCGAGGCTCAAAAGCACCCCGACACTCGCAGGCCATGCTCCCCAGCCACCCCTTCCCAGGAAATCCTGAAAAATCACATCCAGATGCATCCAAACACAAAGCAAGAGCGGAGGAATGTGGTGCAGCTGAGGGGTGCTAAACCCCGGGCATGAGTTGGGGCAATCCTAAATTCTGGTCTTGTTTGGGGATATTTTTTTGGCACTTGAAAAATATCTTTGGCGGGTGGGAGAGGGCAGTGATGCATCTATGGCAGAACTTCCTCCTGACTCCTCCGAGAGCAGGAGCTGTATTTGATTTCATGAGGAGTTCCAGGTAGTGCTGGGATAAAAGCTTTTCTCAGCCTCAGCTCTGCCTCTGACATTATAACCCTACCTTAAAACGTAAGGGAAAAGAGCTGGAGGCACTGCAATACAGCAAGGAGCTCTACTTCGCAACTAAAAGCTCATTGTTACTGATACCACAGAAAGGTCTAGAGCTTTCGACAGTGCAAAGCAGGCTGGAAAAAGCATTGAGATGCATATTTTACATTAACATCCAGCCCGGCATCTTCTTTCTGAAAGCCACACAAGGGGAAGGAGAACTGGGCCCACAGCCCAAGGCTCCACAGCCTGGGCCAGCTCTGGTTGTGCAGCTCTAACACCAACCAGTATCTAACAAGTGTCCAAACCCTCCTCTGACGTAAGTGTGATCTTTCAACTATCAGTGTCCTATCAGGTCTTTCTCGGTTAAACAGTGCAGTCAGAAAGCAGCTCTCCCACCTCATTTTCTCTTGGCTTACAGTCACCAGTTGCTGATGCAGAGGAGACAGCCAAGCTCTGAATTTCTCTGGGATTTCCCTTTCCTCTTTCCCCTTCCCCCAAGGAAGAGCAACAAAATAGTAAAAACAAAGAACAGAACAACCAAGCTCAACAAAATTAAACGTTCTCCTTTCTCCTTTGAGGACACAAACCTGCTGCCCCTGAATGGCAAGGGAAGGCAGGAGGGGACCACCTGTATAAAATATTTAGCCTGGTTGCCAGGCTGCTGTCGGGCTGAAATGGAGCCTGCTCAAAAATAGCACAGCTCTCCAGAGCTTTCAGTGAAAGGCACTTTAGAAAATAAAAGGTGAGTTGTTTGTAGAGGAATTTTAGCACAGTTACTACCTCTTTGTCACAAAATGAGCTTGGAAAACCTGAGAGCCCTGTAACCATCACTCTCATGGATCCCATATGACCTGAGAAAACCCCACAAAGGACAAAAGGGCTGCCCCACAGTAACATCCCCCTCCTATAATTGCAGCCAAGGCACAAGATTGGGGCGTCTTTAAAAGGGAACCATGGAAGGGACACGGGAGAAACTACAGGTGTCCTGAATAAGGGAGGTAACATCCTGCTGAAGCCTCTTCTACCTGAGCTTTCACCAGCACACAGCTACGTATTCCTGAGTATATGGGATCCTGGGGTTTGTATCACTTTGAGCTACTGAATTGCCTCCTGCACAAAGTGAGAGTTCAAGGAAAAAAAAAAAAGCTTCTAAAAACGATCAAAAAAGCCAGTTGCCTATGTACTATTTGCTTTATTACAATCTTAGCAAAGCAAAACAGTGCATGCAAGATAAGCTCTGAGCTTTAGATCTCCATTTTCCCCTGAATTTTGTGAAAATGTCTGCAAACAAAAAGTTTCCAAAATAAATGGCACTAATTATTCACACGCACGCAGAGCTTTGAGCCCCATCTGTAACGCTTAGGAATCAGAGGCTCCATGTTTGAAGCATCATGGGAGGTTTCAGGTCTTATCAATGCATCTATTATTTGGGGCAATCTCATTCCCTGAGGGTGACTTGGTTTGCCCAGCACAGCGCGCACAGCAAAACACTGACTTGCTCTCAAGACATGCCACAGCATGATGCTTATTTCATGAATGTTTGTAAAGTGCTTAAAAACTCAGAAAGAGATGCTCTGGAAGTACAGATGTGGTTCTCTTTGTGAAACGCAGTTTATTTCAGTGGTCTGTGGTTTAGCTGTTATTCAAAAGCAACCAAGATTGGTAGATAGGGCTTTTAATAGAGCTTCTCCCTCACACTTTCCAGAGCTTGCCTTCCAGGCTTTGCTCCAGACCTCTGCCTCCCTTTCTGTCTCCCATCTGACTGCTCCCTCTCCCTCCTATCCACTTACCCACTGCCTCCCTTTTCCCTTACCCTGCCTCTCTAACAGCAAGCTGCTGTTATCCGCACCACCACTCCTCAGGCTGCATTGCCTACCTCCCCCAAACCCTGACGTTTTGCATGTTCAGTGCAGAGCCCACCCTGCCCTCAGTGCGTGCAGCGCTTTGTGCACGGGGGCTCCCTACCAGAAGCCATACAAATCTCTCGGCTTCGTGCTCCCAGTCACACACCTGCAGGCACTTCCACAAATAAAAGCTATTGCTAAGCCACAATCATGTTAGGATAACTCGAAAGTCTCATGGGATCAGGGCTGTGATTCTATTCTCTAAGCACAGAGCAATTTAAGGCTTTCCGCAGTTTAAAGAAGACAGGTCCCATAGGCAACAGTTTGCTCACCTCCATCACTTTCTTTTCCCTCCCCTCCTGCTCTCTGCGGCAATCACAACGAGCTGAACCCGAGCACTGCGCTCACTCCCCATGCATATTCCTCGTTTTGTCACGATCCCCAGCAAGTCCCTGCTGTTTGTTTAAGCAGGGGAGCCACGCGCAATCAGGCAGGTGGAGATCCATTGCATTAATCCCCACAGTCCAATCCGGCAGGCATTAGGCAGGCAGAGCTCCCACTGCTGCAGACTGCTTTGCCTATTTAAGGATCACAGGATCTGGCCCCTCCGCAAGCCCCAGAGCCAACACTTAATGAAAACAGACAAAGGACAAGAGAAAATGAACGATATACACAGAGCACAGCATTGTTTCTGAAAGGAAATGTTTTTTCAGTTTCCCATGAGGCATCAGTAGCTCTTCAAACACAGCCCAAACCTCAAGTATGCCAGCAATTCAACATTCAAATGAGAGCTCATTACCTCAACCCACCGCTTACAATTTTAGTCACTTTCGTTTTTCAGAACCCAAAATCAGAGCTCCAGAAATTGCTGCAAATAGCTGACAAGCACAGCAGCCCTGTGAGCACAACTGCTGAGCATTTACGCAGGTCAGGAGGCAGGACACCCTGCCATTCATTCCCCAAGCAAGATTTCCTTCCACCAGCCAGGGGACCTGTTCCAGCCAGCCTTCACTGGCTCCTCCTCCCCCACCACAGCAGAAGACAGCTCTGCTGTTTTTAGGCTGTCCTAGCAGACTTCAGACAGAATTTGTCCTCGTTCCAAAAGGAATACAAATGTCTAAGAAAGGAGGAGACACAGTTAAGTGCTTTGTTATCCACTACACTACACCTTTGTTTCCTGGGAGATTTGGGTTAGGTTGGCATCAGATATCACAATCCAGGCTGTTCTGCCTTGCTTCAGGGTTATCCTTTCAGCAAGGAGCTTTGTGTGTATGTACAGGTGTGTTAGCTGAACTGCTCCCTCAGAGCATTGCACAAGACAGAGGGAAGCAAACACCAATGATTTCCAATAACAGCTACGCTGCTTTAATTGGTTGTTGTGTTTGTTAATTGATTAGTTTTAAAAAAGCAGCACAGGTACAATATGAAAAAACTCCACACCAAGCCAGATGTGCTCAGTCAAACTGGCTAAAGGCAGATATCATCTTGGGAAACTATATACAGTTTCCTGCAGTCCCACAAGCTGCCCTTGCAAAATAAAACTAAAGCCTTACACTTAAATACTTACACTTCCTGCAGGTTCAACAGCTCTGCAAAGGCAGAAGGATCAATCTCCGTCAACTTGTTGTAGCTCAGGTTTCTGTTAAAGTAAGAGAGAACAGGATGAGCATTGCGCAGCCACTGCACTCAGCAAAACACACTCATCACAATTATTCTGGATTGCACTGGGAATTGGTAGGTTGTGGGGTTTTTTATTTTAAGAGTACTTAAACACAGTAGGGCAGCACTTTTCTGCTGAATATGAGTTACTTTAGTTCTGTGATCAGAATGTTATTTAGCTTGCCCTAAGCTTTATGCTCTTTTGCATTAGTGTGGTGTTAATCTGTCTTTATATTAGGCAATTACTTTATCATCCTTCTATTGGTTATTCACAACCACACAACTAATTACAGATGAATAGGATATTTCCTGACAGATTGAAGTCTGAACTGAAACAATCAAAAAAAGCTTATCCGAAGTATTTTATAGCTATCATTACAGAGGGTGTTTTTATGTACCACTGTGTTATCACATACAAACAAAACACACATATAGGTAGGTACGCTTCCTGTGTGTCAACATAAATATATTTTACATTTTCTAACAAGCTGTCATTAGTATGCCACTCAATGTCATCAGCATCAGTGATAACAGCTTTCAGCTGGTCACTGTACTACAGGTTTTGTACCTCAACACCTCCAACCCACGAACTACAGACAGCTCACGTCTAAATCAGGTTATAGCACCTTACTGAGGCACAGGTTGTATTATCTGGAAACAACCTGATGGGAGAGCAACTATATAACAGGCTTCTGGAAAAAAACGCACTGCAAGGATGGCTGGGGAGAGCCGAACCGACAAAATAATGCTAAAAGTGGCAAGAAAGCAACACCAAAAGCAAGACCTTTGCTGTGCTCTGTGGCAACAGCCAAGTGCCCTGTAAGAGGCACCCTGTCAGCACACCATACACAGGTCAAACCTGCACTTGGGGACTTACCGGAGAGCACAGATCAATTAAGACCAAGTGACTAATGATGCGGAAATTAACAAGTGTCCTAATTAATGTGATGTATGCAGTGTTGGCATGTTACCGTGAGTGTGTAATCTAAAGAGGGAGGAGGCAAATTGATGGGCGGTAGCAAGGAAAGCAACCGCAAGGAGTTGCGAGGAAATTGTGAGGGGGACCTTCTTTAATTTCATCCTGCTCCACACCCTGCTCTAGGATATTATCCTGGGTAAAACTCAACCCTCCTGTCTCCTCTGCAGGGAGGTTACACCCTCTTATTGCACCTCTGAACATGACCCAAAAGATTCATGGCCTGATTTTAGATAAGCCCTCAAACATTCAGCTGCTTATTCAAACCACCGAGCCAGTCTGACTGGAAAACTGGCCAACCTTCCCCGGTTTGTGTATTTTCTCTGTTATAAAGCTGTGCCTGCGGTACCCAAAGCGGGCCTGGAGCTTGAACAGGCCCCAAGTCCACAGGGCCGCCGTGGTGGGCCTGAGGTGAGGAAAGAGGGCAGCTGCCATGGCGCAGAGGCCTCCTGCCCGATGTGCTCCATTGCACCCCAAGGAGGAAAATTCAGGCCTACTGCAACGCAAAGAGGAATTCAGGCCTACAGTGACACTTCCAAGTGCCAAGACTTGAAAGATCACCAACTTTGTGTGCTTAGCTGGAAGCGATAAACGTCTCTTTCGAGCTAAAAAGCAGTTATTGATCACCTGCCCTTCCACAACACGTTTTATGGGAAGTCCTCAAAGCAATCCCCTTCACACGGTAGTTCTCTGCATGAGCTGTTCCCCATCACTTCAGAAATACCTTGCATCTTACCCAAAATGTACCATTTTTTTGGCCAGTATTTGCTGTGAAAGAAAGCTCTAGAAATCACCAGCGCAGGATTCCTTTAGCAGAAACTAGGCCTAAAGCAACATAGGAGTGTAAAACCTAACCAAGCATCTAGTTTTAAAATATGCTGTCCTATGAGCCCCTACCGTCTTTTAAAACACTCAAGAGACCTTTAAATCAATACCAGCCTACAGCAGATATCCATTTCACTATGAACTCAAAGGCATTTGTCTAAATAAAAGTCAAACTGCAGTTTAAACTCGGAGCGCGTTTGAAAGCCAAGTCCGTATTCATAGCACAATTACGAATTAAAGTGCAATTTGCCCACAGATTACATTACTACTATTTTTTTTAAACCACACAGCAAAATCAGGTTGGAGCTTGTCCTGTCTGATATACAGGTGAAAAAAGAAAATATAACAGGCAATGTCCTATAGGCTCAACACAGTAGGAATTAAGCAGACACAGAAATATTAGCGACATATAGCAAGGGAGAAAATGCAGCCATGGTGCTAGCCTGAATCCATCTGTTTTAATGTATTTCTATGCCTTCTATTGCTGCAAATCTTTGCATTTTTTAAGGGAAAATATTTATCCTCAAAACACTCCCCCACAATAAGCTCAGAGGCTATTTCACAACCCAAGCACTGAGGATCACAGGCACCAAACTGATCAGCTGCACACTTGTCAAAGGGAACAGATCCCGGGCTTAGCCCATGCTCAAACACTGAGTGATGCTGACATGACCTTCAAAAGCTCAAAAGTGAAAAAACCAAAAGTCTTAGCAGATTAAAGGATTTCATGGCCATGGTCTAACATCTTCCAAAGCAACTTTCTGATTATTGTTGTTGCTATTTGAGAAGTTTGAACATCAAAGCCATTGCACAAGCAGCTTTTCAGAGAGCACAGCAGTATTTTGCCTGCTCCAACAGACTCTCCAGTGCTTGCTACAGAAATACAGGTGAAGTCCACCTTGTATGCCCAAATCTTCAGTTTGCCTCATGCTACGCACTCCAATTTCTATCTTTCCTCACAAAACGTAGAATATGCCATTCAAAAAGTCAGTGGGGAAAATGAAACACAGAAATAGTGTCAGTGCAAAATAAACAGGAGAATTGAAAATAGAAACACCAAGATAAACAGTTTACTCCATTTCTGAGACTTGCTGTATTTTAACTCGCATTAAAATGCCCAGCAATTTGTCGCCTGCAGCATTAGCAAGCAAGGGACGCGTTTCCCAGAACCCAGATCCCCTCACTAGACAGTATTTGGCATGCCAGCCACAGCATGCAAATTGGAGAAAGAATTAACGTGCTCTGATAGATAGATCATTGGGACCAGGAGTCAGGAAACCTCAGTCTGCTCCTGGCTCTCTTAATCTCCTGCTGTGTGACCGGGTCATGTCACATCACCTCTCCAGAGCTTTTGTTTCCACAGCCACCCTTTGTCTGTCTTGTCTATTTAGACTGTAAATAAAATTGAGGTAGGTATTGTCTCAGTTCGCCCGATGCTGATGAAATGAGGGCTCAGTCTTGGTTGGGTTCCAGTAATGCAAATAGAGAAGGGAACTCAAAACTTGAGGTCATGGGTGCACGCGGCGCTCCCCCAGCGCAAAGCACGGGTCCCAAACGCGTGGCAGCGCACAGAGCACTGCAGGGGCTGTAACGTGCCCACCAGATCAGCTTCTGCACACCAAGCAGCCCAACAGCACAGGCTGGATGGCGATGCTGAGCTTGGGGCATGGCTGTGCCATCATTGGAAATGGTCACACTTCTGCTCTGCTATAGCACTGAGCGTGTTATTTCTTATGTAGCCCCCAGTCTGACAGATACTCCACTACTGCTACTACTCCCACTACGTGCAGTAGTGCAACAGCTCTCACTGAGCAAATCTCTGCCATCAGTGTTTTAATGTCTTCTTCAAAGAGCCTTGGAAACCCAGAGCCCACTTCTATCCCAGAGCAGGGCTCTCCTGAACCAGATGGGCATCGCTTTGAAGCTACCAGCTCAAATGGTTTCTAGTGGTCAGCTTATTTCCCTCCCCCCAGTTTGAATAGAAGCTGGTGTAATGTTGTGGTTTTTAATTAAGGCATATTTTGATTTAATGGCATGAGAAGTGTTTGCACTTATTTACCCATTACATGCACCAAGTCTTCCTTGTATTGGCTAATCCCAGACTGTAGGGTTTTTCCCCCCCTCTTGTCACTTCCCTAAGATGCCCCTGACGAGGAACCAAGAGCATGTTAAATCAATATGGGAAGGGCCCTCTGCCACCTGTTTTACCCATTCCAGTCTCTAATTAAATAAGAAAGCAGGGTTTGTCTTTATTTGGCATTATGAAAATGGCACTGTGGATCACTGAGCATGGCAGAGACTCAAAGGAAAGCCTTGTTAAGTAACCAGGTACAGGGCCTGCTTTTACACCACTTCCCAAAAGTCATAGCACTGCCACACAGCGAGCCGTGCTTGCCAAGGAGGGGATCAGCCAGCTCTCTGCCCCACGAGATGCCGATCCTGGCCCTCCAAGCAGTGTTCAGGGTACACGGGGAGTTCATGGACAAGTTTTGGCTCTGTGTTGGGAACTTGGCCAGCCTTGGAGATCAGAGGTGTGTGGCTGGCTCGGCAGACAAAGGACTCAGACTGGTGGCTCCTGGTCGCGGCTCACCCCGATGATGGCTGAGTTCTGCTCGGGGAGGTGGAGGCTTCCGAGCCGCACATCAAACCCCTCCATCTGTCAGCGGGGAAGATTGTGTCAAAAGCGTTTCTGCACCTTCTGATGACAGGCAGGGGGAGAAAGAGGAGGATGGCTCCAAGTTCTGCCCCTGCCAACCGCGGCTTTCATTAAACACTTTGTCAACCATTGTCATAACACAACTTTTCACTGCTCCTGCACAAAAGGGAGCCGAGGGCCCTGAACAATCGAGCCCTGCAATAGAAATTCCTCTGGCTAATCTGTCGAAAGATAGCTGCCTAGGCCGCAGCTCGCTGAATAGGCACCAGCCTCTTCCCACATGTTTGTGGAGGGCTTTACAGCCCCGGCGTGGAGGCCCCGTGCACACTTGATTGGGTATGAAAAGCATGGCAGCAGCTGAGTAAGCCTGGGGCCGGAGGAGCACATCGCCCATGCAGCAAGTATACAGCTGTGCACAGGAGAAAGCACGCTTGAATTTCCCTTTTAAACAAGGTTTTGACTCCCAGAGAGATGGCGGAGTCCTCATAAGCAGGGACACGCAAGGCTTAACGCTGAGGCACAAAGCGATCAAAGAGACTGCAAGGGCTCAGCCAGTTGTATGGCCTGTAAGGACAGAAAGGAGCAGCTTTAGGGTTTTTCTTCTCCCCTTCCATGCACATGACAAGCCCCAAACCCACTCGTTTGGGGCAAGAGCAGCTGAACAGCTACCGCAGCCATTGCCAGCTCCCACCGCCAGTCCTGCCTGCCCTTCGAATCCACCTGCTGAGCTGGTGGAAAACCACAGCTTCTGCACCCCCGGCTGGCTCATCACCCTCACCCCTGTCCCCCTGCTCCCAAACTCAGCTCAGCAGGCCTGGGGCCGCAGTGAGCTGAGCCCCTGGGGATTGCTTTTGCAGCAGGAGCCCTGGGAACATCCCAGCCGGCTGCTGCAGGGGCTTTGGAGAGGAGAGAGGGTCCCTGGAGGATCAGGGAAGGGTGAGCAGCCCTCATGTGGGCAAAAATCCCCCCATCACAGACAGATCCTGCCAGCAGCTCAAGCTTTGCTTGTGCCCGAGCTCAAATCAGCAGCAGATTAGCTTGGGTTGATAGCACACTCATATAAGGGGCTTTATGTGCAGAAGGGAGTCAACTTAAGGGCAACCCTCAAGCCATAATATGAGCTAATTTGACAGTGAAGACAAACTTTGAGAGGTCATCCAGACACCCAGAAAGCTGCAGCATGAATCACTCCCTCCCAGCCATGACTAACAATGCCGTCTGAAGGAAATTCCTGCAGCATGATTACCAAAGAATCAATACCACGCCGATCCCAGCAGATGCACGCAGACATTAATGCAAAGAATACTAATTAAAACCACATCACTGAGACCCATTGTATCAGTTTGCAGTTTAGTTTAACTTGTGGTTGAGATAGTTCCCTAATTCCTCCAGCCACCTTTGAATAACTTCAAATAACATCTTCAGCCCCTGCCTTTCCTCCTGCACGAGGTGCTGGGTAGCACCAAGCTGCAGCTGGGCTTTGTAAGGCTCCTACCAGGAAAATTCCCATTCTTACCCTTCTCTTAGAAGGGCAGTGTCAGGTTATTTCAGGCCCTGCTCAGTTTATACAGATACGTTTTGACAAAACCTAGGATCCTATTTCTTCCTATGTTAATAACCTTAGCAAAACAAAAGAAGTTTGGCTTTGCTCGGAAGACCGTCTCCTCAAAACACCCCAGATGTTTTAATTTTTTCCCCAAAGAAAGAAGATCAGCTTCAACTTGCCCTGTATAAAGGCACATCAATGGCAGAGCGAGGACAGGGAGCAGCTGCCGGGACAGGGACAGGGCCAGCACCTTCCTCTCCCTGCAGCCAGCGAGGTCCCAAACCAGCAGAAGAGAGGGCACAGCACGCAGGAGGTGTGACAGCATTCTCAGCTCTCTCTGCTTCTGAAAAATAAAAGCAGCAGCCACTCTGCCTGCAGTGACTAAGGCTACAAAAGCTCCCGTTATGGCTGCATGTTCCTCAGCCCTCAACCAGACAGCCCAGTGAAAGGCAGCATTGTGCGCAGGGAAGCGGGGATGCTGCAAGGCTTCGGGCAGTGTTTAATTGCAGCAATTTTTCACCTTACTTGCTGCTGGGAAGCTGCACGGGCTGAAGGAGACAGGTTCTCTCCAAAACACGTTGAGCTATCAGCTGCAAGAATTGCCCCAAGGCAAAAAAAAAAAAAAAAAAAAAAGAATAATCAAAGGGGCCAGGAGCATCTAAATAAAAACAAACGGATTTAATTTCACATTAAACAACCCCGGTTTGCCACCTGTGGCAGGTAAAGCAGTTGGAAGGAAAATCAGGATGTGGAAGTTCTTAACCCACAAGTAAACCCCACCCTTCATCTGCCCAGATCCCCATGGGGTTTGTTGGTTTTGTTTAATTAATCTGCTGCTTAGTCTCGAGAGAAAGACGTGTCTAAAACCCAAACTGGGGGTAAGCTCCTTGCTCCTCTCTACTGGGGGGCTGGAGGCCCTGCTCGGCCACGTGAACCCAGCAGCTCCCACTTCCACCACCACATCTCCCAGGGAAAAAATCGATAAAGGCCACGGCTCCTGCACGAGCATTTTCAATTAAGGTTCCCCGCTGTGTATTCAACATACTAACCCAATTTATCGAGGATTAACAGCTCTGTAATTTACTGTATGCCTACCTTACAGCAACTGCTAAGCCTCCATTAACTGACACGAACACACAAGAGCTGCATTGATAAATCAGCGCTAAGTGCTATTTACTGCTTCGGGTACTGTTGCTCCTGCAAAGCAAATATTTTCACCCAAAAGTTGTGCAATTTTTCACCAGTGCTTGCAGCAGATCAACCTCGAGCCTCCCGCTGCATGACCACGCAAAATCCAGCTGTGGGCTGCAGGTCGAGTGCAGATGGCAAAGAGATAACCCAGAAACTCCCCGAGCACTGCTCAGAAGTCTCCACAGTTCAAGAAAACATCCGAGGCCGCCAATCACTCAATGATATCCAATAACCTGTATTTTTAAGACACGTTTCCTACCAAAACACAGGATCGTAATGTGCTCTGAAACCACGTGAATCCCTCAAGAGCACAGCCACGTCCGTAAATGTTTCTGGTAAGCTCAGAAAAAGTTTTTCCAGCGCTCCACCACCACGGTTTGTCCATCAGAAGCGTTATTCAAACATCCCCGGGCACAGCTCTCGTGCTGCAAACAGCACCCTGGCTGCTGGGGAGGGCGAGCATCAAACCCATGCTGAATTTTGGTGTGCAGCCAGCGCTGCCTTTCCACGGAGCCCCTCATCCTGGTACCGCAGCCACCAGTGCCACCAAAAAGCCACCACGGCTGGCACGGAGCCTGTGCCCCAGCATGGTCAATGGTGAGTGGTGTGGGAGGGCTGTGACCTCCCCGCAGCGTGTGCCCGGTGCTTCGTTCCCTCGCCATTCTTCTTATTAATCAGGAAGGGCCAATCTCCCCCCAAAAAACACATTCGCTTGGAAGCGGCACAAAGGAATATTTGTGTGCTGGTTAAAACTAGTCAGGCAAAGAGTAAGGGGGGGAAAAAGCCTTAGAAAAACAGCGGGAGGGTTTCTACCGCAGCCCAAACCTCTCCGACACTGCTTTTCATCGCCTCCCTCACACAGAAGGGTGCAAGAGCAGTGAGGCATCCATCTCCCAGAGACAGGGCTGGCTCTCACATGTGGCTATGCCATGGCCTCACCTTGATGCTCCTTCACGTGCATCTGCTGCACGGCCAGCTCAGAAACGCAGGTGCTGCGACTTGGATTTCCAGCCGTCTCCTGACATTTGCTGCAAAAATGCACCAGCTGATCACAGCCAAAGCAGCCAGCCCCGCAAACCACCCCCCAGTACCGAAGCCACCAGTCCGTCCCCAGTTCCCAGCTGGTGGCAGTGACCCAGGTCCCAAGACATTCAGCCAACCCTGCAGCTTCCCACCGTGGGGTAAATCCCCTCCGAGCACAGCCACGCTCCCCCTGTGATGGGGATCACAGCGCTGCCCCCACCACGCAGTTTCTCGGTTTGAACCCAAGCCCGGTGAGGACATTCCCTTAAATTTTCAATGTGTGGGCTGCAAGACAAGAGGTTGACTGACTGCAGAGACCCTGCCCACAGAGGAATTACACACGTAACCCCACGTCCAGGACCGGTTACCCACGCTGACAGCACAGCGGGTTGCACGGCCAGCTCTAACCCCCCCGAGGCATGAAGAACATATGGAAGTCAGCTCCCCATTTTCAGTTTAAAAATAGCTGCTTTGTAATAGCGAGCGGCATTTTAAAGGGCAAAATATGCACATTTTAAGCTAAAAAAAACGCCTCAGTTGGCCATCCAGGCTGGAGATGTGTGGTTGACACAGGCATCCACCCTCCCCTCCCGAGTAATCGATGTCCAATGGTAATGCACTCTCGTTCCAAGCACTTTTATATTGCCAATAAAGCACCGAGCAATTTAATGGATTTCTAACCCCAAATTGGAGGCTGTACTGCATCCAACTGACTCAATTTGTTCAGCCTTAGAGGAAGCCCTGGAACAAAACGCTAGAAATAAAACCACATGCACTGATAACATTACAGAAATAGATGCACGAAGCAGCAAATGTTCTGCCCCTTTATTTTATCTGACCTCCAACCTGTTTTAATTGACCTTCAAGACGGAAAGGCTGCATTTCAAAGAAACCATTTCCACCCAGATCAAGAGAAATAAAAGCCAGGCTATATATAACGTGTTTGCTGCAAAACAAGGCAAATAAATCTACCCAACCACCTTTCGCTTGACAACGAAGAGCCAGAAGAGACTTTCAAGTTAATTTACTCCGTATTTTACGCCCTAAGCAGAGCTATTTTCTAGATAAACTTGCTCTCCCTGCACAGCACAGACAGCTTCCTTCGCCCCCCAAACCACAGAGCGCAGCACTTGCTGCAGCAGCAAAGGGCTGAAGCTGCACATCACAGAGGTGATGGCGTGATGGGGAAGTTTGCAAATTGGGGTTCGCAGCACATCCCCTGCTGGGGGAAGATGAGACAGCCCCAATGCTAAGAGCGGGGCCATCTATCAGCACCAGCATTCAGTCTTTTGTGTAACTCCTTCAGTAGTGCTTACTGCTGGGACAGCAGCAGGATACCTGTGAGGATTTTAGAGCAGAGCAGCACAAAAAGTTGTTTTCTCAACTTGCACATGTAGGTGACTTTCTGGATGTGAATGTACAGCTGCATGTACCACCACACAGACATGTATGCATCTGCAGGAATGCAGAGATAATGCACCCACTGTTAGGTACACAGCCAAAAGCTTTATCTCAGAGATTGGGACAGCTCTACAGCTTCTGCCAGTTGTAAAGAGCTCTAATAGGTCTTCATTACACTCAGCCACAGCATATATATAATGCCACATCTCTTACAGATGCATTTTTAAGCATTCAAGAGCTTTTCAGTGCTGTTTTTCAGTTCCCTCCATTTACAAAGCCAGACTTCTTCATTAATGCAATTCACACAATAGGACTGAGAAAAAGCAAAAATTATAGCCAATAAAACTTTAGAAAGTCCTTCCCACAAGCTTGCCCTTCCCACCAAAGCCTGGTACCTCAGGACGCCCCAGGATTAACAGCCACCTCCATTTCCACAGGCTGCAGCTTGTGACTCCCCAGCTGGGTTCAAACCCCACGTTACCATCAGCCAGGCACCAAAACCAAGCACCCTTTGCCTTCAGATGGGGAAGGTATTTTCTGATCCCCCAGAGGACAAGGCTGTCACCTCCCTGGAGGTACCCCTGTTTATTATTCAGTGAGCACCCTCAGGTTTGGGCAGTTTCACAGCTGAAAGCATCCCAGCTAATTCAGGGTGGGCAGATGTTACTGAGGTTGAACCAAGGACCAAGCTTTCTCTTTTAGAGCTTTTTATCCTTTGTGTTACAGAGGGCTGGGATGAGAAGGGGAACATTTCCTTAGCCTTCTGCTGCAGGAAGCAGTTAAGGACCCAATCTCTTGGGAAACCGCTGGATTCCGGAGGTATTTGGATAAGCTTAATGCACCTCCTTTTAACTATTATTCCTGGAACCACGCTGCTCCACTTGGCGTTTAAGACCAGATGTCTTGCTGTATTTCTGCCCACCAGGAGGTGTGGAGGCTCCAGTCGGCCTCCAGCACAGGGAACCCCTTCACCTGAAGGAATATCTGAAGGAAGGCTTCATCCAACTTCTGCAGGATGGTGGTAAAAGAGAGCCAGGTCCTTCCCTCCTGCTTTGAGGCTGTCCCACTCGGGCAGAACCCAGAGTCGATGCCAGCTCAAAGCTGCCCAGTAAGAACAAAACTCCACGTGGGTGGCCACCTGGCTGCGTTGCAAACAGAGCTAACACTCCAGTCCGGCCAAGCACAGAAATGCCCTTTCTGCTTTTCCGAGTGGTCCTTGGGAGCCGGGCGCCGTGCCAGGGCGCTCGCCATTCACTGCTCCCCCTGCGCCTCTCCTGGGGCACGAGGCAGCCTGGGCTGGCTCCACATCGGCACCTCGCACTCCAAAACACAATTATTAAAAAAAAAAATGAAGGCAGACAGTGCTCTTGAGGTTTGTTATCACTTGGGGAGGGCCACAGGTGTGCCCAGAACTTAGGGAACTGAAGCCTTGCCCTTGTGAGAGCAGGCAGGTTAACCTCTGAAGGGCAGGGAGAAGGAATGAGACCATTTCCTAAGGATCAGGAGTTGCTAGGGTTTGTGGAAAGCCTTGCTCTGAGCACACAGGGTGGAAAAGGGGTGGGTTTTGCACACAAAGGAGATGAAATCCTGAGATGTCCCACGATGGAGGACCCACAGCACCTTGCCCGTGGGTCTCAGGAGGCGATGAAGATGATAAGTCCAAGAAGACCCAAGAGCAAGAGCACATCATGTGCCTGAAAACCACATGAGAAACCCCCACACAACTCACTACCACAGCTGCAAAGCCACAGACTCACCAGCACCACAAAAAGGACAGTTTTCTATCACTGCCAGCTCCTCCCAGCACCCAGGACTGGATTCACAGAAAGAAGAGGGCAACAAACGGCCCCAGCAAAGCAGCCGAGGGGAGATGCTGCTCCTCGGGGCAGCTCATCCCAACCATCTGCTGGGGTCCTTCCCGAACCAGACACTGCCCACGGCAGGATCCTGGGCTCGCCAGCCCCCGACCAGCATGGGAGCCCGCTCCAACATGTAATCGGAGTCCCAAGCCTGGCTCTGCTACAGCAACGCCACATTAACAAACACATTTTCCTCAATTTGTCACAGCAAGCGAGGTATGAAATAAAAACCTCTCCGAATCTCCCAAACACACGGGCTCCCCCCCCTCCCAAGCCTTTTGCAAACCAATGAAAATTGCGTAAAAATAAACTCTGGTGCATTTTATAGGGGCAAATAGCTCTGCTGCAACTGGAAACACATAATCTAGCTTTTCTCTAACAAAACCTCCAGGAAATGGCTCTGCAGAAGTTAACTAAGTGATGCTGAACTTTCTCCAGAGTGTCGTATAGGAAATAACACCGCAGCAACGACTGCCTGATTTAACCTTTTGTCCAGACTGCGCTACAAAGCCGTAGCACGGAGGTATCTGGCTGATGTTAACAATCCTCTGGTGTATTCCGCGGGACTGCAGCAGGGAAAGCAGGTTATCTCACACGTGCTCAGCGAAACACCCCCGCCAGCACAACGCCCAGGCAGCCAATTGGTGATGGGAGACTGGATTTTACGATTTTCTCCTTCTGTGGCTGCAGTTGGCATTTGTTTTATTTTTGTAAAGACGTGAAGAGGTAACGGCTGTCTGCGAGGAGCAGAGCAGATGAATGCACCCTGGGCATTCAGCCCACCAGCAGTGCTGACACCGAGTTTCCCCATCCCTCCAGCATGGCAGGACCAGCCCAGCCGTTTGTTAGGGATCTCAGCAGGTGACACTACAGCACCTCTGGCTCAGATGCACCATATTTCTCCATCCCACCTCCACAATCCCAGGAGGGACCGTTCCACGCTGCGGTAAGTGCTGTGGAGATCTTTACTCACCGGGCACCTCAGGAGCAGCGCGTCTGCCAAGCGATCTGGTGTCAATATTTGCCTGGAGCTCTGCAATCCTGATTACATCAGCTGAGCCAGGCTGCCCTCCCTCCATCCTTTCTCCCCCACTGCCCACACTCTCCCAGTTTGGGGAGGGCATTGCTGCACAGACCTGGAACGAGCCTACTTCTCAGCTTTCTTTTTAGTAGAAAAGAGGAGCTACAGCATGACGCGTGCACTTTGCCTGCTGAATCCCCAGCATCTCAGCCATCACTCCGCATGAAATATGCTGTCTGGGGAAGAAAAAGGCAAGGGAAAGACACCAAAGCGTTTCCACATTCCCACCAAGCTTGGGTTTCTGTGCAACTGTTAATGTAAGTGTTGAACCAGGACGGGGCTCCCCGGGAGCCATGGGACACGCTGCCTGCCTGCCCAGGTTAGCCAGTGGGAAGACGCTTTGTTTTCTTCAGCAGGCTCGACACAGCCACCAAAGTTGCTCTAAAATGAAAAAAACACACAGGGGCACAAGCCAAAAAATAATCCAGAGCAGCAACGTAACCCTCGGTTCAGGAGGCTCGCACTAAAACACTCGGCACTGATTTTAATACTCCAAATTGCCCGCTGGGAGGGAAGCCAATGCTCAGCGAGAACGCAGCCGGCCTCAGCCCGGGGCTCGCTGGTGTTTTTCTGCAGCCCCACGCTTGCGTGGAGTCACGTGCAGCCGATTACATAAACTGTACCTTTTCCATGAACACCTTCTCTGGGATAAAGGTTCTCATTTTGCCCTGCGTAAAACCGCTCTCCACATGCTTATAAGCTTTAATTGCTATGGGAGCACATAAAAAGTGTCCAAATAAGTCTATTTAATGGTTACACATTAACTGTCATACACCTCCGGGCTTCTGTTATCCATATATTTGCAAGATCAATAAACTCCTTATGAGTAAACTTAGGGAAAGAGTTGCTGCTGAGAAATGTTCCATTCCTATTTCCTAATAACTTTATGAAATTCATTAGAAACTCCTACCTATATCTGAAGCTTGCTGCTCGTGGAAAAGCAGGCTGTGCCTCAGCACAAAGAAAAAGAGAAGTGTGTTTCTCCCTCGCTCGAACTTGGACGCGTGCCCACAAGGTAATGCAAGAGCAGAGCAATTCCAGGCTGGGAAGGACTTGGCTAAAGCAAAACGTGTGCGTGAGCCTGCAGAGGCAGAGCCCCTCCAAACCCAAGGAGAAAAGCCTCCAGCAAACAGCAGCAGCCTGGATACCCAGGAACAGAGGAGCTGTCTGCGTGAGGATGGAAGCATAAGAAGGGTTGAGGAAGCCACATCCAAAACACTTACTGGCAATTAAAATGAAGGTATCGTTCCCAGTGAACCCACAACTCTGGCTTCCACATACCCACGGGGCTCTGGCGGATTGATTTTGGTGGCTGCAGCCCATGGGTGCCACAGCAGGGCAGGGACAGCCCCACCAGCTGCACGAGTACAACCTCGCTGCAAGGCACAGGGATGCTCTGAGCATCTCTGGAAGAAAGTAGAGAGGATTTTATTCACTGTCCTGTGCCTAAAGGGTCATCAGCAGCCTGGTGCTGCCACATTGCTTAATTGGGATGGCTACAGATCATTAAACACCTGCTGAATTTTACCTTGGGCATTTAGAGATGCCCCGAGGCGCAGCAGTGGAGCAGCAGAGAGAAGGGGGAGAGGGTGAGAGAGGCTGAGCCAGGCAGCCTGAGAGTGATTAAGTGTTGATCAAATCCAACTATTTCATAAAGCTCCTGGTATGCCCGACCAGCTTCGACAGTCTCCACACTTTGCTGTGAAATCCCTGTGATATTTATGAGAAGTCTGCGAACGGCTCCTTTATCGCCTTTTTTTTTTTTTATTCCCCTTTCATAAAGGAAGTGCAAAGCCCCAGACAGCTGGGATGTCCAAGTGCTGTCAGCCCCGGCGTGTTTCCCAGCTGTGCACGCAGCATCCCCCAGCACCTCCTGACTCCCATCCTCCTGAGCACAGGTAATGTACTGCCCTCTCCCTGATCCCATCCCTTTTGCCCCCCCGGTGCTGTACAAAGCCACTCCAGGCACAGCCATGTGCACCCCCCTCATCCCAGAGAGATCCCCCCCAGGCAACTGGGGCTGGCAATAGGGAATTTCAGGGGGCAGAGTGATGCACACCAGCATCAGAGTGATGCCAAAACCCCACAAGGGCAAAGGAAGAACACATAGGGTTCCCCCTAGCCCTTACCCATTAAAAAAAATCAATCCCCATTGTAAGAGTGCAAGCAGCGCCCGTATTTCACACCAAATAACACGGAGAGGACGTCATAAAGATGGAATCGCTTACAGTTGGGAGGGAGGAGGATTATAGAGGCTATTGCAATTAAAAACAAACTAGACAAACAAATAAGCCCCGCTTCCCTCCCCCTGGCCGCCGCTGCCTGCTCTGCACATGTTATCTGCAAACCGCGGGCGAAGCAATTCCCCGCTCCGTGCTATTTCACAATCTGCTCGCTCTGAACCTTACGCTACGTAAGGAATTAAACAAACATTTCCTCCTTTTCCTTCTTCGGGTGGTTTCCTCCCCCCTTCCCGCTCCCTTTCCAGGGCTGGGCTCCAAAGTCCAGCCCTGCCCGGGGCTGAGGAGTGAGCAGCAGCTGGGGCTCCCCAGCCCCAAAAATCCTCCCCCAAAAGAAGAGGAGAGCGATAGGGCTGGGCACCGTTTGCACAGCAGCTCGTGATCGCCCGGGTCGATTCCTCCAGCAAACAGGCAGCCCAGAGCCCTCCCAAAATACACCAAGGACAGCCGGGGGGGAAGGAGGGCGATACCAAACACGATGCAGAGATAACAGGCAAACTTTGCAGAAGTCAATTAAAAAAGGCGGTCAGCCCTAAAGACAGAAATCCTCAGGAAAGCAGACTTCACCCGTTCCTTCCACGCATGTTACTTGCT
Organism: Netta rufina; assembly: GCF_964035555.1. Classification (NCBI taxonomy): domain Eukaryota; kingdom Metazoa; phylum Chordata; class Aves; order Anseriformes; family Anatidae; genus Netta; species Netta rufina. The sequence continues at coordinate 17,005,687 of NC_140133.1, forward strand.
GTTACACGCAGCTGCGGCAGCAAAGTCTCGTGAATAAAAGCCTTTGCCTTAATCTGCTCTGATTTGCAACAGGTTTACGTTACAAATTTGGGGTTTATCTGCCTTGGAAAACACTGCGAGGGGAAGCAGAGCACAAGATGAAGCAAAGGGACAAACGCTGGAGACCCAAGAGCCAGGCTGGTTGATTTTTTTGTGGCTGCTGCTATTTAGTGGCAATGCCTAGTTACGGTTTGGGATAAAGGAAGCTTTTGTTAACTACCTGCTCTCTCCCTCCCTCTGCACCTTCCCTCAGGGTTTTGAGATCACATTAAGAAAACACATCCCAAGCTCCTCAAGAGATTTTTCAGCAAAGCCAAGGCTGACAAGACTTGACATTCCTGAAATGTTTAAATGGGAGGAGAGGGAGAAACAACAACATTTTTTCAAACCCACTTTATACATCAGACACAAGCAAAAACTGGCCCGGGTCCAACTATAAAAAAAAAAATATATTTGCGAGATCATCTGAAATACTTTAAATGTTCTGGATTGAAAAAAAGAAATCCCTCGGTGCAGAGCAGATACAAACCCCCACGCCAAATGCTGCGCATTCCTGGGGCGAGCTACGGAGCGGAGCTATAATCGAGCCCATTGACAGGCACCAGCCCCGTGCCCCACAGCCAGCCCTGGCCACCCATCACACGGGACATGTCCTAAATGCAGCCTGCACATCCCGGGAAAGCTCCACAGGGACCAGCTGTCCTTTCCAAAAACACAGGGATCCTGGAAAATCTTGGCTGGGGGACTCAGTAATACACTTGGGATGAAAGAGCTTGGCAAACTATGGGGCAAGGAGTCAAGAAACCCAATTTTAGCCAATACTGGGAAGGGGACACCACTGTCAGTAGCTGTTTCATTAATTGATTCACACACTGGCTCATTCTGGGTATTATTTCAGGCTGGAATCTCACTTGCCCAATGCTTCTGGAAAAAGCTGGGTGAGGAGCAGGGTCCCAATGGAGCATTACAGCCTGTGACAAAACCCACTGAAGGCGACGTGGGAAGCAACTGCATGCACTCCAAGAGGTCCCACCACCCCACACGTTGGGAGCAGGCACCCTAAAAAAGCCACGTGAGGCTGGGAAGCATTTCCAAGGGTGTAGAACACGTTATGGGGAACAGACGGGCACTGATGTCCGGTTACTCATCCTTGGTTTGCATTCGTCATTGGTTTGCTAGTGTAGAAATTGAGGCATCAAAGAGGGCCGCAGTGTTCCACTTGTGCAATAAACTCCTTTCACCAACATCACTTCACACTTTCCGGAGTGCAAAGTTCGCGCTGATATTGTTGGCTTTCTCACTTGCTGCTTTTTGGCACCAGCCCGCCTGCCTGGCTGTTCATTAATACGCCATCAGGATGTGAAAGGCCCCGTTCCGCAGGCCTCGCTGGCTGCAAGTCGTCCTCCACCAAGCACTGTCCTGAGGGGCGGGACAGGCAAAGGTGCTTAGGTGCTCCCACAGGATACTTAAAATTTGAAAAAGCAAGTCCTATACTTCTACCAGTGGGTTTTACGGAGTACGGGAGTGTCACTATCAATGCAGATACACTCGATATTTTTAATCTTTCCTGTGAGGAGAGGCTGAGGGAGCTGGGACTGCTCAGCCCGGAGGAGCTCGCTCTGTAAACACCTGAGGGGAAGGTACAGAGAGGACGGAGCCAGGCTCTTGTCAGCGGTGCCCAGTGCCAGGATAAGAGGCAGAGGGCACAAACCGAACACGGGAGGCTCCGTCTGAACACCAGGAAGCAGTTGTGTGCTGGGCGAGTGACGGAGCTGGCACGGGTTGCCCAGAGGCTGTGGAGTCCCCTCCCTGGAGACCTTCAACAGGCACTTGGATGTGGGCCTGGCACCCTGCTGGAGCTGGGGCTGGCCAGATGGCCTCCAGAGGCCCCTTCCCACCTCAGCCATGCTGTGAATCCATGATTTTTGCACAACCTACCGCCTCACAAGCCACAGCTACGCAGCAAAGGCTGTCTAAGTGCACAAGGATGAGAAAGCCACCACCATTTTTGGTCAAACAGCTGCTGGCTGGGGTTGCTACAGCCACCTAAAAAAGTTGGCCATCAAATCCTGTCTTGTGCATTCCCTGGGAGAATGAACACAGGGTATTACTTCAATAAAAATTGTAACTACACGCTTGAAATACAGAGTACAAACACTAATTTTAAAGAATATCAAAAACACTCTAGTTGTTTCAGGCCCTTTCATGCCAGATTAATAAGTTTGTCTTTTTATTTATTTGTTTTTAAAGATTTGCTTATGATGGAGATGAGCCCAACTAGAAAACCAAAAATCAAGAATCCTTGAACTCCAAAGCAAGTTTTATCTGAGCCTGGGCCTGCATCTGCGCTGACTGCGGCACAGCCAAACAACATTTTTCCATCCCTGTTTATCACTATCACCTCATGCTCTCCCCCCACCAGCACGAGGTCATATCAAAAATTCCTTCCCCACATCCCCTGGTTCCTTAAATTGTTAAGGATCTGGATTTACATCAGTGGGATTACACGAGATCAGCCAAATGTGCACACGCTACGGAGAGAAAGGACAACACGTCTCTTTAAAACCCGAGAGTATTTTTCATTTATAAATAGTTTACATTTTTGGATCCAGTGGCGGACAACCCGCTCGGTCTGTACGGAAACCAAAGAAATATCATGTGTGAGCACTAACCACAGCGTAACTCAGATAATAAACACCAGACGGGCAGCCATATGCAAGGAAGCTGGTGCTTGTGGCAGGGGAGGCAAAGAGAAGTAAGAAATTCAGCAAGCACCACGCAGCTGAACATTGGATTTCAGACGAACTGGCAGAAGTTTGTGGTCCTGTGCCTCCAAGTTAAACTACAGGAACACAAGGAAGCACGCTGAACCCTGCCTTGCTTCCCTAGTCTCAGTATTAGCATCTTTCAGGCTTCAGCAGATTGTCCCCTCTGTGCTATGGGGTCACAACCAGCTATCTGCAGCACAGAGGGACACGACAAGCCCATGTGGTCACACAAAGCATATGGTGGCCCCCAAAGCTATTGGGCTAACCTGCACAAAAGTTCAAGTTCTAGTCCAAGCCAAACCTAGTGTGCTCTCCTCAATTGTAAGTGAGAGGACTATAAGCAACAGGAACCGAAAACACGTAGTGTCTGGCAGCCACAAAGCCCACGGGACTGTGTTAGCGAGCAGCTGGAGCACAAGAGAGAAGAAGGCTGCGTGCAAGTGGAAGCTGCTGTGAGCACAGCACCTGAGCCTGCTGGGCCCCCTGGCAGCCCCCAGCCTCATGGGCTTTGCCAAGCTAAGCAAGCTCCCTGCCCCAGCCTCTGCCTGCACACCAAATAAACCTGAAATGGATGCAAACACCTAAAATATTTGTAAAATCATGGACAGTATAGGTAACATCAAACAATAACCCATATCCCACAGAAAAGACAGTCTTTAAAGCAAGAGGACAACTCTTTGCTTGCCAAGCATGGGAACCTGAACCTGGAGCATCTCTACTGAAATCAGCCTGCCAAAGCCAATTTGATCATTTATTGCTGCAAGGAATTCCACCAATACTCTGGTAACTTTTAAGCAGCAGTGTGTGCTCCTAGGTAGGAAGAAAAAAGCCTGAAAGTATACATTTTCCAGATTTTGCAAACATTTACCAGATGCAAGAGAATTCACGGACCACTCACACCATGCCAAGTGTGCAGACACCAAACCCAGAAGAGCCTCAGCACCCATCTCCCTCTTGAGATGAAGGCTACGGCCAGATACGCCTGGCCGAACAAAGGTTTGTTTTCAATTATATTTCAGGTTCTTCTAACAATAACTGTGTGGCGTCTGGCACCAACACATCTGAGCCTTTGAAGTGGTTCTCAGCTTCAACAGGACCGTGGGGGAGGGCAAAAAGGGAATCAATCAGCAATTTCGGTTCCAGTCAAACCTCCTTGCTGAAGAGAAAGCCTTAATTCCACAATCCCTGAGCACACCAGCTAGCAAAACACAACAAAAGCCACACATTCAGGCAGAATAGCAGTAGGTTTGCACCAGGGTTGCTGCTTTAACCTTCAGAAATGAGGCTGTGAAATAGGTGGGGCAACAATGCTGGACACCACAGCCTCCTGCCTCCCAACACCTGCACTGCCCACGGTGCCAAACCCATCTTCACAGAAATGCAAGAGTCTTGTCAGGAACCAAGAGATGTTCAATCACTCCTCTTTTTTTTTTTTTTTTTTTTTTAAAGCGAAAGAGAGCAACCCCCCCCCGCTCCATCATTTGCATTTCTGGGCAAAAATAAAGCTTTTTCCTACTGAGCTCTTCTGCAGAAGCTCACCATGAAGGCATGTTTGGAGCATGCACGATGGCCTGGACCACACAGGACAGCAGCACTGATGTTACAGGGTTTAGGGTATGTGGTGTTTGTGACCACAAGACCAAATCTCTTCGCAATGTGCTTGGACCCCAAGCACGGCTCACAGCGTGCAGGTACATAGCTAATTCCCTTTCACCTCAGTCCATCTTCAGAGATCTAAACCCCTTTTCAGAGCTCACCTCAAACGACATCGGCAAGACCACACGGGAAATCAGTGCAAAGGCAGGGCAAACCTCACTGTTAAAATGCATATCTTCTTTATCTGCTCGGTTCAAACGAGCACAGTGTGGTTTAACAGCAACAAGGTGGCAGAGCGGAACAGCTCCCGAGGATGGTGGTTTTGATTGGAATGATGCTCATTTCAGAGGAGGGATAAAAACGCCTTATTCATTTTCCCCAAGCCACGTCCAAGTCCTACCAAGTCTTTTTGTTAGGTCAGGCAGTTTCTGGAAGCATCTTCTGGCTCAAAACATCCTCAGAATTTCAAGAATCCGCGCTCCACAAATCTTGAGGCTGTTTTGTTCAGGAATGCTGACATGTGGGCAAAGGGAAACCAAACCGTTCCCTTCAACACTACAGAAAACTTTAAAGTCTGCCCAAGATGAAAAATGCAAGAGTCAAAAACTTTGAAAGAAATGTGGGTTTTCTGCTCAGAGGCAGCTGCATTTCAAATCTTGCCCAGATCATGATCTTCCAACAAGGGAGCGCGGCCGTGCCAGGACAGCTTGTGTGCCTAGCAAGGCTGGTGGCCTCCATGCGCTCGCCTCAAAGCAGGGCCGGAGTTAGAAATGAATAAATAAAGCAGACTTCCAGATCAAGTTTTCTTGGCCTTCACAAAGCAGATGATTGCGCTGTGAAAAGCTCTTGGCAGAGCTTCTTCCCCCCAGACAGGATCCACCCACTTCCCAACGCCTCGCCGTCTACGGACACCAAAGGGCAGGCGTGCACTTGGTCTTCTGCTCGCACAGACAATGCTCCCTGGTCGATAACTGAGGAGGGGACTTGCACATAGATTGAGGCTAACTGAGGTCTGATTGCTCCCATTCTCGTCCCAAAGTCACACCGACTGCCAGTAGGTGATTTGGTTGCCTGCCTTGCTGAGATGTCCACTAGAAACACGCACTGCGTTCCAGATTTCTTCCTTTTTGTGGACCTCTGCCTTCCACCTGAAGGACAATATTTGTGGGCTTATACTACATGAGATGGATCTTTCAATTTTCTTTTAAAGTTTTGGGCCATTTTCAGGCTGTATCCGTGCTCCCAGACCTGCAGAGGAATCCTGCAGATCTCCCCTCCCACCCAAGCAGGACCCCAAGAAGGACCAGCTTCGCACCTCCCCAGCCCTTCAGGCAGGAGGGAAGGAATCCTGCATTTCAGAGCCAAAAGGTACCCCGCAGGAAAGCTGTCAGAAGGAATTTCAGCCGAGCCGTGACAGACTAAAACCTTCACAAAAAGGCACATTTTCAACCCATTCCCAGTCCCACAAAGGCTGTTTATTGTCCAGCATCAGGAACACAGCTTCCTGGGGTTAAGAAGCTCTTCTGCTGGCCACGAGCAGCAAGGTCACCCTGCAGCAGTGAGCCCGAGTGCTGGGCAGGCTGGGGACACGAGTGTCCTGGTTTCAGAAGGGAGATGTGAGCAGGGACGCATCCTGCCCCTGCGAGGCAGACGGTTTTATAGCCAGGGGTCAGGATTACTCAGGAAACCAGAGAGGAAGTAATTGGAAATTGTTGGACAGGGAAACTTCCACATTTTGTCTCCAAATGTGCAGGCCTGCAGCCTGTGATGAATTCCTCTTCTTTTAGCCGTGCCTCTCCCAAGCAAAGCTGGAGCTTTGTGGTTTAATTAGCACGCAGCCCCAGAAGTGTTGGACTGCTGTTTCCTCCCTGCCCAAAAAGGTGAATTTTTGTTGTTTTGACTTTCAAAAAAAAAAAAAAAAATCCTAACAAGCCTGGAAGGCTTTGTCATGCACAGCCTGTTCCTGAACAAGCCTCACGCTGGCATTCCTAAAACTTGCACATGGGGAGCTCCAAACCCTCGCCTGGGAGAGCTCACAGCTGAAGGATGAGGCAAGGGCAGCAGACAGCAGCAGAAGAGCCAGGCTGGGAGCAGAGCAGCAGCTAACTGGGAGCACTGGGGCTGCAGGAGGGGACTGGGACATGGCGACAGCAGCAGCACACGCAGGGGAGGCGCTGGGGAAAAAGCCTGCACAGTCCAAAGGAGAAGATAACCTGGCAGCCAGAGCAAGCCCTGGGGACACGCAGATGAAGGCAGGATCCTGCCGTCCCTGCCAGCTGAAAGGACAGCTCGGCAGGCTCTCGTGGAGCAGACCACAAAGTGCTAGCACTTGAGACACAAGTGCTGGAGACTGGGAGCAAGCAACACGATAGTAAACAGCTCCGGCTGCTATCCGGCATCGCCTGGGGATGCTGCACAGCCACATGGCCCTGCATACAAATTCTGGGGAGCCCCCAGAGCAGCACAGAGCCCCCAGCACTCAGCCCTGCCTGCAGGGATGCTGCCAGGCCAGGGGGACATGCAGGCGCCTGGGGCCGTCCCATCCATCTGCAGCCGATTGCTCAACACCCATCGGGCCGGGAGGCACGAAAGCTTCTCCTTCCTGGAAGCTCTGCTCCGAGATGGGAGCAGCAAGTCGCCAAAAACCATTCCCAGCTGCGGCCGTCACAAGGGCTTGCTGCTTTGGCTGAAATGCTTCCTACCGCGGCCACCAGCGCTGCTGTGTGTGGAGAAGAGACCACGCTGGTCCCCAGTGAGGCCAGCATGCAGGAGATGCCACCACTGGTACCTGCCTCAAAGCCAGCAGAAAAAAATGGAGAAGCAAAGCCAGCTGCTGTTTGAAGCACACAGTACAAGCCAAATGTGTTCTGTCAAATGCACACAGCTTTCTGTCCAAGGAGATTAACTCAACGACCAGCACACGTCTCCACCAGTGAGTTCGGAAAAAAAAAAAAAATGAAATCAGAGCTCCTGGAAGGGGATCAATTCACCAAGAAATCAAAAGCCAAGCCACTTCCCTGGGGAGCTGGGCTGAGCCCCGTGGAGATAAATTCAGATGGACACATTCACCGAGAGCCCCGGTGCTGAAGCAGGGCAAGCACAGGTCCCTGCAGAGCAGAGATAAAGCCAGGCAGCTTCTGGCTCCAGAGGCAACAAACCAAGCGACACCACTTGAGATGAGAGCACTAAAACCAGGGTGAAGCCTCGGCTTCTTCTCCCAAAGCAGGACCAGCACCTCTCCCATTCATGCAGAGTTGAATTTGCCTGGGCACGGCGCCGTTACCTTCATTAGGCTATTTCCTAGCTGTCTGTAACAAGCAATACACGGAGGTCATTCACCTGCTCTTGTGAACAGTCATCCAAACACCAAGCTCACTGAGCAGCTTTTGGGTGGCAATCTGCTCGATCACAAAGGTTGGAAAGTGGGAAATGGGACACAGAAAGGGTTTACAACCATGCAAAACAAAAACAAGAAGCACAGAACTCACAAAGCAAATCAGAGAGGTCTAAACATGCACATTACTTAGTGGTTTAATGCAGCACTTGTGTGCCATACTCCAGAAATCATCCAAAGACATCCGAAAGCCAAGAATTCTTACTTAGACTTGTTTGGTTTAAGAAGGAAAAAGAGGAACAGAGTTGTTTATAGACCAACATAGATAGGAACAGCACAAAAACATGCTTAGCAAAGGAAGACTGGAAAGTACTGTGACAGTTCAAAGTGAAACATCATATGGTTTGTTTAAATCTCCTAAAACGGGACAAGTCTCCCCGTTTTGCCAAAACAAATGAAGCACAACTGTTGCTCTGCCTCTGCCCCCTGGCTCGAGAGGAGACAAAGGTTTATTGTGAGTTGCACAGATGAACGGAGCACAACGATGCTGCCCTGGCTCCCCAGCAAGGCCACACCAGAGGTGAGAGGGAGGCAAGCAGAGGCCAGCAGCACCACGGCCCCACGCTGCCCCTGCCCACACCATCACCAAGCAGGAGCTTGGAGGTAAGCAGGGAGCCACCGGGTGCTGCCATGGGCACGTGTCCCCAGCAGCACCCACACCAAACCCAAAGCAACCACCTCACGCTGAGTAAGGCAGAAGTCAGGGTCACCACTCCAGAGGATTTTTTATTTTATTTTAAGAAGCTTTGGTGAAGGAAGGTGGCTGGTGCTCTTTCACAGCTCTTGAACCCACAGCCTGGCCAAGCATCACTTGAAATAAGCTGTGGAAAACAAAGCAGAGCAGCTCAGGGCTGCTTGAGGCACTGGCAGAGGCACAGCCAGCTCTCCCCATCTTCCCCCAGCTCACACACACAAAGAGGAGGAAGGAGAGGCAGCGATGTTTGGACAACTGGAACATATTTAGGGGGTGATTTTTCACAGGGCCTCCAGCCAGGCAGTTTCCTCCGATAGCCATTTTATTACCCGCAACACACTTCACAGACCAGCAGCTCTCACATCCACAGGGTCGGCTGCCACACCGGCCTGCCCCAACACCATGGGGGACATCACCCATCACTGCTGCAGCCAGCTCTGCTGATGGGGCACCCACAGCACCTGCAGGAAGCAGCTTTAAATGCTATCTCCATCTGAACACCTTCCTCCAAACCCCAGGCATTAGCTGAGAGCTCCCCCCCCACCCCACAGGTGCCAGCCATGACTTTTCAGGACTGTATTCTGCACTAGATATGTGGAAAACCTGTGACAATTCCCAGCCTGCACAAAGCATGTCCCCAGCTCCCAGGGTGGCATTTTGCGAGATGCTGGTTAGCAGATGGCACTGATGGCCAGCTCCAGGGCAGCTAGCACAGCCAGGAGAAGCAGCACAGCCCCAGCTTCATGTTTTAGGTCTTATTTCCTTCACACACCTGAGGGCTTGCTCTGCCTCTCTGCAGCAAGCAAGGAGCTGCCAGCTGGAGGTGGTGGTCTAGGGAGCCGTGTCGTATTTCAAGGTTTCACAGCCAAATTTCCACTGAAGTCGAGGTATGTGTTCCCTAATCTGAAAGGATTCATCTAAAAATAGGCACCTTCACTGAAAGTGAAGCACTCTGCGCACTGCCTGCCCAAGGGGGTAGGGCTTAAGAAAAATGTGCACCTCTGCAGATTTCCAAATTTAATGCAATTAAACAATACAGCCCCAAAAAAAAGACCATGATGAAGTCTGCAAACAAATTATAATCTCATTATGAACAGCAGTATCACAGCTACTACGACAAATTCTCTCACACATGACAGTTCAGCTCCAGAGCCAAGCTTTAGCCAGCTAATGCATTTTTAGATGCAACTTCTGCAAGACACTGGAATATGTATCTAGATGTATTTTAAGTCCACAGCTCTGTGTAAGGCTGTTCAGTACATAAAGGACCTCTGAAATACTTCTGAAGTTCACGCAGCACTACGACAAGGTACAAAGCTGGCACGGCACGGGTGCAAGCAACACACACCCTGCCTGCGTGTCCAAGGCAGGTACCCTGAACAAAGCCAGGCAGGTGGCCTCCTGTCCTCCAGGTCCTACACAAACTGAAAATGCAACCGAGAGAACTGCAGCAGACTCCTGGACTTTGGCACAACGCAGTGTCAGCTCTTGAGAGGTGACCCCCTAAAAATTGGGGCCTGCTTCTAGACTCCCCCAAAATGAGGGGGTTGCAGCTGTATAAACAGTGTGCTGAAGAGATGAGGGGAACACAACACGTTACACACGTTGTGGTCCTGTGCTGGAGCTGGAGGAGGCTGGGGTTGAAGGACTTGAACTGCAGCGCAGCGTTTGGTTAACCATTAATGGATGACTCAGCTCCAACAATAAAACGCATTTCACCTTCCGCGCTAGCGCAACAGCACCCTGGCCCTTGACTCGGGCCCCTGTGCACAGTAAGGAAGAAAAAAACCACTTGGTAGCACATCATTTATAGCTGGGCACCCCGGGAAGTGCCAAGAAGGGCTTCTCAGCCCTTCCCATCTTCCCTTGGCTTCCTTCACGTGCCACATGGGGCTCACAGCAGCGCTCCTCACAGGTCTTGGGGTGCTCCGAGCCACCTTTAGATGAAGCCTTATACGAAGTCTGAGCGAGGTGCTAGGTGCGTGCCTGGCTGCTGGGCCCACAGCCAGGATCTCACCGGGCTGTGCCTTCCTGGCAGCACCAGGCGAGGCTCTCCCTGCCCCAATATCAGGGGGATGAAGGGAGCACGGTGATTAGGTTAGCAGCACGAGGTGATTGCGTTAAGGGCTGATGAGATGAACTAACTCAACCTGAGGTGTCTCACACCGCAGCCAGCAAGATCAGTGCAGAGCCCCGCGGGCCCAACTGAGGGTTTCTGGGTGCGGTTGACACAGAGCCAGGGACAAACACCGGGATTTAACACGGCTGGTAACAGAAATGAGAGCCACCAGGCAGCTCGGCCTTCAACACAAAACCCAGAGCCCTCCTCAAGGGGTTGGGGCAGCCAGGAGCCACGTGTGGGCACAGCCTGGGGGCACTGCAGGACCACCAGGAGCTGCTCTTCACCACAGGAGGCTCAGAGCACCCACAGCGGCTGCCACCCACGGTAAGGCCATGCCAGCAGGCCCAAAACACGAAGGAAAAGCCAAAAAGCATCTGGGGGAAGCAGCCAGCCCCACAGCTCCCTGCTCCATCCCTCACCCTCCAGGCAGGCACTCCTCTGAGGCCCAGCCACCCCCAGGCTCCTCATCTACAGGGCAGTTTGCACGAGCGAAGACAAAATATTGAGCTGCCACTATAACATCATAATGGTTGTTTTTCCTAGAGAACAATTGCTGGTGTGTTCGTTTTTTTCGGATGCCTACTGAGATGCTCCTTTCCCTGCCCTGGGAATTTTCCCTCCGCCCCCAGCTCCCAGCCCATCCATTCTCCCCTTTTCAGGCTGCACCCATTGTAAGCAGCACTGAATATTAACACAGCCCATTGAGCACTTGCTCCTTTTGTATGGGACCCTTGCGTTTCAAATTGCAGTGGCTGTGGAGAGGAAAAGCCTCAAAGTGATTAAATGCCACCAAGTTTCTCAAAAGAAGCCAGGAGGAGGCAGGGGAGGCTGCAGGGGTCCTAGAGCCCTTCACGTGAGGCCAGGGAGTCCTGTAACAGCCAGAAAGGCTTCTCAGCGGGGATATTTTGCCCCGTTGAGGCTGCATTATGCATCTTATGAATCTCACATGCACATCTAATCCTAGTCTGGTCGGGATCACTCCCGCCCCAGCCGTGGCTCAGCCAGGGATTAAGATGAGAAGATCAGACAGCGGTCGCGAAGGGCCTGCTGCTGACTGCTGTTCTCCAGCAAGAGCCAATAAATATCACGGCATGCTGAGGGTGGTCAGTGAATCCACAGACACATGTTCACAGGCAGGGCGGATTGATTTGCAAGCGTGAGCATTTATTCGTGCCTGCGGAGGCATTGCTCCGAGAGGAGAGGCTCCTCCACCACCCCAGCCTGGGGGGTTCGGCCCCAGCCACCTCCCTGGAGCAGCCCCCAACTGCACGGGGCCAGGCACGGCAAGAAAAGTTACTTAATGAAGATTAAGTAATCTTTGCTCCATTATTTCTGCAGGGTTGGAAGTGGGACATGCAGGGAAGCGACCGACACCAAGCCACCCGCGGGATCTATCCCCCCAGAGCCTCCTCTGCTGGCTCTCCTTGTGTCTGCAGAGGGGTAGGGGTTACTCAGGGGGCTAAAAACGACCCGTGGCAATCCCCAGAGAGCACCATGCACACAGGCAGCAGCAGAAAAAGCTCCCTACAGATTGCCACCGCATCCAAAGAAGCCACCTAAAATGTAGGAGAGCCCAGCAGCAACATCTGGCACGCGAAAGCCCTGGTTCAGCAAGGAGTGTAAGTTCATAGGTGATTTTGAGCACAAACATCCTGGTCTCATTGCCTCTAAAAATCTCCCCATGTGCATGTACTCAAGTACAGCAGGGCTCCGTCCCAGGATCCCAGATCAAATGCGCTTTCAGGGCCTGTGGCCAGGCATCCGCAGGACTTCCAGGAGCACCCAGCTCCCCAGAGAGCAGCAGCACCAGGCAGACAGAAAACACCCCTGCAGGAAATGCCTTAGGACAACATATCCATATATCCAAACCCATCTCCCTGGGAAAACAGAGCAGCACATCACCCAAATGCCCCAGGGAAGCTGCAGAGGCCCTGCTGTGCTCAATGCCCCGCACCTGCAACCACCCAAGGGCAGGAAGCTCCACGCAGAGCTCCCCCCCGCATCTCCACCACCAACTGGGAGATGTGAGAGGACTTGATCCTTTCTATTGTTTTGCAAACATAACATTCATGGTCCTGGGCTGCTGTGCTCTAGCTCAAAGCATGGATAAATTCTTCCCTTGTGCAACTTTAAATCAAGAGTAGCTGTGCTCACATGCGTGAGGGCTGCTCCGGAGGGGACCAAGAGCAGAACTGGAGGTGTCTGCGAAACACCAGGTCTGGCACAGCATCTAGCACAACAGGGGGAAACCCATACATCCTCTGGACACATGTGCCCAGTATCCTGAGCACTTCATCTAGTTGTCTGGGTCACACCACCGCAGACTTGCTTAGGAGATAAACAAGCTTTCATTCCTTCAGACCACACCAGCAACAAGTCAGCTATCGCGCTGCACTTCCACAGCCATGAGCTTTCTCACTGTTAGAAGCTGTGCCCAAAAAGCAAGTGCTCTATCAGCAAGAAGTAGAAAAGTCCCTCCTCTCACCACTCCTGAGGAATTAAGATAGCACAGAAAGACAGGAACAGCAGATGCTGCTGATGTGCCACGGCACTGACAGCGCTGGAGCACCACACCAGGCTTTTCAGAGCATGAAGCGTTTTGTACTTAAGCTCGGCCCTAAGAAGTTACAGCACAGATAACGCTCTGCTGTACATCAAACCTTCAGGCAGAGTTTGACACAAAGCATCTCCACAGCGAGACTCCAAGAGGAAAATGCAGCAGCTGCCGGGTGCAGTCCGACTGGCAGCTTCCTCCGCAGCCAGGGGCTTTTTGCTCAGTGCCGTGGCTCTTACGAGGGCTGCGTGGGTCCTGGATGGTGACACATCCTGCACGCTGCTCGAGCTGGCTGTGCCCAGAAGTGCACGGCGTGTCACCCACTGCCTGCTCCTTTTCCTTGTAAGAACCCCCATCTGTGCCACGCTGCGCTAACCGTGAGCGACCGCAGCGCGCTCCCCTCGCTGCGCATCACTTCTGCCCTCTGAAAGCCAAGGAGAAAAATTACAGCTCCCAGCCCTGCTGCCAACAAAGAAATAACAATAGTTTCAAAAGATCCCACTGCTTTTCCTCAGCACTGATAGTCCTGTTGACAAAATACACAGCGATTAAGTCAGTTCAGAACGCTCCCCAGCACGCGGAGCCACATTTCCAGCAGCCCAAACAAAAGCTTTACCTCAAACACACTGAGATCCGACCCGAGCACTGCAGCACCAATTAGGAGGAAAAAATAAGATAACTGCTAAGGAGGGATTTTCAAAAGCACTCTAATGAAGCCAAAGCACAGCCAGCACAAGCCACTGCACACAGGAGTTTTCATCCTCCTACGAGCAATCCCATCTGGGGATGGAGTGTCTGGGCTGGGGGACCCCAGACCCCAATAATCAGCCCCTGGCACTGCTCTGCTAAACGCATCAGTGACCCCCTGGATTCGAAGTTCGCAGTTATAAGCCTAGTGATCACAAAAAGCAATAGAAACAATATTACTCTAAAAACCAGAAGTATGTGTAAGAGCTTAAATGGCTGCTTTTTATATCGGCTTGGGAAAAGGAAAAATGCCCCAAGTTCTGAATTGTCAGATAGGAAAGCCATCACAAATTTCCTCTTTAGCTAATTCGTTGGTTAGCTTAGAATTTGCTAAGTGACAAACCATATTTTGTCTAAGTGGCTAAAAGACCAACAGCCCACAGGCTGTAGATTTATTCGTGCAATTATTTCACCCATAAAATTTAAACTGAGCTCGGGACATTCAAAAACCCATTGCACACGAATAAGACACTCCTGGGCATTAGCACTCCTGAACAAAAAAACACGACAATAAATTTGTTCAGAGCGGGCTATGAATGCATTTCTCCGCAGGAACAAAGACGCACTGTCCTGTTTTAAAAAGGAGCGCGGGGATTCTGGAATTATGCTGAAAAGATTAAAAATTCATGGGGAGGCTGAGCAAAGGAGCCGTCCTGTGCAGGAGCAGGCAGCAACAGGTGAACGTGGTGAGTTTGGCTTTTACTAGGACGGGCCACAGGCTGCTCTCGGTGCGACAGCGGGCGATTTCGTGTAAAACACGGCGTTTTGCGGCCAGCAGCGAGTAACGCCAGGAGAACCTGACAGCCCCCTAATAACTCTTCTTAATAAGAAGTTGGATGATCTCCAGCCATACTTCGGTGACCGCCTTCTCCTGGCGGAGTTGCGCGGTATCTGTTACAGCCGCCAGCTTTATGGATTCAATAATCTATAAATCTGCTCAAACGGCCGAACAGCGCAGCAAAGCGAAGAGCCCAGGCGCTTTTTCCTCCTCCTCTTTGGATCCCCGTTTCCAGAGGCTGGCTAATGGTCTGGGACAATTGTTTTTCCGGATCTAGGTGCGTGCACAGGCTCTGTGCTCAGATACACGGCAGCTGTCAGAGGGACCGAGCTGGATGAGCCAAATTTGTCGCCCTTTGCACAGCGCGGCAGCAGCCCAGGCTTTTGGGGACAGGAGTCCTGCTGTGCCATGCGTGGGGCTACACTCTCCAAATCGCAGTTTTAGGGGAAAAAAGGAGCCGTGGCACACACCCAGCCACCAGAAACCCAGCCCCACGCTCCGCAGCCCCCCAAGACCCCGATAAATGAATGGGAACCGGGGGGGGCTTTGGGGAGGGCAGCATCCAGCCCCGCGCAGCTCGGGACCCCCCGTGCGCCCCGGGGCCAGCTCCGCGCTCCCCGCAGGGGCCGGTTTTGGGGCAAAAAAGGCCAAAAGCAGCTGCGGAGCCGGGGCGGCGATGCCCAAATAAGGCCTCGGAGCCGCCGCTCGGCCCGGACCCGGCCCGGGACCCAGCGGGGGGCAGCAGCGGAGCGGCCCCAGGCGCTGAGGAAGGGCTCGGCTCCCCAAACCTAACCTCTTAATTAACTAATTAATTTTTTTTCCCAGCACGGACACCCCCTCCCGGTACTCACACGTGTCGCGGCCAGCGGGGCAGGTCCCGGGGCACCTCGGGCAGCGCCAGCCCGCCGCAGCCCAGCAGCTCCGCGTCGCAGGAGCAGCCCCCGGGGCAGGGGGCGGCGGGATCCGCCGAGCCCAGCACCGAGCCCAGCAGCAGCAGCACCGACACCGGCAGCAGCAGCAGCGCCGCAAACCCTCCGCCGCCCGGTACCGGCCCCGCCATTTTGTATCCGGCACCCGCCGAGCGCCCGGAGCCGCAGCGGAGCAGCGGGGGCAGCCCTGAAGGGGAGCAGAGCGGAGCCGCTCAGCGCCGCCTCGCCGCCTGCAGCATCGCCAAACCCTCACGGCACCGGCATCCGCAGCCCCTTTCTCTTCTCCTCGGCTTTCCTCCGCTGCTGCTGCCGCCGCGGGGGCTCGGATTCCGCCGGGACTGCGAAGCGGCGCCGCCGGGACTCGAACCCGCGCCCTCCCGGCCCCACCGCTCCCTCCAGCGCTCGCCGCGGCCCCACGTTGGCCGCCCCGCAACATGTAGGCGCGCCGCCCCCCGCCCGCCCGCCCATTGGCTGCCGCCCGGGCCCGCGCGCCCCGCCATTGGTAGCGGCTCGCCCCCCGCCCCTGTCAATCAAAGCCTCCGAGGCCCGCCCCCCTTTGCCACTCCAGGTGTGAGCCCCCTCCCCTCCCCGCCGCGCCGCTCTTAAAGGGGCCGCGCCCGCCGCACGCCCCCCCCCCCAAAAAACAGCGATTTTGGGTGTCCCGCCGTGGGCTTTTTCACCCAAAGGCTCTCCCAGGCCCTGATGTCACTTTTCCCGAGTCACTCAAACGGCTGTGCTCACCATACACGTGTCCTGCACCAGTTGTCCTATTTGCCAATGTTTCACCCCAAATCTAAGTGGCTCCCCAGATTCCCCCCTATTTTGGAAGGACCTCATGTTTTGCCACCCCATTGTGCTGCCCACATCAGTGAAACCACCCTGGCCCTGTGGGAAGGCAATTTTTGGGGTGGGGAGGGGGCACAGAGGGGTGCAAGGGGGCTGTGGGTTCACATGAGAGCACCCAGCCCCAAATCAGCCATATTATGGCTCGTTAGGTAACCACAGCAAGATCATTTTGGGCAAAACCCACACTAGGGCATTGACACGCACATAAAGGCATCTCCTGAGCCCAATGGAGAGCACCCAAGTACCCTTGGCCAAGCATGGATGCGGCCCATGTAGCATTTAGGGTTGGAAGCCCCTGGTGTGCCCCATGCCCCACAGCGCCTTCACCCATGTGTGCCTGCAGTCGCCGGGCTGTGCCCCATGGGAGGCAGCAGGCCAAAGGCTTCAAGGCGAAATAAATGGGACGGCTACACCAGGACAGTGGCACGATGCCGAATTCGCCAGCCAGCCCGGCTGAAGGCGTCAGGGCCGAGGGGGTTTGGCTGGCGGGTTCCCCACCGGCCACTGCCGCTCGCAGTGTGGAGCCCCCATGCCGAGGCCTGGAAGCGGCTGTGCTCGGCGCGGGACGGGGTTTTGGCAGCGCCCCGAGCCTAGCGTGGAGCATGAAGTCATGTCTGCTCCGTACCCATGCCTGGAAGCCTGCCCGAGCCGAGCGCATGGGGAAGAGACGTGCCCAAAGGGAGCCAAGCGTGGGGGCTCGAGAGGAAAACCCCCCCATGGCTCCCACTGTGCCATGCCGTGTATGCCGTGCCATGCCGTGCCACTCTGCACTTCACTCCGACCTAGCTCCATCATGCTCCAGGCTTTGCAGAGGGGCTTTTGAAGCTCCCGGTCATGTGTGATCCCACTGGGTTGAATGTCTCGGTCCTTTACTGCCAGTTTGTTGTCATCGTTGCCCCTAAAATAGCTTGGTTCCTACTTAATTCCTTTTTTTTTTTTTTTTTTGGAATTCCCGCTTAATTAATTCTGCAAATGACTTGCAGGCAAGGAATGCAAGATGGGAAGCAGTGTCATCTACTGACCGAAGAGGAGGGGGGATCACAGGGCAGCTGTTCAGAGAGGCAAAGAGTTGGGACTTCCCAAGGCTGGGCTTCAATATTCCCGCCTGCAGTCCCAAAACTTGGCAAAGAGCTTGCGAGTCAGTGATCACAGCGATCAGATCCTGCTTTGATGATGGGAGGGAAAGCATGAGAGGAGCTCAGCTTGTTTCTGGAAGCTGTGACCCTGAAGGAGAACCTTCTCATCTCCTGCCTATTCTCTTCACCTAGATTTCTTACAGGTTTATCAATGCAGTAATTAATTTCATCAGACACAGTGCACCGGGGATCTTCTCGCTTGCTGGGGACACGTTGGTAGTTACAGCAATGATGGGTGTGGGTGTGCAGCCAGGCATCACATGAAGCCTTTACCGCACTAAAAGTGGTGCTCTTCGTTCTAACTCATGTCAGAGACATCCCTGATGGGCAAACCTCGATACACTGACACGTATAAAATTCACACAAACAGCAAGTTCACCATCACCAGGCGTTACATTCAGGTGGTTTGGTTCATTGTCATTAGCTAAGGAGCACGTGCACGCTGGCACGGCGTGCAGCCAGGTCAGGCAGCCAGCCCCCACCTCGACCATAAACAACAAGAAGGAACATTAGCGATTACAGCCTAACATTTCCCTTTTCTTCCCTTTTTACTCTTAACAGTCTGCTTGCACAACAACCGTTTGACCTTTGGGACAGCGTTGCACCTGCCAGATGGCAAAGATCACCAACAAACCGAAAGCTGAACTTCTGCAAAGGCTTCACCCCACCAGCCCTGGGGTGAGCAGGCCCTTCGGTCCCACAGAGCCTCACCTTCCCTGGGTGATGCTCAGCGGTGTCGGTGCCCTCAAGGCTGACAGCAGGGCCAGGAGGGCCCCTGTGGCAAGCTCACCTTTCAGCAGGCACTGCCTGTATTGTGTGGGCCAGCCCTAAATCATCCCTGGCAGAATCAGCAGGCATTATTTATAGACAGAGGCTTTCACTAGGTAGAACCTGGGGGTTAGGCTTTTGTTATGCTGAGCGAGGAAAAAAAAGAAAGAGAGAAAAGATTCACACTGACTCGGAGTCTTATTTCAGCCTTCGAGAACTAGAGAAAATAGGAGAATGGCTTAGGTTTAGTCCTTTAATTTATTTGAAAGCTGTTTGCAAACTACGAGCAAGCAGCTCCTGTCCCCGGAGAGGGAACCTGGAGCAGGAGGGGGAGATGTATCACAGAAAGTAGTGCAGTCTTATAAAAATATACATGCAATTAGAAAATAAACCTTTAGCTCTGCAGTGTGGGAACCCAAGGTTTAAGGCACTTTTATGGAGCAGCTTGCTCTTGCCCAGTGGGGAAGGCCTCATGAAAATGAGAAACGCTTCCGTCTTTCACAGTGGTTTCGAACCTTACACCCGGGATTTTTTAATTATTTTTGCAATCCTGAGCAGAGCCCCTGCTGATTTCATCTCACACGCTCAATCCAGAGCTCTGGCATCGCACCGTGCCACCGCAGCTCTCCCCAAACCCGTGCCACATCCCCTCGCCTTCGCACAGCATCGCCGTGCACTGGAAACCAGTCCCCAGCACCAGCTCCCTCGCCTCCCCATTGCTGCCTGTGCTAGAGAGGAGTTGTGTACAGCATGGAGGATGCTTCTTTCTCGAGCCTCATTAAATCTAATTAAATAGCTTACAAAAGTATTTATGAAAACAAATTTTAAAATGGCAAAGGCATGCCAACAAGGAAGATATTTCTAATTCTGTCGGTGTCTTTTTGCGGATTTGGACTCCGTTCAGAAAGTGCACACTTGGAAGGTAATTGCTGACAGCATGCAGAATCCATCAAGCTATAATTAACACTCTACTATTATTCTAATTGCCTCACTCAAGCTGCTGTGTTTTTTAATTGTAGAGCAATTTGCCAATAGAGAATTTAATTGCAATACATATTTTATACATTTTGGGACAAAGTACCATTATTTCCACTTCAGCAAAAATGTTCCTCAGTTTTTAATAGCTTTCTTTATTCTTTTCTGGGATATTTTTTGCCCGATAAAGGAATATGATTGCAACCTCTTATGAAATTAGTAATGATATAATATACGGGAGTGCCTGGAGGCTTCAGTTTGGATCATGACTCTATTAAGCTAGGAACTGTACATACACGTAGCAAGACACAGCCCTGAGGAGCTTGAAATCTAAACAGAGAAGACAAACTGAGGTGAGAACAGAAGCATCATCCCTGCTTTACAGATGGGGGAACAGAGCTGCAGAGGACTCACCTCGGGCGACCCTGTGCTGCTGGGGTGCAGCCAGGAGCTCATGCAAGCCCTTCACAGGGCACCCTCCGTCTCCAGTGTGAACTTATTTTCTCTCTTCTGCTTCCTGGCAAACGTGCATCTGTCTAGGTGGATTTGAAAACCATACCTTTAAATAATTTCTACCAGTCTAGTCCCTGCAGTTGCGTTTTATGAATGTCTTGGCTTTCAGATCAAGTGCTGATCAGGAGCTCTCTGCCCAGGGCCTCTGCAGAGCACCCCCGTGGATGTGGCACTGTGGAGGGACAACTGTCACACTGCTGTCAGGCTTCCCGAGCAATGAGCTCGGCTTCTCCTGGAGCCAGACTGAAGGTCAGAGGCAGTGAAGATAGCAAAGAGGAAACCTAAGCTCATGTTGACCATCCTTGCATTTGACAGTTTTCGTTATCTCTTGCTTAGTGCTTTTAGCTGCGTGGCCCCAAATCTTTATGCAAAAAAAAGTGCATCTTCTTCTAACAATGCTTGTGACAGCTCTCTGCCCAACACCGATGGTGCTGAGATTTGTGAAGTATCTGAGCACCCTGGCTGCAATCCCTTGTGTTGTTCCCGCAGAACATTGATGTGTCCAGCGATGTTATCATGGTGACAAGTGCTTGAAAAGGTCACGGGAGGTGCGTTGTGGGGAGAGCATATAGGATCACGGCAATCATTCAGCACAGCAACAGTGCCATTTATACACAGCTGACAGTGGACTTCGCTATCAGCTGCTCATGGCAAGCTGCTCGGTTTGCCTGCTGGCAGGCAGGCTGTGAGAGATGCCTTCCCTGGTATGACCAGCTCAGCCAAGGCAGCAGCATTCCAGAGGTGTGTTAGTTGGTCTGGTTACACCAGATCTGCGAGGACAATGCTGTGGCTGCTTGCCACCCAGAGCTGGTCTCAGTCTGCCTTGGATCCCAACCCTGCTCCTCAGAGCTTGTTCGGTCGGAGCAGCGTGCAAGGTGCATGACGTGATCCAGAAGTGCCTACCAGCAAGGACTACCGATAACATCACTTCTCGCTGTGGTAGTGGGTGAAGCCAGCTCGGCTTAGCAGGAGGAGGCAGTATACGACAGCAAGAATTAAAGGACGAGATGATCAAGTCAAGCTTCAGTATGGGGCAGTGGCAGTGCTGACACGAATGTTTACCTTGGGCTCAAGCTCCTAAGAGCTTGCCTTGTGGTGACACGTGAACCTTTCCTTCCCTTAAAAGTGGAGACTTGGGCTTGAACTCTGGTCCTCCAGGAACATGAAGTCTTTGATCAAGACCAGATCATGCTTCGTTAATGTGAAAGTTCACTCAAGTAGCTGCTGTCGTTTCATTTTTCACAGGCAATGAGTTAAATTGCTTTCCCAGCCTGGGACTGGCACGGGCTGTTAGCAAAAGATGGTGCAAATAGCTAGATCCAATTAACTGAATCCACGTTCTGTCACAACATTGCCACTTCTGATCCTTTTTTCCCTCTCCTGAAGGCCTTGTTTTAAAACTTTTGCATAAATGTAAGTGCCTCGTCTGTTTAATTATAGACTCAAAAACCACAGCAGCAATTTACTCTTGAGACGGAGAGGGAAAGCAGACTGTTAGGTCTAGAATAGTGCCTGCCGTTTGGATGGGCAAATTTCACAAGACGGAGACTCTGGAGGTAAATCCATGGTACTCAAAGCTGGAGCTTACACTCGATTACTTAAAAGCATGTTTTTGTAGACAAGGCCATGGACCAACGCCAAGAGCAGGAAGAGAGCTGGTAGGACTGAAGCCTGAATGCTGGCTGGCTGCGTGGATCTCACGTTTCAGCATGACGTTACTATCCCCAAATCACGCTCAGGATCCACATCCAGAAGTTTCCCCAAGCCCAGAAAGATCTGGCCCTGTGCACGAGGTATCAGGGCTTGCTCTTCACATCTGGGCTTGGATTCAGATCCGTGCCGAGCCTCTGACGGCAAGAGCAGGGCTGGAGACGCAGCTATTCCCGACAGTGACTAGTGCTAATAGTGTTTGTGCTATGAAGAGCTCTATTAACTGGCATAATAACTATAATTATATGGTGTAACTTCTCATTGCTTTCACCTCTAGGCTGAGATTGAAGTGTGAAGTTCTTGCAGCCCCAGAGGAATGTGTTAGATGAAATCATCAAAGTGGAGCAAAGAAGACGGGATCCAGCTACAGCAGGAGGCACCTGCCCCTGCTCAGAGAATAACAGAAAAAGATTGGGGAGTATCAGAGCGGATGAGTTTAATTTCTCTTTCAGATAGGGATAGCCTCAAATTGAGACTATTTCTTCACTCTGGACAAGCCTCCCCTAGAAAAGTGCAAGAGAATCCAGGTACATCTGAAAAATAATAAATAGCTTCCTTTTACTGCAAACACTTGCCTCAACTTAAGTGGGAAAATTAGCCACACGCTTGCTTAATAAAAGTAATAAAAGTAATAGTCTCCTAAGCACTTCCAGAGTAAGCTTATGTTTCCTTACTGATGGCCGTGGACTTCCAGTGACTTTCACAGGAAGCAAAGCTACCTCAACACTTCCCCCCAAAACAAAACAAAACAAAACAAAACAAAACAAAACAAAACAAAACACTGACATATTTCTGCAGGCTCAGAAGGTTAAAATTTATTAAGAAAAAACAAAACAGGCAGATAGAATTAGAGCAGGCTGCACCCTCAGAAGCCATCAGGCTGAGCATTTATTTAGTAGCTCCCTGTCAAAACTCGATGCTCCAGATGAAGAGCACCATCAGCAAGGGTGGTCCATGCCTTGCAGCATTTTCAAGGCAAGTTTAGCTGGAAGTTGCACAAGTTACGCCTGGTCTCGAAGGTCCAGCTCCCATACAACAATTAAAGGAAGATGATTGCAGAATGACCACAGCAGCCAGGCTTTGGAAGGAGCTGGCAGACAAGCGCTGTCTTGCAGGTCAGAGCTAGATTTATTTATTTTTTTCTCCACAACTGTTGTACTTGATCTTTATCCATACTGGAAATGTGGCAAGATACCTTGTGACAGCTTTTATTGGTACTCGGTTACTGCCTCTGTGATTACCATGGGATATTGCTACCAAACGGCCTCTTGTTGCTTCATCTGGCTGGAAGACATTAGTATTTGTCCGCTGCTTCATCACACTTTGATCCCTTGTTTAGAAAAGACGTCTGTTTCCTTGCTCTTGAGTGCCTCATTCTTGGCTAGGCACTGAACTGCAGGCTGATATTTCTGCTTGGCCCTTGAAGCCAACTACTAACCACACTTCTTGTCCTGCTGGTACCACCCAGGAGCGCATCAATACTGCAATACCAACGGCACAGCATCATTATATGAAGAACAAAATGTGGCAGGGCCCTGCTGTGGCTTAGAGCCTCCAAGAAGAATCTCTCAAAATATCTTAGACATCTGCCATGTGTAAAATCTCATGATTGTTCTTCGGATTCTTCTATGGCTACATCAGCTTTGCCTCAGCTTCTCTCCCCGTCTCCCTCTGCTAACGCATGTGCTCGTTACCAGCAGCGTGTGACACCAGGGCTGTTTTCCTCCTCAGCCCTTCGATTTATTCAGTACCTGAGGTCATTCTGCTCTGTTTGGAGACATCCTAAATCACTTCCATAGTGCGCAGTTGGGATGACATGAAGGATTATGACTTCATGTGGGAATAAGGAGGAGCAGATGAAGACTTAATAGACACAGATCCCGCTTTATGCCAATGCCATAACTAATTAGAAACAGGGGGAACAAGTAGATGGGAACTGTCTCAAACCTCCTTCAGAGTTTGCCATGGCTCTTGAGTGAGTCTAGCACCCTTATGCCAGCGCTGCTGTAGTGGGACAGCTTTGTCCCTGGACGCAGGGGTGGGTGTTTGGGACTGGTGCAAGCACATTGTGTCTCGGTGACACCCGCTTCGCACATGCCTTCGTCTCCCTCAAGATGTGAGCAGCCATGGGAAGTTGCAGGGATGCACGACGCCTGTGTCTGTTATATCCCGGGAGGATTGTATTTCTTCTGCCCGCGAAAGGAGGTTTCCAGCAGTCTAGCAGCCAGGCACGCTGTAATGCAAGAGCTCACGCAGAAGTAACGAGGTTAACTCAGTTACCGACCGGTGCTCCAGAGGCAGCACTCTTTGAGGAGGCGCAAGACACCTTGTGCTTCCAGCTCCTTTCCCCCACCTTGCCAAACTTAAAGCAAAACCCAGCAACTCAGCATGATATCATTTGTCTCTTGGCTTTAAAAAAAACACGGAGTTTAGTCTCACAGCTGTGCTGCTCCAGGGAAGACCTAAACTCAGACGTGATTTCTTTTTTGCTCTTTAGCTTCCATGCTGTTCTGAGATGTCTCTGTCACTCCCCTTCTGTCCCCTGTGGCCGAGCTCTCTTTGTTCTGGTTTCTTTGGGCAACAGCCTCATCTGCTGCATCTTGGAAGCTCCCTAACCAGGCACATGGGAGAGAGACAGCCTCCAACCTCTGCCTCCTCACCCACCTGGGGCAACCTGCAACACCACCTCCTCCTGGGGCAGTACCCTCTGCTCTCCATCAGCACCATCTG
The DNA here is from genome assembly GCF_964035555.1 of Netta rufina. Taxonomy (NCBI): domain Eukaryota; kingdom Metazoa; phylum Chordata; class Aves; order Anseriformes; family Anatidae; genus Netta; species Netta rufina. The sequence continues at coordinate 17,029,986 of NC_140133.1, forward strand.
ATGATACACAGCACCTTCACTCTGCAGCCCGTCCCTTTGAACCAGGGCTGCCTGCATACAGTAGGGGGAAAATTTCTCTCCCCAGCATTTATGGGTGTTATGGGGTGCTGGTTTGCTGTGGCTTCCTGGCCGAGCCATTCCAAACAGGTTATGTGTCTGGCTGATGGCTTTAAGACTGGAGTTGGGTTTCTCCTAAACATCTTCCTTTGGCAGCTGGGCAGAAGGCAGTATAAAGAGGAGGTCTGTATGTACTGCTGTGCGTAAAGGTAATACAAAGCTTAGGCTGCTTTGTCTCTGAGATACCCAGATTGCATCAGTTTCGACAGCTTCCTCACATATGTGAGCCTGCAGGTGACCAGAATCCACTAATATATCATCCATAATTTAATAAAAGTTAGCTCGCTATATTAATGTAAGGCAACACGTTGGAAAAAGTCATTAATCATAGCGAGTCTTGATGGCTGCTGAGTCCGCACCTGCGAAGCTGGAGCCTTGGGAAATAGTATTTTGAGCAATCTGCATGGCTTTGACAGAATGCCTGTAACTTTTTCCCATTACATCATTACTGGGGCCAACACAAAGGCTATCTGGGTTGCTCAAGGAAGTGTATTGTGGAAAACAATCCTACTTTGATGACTGATCCAGGCATTTATTTAGGCAAAGCAGAAGCAGTTGCATTGGCTCATTTGATCTGAACTGTTAATAGGAGACAGCTCAGTGCATGCTTTTGTTATACTTGCTCTTGCTTGCATAAGTTCTTGAGTGGTTTTTTTTTTTTTTTTTTTTTTTTTTAATGAACTAAACTGTCTACCCCTTCACGTGGCAATCCTGCCAGTGTCACAATCTTACGTATCACTCAAACTTTCCAGATGGGATGTTTTCCAAAACCTGGCTCAGAAGAATTTGCCCAGGTTTAAAAAAGTCACTCAATGTAACACTAAACGGCTAAAAACATGTATGTACACAGCAGGGGGGTGAAAAAAAAAAAAAAAAAAAAAGGATGCAATGTGAGTAGGAGTGGGGTAAAAATAAAACAGCTACTTGATTTCTAGTTGCAGCGTGTTGCTTTTGCACCAGAAAAGCATCGATAGCCCTCTGTGTCTTTTTGCAGCAAGCAGGCAGAAAGTCCTGGTTCCCTCAAAGGGATGGGAATCTGTTATAGACATCACATTGATCACCGGGCTGTTGTTGGACACCTTGTAGGCCATTTTTTTTTTAACATTCATTCTCTGTTAACATTTCTCATATGTTATTACCTATTATTAAAGGCTTGCTAAACGTTTTGAATGAAAGACTTGCAGAAATGGCCAACTCACCTCTGTGCTATCAGACTTCCAAATTTTCTGTGCTCTGCATCTAGGTGTTCATTAAATAAAGATAAACTGAAGAAATGAGTGGGGCTTTCAACAACATAATATCTGAAAATAAAAGGTGAACCTTGGTGTGGGAAGCTGAGAAGTGGCGGTTGTGTTCTTCTCAGGGTGTGCGATGTGGTAAAACACAGTGTCACTGCAAAATGTTCCTGTGCCATAGCAGTGTTATCCTGTTTTAGGATATCCCCTAAGGCTTTATATTTGTCACCCCCAGAGCTGTGGGAGAGGAACGGGTACCTCTGAGAGCCCAGCTCTCCACACTCACAGGTACACAGCCTGAGGGGTGCTGGCTCTGCTTCTTCTCTCCCTTAGCTGCTGGGCCATGGCTGCTTCCTGGGCTCTGGTTTTGGCCGGGGGTGGCTCATCACCATCTCTTCCTAGTTCTTGGAATTAATTCACTACCAACTTTAAAGCATGCGTCTAATTTTTTTTTTTTTTTTTGCAAAAGGGCTTTTTAACTCCTTTTAAAGTGATCTCAGAAGCCTGTTTCAGTGAGAAGGAGAGCCATGTGCATGCCTGTGTATCGCCCGCCCGCGCTGGACCCTCCGGCTACTGATTCCTCCTTCCTCGGGCAGCTCCGCACAGGCAGCAGGGAGCGTGACAATAGCCTTGGATATCATCCCGTTTCCTCCCCCCTTAAAGCTGAGCCTTGTCTTCCAGGTGTTACATACGTTTGGAAGTCGAAGTGCTTGCCAGCTCCAATTAAACTTGTGGTTTGCAGACAAATTGGGAGCCGGCCGGAGAGGAAGCTGGCGGGAGAGCAGCTCCGAGCGTGCACCAGGCTCCCCCGGGACCTGCACGAACATGAGAAGTGCTCGCTTGCCTCGTGGCTACTGCGGCCTTTGGGTTTCTCGCTCCCTTCTTTGTGGTGTCTTTTTTGGGCAGAAGCGCCAGGTGGGCCCCGTGAAGGCATTGCTCCTGGTCACCCCATGTTCTGATTCTGACAGAAATTCTCTCCTTGCTCAGCTTAATGCGCGTTCAGTAGAAATACAGCTTTTGCAGGGAGGCCAAACTGAACCAAATTCAACATTGGCCTAGATGTCTCCATGGCAGATAGATTTCCATAGGCTTCATGCAACTAACAGGACAGAGAAGAGACCATGAAGAGATCTCAACAGCAGAGGGCTGGAGTTAGGCTTTCTGTGAGCATGGGCTGCTCAGCTTCTGCAAAGCAGGTCATCAAGCCAAGAGGTAGCTCGGGGCCATTTGTAATGCGTTTCTTTAAAACAGAGTGGGAAATAGTTTTCTCAAACCATATTTTAGAGACCTTTGAACAGTGTAATTCTTAGATAGCACAGTGGCCAGGTTAGAATCACAGAACGGTTCAGGTTGGAAGGGACCTTAAAGATCATCTGGCTCCAACCCCGTGCCATGGGAGGGAACAGAAAACCCAAGTTCAAACACTCAATTTTGTTTGGGCATGACAGGGGTTATTTTGTTCCTTTTTCTACTTGCAGCTTTGGAAGCAAACGCATTTTGAATGGCAACAGAAGAAAGGATCTTCAATTTTGGCATTTGCCAGTAATGGGACACCTCACCTGGATTTAAAAAATGGATCAAAATAGCCTGAAAACTAAAAGTTTCCTGCAAAAAGTTTGTTTTGGCTTTTTTTTTTTTTTTTTCTCTAGGAAATATTGTACAGTGAGGAAACTGCTCATCAGTTCTAGTATTTGATACTATTGGAGATGTCTTCCTGAGCTTAAAAAAATATATTGCTTTTTTTATTATTATTATTTGCATTCACTCTGCCTTCTGAAATGGACTCTGAGAGTGAAGTCAGACACAAAACCAGCAGGAATCAGAGTTTATTGGACTGGGGGTGTTTTAGTGATCCTGCTTTAGTGATCTTTCAAACCTGGCTGCCTGCTTTGCAAATACATCCCCAGAGAGCCTGTTCCTGGTGTTGCATAATGTTTCTCCCCAGCACCCCCCGATGTTGCAATGCTGTTTCTCCCCAGCATCCTGAAGGTTCAGCTCTGGGGGATTTCCAGCCCTCTTGTTGATGTTGCTTGCTGTTCTGTGCCCGAAGGCACTACCACCATCTCCCAGGATGACTATATGCCCTTGCCATGGCCTTGTGCCATACCCTTTTAGGTTTTGCTTGCTGCACCCTTTCTGATAGGCATCGTTTTCATTTAGTGCCCCTACTACACCCATAAAAGCTCCATGTTGGTGTCTCTGAAAGCCCTACAATAACTTGCATTATAGCAGAAGAGGAGCACTTGATTGCTGTTGTGGACGTGAGGATAAAGAGGATGAAGGACGAGTGCCAAATCTACTGTTTAAAGCCCTACACTTGCTGCAGAAAGCATCTTGGGTGTCTGCTGCCAGAAGTGTCTTTGGTCCTGGCACCACTGGGGCTGGGAATGAGCCCCATGTCTGTTGTCATTCCCACCAGCCAGACCCTTGCTGTTGGTGGCCAAGTGGTGTCCCAGGTGGCCAGGCAGCCCCCAAATTCCCAAAGACATCCTCTCTGAGTGACCTCCAGCCCCTCGTCCCATTGGGATGAGCCCTGTCCTGCTGTTTGCCCTGGGAAGGACGCGCAGGTCCCTGTGGTGATGGTTTGCCTCCTGGAAGCAGCCCTCCTCTCCTGCAGCCATCTTCCTGACCGCGTTTCTGTTTTTCCTCTTGCTTGTTTCTCCATCCTCCACCCCCCTCCGCCTCCATCTGGTTTCTATCTGGGCTAAACAGATGTTTTTCCACTTCTTAAATGTCCTGTGCGCTCACCTCGCTGATGTCGAACAGTGATTGTTCATTCTTCTTTCCCCAGGTGTAAAACTTGAAAAACTGGAGGGGCTGGGGGTTGGGACCAGCTTCTCACAATCCTTTTGTGTGCACTTGGTGCTGGACGGAGGGATGGGGAAACCTCTGCCGCTGCTCACCTTGCAGCCTAGAACCCCTCTTCTCCTCCCCGCTCCCCTTTCCATCGCCATTGTACACAGAGGATCAGCCCCGTGATTTATGCTGGGGCAGTGTATACAATATTCCCTTTCATGTTATAAATGTTTAACAAATCCGTAAGGTATCAAAAGAACTCGCGGAGGAGACTTGCTAAGAAGGGCTCATGGCTAAGCCTTGTGGACTTGGCTGGGGAGCAGACATACACAGTTTATTGCTTCCCCCCGCCGCGGGGTGACAATAGGTTAATTGTAGATTTTTCCTTAAAATAAAAGTTCCTCGCTTGGCAATTCAATCAAGTGGTATCTGTCATGTGGAGGTCCCGTGAAGGATTTATTCCCATTTTAAGTAATGTTTCGGAGGTGTGCGCTCCATATGGAATACATTAGATAGGCAGCGGCGGGGGCTGCTGGCATGTGTGGGGCTGGGGAAGGTGCGTGCCGTGCGGGTGCTGGGGGTGGGCTGCACCTCGCTGGGGATCTGCTCTGCCAGCACCTTCCTTCCCTCCTGACCCCCTGTTGTGGCTCTGAATGCCCCTGGGGGAGGGTTCCCCAATGGAGGGACTGGGAGCATCACGGCAAAGGGGCCTCTGCTCACAGCTGGGTGCTGGGCAGTGGGGCCCCATCTCCTCAACCACCACATAAAGGAGCCATGGGCTCTCCTGGTGAGCCCCAGGAACAAGTCCTGGGCCCTGGGGTGGTGCTGGTGTGGCAGACCCTGGTCCCCAATGCCCTCATGCTGCGCTGGGGGCACAGGGGTCCCAGAGCTGGTGGCTGCTGGTGGCCATTCCTGGCTGCTGCGGTGCCCAGCTCCAGGGCAGGGGCACTGGGGATGGGTCAGAAGTCACCAACTGCTCCCTCTCTGGAAAAAAAAAAAAAATAATAATAAAAAAATAACACTACTTTCCCTGATGAGAACTGCATAACCAAGGGAAACCATGTCATTTGGAAGCTGCCCTCTGCTTGGCTTTGCACTTATTTACTTTTGAGCTAGCTGGGGCTCAAAAAAGAGATTTTTTCTCCCATAAACCAGCAACCAGTGATGGGATAAGAGAGCGAAACACTGGTGGGGTGAGCACCTGCTGGGTGTGGACCCCGGAGCCACAGCCCCCTGCCACCAGCTGAGGGGCGCTTGGTGCCCTGTGGATGCTGGCCCTGGCCCTGGCCTGGGGGCAGCCCCCCCTGCTCCGCTCAGTTTTGGAAACTGTCCTCCTTGGAGACCATATCTGCGAGTGCTGGCATTTTCCACGCTGCCTGCCAAGGGGGCCGCGCAGCACAGAGCAGCAAGCCCATGTGCGTTTTCTCACTCCGGGCTGCAGTGCTCGCTGGAGCACAGCCCAGTTCCCCAGGGAGCTGGGCTTTTGTCATGCACTGTCCCCGGCCACCAAGCATCCCTCCTCGTGCCCTGCGGGTGCCACAGGTGCCCTGCTCTGCTGCAGAGCAGCCAGGAGCAGCCCCCGCGGCGTGCTCGGCACTGCTGGCAGGCAAGGAGCAGCGGGAGGGGGAATTGCTTTCGCTGGGAATTTGCTCTCGTTAACATCCCCTGCAGCAGACAGATGCACCGCTCCGAGCAGGTCTGAGCGCAGCACCACCCTCAGCTGGGCTTGGAGACCTGAAATGATGAATTGCATGGATGAAAAAAAAACACACACACAAAAAAAAAAAAAAAAAAAAAAAAAAACAAACCAAACCAAACCAAAACAAAAACAACAACAAAAAAAAAACAAACACCAACAAACAAGGCAACAACCTGAAAAACCTGAGGCTGTTTCAATCCAGATTGAGCTGCGAATGCAGCCTGCAGCACCGGGCACCTTGGCAGTGCCTCTCCATCCTGCACCTGCTTGTGAGGCTCGCGGGGCCTGTGGGGTTGGGGCATGTTGCTTCCAATCGCCGCCAGTCCCAGGAGGAGCAAAAATATCCTGCGGGCCCATCCCTGCAAGCCACAGGTGCTGCCCCACTGCCTGCTAACAGATGCTAAAAAAAGAGCCTGAAAGCCTCGGCACCAGTTGTGCTCTTAACTCTGAACCTCCTGGTTTGTGGCCTCCCTGTTTGAAGGACAGCAGGGTGCCCCGTAATGTTTGGACCCTAAAAAGAGGTGGGTGAAGTGGCGTGGTGTTCCTAAATCTGGGGATAGCTGGGGCTCTATTAGGGCATCTCGGCATCGCGTTTCTGCAAGGTCCTTTTGGAGATGGGAGCTGTCTGCATGCACAGCCAGCGGCGTGGATCCCGATACCACTGCTGTGTGATGCTGCTGCCATGCGTGGTGGAAAAGAAGCCTGGTTTTCAATAAACATATTTCCCCGAGCTTCCTGACCTTGAGGCTTTCCCAGAGCTTTGGTATTTCGCCTTCCCCAACCCAGTGAAAGACGAAACTGGGCGCGGGGCGGCCGGGGTGCAGCAGGCACGGCGCTAATGAGTGTGAAGGGCCATATGGTCCTGAGCCATCACTGTCAGCCAGACCCCGCTGCGGAGCCCCCCCTCTGGGGGTGTGGGGGGGTAATTAATCGCCGTCACCTCCTGGCATGGGTGGGAGCTCCCATACCGAAGGGAGCTCTTGTTGGAGGGACGGGACTTCAAAGCTGAGGCTGGGTTACAGCGTGTGTGTCGGGGCGCTGGCACCCGGTGAGAAATGTGGTGGGAGAGCTGTGAATGCTCCCTCAGAGGGGGATATTGGGTTTTATGGGGCTGCTCCCTGCAGCATCCCCACGCACACTGCATGGGCTCCGTGTCTGCAGGGCTACCGGGGAAGCATCCTCGCATGTGGCTCCAGCAGCCAGCTGGGGAAGATCTCCTTTCTCTTCTCTTCCTTTCCTTTCTCTTCCCCTGTTGGAGGGGTCCACAAAGCATTGAGGAATTCATCCCCTCGAGCACTTGCTGCATGAGCTTCATGGGGACTGAGTCGGTGCAGGATCAGTGCAGTGCTGAATGAGCGCTTCCCCGAAGCCACCAGCTGTCTTTCGACCACTGGGAAATCAGCAGTGCCTTGTTCTTTATCTTTAAGCTCTGGCTGGATGAAGTTGAAAGTGGAAAAAAAAATGTTTATTCAGTCTTTTCTTACTGCAACAGACTTCTCTTTGTCCCAAGCACCTTCATTTCCCACATTTCTCTCAGCAGTGTGGTCTGCAGTACCAGCTTCTGGCCACAGCCAGGCTCATGCCACCTTTTAACCTGTTTTCATTGCAAACCTGATGTAATGCTGGAAAAAAAAAAAAAAAAAAAAACAGTCTGAGGAAATCATGTTTTAGCTCATCCCTACTTTTGTTGTCCATGAGTAAAGCAATACGTCTCAACCTCACAGCAGTTCATAAATATCGCTGCATGGGTATAGAGCAATAGATGCTTTTGTGGCCGTGTTTGCCAGGCCACAAAGATTTGGAACATTTAGCAGAAAGCTGCAGCCAGACGTGTACCTGCCCGCGGGGCCGATGGTTGGTGTTTGCAGGGAGCAGGGCTCTGGGCAGGGGCTGCACGGGCAGCCAGAAGGAGGACGTTCTGCGTCCAAACCTGACACCTCTGGAGCAAAAGCCGGTGGCTTCGGTTTCCTCTACTCACCCTGGTGTACCTGTGGGCAAAACTCATCCCTTTGATGAGAACAATCATGCCATCAGTCACAAAGAGGACCCTGGAGCAGCAGAACTGGAAGCAGCCGATGCTTGGGATGGCACCGGAGACATCCCACTACTGTGGACAGGCACGTGGGGCTTGGCTGCACGCCGGGTTTCACCCGGGTTGGAGCAGCAGCAGCTGTGCACCCGGTAATCTGTGGCAATTCACCCCATCCCATCCTAAAATGTTGTTTCACCAAAGCCGCTTTCTGACACAGCCCTTGTGTCACCGTGCGGGGAGGTAGGCCGCTGAACCAGCTGCGGTTTTTTGTTAGTTTGCTACACTGGAGTGTGGGACTCCGCCGCTCGGGTTGCCAACTGCTGTTCTTTCTGATGCTACCCAGTTGTTTTGCATGGCCTTGAAGTGGTTTCCCAGCTATTTGAACTCCCTAAATGACAATGCTTCATTATTGTCTGATGGAGAAGTGGAATCTTCTGTTTATATGTAAAGGTTCCCCTCCTTCCCCCCTACCTCCCTCAACATATGCAAAGGCACTGCAGAAACTGGAAACAGATAAAAAGAAGAAAACAGGCTTTTAAAGCGAGTTCTGAAGTGTAAAGATGTGAAGGCCACTTAGGAATCGTTGCCTTGTGCTTTCTCCCACACTGTGATTCATTCGGTCCAATCCATCATTGATTCAACATGCTCATCCGCCAGAGCCTTCAAAGACAACTCTGCATCTGCTTTAGCCATTCATCAAGGGGGAGCACAAAAGAGAAGGGCAAAGGAAAATGTATTGCCAGCTCCCTTTGGTGCTGTTTAATGGGTGTGAAAAAAGGACAGTGGAGAAGGCTGGTTAATGAAAGCCAGGACTGCCGAGGAAGTGCCCCCGGGACGTATATTTCTCAGCCCAGGTATGGACCTTGCTAAATCTGACTCTGTGAAGGAACTTCAAAAGCAGAGCAGGAGAGCCAAAAGGAGGTCAATGCACAAAGGAGTAATCGGGTGCAGGCAGGGGCTTGTCCCCAGATGTGGCCCCCAGCCTCACCACGGACACTGAGGGGAGCGGGGCCAGGCACACGCAGCCCCTCGCCTCCCCGTTCCCTGCTAAGCACCCAAATATTTCCAGGGAGATGGTACTGTGCTGCCTTATGGAGTTACCATGGCCTGGGACCTAAGGATATGGCCTCGTGTGTTTATTGGGTGTCTCAGTGAGCGCATTTTGGACCATTCCCAGCTCTGCCCCACTTGGATACCTATGTGAGGTAGGCAAAAGGCTGTGCTGTTGGACGTGCCTGCCACAGCATTCACCTAAAGCAAATCAGCAGCTCTCCATCTGGGTGTTGGAGCAAGAGCTTGTGGCTTTTTACAGAGCTCTCTGTGAAGCAATTCATGTCTTTTCATGCCGCCTCCCATGGAGAAGCTCTACCTGTTCTGTCCATCAGATCCCACATGCCTTAACAAACGCAGTTTTGTGCCAGGGCACCAAAAACCCAGTAAGAGTTGTTACTGACAGGCTGTATTTTCCCTGAGGTATCTCTGTGAGGCTTTCATGTATTTAACACTTTTGCTTTTCTATTAATGAGAAAAGTACCAAAACTATATTTCTGGGCATCCTTGAAACTCACCCCAAATTCCTGAGACAGCCAAGCCACTGCTAACAGCGATTACTTGTCCTTCTGTAGCCTGGGTTTATCTCGGTGGAGGAAGGTTGTTTGGGGTTGCACGGTGGAAGGACGCTCTGCACGATACCATGGGGAAAATTCGGGCAACTTAGTGGCTGGTGTGGAGCAATGAGCAATAGAACATGCCTCACAGCTAATTATCTCACTTTTGGAGGAGGCTGAGACCTCCTCCTGTGTTCTCACATGATATTATTTATTGCTGATATTCTGTTCTTCTCAATCAAAGATGCTTAGCCCGAATTTTTGCGAAGATTGCTTCCAAGTAGTTGAGCAACAATTTGTTCTCGGAATAAACCAATTTGCAGCTGGGGCCTGAAAGGCTTTGAAGAAGATGAGTTTATACTTGCAGACATTCTGCTTTGAGCTTATCTTGATTTGGCCTTGCAGATCTAAGTCCAGATTTATTGCTGAGCGCAGTCTTTTCTTCAGCTTCAGGATGGGGAGGGGAAGCTCTCTGCCTCCCAACGGCATGAAAAAGGGTGAGCTCTTGTCCAAAATCCTTCCCCTGAGGACCAAATAGAGCTTCTGGACTTGTGTAATGCACTGGCCAGTGCATGCATTCAGGTCCTTTCCATACTGAGGGATATAGATGGAAGTTGCTATGAATTATTCATCTTCGTGCTTCAGTTCTATAAAATGAGAGTAGGAGGATGGGCCTCTCTTGGAAAAGGCTGGGAACTCCGAACAAGAAGCCTATAGAAGTACTGTAAGGCTTTTTCATTTTGGTGCATCTATCACAGAAGGCCTGCTATATCTATATTTATGTGGTTCGTCTTTCAGACCAATTGTACAGACTTTCTATTTTTTCGGTCTCCATGCTGCAAGTTGGGATTTGCTTTTCCCGGCCGTCTCCATTCAGCTTGCCTTGTTGGTGCCCACCCGTCAGCTTTTTGCCTTTGAATTCCCCTGATTTCAGTCAGCTCTGGAACTTAAACCCTGCTTGTGTGCCTGCAGCCCACATCGAGCTCAGCAACCCCTTTCTGCAAGTTCATCATTGTTACGGGAATATTATAAATCATCCCTGTGAGGTCCCGGCCCGCTAACGAAGAAAGCAGGACAATGTATGCTGCTAATGAGCATCTTCATGTTAAAAGGCTCCCGATGGGCGTCTGGGACAGTGAAGTCACACAGCCTTCGTCTGGGTGTGGTCAGAATTGTGAGCAGACATCGGTTTTAGATAAAGCAGCGTTCTAGCACTGGTGAGCTTTTATAGAAAGTTAGTAGCGTGGCTGCTGACCTTATGTTTGGCAAAAGTAAACTACCCGAAACATGCATGCAAGGCAGATGGGGAATGCGATTTAATTAAAAAAGAAAATATTATGATATTCTGAGAACAAAGTGGTAAAATCCTCCAACTGCGCAGGAATTTCTCTGGAGAAATGGGAGGCTCTGGCAGGCCGGGCCGGGAGGGGACAGGATCCGGGGCGTCCTTCCCCGGCCAGGAGCAACAAGGACAATCCCAAGGGGTCTGCCAGGGGCACGGTAATTGGTGTCTCTCTGGAGCAACGATGTCTGGAGGGCAGCCAAGTGCATTTTTCTATCTGGAGCCATGGTGTTTTGCAGAACTTGATGCCAGTGTGATAGCAGTGATGGCTCCCCGCCCGCCGGGCGTGCTCCGGAGCCGCCACTGCTGGCACCCTCCATCCCACCTGTGTGCACCCCAAAGACCCCAACAACCACCCGGGGCTGTGCCAGAAGCCTGGCACCAGCCAAACCTGCAGGCACTGTGTGGGGAAGGGGAGCATCCTGCACCCAACAGCTCTGCCCTGCCTCTGGGCCTCCCTCTGGGCCTTGGTGACCTTGGCTGAGCAGATGTGGAGGTCCCCAGGTCAGGGGGAGCTGGAGAAGGAACAGTCAGAGTTGCAGGGAAAAGGGGACCTCCTTGCCCAGGAGAGAGGGTCTCTAATGGGTCTGAGAGTTGCTTCAGCTGAGGAAGGATCAGCCTCTCCATGGGGCCACTCTCAGCGGGACATGAGCCCCGTTCACAGCGCCAGGCCATCAGACATCAGGGCGGCATCTGCCATGGGCTCAGCTCTTTAGGGCAGAATCCCTGACCTTTGGCGACCTGGAGATCATCACCCATCCCTGCAAGGACCCCAGAGAGCTACAGAGAGGGCACACAGCCTCTGACCCTGATCCTCCAATCCGTCATCCAGCCCTGTCCCCATGCAAAACCTGCACGCTCTCTGGACCTGGCTTTGGGGGCTCTGTGGGGACTGGGGCAAGCAGCTCCGGCTGCAGCCTCCAGGTCTCCATTTGTAAATAAGCACCTAGCTGCTATGGTAATGCTTATTTAATTTGGGCTAAGTATTTCTACAGCTGTTCTGGGGGAATCATGCTGCTTTATGCTGAATGTTAATCCTCGGCTGCTCACAGCTGCAGAAGCGGATCGGTCAGGCGCAGCCCCAAAAGCAGATTCTGCAGCACGACGAGGCACGGCCACATGGGCTTTCCTTGCCTTTGGGGTTCACTGAAAAGGGCAGCGGCTTTCCAGGGCTGCTTGCTCTCAGCTTACAGGATGCAGAGACCAGTACCTCGCTGTGCTAACAAAGCGGGTCTTCAGATGTGGTTTGCTTAAGGCATTTTTGAAGAAAAAGGATGCCAACACACTCTTTGGGTACAGATGTCTTTTCCTTTACTTGCCCTCACACCGTGCCACAACTCATGCCACGTTTTCCTGTCTTGGTGAGACAGGGCTACATCTCTCCTTGCTTTGAATGACCGGAGTGGGTCCAGGTGTAGCAACCACCACCGAGCACACAGCACAGTGCCCACAAGCCCAGGGGCTGTGTGCTAGCAGTGAGTCAAAGAGCTGCTGGAGATGGATGGTCCTTGCTCTGAGGTCCTCCAGGGACCCTCCTGACTTCCTGCACCTTGCTCCAAGGTCCTTGAGGGATGATCTGACCTTCTGCAAAGGCCCTGCAGACCCCCCCTGCCCCTCCCTGCTGTGCACCTGAGCTGTGTTAGTGCCGAGAGCTCTCCCAGCAGCGGGATCGATCGGCTCAGCACTGAACCGCCGCCAAGCCGCCCCGCTGCAGCAGGTGGGCCCCGCTCTCAGCCCTGGCTCCTCCAGCGCTGCGAGCAGCTGGGAAGCTGCTCTCCTCCGCCAATTGTGATAAAAGCCTCCCTCCAGCCTCCCCTGGGCTCAGGCGGGTTAGAAAGCCCGGCTCAGCTCGCGCTGTACAAGATGCTCTCTGCAAAAAGCGGATTTGGGAGTGTGCTGCTCTGCCGAGGACTCAAGGGCAGCTTTCTGTCCAGGGTGGTGCTTTTGGGGCAGGATTTGGGGAAAATCGCAAGCTTCGCAGCACCTGAGATGATGCTGGGTCCGCGATGTGCTAAAATAAGCTCTCCTTTGACAGGAGCCTTTGCAAGCTGTCGTGCAATTTGTTTGTGGCCCAGGCTCGTCTGTAACTTTTAAACACTGCAGTGAGGAGTAAACGCAGCGAGCCCAGCGCGGGCTTTGTTATGACATTCTGCTGCAGGCAGGAGGCAAGCTCCGGCTCTAATAACAAACACCCAGTGTTATGACACTTTTACCTTTCCAACTATTTATGCAAGCGCAAATATTTTACTTTAAGGTTTGAAACGGGCGGTTAACATAAAGCAGTCCCATTCCTTTAAGCGCAGCCTGGTTTTTGCTTTGGGGGATGTTGTTTAAGGAAAAGGTTAATTGTGTTTTATAGGGCTGCATCACCTACCTACCAGTCTCTGTCTCGGAAGGAGGCGAGGCACAGCTCCTGGTGCTGGTGCCAAGCTATGGGCTGTGCGCATTAGCAGTTCCTAGGAAGAAAACAAAACACAGTGCAAAAAGTAATACACAAATCAGGAGTTTTGGTGGTGCAATTCCTTTTCGGGGCTGAAAAATTAAACTACAATGATTTTTGAGTCTATCCCATATAACATCCTGTGTCTTACAGTGGAAAATGAGCAGGGAGTTTAGAAGAGCATGAACTGTTTTCTGCCTAGCAGTAAACATTCAGCATCTCCCTCCGTAGCTGTACCCTGTTAGAGAAGTCCTGCCTGCATTTTCATCTCCTGAGATTGAATTAATTAACTTGAAATTTCTTCTTAACAGCACATAATGACTGGGGAGAGCAGAAGGAACTGAAAATTTAATCTTGACTTGTCAGCAAATTCCTCCTCCAGCAGCCGAAGGAGAAGCAGCCATGCACTTGCATAATGCCCTGGTGCGGCCGCCTGCCTGTTTTGATTAAATGGATTCTGGGGGTTTAGGAAAACTACAAATTTTATAGCTATGGTGTTCTTTGCAAAAGTGATGTAAAACGTCATAAAGCTGCCAAACCACCACTGTGGTGCCGGGATCTCATGCTGGCCTCCTCTGCAGCGGGGACGTTCAGGCCCAGAAAGCACTGTTAAGAAAATAGTGTGGAAGGAGTTGGCAGGCGGAGGGGGAGGCTCGCGCCTTGTAGGCTTCCATTCCCCCTTTCCGAACGTCTCACGTCTTTCCATCGGAGCCGCCTGGAAGCCACATCTGAAGCTGGCTCGGAGCTGTGAGCCAAGCGTTCCTCTGTGGTGGCATCACCCGTGGCATCGGCAGCTGGCATCGCGCTGGTGCCGCTTCAGGGGAGCTGTGTCGGGGTGCGACCATCGCTGCCTTCAGACTGCACTGAGCAAGGATCCAGGGGGAAGTTACTCTCAAAGCAGCGCAGTTTCAGAGCAGCTTTTCAAAACAAGGTGCTTGTGGCCAAAAAAATCAAGTAAGAAGCTGTCTCCTGCCCCATCCCCAGCTACTGCTGCCTCCTGGCTGCCCCAAGCCATGGTTCCCTGGCCCTGCAGGTGAGCTCAGACCCAGGCATCTCCAGCATGGTGCTGCCTGCCATGGGATGCCCTGGGCTTGCAGACAGCTTTTTGATTGTTTTCTTGTGAGCAGGGCTGTCCCGTGCTGTCTTGCAGCATTAACAGCCTGCAACGCCACCAGCATGGGTCTGGTCGTGGGCTTTTGTCAGCTCCCCCCGTGGCAAAAATAAACAGGCTTCGGGCTGGAGCTGGCAGGAGCAGTGCTCCATCAGGACAGCCTGGCTGCCTCCACGCGCTTAGGGAATGCTCCCTCTTTTGGCAAATTTGGATATCTGTGCCTATGGAATATAGAGGCGGAACGCAGCACAGGGATTCTCAGGTCCTGAAGTCAAACTGCATGAAGATTGCAGCCACCCGACTGGTGCTGGGGTCTGTGCTATATGCCCAGGTGATTTAACAGCCAGGATCTGAGCATTTTGACATCCCAGGTCCCAAAGAAGAGACAAATTCAGAGCACAAGGGAGAGAAAACAAGCCTGCTGAAGGGCAGCAGCGAGCATGGAAGCATGCAGAAAGCTGTGACTGAGGCGATAAGGGCTGAAGGATGAGGACTGATGGCTTGTTTCCATCCCTGCGGTGGGGAAGGGCTGGCACATCACACAGCCCAGCCCTTTTGGGTGCCTGACTTTGTTCCTTCAGGCACCCAACTACTGTACAAGGAGAGGAGAAAGCCTGCCCTGAGACAAGGCCCTCAGCACAGTCCTCAGCTGAAGGGTTTGTGTGGGGTTACACGTGATGCTGGCTATGGGACGTGGCTGTCCCAGGAAAGCTGTGACTGGAAGAAGGCCTCTGCTTGGTGCCGGTGGCAAGCACAAAGAACCAAAATATAGCTAAGTGCCCCCCAAATGGGAGTTCTCTCAAACCAAAGGTTTAATTGCTATTTTTCTTCAAATAGTGGGCTGAAGTTGAGTAATTTAAGCCATTTTACAGCAAAGGCAATTGAATAACTGCTAATGGCTTTCAGCTGAACGTATTTAAAGCCAGGTCACAAACCTGAGCTGATTTAAAGACCAAAGGGCACTCCTTTCTCTTGCAGAAGAGTTAGATAACTGGTAATTACAAGGTGGGATTCAAAGGAAAAGTGAGGTTTCAGTGCTGCCTTGGCAGACCAACAGCAAAAGAACTTAGCTGGAGAAGAAAAATAGTGAAAAATGACAAAACAAAGCCTGAAATTTTGATGTTTGTGTGTGAAGGGGTGGGAAGACAGGGCAAAGAGGAGATGGAGGGTGCTTATCGTGGAGATCTGGTCCAGGTGGTGGCACAGCACTGTGTGATGATGGTGTGGGGACAGGTGATGCCCATCCTGCAGGGTGCTGGGGGCTGTGCCATGCCCCACTGGTGTAGCAGAGTGGGTGTAATAAAATTTGCCGCTGAAACATTTGTGGCTCTTATGTATCTGATGTTTGAAACCATGAGAGAAGGGAGGTCTGGGGGGGTGAGTGACTGTCCTGTGAGGTGCTCGAGGGGAGTAAAACAGTAAAAGAGGCCTTCATATTAGACATCTGAATTATGTTAATGTGTGGTTATGGATGAAATTGTAGGATTATTATTTTTTTAGACTCATTAAAACAAGAAAAAAACATCTTGGTGGGATCTGCAGTGGCTCTGCTTCTCTTGGAACAGAGTCCTGGTATTGTGACGCTGATGAGAAGGGTCTGGGATGGGGCTGTGCCCTGCAGATTTATGGGTCCAAGAGTCACGATGTGGAGCTCAGGCTGCTGCAGGATTTCCTCAGCTATGGCTGCACCTTGCACCCATTCACAGGCTGGAGAATGGCCTTGGGGGTGGGATGGTGGGCACCTGGGGGTGCTGTGGCATGCAGGCCAGTGGGGGCTGGCAGGGACTGCTGCCACAGGCTGTGTGCCAAGGGATGATGATGGGGAAAAATCTTAAAAAGCTCCAAAGCCAAGGAGAAACATGCTCCCTGAATCTTTGTGTGGGCGTTTCTCGGAGCAGATAAACTTCACACTCTTCCAAAGAACAATTTATTGATACTTCAGGCAAGCCGGGACTCCTGCCCCAAGTTGCTGTCAAGGCAAGTCATTGTTGTATTTGTTTGTTTTCCTGCTGCTGGATCAGGAATTTGCTGGCTGTGGGAGCAGGCAGGTGCCAGTCCTGGGGCTGCTGCATGTCACCGGGGCAGGGGTAAAGCCCAGTGCTGCCTGGCCTGCTGCTGGGGTGGTTGTGGGCCAAGAGGGAAATCTGATGGTTTTTCTCCAGAACATTGCACTTTCCCCCAAAGTGAGCTGCTTTGGATAAAGGCACTAAGCCTTTGCATTAGGAAGAACCCTGCACAGCATCTCTAGGCTCTGTAGTTAGCTTTGGGTATTCACGTGCACCTCATGGGCAGTTGCCTCCTGAGGCTAGCAGGGGCCTTCATTTTCCAGCCTCCACATCTCAAAGACAAGGTTGCGTGAGGCTGTGCCTTTTGCTGTTTGCTGAAATGGCCTTGCTCTGGTCATTCTGGAGTCACGGGAGAAGAAAAAGAGAAAATTCTCATCAGCTTTATTCTTAGATAGCAGCAAATGGATTCATTTGTCTCTTCCTTTTTGTTTTATTTTAAGGTAATCTGTGCCAGCCCTTCAGAAGGAAACACTTTCCTTTCCTCATTGTTTGAGCAGTGGCTCTGAACTCCTCCTGGCCCTGCATCCTCCAGGGATGGAGCATCCCCCAGCAGGGTGGCACAGCCTTGCTCATCCCTGTGCTGCTCTCCTTGAAGGAGTTCATTACCATGAAAGAGGTGTTCTTGCAGCCCTCCATGGCAACTTTCTTGGGCTTCCTTCAGACTTTGTAGCTCCTTTGTGAAGAACTTTCCTCTCTGAATCTCATGCACTCAGTGTCCTTGTCTTAAGCACCCTTTTTAAGGCTTTGTTCCTTGCATCCTTGCAGATTCTCTTCTGGATGATCCCAGTCTCCAGTCTTCATCCTGATGTCACCTCCTTGTCTGAAATCATGGCTACTCTTCACTTTCCTTCTTTTGCTCCTCAGGATGCTCAAGACATGATTTAAGGAGAAACCAAAGAGCAAACAGCTGCCAGGGGATTTTTAATATACCATTGCCTTGGAAAAGGTGCTGGATCTTGCACTTTCCTCTTTTCTTTGCTATCACCCAACTTTCCACCACACTCCAACATGGGAACAGTTAAGCAGCATAAATAGCAAACACATTCACGTCCCTAAGCACTTCCAGATGCCTGAGCAGGTAATGCTTTGAAATGTCTTTTAAATGAGTGCTGAGTTTTGACCTGCAGGATAAATGCTGACTGGCATGACACAAATAATACAGATCTAGAAAATTATGCCAAATTATCCCCACCAGCCGTAATGGTGGTAACAGCTCAGAGACCTGCACCTTAATGAAGCAATTTCCTGCCAGGACACTGTAGAGCCCTGCAGTTACTGTCACCAGCTTGTTCCTCGAATTACTGTGTCTTTGCTAACTGTCTCTGCTTCCCCATTTAGGTTTAAACAGAAGAAAAATGCTTTTAATTTATTATCTCTTTATACATCAGTGCTCCAGCATGACTGATCCTCTTGCACTGGACCTAAGGAGCTGAGTTCTGCATCTCTTACAGAAAGCTTTTCTCTTTAGAATGATTTCTTCATGCAGGGATTTTGCAGCTGGCCTCTGCAGCATAGAGGTGTCCATTTTTCCCTCTCTTCCCCCAATTACAAATCTCCATTTGAGGAGAGCAGTGCCTGTGTTACTGCAAGAGCAGCACTACAAAAGTGGCAATATATTTAATTTAGTGATGCTTATCTCCATTATGGTTGTACTCTCCTGCTGTTCGAAGAGCTTGGATGGAACCCAGTACATTTAGGAAAACAATTAGGACAGGGTGTTTTTTTTGTGTTGTTTTGGGAAGAAAACTCTTTGGAACCACTGACAATTCACACTTGAATGCAGCAGATCAGACTCCAGATCATACACAACCAGTGTGAAAATATTCACTTTGCCTGTGAAATGGTGAGAGGGGTGCGCAGATGGAGGTGAAAACCTGGATCTCACTCCTGGCTCCCTTATCCTTTAGAAAACTTAATGTCAACTTTGTCTCCTTCCACATCCAGTGAGCACATTAGAGACAATTTCTACAGAGGTTTTCCTTATCTGCAAGATCCAAAAATTTCTGTGTATTGCTTTTTGTGATTTTTTTTTTTTTCCTCTTAGGAATGAGTATTGCATCTTCCATAAAAGATAAATTAAAAGACAAAAAACCTGGGGGCTGTGTGGGGCCACTGAGCTGGACTGTACATTGTAGTAATGCACAGCATGATCAAATCATACTTCTAGTAACTGTTTACAAATGTTTGCTTCTTGGAAAATGTCTTCTATAATTGGGCAAGGAATTAAACCATTGGTTTAAAATTAATTTCCCTGTACGAGAAGGATCACTTTACCTTGTGCTGAGTGATTACAAACATCCAAGATAATTTTAGAGTCCTTCCTTCCTCTGGCTATTCATATTCCAAGTTTAATAGTAAAATAAAATGTTAAAGGAATTATTCTCCCTTTACCGCCTTCTGTCTGCTCCCACTTTCTCTCCCAATAGCTGTAGGAGACCTTCCCTAATCTTTCCAATTAACTCGGTATTTCCTGTAAGGCTAACACTGAAGTGGGTAAGAAAGGAGTGTAAAGCGAGGAAAGACATCTGTCAACTATTGGAAATACTTTCCGTGTTAGAAATTGAAGGGAGCCCACACTGAAGCCAGATGATCCAGCAAGAAGAACAATTGCAGCGTTGGCTTGAAAAGAATGCGGGTGATTTGTTATAGCTGTCCTCGCAGTAGGCACCCGGTTGTCATGTTCATATGAGAATACCTTGGAGATATGCTAAACACATATCCTGTTCCCATCAGCAGTGCTGAAGGGCCAGAATAGGCAAGGTTTGACTTGCATTTTCTGGAAGACATAAATTATCATTTGTTCCTAAATCTCTCTCTTTTAAAATCCTTCTCATTCCTCTCTGCTGTCCCACGACTAATTTAAAGCAAGCTGTGAAGAGCTTGTGTGTTGTGTAGGCAGCTGAGAGTGTGCATTTTGCAAACTATTGGAAGTCCTGGTTGACCCTTTTGGGGACTGAGGCTGCGTGCAGGATTTTGCAGCGGTCTGGTTTTGACTATGAGCTTTATGTAACAGGTCAGTGGGGGCCTGTTCTGGTAACATTGCAGTAAAAATATGAAACACTTCTGGGGAGGAGAGATCCAGCATTTCAGCTGATCTGACACATAAGCTCTTGGATTGTTATTTATTTGTTTTACTTTTTGGTTCATTATGAAGTTTGAAAATTGTTCTAGCATTTCCTGAAAACATGCCACTTTGCGAGCCAGGGTAGGTTTTTAGCAGGAAAAAGGGTTTACAGACGTCCAGGGCTGTCCTACTTCTCCACCCCTCCTTGCCCAACATGAAGTAAGTTAGTTCTAGATGCAGAGAGAAGAACCATTTTCATCCCTAAAGGGCAGAAAACGTGATTTCATTGTAATAGTTTCTGCACCACTTGGTGTCCTCCTGTTCATGATCAAAGACCAGCTTTTCAGCAGTCCCTCACCATCCCTGTTTGCAAAAAGGGAGCTGTGAATTAGTCAAGTCCTGGCATGGCCCCACTGGTCTGACATTATTCTCTCGTATTCTCTTGCACTTGAGCTCCCTTTGTTGTGCCAGGCTCCAGGAAATCAGAAGAAACTCATGTGAATGACTGGATTACTCTAAAGGGCAGAGGGTATCACAAGATCAACAACTGGAACTTTGCATTTCGTGATTCATGGGATTTACCCAGCCTGCCTGGCAATGAGCCCGGTAACTCTTGCTCCAAAATGGCCTGCAAGTGAAGATGTCAAGGGACAGAGACTGTTAGCAGCTCCTTTGTTATCTTCGCAGTTAATCACGATGCTTGAATTGGCTTATCTTCATTTCTAATGCTAATTCGCAGGTCCGTCCACCCTAAATTCTGGGGGTGGATGTTACTGTGGGGTGAGGAAAGGGGGGCTGTGGAGGTCATCGCTGCAGGTTTAGGTCCCTCAGAGCACTTGAGCTCTAGATCTCACAGAAAAAGAGAAATTAGGGAGCCAAATAGCACTTTGTAGGCATCTAGCCTGTGTCAGAATGGGTCTAGGATTACCCCACTCCTTGCTAGCTCTGTCCTCCACTGCTTGCTTTAACACAGAAGCAGCTATTTTAAATGAAAACCTTCTATGAAAACTGTTCAACATATTCTCTTTCAAAGGGTCAAACCCGTCTCTCCTTTTTGGGTTTCTCTCTCCTGGGCTCTGTCTCTCGTTTTGGCATTTAGTAGGGATGAACTAGAGGGGACCCAATGGCGAGAGGAGCCCTTGTAAGGCTGCATCAGTGATTTTATAAAAGTTTCACCTCTTCCCATGGTCATGCTGTGCTCTTTGGTGGGGGACAGGCTGGCCATGACCTCCTCCAGCCCCTGCCTCCATCGTCGGGCCCTCAGCTCCTCCCCGCCTCGCACGCCTCCCCGGCCCAGCCTGATGACATATGTGCTATTTGCAGGGAATGTTTGCCGAGGCCAGGTGGTTGAAAGTAAAAATGCCAACAGATCTGCCTTTTGTAACCGTGCGAGCAGCTTGTTAAAATTAGTCACACGCTAAGCTGCGGGACATCTGTGCTGTCAGCCGGCCAGCGGCGTCGATCCCGCGCCTGCCGCAGTGCGAGGCCCAGATGGGAGCTGCTCTGCCCTTGGTTCGGTGCTAGTGCAGGTCCAAATCGTTCCCAAATCCATTTTTTGCACCACTTCGGTTTGTAAATCTTTGCTTGGATTTAGCCACCAGCCTTTAAGTGCATAAATATTCACGTGTCCTGAGCTTCAGATACCCACAGATAGAGGATCCCAAAACAAAACCCAGGGAACCTCAATGCTGGAGTCAACTTTAGAAGAATTTGTACTTGGCTGTTCTGATTTTTTTTTTTCTTTTTTTAAGCTTAACTGAGCAAGGGCTGTGATTTCCAAGGCCTTTTGGGGAGCGAGGTACCTAACTGTCACTGGAAGTTTATTAAATTTGGGCCCAATTCCCACAATCTGCTTGAAAAACTGCGAAGCAAAATTCCTGTCTGGCTCTGTGCTGCAGCCCAGCTGTCCATCTGAAAGCACCGAACCTTCCAGTGATCAGCAGCTGTCCCCGCTGTTGGGCAGGAGTCATCTTTCCCAGATTTCAGAGCAGCACCCCTATTCCAACCCCTATTTTTAGGGTCGGGATGGCAGAAGTGTGCTGGTGCTGCTGCATGGGCAGCGCTGTGCCCCCAGCCCTCTGCTTCCCTATCGGGAGACGCCTTTGATGCGTGTCCAAAAATAAGGCTTGAATTGGCTTCTTCGGATCCACTGTGCTTAACTGCTCTATCAACATGCCCCACTGTACAAACACACAAACATTTTGCACGTCTGTCCTCTAGCCAAGGGTCTCATGTTTCCTTGAGTCCTACCTCTGGTGACTTCTCCTGACTTGCCAACTGCACCCGCTCTGCCCAATGTCCTGTATCTCATCTGCACGCTCTGCCTGCCCCTCATTGTTCACCAGAAATGCAAGGTTTTCATTTTCCCACCCTTAAAGCAAGGATCCTCATGGTTTCACCAAGCCTTCCCTCACCACCACTGGCGATGGGACCAGCGCCCCGTGCTCAGGCAGGGAAGGGGAGAACATTGTTCTGGCTTTGCCTGTTTCAGAGCACGTTTGGTGCTGACTTCCAGACATTTCGCACATAATTCCCTGCCTGTGAAAGCCCAACATTGTGCCGGGAGGACACGAACACAGAACCTTTGTGCTTAGGGTATTATGCTTTCCCCGCGCACTCTGCTTGCACATGCCGTCTGGCCAGCCCTCGGAGCTGGGTCTCTTGCATACCACGCTTTCTGATGGAATTTGGATTCAAATGTGAAAATTCTCTGCCACACAATAAAAGTGGCATTTCCATGCCCTTTAGCACATCAGTCTTTTCTTGTGAATAGAGCCCTGAGTTCTTTGGCTTTTGCCGTATGGAACAATTGATCCCTTCAGTTGACTTGCCAACAGTAATCGGTTTCTTCTAGCCGTAAATTTTAGCCATTCTTTTTTTTTCCCCCCCTATTTTGGGGGGTGAGTGGGTGGGGGATAAAGTAATAAAAAGAGACAGCCATAAAGCAGGCAGCTGTTACTAGTCAGATCTTGCTCTGGGAAAGAAGCAAAGCAAATATCAGCCTGGCTTTTACCTGTTGCTGTGAGCTGAAGTTTAGCTATGGAGACAGGTTGCTTGACAAAGGGTCCCATTGCCAACGTCCCCACTTCCACCTCCCTCCTTCTCTGTAATGAATATCTCTGCGGAGTCTTGTTGTATTCAGACTAAAAGAATAACCAATTTTAAGTGCCCTCTGGGCTTTAATGGTAGCTGGACAAGGTGAGGTGATATTGTCTGAGAGCAAAGCAGTAGCAAAATGAAGTGTTGTTTAGATGGGATTTTTGGAAACATCACTTTTCTCTTTTTCGTGACATTATTTGTTGGACTGCTCTCTGCCTTGCATTGTCAGACTGATCACTCATTTTACTGAGGCTTTCCCTGCCTGTGAGCTGCAATATCTGTTGGAGGACCTTGGTCCCCTGTCCTCCCCTCTCTTCTCTCCTCTCCTCTCCCCACCGCTGCCCTGTGAGTTTTGCTTCCCTTGTGTCTGTAGCTGAGGCAAAAAGGGGTGGAAAATGCCAAGGAAAAGAATTTCCCCCTCTCCAAAGACGAGAACAGCAGAGCTGATCTCACAGGTCCTGCTTTCTTCTAAAGCTGGAGCATGTCTTGCGGATGGGCTTATTTGAAATACATCTGTCCTGGATGGAGGCTTTCTATTCATGTGCTTCAGTACCGTAAGAGATTTTTCACACTTGTGTGGTTTACAGAAAGGCCTCGGGAAGGACAAACCTCCTACCTGGGACCACCTTGCACCTTGGCAACTTGCATCCCAACCAGGGGGATTACGTGGGTGGCCAGCAGAGCTGGGTGACTTGCCGAGCAGCCAGAAGCCCTCCTGCAGAAAGAGTTTCTCCTTCCCCCACCACTGCTGATCTGCAGACGTTTGCTTCCCCCCCCAGCAGGATCGCGATCGCTACGAAGCCCTTCCAAAGCTGATGTCATTTGTGCAGAGACCTGCCAGATTTCCTGACCTTTCTGACATGCTCCCAAAATCTGCAGCCCCCGGGGATGCTGTGGGATGACGTGCTCATGGCCAAAGGCCGTGGTGCTGCTGGGGCCCCGTGCCTGGCTCCCCCCAGCCTGGCTGATCCCCCAGCTCCCAGAACCACTTCATTTTCCTGATGATATTCTAAAACTACAATTCGATTTTGGAGAGGGTTTAGGCTTCTTCTCACCATCCTCACTGAGGACTGGAATGAAATACAACTATTTTAACCCCCCTTAATTCAGCAAAAGCTCCCCTGCAGAGCTGTCCCTGCCTATTTAATTTGTAAACCACGTGCCAACACCCAACTGCATTACAGCTGCAGCATCACCTCTCACCCATTGGTTTACTATGAGGAAATTAAATATGTTTTTTTTTATCTTGGATAAGCCAGGGCCATCGATGGGGGCCAAAGTCATGAGATGCTTCGGGTGCTTTCTCTTGGTGATATATGTGTTTCAGTGCCTTGTGTCACCAAAAGTTCGATTTTCCTCTGCCAGGGCAAGAGGTGAGTCTGAGGAGCACCACCAAGGGTGCTCTGCATCTCGGAGGCACTGTGGCTGTCAGAAAGGTTGGGTTTTGTGTGGATGCTTCATGCACAAAAGCAGAACTTGAGACCTAGTTTCAGAATCCTCTTCCAGTTCTCAACAGGTCGGAGCTGCCTTGGCAAAGCAATGACTTTCTACATCCAGACACATAGAGCTTGGAGCACATTTTCAAAGCAAATTATATATATTTTTTAGTATCTGCCCATGTGTGAGGCTGCCAGGGCAGAGACTGCCTTCTGACGGTATTTGCACAACATCTGGCTCGAGAAGGGACCCCTCAGATGGCTCTCCAAAATGCTGCTGACACCCGGCAAAGATTAACAAACTCACGGGAAGGCCAGAAATAATATATACAGCCCTTGCTCACATTCTTGTCATGATCGGTTAAAAAAAATAAATACACAGAACTGTCAGTCTACCACAACTGAACACAGTTGTATTATCTGCTCCACTTTCTGATTTATTTGTTGAAGTATAGCAGAGCACTTACGCCCCATACAGCTAATAGTTGCTCTTTCACGAGCAGCAGAAATGCTTACGCATTCCAGTAGTTAAATGATGCAATATCCAGGTGGATATTCAATGGCCCGTGACAAATCTGGAATGACACAGCAGACACCATAAATATCTTCACTTGAACAGATAGAACAAAACCTTTTTTATGAAAGCTGTTCCCATTTTTTTCTATGGGCTGGCCTTATTTTTAAAATAGCCTTTAAAAATAGCTTGGGGATTCATCCGTCCTCTCCAGTCCCTCTGTGAGTTCTTTAGGATGTGAAGCCAGTGATAATGCAAGCAATGGAGATCTTTCCTATCAAACAGATACTTCTTGGCATTTTTTTTTCATTTTCAGAAGTTCAGCTATGTGAATATTCCCAATTTGTACAGCGAAATCCCTCAAGCCTATGAATGTTTACATTTTTTGTATAACCTTGGAGAGTTTTATAAGCACGTGCTCCTTATAGGTAACCTCTCTCTTGACTAGGGTGAGTGGCTGCAGGATGCCAAGGCTGGTGGTCACACAGGACACTACTGTGGTTGCTCCCATGCCAGCAGGGTCCTTCAGCAGGGAGATGCTGTCCTGCAGACATGAGATAGACCTGGACCCTGCCCACACTGATGCCTCAGCACCTTTTCTGAGTTCAATTATCCTCACATTATATATAATGCACTGGAAAGAGGTAGGTGGATTGTTGGAGAAAAGGACACATTTATTTTCAAAATTAGGTCTGGAGTGCCTGTCAAATGAGACTGAAATTGTTAAATCTTTAATTTTTCTACAAAAGATTTCTAAAAATCACCATGCTTCATTTTGTCATCTTTCAGATCTGAGCGATTTGGAATCAGTCTTTTGGGGCAGCAATAAAAGGAAATCAGCAAAAGATTAAAGTTTTTTAAATAGAAGTCTCAGTAACCCAAATGTGAAGTTGGTTATTTTGTTTCAAATCAAGAAAAATCACATTATGTGTTGAAGACTTGAAGTTTTTAAAGGGGAGGGAGGAGAGGCGGGTGTTCTTCTGAAACATTCTTTTTGTTTCAAGGTGAATAGGTATGTTTAAGTTATTTTATTCAGTTACTCATTGACTTAAAAACGATGATTTTCTTGGCTTCATTGCTGAAACAATGGTGTGGCATCCTCAGTTTACATCTGAAAGTCCTGATCACAAAAAGGCAAAGCAAGTGACGTACCTGGGGTTAGCAAACCCTGCTGGCCACAGGCACCAGGGTGGTACCAGGGACACTTGCAGGTCCCAGGGACTGAGATTTGACTTGGCTCTCGGGGTCCCAAGGAACGAATGTGGGTTTTGGCATTGCTTTTTGTAGGATTTCATCCCTTTCGGAGCACATGGCAGGCTGTATAAAACTGTTCCCAGACAGGCTATAAAGATTCAAAAGAATGTATCTAATGCTACTGTCCTTGTTTACGGGCCTTTTCTGTGTACTTTTAACTTTTAAACATTTTGAAAGCAGTAGGATTTCATTACTGATACATGTGTGCCTCAGAGGCAGCTACTGCATCTAGTGGAGACATCGTCGTCTCTTGCAGAGTGCTTTGGGCCATGAGGTATTAACTAACCAGGCTTAATGCCGTGTGCCGCTGTGGGGCACCTCTGAATCATTTCTCAGGACAGGCAGGTCTCAAACGCAGCACGCTCAGCCTAATGGACTACACATGGGAAAGCTCCTGCCCTCACCTCCCCTTTCTAAAGGCGTTCTCTATTTGTTCAGATACATCCTTTATTCATAAACAGCACAGAAGTTGTCAATTTGTCGTGTTCTCTATGTCCCTTCCTCCTCCTTCCCGTTAAATCCTTGTTATAAGCTAACATAACTGATTTTTATCTGCTCCTAACCACTTACCCCTTCTGGTACTTCGCAGTCCCTTTTACTGATACTCGTGTGTTTATTTCTGTTTAATCTTTAGTGTCAGAGCACTAGAAATCTCTCTCGGTCTTGAGTTATGGGATCCTCATCTGTGCCACCAATTAATGAGTGAGGTAATCACAGCTGCGCCTTGAGCGGGCCGGCCGCAGAGTATCTCCACGGTGCTCTCCAGCCACGACCATGTTGTGCTTGCCCTGAAAAAAAAACACCCTGTGCTCAGGCCAGGCATCGAAGGGACAGCCCTAGAGCTATGCATGTGGCGGGCACACTGGTGGCCACGTGCGATAGCTCGACCCGGCAAGATTTTGGTGACGGCAGGTGCCCTGGGTTTGTCCTGGAGAGGGTCTGGCCGGTGGCAGAGCACTTTTTGCAGCTGTGTGCGAAGCCTCCTGGCTGCTGCTCAGCCTCCCCAGCAGCATTGCCTTTCTTCTCGTGGCTCTGAACTTGCAGACACCCCTCTCCTTTGGCAACGCTTAGGCTTGCAGCCTATTGTATGGAAATGCTGGTGTGTCTCTGCAGAACAGCAAGGATTCATTTCTTCTTTTCTCTTTAGCGTAGACAAAACAACCCTGTTTTCCATGAGCTCACCCTGCGAAACACCCGATGTATTTCAAATGATTTCCCCCCCAAAATGTAGACAGAGGCAGATGCTCGCTTGGAAAATTTCAGCCCCGCTGGCTGAATTTTGGCAACAGCAGCTGAAAACCCAGTGTCCTGTGATGGAAAGTGGCTGACAACTGCGGCCACTGAAAAGCGCTATGTAAAAATAAACCCGGGGAAATCGTTCAGCTTGCAGAGGGGGCTGTGTAAACAGATGAATGGGGCGAAGCCCCCCACTTCTCCTCACCTCCCCTAGAACTGGCATTTCCTAAAACCCCCGGGTGCGGCCCCAATGCCCCTGCAGCAGGACAGCGAGAAGCCCAAATGCCCCAAGGAAATGCCCCAAGCAAGGCCCCATTTAAGGGATGCTTTTTTCTTGCTCTTGTTCCCTCGCTTTACTGACGACTTATTCTGCTTGTCCTTCTGTTTTCCCTCTCCCCCCATCCCTAGCAGCACGGCCCCTTCCCTCAGCACGTCTGCCTCGCCGGGAAGCCTTGGATTTCCATTACTGGTGTCCGTCACGTGTTTGTCAGGTCCCCTACACAATTCTCCCTTTGTATTCCCAAAGTGTTAAATTGCGTTTATTACTCGGGACACCGAGAGAAAATTGGCTAAGCAGTTGAAGGGTAATTGTATTTCTTATGTTTTCTCCTTTTTGCTCCTGTAGAAGAGATTTGCTGGGTGAAAAGACCTCATCCAGCTTTCTTCCTGCTGTGGCAGAGCTCTGCTCTCATTACTCATCCAGTTTTTATCTTTTATGGCAATGAATTTAGGGGTTTTTGGCTGTGAACTCCGGTTTATTCTGCCTGTGTCCCGATTAGCTCACATTTGCTTTCCCTTCACTTCCTGCAAGAACATCTTTTCCTACAAAAACCTCATGCAATTATCTTCTAGGCATTTATTTGTAAACCACCACCTGGCCCTTGTACTTCATCCAAAGGCAAAAGCCCCCATATCTCCGGGAGATGTTTGCACCTTGCAGGTGCTTACACGTACATTAGGGCCGTTCCCCTGGGTCAGAGCAAAGTTGAGCCTTGCCTCATGTTTGGGACCATGGAACAGACACCAAGAGAAAATGTCCAAGGAGAAGGCGAGAGTGCCCTGATACCACCCTCGGCAGCATTTTGAGTGCTGGCAGTCGGTGGCTCTGGGACTTCCCATGCTGGAGGTTGTGCTGCCTCTTGGTGTTCAATGTCCGCGGCTCCAATCCCTGTTTAAACACTGTGCTTTGTAACATTTGTCTGGGTGGTGACTAACAAAGCCTTCTGTAGGTGGCTTTTTTATATTTGTCAGCAAAATATTTTGGGGTTTCATAAAGTGTTTTTCTTAAAAAAACAAACAGAATAAATCTTGGTAATCTATCAAATTTAGCACTGTAAAAATCACAGCAATTCCCCAGCCAACCCCATTGTCTTGGGCTCGGCTCAGACTCTTTGACAGCTTCCCTGGCCAGAGGGAATTTCCTGGGGTGCAGGGATCATCCCGGGGGGGAGCTGTGCTTGTCCCAAGACCGTCCCTTCTCCATGCAGGGCTGAGTCTTTGTGCAAAACCTGTGCGTGGTGGAGTCACTTCAGCAGCACTTGGCTGGAATTTTCCCAAGAAAACTGATTTTTCCAGTTGTTTTTTTGTATGTCCTGAACTGAAGGAGATGTCATTATTTGTGAAGCTTTGTCTTTCCCTGGGGTGCCTGTGGTGCTCACCGTGCCGGCTGGGAGCTGATCTGTTCCAGGGCTTGCCCGTGTAGCTGCATCCTGGCACATCTCTCAGTGCTGCAGAGGGGAAAGAGACGTCCCGAGGGGCTGGTGGCCACCCTCTGCACCTCCCGGTGCCTCCTGGATGGAGTTGTCCTCAGGGGAGATAAAAACCTCTTCTGGTGCTTGCATGCCCCAGCCTGCTCGTTACAGCAGCTCTTTGTCCTGGGGGTTATTTTCCAGGCTGGCATCGATTCCTCCCTGATGCATCAGTTTGCATTTCTCCCCCAAGCAAAATGCTACCTGCTGGATTTGACCCTTCCCCCTACATCTTTTTTTTTAGTCGTTAAGCAATATTGTTTCCAGAATGGATTTTTGGATCCATTAACACTGACTAAACCCAGCCCTGTGCCCCAGCCAAAATCTCCACACATCTCCCTTTACCTCTCCTTGTGCCTCTGCACTCTTGGCACTGGGTTTCCCAAAGCT
Source organism: Netta rufina (assembly GCF_964035555.1). Lineage (NCBI taxonomy): Eukaryota > Metazoa > Chordata > Aves > Anseriformes > Anatidae > Netta > Netta rufina. Next base: position 17,059,172 of record NC_140133.1, read on the forward strand.
GTAGGCCTGCAGTCTCCATCTGAGTGACGGGTTGGGCTTGTCCCATTGCTGGAAACCAGGCTCACATCCCCTCACCCATGAAGAAATCCATAAGTCCCCTTGCCCGTGCTGGCAATGAGCCCTTGGTGCAGACACTGGGAGGTTTTGCCTGGCTTAGGCTGGTAAGGGAAGGTGGAGGAAGGACGGCTGCAGCTCTTTCTAGGGAGGGTGCAAGCCAGGAAACGGGGCGAGAGCAGGATGCAGCTCAACTCATCTGGCTGGAGGGACACGGGGCTGCTCAGACACATTTGCCCCCAGGCGTGGGGCTGGTGCTGAGCTCTGCGACCGGCTCGGCTGCAGCGTGGAGCTGGAAAAACTCCGCTCGGGCAAGAGCCTGTTTTAGAAAGTTGCCTGGGTGCCTTGGCAGAGACGGTTGTTTTCCAACCCGAAGCAAGCCATCAGGGCAACAGATGATGTTTACTTCATGTGACATAATACTCAAGTCAAATATTATTTAATAGTGCTTTCTTTCATGTCCTGACAACTCTGAAAGTGCCTCTGTATGACAAAAAGCTGTCGAACAACTTTTTGCAGCTTTGTCTTGTTTTGTGTGTGGAGCGAATATTTGTCTTTTCTTTGGCCAAGTCAGACTGATCCCAGAAGAGCTACATCAGGTCAGACTGAAGCCATTTGTGTTTGGTTCTGCTAGCACAAGTTTATCACGTCCCGCAGAGGAGACTGCAGAAAGGCTCTTGTGGGTTTGGGACTGAATCGAAGGTCAGCAAGAGCACCTGGTGAGGTGGGGGGGGATTAAGAGAAATGTCAGCAATGGATGACATGGAAAAAGCTCAGATTATAACCTCCAAAAGTGGTGATGCCTCCCAGCTCCTTCAGGTGCTTGAGCTGAGGACCATGTTCCTACCAGCATCCTTCACTGGGCACTGCTGTGCACCCTGTTGGGGCTGTTTAAAATTCTAGGGCAGAGAAGCACATTTTAGGGATTTAACCTCACGTCTTGCAATATCACAAGATGACTGGATTTTAAGAGCCTTTCCTGCTAATGCTTAGCGGATTCAACAAACCAAGTGCCCTGGCAGTGTGCTAGCCATGATGTACCCGATGGATCATTTAATTTTTACAGTGGGCTTAGACTGGCTTTATCGTTCCATCCACTAGAGAAAGTAAATGCCATCTGTCCTGATGGAGAAGTTTCTTTGGAGTTGGTGTTTCAGGTGATTGAAGCTGGCGGAGGAAAACATGGCTGTTCTTCACCCACAACAGGTTTTCTCTTTCAGAGTCAACAAAGTTCCCGTCAATGAAGTACAAATATCCAAAGGTATGGTTAAAACTGTTGCTGATGATAGCAAATGTCAGTAGTGGAGTGTATTTTAGCAGCACCCAGAGGAGCTGGCTGAGCTCAGGCTCTCTGCCTCGTGCCAGGCACTCCCCAAACCCGAGCTGATTTTGGAAAGGTAGAGTCTCTGAGAGAGGCAGGTAGTGGCTCAGTGCCTAAGCTGTGAAAAGGTTTCCGCATTTCTTAAATTTCTTAAGCATTAATGCAAAGTCTTTCCAAAAAGTCCTCTGTCACCTCTGGATGGAGCATCACATGCCCCACGTGCTGTTTGGTCTGTAAGAGAAGAGTCTGTGGATTTGATGATTGGGAAGGTTTGGTGTTTGCTCCATATTTTGATATTTCAAGGGTAAAGCACATCAAGAACAACTGTAGGATGCATCTTGGGCTTAGGGTCGGTTTTAGGCTGTTTATAGGCTATGCTGAGAGCTGCAAGGCACTTGGAGCAAAGTCGTGTTATCCTAATTTAGCAATGAAGTGTTGATAACTTCTGTGTGAAGATTGAAGATCTTCCCCCTCCCCACAACTGGCTGTGACATCAGCGGGAGAGGTCCAAGAAGCTGGTGATGGCCGAATGCCATAAAAGTGTCATAGGTACTGATTGAGATTTCTTCGTGAGTTTGTCTGGGCTACGATCACACCCTTTGTATCCACTTTTCACCAATACTCAGTACATCAGGCTTCACTGGCAGGAACATGCAAGCTTTGAGGCCACGATGTCATTGGCAGGAGTATTTGCAGAAGCTGAACTTTATGTTCCCAAGCAAAATTATATAAATAAAAAATAATAATAATTAAAAAAAAAAAAAAAGAGGAAAAAAAAAAAGGAGAGAGAGAAAAGGTATGGGAAATATTCAAGGCTTTGTCAAATAACATCTGGCAGGAAAACTGGGCTTTTGGAGTTGACTTTGTTAAGGGTTCAGGTGTTGGGGTGCCAATAGCCACCAAGACAAAGTAATATTTAACCGAGTCTTTCCAGAGCAGAGATGCTGTGCCAGTTGGGGTGGGTTGTCTCCGTGTTTTAATTGCCCACATAAAACTTTCTTCTGGACATCCTAAGCACAACCGTCTGGGCAACTTCTCTGAATTAAAACCATCCAAGAGCCTTACATATGTGCTAGCAATAAATCAGTTTTAAAGTTGCAGAGGATTATCTGTGTGCTCTCTGTGTCCCATCAGGTCCTCTCCATTTTCTTCAGCAGTGGCTGTGTGTGGCAGTCCAGGAAAATAAACTCCATCCCATTAAAGTCGCTGTTCCTAAGAGTATCGGACCGACAGAGCCTACTTTATCAGAGCAAAGCTGCACTTATAGCTGATACAGATCTAAGCCACTCATGTTGATGTGTTTGGAAGCAAGATGTTTGGTCTGTTTTATGGGTTTTATTGTTTTAAGATGATTGATGTTGCACAAGACTTTGTCGTGCTGTCAGCAATAAATGGAGAAAGGACACAACACATCCAGAGCCGTGGAGCTGGTAGCTCCGTCTGGGTCTCCTGGCTTGCAGCTGCATCTCCTTGGCTTGGCCACCCCATCTTCTCCCAGACCCTGGGTTATCGGCAGACGCTCAGCTGCATCCCAGCTCAGCTGCGAGCCAAAAAGCCCACAGGAAGGAGAGGGATGTCCATCAGCAGCTCTGGTGGGCTTTGCTTTAGGAGCTTCAAGCCTTATGGGGTTTTCAAATGGAGAGTTTTCAAACCCAGGCAGCATCCCAACTCCGCTCGGGGCTTCTGCGGACACGTTGTACCTGATTCGACTCAACATTTGGATTGGAGAAATACAGCAAAGATGGACAGGGACACTTAAAAACAAACTGTTTATTAAAGCTTCCTCTCAGCTGTAATGCCAACGGAAGTGTTTTCAGAAGGCAGGGTTGGGTATCTCACTGCTCCTTCCTTCCAGCACCACGAGGCATCCTCCCAGTGGTGCACACTCAGAAAAACCTGGTGCCCGGCATGCCGGCTGCAGGGAGCCTCGTCTGGCAGAGCCAGCCCGCTCCTCTGGCACGCAAACCCAGTGTCCAGCCCGCAGCGAGTGGCATCTCTTGCTTTGCTTGCTCCCTGCCTGCTTTTATAGGGCAGCATTTTTCTGCCACTTCTGGCTGGGAGACAACCTTTGTCTGAACAAGCAGGAGGGAGGCTTTCTTGGCAGCTCGCTGTCTCCTCTCTTATTTCCCCCGGTGTTTTGGCTCTTTCTCCTCTCTCTGTTTATTCCCTTGGGAGCCCAGACACTAGCAGAGTTGTTGAGATTCCAGCAAGGGTGCAGCAGTCGCAGTCATGCAATCACATTTCATTTGCAGACAGAGAGAAAGAGCAGATGCTGGGTGCAGGAGAGCTGCCTTGGGCTGGGGACGGCGTTCTCAGTAGAAATGTGAGAAGGACCCATGTTGGCACCAGGTAGCCCACAACTCAGGTTACTTTAGATACCACTAGTAGAGGACAAGGACATCAACCCATGATATCAACCTGGAAAGGCCAGGCCAGAGGGATGAAGCTCAGCAACAGACTGCAGTCATCTTCCCTGGAAAATAGCAACTCTGATGTGTGAGCAAGCCTGCCCTGCAAGGGAGCCAAGGTGGAAAGTGCCACCAGGAAACAAAACAGCCACAGCCACAGAGCCTTAATCCCTGTGCCGAGTGCCTTTCCTTTCAGGCATGCAGGTTTCAGATGTTCAAAGGAGAAGATGGGATCTGGATACTGACAAATTTGGCCAATTTAAGCACGGCTTTGAATCCTCTGCCAGAGTAACTAGAAACAGGAGATGAAGAGGTTTATCAGTGCTTCTTCCCTGATATACCAGGGGGAGGAGGGTGTTTACTTCACACTATTCACCCTTGACTCCTGACACAGCTTTTTGCCTGACACAATCTGTCCTCTGAGTAAGAGCTGTTGGTCACCTTATCTCTGCTCAGGATCTGCCTTTCCCACCTGCTTTTGGAGCTTTTGGAATATCTACTTTTTAATTTGTTATTTTTATTAAATATATATATATATATATATATTTTTTTTTTTCCTTACGTGTAGTTCTCTCTAAAACTTTGCAGCAAAGCTCCCAGATTTCCCCAAAGAGTGTTCCCAGCAATAGGGTTTGAGAGGACCCTGTCTGCATCCATCTTTCCTTGCCTTCAGCAGAGCTGTGAAGGAAAAGGGAAGGGGAATGTTGTGAACTGAGCCCTGTCTTCAGAAACCTTCCTCTCCTACAAGCCTGCGATGAAAACCAACAGCTAAAAACCTGTTTTGAAAAGGAGATTTTGAAAGAGATTTTATTAGCTCTTTTGTGGTGGTTGGAGACTGGATTCAGAGGTCTTTTCCAGTTTTATGTCCTTAAATCCAAAGGTTGCAATTTAAGCTTGAATTTAATCCAGGGAGCCTGGTGTTGTGCTAAGAAGCAGCCCAGTTTAGGGGATGACAGTAGTGCCTTCCCACCTTAGCGTTGCCCACAGGGGGAATGGGGCTGATGTCCCCAGTTTATCCCCACTGTGAGCACTGGTTGGCAGCAGTTGACATGGTGAGGCCTCTTGGTGAGGACTGGGGGGACCACGCTGCTCTTGATGCCTCTCCACCTCTCAGCAGGACAAATCCCAACCTAAAGCCAGCTGTGGGGCTGCCACCCATCCCTCACGGCCCGGCCATCCCTTGTAACTCTGCATCGGGGACGGCTCTGAACCTCGGATTTATCTGCTGGACCCTCAAGCTTGACCAGAGCAGGGCTCTCCCTGGTCCTCCCTGGGAACCTTTGTAGTGGGAAGGGATCGATTCGGAGGCCAGACCCCACATGTGGCAGGCGGGGAGGCCAGCTCGCCTTCCCCATCCCGTCCCCAAGCGAGGCAGAAAGCTCACGGGGCGGCTTTCGGCATGGCCCAGCTCTGTGGAAGTTTGTCTCCTCAGCAAGCCACCTCGGAGGCCTTCCTACGCTCTGCGTGGGCCTGGGGTTGAGCCTGCATGCTTAGAAGAGCAGGACCACACAGAAAGTCCAGCCGGCCGACCGGGGAGGCTGCTAATTATCTGTGTCTGCTGGGGCGGCTGGCTCCCGCTTGGCAGCAGCCACCCGCACACGCTGAGCCCTGTGCAAGGTGGGCTGCCAAAACGCAGCCCGGGCACCCGCAGGCCACGGGCTGGGCAGGCTGTGTGCAGCGTCTCGTGCCTTAAGTCACTCTATAAATAGCCGAGGAATTACCTTTCGGTGCCTTTCAGGAAGATGTGCTTAACTAAACAGCGAGCAGCACGGAGGGGTTGCTTTGTTTGTTGATACAAACGGTCTCCACGCAGTGCGCGGGCTCGGCGAGGCTGGAAACCCTATCAATATTTTGGTGACACCAAGTTACTAAGCTGCTGTCAAAGCCCGCCGAGAAAGGGAGCAGATCCTCTCCCCGGGAGCAGCTTGCTCCCTTAACTCGTGGCTCTCTGCTTGGAGCACGTTTTTACATTTTGTGACACCGCCGTGCAGCAGCGGTATCTAGTCCTATTTTGTGACGGAGAGGGTTGAAGTCGGTGTGCTCTCCCCTTCCTCCTGGGGGTGCCGAGCTGGCTGGGCTCCTCCTGGCCTTTGGGGACATCGTGCTGGGCTGCGGGCTGCCCGCCGGCTGGGTGCAGCAGGCAGGAGGCTTGGCCGAGGGCTGCCTTGTTTGTTCTCCTCTCCCTGCTTCGACTCGGAGCCTTGGCAGTCCCTGTGAAAATGCCTGGGGGTTAGAAAAGTCTGAAACTGTGTTTGTTTCAAATACTTGGCTGAGCTTTTTTTAGGCAGGGTTCCCAGCACAGGTGTGAACTTTTTTTTTTTTTGGGTGCTGTTTGTAATGCAAACACAGCGAAGGAAGCGCTCCCATATTCTGCCTGGATTTCATAACGCTCTGGCATTGCTATTTTTTTTGTTCTTTACCTTATGGCCCTTGGCAATGTTAGTTTTACTCCTTATTTATTCATCTATTACTTATAAACCATCCTCCCTCCTGTCCCCAAGCCACCTCTGAATGCCGATGGGGCACTACATCCCCATGCAGGGACGCAGCTCTCGCCCCGGAGCTATTTGCCATCCTTGTGCAAACGAAAGGAAACAACAGGTTTCATCAGCCTGGGAACCTGTGCACGCAGGAGTGTTTTTCCTGGTTTCAAGGTCAAACCACATTCGCACCTGAAATCCCAGGGGAGCCTGCCCGAGGCCAGCATCCTGCACGAAGCCAGGAGGGATGGTTTTGTCAGCTCTGCTCAGAAGGTGCTAATTCACCCATGTCCCCAAGGTGGCCTTTTGCCAGGAGCAGTGCCGGGCACACGGGGTGTGTTTTTCTTCTAAAGATGGGGCAAAAGTGTATGTTGTTTGCTTTACAGATTATTTTTTTTTCCCAGTTTGATAGAGCAATTGATGGTCTTGTTGAAAAAGGTCTTTAAAAGTCAGACAAGCATTTTCTTGAAATGTGAGGGGTCTGTGGCATTGCTGTCAAAGCACGGCTCAAGCAAAGGGATGTGGCACATGGAGTTAACTTTGTGTTTCTTTAGAAAATAATAGTGTAAAAAAAAATCCTGTATGAGTTTGGCAGCAGAACAAATGAACGTAAACAGGCAGAAAATGAGAAGGTTTGTAACCCTGAGAGAAGCAACTCTACTGGGGACGAGAAGAGGGTGGGGGGACTGCAGGGGAGCCTGTGATGGGTTTGAGAATGTGGCCATGTGACACAAGGATGGGGATACAAGGACATGTAAGGTAGCAGTTCATTTATTAATGATAATATTTTCATAATCATATAGCCTGGTGAGAGCAGCAGCAAGTCCAGGTTTTCCCAACCATCATTAGTTCAGCAGCCTTGGTTGTTCTTTTTCCCCTGTGGTTTGTGGTGACCAAAGCACTTGAGGAAACTGTGGGCAAAACTCTCCCTTTAAAACTGTTGTATGAAAAAGGTCTTTTTTTTTTTTTTTTTTTTTTTTTTTAATTTTCCCACTCATTATTGATCCTCATTTTGTCCTGATTCATTTAGACCAATTTAAATACCTGAAAATAAAAACCAAGCCCTCAGTCTTTTCAAACCATCCCCACTGAGCCCTACATCTCTGTATCACTTCCATTTCAGAAGAGGCCTTGTTTTCCAAGGTCCTTGCCCTAAGACATTGGTAGATATTTTGATTTGAGAAGGAAAAAAAAAAAAAAAAAAAAGGTCAAACTTTAATCAAATAAGTGAGAGTGGGAGTCAGTGAATGAGAAAAGAAGATGAAATTAGCACCAGCCCTGATCCTGGGGCCCTCCCACCCCAAAACTCCTCCTCAGTGGGGTAGGGTGGGACAGGGACCTGCTAATCAGCTGGAAAGGAGCTTTCCCAGAAAATCTCTAATGCAATCAGGTGCCAATACAATGCAAGGCGGGGGTGGCCAGGAACAACACCACCCTTCCCGGAGATAATTGGGGTGGGGGCAGCTGTGCTGTCCTGCCTCAGCCCCACCAGGCCCGGCTGGTCCAAAAGAAGAAGGTGTGGGGCCAGGGCTAGGCTTAGGGTGCTGTAGGATTGCTTTAGTCCTCAAAAGATGGTCATGTTTTACTTTCTGCTGAGTCCTTGTTTTGATCAGTGCTGCTGGGAGTGCTAGCCCATTTCACAGGTTTTAGGAACTGAGGCAGCACCAGAAAAAAAAAAAAAGTTTTGTTGGGGAAGGACAGACCTCAGTGTCCACACTCCAAGCTTTGTCCCTTCTGATACTCTTTGGGGGTAAACTCTAGGATTATTTCCTTCCAAAAATATTTTGAGCTCTTATAAAAGAATCCTTTGAAAGAGAACCAATTATAGCTCTGAGCATCATTTCCTTGCTCAAGCGTGACCTAGAAGTTGTAAGTACTCACATTTGTTATCTGTACTTCGTTTCAACTTGAATAGTAATTCCTGCTTTTAATTTGATGCTGATTGATCGTGAAACTGCATGTAAGCCATATGGCACCCTGTTTGCAGTTTTACACCATCCCTATTTTCCAGCAGTTGTATCAAACAGTTTAACATTGCTCCAGACATACTTAGGGGACAACCAAGGAGTGACATTTGTTTTGATTATCTCATTAATGCTTTATTCAATCAAGAGAAACCCCAGCGAATGCATAGCAGACCAATGTGTACAAACAAGACCTCCCAAACTCACATGAGGTCCAGCGGGCATGCTGGGAGCAGACACATTTGGTAAGGTTTTACACACCTGCCTTCCAAAAAAAACAAATGTTATTTTTTGTCATCAACTTTTACTGCAAGCCAAAGCCTGCTTGCTGTGACTTGCCCAGTTTTGCTATTTTATTGAAAGCAGCGGGCACAGCAGGTGAGCAGGAAGGGTTGTGTGAGCTGTGCCCCATTGGGGTGCAGGGGGAGCCCCCCATTTTCTGCAGTGCTGCCCATTGCCCGTGCTGTACTTGCAGCCTGTGCTTTTGCAGTGTTTTATCCAAGCCAGGCCGTAATCTGGAAACGGGAAGGATGTGCTTTGGCTGTGCTCAAAATCAGGAATTCCAAATTTCCTCGAAATCTGACAAAAGAGCGAGTCATTTCCCGCTGAGCAGATGGAAAGGACTGCTCCCATAGCTGTGGGATGTGTGTATTGGGGCACTTCTGAACTAACTGCCCTTTTTTCTGCTGGTGTGCCTGTGTGTGTGTGTGAGCCGCAGGTGCTTATTATGCATGGCCCAGATTATTCAAGTTTAAAACAAAAAATAAAGCAGCAAGAGGCAGACAGATCATGACAAATATCAATATTAATTGTAATCTCATTCCTGGCAGTGTCTGGAGCCTTTTATGATAGCCAGGCATCTAAGAAAACCAATTCCTATATACAAGATTAATTCCTTGAAGCTAAACTGCACATTTAAAATGAAAACCAGGTTAAGGGGAGAAATCTGTGCTGGATGCTTCGCTCAGGCTGGGGTCGAGGCATCCGAGTATGGTTTTAGTCTGAGGTTTTTCAAAGATGTTTTAGGGATGTAGTACGCAGTTCCATTCATTTTAGGGGCTGTTGATCACTCACATACCACACGTGGCATTTTCCTTTGGGGATAAATGCTGCTTGAGGTTGCTAACTGTGCAAAGATCATTTTGTTTCATAAAGAGCTGCAGAGAGATAAAGAGGAGAATTTATTGCATCTTAATAACTGGAATGTCAGTAGTTTACTCCAGTTAATATCCATTTTAAAAAGCTAAACTTTGAAGAAAAAAAACTATCAGTTTCATATTTTTCCCATACTGCTTTGCCAAGGACAATGACGAACTCAACAGTGAATTTGCTTTTGCTCACATAGAGCAAGGGCAAACAAATACAGAAGATTATCACAAGGGAAAGTGCACCGATCTGCTGCAAGTATTGGATAAAGCTGTCTTGTGCCACGCTGGGAAATTAATACTTATTGATTGTTTTATGCAGAAGAATAATTTCCTTTCTGACTGCAAACATAAAATGGAATACACATAAATTAAACATTCTGCACTATTTGTATACGCCTACAATTAAAAGAAAGTGAAAACATGATGTTTCCAGAAGTGCCTCTGCAGTCGCCCTTTGCCCACCTTCCAGTTGTGCAGCAGCGAAAGCCTTTACCCACAGGGCACAATGTTTTAGAGTCATTCTGGGAAGTTTTAAACTCCAGAGCAGTCCCAAGGCACTAACACCTTCTTAGATGGATGGCGATGCCCAGAGGAGCCTCAGGGAGACCTGCAGGCACTGCTCAGCACACAGACCTCTGCCAACAGCTCTGTGTTACCTGCCACAACCAACATGCTTGTAGCCAAGCACCCGTACGTGCTGCCTGCCCATGGACACTCTGCAGCTTGTCATCTCTCACCACGAGCCGTTATGGGTTTTGCTGAAGGCTGCTCCTTGCTCCGTGCATGGGCAGCTATTTGCAGGGCCAGGAGAACGTCCTCTGGGGCGCAGCAGCATGGACAGTCTCCCTCCCTCCCCCCTGCTATTTTCCTTGAGGATGAAGCAAAAGGGAATTCGGAGAATGTTTTTCCTTCCAACTCAGGAAATCTCAGGGGCTTCTTCTGTAGCGCTTCACACTGCCAGATGTGCCGTGCCGTGCTGGCAGCAGCTGGGGAGCAGCTGGGTGCCGCGCTGGGTCAGCGCCTGCCACCCTCTGCCCCAGGCTGGGCTGCAGAGCCAAGGGAAAATGGCTTTGGGCAGCAACCCGGCCATGCCATCGGCCTTGCACCAAGACAAGGTTTTCATGTGCAGTTAGGAGTTTGTTGGCTGTCACCACACCTGCAGATTTCTCTCCGGGTGGCCCTGCAGGACAGCGGGCCCCATCCTGGTGCTGCAGGCGCAGCGTGAATGGCACTGGGGAAAGGCAGGGGACAGCAGCTAAGGCAGCCCAGGGTGGGTCAGAATGTCTGACACTGCCCTTGTAAGTCCTTTGTGGAAAAAAAATACAACTCCTCCTTTTTCTGGGACATAATCCAGTACTTCTATATGAAGTAGGGATTGATTTTAGGAATATCAAGGTTGAAGTTCCCATATAAAAAGGCAGGGCAGTGTAAATCTTCAGTAATTAGTTTGAGCAACCCACATGAAAATCAGCAATATTTAACTCCTATATAGTTTTTTGTTTTGTTTTGTTTTGCTTTGTTTTTGTTTTTGTCATACCAAAGAAGTACAGTAATATATTTTAATTATTTTTAAAGGAAAAATGGTTAAAAGAATTGATCAAAGTAGTTTTTTTTTTTTTTTTTCTGGTAGGAGTGAAGAGCCTTTTGAGGTCTCTTAGGCGAGCTTCAAAAACACCTAAAAGTTGCATGATCGAAGCTTTGTTTTCAATTATTCATTTGTTTTCAATATCTGAAGGTCACACAACAGGCTGGGATGGGGAATGCAGCTGTCATTAAAAATTTACTTACTTTTTGTACTCCAATTAAACTTACAGATAATAGCAGATAAAAACAACCATGCAATTGCTTTCCTGATGAAGGCACTGATTTATTGATACTGAACTTGGCTTCAGTGTAGTTACACCAGGGATGAATTTGCAAAGGTTTGCTTCCATTTTAGGAAGAAAAAAATTGACAGCTGTAAAAACAGCAGGATGTGATACTGTCCTTGATGAGCATTTTTCTTGGCAGCATGGTGTACACATCTTGCAAGACCATGACATGCCACACTCCCTCTGAAGACACGGTCAGCTAGGGCTAGCATGTTAAATTAGGGATTTCATCTCCTCCACTCCCTTTGCAGTCAATGAAAAAGGGAGAAGGGCTGGATCAGCAGAGGGGATGGCAGGAGCTGCCTTCAGAGTCCAAGCACGGGCCTTTTCCTGCGTTTTCCATGATCTGGGAGTTTTGGGACAATAAAAACAAGGTCTTTCTTCAGAAGTCACCCCTCTCCAGTCTGGTAGATCTGCAGACTGGTGTTCCAAGAGATCAGCAGCATATCAGTAGGAGCAAAGTTACCCAAATGGTGAAGTGGTTTTGGAAACCCAGCTGTGTAACTTTGGCATTTAAGCAATATTTCCTTCTGCAAAAGGAAGGAGATGCTGCAGTGAATCGATACATCCTGTGGATATCTTGGGTGCATTGACTTATGGCCCAATAGTGCCTCCAACAACAGCAGAAGTAATCGGCATACAGAGCAATAATGCAACCTTCCGCTATATGGGAGCTAAGAAATGGGGTCCGGCCTAGTACACCAGCTTCTCCTGCTTCATACTTGAACTTTTATTCTTAAGGCTTTCTTCTTCGCCATCTCTTGTTGTGGTATTTTTTGCTTTGTACTTCTCAAAATTACATTTAAGCTTATCAGTGATATTAGGGATTGGTCTTGAGCATTGGATCAAAGGGATAATTTTACCATAAGATTTAATCCTGGTGTGCTTGGGTGTCTCCATAGCAATTACTCCCTCACCCTGCAGCTCCTGCTCTGAAAAAGAACTCATCACCTGTGAAGGGGGCAAAATTCAGAAACACCTGATAATTTGGTAAGTGCTTCAATACAAACCCTGTGTCTGTTTTGGTTAAGAATGTAAGGATTCATGCAAAAAGCTGCTTAGAAATTGTCGTAGGACATAACTATTTTTACCCTTTATTTATTTATTTATTTATTTATTTATTTTTCTCTGAACAGAACTGTCTTGAATATCCCATAGGCTTTGATGGGAATTTTAGAAATACTGTCAATATTTCCATTTCTACACACAAGTACGTAGCATTTCTACATAAGGCAAAGGCAGAGTATGCCATTACTTGTTTTTTTCTTAGACAGCAGGTTCTCTGTCACTCTGCAGGCAAAATACCCTATGCAACATCTTACTACTGGAGGCCTGGAGACAGGGAGATTATGGTAGGTGCTAAGCAGATAATAAGGTCACAGGTTTGGTGAATTGTGTCACTCTTACCGACCTAAACTTTCATCCCCTTTTTTAGTGCTACTCAAATGTGCTCTTTAAAAGTTTTGAATTTCACCAAACATCACAGAAGTTATCTTCATGGTGCTTTCAGAAAGACTGATGGTAGAGGCTTGCTGTCATCACATCATCGTCTCGTTCAAGTGGCATAAGTTAAAGTTCTGGTTAGACCGAGGAAATGCTCATATGTATGGTTCTAAGGACAACCTCTTGCTATAAGCCTGTAAAATGAATAAGATGGATGAAGAGGGCTTAGGTTTGAACCAATCTTTGGGTCCTCCTCATGCCTTGAAGTCCTTCTGGCTGATATGGCTACGTGCAATGGGTAAGAACCTTGGGTCTAAGTTATGAAAACAGCTGCAGCACAGGATGGGTCTTAAATCTTCCCTGGATGTCCATATGTGTGTATGCATGCATCAACCAGCCGTGTCTTCCTGCTTGACATCCAGCTGTTCGCCCTGCTAGGCAAGGCTTAGTAAACTATTTCCACCAAATCTGAGTGGAATTTGATAACTGGTTTCAGGCAAGGTATTTTTTGAGGTGAATTTTCCAAGGATTTAAACCTTCTGCTAATAAGCCTTTAATTAGGAAATTTTGCTTTGATATTAGTTATTTTCCAGCGCTGTCTGAAGCAGTGAGTAGAGTAATGGGTCATTTTGACTACATTTTAATATACTTCATATTTGGCAATGCCCAAGAAAAATGTCCTCATCGTAAATTGTCATTTAAAAAATACCAGGGTATGTATTATTGTGGCCACAGTGAAAACCTTAAACCAGCAAAAATAAGGGCTTAAGAAACAGGAATGCTAATCAAAGAGGGGCTCCATTTAATTTTTCCTTAAACTTTTGTATAACTTAACACACCTATTTTCCCAGGATGGAGAAGTGCTCAACTGTTATTAATTTATACATGAACAAAAGAGGTTTAAGCATCCTCCTTGTGCAGTTAGAGTATTTCTATGAGTTTTATGAAATTGTAATAGCTTCTAGACTGTATTACTTCTTTTCTTTCTACTGATAAATATTATAATACAGGGAATATTTAGGTATCCACAGAACATTTAACTTTCCATACAGATAGGATGCTAAGAACAGCATTCTTTGTGGATATTCACAAAAGCAGCCTGAAATCCAGTTTTTTTTTTTCTTTTTTTTTTTTTTTTTTCCAGATAAAGAGAAAAACAGCTTTGATTTTCTTCCACGGGATTATACAAGGTAAAAAGTTGAAAAAAATGCCTTCAAGGAGAGGACAATTATAAAGTAGGGCAGCCTAGAAGTACAAGTGTTAGAAGTTAATTGAATGGATACAATTGCATTTACAAAACCTCCTTATCTTATTGCAATATTAACATTAGTGTAATTTTTCTCCTTTTCTGGGAGGCAATGTCACACTAAAGCTGATACCAGTGTGATTAGATAAATGCTACTTTTACAAGTATGCCGCCTTAGTAGGTTGCATGTGTACATTCTTTAACGATTTTCTCCGTCCCCTTTAGAAAATATCCTTTTGCATTTTAGCTATCATGCAGTAAAAAAATATCCCATTCTGGGGAAACAGAGTTAGAAATACTTGGAAAGTTGGAGTTTATCATAATAAGCAAATCTAAGTGGTGAGTGTGGCTGGTGAGAGGGAAAAACTCCTGTAGAAAAATGGAAAAAGGGTTCAATTGGAAAAAAAAAATCAGATGCACGTCTTGATTTCAATGAGTGGTTTGTAAATTCCCTACAATTCATGAGTGGTATCAGATTAAAAAATTGTAATTAAATCTTATTAAAATCAGATATATTTTTTTTTTGACCATATTCCTTCCAACATGAATGGCTTTGCTCACAGAATAAGGCTTCCTGAGCTCAGTGGCAGCAGATCTTCAGTGTAGGAGACCCTCTCCCTAAGGCTGTGCCTGGGAGGATTGTCCAGACCCAAAGGGCTCGAGGCCACTCGTACTGACACGCAGGGGAATGCTAAAAAGTGGTCATTAATAAATCAAGGGGCAAAATTTCGTCTCCCAGTCTGGGCTCATGTGTTCCCTGCCCATGCCAACTCTGTTCTCACATGAAAGGGAGCAGGAATCTGGGAAGCTGATACCAAGTTTTTGTTCTGTTGTGGTTGTCTAGCTAACTGTTTCAACAGGAAGGTGTTTAATCAATGCGAGGCAAAAGGCAGAGAAACAAACTGGTGATTTCCAGAAGGAGAAAATGTCAGCCCTGATTAGAAGGTTTCTTTCTCAAGACAGAGTAGACAATACAAAGTGTGTGATAACATGCTCAAGATATGCCTAAGATCCCCAGCAGCAGCCCCATGAATGAATGGCACACTTCCTATCGTGGCTCCTGCGGTCCGAGGCTGATAAGAAATGTCCAGTGCAGCAAGAGCGCATTGCTGTGAGATCCTTGAACCTTCATCGTCTCTTGGGGAAGAGAGAGAAAAAGAAAGAAAGAAAAAAAAAAAAAAAAAAAAAAAAAACATATGAAAAGCAAGTAGAGGAAGCAGTTCCCATTTATTTTCAGATTGTAAATTTGCTGTTAGATTTGTCATATTAAGTAATTGTACTCTCCAGCTCATGTGAAGGTAGGAGGACAGGAAGAAAGAGGATATTTCCTTTAAGTTTCAATCCAGAGAAGCAAAATGTTTGCTCTCCCAGTAGGTACAATGTCTTTTTGTGCTTTACGATTTGATTGACACTGGCAAAAGGGGCATATTATGTACATACCACATGTAGCCCTTCATATCCTGCTCGATGTGTGAGCTGAAGTCGTTAATCTCACCCATTTCCTATGCTCAGCACGCTGTGCCAAGATGTTCAGAAATAACGAGGGATTTGGGATGCCTTAGCTATTGGGTGTCCAGCTAAAGAAACTTCTAAAGGTCTTGATTTTCAGGAAGCTTTGAATAGCTGTACTTTGAAAATTGGGCTTGTAAAATGGCTGTTGGCAAGTGATAGGACTCAGTTTTCGGAGGTCTCCATGAAGTGGGCATTTTCTCACTTGCAGGTTGGACTCAGTGAAGCATCACTGACATCTTCGGATGGATTTTGATCAAGTCATGCTGCCATGTGGGCATCAGGATTGGGCTGCAACTGTTACCTGCTGTATTGGGCTGCTGTTGTTCTCCTAGGATTTGGACTTGGCTGGCACAAGCAAAGGTCAGTTTTTCTCCTTGGGATAA
Organism: Netta rufina; assembly: GCF_964035555.1. Classification (NCBI taxonomy): domain Eukaryota; kingdom Metazoa; phylum Chordata; class Aves; order Anseriformes; family Anatidae; genus Netta; species Netta rufina. The sequence continues at coordinate 17,075,002 of NC_140133.1, forward strand.
AATATGTGATCTTTAAATGTCAAGCAAGGCAAAAAGAAGCACTTTGTTGAAGTGACCCGACGCCATGCTCAGTAGGGGTCAAAACTGAGGTATTCCAAAGCCATGACTGACCTCCACTTTGAAAGTTTTAGTGAGAGGAGCAATCCCTCTGCTGTGTACTAAATTTGAGAACATCAATTCAAGTCTAAAAGAAAAGTCAAATTTGCTTTTCCCTAACTGGTATTCAGAACCTCCTGTTTTGAATATCCCATCCCATCCTATCCCATCCTATCTTACCCTATCTCTCTACCTCATCCCTACAGCACCACAGCAGCTTCTAGAAGCGCTGGCTGAATACATTTCCCAGATGAACTCTAAGGTCAAAATAGCAGAGAATAAACAATACGCAGAGCAGAACCAGCATGTACCAGCTTGTCTTAGTGGTACAAAGCTGAATAATACCTGGGTAAACACTGCAAAAGCAGCTATTGACAAATTGGCCACTCAAGAACCCAGTGACCTCTGAAGTGCTGGAGCTCTGCCAAAGTCCAGCAGTGGCAAGGAATATGATGAGCTGCTGTTTTTGGGAGCGAAGACATGGGGAAAGATATAAATTACATCCTGGATGTTGCAATGTCCTGTAGCTGACACTTCTATTATCTACATTGTGCATATATAGCATATAGTTACACAGACTTAATCTGAGAAATAAATATGTCAGGGGAAATCTTGTTTTCATCCTTTTGCTTCCAAAGGTCCTTTCATTCTTTTAAAAATTACACTAATAAAATCTGCTTTTCAGGATGTTTGCAGCCAGTTTGGCAGGTTCAGAAGATAATCCTTCACACCTTCTGGCTTTATATAAATCATTTTTTGTACAGAGACAAAAAAGGCAGCCTGGACTGTTTTTATTCCTTTGAGGAACTCTGTGCAACACCTCCCAGCTATGTAAATGCTGTGGTCATCATGCAAACACATTTCTCAGTTGGGTAGGTGTCTAGCATATTTTCTTCAGTCTTGGGGACCGCAGGAATAGGGTTTGCCCATTCTGCATGATTTGAAGTAGCCAGCCTAGTAATCCTTTGCAAACCCTTTGTAAAGGCAGAGAAAGGTTGCTTGTTCATGCAAATAGGCACCGCTGGTTTGGCTTGCAGAGGTATGCAGCGTGCCTTAATGATCTCACGTAACGTGGAGGCCTTGAACTTTCCCTTTCCATATTCTGTTTCCAGACTTTCCACTGCCCTCCTCCCCTGGAAGCCGTCTCACAGGTAGGGTTACCCGTTAAAGTCGGGGGTGCCCCTTACTCTCTGTCCTTGCAGGGTGCACGGGATGGTGCTGAGCTGTCAGCAGCAGTTGCTCCTGTGCACGTGCACTGTCTGCAAAGTGAGTTGGGCCTTGGGCCCCCTGGGGAGCCCAGAGCCATCTCCTGGTGGTGCTGGAGATGGGGAGCACTCTGAAATGTTAGAGGACACAGGGGTTTTACATTCATTTCTCAGGGAATAATGCCTGGTGGTTCTTCTTGTTCGTGCTTGCTTTTAAATCTTCATCTCCGTCTTTGGTGGGAAAAAGTAAGGTGCTTCTATATCCAGGACAGCAAATCGCTGGGAAATCCTGGGAAGATGCACGGTGTGACGGTGGCAGTACTGGTTATGGATAAGGTCCTTGGTAGGGAGAAGTGTGCAAACGGGAGGAGGCTGTGCCTTGGTCCAGCTGAGGTTTCTGAAAGATGATTTCATGACCTCCCGTGTGCCAAGACCAGCCTAAAGAACAAGTCATGCTTATGCTTTATGCAGACCATATGCCACCGATTTTTTCTGCTGTAACACGGCCAAAATCTTTCACTGGTTGGATGGAGGCGTGTGGATAATGCGCATTAGCAATACCAATACCTCATGTTTAGAGTAAAAAATAGATATCTTTTAAAGCGACTGCTCTAAAGATTTATTAAACACCTGCTGTTACTTCCCGCTTGATCTTCGACTAGGGCCTGCTCTGAAGAGCAATCAATTCTGCTTTTAAACGCAATATCTGATATTTTAAAATACCTTAGCCCACCACCAAATGAAAAAATCTCTTCCCCTTAAAAGCTGGGTTGTTTGTTCTCCTGCTCCTGTCCGAGCATGTGGCTGTTTCTTTCCATTCTCTCAACTCTGGCCAGCTGTGGTTCAATTTGGATGCTGAAGTGAGGTGGCAGAGTGGTCCTGGGTGAGATGTTTGCAGTCGGTGGCTCGCAGACCTTTCCCAGAGGGCTCACACCGTGCTGTGAACACCGAGCCCCATTTACTTTGTCTTCAGATGCATTTGAGCCTTGCTTGGGAATGAGCAGTGCTGGGGGGCAGTGCCACATCTCCTCCTCAGCCTGACCCTGCACACGGCTCAGCTCTGCAGGTTCACCCCGATGCCACAAGCACGTCTCCCTCCTGCCACCCTCCGTGTCCTGTGGAGCCCCGCGGCCTCTTCTGCGGCTTAGCCGTGGCCGCGTGGCTGCTAATCCCATCTCCTCGCCCCTCTGGGGGGGCTAAACTGTCTGACCTGTGACCCCCAGCTGGTCTGAGACCTCCATCAATCCTTCTGAAAAGTTTTACTGGAATCAGGGCTTCCAAATGACCCTTTGCATAGTTTCTAAAAAAAAAAAAAAAAAAAAAAAAAGAAAAAACACCCAAGAAAAATCCAGCCCTGTGCTGTTTTCTGTTGTTTTAGCAGAAACCAAACATAACTCGTAAAAAACACAGGCAAGAAAAATAGAGCGCGCCGGCTGCCAGAAAAACAAACCGTAGCAGAACACGGAGGGGCCTCTCGCGGGGAGGAGGCAGGGAAGAAACACCTGCGATTTCCATCGAGGCTCCCCTGACACCCACGTTCCCCCCGCCCTGCTCCAGCCTGCTCTGGCTTCGGCCCCGGCGCCGGGTCTCGGTGCGAGGGGTCCCTCCTCATCCTCGTGGGCTGCTTGGACGTGGCCCCGAGCGCCGGCCCCGTGAATCACAGCAGCTGATGAGCACAGAGCGTGCCTGCCAATTGTCCTCATGTCATTGCTATGGTTATCTTAAAAGTGCTCTGCAGATGTTTGCCTGCTTGGATGAAAAAAAAAAAAAAAAAAAAAAAGAAAAAAGGAAGATGAAAACAAAGCTTTAAATTTTTTCTCCGCAACTGTTATACCGCAAGTATGAAGAAGCTTGGATGGAGGTGGGGCTGTTGTTGCTGGTGGGGTTTGGGGCCCTGGTCGTCCCTAGAGGCTCTGGTGGGGATAAGATGCCAGGTGGCCCTGCTGTGCCATGGGACATGCTGGGTGCACCCTGCGATGGGTGAGCAGGCAGTGGGGATGGCTGCAGGCACCCAGGACGTGTGTATGGTGCTTGGATGGGCTCACTGGTGCTCCAACCCTTCCCTGAGCAAAGAAATATCCATGGGGGCTGTGCTCAGCCACGAGGCATCAATTCTGCTAGCAGAAACGTGTTTCTGCGTGTGATTTCCCAAAGCTCCTGGACCACAACGCACAGGGCCAGTGGGGCTTGGAGAGGGGACCTGAGACTCAACGTGGACCTGAGCATGGAGCTGAAATATTTGTCTCAGTGGTTTTATGGCTTTGTCAGACTTGGTGTTTATAGGAGGCGGGAAGATAAATGATGCGAGAGGTGAGTGCTGAGGATGTAATTCAGCGGCCGTATCAAGCAGCCCTCCAGGAACAACTTCTCCTTTCAGCTGCTGCACCACTTCTGACAGCAGGATAAATGCACTGCCAGGGCTCATCCAAATGCCCTGCAGGGATGTTATGGGAGTGTCCAGCACGAGCCTGCTGGAATCAACAGCAGAATTTTTCCATCCATTTATGCAAACCCTGACCACGTTAGAAACGAGCATGCACGTCCTCAGCGGCAGCAGAAGCCTGCCAGGCTCAAGGGTCCTACAACAGGAGGCGACCCGCTGGCCTGTGGTGGAGAAGCCGTCCCTACAGCATACAGAGGGAGGAACAGCCTGGGGAGAAAGCTCCCTCTGCTATTTCATGGGTGGGAGGTTCAAGCGCACAGCGTGCTCAGGAACATTTTGTGAGGCTGGGGTGGCTAAATGGAGTTTCGAAACGCACATTTTTCTTTGCAAAACGGGGTGGAAAATCCTGTTTAGGGAAGCAGAGCCCAACTCGGTTGAATAGAAAATAGTCCAGCTATAAAAAGCATCACTGCCTTTCTCTGGAACATATAAAGGGCTCGGTTCAGCAGCATGTGCGATGCTTCGCTGACCTGGGGTCCCCAAATTATTTGCATTGTTGCAGGACAGGGGCACAGCTCGAAACCACTTGACAGGCCCTTTTGTGGAGCTGCCTGATTTACCTTCGGCAGGGCAAAAGAGGGAGCTCATGCTACAACAAGAGGACAAAGGATTCAGCAGATAAGGCTCTTCTGAGGAGCGAGGAGGATCCCAATATCGCCGGCACCTGAAACTTCCCAGGTGCAGTCAGGGCTGACTGAGGATCTCCGCAGCTGAGGGGGCTCCCACTGAAACAAATTTATTTCAACAGTTGAAGGCTGTTTGCTAAATTGCTGATTATATGATAAGTTCTTGATTTGGGGTAAATCTTTGAAGTTTATCAACTTATTGAAAATGCTCACTAATAGATTTATTTCCTCCTTGCTTTCTCTCATCCATCCCCCCATTTTTATCCCAGTACATGAAAAACGCCAACATCAGCCCAGTGGACAGAGAAGTATCGGCTTTAGGCAAGAGGAGAAATTTTTGGAAAGAGGAAAATTTTTGGAAAGTATTTCAATAAATACTGGCTGAAACACTGAGGAAGTAGGTTTCTTTGCATCTTGAAGTAGAAAATGCTCTCAGTATATTCCAGTAAGCAATTTCCCATTTTGTGCATGTATCTTATATTTCCCTCATTTTAGTTGGAGCTTTGCTTTGCAGACGGGTGCCAGGTATGCATTGAGCAGCTCTTTTGCCCTGCTGTTTGAAGGCCCCATGCCACGCTCCCTCCCAAGCATCCCTCAGCCCCTGCTGGGGCACCTTGAGTACTGGGGGATGCCACAGCCAGCGCACTCATCCCCTATCAAAAACCTCATCCTATCTCAGCCTGAGCTTTTGCTCCGTCCTGCAGTGTGTGGCATCTTCAGGCTTGTTTCAGACACGCGCAGAGCTTTAAGTAGCCCTCTCTTCTTCTACCTGGGGCTTGTTCGGAGCCGAACCTGTAGGCAGATGAAAGCAGTGTGAATGCCTCTCACTCCCATCCAAAGCTGGCTGGGGGATGAGCAGAGTAAAAATGACCCCGTACAGATTTTTAAAAAAGGGAAAAAATCTTGAATCAACACTAAAACTTTCACATCCTTGTAATATTCTGGGTAAATGCTGCTTCTGAAAAGGGAAGGCAGGGCTGTGTGGCCAGTGCAGTCCTTCTGCTGCCAGCACGGCCTCTCTCTGGAGCCTGCAGAGATTTGGCACAGCCAGAGCTCCCCAGCTCATGCTCCTGCATCTGAGCTAATGTTACCACCAGCTCGTTGTTTCGGCGTGGTTCTCCATCTGAGGAGATCACTGTCCAGAGAGGGATAAAAGGTTCCTTTCTTCTGGGTAACATCTGAAATCGCAGCCTGGGCTTTGGTAACTGGATACTGGTGGCTTCAGTTCTTCCGATAAGGAGAATGCTTCTTTCCCTTGTTGTTGCTAATCCTGGGAGCAGAGATCAGTTGCAGTGCAGGTGTCTGATTTTCATTAAAATTGCAAATTGGGCTGGATGCTTGATCAGATAACAAAGACATCATTGAAACCATGTGTCTTCCTTCAGCAGCAGAACCGGGGACAAGACAAAGAATTTCCCAGTGTGTGTCCACTTGTGCATATTTACTGCAGAGAGCCAGTCTTAATACTGCAGTCATGGGTGAATAAATAGCTTCTAAGAAATGCCAACCCAATCAAACTTGCTGCAGCTTTGCAACAGCTTTTGAGTTGAATAGAAGAACTACAGTGTTAGCCCTTTGGGGAAAGTACAGGATGTTCTCAAAGGAAATCGATTAACTGTAGCATCTCTTTGGTCCCAATTTGGGGGATCTTCCCTTTTTAGCCAAGCACTTCAGTGTTTTCTCAGCTCTAAGCATGAGCTTAAGTGCTTTGATGGAAAGGACGGACTTTCACACATGCTGCTGTCTGCTCCAGAATCGAGACAATGTGCTTTTCACTATGGGAAAGAGAACGAGTTGGACAGAGAGGTCCAACCCCTCATTCTGTTTGGAAATTATATGCAAAAAGATCGCCTGGAGCAGGGAAGAGCGGGGGCTGATGGCACATGGTGTTTGGAAAGGAAGTTCCTCATCCGAGGTCCTCTTGACAGCCAAACAAAGCGGTTCTGAAGGAAACTCACAGATGTTGTCTTTCCCAAGACAGCATCTTCTGGCAGATGCCAGGGTTTACACAGCTTAATGTCTTCTTTCAGCCGTGGTCCTCTGCTCCTCTTCTTCATGGCAAGGCACCTGTGAGCTTCCCTTAGTGGATGAAGGGAGCAGCTAAGCAAAATCCCATCTGACCCAAAATATTAGGTGGGAAGTATGTAGGATAGGCTCACCTTAATCCTTTAAACACTCCAGAAACCAGTGGGAAAGGTGCTGAGCCGTGCCTACACACCCGTGTGCCTTTCTGTTTGGCCTCTGGGAGATGGAGCTCAGCTGTGACCTGTTTGCCAGTCTGCAAAGCTTTTGAAGAGGATGTATTTGCAATGGGGCAGGTCAGATGGGTACCTGGTGTTAGAGGAAGCTGGAATGTTCTTATCTTGGCCATAGGTAGGGTTGGATGCAGCCAGGGCATAATGCATCTAAATTCACTGATTTAGGGGTGAAAGAACCTCTGTTCCTGCGAGGCTGCTGGGTTTTCTCTAGAGGAAGGACACGGTACGGATGCTGCTTGCCTTGTGGCTCTGGTCATGTGAGCACATTTGGGCAGGGGCAGGTAGCTGCGATGCAGGAGCCAGCCCCACACCAGCACGCTGCCCGCTGGTAAAGCAGGGCCAAGCTCGGCTCTGCTCCACCACCCTGAGAAACAGCTGAACTTCTTACCCTGAAACGCTGCAAAAAGCCTATGAAAGACTGTGAAACATTTTGTTTTCTGAGCAATGGACATGATTTGAATATTTCAGAAATATGCAAGGAATTTCTCTGGGACTACGACAGGCGGTATAGACGTCCAGGCTGATTGCTCTGACAGCTTCCCATGCAACGAGTGCCCGCACTTACTGTTCGTTGTCATCCCTTGGTAAACGGGAGGTAATCTGAAGATATTTTCATTCCTCTCCAAGCATCACTTGGGATATCTGCAGAATCACTCAGCGTCACAATTCCAAGAAATCTGCCAGGGTTGTGCTGTGTAGTTTGCTTTGGATAAGAAAGGACTCAAAAGGTCATAGATTATCCCGGGACATATCAAAACATGCATTAAAAATTTCCATGTTCTTGAACTCGTGGTGAAAGTCAGCCACATTCGCTCATTTTTGTGCAAGTTTTAAACTCGAGGGACCTTCTCTCTGCTTGCCAGCGTGTCAGCGTGTCAAGAGGGGAGGTGGAAACCGCGTGCTGCTCCCTGTGTGTGTCCTGCAGAGGGGAAATGCATGCAGGGGATGGGCAGGGGATGCTTCAGGCTGCGGCATGTGGGAAACCTCAGGCCCCAAATAGGACCACATAGAGCTACAGTGTTAATTAGTGCAGAGGAGCAGGGTGTGTGGTTGTTCGGGCGTCATGTGTAACCTTCTCTTATGGCAGTGGAAATCTGGCAGGAAGCTGCTTGGGGAGCGGTAAGTCGGCTGGGCCAGGAGCCCCGTTCCAAACGAGCAGGTGGTGTTCAAGGGCAGCAGCGGGCTGGGAGCTGAGTTTTGGGAAGCGATCGCTGTCATCAGGGTGGGGAGAATGCTCTGTGCTCTGGCTCCGCTCTGTGTATCGCCTGGAGGGATGAACGCTGCAGTGGAGCCGACATCACCATCCTCACCCTTTGCTTTAACTTACTGGAATTTCTGGCCTCTTCAGCATGCAGCAGCAGCACTTTGCTGGTTTCTTCACTGCCATTCCTCTGACTACCTCTTACACTAACCTTTTTTTTCATGAGTAAGGTGAAGGTGGTGCACGGTGGCATGCCGTGACGTGGAGATGCTCCTGCTGCACCTACAGAGTCAGTGTCAGAGGATGCTGGTGTGGAAATAAACGTTGCAGCACATACCGTGTGCCGACCACTCATTTAATTGCCTTTGTAAACCTTTCCCACCCCCCTGGTTCAGACATGTTGTCAGAGGATCTCTTCTAACCGCAGAAGAATGGCAGATAAGCAGATGAAATCATCGCTGGGCAGGAGGTTGCAAGCAACAGCCACCAGATCAGTCAAAGCCCCCTGGCCAAAACTATCTAATAAAGAGAAGTGGGCCGGAACGCCAACACCAGTGACCCTGAGATTGTTGTGTGTTTTTTTTTTTTTTTTTTTTTTTTTTAATCAGTTTAAATAATCTTATCCGGCAACTCTGCTCTAAACAAAAGCAGGGATTTCATGGCCATCCTCAATGCTTTTGCCTGTGCCACAGTGGCAAGCCGTGTTTCAGAGGGTCAGTAATAGAAAGCAGATGTCTAAATGTGTACAGCTAAAGCAAAAAAAGCAAATACTGCAAGCACATCTGACATGAAAAGGGGGGTATCTTTGAATTATAGTAATAAAAAATGCACATTCATGAAACACAGGACCAGATAAACTGCTGTTCTTTAATTGTTGCGCACAGCTGCTTCCATGGCTATAAAATCACAGTCCTTGTAATAGGTCTGAATCAGAACCTTATTTTAGCATTTCCCTGCTCCTGGTTCATGCAGGGATAAACTACTGCACCAGCAGTGCTGCAGGAGAGTGCTCTGCTGCCAGAAAGACAATACAGGATTAATTATTTGCCCAGCACACTGCTGCCAGGCTATGAAAAATGCTTCTATGTATTCTTTTGATTAAGAAGAGTTACTTCCACTGAGTAACAGAGACCTACTTTGAAATCCAAGAGATTCCAATATTTCAAAATTAGTTTTCGTTCCAAATTGGGTTTCTAAAATGTGTCTATTCAGAAAGCTTTTGGTAGTGTCAAAACATCATGCAAGTCAAAATATGTATCTGCTGTGAGATTTAAACAATATGTGAATATTTAGAAATTATTATCATGAAAAAGAACCCAAGTGAATAACGTTGCTTTTCTTTTAAGCATCCATACACCCTCCTGAATTGCACTATTTTGGGCATGCCTAATTTTTGTACAGAAAACCGTTTCTTTCTCTCTCTCTCTTTTAAAAATATAATACCAACAGTAGCAATATCTTCACAAGTTTCAGTTTTCTTCTCATCAAGGAATGTGATGTGAAAAATGAAAGTAAGTGACCTCCTAAAGTTGTTTGTATGGCATGCATATAAACATACAGCTAGAGTGAGACAGTTAACAGAAATATTGGAATTCTTCTATTTGAAATGATAAAGATCATCTTGTTCTTTTTCAGCCTGTTTCCCTGCTATTCTTGGATGAGGAATAAACAGTCTCCGAGTAAATGTTGCATTGAAATCCATTGAGAAAAAATTAAACTTTTTATATTATTTACTGGGAAAAATGATGATTCTATGAGCTGACGTTAAGGGACAGATTTTCAACATTATTCACCCATTGAAAATAGCTCCTATTGTTCCTAAGTTCAAAAGCCTCTCTGGTTATTGCAACTTTGTCCTAAATATGTAGCTGAACAGTTGGGCTCCGGTTCTCAAAACGCGGTTGCAAAACCATGCGACTTGCCCATGCGGTTACCGCCTTGCACATGCAGGGATGGTGCTTGCCACCGGGTTATGAGGGAGCTGCTGTGGGCCTGCAGCCTTTATGCTGTATGTTAGAAGAGACACAAACACAGACAGCAAACCGGTGTGGGTCTGGAGGGCTGGGAAAACCCCACGGTTTCAGCCCCTGACCCGCGGTGAAGGACGCGCAGAGCACCCGCGTGATCGCTGGACCCCTGTGAAACTACGCACACGATTCCTCCCTGAAACCGAAACAAGACAAACAGGATTTGGTATGAAGTTAAACATAACACTGGCCATATTATTTGGGAACAAAACAGTTGCATAACCCCGTGAAAAGCAGCACAGCTGCTTGCGGTGAGCAGGCGTGCCAAGAGCTGCCTTCCCTTCCTGCTCCCGCACAGTGGCACTCGCTGCCGACCTGGGGGTCCCGGGCAAACTAATCAGCCCTCTCATTTCTGGCCACAGAATTAACCTCCAAGTCAGTGCTTAAAGGACACAGAATGGGTCCCCTCTGCTGCACAACCCCTGTTTGTCGATCCAAGCCAGCAGAGCCCAGGTCCACGCTGCCTCTCGCTGCCCTCCTCGCTCTCAGCCCGCGATAAATGCTCACAGCGTGAAAATCCGATTTGCTGTGAGATTAGGGGAGCATAATCTCATTAGTGATGACAAGCTGCACCAGCCCATTCTGCCACACACTTCATATCCACACCGTCCCGGGGATGCGCAACGAGCCAGGGCTTTCTTTAACGATTTATTGCAAAGATAATGAACCTGCCAGCTCTGCTGGCACTGCATGGAGATGCACTCTGGCCACAGCCCTGAGAGCTGGGCATCAGCACTTACCCCTGGGGAGCAATGGGAGAAGGTCCTGCCAGATCCAATCCCATAATTTTGGAGGTCATTACTGAGCTCCCTGCATGGTGAGGGGATAAGGAGGGTTGCCCACCCCTTTTGTGCAACCTGTAATGCCACGCTGCTCTCCCTGGCTGGTGTGAAGGCACGGCTCACATCAAAAATAATGTGATTTATGGCTGTCCTCAAGCACGCTGACTGTTAGGGCCACTGAGCAGGTAATTCAGCACATCATGAGAGGCTCAGTAGGCTGGACCATCCGTGCTGAGGCTGCCAGATCTGCCTGTGTGCAGCATCATGGTTGGTTTAGGACTCGATTTGGCCTGATCCCAAGGTCCCCATCTGTGGTGGAGGTCTCTGAAGCACCAGTCACTTGTTAACCCCCATCCTGGGGCACACTTATGGTCAGCTTTCCTCTGAATAGACCCATCTCCATTCACCAAAGCTGCCCTGCAATGTGACAGACTGTGTGGGAAAGGTGACTGGGGACTGTCCCCATCCTCACCTGACACAACCAACCCTCTCCAGCTCGCTTACCTCAAAGGACTCTTCCTACCATTAATGCTGGTATGCCTGCAGCTCTGTGCAGAACAGTTTCCAAAATACCCCATAGCATTTTCCTATTTTCCTTTCCTGTTAGAAGGCAAAGAGCTCTGATTTGCATGTGTAACATGAAGATTAATGTGCTAATGATTATGCATTAATAGTGCAGGTGCTGATTCCTACAGGAAATGCTTGGGAAGGAAAGAACCCAAATCATGCAACAGGTATTACAGGCAAACCGTTTTGCTGGTGACAACAGAAGGGAAGCTAATTCTATAGGTTTTCTTGGAGTTCAGTGTTACTCACTTTCCTTCCTTGGGCATGAGATGGAAATCCTTCTTTAATTAAAAGCTGTTCCCTGGCCCTGAGTGCAGCAGGTTCTGAGCTGAGCCATGCTGTGTGCTTGTGCTGGTTCTGGGCTCTGCATTGTGCTGTGTGCTGGTGCTGCATTGTGCACTGTGCAATGCAGCATGCAGCCTCCTATTTCCACGAGCTGACATTTCAGGACAGGTTGTGGATCATCCTACAAAGATAAGAAAGAAAAGGAAACAGCCAGCTTCCAGTGGGAACGCACCCTGAGCTGCCAAGGGTGCCTGCATGCAGCTGCGGCGCCGCGTCTGCGCCCCAGCGCTCTGCGTTATTTCTTCTCGGCAAAGTGGCTCAAATACTTCCCTGAAATGCAAAATATTTTGGAAGCTAAAGATAGTTCAGGCTGAAAGGCAGACATCTAACTGGCGCTGAGCAAATAAATACAAGTTATGAAGAATTCTTAGTGAAAATAAAACCCTGGAGGAATGGAGCTCGTTACCAAAAGCAGGCTGGGAGGCTGGGATGGCTGCAGGCTGCAGTGATAAACATTGGCCCCATCCACAGGAACCCTTTTGGGGCTGGGGAGTGCCCACCGTTCCTGCTAATGCCGTCAAAACATGCTGCAGGGGAACGAAATCACAGCATTGCCACACACTGCAGTGTACCTGGTGCTGGTAACTTGTGAGCGATGCTGGTCACATCCTGAGCAGCGGGCAGGGTCCCCAGGCTGGGGCTGTGCCCTGAGCTGGGCCAGCGGGTGTTTTGTCTCCCAATTTCCTCCCAGCCAAACATTTCTGAGTGCAGAAGGAGCTCCTGTTGTAAACACACAAGGTCTTGTGTGTGCGTGCCATTACCTTCTTTACCTGCTTCTAGTGAAAACTGTGCTGGATTGTGGCCACTGTCACCTGCTGATGGTGGTACGAAATGGATGCTGGGCAGAAGCTACTGCTAGAAATATTTTTATTGGGTTTTACGTATTTATGAAAACTGTTGTTACATGGATGGATTTGGATTTTTGAGGCATACAAAGCAGAAGTTGCAGAAGAGGCTCTGAAGTGTTAGCTAAACTGCCCTAGGAGCCTTCACTTTCCAGGAAAACACCAATTCTTGCTGGTATTTGACACAAAAAGTGTAGTTGGATGTATAAATACAATGTCAAATGCACCCACAGAGGATCGAAAAAAGATGCTGGAGGCCCAGGAATGCTTTTTTTCAGTGTGAACCCTTTTGTTTGAGCTTTCAGTGGCAAAGCAGTCGGGTCTCCGGGTTTAAGGCTCCCATGAGACCCCTTCTTGTTTCCCCATTGTGATGAATTCCCTTGGCTTGAGGGGTCAAGAGCACTGGTGGGGGCTTGCAGGGATATACCCATGTCAAGGCCATCCCAGGCACACACAGCCTCGGTCCTTGGGAATGGGGAAGGGCTGTCTTTTACAGAGAACTGACAAAATGATGGAAAAGATTGGCACAGCCAGATGAGGAAAATTCTCTCCTATTTAACAGCTCTGATAGCTGCCATTGGTTTTATTTCCTGGGGCTGAACTAGGGCTATTTCACACAGAGTGGGAATAAATCCCATTTTGAAATACCACAATGAATATTAGCTATTAGAAATGCCTTGATAGAAACACTGGATACAGCCACAGCAATCAAGAGGAATACGCCAGGGATGATTTCACTGCCCCAGAAGCTCACGAGCCCGTTAGGGGAAGGCACTATTATTAGCTCCTGCAGATCCTCGCAGCTTGCCTTGCTCAATAAACCCCTGCTCACGGTGGCTGTTTTGCAGAGTGGCTCGGTGCAGATCACAAGGTCCGTGTGGTTTCCAACCCGTGACACCATCCTGCAACACCCAGGCCAGTGTCCCAGGGAACACCGTGACGGGAGCTGAGCCACGGGCTCCACAAACAGCTTCGTGCCCCTACATCAGCTCCTTTGGCCCCATTTTCTGCACAGGAGGCAGGAATTTGAGTGTGCTGCTGTAGGTCCTGGGGATTATGGCCTGCTGGCCTGGTTGGAGGATAGAGAAGAACTTACTGCTGTGGTTAAACTCCTCCGGCAACCATGCTGCTTAACAGGGCTGTGGCCCCAGATGTTAATTCAGCCTTTGCAGGCTGATAGCTTCCTCGTTTTACATTGTGGTGAGTAATAAAAGAGCCCTACGGCCACCCTGGAGTCACGTCCATGACTTGCACAGGGACGGCCGTAGGGGTGAGCAGCCCGTTTGGGGACGAGCCCAGCTGGCAGGCGCCGCGGGCGACGTCCTTGGCAAGCTCTGACCGTGTTTGATGTTGGCGGAGATGGACTTAATGGCTCAGCATGACTTGAAAGCCGGTGGACGTGAGGTCATTAGCCTTCTCCTTTGGCCAAGGCAGCTTCGTTTTTCTTAATGTGGCCAATGCTGCTGGGCAGGGCAGCGAGGGAAACGAGATCAAAGTGTGCCCGATGCCTTTAAGCCAAGCGACTATCTTCTGATTGGGCTCTTAACTAAAAGCGCACAGCCACCCTTTGAAAATGCACGGACCTGAGTGTAAACGTTGCATTATGCATGGCAAAGACCGACAGCAAATGCTTTTATCAGCCAGAGTGATCAGGGCTGGCCATTAGCTTAAGGCAGCACTCAGAGGACAAAAAGTGGTCCTGTTGATGTGGTGGAGAGGGGCGATGGGGTGTGATGGGCTTTCCTCTTCTAGGGGCAGGACTGGAGCAAGAACAGGGGCAGCTACTGAGCTGCAGAGGCTTAATTCAGCCAATATGGCAAAGCCTGAGCACCACTGTATATAACAGAGGATGTTTTCAGCCCTTCACAGGCCAAATAGTTCATGGGAAGCAGTGTGGCAGCCGAGGCAGCTCCAGCAGCTCTGAGGGCTGTGAGGATTGGGAGAGAGGCCTAAGATATTGAGGTGAAATCCTGCACCTCTGGAGGCTCTTCTTGGCCCTGCTACAGGCTCTCTGTGTGACGCTAGCTGCTATTTTTGCTGAAGCAATGATTTTGATCCACTGAAGTCCTGGCCCCCGAACATCTTTTCGTCTTGGTTCTCTCTTGGTAGATAGAAAATGCTTCCTTGTCTCTCCAAGGGGCTCAGGGGAACCATGTCGTTTCTCACCATTCAGGTGCTCGGAAACCAAGGTGATGAGAAACCTATAAAAACAAATCCAGCTCACTCGAAACTGAAGAAAATGAAATGGGAAACAAATGTTCTCCCCAGATCAGGATAAGCGCAGAGGAATTGCTCGCTCAGTTTAAAAAAAAAAAAAAAAAAAAAAAAAAAAAAAGCAATTCTGCACATTTTGGTCTCCATTTGGTGTCAAACTGCACAGCTGTGAGTACTCCAGGGTGAAATGACAACCAATCCCTGAGGTTGCTGTTACGAACGCTGCGCCTTCAGAAAGACGACAGTTTTAAACAATTTGTTCCTAATTGAAAGAGGTCACATGAGACTGACTTTACAAAGTTTACATAACAAAGAGTAATTCTGTTAAGTAAAATGATTAATTCCTGTCATTGCACATCAAACGGCGCAGTTACAAAACAGTATTGTCTATGTTCGCATTGCATTGAAAGCCATTTTTTCTCCAGTTTCCCTTCCCATAACGCAACCTTTTGACAGAGCCTTAACTCTTTGGTGTTATTCAGCAGAGGAATTTGTGAATGGGAAGCGAGTAGGCTGCCATGGACGTGTGAGATATGTTACGCTGGTGTGGTGGCAGCCAAAAGACAACAGCTCCTTAGAGGGGACCCAGCTTACCCGGGGTCCAGGCACGATGAGAAATGCTCACCCGTACAATGCGTTGGTTGTCGCCTTTCCCCGGCACAATGAGGCATTGAGGCGGGATCGCAGCCCCAAAATGGCAGATTGTTCCTTTGAAATGCTTCCACGGTGTGCTGCGCAGATGTGTCAAGAGCTCAGAAATGTGAACGGCTGAGTAATTTGGTGCTTGGATAGCCTGGGAGAACAAGAGAGTCCTCATGTCCATCATATGGATAGCTTACAAGCCCGTGGGGTTGGATGCTGGCTGTACAGAGAGACTGGAAAACTTGGACAGTCCTTAAGTGTTATATGCAGATCTGACACCAGGAAACCCCTTGGATTTGGAACAGCTCTCCATATATTATAGTTACTGCTATAGGGTCGGATCCAGCTGTGGAGGGGATGCTGTATACCCATGTGGCTGCAAGGAGACTGCTACCCTGCTCATTAGGATAGCGGTGCTTGGATGTCTGCAGGGTGAAGCTGTGTCTGTGGGTGCTGGAGGACGCCATCCCAACTTGCTGGGCTATGGGATGGCGTCTGCAGTTTGTACGTGCTGCTAATGGAGAGAGAAGGCAGATTGGGAAAGGCGGGGACGCACTGGGGTGCACAGGGAACCTTGCTCACAGCTTGGGCTGGTGTTAAAGCCCACAGATGGATTTTAATATGATGGCTCCAGCACACCATGAAGTTTTGGGACACCCCTTTTCCTACATTCTTGTCCCATTTTATCCCCAAGACAGTCTCTTTCTTGCTTGGTAAGCAACCATAAGATCCACAGAGAAAGGAGGTGCTGAGACTGGTGAGGGTTAGGGGACAGAGGACACACATTTGTGCTTAATCAGGCTTTAGGCCTGCACCTCCTGGTATTCCCTGTTTATTCAAACAGTTTGGGATATGCTTGTGTCTAAACCCACCTTTGCCCAGTCTGTGGTGTAAAACTGACTCATCCATAAGAACTTAATCTCCCTCATTTATTAGATGTAGAGCACTGAATTGCTCTGCATTTTTTCTCATCACAGTCTCTTTCCTTTTCTTTCTTCAGCCTCCCCTTGTGTCTCTCCTTCCTTGCCTGCATTTCAATTCAAAGCCCTGTTGGAGTTTTCCATTCTCTTCCAGGGCTGAGTCACTGACTTTTGTCAGCCTCCCACCATGGATGGCAGAGGGGAGGGGGAAGAGAAAGAAGAAACAGACAGAAATTGCTTCAACACCAGCCAAAAGTTGCATAAAAAGGCCCAAATGTTATGGCATCTGAAATAAAATCAAGCACATGCGTCGCCTGCCAAATCTCCCTTGAAATGCTGGAAATCTGGAAGTGCTCAGCGCAGCTAAAGGGCAGCTTTCCAGCCTGGATGCCAGCAGAGGGGTCGGGGCAAGCATCCCGCTTTGCAGGTGGGGTGTCTGTGTTTCTGACCCCTTCCAGGCACAGCCAGGCTCTGTGTCTCCCAAATTTGCTTTGCAGACAGATGATGGCACGACTCTTGCTGCACTTTGGTGGCCTGATCATGAGCACAAGGCAGAGCTTGAGTCCATCTCCTGATGGACACATGGTGGAGAGATGCAGAGGGCCTCTGCCCAGCTGGCTCCCAGCACCAGCCCTGCCCCTGCACCCACTGGAGCCATCTTCAGTCTGGTCACGCAAAGACCAAGCCTTGGACTCTGTAAGATCTCCCCACCCTGCGTGCTAAGGCTGCCAGCCATGCAGTATAAATATATCCCCTACACAAATCACCCAATACCTCTTTTTTTTTTTTTTCCCCACATTTTCATGGTAACTGATCTTGTTTCCAATTACCGAGAAATCTGCCAAGTCTAATTAACATGTCTTGGATGATGGCAAAGTTTCACCACACTGAAATCTGACTCTTTTCTAGTAGGAAGCCCTGGGCTCTGCACAGCACCCAGAGTCCCAGAGCCTTTCTGATGGCTGTGGGCAGCTCTACATCCCTCAGAGCATCTCAGTCCCTGGGTGCAAGGAGCGCCCAGCCTTTGAAACCCACCTGCAGCCCTGCAGAACATCCAAAACTCATGCAGCCAAGCGTTTGTTTTCCCTGGTTATGTGGAAAAGAGGAAGGAAAATATTCTTGTTGGTCTCAGCATCTCTAGCAAGAAGACCCACCACCCTAGGCCTTCGCTCGGAGAGAGAAGGGTTGAGAGCAGCTCCACAAGGACATTCCTGCTAGATTTTGCCCCCACCTTTGCTTATCTCCCAGAACAGCCATTTTTCTCCACTAAGAGAGTCCCAATCTTCTTGCTGCCACATGTCCTACATTAAACACCAGTTCTCTCTGCACCCACCCCCATGCGATGTCTTTCAAGGCCTTGTGACAAACCTCACAAGGTTGCACCCGTAGCACTCAGCTCTGAAAGCCTGCAGAGAGTAGGTGAAGGTTCGTTTGGATACACGTCCACTAAAATCCCCTCCTGACGTAAAAGGCTACCACTGGCAAGTCCCAGGCCTTTTCTACACCTTTTGCTACAAATCTAAGCTGTTTTAACTATATTTACTTATTTATTTGTGTCACCATCTAATCTATTCAGTTGGGAGAGCAGATTTTGTATTGTTTGTCATTTCAGAGATATTTTTCCAACTCTTTCATGTGCTAAATCACAAGATCTCTAATGTTGCAATCCATTTTTCTCCATAAAAGTGTTTAATGATGATAGATTAGATTGGCCCTTCTGACAGATTAGATAGGTTTTTGGTTTTGGCCTTTGATGAAATTACAAGGGAGAGCACGAGGCAAGTAGTAAAATGTCCTCACAGTGAAAGCTTTGACTTCTTATCTTCATAGATTAGCACCCTGCCTCTGCAAACAGCTTCAAGAAAGCTTAATGAGTCTGTGGGGACTGACTGTTATCAAGAATAGTTGCTCTCCGAGGACTGAAGGGCAAGGAGCAGCCACTTCGATGTAATGAGTAAAAATATAATGTGCTGCCCACTGCAAGGGCCATCTGACAGCGGAGGCAATGGGATTTCTTACTGCTGCACATACATTGCCTTCTCTCTCCGTGTCTCATGTCCATTTATTTTAAAATATTTTGGGAAATCCCAGTGTGATCATAATGGCTAAAAGGGATGACCAGCCAAGAACGGGACAAGACATGGCATCTTGAACAGGACATGAATTCACAAGAGTGAGATTTTCACAAAATAAAAACAGGGCTGATGATATCATCTGTCCATCTATACATCTCCCATGACATATATTCATGGCAGACCGACATGGACTGCCTCTGCATGTCCATGGCTGTCACCAGCATTCAAAGGAAACCAAAAGGGAACTGAGGGATGGGCAAGCTGGAAGCCAAAGCTCTCAATGTCCTTTTCAGTTGAAAATGTGTCAGAAAGGTTTTAGAGGAAAAACTCCTCACAGAAAGTCTCTGATGCATGAAATTTGCTCTGAAGACAACACAGGTCAGCTCTCTCCAGGAGGAGCAGGATGTGCAGAGCCTGTAGAAGCCACGGACAAGGCACCACCTAGGCAGTGCGTATGGTTTTGGTCACCCACGTTCAAAGCCCTGTAGCTGGAACAGATGAATAGGAAGGCTGCGTGACGGCGAGGCAGCGGGGATCCTGCCAGAGAAGAAGCTCGACCAGCTTGTTTAGTCTGGCAAGGGTGAAGGGCGAGAGGGTGGTCTCTATAAATATACATTTGTGAAGCAAGGCCCTGTATTTATTTATTTTTTCATTAGATTGGTTTTAAAAATGGGAAACCCAATTTTATTTTGCGTTAATAAAAGCAGTAGAGATCACAGTCATTTCCAGGACTCAGGATCCTGAAATGGCTCTGCTTTATGGAAAAGTTTGAGTGTTCCCTTCGTACTTGCATCCCCTTTTCCACAGGGCCATGTTCTGGGGTAGCAGGAGGTGGTGGAGGGACTGGTGGTGCTGCTGTGGGGGCCGTGTGCCTGTGGGAGCTGTGTGGGAAGGCCCATGGTCTCCTGGTGGGCTTGTAATGCTCCAGGCCTCCTCTCATGGTGGGCCTGTAATGCTCCAGGCCTCCTCTCATGAGCAGCAGGCAGTGTTTCGTGGTTGTGTTTGCCCCTTGACAGCCACTTGGCCAAGTGGGCCCATCTCAACCCAGGCCCAAATCCCTTGTGCAGCCTCCGCTGAGCCACCAGGGAGACGGGCACTTGTGGGAATCCGTCTTTTTCCAGGCCAAAAGAGGACGTTATCCTCCCCTGTGACATTTCTGGTCCCCGAATATGCCCACTGCTTCCTCCCACAGCGAGAGCATCGCATGGAATATCTCATGGCAGCTCCACCCCAGACTATTGCTTTTATTTTTAATGAACTCAGAATGTTCTCATTTTAATGAATCAAAGCCAAAAGGACATCCCGGGCCTTTGCATTGTGGCTCAGAGCCTCAAGGAACGTCCTGGTCTCGGAGGGGCTGCAGGACTCGCATCCCTATAGGGCAGGGTCCTGGTTTTCATCTGGCTGTGTGGTGCGGTGCCCTATAGCAGCGCCGCAGCTCCAGGGAGCTTCTATAGGGCTGAGCCGGGCGCCGAGCTGCAGACCCGGCACTGAGCTGCCTGGATGCTGAAAGGGCTCTCACAAAGCACAGCAGGTGACTTCGCTGAGCGAGGATGCAGCCTCCCCGACTCAGGAATGCCAGCGTTGCTTTTTTTTTTTTTTGACCAAAAGAAAGAAAAGATCAGCATGAAGCATCTGCAGATTTCTGAAGCCGTTCTTGCCCTGCAGCTCCCACCCATGGAAAAGCCTATGGGGTGTCAAGGCAGCAGCATCTCCCTGCGGCACAGCCCTCTCCAGAAAAGGGAGATTTGGCTGTTTCTGCAAAGAAAAACAACTTTTTAAATATTTTCTTTTTCTTTCTCTTTTTTTTTTTTTTTATTTTTTTTCCTGAGATGGTGTCCCTGAGCTGGATTTCAGGAAAACAACACATGCATTAGGCAGCTGGTGGAGCAGCACTGACACCGACACCAGGCCCTTCCCCGCTGAACCAGGTCAGCCCCTAAATGCGGGCTGCGAGGCCAGATCCACGCCCTCCCCTCGCGCCCCCAGATTAATTACAACAGGTTTTGTGCTTTCCAAACACAATGATTCCCCTGCAAGTTTTCAAATAAGCAATTTATTTTAGAAATAGCACCTCGGCCTCCGGGAACTGTTATCTGTGCAACTGCTTTTTATTAACTGCAGAGCGGGAATCCTAGGGGGTGAAAACAAGAGCTTTGTGAAGATCGCAACACAGCACTAATTTGTACTTATTTATTTATTTCACAAAAGGCATGGAAATTGCACAGCGTCCCAAGGATTATTTCAATCTCCTTGCCGTACTCTGGGTATTGCCTGTATTCTGGGGAAATCACTTGAAATTGTGGAGCCGTCCTCTCGTACAAAGGCTCTGTCATTAACATGCATATTCCTTGGCAGGGGCTCCACATGCTTCTCGAACCAGGAAGGCATTTTTTATCTTGCTTGCATTTGAAAGGTGGAAAAGCTGTTTTTCCATTAGGGCAGATCATCAAGGGAAATACTCCAGGCTGGAAGAAATCAGTCACGGGAGCGTCGATTCAGCTGCTCAGGGCCCCACAGGAGAGCTCGGAGGAGTTTGGCTCCGTCTGGACTTCATCTACCACGGCCGACCGGCCGGCCTGATGGGTTTTTGATGGTGGAGGATACCCAGGGAGCGCCCGTGAGGATTTCTGGGCACCCGGTGCAAGGTGATGCTGATCCAGCTGGGCTTGGCTTGGAGAAAGAGAGACTGCAGCCCTGGCCGTGCCGCTGAGGACTTCCAGCTCGTGCCATGTGCTGGCAGTGCGAGCATTTTAGGATGCTTTTAGCCAAGGAAGGGTTTAGCTTGCCCATGGGCTGCAACCCGGGCTGGTACCAGTTCCCTGTAACCCTGGCCAGCCCTGTGGAGGTCTGGAGGGAGTAAACTGAATTAATTCAATTTCTTTCACCCAACAGGAGTCCATGGGATGAATGAGCATGAAGGAGACATTTTCACTAGTATGGCTGGATCCGGGAGGGAAATCCTGTGCACAGGGCGGGTTTAGCAGCAGGGATGTAGCAGCAGGGATGTAGCAGCAGGGTCCCCCTGGCATGGTGGGACACAGCTCCTCCAGGTCCCTGATTGCTCTGTGCCTGTAGCAAACACACCTGATAATTGCCTCGCTGCTGTTTTACCAAGCCAATATTTTAGGAGCAATCTTGTACACCAGGGATACTCAGTCACCTGCTGCCATGGGAGCAGGAGAGCATAAGAGCTGTATGACCCAGGTGCCCTGCCACCCAGCCCTCCCTCCTGGGGCTGCAACATGGGAAGGGGGCAAGGCAGAGGAGTAAAAATAGCCCCCACAAGGACCAAACATGAGACCCCAGTGCTGCTCCCAGCCAGGGAACGAGACCCCCAGGGCATGGCCCAGGCAGGCACTGGCTGTGTTGCCCACCTCATTTACAGCCAACACTGACTGAATTTACAGCCCCAGCTGACTGCATTTCTTTCCCTACGGAAAGGACCCAGGTGAGAAGGCAGGGTGGCAGCAAACAGCCACAACTGGGTGTCCTCTGCCTGGCAGACAGCCGGAGATGCGGCCCCCTTTTCTCACAACGTGCAGGCACTGCCCTCTAGTGCTTCTGCCTTTGGACATCGCTGGAAATATTACAGAGAAATATTGCTGCTATCACTACAGGGCAGCAAAGCCCCCATCCGAGCTGGCTTGGGCAGCAGCATTTGAGCTGCTGGTATGGGGTGGTCGTGTTTGTTCTTCTCCCTGGAAGAGCTGCATCAGTGGTGGCCACCGCATCCAAGGAGAATTTGTGGGGCCATGGTGCAGAGTAGAGACGTGGAGAAAGACACATCTGACACTGGGATTCTCCCCAGTGTCACTGGAAGAACTGGGGTGTGCAGATGATCGGTGGTGGCTCTGCAGGGATGTCCTCTCCTGGTGGCACCTCTTGTCCCCACCATGGTGGCCAGGATTCCTGCAAGCTTGGGGCATTTCGGTGTTAGGATATGCCCATACAACCCACTACACTGTGCTGCCACTGAAATGGCACATTTCAAGCAACAGGTGATGTCTGACACATGCAGTCGAATTCCTGATGAAACAATTGCAATTGGCACAAATGAGGAGAAAAGCTGGATTAATTTTGAATTAAGAAAACAGCAACATTAATTTAGATTGGGGACTTCTTTTGTATCTGCCTTCCTTTTCTTCTTTCCTCTAAGAAATGCTCTTCATTGTCTCACAAGTGCTAAACATTTTATTGCTTCATTTTCATTTCTTGATCGCACTTTGTTGGCTGTCGGCTCCCTACTTGAATCAGCTCAACTTTCCAAAAGGGAAAAATGCTTTCATCTGGATGTATGTATGTTTAATAATAATAATAATAATAATAATAAAAAAAAGCCAAAAAAAAGCAACCCACCTCTGGTTTAAAAGAAATTTTCACCGGTACCCTTGGGAGCAGCCAAAAAGCTTTTCTATTAAAACACAATGAAAGAGGAAATTTGATCCATATGATTCACTGCACAGCCTCTTCCTTCTCATTTCTGGCAGCATCCTCAGAGGATGTCTTTTATCTTCATATCATCTTGGCTGACAGTAGCCACGATCCACGTGCTGCTCTCAACATACCTGGGCACAGCCTTGTTGCTGACAATGCCTCCCTTTTCTCCGCAAGGAAGATGCCATTTATTACTTCTGTCCCATTAGTCCCCGGGGACTGAGCAGAGAGCAGGTTTCTATTGTGTTAGCCACTGTAAATACACGCAATTAAAAAATTGCCCATTACTTCTTACAGATGGAGACAAATGGGAACGGGCCTATGCCTGGTAGCGAGCCCTTGGTGCAGCTCCCTGAGGGGAGGCGCAAGCAGCAGGGCTGTGCCACGGAGAAGCTGCCTCTTCTCCTCCCACCCATGCTATGGACCAAAGTGGAGGCCACAGCTCCAGCAAACAGCTCACGCTGGCCAGCTAGCTGAGTGTTGTCTTCTCTAAGTCCAGCTGACTAAATTGCCCCCACTGAGACATCCTTTCTGAAGCCAAGACGACTCTGGTTGACACATAAACGTCCTGGCCTGATATCCGAAGAGCAAGACTCAGGAAATCTCTGCCTGGGACCTGATGAAAGTCTGGGGCAATGCTTTGTTGTTTCCTGCTGCCATCGGCACTTTGATACTTCATCCCCAGTGCACAGGGTGCCTCGTTAACAGGAGAGCTTAAAAAGAGCCATATCACCACACCAGCATCTTCCCTACCTGGCCAGAATGTAACTCTCCTTTTTATTGAGTTGAAGTTCTTAGTTAAGACTCATTTCTCCTTAAATGATATTTCGCTGCTACAGTAAATGATCAATTTCTGCTCCTTGTAGCCAAGGTCAGGTGTGAGAGAATAATAGTCTCCTACCTTAGCCTTGCACACTGTGTAGAAATGATTTATTGCATTTCTAAAAGAGGATGCTTGACATTTTGAAAATGCGATGTAGTGCAGCAGTAATTAAGCAAAAAGTAGACGGCTGAACAATTGATTGCCACTGTCAGCAAAGCCTGATTAACTCAGATGCTTGAAGAACTGTTTCTGCCACCTATGAATTAAAGGTTAGTAATTAAATTTATGGGCCATGGCCACTGTCTCTGGATGGTACTTCACTGATAAGGGTCCCAACGAAGAATAATCAAATGGAAAAAAATGCAGGATGCCAACTCAAAGGCTTTCTACTGAGAGATGGAGAGAAAAGCTCCTGAGGACCGTGCCAGCCTACACACAGCGTGATGCAGACTTGCCCGTGGTGGCCAGCCAAGGCACGCCTGGCAGGACTGATGTGCTCCAGGGGTCTGCACCGTGCCAGTGATGCCACTGAGCCATGCTGCTCTGTGGGTGGTGGTCTGCATCCACCCAGCACAATGCAGAGCACCTCAGGGACATCTCGTGCACAGGAGCATCCAGGGATGGGGGACATGGGCAGCAGGGAAAGCTGTTTTTAAGTCTGAGTGTAGATACCTAAATTATGCACTTTCAGGCACTATCTGAGCCTTCCTGGGCATGGAAAAACTGCAGTGAAGCACCCAACAGGCACTGCTTGAACCTGGCTTGTGCCTTACCCAGGTGTGCTCCTGCTACCCTACATCTGCGGTGCGTTGATCATTTGAGGAGGTTCTGGAAGAGGCCTGAAGTTTTGCAGCTGAGCAGAAATTAATGGGCGTTATTTGATTCCTTTAACTATCTCAAGTATTGCTTTTGCTGCTATTTTTCCCACTGTTGGGTTGTCATTCTTCATGAAAGCAACTTGAATTTCATTGCAAGCCTATGCCAGGCTCCTGCAGAAGTGCTTTTTTAGTCTCATTCTGACACAGGATAAAATAAGAAAAAATAAAATTCAATGCATAATAATTTCTGCAACCTGCCATCCTCTTTGGCTAAAATCTTCCATATCAAACCAAATAGCAGTAACAACGCCCCTGTTTCTATGAAGACTCACAACTCATTTTTAACTGAGAAGCAGGAACTTGGCTTGAACCCCAAAGTCTAAGGATGACTGTTTCACAAGCAGTCAAGATTATAAATATACCTTAAAGCTTCTTCTCTTTTTAATATATTTGGGCATTGTAACCCAGAAAAGTAAGTGACTTGTCCTGGACTGGTGTTTCTCAGCTGTGGTCTGTAGGCAGGTTGTGGTCCATCTTATGGCACCTCTTTCCCTGGAGGTATTGCTGGAGCAGCTCGATGATGAGCACACACCGTGCTGTGTAGGGAGGACCATGGTGATTTCTGACCTGAAGCATTTGGGAACTTCCATCCTGAATTTCAGAGGGCTCCAGGGGCTGAGATGGAGTTGGTTTTCTGGGAAACACCCACCTCAATAGCCACCTGCGTTGGTGTCACCGACCTGTGAAAGCCCCTTTCAGCAGTGATAGAAGGAGCATCATGGAGCAGTGGCTGTGCTATTTGTAATAGCTGGAAAATGACATCCCAGGGAAGCTGCAGAGAAGATTCAACAGGTGGGAGTTGTACCCTTTGTACTGAGAGTAACAGCCCCACTGCTGGTTCATGGCCCATTTCTCCACGTGATGTGGCCTCACACGTGTCCTGGACCACACAGATGCCCACACAAATTGTCCACTTCAAGGCAAAATGAGCTCAATCCCCGGAGTCCCTTATGACCACAGCCCTTATCCATGGTCAGGGGACTTCCTGTGCCAGTCCAAAGTGCGTGATGGGGATGGCATCTCACACCACGAGGACATCAAAGCATCCCCACGGGGCAGACCGGGATGGCCGGGGACATGTGGCCAGGGCAGCATCACGCAGCCCGAACGGGATAAATGGGCAGCGATTCATATTTCCATGAGTTTGCACACATTCACACAGCTGCACTGAAAGGAGAAGAAAGAGTTATTTATGATGCGTTCTGAACTATAAACTATATCAAAGTCAAAGCTCAGGGTAATTGCTGCTGAAGTAGATCCAAAGGTTGGCATTATGATTAAATAGCGCTGCTGCCTTTTAGGGGAAATCTAGTTACAGACAAACAACACGGAGGTCAGCAGCAAAATATAATTCAATTCTCAGCTATGAATTAATGAATGTGTTTTAGATTAATTTAAATCCACAAAGAGACTTTGTGTTGCAGAAATATTCATTATGAAGTTTACCAGCTTATTCTTCTGGCAAGGATTCAGCTTTCTGTGTTTCTTCAGGTGAACGCGCTCCTCGCAAAACAAAGCACAGGGAACGTGCCAGCTTTCCCTGCAAAATGTGTCAGTTTGGGTTCGTCAAGGCTTCCTCTCCTTCCCAGCTGACCTGCATGATGTTTGTGGCTGCTCTGGCTCAATAGGAGATAAAGGTGAAAGGAAACAAAAAAAAAAAGTCCATGACATCCATGGACCAGGTACATCTTTCCATCTGCTCTGGGGCCACAGCCTCTCTGTAGGAGAGCACAGGCTTTGCTGGGGCTTAAATGTGTCCTGAAATGTTTTCTGGAATAATGAAGCTCGTCCCGACTGGTGCTTATGGGCGTGCGTGCTGGCAATCTTTTATATTTGAGGTTACTTGGAACATCTCCTGCGTGATGATAGTCTCTGGCCGCCTTCCTAATCGTGCAAGGAAAAGAGCTCGCGCAGCCAGAGGCCGTCCGGGGGATGAAGTAAAATGCTCGCTGTGGTCACAGGAGGGCTCACAGCCCTGCCAAGGGGTGCTGAGCCCCAGTGCTTCCTCCAGGGGTGGTGCCAGAGTGGGAAGGGAGCCTGGACCACGGGGCACTGTGCTGGCAGGACATGAAAGTGGCTCTGACACTGCTCGGCTGTGCTGTCCCCATCATGGTGGCCGAGGAGGGGGGGACATTTGGGCCACAAGGCCACCCGCTTCCCTCCACCTCCCATGAACTCAGCTTGCTTCTTCCCAGTGCCGGAGGCATCCGCGATGTGCCTCACCAGGGCAGAAGGCAGCTCTTGAAATAAGATGGGAGCCCCTTCCACATTTACAGCAGTGGTGGCCGTTTCTCCTTAGCTACAATCTGGTGTTTGAGCGACTTCGATTTCAAACTCGAGCACAAGTTGTCTGAGCCATTCGCGCCCTGATTTCGGTTCAGCTGCTCTTGACAGAAGAGCTTTGCTTGTGTTGCGTTCCTTGGTTTGCAGAATGTCAGTGGCTGAGGCTCTGTGTGTGCGCATTATTTGAACATCTGGATTTTTACGACTTGGCATCTTGCTCCCTAATTAACAGCGATGTAACATAGCCTGGGCAGGAACCTCCAGTGAGGGTGACTGCTGGCCACAACAGCCAGCACCCGCTCTCGTTTGGGACATTGCTCATGGCCCCAAAGCACTGCAGGCAAAGCCTGCTTCCAGTTCCACCTGCCTCCGAGGGTAAAAAACCCTGTTGCATGTCCGAAACATGGCTTTTTTTTTTTTTAAAGCAGAATATATATTTTTTTCCTTTCTTGTCCTGTGGCTTTATATGGCTCCTTTCAGAAAGCTGTGCTAGCCCTGGGTAGCCTCACCCTGCCCAGCCTTCTGCTCCAGATGGTTTTGCTTTCCTGCAACAGCGAGGTCTTTGGTCAGGGAGGCCAGCAAGTAATAATTCATGAGCTGTTTTTGGCTGCTTTTAGCTCACAGTCAGGAGCCAGGGTGGAAATGCATTTATTATGGACAAGTTTTAACCATTAAACTTGGACTTTGCCTTCCAAGCACTGCGGTAATTTCTCACGCCTGAGTTTCTCTCTTGCTTATGGTAGGGAATCAACTGCAGCGGGTCAGGACGCTCAGGATGTGGCTTCCTTTGCCCTTGAGCATGTCCAAGCCTGCAGGAGCAGGCGGAGACTCCTCTGCTGTAATAAAGGTGATTTCCAGCAATCACTAACAGCCCTAGGGTTTCTGGAAAGCTCTCACCGGGCTGCACACCGGCTGTTTCCAGGACTGTTTACACCCTCCCTGGGGCTCCTGCACAGAGGCTACAGGATGGAAAGCCCTGTCCCGGGGTCAAGAAGCAGGTGGAGCAGGGCATGGGTTGCCTTCTTGTGTGGCGGCTCTGACAGCTGGGGCTTCAGAACAGGATTCCTCCCTGGCATGGAGTGCTGTAGCTCAGAGGAACTCAGATATCTGCTCGAAACACGCTGCCCCTAGTTCCCAAGCTGCAGCAAGAGCAGCTGAAGCTGCTTGGCTGAAGTCTTGCTTTCTAAAGGAGCAGCAGAAAGAGGACGGTGAAGGCAAGCCTGCTCCTGCTGCTCTCAGGGAGCGCAGCTCGGATCCTTCCCTCTGAGATTTAATTAATCACCAATTTAGTCATGAGTCCCAGCTTCGCTCTTTCTGTGTGCTGGAAATGATTTTTCTGTAAGCTTTTAACCAGATTTCCTTTCCTAACCTAAATGCCATGAGAGCATTTGGGCTGTGCACCTGTTCCCAGCAGAAGCACTTCGCTCTGCTTCCTAAACAGTAATTTAATATTGTGACAGCCCCCCCGCGACGAGCGTGCATGTGTTCCTGTTACCAGCATGCATCCCCTACCTATTACTTAAATTCTTTGAAAGGGTCAATGTGGTATTTGTGGCCCAGTCCTACACTGGAAGGAAGGGCCCTGTGCTGACAGTGCTGTGCTGGTGACCGACCTAGATGCTTGGTTCAGACTGACACTTAGTAAAAAACTCCTATAATTTTGAAGGATTTGGGACTGGATGCATATTAAGCAACAGAAACAAACAAACAAACAAACAAGACACAACTATTACTAAAACCCAAACCACAGCAATAGGAAACAAGAATGTAAATGTCTGGGAAACCTCAGAAATATTAAAGAAATAGGATTAAGGAAGCAATGAGACAATCCAAGAGATTATCCCATGTGTTGGGCAGGTCATCTTCTGCCTAAGGAACGTGGTAACTTTCTTAGCTACACAGTGCAGGATCTTTTGTAAAAACCTGTCTCAGAAAGGACTGTTATTGTGCAATTTGCGGTGTTCAAATAAACAGCAGGAATTTTTCTGCTGAGAAAAAAGGAAAACAACATCTCACCATTCTTTTGGGTGTCCGTGCCTTCCTTTGGTTATTTATACAAGCACCTCAAAACGCTTTGTTCGACTGATATTCCTCAGCTGAGCGTCTCAGCACCTGCCACCTTGCAGGCAGGGCTGCTCTACTGTGAGCTCACACTGCTGTTGAGGGCAGACTCCTACAACCCAGTGCTCCGGGGCCATGCACACCCAACCTCCCCTTCTCAGCCTGCTTTCCATTTTTTTTTTTTTTTTTTTTTGCAGGAAGACAAGGAGGATCAGGAGGATCAGCCAAGCCTGCAGCTCCAATATTCAAAGTATCTTGCGCTTTTTGATTTCTTTTATATGCCTTCTGCCGCTGTGCTAAAAGTGCGTTTGCTTTGTGCGCGAACGCCTTTGTTTGCCTGAAACGGGCTTGCCCAGCCCTGAATAAATACTGCTTTGAAAACTCTCCTCGCAAAACCTGCGGCGTTGGGCATTAAACAGAGAGCCTGAACGGCTCGAAACTTCCCATAGCCATGCAGCGAGGAGAGCGTGGCTTTCATCTGACAGGCTGGTTAAGGATGGTTTGACCTCTCCTTTCCTTTCCATGCTGGGAGCTAACTTCTCATGTAAGTGTCCAGCATAAATTCCTTTAATGCAAATTTCCTTGTCAAAACTACAAGCAGACATTTGATCAAAGGTCAGCTCTCCTTTGTGTTCCTGTTTGATATAGAAATTTCTATTTCATCTTCGACTGTCATGGTCAGTTAAGGGAGCTGTAGCCTGATGGGAAATTACTGATGCATTTCAGGTCCTCTCTCCAACGAGGCTTCCTCCCCCCCCCCTTCATATCTTATGGGTGTTTTAATTTGAATATGTTTTCATTTTTTAATGGAATAGTTAAATTAGCTTTGAAAATGTAGCAGTATGACACTGAAAATTGTCTGGTTATTAACTGAAGCTCAATTTACTGCTATTTGATACCCTGGGAGCTGATCAAATAATGATTATTCCCTTCCTGCGGGCTTTATTTCATGCTTAACTTGCGGATCTTTTTTTATGGGGCAGCGCCTAAAGAACAGGAATTGCAGCAAATGGAAGCTCTGGGAAAACTTTGTGGTTATTTCTGGGGGCTCCTTGGCTCAGACGGACCAAGAAGAGAATGGGGGGCTCAGCAGAGGGGTGAGCGCTGCTGCCCCATCCTGCCCCGCCAGTGGGGACTCAGCCCCCTGCGTGGGGATGCTGCAGAGCACTGGCCACACAGAGATTTGGGATGACACAGGAGATAGCTAGGGAATGGAAGCAAAGCCCTATTTCTATCTGCGTGATTTTCCCAGGAAATATTTTCTTCTTTTCTAGAAGCAATTCCTTGGTTTAACCAGTCTGCACCGGGCTGTTTGCTGTTCCCGTCCCCCCACCCGCCTGTGTCCTGAGTTAGGGTGCCAGTGCCCCGTTAGCATTGCACCTGGGTCCCATGACAAGATGAGCATCAGGGGCCTTCTGCAAGGGGATTTCATTTCCCAGCCATGGCCCAGGGCTGAGGGCCCTGTGTCCCTTGCTCCAAATAGCAAAGGAGGCTCTTGTAAAAGCAGGGAATTGAACACAGCTCATCCCACACCCCTGGCCAACATCCTAATCCCCATTCTTCACCTTCACACAATTTTGGGGGGGTCTTCACAGTGTGTAAAGCCAAGCCCACATCTGTAGGGTGTAACACAGGCGTGCATCACTGCTGGGCAGGCGGGGAGGCCTGGGAGTGGGCATCCAGGAGAAGAGCACTTAAGAAATAACACTTCAGGAATATCCTTAAACTTAGCTTTAGCGCTGTCCCTCAGGAGAGATCCTTGAGCACCTCTCCTGCTGCAAATCTGTGCCCTGGATCTGTAATTGCTGGCGAATTGATTTAGCTGCTTTTAGTGCTAGACAGTTCAGCTAGAAGCTGCGGCTTTCCAAACTGCTGACAGCAAAAGGGACTGTGATGAGTGAGTCCTTCTATTGGCATCACATTAAATTTATACCTGGGCTTGTTGGCCTGATTACCTGCTGGATATAATTGTCTCCTGAGGGAATGGGAGGCCATGGACCCTCCCCTCTCGTGATGTGGCCTGGGTCTCTCAGCATCCAGGAGCAGTGTCTGCTCGGTAACTTGCCCATGCCAAGGGAGATCATCCTTTGTGGTGACAAGAGGCACGACATCTCCTTTGTCATTGATCTCTTTGAAATAAATCACTCCTTCATGTGCAGGAAACATTCCTCATAAATCAGGAGCGCATCAGTCCTGCTGGCCTGGCTCGCCCACAGGCGGCAGGACTGGGTGAGCTCTCTGGGGCACTCAGGGCTTATTGATGCCCACAGCCAGCAGGTTTGTGGGCCCCAGAGCAGGTCCCTGGTGCTCCCAGGACCTGACCCTTCCCCAGGATCCATGTTGGTGCACATGGGGTAACTTCAGTGGAGAAATGCCCACGCGGCTCTGGGCCACAGCCCTGCAAGCTCTCATGCTGGTGGCAAATGCCAGATCGCTGCCATCTATTTTGCTTTCCTGGGAGTTAAGTGGATGCAAATATGCCCAGTGATGCATCACCGACAGGCAAAATCGCATGAGACATCTGCAGATGGTCACCTAATTCATGTCACTGATGTCCCCTGGCAGGGTCCAAAACACCCAGCACTGCGGGCAGCTGTGTGTGTGTGTGGATATTATAGAGATCGGGGCAGCACCCGGTTCTGGGGCCAGGATCTCACAGCAGGGGGGTCTCGGGGAGCCCAGCACCCTGCTCAGCCCCCAGGTGCTGCCCCAAATCCAGGCTTTTGCGGCCCCGTGTCACATACACACTGCTCCGGCAGCCTGGAGGCAGCAGCGCAGTGGCAAAGGGACGGAAGCAGGCCTGAGAAGTCTCTTGGTCTGAAAAGGTCTTGGAGCTGGATGCTGGATGCTGGCCATCCTTTGCCAGGGAAGATTTTGTCCTTCCTCAGCATCTGGGCCCGAGTCTCTTCTCGTTCCCCCAGCCTGCTGCATACACTCCTGCAGCCTGCACCGTCCTGTTGTCCTGCCGGGCTGGTGACAGTGACACCAGATGGCAGCAGTGGCCTTCGGATCCTAGCAGCTCCCAGAGAAGATGCAGGCGAGGATTTCTCAGCATCCCGGCTACCCCGAGGACAGCTTCCCTCTGTGCTCCCTCAGCAACCTGCCCATATGGGCTGTCAGAATGGTCTGTATGCTGGAGTCCTTCGGTGCGTCAAAACGACACCCAGACTCCAACTTTAAAAGGCAAGAGAGAGCGTTCATGTCTTGGGCTGTGCTTTAATTAATCATTTTTGTCACGGCTTTGGTGCTGCACTGACAGGTGAGAGCAATGACTGGGATTTTTGAAGGTCATGGGGATTTTGGGGTGCCTGGTTAAAGCAACTGCTAACTCTAATCACCCACTTTCTGAGGCGCTCAGGACTTGTGGCATCCCACATCTTTGACCCCCCGGTCTCAAGAGGTTTTGGCAGACGTTGGATGGTGCTGGCTGAATCACTGCTGAGTCCCATCACTGCCCCTGTTGTCCATCCCTGCCTGCAAAGTCCCCAGTGGAGCTGGCATTAAGGCCCAGGCAGACAGAGACCAAAGGCTGGGTCAGGAGGCCACAGGCTGTGGGGTTTGGTGGCCATTCACAATTTATTGATTTTTATATCAATTTGGGGGACTACCAATTTACCTGTTTGCCACTGGGTCACTCCAGAAATTATTAGTGTACTAACTGCAAACAGAAAACCAAATCCAAAACACTTGAGTGACTGATGTGTGCGTTTGGGCAGAGAGTGCCAGCAAGGAGCCGGAGCCCAGCTAAATCCCATTACAGGGGAGAGTCCACTTTTCTGATGGATAAAACTGGAGAAAGCGAAGTGATTACTACCTTCAGTACCTTCTGTATTACTTTCTGCCCAGCCATGCTCATTTCTGAATGGTACCAACACCCAACTAAAATGGCACTATGTAATTTGTGGCACTCTATAAAACAGTGAGCATTTTAAGCAGCCTGGCAGTGAGAGTAATTTTGTTCAGCAGTGGAGATGGCCTATTTAGGTTAAATAAAGGAAATACTAAAAACAGGCCAGGATTCCAGCTAATGACCTTTTTCTCTCTTATATACTAATAACTGCATTTTAACCTCTCTGCTACTCGAGCTGCCCTGGCTTGCAATCAGAAATAAACCATTTCAGCTTAATTTACACAGGGCAGTGACATGGCAAATAGCAGGACAGGAGGTCTGGGTTCAGCTCTTTCTCTCTACCTGTGCCTAGCAGCTTAGGCAAGCTCAAAATCTAAGGAAAACCTTGAGTCAGGAAAATTTCAGAAACTCCAGTAGCTGTGGATCATGGACTTAGTTTCTTTATAACCCTCCGCTGCCCCTGTGCAAACCACTGCCCTGGCATTTGGAGAAGCCAGAATGGATGCCTTTAGAAGTGTTACGGTAAAGCTGGGAGCACGAAGCTCCTTCAGAAAGGACTGGCAGCATCTTCTACATACTAACATCTTGAAAACCTGATGAAGCTCCTTAGATACCCCTGACACAGAAACAATTTCTCATCTAGAGCAGAGACCCCATCGTGCAGACACTCAGAGTGGGCTAGGCCCTGCTCTCAAGTTACCAGCTCCTATGACCAGCTGCATAACCTGAAAACAACTGGCAGCATGTGAACAAAAATGTGGATGTTCACATCTCCAAACGGAGCATGTGCTAGCTTTGGATAGCAATAGCACTCAGGCTTTGCAGCTTGGGATGCTAAGAAGGTGCTGCAGCATATTGCCTTGTAATAACATGAAGCGAAAGCTCAGCAGAAAGGCTGTGAACCAGATAAGATTGATTAAACAATTTCTAACCAACGGGGTTGCACATAAAAATTTTATTAAAACCTCAAGTGCTAAATTTATTTCCTGGGTCTGTCACCGCTATTTTTTTTTATTCAGTAGTGATAATTACTACATTAGAAATTAAATGAACCTCATATACTACATCTTTCAGACCTCCTAGGAGAGTTGTGAAAGTGATTTAGGGAAGTGAATTTGCTATTGTGCCTAATCAAGTTACAGTAATTGTCACCTATAATTTTAACTTGACTGCTATGTGTTTAATTGGGAACTTTACCTTTGGATTTTTGTAACTGAGCTTCTCTGTGTTTTTCTACTTTCCAGCCCCTCCCAAAATTCATTGACAGAAAACAAATCATTGCATACAGCTGCGCAGTTAATGGTATTGCCATTTGCTACCACACTGGCTCCTTCATTAACCTGATGAGTTGCAGCATCAGGTGATTTTCCTTGTGAGACTATCAATGAGTTGTCTCCCCTGATATTATATTCACAGCTGTGTAGATTTATTAAAGCTATTGGGGGGGGCTCCCTGCCCCCAGAAATTCCTGATGCTAGTGTTGTGGCACTTAGTGAATCACAAGCTAAGGTAAGTCGTAGAAGTGCTCTTTGCGTGTTGGTGGTAAAGGCTAGTCCCTTGCAGAGCTACTAATGTGTACCAAAATCTCTGTGACTGTTTCTAGGGGTGCTGACAGCAGCATGGGACTGGGCTTGTATGTCTCTGTGTGGCCCTGGTTCTGCAGGTGCTTGGCTGGAGATACATTCAGGGACTCACTGCCCTCCTCTCTAAATTGTGCTTCTAAAATGCTGAGTCAGGTGCAGCCACCTTTATTTAAAAAAAAAAAAAAAAGTTTACTAATGAATTTCTGATCCTGATTCCCCAAATAAGTCTGTGTATGTTTCCATAATGAATTCTGTGGAGCACCAAACAGCCCAGCAGGCCAGAGGCTTTACAAAATGTCTGCAGAGGACCTGTAGGCAAGTGGCAAAATTATAGGGGAACCAAAGGTACCCCAATGCCTCTCAGCAAGCCCCCACGTTAGAAGATGGCTCAGTGGTAGACGTGTGGAGGCTACTGAGGCCTCCCAACCACACAGAGCGACTTTAACCCACAGGTTCCCTTCTGGGGTCTCAGTTCTGGGCAGTTGCTCTGGAACAGGCTCTCTGGGTGGCCACAAGCCTGCATGTTCCCCATTCCCTTTTCTTGCTAAAGAGATGTGTCACATACACACTATATTTTTCTTTCAAGCTTTCCCAGGGCCCTGGTGACTTTGGGTACCCATAACAAACACACTGCAAACTGTGTTGAGGTGGTGTTGATGAGGTGCTACATCCTGGCCTACTCTGCCTGCACTGGAGTTTCCCTACCTGTTGCATATTTACATCCCTGGGTTTAGCAGGGCCAAAGTTTGGCCTGTCCCACTGATACTCTATTATTTAAACACTTCTATAGCATGGCCAGACGTTGAGTGTGTTTATTCCAACTTGGCTGTCTGCAGCAGTAACCCAGAAAGCAACTGGGGCGGACTTCGGCCTACAAGGAGTCAAAGTTTCTTCTGGATTTAGGGAAGGTGGCGATGGTTATGACTGTGGAAACTTTAAATGGAAACATTAAATGGGTTCTTCTGATCTTTTAATCTTCAATACTCCTGAGTGTTTAGTCGCTATTAGACTGAAGAACGGGGCCGTTTCTGACCATATCTATACAAAATAAAGTAATACTTGTCCTACTGGAGTAGCATAGTGCATATAAAACCTGTTTAATTTAGATTGGGATTGAGCCCTTCATTTTTGGAGAGTTAAGTTACATCTCCTTACAGATCAGGAAGGATACATTATGTTAATGCAATTAAAGGAGATTATTTGAATTTATTTTATCACTGTAGTGTTCACAGAATTGATTTTGCTTGTGTGGCTTTGAGCTCACATTCTGAAGCAATGTATGTAGAATAGCAGTAACCCAGTCCCTGAATAATTCATGGTGTTTGTTAGCCACTTTTTAAGTCTTTCTGCTTAACAGCAAAGATCAGCATTTTTGTTGCCTTTTTTATCAAAGACTTGGTGTTGGGGGAAGGGAGAGTGGTTTTTTTTTGTTTGTTTGTTTGTTTTTTGTTTTTTTTTTTGTTTGTTTTTTGTTTTCTTTTAGTTTACTTTAAACAGTTCCCCAGACTTTCAGTATACAACTTCGCTACTTAAATTGGGATATTTTGGCCTAAGAAGCATTTAGGCTAGTTCTTAGGCCGGCTTTATTATACTGCTTCCTAGTAAATCATGAATAAATTGAAAGGCTATAGAGCTTTTTTCTAAATTCTCAAGGGTCTTTTTACTACCAAATTTGTTTTCATCCCATGTTATTTACTGACTATGTCTAATCAACTCTTCTGGTTCCAGTCTGCAAGTGTGGGAAGGTTTGGCAGGTAATGTGCAGCAGCACAGGGAGTTTGAAAGATCCTGGCCTTGAAATGAATATTGTGGGTTAGAAATTGGACTGCATTCATTACCTGCCGGAGTTCTCCTGAGCTTTGCCTTCAGGATAGGATGTTTCACTGGTGTAAAACAGCAAAACTCTGTTATGGCTCTGAAATGATGCTGAAGTGCACAGCTGCAGATCAGAAATACTTAGCCTCAAAATCAACAGACTAGTGGTAGAAGCTGAAGGTCTGGCTCAGAGCAGAGTGAGATGGGAGTGTTAACCTTGGAAAATGCAGGGCTGGGGATTTTTTTTTTTTTATGCTACCATCCCTGGGCAATGCAAAGGAGCAACATTTTCTACGCCCCCCCCCTCCCCCCCAAAAAAACAAAAAAACAGAAGAGTTGCATTAGAGATACAAAACAATACATAAAAGTTGTTCAAGTTATCAAACTAGTGCTGGTGTGGTGAGTAGAGACTAAGCATTATTAGCCAGGCAAAGTTTCTAAAGGGAAACAATCTTTTATTAGAGCGACTAATTTATTGGACAACCATCCCTGCAGCAGTGTTGTGAAGACGGGCAAGCTACAGGTTGGAACTCACTGGTGTATGTGTGTGTGAGCTTCATTAAAAGTAAGAAAAGAGAAGCATATAACATCAGATACAATTCATGGTATTTCTCTGAATGCAGTCTACAAGAAGCTTCCTGTTTTCTACTAGAATTCTAACACAACCCAGAACTTTACCTTGAAGTTCACATGTCGTTATGACCAACTACCTGTCAGCTCACCCTGCTGTGAAGTGGGCTGGTAGAAAAGTGTAGGTAAGACTGAATGTGAACAACAGCAGCTATTGAGCACTGAAAATGCTGTAGGCAAAACTGGTGAGAGCCTCCAAAGGGTATATGTAGGCACAGTCACGATCCCTAAAAGCACGGTGTGACATTAATACAGGAACTGCTGAGTAGATCCATCTAGTGTCACCAAAAAGTAAGCCCAGTGAAGGAAAAGATCCTTCTGGCTCTCTTCTGAGACACGGTAATGTATAGATATGTTCAGCAGTGTTAACTCCATGTCACCTAGCTGCTGGGATGACAGCAGGAGGCAGCCCACTGACACCAGTCTGGGATCCTGCCTAGGAGCTCCTGTCCAGGAGGATGCAGAATTGGTGACAAGGCTCTTCGACTGCCCAGGGATCCATACCAGCCCCTTGTGTCTGAGCAAACTAAAATCACTGGCATGCAGCAACAGCCAAGTCCTGTTGGCAAGAGTTTCACTGAAGGGGAGGATGTTTGGGTTGTTGTGCTGACAGATTTAGCAGAAATGTTGATGTATGCACAGAGCTCTATGGACTTATTTGGTGAAGGAGAGGCTGGAGTGAGATCACTGCTGTAAGAAACAAATTCTGTCTCTGCAAGGCATTCCTGCTCTGTT
The DNA here is from genome assembly GCF_964035555.1 of Netta rufina. Classification (NCBI taxonomy): domain Eukaryota; kingdom Metazoa; phylum Chordata; class Aves; order Anseriformes; family Anatidae; genus Netta; species Netta rufina. The sequence continues at coordinate 17,112,343 of NC_140133.1, forward strand.
ATTTTGTCTTTCAGACTGAAAGAAAAGGCACTGAATCCTCCTCTGACATACCAGGTGAGGTCTGGCAGGGGACAGGGGTGTGACAAAGTTGATATATGGCCACAGCTGTTTGCATGTGGAGCACTGCAGCGTAGCCTTCACAGCTTCCCTTTGCCCTCAGAGTTGGCTTATCTCATTTTTGTCATTGCTACTTCTTTCCCCACTCTGTATTCCTTAACATTTAAGAAATAAAACACAGGTTCATTCGGGGGAACACAAACAGCTTTTGAAAGACTTGAATTCCAAACTTTGTAATGTGAGCTTTTCCAATCAAGCTAATTTTCCAAAATGATGGCACTGTGTTTTTGTGTGTGTGTGTGTGTGCTTTATTTTTCTTTTTCATTCTCTTACTGATATTCAAGCCTCTTCTCCTGGAACTGCAGCTCATTCTGTGGGGCACACTTGCCAAGAGCCAGTCCACAACTCGCATATTGATGTGCCGTTGAAATGACAGCTCCAGCTTTCACATGCTGGTGCACTGTAGTCGCTGGGGAGTTTCCCTGTTCCTGTTCCACTATTAGGTTTCAAACCTCCCTGCTGAGTAGCTGTCCTCAAGTCACATCAGGTAAGCTTAGCTATGCATTGAATTCAGAGAGTGGAACTAATCCCACACTTCAGCTGCAGATAGAGGAGAACAATGAGACAGGGAGCTGAGCCTGGCCTCTGTCTGGAAGGTAAGGCTTTTTTATATTAAAGGAAACAGACGCACTATGCTTACAAGCATGTTGCATCTATTTCCAGGTCTATCTGTTTAGCCAAATGCCTGTATACTAGAGGCAAATTATAAGCATGTACAATAGATTGTGTAGTAAATATATTTACATTATGTCCATGTACGTGTGCATGTCTTAGTTCATTACTGTTGACTGGAAGGAAGCCTGTAATGCCAGGATCATTAGTCTGCATATCAACACTGTAGAAACTACAGAAGACAATATTACCATTAGCAGACAGAAGAAAACCTCAGCAAATGCATGCTTTTGCTTTCCCAAGTGTTGGTATTTTTATCAGTGAAAGAATTAAGCTGTGCCCCAGAGTTTGCTCTCCACCGCCCAGCGAAGTGACTGTCTTTTAGTGAATTTTCTCCCAGCACTCCCTTTGCCTCAAAGGGATGTTTCTTATTGACTATGGTAGAATTGGATTTAAAACTTTTCATGATAAAAAGATGAATCTTTATTTGGATCTGAACTTACACAATCCTTATTTATAAAGATCTGAATCTTTTATCTGCAGTGAACAGATATGCTAGCTGCTAAAAAATTGTACTTAATTGTCTTATCAGATCCCTGAAGAACACTTGCTATTTTCTTTGGCAAATAGAGGAAAACTAATTTCCCATAGCTTAAAGTATAAAGAGAATGGTGAATAAGAGATTGTCCTGAGATCTTGCCTGAGCAGCACATGCTAGAAATGAGAATGGTCTCTGGAAGTGGCATTAAAATTACTTTTCTTTTTAGTGATTATACTGCTAATATCAGTAAAAGAACAGAGCTCTGAGTGTTCTCCCTGCCTCTGACAAGCAAGCACCATGGATCTGAAAGAAATAATGAGCACCATAACTGATGCTCCTTGCCCTTCAATTCCACGCTGCTTGCATGGCTGACAAGCTTTGCCTTCTGGTGTGCATGGGGGCAGTAGGAGCGGTGCTCCAGCAGCAGGTGGAGGAATGCTATTAAAGCCAGACCTTGGGAGGGACTGGTGAGGGCCTGAAGACTCTGCAAGGAGCTGATGGGCATGCAGAGCCCTGGCTGACCCCGCCACACCTGCCCCTGTTGGTAGGCTTGCTTTCAGGCTGGTCAGCAGGCTTGGTTTTGAAGGCACATTATTACTCTACAAGATGATACCTTTGCACCTTTTTCAGTTGAGGGATCCTTTGGGGTAAGTAGTTTGACCTTTGAGATAAGGCCTCAAAAGAAGAGCTTCCCATTCCCTCGCACACCAGGTCAACATCTTGGCTTGTGGGCTGTGCAGTCTCTTGGAGAACCTTACCGGTTCCTTTCTTTACTGAACTGATGGATTTTTGCAAGTGTCTTTCACAATGTGCTCTAAGTTAAATTGGTCACACTATCTCCAAGTAGCAATTCTAAATTGCTGACCTCATTTTTTTCTTTCATTCCTCAAAGGAGGACAGAGTGAGAAAACTCTCATGGCTGCAACGTGAAAATGATGGGCTGAAGCCTGGATGATTGCTGCAAATGGAACAGGGGGCTGGCAATTCATATGTTGCAGCCCAGCATGGCCCCATCTGAGTCTGGTTAATAAGAATCTTGGCTTTCAACTCCAATGTGGCCTTGGGTAACTTCTTAGATTAATATTAAAGCAAAAAAAAAAAAATAAATGATTAAATGTGAGTAGATGTTATGGCAGGATAATTCAGGTATCTGTATACGGACGTCAACTTCTATGTCAATGTATCTATTTATCAAAGAAGCCTAAGAAAGTTCCATACTCAAGATATGGTGACAGTGTCATTCTTAAATAGTCACCTTTGAAATTCTGGAAGCCCACCCCCAGTAGTGCAGAAGTGAATGCCCTGCTAGCTGCAAGTGTCATGTAAACCATTTTATCTTAACTATTTTTGCTAGGAAAGCTCTTCTTTATTCTACTAGGTAAAAGAGTAGGCATGTTGTCACAGCACAGCTAAATCCCACAGCTTATTACCATGAAGTATATGAGCTTAGAGGATATGAAAGTGTTCCATCCAAGAGGATATGAAAGTGGTCTGCCCGGAGAGAGTTCAAGGCCTTTTGTATAAAGAACCCAGTTCTGGGCTTTGAAGCTGTGGTGTGTGTCAGGATTTCAAAAAAGGCAGTTCAAAAAAATAAAAAAGGCATTTTAAACTGATAATTATTTCCCATATACCATCAAGACAGACTGTAGAGGTGAAATAAAGACCCTAAAAAACCTCTGTTTAGAAGGCCTCCTTTGCTCCTTCAGAGATGCAATGTCAGGGTGTGTGGGGACAGTCTAGATACAGCTGAAGTTTCCCTAGCCCAGGGTCCCATAACCACTGAAGTTTTTGGAGCCAGGTGAAAACTTTGGAAGATTTGAGCACCTCAGGTTCACACTGTTGCACTATGACTGCAGGTAGACAGTCTTACCTAGCAAAAAAAAAAAAAAAAAAAAAAAAAGAGCTACAGTGAGCAAAACCTACATGACTGTATTTTGGGAAGGGAGTGGTGAAACACTGGGGGAAACCCCATTGTTCACCTGACTATTCTAGATACCAGAATGATTCATCTTCCTTTCATATGTTCTAGCAGTATTTGTGAATAATTCTTAGGAACTGACCTGCTCTCTGATTTATTCTGTTGCACAGATTTAAGAGGCAATAACATTTTGTTATTAATACATAACTGTTAAATACACTTTGCAGTCAATACCAGAACAGGCATGCTCCCTGAACCTCATCCTAGTGTCCCTCTAGTCAATAAACTATTGACTGCAATGAGAAAAGGATCTAAATCCACAAATGGAAAAATTGCTAGTGCCAAGGAACAGGTAAACTGAAGCTTTCACAGTCATATATTTAAAATTGAATCCACACAGTATAAGTTATGCAGTTGAATTTGGATGGGCCAAGTAAGATGATAGTAGATAATGAGACATCTGTATTACAGCATTTAGAAAACCTAATACCAGACAAACTGATTTCTTTATGAAAACTGATATGATGAGCTTATTTCTCTATTAAAAAAAAAAAATCAAATACAGGGGGATTTATTTAAAAATAAATACTCTCCATTACCCTTTCAAGGATATTAGGGTTGTTCACTGTTGTTACCTTCCCCTATTGACTGGCTGAGTCTTTAACACCAAACAACCCCAGTAGTAGTGTGTGTGGTTTTTTTTTTTTTTTTTTTTTGGCAACAGGCCTTGAAGTTATGGGAGTAACTCCAGTATATTAAGCTACCAATATTCTTTAGGTTGAAAGTATGATGAGATGCATTCCTTCCAGTTGTGGCTCTGGGGGTTGTTTTTTTTTTTTTTTTTTTTTTTCCATATTCAAGTTCTTTTAAAAACAAAAATTACTGGAGAGAGGGGAAAGAACTGGAAGGCGGAAAAAATAGGAAGCTTTGAGTGATGATTGCTGAAGAGCCCAGGGATATAGGATGGCTTTAAGTGATGCCATTTTACTGTACTTTCCCTTAAAACAAACAAGTGTGGTTGCAGCTCTGCCACCTCCCCCAGGTAGGAAGGAAAACTAATTTGTTCAACCTTCTGTGCTTCTTCCAGGCAGAAGAGGCAGTTTAATTTTTGCTCTCTGCTTTCCCTAGCCACTTGCAGTCTTAGGGGAGTGCCTGCATCTTTCCTACTGCTGAATTGTTTATATTTATATTGTCACACTAAAGAGCCATCTCTTAACTGTTGGAGCTGGCCAGGCCCTCAGTGATAATTTTTTTTTTTTTTTTGGATACCTGTATGGGTTTTTCCATACGAGCTAGAGGGTTTTTGTAACAGGCACACATACAGGAGCGAAATTTGATGGAGGAGAGAAAGGGCCCCAAGAAGGCATCCCATCTCTGCCACTTCTTCCACCACTGCGGGGCCCTGCTCACCCTGACATGGCCAGAAGGGTTTGGTGATGAGACAAAACCTCTTGCTGAAATGTGGTCCCAGAGATGAGCCCAGAGAAGTGCCTGTTCCTGCTCTAGAAGGGGCACGTTGCCCTTACGCACCATTTGGTTTGTGCAGTGGCCACAAAGCCCTGCGGATGAGGGTCGTGTTCGCTGGCAAAAGGGGTTATCAGACAGCCCACTTGGCCCTACTTTTTTTTTCTGTCCCCCATGCAGAGCAGATCTAGTGGGGTATGGATTTCTCACCTCTGCACAGGCACCCAAACCTTGCGAAACTTTGTGATGGCAGTGGATGCATGGCTATTCTGTTCTGAAATGACTGCCCCTGCTTAAATCACTGTCGTATCACCTAATCACCACCAGTCACACACATTTTCTGGGAGCTGCTGAAAACAGTAGGGCCTGTTATTCTGAGATTAAGGAGGGATTAGCTGTGCAATTTCACTCATCCTGAAGAGAAAGGTTAAACGCTTTGGGAGGAGGAAGCGTATGTGTGTGCGCATGGATCTTCCAAAACAACAGATGGTTTCAATAAAGTTGCTCCTGCTGCTAGGAAGTGGCACTTCTTGACATTAGCAGAGCCATATCTCATCAGGGTTCTTGTTTCTACCAGCCTGTCTCAGCGAGGCCAAATCCACTGTACAGTATGGGGTAATCAGAAAAGACACTCCAGTATCTGCCCCATTAATTGCCCCCTGCCAGTCTTCGCTCTGTTCTGATGTAAAGCCCACTGTGCTCAGTGTGGTATGATCAATCGGCTTTGAAGGGCAACTTCCTCTAATGATCTGCAATTCCCCCTACTTAAACTGCAGCAAGAAGTGTCTTTTTAAAGATTCTGCAAGAAATGTGTTATTTCTTGGAACCGCTAAATAAAAAACTCTCTGCTTCAATCAATGTATTGATGTATTAAATTATTGTGCACCTAAATTAATGTGCCCCTCGGTGGAAGAACCGCAGAAAATGAGCGGTGTTTTATGCATTAAAGACAAATTGGTGAAAGATTGTTTTCCAAGGTTAGATTGTTCCTCAGTGAATATCAAGATTTTTCCAATTAAAATATGAGTTTTTTTTTTCAGTGTGGTGGTATCGGCTGCATTACTTCTCACAGATTGACGGTACAAATTAACACGTACAAATAGCTGAGCAATTGTCAATATTAGTAATTGACATATTTTGAGGACGGCACGTGATATTATTCATTTTTACTAGGATTGTATTTAAATTCTATAGTTGAACAATTTTGCTGACAGTTGGCTTTTTTTTTTTTTTTTTTAATTGCAGACATTTATGAAAAAAGTGACTGTTCAAAATGATGCTGTGAAAACTAAAAAGTCCTGTCAGCTTTTGCAAATTCTGGTTTTCTTTGTTTGGACTGTGTTTTGTGTGTCGGGGAGGTTGGCCCTTCCTCGTGATGTCCTCCACCTTTCAGTGAAAAGCACCCTATGGGGAAGGCCAAGAAAAAAGCTGAGGATGCAGTGACATCTTTCTAAAGTTTTCAACTAACCGTGACATAAAATAAATGTAGGAATGAAAATCAATTCATATGGATTAGAAGTTGTGTTCTTTTAAGCTGCTTGAATCCATATTTTTCTTTAAATTTTGGTCCAGCTACTTCTATTGTCTTCATTTTGCCAGCAGGAGAAAAAATGAAAAATCTTTCCCAATATTGTAAAACAGTAACTGGATCCCCCAAAGCGCTCTCTGCATCACCTCTCGTGCAGGAACACCGGGGATGGTTTGGGCAGGTCCCCATCAGATGACCCAACTGAACAATTTGCTGAAGATGTGCTGTTTTCTTGGTACTTGTATTGATGGTAGATGAACCAAAACTTTCTAATTAATTTGTTCTGTAGATGTAATGAAGAAGGGAGAAGTTTTCAATAACTTCCTTGTTCAGTCAAGTTTTTTTTTTTTTTTTTTTTTTCTTGGTACCTTCTAAGTTCTCAAATATCTGAAAAAGTGTGTGTGTTTTGTTCATTTTCTCCTGAAACTTTTTTCTTCCCCTCTTTTCTTGCTTGGGCTCATGACAAAGACATTCTTTATTCTGAAGGCAAGAATCCCAGAACAAGCAGTGCCAGCTCTGGGTTCATAAAGAGGGCAATGTTTCTAATCACTTATAAAAACCAGACTTGGACTCTGTGTTCCTTCTTAGTCAATATGATTTAATTTTTTATTATTATTTTTTTAAATTTAATCTTTGGAATATCAATTGGGAAGCAACATTTTCTCCACCACGAGCTTTCAGCTGTATGTTTTCAAGAGGTATCTGCAGGAATGATAAATGAGGTGTGAAACTGAAGTAGAAATTAAAGTCTAGCCCCTCAATGTCCGGGACACTTTGTATTCTTGAAAAATCTTAAATGCTATCATCGGTTTTAATTAATTGCTGGACTGAAGAACTGAAACCAATGAAACAAAAACACCCTGCGAAAAATATTACGATAGCGATAAAGGAATTTATATCAATATGTCTTAAAGGGCTTTACAACTCCCCGTTGTCTCCTCGGGAGCCAAAATCTATTCAATCAAATGATTTGATCAACAGCGTGCAGTGAATTTGTGTCAGCACTAAGGCAAAACTCCAATTTTCAGACTTATAGTTCTGCTTTCGAATCCCGGGCCTGCCTTGCTTCCCGGGCAAAACACAGAAGAAAGAAATAGCTGCAGCAGAAATAAAGGGAGCTGGAACTCAGCATCTTGTAACTTCTGAAAGAACTGGTTCTAACATTTACGTGCAATGTAAATGCTGTTTATAAAATCTAGATTTCTGAGCAATTAGCATGGCAATCTGCTGCTTTTTGCACTTCAGAGAGACGGCAAATAATATTCACACCTGGGTGAAAATGGCCCCTGCATTCCCATGGGTGTGCCACCTTGTGCTAAGTCTGAGTGTCAGGAAGTGGACGATGGTGTATTGTTACACTTGAGAAAGACTTCAGACTAAGAAAACGCTGATATCAATGCCTCTTAAAGAATATTTAAGCATGTTTATATGGCAATTTATTTCCTTCAGCAGAAACCTTACAAAGGTAAGCCATTTCAAGGAACACTTTTACGCCAAAGTACCCGTTCGATGCAGTACCTATATTAAAAAACATTCTCCCTTTCGCTTCTGCATTTTGAACGCTAATCCAGGCCAGCCTAAGTGTCCACACCAAAGGAAATGAACTGCATCAGGCAATATCATTTGCTAAAAGGTAAGAGTGGTGGTGTTCGCCCTTCCCTTCGTTTTATATTTCTCGGGACAATTTCACAGGCCATGCCATTGCTGAATGGGGAAATTGGAAAACTGCAGAATCGATTCGCAGACGCGCGGCTCTATTTTCTTTTACACCTCCTTCATCAGAGCCTCTATCATTCCTGTGTTGTGTAGCGTTATTATCGACAGCACCTGGACACCACTGATAATTGCTAAACTAGGGAAAAGCTATTCCTTGCAAGTGAAAGCAAATCCAGGTACGAAGCAGTCAGATGACACTGAGCAGTACAATTCTTGCCTTTAAATTCATCTGCTTCAGAGCACTAGTAACATACCCATTGTATGTTGGTGCTGAGAGGTAAAGGGAAATGTATTTCAAACACTCTTATCTAAATTGTTTTTGGTGCGTTTGCATTTTTTTTCTTAAGTAAACAAGCTTCGCAGCTGAACAGCAAAGTTTTATTGAATCTATTTTGATTTAAAACATAAAAAATACGCTCTCCTTCTGAATTCTTCCAGTACATGGTAATTCTTCTTTTGTTAACCGCATTTCATAAAGGAAAAAACAAAAAACAAGTATTTCTTCCACAGCAAACTTCTGGTAACGATTCAGTTATCAAAACTGAAACTAGTGGCTAGTCATGGCAGAAAGCTGAAACCAGCTGGTGACTAGTGACCACTTTGCCACCAGGATAGAGCGAGGAACGTGCTTTGTGGCATTAAAGGTCGTTGCCAACAAAATGGTTGCTTGTCGGCCGGAGCCATCCAGCTGCTCTTTCCACGGGATTAGCACAGCTGATCTGCCTGGGTTTAGCACACTGGGGGCACAAATACAGGGAAAATAAGTAATAATAAAAAAGGCTGCTGTCATGATGAGCTTGCAGACCAATTACGTTCCTGATTAAAGCCCTAAAAAGCTCTGGGCCTTGTGCTCGTGATACTGCCCTGCCCTGTGGCACCAGTAAGGCCGGGTTTCTCCTTTCCTTGCCGCTTTTCCAGCGGTGCCCATGGCGGCCAACGACCCCGGCCTGCTGGGGGCCAGCTTTCCTCTCCCTTGGGGACTCAGGGAGCTGTTCCAAGAACGGCAGGAAGGACAGAAGCAGCACAAAGCAGCGTTTGCAAGGGATTTATGTACACGGACGGGCCATTTCTGCGGGGCTCCCCTCACAGAGCCCCGACGCCCTCCCTCAGCACGGCGCCTGAGGGCCCCAAAATGGCGGCCCCGCCCCGCGCTTCCCGCCTCCCCGTTGCTAGGCGACGAGCCGAGACCACACCCCCTCCTCCCCTCCCCATCCCGAAAACGACTCCTCCCGCGCATGCGCGCCGGGGCGGAACTACATCTCCCAGCGCGCCACGCGCCCCGAGGAGCGGAGAGCCTCCCTTCTGGTCCCCACGGACTACATTTCCCAGCGTGCCGCGGGGGCGCCGGCCAATCGGCGCGGCCCAGGTTGGGGGGTGCGGCGGCGCGGGGTTGGCTTCCGCGGCGGGCAGGGCGGCGGGGAGGAAGCGGCGCGGAGGAAGCGGCGCAGGTGACATTTCCTCGCGGGCCGCCCCCCTCCCGCTGCCGGAGCTGGGGCCCCGAGGATGGCAGCGCTAGGAGGTGGGGGCTGCGTGGGGAGGGGGCTGGGGGGGGGGGTACGGGGCGGGATGAGGGGCGGGGAGGGGCATGGGGGGGGGTAAGGGGGGAGGTGGGGGGGAAAAGGGGGGGGAAATGGGGTGAGGGGGGGAAAATGGGGGTGTGGGGGGGGATAGGGGGAGGGGGGGGTTGAGGGAGGGCAGGGGGGGAGGTGGGGGAGGGTAGAAGGTTGGGGGGGAAGGGGGAGGTTCTGTAGACACCCCCCCCCCCCCCCCCCGAGGGGGTTTGGGTTTTGGGGTTTGGGTTTTGAGGGTGTCATGGAAGTAAATGGACGTGGGGAGTTGTGGGGGGGGTGGGGAGGGCTGAGGTAAGGTCCTGAGGGGTGATAAAACATTGGGAAGGGAGGTGGGGAGAGGGAGCAGCTGGGTTCCCCAGGGGGGAGCCTGGTGAGTGGAAGGGCTGGGGTTTGGGGGCGAGCGTCGGGGCCTGGGGGGTGCTGTTGGTGCTGGAAGGTGGCTTGGCTGCATGTGCAGCAGGCAGGGCCGGAGGAGACATATTTTGGACCTTTTCAATGTTAGGAAGTAAACAAAACTCTTCTGCAATGGTAGCTGCATCACACTTTCAGTGTACGTCAAGGCTCGGCTAGGTAGGAAAGCTTGGCATCCAAGTATCAAAGTATTTTATTTCCTTGGAACTTCCTCACTAGCAACTAACATGTGTTTCTGAAAAAAAGTATGAGTACAAATTCTCCTCTTCCCTCGCAATCAGCGAGTTTTGAATGCTGGAGCTGAGTTACTTTGATCATCCCCCTGTTGTAAATTTTACCCTGCCTTACTATTTTATTTGAAAGAAAGGTGGTTTTTCTTTTTTTTTTTTTTTTGAAGGCTTTTCCTAACAGTTATTTGAAGAGACTCCGACAATATTTGGCCCCAAGCCTGCTGTGAAAAATGTGCCCCACAGCAGATCCCTACTGACCTAATTGTGACTGTGCTGAAAGCTGCGTCTGAGTTCAGAGCAGGAGAAGCTCTAACTGCTCTATGCCACCGTGTGTTAGAGCTTAAATCTCCCGTTCCTAGTCGCTGTTGCTCATTGCTTGTTTTTTGTGCTTTCTGTCGCCCAAAATTAAGGCATTCAGTGTTGCAGTCAGCAACATTACCTGACTTGCAGCTCTTACCACCTAATGTTTTTCTTTTGAGTTCTCCTTTGTTGCTGTTGCGTAAAAATCTTGTTGCTATTACGAAACAGATTTTTGTGCTTGAGATATTGCTCAATTTTCACTTTGGGATTTACTTCATTCAGCGTATCACATGTTCCATAGAAGCTTATGCTCCACTTTGTGTGTTTTCACAGTTATATGCAAGTACCTTCACACCTGAGTAATTCTAAATGATAATTGCATTTTAGTCGTAAAGAAGGACATGTAGCCATACATTTATTTATGTGAATTTATCTAATAGCTTTGTTGCTCGACATATTTTCTGTTTCTTCATGAGTCTACTCCATTAGTCATCGTTTGTGGAAGTAGGGAGCCAGTTCCTTTTTCGGTGTAAAGTTAAACACATGCGTACAGACTTGTGAAATGGTGACTTAGCTTGTGGGCTTGGTTTGCCCTTCTACATTCTTTGTTCTTCCCATTCCACAACTCAGCAAGCATCATGATACCTTTTCCCCAAGTGATACCTAATAAAACATTCACACACACTTGGTATTTTTCTTAAAACTAGTGGATAACATTTTACAGGTTAACCTACGTGGTAGACTGGGGAAGGGAGGGCGGGAGGGGAACAACCTTAGATGCCCTTATATCTTTATTTGCTCATGGGAATGTTAGATTCGCTGTTGATGGATGTCAGTACTGAGGAGGTACGGAACATTAATTTGTGCTAACTCTCATTTGTTCAGGCGTGCTTTCTCTCTTTTTTTTTTTTAATCGGTTTCAATTTTGTTTTGTAGAACCAAGTAAGTTTTCACAAACACTGAATGGAATTCCTTCTTCAAACACAGTCAGCGGTGGAATGGACCCCTTCCATGCCTGCAGTATTCTTCAACAGCTTAAAACCATGTATGATGAAGGACAACTGACAGATATCGTGGTGGAAGTGGATCACGGGAAAACATTCTCCTGTCATAGGAATGTTCTTGCTGCAATCAGTCCTTATTTCAGGTACAAGAGTCCATTATTCTCGGGGTGACCAAAAGTGGAATCATAAGTTATTTTCATTAACTGACAATAAAAAATAACACAACTGTGCTAATATTCCATGTAACTATTGATGATATAGCACATCTAGTAAACAAATGTTTTTATTCTCTTAATGTCAAGGAATTATCAGTGTCCATTTATCAAAGGAGAGTTTTATTGGACAAAATTTCATACAATTTTTAAAACAAAGCCCTCAAGTATTAAAAGTATCTTTATATAATAACAGTATAGTTAAACTACTTGTTTCCCTTTAAAAATCGTATATTCCGTCATGCTGGAATATGCATATGAAATAACACTTTGAAAGTTGAATGCAAAGTCTTGGATATATCAAGAGCTTTGCCTGTAAAATGAATGAATTTTTAAATGGGATTAGTGAGATAATTAAGCAAGAAATACCAGCTTGCTGTATTTGTTTCAGTAAGTCCAAAACAGATTTAAAATTTAGGCTCCCGAGCAGAGCAGTGTAACATCAGTGATAAATGCGTTTGTGCAGATATAAGGGCAGGCGCGTTGGGATTAGCTGTGCAATATGATTTCTTAGACCTGTAGCTAGATGGTAATTACAAATAAACTGCTAAATATTTTTCTTTTGTAGATCTATGTTCACTAGCGGCCTTACAGAGAGTACCCAGAAAGAAGTTCGTATAGTTGGTGTTGAAGCAGAGTCAATGCATTTAGTATTGAACTATGCATATACCTCCAGAGTAATGCTGACAGAGGCCAACGTTCAAGCTTTGTTCACTGCAGCTAGTATCTTCCAGATCCCTTCCATACAAGACCAGTGTGCTAAATACATGATCAGTCATTTGGACCCACAGAACTCCATTGGGGTGTTTATCTTTGCTGATCACTATGGTCATCAGGAACTCAAAGACAGATCACAAGACTACATTCGTAAAAAGTTTCTGAGTGTCACCAAAGAGCAAGAGTTTCTTCAGTTGAGAAAAGACCAACTCATAAGTATACTCGACAGTGATGATTTAAATGTAGACAAAGAAGAACATGTTTATGACAGCATTATAAGGTGGTTTGAGCATGAACAAAATAAGAGAGAAGTGCACCTTCCAGAAATATTTGCCAAATGCATCCGTATGCCTCTGTTGGAAGAGACATTTTTAGAGAAAATCCCTCCCATGTTTGCACAGGCTATGGCCAAAAGCTGTGTACAAAAGGGACAACATAGTGCCAATGGCTATACACAACGGCTTGGAATGACTGCTTCTGAAATGATCATATGCTTTGATGCTGCCCACAAACACTCAGGAAAGAAGCAAACAGTGCCTTGTTTAGATTCGGTCACAGGGAGAGTGTTTAAACTATGCAAGCCACCAAATGACTTGAGGGAGGTTGGAATTCTTGTATCTCCTGATAACGATATTTATATTGCGGGTGGTTACAGACCAAGCAGCAGCGAGGTCTCCATTGACCACAGAGCAGAGAGTGATTTCTGGATGTATGATCACTCTGGCAATAGGTGGATCCCGAAAGCTCCTTTGTTGCGAGCCAGAATAGGCTGCAAATTGGTTCATTGCTGTGGTAAACTGTATGCAATAGGTGGTCGTGTTTATGAAGGAGACGGGCGAAACTCTCTCAAGTCTGTGGAGTGTTATGACAGCCGGGAGAACTGTTGGACAGCTGTCTGTCCAATGCCGGTAGCAATGGAGTTTCATAGTGCTGTGGAATATAAGGATAACATCTATGTTTTACAGGGTAAGGTGCCTTGACTGACTGTGCGGTGTTTGGTTGGAAGTGGGGGTGGTTTAAGCCAGCTGTCTCTTCTTAGAAGCGCCGTAGAAAACCCAAATCTTTCTGAAAATCTAAAGGGAGCCCTGGGACAACAGAGCGGGAGAAAAGCCAGGGAGGGCAGTGAGGGTGCTGCTTCAGTTCTCACGTCTTGGGAATGTGTCATCAAGTTGTTGTACTGATTTCTTGCACAAATGGCAGTTTTGGTGGTGTTCTAAGTCAACAACTTAGCACTAAATCTTACAATGAAAATGCTGTATTCTTTATCTGAGTGAAATGCACTAATGTTGAAGAACAGCTGTTGTCATGAAAAAGCAATTAGCATTTTACTTAGCTGAACCTGTGAAAACTCCTGGTGTCTTGTCTTTTTTTGGTGACTTGTAAAAATTGATTAGCCACGGTAGGTCTTCCTTCTCTACCTAGCTGACTTCAAAAAGCAGAGTTGGGCAACTAAGGAAGACGATTTCTCTTTTTCTAATTAGCTCACACTGTCTTTCCATCCTATCTTCCAATAAATAATCAGACTTACTGGTTTATTGCATCTTGATTCTTAAATTAATGACTTAGCACAGCTCTAGCACCAGCAGTGATAGTTCCATATTTAAGATTTATATCAGAATAACTTGTAAAGATTAAAGTAAGTATGTTGACAATGACTTATTACCAAGATGTACGTGCACATGAAAGCGGTGTGATGAAAAAGATGCTTCTGGTTATTTTAGACTGGGAATTATATATTCTAGGACTCTAAAAAGGATTGTTATGGGAATGGATAAAATAAAAAAGGGAAGAACAAATGATATGATTTGTGGAGATTGTATACAATACATATTTCTGTGTGCCCAAGTTCCATAGGAGTCCTTGCTTAAGAGTGCCAAGACTGGCTGTGGTAAGAGTCCCAAGAAGCAGAAAGAAAGATTGGGACAGGGAGTATCTTAGTTTTGTTTTAGGCTCATTTCTGTGCAAACACTTGCAGAATTTGGGGTCTTGGATCTCTACCAACCCCCCTCCTTTTGGGTCCATCTCCATGCAAAGCTGGACCACAGGAAAGAAACATGAGGAGGAATACTGTAAACTCCTTGTTATTTATCAGAAGTCAACCTGACTTCTTGTTGAGTCCCTGCCATTCAGGAAGGTCAGAGGGCTTCCACAAGACCTTCAGGTGTTGTTCTTCTTTCATATTACATCTGACTGGTTGTGGCTCTAAATTAAATTGCGTTAAAATAAGTTTTCTCAATCTTTCTTTCCTGTTGGATCAACTGTCTGCTTTAGATAGCTTAAAGAGGAGCACTGAGGAGTCTTTAACAGAATATTTGTTCATTCTTCAAGTGTTTTTTAGAACTGCTAAAAAGTGGATAACATTTATAGAGGTATTACAGGTTATAGAATAAGAATGCATTTTGTTTTTCACAGCTCATAGCTGCGCTATTCTGTGTTTCAGTGGTTTTAATGACAGCCCAATGAAGTAGCTTATTTAAGTAAACATTGAGTTAAACAGCGAATTAAATAATTTGCCACAGAAAATAATCAAATTCTCCATTTGAGTGTGGAAGATAAAAACCTTGATTGGGTTGCACTCGAGTAGTGTATAAAAAAGTTAATTTTCAGTAATTCTCACAGAGAAAGCTCACAAGAATTGATGGGAGTTGTAAAATACAAACGAGTGCAAGCATCAGTCATAGGAGATTATACTGGGAACCAAAATGAATAATCAAAAAATGCATTAAGACTTAATTTCTTAAGTTATATTCCACCCTTTAACTCTATTATAATTTCTGTATTTTTTTTTGTCAAAATTGAGGTGCTTGCTTATACTGCAGCATAGTTTAAATTCTTAAAAATATCAATGTGAAATTTATATAAAAGTTGAATTAGGGTAATATTTGGCAAATGTTAACTCTTTCTTCCCCCTGGGATTCATAAAAGACAAGGTGGGCTCTATCAATGTTCTTTTTATCAAGTTTGCATCTGCACTTTGATGTCTACAGTCTGCATGCACTACTCTGTGCGCCCAGCTGAAGAGGTGCCTTATCTGATCACGAAAGTAGTGATGAATCAGTAGCTTCAAGCGAGTCTTCACCTGGCATCCTTGTAAACAAATCAACCTTTTAATTTCAAATCAACCTATTGTTTAAAATCCCTTTAAACAAATCAACCTCAAGTGTGTAACCAGGGACGTGATACAAATGGCTTCAGAGTCTGAGTAGTAGAAGATATGCTATTTGCTCAGATTTGACAACTTTCAAGCACAGAATTCCAAGATTTTCTACAGTCTGTAGATGCTGCTTATTTTGTGAAGATACTAAAGAACAAAACAAATACATCGGATGTTTGAAGACTGGAATCTTGAAAGGTTTTGAGTCAAACTCGTAAGCATGGTGTAGAGGTAGTAAAGGAGAGCTGGGAAACATGTAAAACAGTATTTGTGGTGTGCTTCAAACTCCTCTCAGCTGGGTTAGAAACTCTAAGTAGCTTTTACTTATTTTTTGCACTTTGAAGAAAGCAGATGGTGATAGATTTTTGTCATGAGATCAGGGCTTTTAGAAATTGGTAGGCTGTTTCTGTGTGTGGAAGACCATAACTGAAAGCTTAGTAGCGGTGGAATTGCTGTTACGGAAATGAAGCATCAGTTTTATGTTTTATTTTTCCTCTCTTTGCAGGAGAATTTTTTCTCTGCTATGATCCTCAGAAGGATTACTGGGGGTTTTTGACCCCAATGACTGTGCCTAGAATCCAAGGCTTGGCAACTGTGTACAATGACTCCATCTACTACATAGCTGGAACCTGTGGAAACCATCAACGTATGTTTACCGTAGAGGCCTATGACATTGAACAGAATAAGTGGACTCGAAAAAAAGACTTCCCGTGTGATCAATCCATTAATCCATACATAAAACTCGTACTCCTCAAAAACAAACTCCACCTGTTTGTCAGAGCTACTCAAGTCACTGTTGAAGAACACGTTTTCAGAACCAGCAGGAAGAATTCGCTCTATCAGTACGATGAGGTTACCGACCAATGGCAAAAAGTATACGAGACTCCAGATAGGCTCTGGGATTTAGGCCGGCATTTTGAATGTGTTGTTGCTAAATTGTATCCGCAGTGTCTTCAGAAAGTTATTTAATTATTTTTTTTTTTCAGTAACAGGCCTTAGTGCTTTCAGTGGTAATCTGATGCTAGAGAAAACATGTCTTAAAAGAAAACAAAGAAATTCAGTATTTATTGTAAGCTGAAACAGATAGGTTGTTTTTTTTTTTTTTTTTTGTATGTGGGGATGGGTGCTCTTTAAAGGTTGCAGTCTGGGGAGGGAATTACTGGTTCAGTTTCATATTTACTGATTATTTTCCTGGGAAATGAGAAGGAGGTTACAAAGTGCAATTATCAGCATTTTTTTTCTGGTAAACACTTAATCATGTCATACTTGAGGGGTGTTTTTGTGGTAAGAGCAAATTAAGTGGAAGAGCCAGGATAACTATGCACTACAGTGGAAGAAAATCTAGCATTAGTAGCTAAGGATGTCCAAGCTGTTTTGAAGTGACTTTTCTTTTTTCTCTTTTTTTAAATACGGGTAAAATTTGAGGCAATATCACTAAGTTGTGTTTTTGTTTTTTTTTTTTTTTAATTTTAGATTGAAATTACATAGAGGAATGGTAGATCCTGATTCATAGTGATCTTTTTTTTTTTTTTTGTACTGCTTTTGAAGTCTTCTAAGATGTTTGTAATGTTTGTGCACTACAGTTTGGGAGAAAAACTCAAGCCAGAGTTGGAACATGGAATACCTTTGCCCTGGAAGGAGGCCTGTTCAGTTTGCTGTACCACTTCCGTCTGTGGATTTTTGTCAAAATTGAGCTTAAAGATATTGAAAACAAATCCCAACACCTCTTTTTCTGCCACTTAGGTGTAGTGCTGCAAGAAAAACAAAAACAAAATCATTTTTAACACTGCTTAAAATCTATTTTCATCCCATAAAGGGCTTTAACCCAAAAGTTGATGGTGCTAGTACATTTTTAATACTTGTTTGTCTGAAATGGGCTAACCTTATGCTACTTGTTTAAGACAGCCTGTTATTTTTCATGGAGTGTGTGTCTGTTTTCAGGCCCTGTTCTGTCATCATATTGTCTTTTTTAACATAACATTTTTACTGTAGTGGTATTCTTGCACAGAATGGTGACAGGATAAGGCCTTAATAATATTGAAGTTTTTTTGTGGAGTGTTCCTTTTGTCTCCACTAAAGTGCAGTGCTATGTGCAGTGTTAGCATGTGCTCCAGTAACTTTAAAGTGTGTGGCTTAACTTTACACATCATCTTTTTCTTCCTGTGATCAAGCCCTCAGATACCTTCTAATTCATTCTGATCTATAATGTGAAAACTTGCACTACTGAGCTGTCTTCGTTACCCAGTGTATTAAAGAGAAATTGACAGTAAGTGTCCATGGCTTAATCTTAGATGCTAATTTAGAATAGGGATTCAATATATTGCAACACTTTTCTCTATGTATTAAACATTTACCTTACTTTTGCAGAAGTAAATAATTACAGAGTTCGGCCTCTACTTCAGTAGTTGAAAACTGGATGTAAAAGGGAAAAGAGAAATCCTAAAACTTATTGGCTATACTTTGCCAGGTTTGATTTGCTACAGGTCTAATTTTTCCAGAGCTAGAGGTGTGCGTTATCTTACTCTTTCCTATTTTCTCAAATTGACCGCGGTAAACCAGTTAACTTGAAATGGCAGTGGCCACTGCTGGCTGTAAGTTCTTACCATTATCTGGCTTAGCAGCTGATATTTGAGTAAGCCAAATATTTAGCTCATTAATGTTTATCCCCCTGGCATGGCTGAGGATTTGGACAATGTTCATTTGCCATGTGGTTTGTCTGTTCCCAAATGGAACCTTTGATTTACAGAAATACTTGCCTGGTTCTGTTTCTTAATTCTTGCACAAAATGTTAGAAAGGCAAAAACAAAACAACAACAAAACTGTGAAATGAAAAGGAAAAAAAAAAAAAGCCTCTTTGCATTACATACCTCATCTTCCAGAGATTTACCAAACTGCTTCTTTCAAATGCGAGCGCCTGATTTATTTTTTTTCCGAAGTAAAGTTGAAGTCAACAATACTTGCTAAGGCTGCATTGTACACCAGTGTTGAGGTGTGTTTCTTTGTTTAGTTTTCTTCTGGATACTGTTTTATATATATTCATAGCCAAGAATAAGAGCTTTTTTTTTTTTTTTTTTTTTTTTTTAAGTTCAACTAATTTCATTTTTCAAGTTATCCTTAGTCCTTGGCTAGCTCTTTGCGCTGTTGTAGGCCTCTAGCTGCAAGCTTTCTGAAGCACCCTCCCTAACAGTGTTGCATTTGTGTGTAAAACCATTCTTTTGCAAAGTGTTATGTAACTTTTTCTTTCTTTTTTTTTTTGTTTAAGCTTGGTTGAATATTTACAAGACTTCTTGCTGCTTTTTGACAATCTTCTATATTTATTTAGTAGAACAAATTTCAATATATTACTTGAAACTATGAAATAGAATTGAGTTAGCAATTGACTGGTCATGTGATGTGTAGAAGTACAATATGCTGTGGTTAATTCTGCAGTAGGTTTGTTAATTTTGTTTATCTGCACTAAAGTACGAAGATCTCCATTCTGTTTAACCATTCAAACTGAGGGTGTGATCCAAGTCTGTAATGTGTTTTGTTTTTGTTTTTTTTTTTTAAAAAAAAGCTAAATCCTGGAACTTGCTGTGGGAGTAGAATATACCGAATCTTTTGCATGAGGAGTTTGTTGAGACAGTAACGTAGCTGTGAGATTTTGCCAATTCTTAAAATGCTTCTACATTTTGCTGAAAGTCAGATTCCTGGTAAAGTTTTCGCTTTAGAGTCAAGCTTAAGTAAACTTGCACAGCACAGAAAAAGAAATAATTGCACCAAAGGTACTGATAATATTTAAACAGTAACCTGTACGTTTTCCCCCCTTAGTATTTTTCTGCGTTCATTTACTGCCCTTTTATTAAATTAATTTCTAGCATTGTAAGGATTTACATAAGCGTGAATCTCTTTCAGAATTATTAATTACTTTAGAAGGAAGCATTTTGTAATTTCCACTTGATTCTATCAGTAAAACTTAGGCTAACTAAAAGCAATTTTGGTGCACCAAACATGCAGTGTTTGTATGTTCTACAAGAAACTGAAGAGCTCCCTGTTCGTAAGGCTGTTTAGAAATGGCATCCAACATTCAGTGCTCAGGTATGTTAGTAAGAAGTACTGTAGTCCTATGAGGGCAAATGTGTGGATTTTTAAACATTTTGCCATAATTGCACAATTTTGCATTTTTACTTAATGTCATGTTATGTTTCTTAAAATAAACCTATTGTTGAAATACAAAACCGGTTGCACTCAATTGTGATAAATCTATTGCATAATTTTTAGTAAGTTTCTGAAAATTAACCCTGTGATAGCACTCTGTTATTTTTTAGGATGCTTTTACCATTCAAGTATTAGGTAACTACAACTATGAACTCCAACCTGGGGACAATTTGGACTCTCAGTTACTATTTTACTAGCAAACTCCAGACACAGCATGAAAGTACAACCAAATCCAACCAAATCTAGTCATAGAATCATTAAGGTCGGAAGAGACATCACCTTTTATGTGATAAAAGCATCCTAAACTCAGTTCTCCTGTTTGCTGTCCCCTTGGGTTGGAGCACCTTTGTTCTGTCCAAAGCTTGAAGGACTTGTAAAGAAATATTCCCTAGTGCTGTGTTAGGGCTTAATAACACCCCAGTAAGTAATCAACTCTTGGGACTTAAAGAAGTTAAGAAAGAGCTGAAGCTGGCAAGAGGGGACAAAAAAGACCTCCATCTTAATCCCCAAGGGAAAAAGTTGTGTCAAAGTAAAATAACACGACTGCAAGAAAAAGATAGCCAAATTACATCGGCTGCCTGAGGACAAATTGAATTAACTTGGGGTCCACAGTTTGGACAAACCTAAAGCTGCAGAAGCTAATTAGAATTATCTCCTTATAACTTTGTTTTCAAGCAGGGGGGAAAATAAACTGAACTGAGCACTTGTAGCAGAAGCCTCAGAGAATGCCTTGCTCCTCAGACATATCTGAATAGTTCTGCTGCTTAGCAGCACTGTTCGTGGCTCCTTTGAAAAGACATCGGGGTATTTGCGAGTTAAGTAGTAGCTGTTATCTGGCTTATAAAACATGTTCATGAAGATGTCTGCAAATTTTCAGCCAAGTCATAAAAGTCATATCTGGAAGACACTCTTGGTTTATAATCTCCAGGGAGAGGGACCAGAGCCAAAACTGGGGTAGGAGTAGTTCAGCCATAGTCTTTGATTCCCAAACTTTTCTTCTGCTATCGTGCTTAAGGATAAATGAATTTGCCTCAAGTGCCCCAGATATCCTAGTGTGCAAAAGCCTCTTATCACTTGGCATGTGTTGTAAAGCACATGTACGTGTTATAGTGGGTGGGAGGGGGCAGATCGTTTTTAGCTGTGCTGGTTTTCCTTTCAGGCATTCTTAGGGAACCAAAGCAAGTTATTTTGGAAGTATCTGCTGGAGGAATGAAACATGTTCACGCCCCAGAACAAAATGACATTACGTAAATAATCCATCAGGTTTGCTCCATGGCAATCCGCTTCTGTGAATCCACACTGGTTCTTCATAGCCCCAAAGCCTTCTGTTCAGCCCCTAGAAGCACACTTATGCACATTTCTTTGGGGTGTATCCTGCAGGAGGACACTTGTGCAGGCAGTAGATGAAGGAATAAACACCCAGGCGTTGCCTTCTCCTTATCTGCTGGCAGCATGTAGTCTGCTCGCTGCCTCTACAAGGGGGCAGAGTGAGGCCAGCAGAGCTTGAATCCCTCCCCTTTTAACATGTGGGTAAGGTCCCGTGTGCCTTGCTGCTGATCTATGTGTTTCTGTACAAATGATAATGCAAATATCCACTGTAAGAGGCAGCTATCTATTAACTTTAGCTAACTTGGGGTGATCAAGCTACAGTTTAACAAGTTACTTCAGGAGAAGGAAAGCTAACAAACCTTTTACAACATATTTCTCCACAGCAGACTTTCTTAAGCATAGGGTTGTGTTGTTGAAAGCTTTCCCTTTCCAATGGTTGCAGTAGGATCTTATTCCTCTTTAAGAACCTAATGTCATGCACAAGCTGTGCAGACCCGTTACATTTTTAAAAGGTTTGGCCCTCTGAATACAACCTAAAACAGGTTCTACCTCAGAAGATGAGTTGTGTGTAGTAGTAGAGCCTGGGCCTGATCAGGCACAGGTACAAAACCCCGTGTACATTCCCTCATGACATAATGCTAGAAGTTTACATTTGGAGAACACTTGTCCAGACTAGTTTTGGTGTTTTTTATTATTATTATTTTATTTTTATTTTTATTTTGTTTTGAAGGACTACGCAGCTTCCCGCGTGCCATGAGCTTTGAGCAGAGAAGGTATCGAAGGTAGTGATCTCCCCGAAGAGGAGCGAAGGAGGTGGGTTAGATCATGCATGATCTGCTCTTTAGATCACCTGAGCAAAAGTGAGGCATTCCTGGAGAAGAAAGAGCAATGCTGCAAGCAAGTCTATACAGATGGGCCGCAGGCTGCCCCTTCCCACACAACACAGCCCCACAACAGGTCATGGAGAGGAGGCTGTGTGCCCTGACAGCGTCACTTACTGGCCCTAAAGTGTGGAGTCTGACCTGTTAAAAGACAGTATGTGCTTATTTAGATCTTGAAGTGTCACTGAGTACCAGCAATGAAAACATATCTGTCAAACATCAACCAAAATAGTACCAAATATATCCATTTAAAGGAACGCTTTGTGTCCCTCTGTCTCCTTAGACCTGCACATGATCTGTCTGCGGATCGGTTACTGTCGCAGAAAGGTGGCAACGGGCAGTTCTAATGTAAGAAAGTACAAATTGTATGCTTGGTTTGTGCCAACTTCTGATTTTGTGTATGTGTTACGTTGTATGTGATTATCGGTGTTCTATTCTAAATTTGATTAATTCGAAATCGAGATGGTGGGTGCAGAAAAATATTTGCAAGTAAGTTTTGTATTATTTCATATTCTTCTGGTTTCATTCTGGCCATATTCCTTCTGTAACAGATTTCTTCAAACATTCTGAGAAATAAGTTAATGGGCAGGAGCATTTGATGAACATCAAATTAACTTCCTCTAACAACCAATAAATGAAGTGACATGCTTAAATTGTGTTTGCTCTGCAAATTTGCTTTTTGTTTTTTATTTAAACTACACAAATAAAAGATGGGCCACGTTTTCCATCAAAAACTAATGTGTGGAGAGCAAGTACTAAGGCAAAGGAACCATCTGATTAGTTATTGAAATTGCAACTTTTTGTAGGCTGACAAAACAGTAGAGTTTCTGTTTCTCTTGTCCATCTCATCTGCTGATGGAACTGACCAAGATTTTCCAAAATGATTTTGAAAAGTAACTTGAACAGTTGCTGTTGTGTCTGAAACGCATGCAAAGAGTCACAGCCCAATAACTACCAGCAGAAAATATTTCCAATTTGGGCATTGCTGTTTTTAAAAAAAGAATGACCAAACTGAGAGCCTGTTTACATAGGTATCCTGTGAACAAGAGCAGGTGGTGTTTGTTGAATGAGTTGTTAGAAATTACTTAGTTCTGTTTATCATAGACATTTAGGATGATAAGTTCCCCATAGGAGTTCACCATTCTAGAATGGGTAAGAACCAAGGGAGCTATCAAGCTGGTACCTGCAAGAAAAAAGCACGTTTTGGGAAGAAAAAGTCTAGCAGCACAGAAGTTACTTAGTTCTAATAGTCTAAATGAATTAATATCTGTTATAAGACGTGACCAGTGAGGCAGGAGGAACTAGACCATACCAACCCCTGTCCAACTGGAATTCTGGAATTTTGTCCCTGGCAGGGAGTTACTGGTGGCTACTGAGGGAAACAAGAACAGAGCAAGCTCTTGATGTTCCCAGTCTCCAGTAATTTGCAACCAGCAACGCCAGAGGTGTTATCGTTGTTTAATAGCCCTGAGTGAACTTCTCCCAGGAATGTCTTGCTGCCTTTTGACCCTCGGTGACTTTTCGGCATGCTCTTACTGTTGGATGGTAGAAAATCCTTCTAAATGGGAGGTGTTTGTAAGAGGAACAGCTCAGCTGGCTGTGGCTGCGCTGGTAGAAGCCTTTCTTATAAATGTAAACCAGGAGCTAGTGCATGGTTTTAGGCCTTCGTTGTGCCCTTGTAGGGAAGGTATTTTTGTTGGGCCAATGCAAAATGCATGACTGCATGTGGCTACGAGGCAGGAAATACAGGCTCCAGCAGATGCTGACTTGCAAAGTCAGCTTGGATGAATCATTTTTCTTGTTGTCTTTGTTTACCTTTCTGCTGGGTTTTCTCCTCAGATTGGATGAGAACATTGCACAGGCCTGCCTATGGTCAGCTTTTTCCTGTTTTTTCTTGTACCTAAGTAGTGCGCTGCTCTGTTTGGATTATAAACGTGGCAGGGGAATGTTTTAAATCCCCCAAATGGGGATTTGGAATGCAAGTCTTATGGAAACATTCCTACTGAAACTGGGTTACATAAACCTCTGCAAAGTGCGTGGCCACATTGTGGACATTGCTCTTTCAGCAGCCCAGTTCCACTGCTTGATTTACTGGTAACAAATTCAGGAATTTTCCGTACCCCCTCCTCTCACTCCAGGGTGAAATTTACCCTTTGTCAAGTGTCAGTGTGGCCTATGAATCCCTTCCTTTGTTCCTTACTGACCAAAATAAGTCTGACGCAGGATTTTAGGTGACCCTGGGGTCATGCAAGAGAACTTCAGCCAGAAGGTTAAAATTGCCATGACTGGCAGTGAGATGTTGCACTGTATGCGAAGCGCTCAGGAGGAGAGCAGGAGCAGAGCCTGCAGAAACAATTCCTAAAGAAAGAATGAGTTAATAATAATAGCTGGATTTAATTTCAGTTCCTCCCTTTGGCTTTCTGTAAGAGCTAACCTTGATGTAGGAAAGCTGGACAATGAATTTGATACCATAATCTGTTTTTATGCAAATGTCCTCTCAATAAATCTGCCATTACACAGAAAATGAAATTAAATGAACAAATATATTCATAATGTTAGACTTCTAAAGGTGGTGTACAATTAGTCAGAGTTTTACAAGCAGAATGAATTGGTTGTAATAAAAAATAACCTTTCTTGTTAATCCCTGAGAATATATTTAAAGCCCAGGCTCAACCTTTTTAAATGACTGCCAAAAAAGATTTGAATTTGAGGGGCCTGAGAATTTTTGCATATCCTGAACTTTGGTAGACTGTGAATAACAAATATGATATTAAATTAGGAACATGTCCTTGCTGTGCTCGCCCTTTAATCAATTCTATTTTGTCTAATTTCAGAGCCTCTAGGATATGTCAATATTTTTGGGAGCTTGATATCCTCAACAATATTTGAATGGCTTAAATTGGGTAGAATAACCATAAGTGAAAGAAATGGCATGATGAAATGCATATTTCTTAAGTAATAAAATCTCTTAAATGTCTTGTCAATGGACAGTCATTCCAACAGCACCGCTATTACTCCTTAACATGAGTTTCCTTCTAAAATCCCACCCAAGAATGATGTTAAAAAAAAAAAAAATGAAAAGACAATGCAAAATATTTTTCATGTAGGAAAAAAAAAAAAAAAAAAAAAAAAAGATTACAGGAAACAATAGGTTCTGCATCAGAATAACTTGTTGCATATTTTCAAGATCTGTGGAGCTGGGGCACAGCACAGCTCTCCTGTGGCTGCCCAGCTCCAGCCCCAGACTCGCAGGTGTTTGGCACCTCAAAGCACAAGCAGGAGTAGTGTTGGTCTGGGCACCCGTGATAATCCCAGGCATGCAAGGGAATAAACTGGCTTTAACTTGAAGGGGAATTAGGCAAGAGGATTTCTACCACACCTGCCTTTCATCTGCCAGTGAGGATTCTGGGCTGTAAATGATAGTCCTCCTGTGGGTCTCAGTGAAGCGCAGTGCAATCCCTCCGTGCTGTTAGACTGGATCTGACCACGCGTCCTTCTTGCCCACAGCACCTGGTAGTGAGGGTGAGGACAGGACTGACGTGTGGTCATTCCTCCCCAGCATAACCTCTCTGCAGTGATGCTTTTGCAATGCTGAGTGTGGGTTTAAATAAATAATAATCATAGCATCATTCAGATTGGAAAAGATCTCTAAGATCATCTAGTCTGACCTTAATAAATGCTCTTAGATCAAATGTAAGTGGTGCTGAACGGTCTCAGCCTGATCAAAAGAACAGTGAAGAAAGGTTATGATGGAAAAAAAATCAACAATTATCTTTGGGGGGAATGAAAATTTTCAGTGGATGAAATACTCTTCATTGAAGAGTATTTTACAAAGGGTTTCCTAAACATATCCGTGTATTTCCTGTAATACCTGGAAATCTCATCCAAAAGCAAGGAGGCATTCTGCTTGTTCAGGGCAGTTTTTTCTTTCATGACCTTTGGTCGCAACAGGAATGACCAACAGTGTAGGGTGGATAAACTTGGGTTAGTGAGTTAGTGACAACGACAAGCAGGAGGCTCTAGGACAATGTTTCGATGAGAAGAGCAGCAAATAAACACGTAGGGCAAGCTGAGAATTTACGAACCAGATTTCATTGTATTTATACATCATGGTTGGACTGGCTTTCAGCTGCTTCTCCTAATTCTATATTTTCAAGTCATGATCTGGGGGTTCCTCGGCATGCCACTGAGGCAGACAAGGAGAAACGTGTCTGCCTATTGAGTGCGCACTGGTTGTCCAGGCATAGGGGGAGCACGAAGCCTGCAGCGTGAAGCCCCCATATTAGTGTTATGGCCTGACAGCTGTAAAAGTAAAGGATAGAAGGCATGAATTCAGGAATTTGTCTGTAGACATATCATCAGCTTAAAATATTTTTTTTCCCTTACTGTTCCAATCGGGTACTCCTACTAACAGTTTGAATCCAATGTTGTCAAGAAGTGAAGGACTCTCAAATAGATGCAAATTACATGGGATTTTCCCTGAGTATTTTTTTTCCAAGACAAACAAATGTGCCTGCCTTCCCAGTGAGCTGACTGCTACCTCTGAGGTTCAGTAGAATGTGTCCAGCTGATACCTGTGTCTGCTCCTTCCCATTAGCTCTGTTCATGCCCTTTCCTACCAGCTTCTCCTGCTTCCAAGTTTGCAGTAGATAAAGGCCTTTCCTTTGAGGACAAAAATCCACCTTTCTGTCCACAAAGATGCAGATGCATTCCCCAGCACCGTTTGCAATGGGAGCTGCTCCTCTCCCCTCTGGTTTGATGTTTTGGGCCTTGAGAATAGATGAATAGATTTGTAGATTAACTCCAGAGGTGCATATAATGTTTTTTTTTTTTTTTTTTTTGTTTGTTTGTTTCTTTTAACTTTTTTTTTTTTTAATTTTATTTTAGTGGCTAGGGAATATGGGAAGAATGCAAATGAGTGAATGCCGTCTTTGATCCGTGTTGCTCCTGAGCATAATCTGCTAACCTGGCAGGAGCCAGGCATGAGTGGAATTGCTGCCCCAATGTAGGAAGGAACTTCAGCCGCTTTGCAAGCAGTTGCTCTCAGTTTGCTTGTTGGCTTGGGGAAAACAAGTGGCTGAGAAAGCCCCATCCCAGTACAGGACAGGGGAGCTGGCTGCACTGTGGGGCTGATCACCTGCTGCTCACATTATGGGACTTCTTTTAAGCAGGGGTAACCTGAAATTGAGCTTTTCCACCCACATCTGAAAAATGAGCAATGGAGCCTTTACCCTGAAAACGGCATGAGTGTGGCATCTCCTTCTCTCCGAGGGACGGGCTGAGCATCTGAGCAAGGATCAACCTCCAGGAGCCAACCCTGAGGTGAGACACCAAGCTGCTGGCTGGGTGGGGGGCAGGCATTCACTTCGATAAAATGGGGCCTGTCCCTCAGCACAGAAGGTGTCGGAATCTTCTGAGGGCATGTATTTAAAATACAGGTGGAAGGGCTGGGCAAGGCTGTTGAAGAGGGAAGGGTGATTTTGACTGTGTTAGAATTGCACAGTAAAACTTGTAATAACCAGCAAAATATAAAGGTTTGAAGAGTGAGTGTTTCTCTGTACTACTGAATAATTGTACTATTAAATAAGATGATGCCTGGCTGTATGATGTGCACATTCTGTAAAACGCGCATGTGTTTTGCTCTGCAGGACACTGGGAAGTGGTTTTTGCTCTGAGGTCTGGATTGACCATGTCTCCTCCACTCCCCTCGGACCTGGGCTACATCCCCCCCGACGGAGGATGGGGCTGGGCAGTGGTGTTCGGGGCCTCCATCTCGGTTGGGTTTGCATACACCTTTCCTAAAGCTTTCACAATCTACTTTAAAGAGCTTCAGGCTGTTTACAGCATCTCCTACAGCCAGATTGCCTGGATAACTTCCATCATGTGTGCTACCACCTACGGAGGAGGTAAGTGAAGCAAGACCTCATCTTTCTTTGTATCAGAGGAGGTCAGAGCTCCACACCAAAAGGGGAGGAGAGAACATATTTCTTTGAGAAAGTTCTTGGAAAGATCTAACCTGAAAATTGGCTTTCTGTTTTCTGATGTTGTGCATTGGCAAAACAGAGAAAACCAGCACTGCTGGATATTTTATCGATAACATATACGATGTCATCAGTTTTTGTTATTTCATCAGAAATCTTGATGTGTTTGCCTTGGAGCTTGGCCACAGGGGAATTATTTTAAACCTAGACAGTTATTTCAGCATATTCAGCATTACAGCTTTTGTCCTGCTCCTCTTCTTGGCTTTCTTTTTGAAATAAAAAAAACATGTTTCTGGCACTCATTGTTGTACGGATGATATTGGAAGCTTGAAACCTAAAACTCAGCTGGTGAACAGGCATAGCATACATGCATGTAGATGTTGAGTTAGTATGTAAATGTGTCTTTAAATATTACCTAATTCTGTTGCCAAATTTTTGCTGTGAATTTTTAAGGGACAAAGTTTTAGATTTCTGTCTGGAGAATCTCTCTGAAAGGACAAATGTGTTCCCTGGTCACTTCAGGTTAAATTGTTCACTGAGTGCTTGTCCCTTGGCGGCAAACATCGCTGTTATGCAAAGCTCCAAGGAAGGTGTTGCTTGTCCTCGTAATGAAATCACTGAGTGGATGTGCTCAGAGGGATGCTTGCCTTAGATACTGATGTCAGGTATCATCCTGCCACTTTGATCTCAGCAGCTGGTGTGTATCTTGCTATTAATGGTTAGTAGATTACCGTCTTGTTTTTAGGTTGCTGGTGCTTTGTGAGGTGCAGCTGTCAGGAGTTACTGCCTGGCCCTTAGCAGAGCCTTCATTCTTAGCTTGTGTTGCAAGGGTTTAATGTAAAAGGATTAACACCAAGAACATAAGATAGCCACACCAGCACACACCCAGCACCTCAGTAACTCAGGAAGGAGCTCCGCATAGTGATAAAAAAAGCTGCTGTGTGAAATGGCCTCAGAGGCAGTGAGAAGGCTTCACCAGGGCCTTGGGACTACAGTCTCAGAAGGATGGAAGCTCGCTTCCAGGGCTATTAAATCAGCAGGTCTAATGAGCATGTATTTTCCTTTGAAACAATGAGTGCATATTCTGTAACCACTGTGTCTGTTGTGGTTTCATGTCAGCAGAGTAAAATGAAACGCCGAACAAAAGGCTGGAAAGGTTCATGTTAGGGATTCAGGCTGTGCATGGCTGCTACAGGCCTGATTTCCTCGGGATGGCTGCTCAGTGCCTTCTGAGATCTGGATGTCTGAAACTGAACACCTTTAGGGATGTCTCAGACCAAATGACATTTTTGTCTCCCCCTCCCCATTCTCTGAGCTATCTTCAACAACCTGATGAAGATGCAGGGGAGAATAAAGCATAGGGACTGGAGTGAGTGATCCTGATGGGGGAAGCAGCCGCTACAGCATAAAACTTGAGGTTTTCATCTTGATCTTCGAATACTGATGCTTTTGACACCCTATTGCTGCAGAGCTATCACTAGAAGCTGCAGCCACATGCACAAGTTCCTGATGTTTCCAGATGTCAGAGGTAACAGCAGGGAGATGTCAGCATTAGCAAGGAAATACAAGACGTTGTCCTGACTGGCAGAATCAAGATGACTTCTCCTTTTCAGCATTACATTTGCCATCACGCAGCCTTCAGGTTAAGAACTCACTGCTGATGGGGGGTCTTACGGTACCTCTCCTGGCATTTTCATAGGCACTAGGCCTGTGCTGACTGCCATAAGGGCAATTTTCCTTGACAGGGCTCTGTCTTATGGTGCAGTAGTTGTTGCTTTGAGCCTCTCTTAGTTTTAAAATCACTGTAGCATCTGGGTTTTAAAAATGAACTACCAAAATAATATATATTGGGAAAAAAAAGAAAGTCTCACGAAAAATGTCTGTATAAAGATTATAGACTTTTCTAGAATTAAGGAAGATCAATTATCTACTCTGTTCTTGCAAATGATTAATAATTCTAAACATTTTCTCATCATGTTCTCATCTTTCAGAAGTTGTTTCCTGTAAATGGTGTTGACATCTCCATAGATCTGACAGCAGCATCATGCTTAATTATCATAGAGGAGGGAATGGTAATAATAACAGATTTAGTAGTTTCATCTCAGAAAATAAATATCTTTGAATGCATAAGTAATTGAATACTCAATTTGATCTTCCTTTCACACACCAGCATAAATCTAGAGTGATCCTGCAGCATCCAGTGAAGCTGTACTCCTTGTTTGAGGGAGGAGGAAAACACCAGCAAGACTTGCCAGGGAGGTTGAGGGTACCCAGGGGATGCCTTCAGGGGGAATTATGCCTTCAAACCACAACTTTAGTTTTACAATGTTCAGAAATGCTACAGCTAACTATATACCAAGTAGTACTGTAGGGGAGTGTAAGTTTCTTAGCACTAGAGCAATTAAAAAAAAAAAAAAAAAAAAGAAAGCTTCAAAAAATGTTGGATATTCCTTCTGGGTGAAATTTTGTCTGCACTGAATTCCATAGGCACTTTGCCATCACCTTTAGTGGAGCCAGGATTTCACTTGTCAGCTGAAAATTTTGATTTGCTAATCCATAGTGCTAGAAGCCTGGAAAATTTCAGCCCCCAGCATGATATTTAGGAAAGGAGGCTGAGAAGTGAATGAAATTTTAGAAATGAATTGTGTGTCTGTAAACGCTTGGTTTCCCAAAGGTCTCTGGGACTGTTAAGTGATGGAGTGTCCTATAAATATGACCCAAGTAATGAGTGCATCTGTGAAGCCTGCCTTACAAGGGGTCGTGCCTGTGGCAACTGGGGGGCTCTTGGGAAGGTTGGTCTGCAAAGCCAGGATTACAGCAAGCTTGAGTAAACACTGTGCTTGGACCAAAAGTCTCCTCTCTTTGATCTCACAGGGCAGAATGGACATACAGTGTCAAAAGTTCAACAAGCTCCTAGAGAACAATCTGTGTAAGACCTTGAAAGTTAATACTAAAGCATCGTGCTCGATCTGCTGGACAACGGTCAGCCAGAAGGGCAAAGAAACAGGGGAAATGCAGGCTCAGGAGCGCTGCTGAGTTTACCTACAGAAATACTGCGTGTTGCATCACCCTGTGCTAAGGGCACAGAGGGCTGATGCATTGCAGGGATGTTGTACGCAGCTGCCCACACTACCTGGTGCATGAATACTCCTTTCCATTGATTCTGTTTCTTGTTTCCATACCAAAGTATTCAACTGAAATGTAGCAGGATCAGGCTGGGTGTCCTCCGCCCCACGCAGAGGAGCTGGTTATGTGCATAATGGCTGCAGGATTTACCCTGCAGTCCTGCTTCCCCCTGCTCCCTTGCAGTGTCTGTCAGCCTCAGGGGTGATGAGAGCTGTGTGGTCACAGCGAGCCTGACTTCTGCTGGCTTCATCCTTGTCCTCGAAGCAAGCCAAAAGTGCCCTACTTCTGTGAAGCCAAGGGGTTGCAGCTCTCAGGGCACTGCAGTCCCAGAGGGAGGTTTATTGGGGGAATCCATGGAAGAGCAGGAACCCTCAAGCAGTTGCAGTCTCTCATCACAACAATTTTCTATGCTGGAACAACAACAACAACAAAACACAACACAAACTTCCATCTGCCTCTTTGGGACAGTTTTTCTGCATGTTTTACTGACTCCAAGGCCTTGAATACTTGGGTAAGGGCGGGTTAACTCTGGGGGGAAAACACCTTTGTTATGTAATGGCTTAGAGTTCTATGATCTGCAAACAATAGTGTCCCAGGGACTACCTACAGACCAGTGTGATGTCCCCCTGTGCCCAAGCTGAGGAGCTCCTGACCCTCAATTCACACTTGGGCACCACTGCACAGTGCCAGCTTTCTGCTCTTTCAAAGAGGGAGCTGCTCTTCTTGGTGCCCCTGTAAAATCTCTCATCTCCCAGACATCAGGAGAGTTTAATGAGATCTGAAGCTCTCCACCTTGTTGAGGTGTTACTTGCCCTTCTGTCCTATTGCTAAAGACCCAAGCGTTTATTTGTAGCAAGACAGCCTTGGAGGTGGGCTGGGAGTAGCGGTGGTCTTCTGGCCCCAGCTATGCCACAGATACTTAGGGAGAGTTGCAGGTGGGAGCGCAGAGGATCCTGCTGCACACCATGTCCTTCAGTGAATTCCCCATTGCTTTCGGTACAAATGAGAGTGACGTGCTGCTCTGGGTAAAGTGTAATTGCACCTCCAACATGACCTTCCACCCCAGCTGTTTGTTTGCCTGTGTTTGTGTGCACAATTTGAAATGCCACCCGCTTGGCTTTTAGTGATGTTTGAGAAAAACATGGTATCTGTGCTAATTTTTGGCCATTCAGGGCTTGGCGTAGCCAGACATCTGCTATTCAAGTTAATAGCTGAACTCTCTGTGTGTCTTCGGGTCCTTCAGCTCTGTTGTTTTTCCCTTCCTATGCAGTCATTTTCCAAATATAACAGAGCAAGGCCCTACTGGGATTAAGATGTAAATGAGATGAAGATGCAATAGCAAAGGAATAATTTGCTTTAATTCCCGAGTGAAAACATTCCAATTATTAGATTTAAATTAATTGTAGCCATCTTCTTACCAACACAACTGTTCCTGTTTGGGCTACTGATTAAACCCCTGCAACAGGGGAAAAGCAGAAGAAGTGGTGCTGCTGCTGGCTTTGTGTTTTGGTCTCAGGGAAACCAGCACTTCCAGCAGCGGTGCTTCACGTACCTGGCTGGCTGGATGGCGCGATGCAGAGCTGGAGACATTCAAGGGTTTCACTGCTGTTTGAATTCCTCTGCCCGCCTGGCCTCTGCAGTGCTATTAATACCACAGCTTAGCCAAAAAACAAGTTTGACGTTTCATAACTTTCTGTTTTGACCTCCCTTGGTCCCCTTGTAAAACATCACCAGGTGCAAATCGGAGGCACGAGGCTCTGCCAGCTGCCTCGGCAGCTTCCAGCAGCACAGAAATCCCTCATCCCCACATGGTGTCACCCCACTGCTGGGTGCAGGGATGCGTGGGGCTGAGGACTGTGCCCACAGACAGACGAACATCTCACACCATCCCAGAGAGGCTGCCTGGGATTCAAAGGCGTCCTCAAAATAGCCATAGCAAAGGGACAGGGACTGGCTGCGGTGCTGCTGCATCTGTATGTGGGAACCACTGGGCAGAGTGAGGTTCCCTTTAATTAATACCTTGAGCACGACAATATTAGCAGTAAATCCCTGAATGCTGAAGGTCTGGTGGCTAAACTTTGAGGAATGTGTTGTGTCAGCCCAGTGGTGAGCAGAGGCCAGTCAGTCTGTGCTTACCTGGGAGGGAAGCACTCATCCGTCCTCAGGCTTGAATTTTGTCACTGCATTTGGGTGGGGCTGAGAGTAGAGAATTTTGCTGAATTCAAACCTTTTCCTAAATAGTAATCTATATTAGTATGGACTGATCCCTTAGAAAAAATAATATTATTATGAAAATAAATGCACGTGGCTATTTTTAGAGGGCTGGGCTATTTCTTTCCTAAGACAAATTGCAAAAGTACCGGTATTGCATCCTGGGTCACTGAGCAGGGCCCTTAGGTTTTGTGAACAAAACTGCGTATAATCTCATTCATAAATGAGAGGTAATTTCAGCCTCAGTCACAGATTGGACTTTGCTGCTGATACATTTTATGAGAGAATAGAAAATGAGAAAATATTTTGAGAAACAGCCACGCTGTGGCAATGGGTACCGCAGACATTTGGAAGAAGTGCCATTACATCTTTAGCTGCTCACTTTACCCAATGCTGTTGTGGTGCAGCAGAGCTAGGGACAGATTTTTTTTTTTTCTTTTTCTTAATGTGGAAACAATTTGTAAAGCCTTTAATTGACTTTCAAAGGCTCAGTGAAGGAAAAACACTGTTGGGGTTACAGAGCTGTAGCTCCTACCTTCAGCTGCAATAAAATGCTGTGTGTAGAAGGATTCAGATAAAATTCTTTCCTAATACCAAAGTGGCCCACCGAGAATAAAAATAAATGCTTTCCATTCTCAGGGGAGTCCAGGTTTTTTTTTTCCCCCTTTTTTATTATTATTTATTGTTGGTAAAAGAAAATCACTGAGACTGTCAAGACTCGTCACTTCTATTTTTGTCTTTTTATTTTTGTGTCCTTACATTTTAAAGAATCTTATTTATCAAGCCTTAGGCTTCAATAAATGAAGGATATTTGCTTATAAAAATCCAGATGTAAAGTATCTATGGGGACTGCCATGGAAAGCTTTGCAAGGAGTGGAAGATGGACCCTTTTGAGAGCAGGTTCAGCCTCTGACACATCCCCAGCCCCTTTCCCCATTTGCTCCTCTTCTTGCCCCAGGAGCGTAGTGCTGGGGAAACAATAGCAGCCACTTATTTACATGGAGGGTTGTGATAGGGAAATGAGTTTGTTGAAAAGGTATTTTGCAATTTTAATGAATTTTCTTGCTGCTTGCCAACAAATTAAAAATCCTGCCCTCCAGGAAGCATCTGATTGCCATGGATGGGTGAGTGGAGCCCGGCCCTGGGGGCTGTGCTCTTTCCCACAGGAGGGGCACACACATAAGCAGCTGCCCCACATCTCCCCACATTACTAGCAAGTCCTTTTTGACCTAGCGAGCCCAGGATTTCTGCTGTCAGGCTTTTTCTTGGAAGAAACTCTCCCTCTGCCCTCAGATGGTCATGTTCTGCTTGTGAGCATCTCGTCAGAGCAGCAACACCTGTGCAGATGGTTTTCAGGTGTCTTTAGAAATCATTTGTCCCCCCAATAACTCCTGCTGCAACTGGTTTCCTCCTCCCGTTTTGTGTTTGCAACCAATTTGTGTTAATGTTTACCCAGAGGGTGACGTGCCAGTGCTTGCTGCAGAGGAAATGCCTTAAATTACATCAAATTTAATGTTTCTGCAGAAGGAAACTCTCCCATTTGCAGTGTTGTACCTGATCCTGCGTCCCTCTGCTCCAGGGGTTTCCCATCAGCACATAGCACAGTGCTAAGGATGTGCCTTTCTTCTGTCTTGGGTGTGGTGGTTTATATGTGCTCACATGTTTTCATTTTTGGCAGAAGACAGAAACCAGCCACTAAAACTTGATTAGAAAAACTCCGGGAATCCCAAACCCTCTGTAGGAAAACGGGAGAAAACCATCCTGTCCCATTCGCTGTTGCCTTATTCAGCTGCGGACAGGGATTTTCATGCTGGGGAGACTTCCATCGTGCCCTGCAATGGCAGAATTTGTATTTTCAGGGCTGCATTGTAAAAGCTTGCTGTAAGGGTGTCTGCAGCTCATAAAGTGACTCTGGGCTGCACCAGGACAAAATTCGCCAGCTCATCGTGCTGTGGCCCTGCACCCATGAGTCAAGGTCTCCTGCTCTTTTTAAGTTTACTCAGTTTTATAGGAAGGAAGAAATAGTAGTAATAAAACATCTTATGGATGTGCTGTAAAGAGGTCTTTAAAGCTGTAGATTAACTGCACCGGGCAAATTACTGAGCAAGGCACCGATTCCTTCCCCCTCTCTGTTATTGCCTAATTGCCTATGGATAAAAATGGGAATTCTGGTAACACAGGCTGTTTGGGGAGCATTGGAGGGTGGATTGAAATAGGGAGGAAAGGAGACCTTTCTTGCTTCATTACAGATTGGTGTGTTTGCACCTGAACCCAAAGGGGTAACTATTAAAATCTTGTTATTTCGGATATAGCAGTTTGTGGTGCTGAAGTGAGACGGAGCACCACATGGGATCAGCGAGCTCTGTCTCTCCATGTCCTTGGGGAAGCCCAGGCAGGCACACAAATCTGCCCAAATCATAGCCCAGCCCTCGTGGTGGCAGGGTGTGATGCTCGCCTGCCATATCCATCTGAATTTGCACAGAATTGGGACTGAGAAGACTTGTGGGTGGATTCCTTTTAGACCCGCTGTTACTTGAGGCAGGAGGAGACAAGGTGGAGCAAGACACGAGGCTGGCAGCAAAGCTGCAACTTTCTAGCAAGAACAAACAGTTCTAGTGTTTCCCCAAAAAGACTTCAGTGGAAAAAGTGGAAAATACAGTGAATAAGGGAGAGCAGACAGTGACTGCACATCTGACCAAATCTGCTGTGATGTAGTTGTATGAGTACAGGACAGCAGGAGGGAAGAGAGCTGGTAGAAACAGGAAAAAATCCTAATTTCCGTTTAAATGACTGCGGATATTTAATTAACCCCAGTGGGCTGGTTGGGTGCCAGTGCTTGGTGTTGTAGGGTGGTGAGGGAAAAAAAAAAAAAAAGTGGAAAAAGGGAAAAGCAGGTAAACCCAGAGGGGGCTTGGTCTGCTGGCTGTGTGGGGCGGGTCCCATGTGGGGCTGTCCTGCGTGGGGCGGTGCAGAATCGCCCTCCCCGAGGGGCTCAGTGCCACAATCCCACAGGTGGGTGCTGCTGCGTGGGGCTGCGGGGACCCACGCGTGGCCGGGGCTGTCCTGGGGGGATGTCCTGGGGTGGTGGGTGGGGGCTGCACCAGGTTGGAGCCGGCGTTTTTAATCATAGCCACGTCCACGGGGTGTTTCCAGCGCTGTCCGCCCCAGTGGCACTGCCAATGTTCTTCGCGATAACGGCGACGCTGCAGAGGGGGACACTAAAAATTAATCAACAGCCCGAAGCGTGGGGGCGATGCTGTGGTCGCAGCCTGGGGCAGCGCTGCCGGCACTGACGCTGCCCGTTTGCACTTTTATTTTGCAGGGCTTCCTGAGGAGCGCTGGGCTTGCGTCCCCCGGCCATGCCGTCCCCTGCTAACGCAGGGCCAGCCCCCGGCCCCCCGGATGGTGGCTGGGGCTGGGTGGTGGTTTTTGGTGCTTTCATTTCTATCGGCTTTGCCTACGCCTTCCCCAAA
Organism: Netta rufina; assembly: GCF_964035555.1. NCBI lineage: Eukaryota > Metazoa > Chordata > Aves > Anseriformes > Anatidae > Netta > Netta rufina. The sequence continues at coordinate 17,149,036 of NC_140133.1, forward strand.
GGCATAGCCATCTTCTTCAAAGAGATCCAGGGTTTCTTTGACACGTCCTATAGCGAGATCGCGTGGGTCTCCTCCATCATGCTGGCCACCACGTATGGCGCAGGTGAGTAAGCCTGCCCCAGCTGCTGGGGTGGGTTTGCTGCACAGCAGAAATAAGTCAGAAATCTCCTTTCCTGGGCAGCGTACAGGGAAGGCGACGGTGTCCTTCTGAGCTGCTTTATCAGCAGGTTTATCTTCTGATCCTCTTTCCAAATTCGTTCAGGGAAACATGTCCAGATGCAGAGCGCAGATGAACTAAGGGGTGTTTTTTGGAAGTAAACTGGTGCCAGCTGGGATTTTCAAACCAGCCTGGTGCTTACCAAAAGTTTCATTTTCCGTGCCTTTTGGGCATGTGGGGGACTCCCAATGCCTTCAGATATGTGATCTGTGACCAGCTCGCTGCTGACACCCCCGAAATTTCCAGCTGGGTTTGCAGCACCTTTGTTGTCTTTCAAAATAGGATCCACTTCAATGCAATGGGCATGGAACCACGTGCAAGCCTCTATAAAGGCACACAGCATCCTCAGCAGCAGAGGCTGAGCTGTGCAGCGTGCACAAGCACTGCGCCTTGTCCCCAGCCCTGGGCTGCTTCTGGGGCTTCTGCTTCTTGGGCATCATCTCAGCAGCCTCCTGGCTGCTCTCCTGCCTTCAGAACTGCCAGCAGAGCATGGTTGTGGGCTGCCTGCTGTCCAGAAGTCAGATAACCTCTTAAAATTTCCATGGGCATCAGTGAAACAGCCTGGAGAGCAGGCTGGTGTCAAACAGCTGGGTCTGGGGCGCAGCCAAGGGTGAGCATGGAGTAGAGCAGTAGCTGAAGCAGCTGCTGGTTTGTTGTGGCAGGTTGTAATTACAGCGATGAAATCACCAGGGTCAATCATTCTTATCACTTGTAAAGCAGTGCATATAACTTTGTTCTTTTTTAAAATCATTTTGATAGCACACTAATGACTCAATGAAAAGCACAGTCTGCCTTTGATTAAATCTGCAAGTGCAGGTAGACAGGAACCGTGCTCTGTAATTGCAGGAAACTTCATCAATATTTGTCCTGGCTCTTAAATAAATTCTGAAAATATCCTTTGTTTCTAAAAAGAGATTTTTGATTTCCTTAGTAATGCACTGTAGTTTTCTCTAGAGAGAGTCGGTAATGAAAGTAATGATGCTTTGTACTGTAAAGGTTTGCAAAGTGGAAGAGATTCTTGAATCAGACCCTGTTGTGATCCACTCAGTGCGAAGACATGGTCCCAATGACAGTAGCTGGGCTGAGTTCCCATCCAAGAACCCACAACTGCAGCAGCAGTTCAGAAAGGCAAATCCCCTGCCAGAGTCAGTGCTGCTCTCCCAGGACACCTCAACAGGATGCTGAGCCCAAGCTGAGGCTCTGGCATACATTGCCATTGGAGCTTGTTATTAAATGCAGAGAAAACCGTTTTTGCTTCAGCCCTGACAATATAAATAAGCAGCCAGCAGTGAAAAGCAAGCAGTCAGGCTCCGTATGGGCTGAGCAGGAGCTGATGGCAAGTGGATTACTGGGGAATGGGGGACAGAGAGGAACACTGCTGTGGGAGGCAGACAAAAAGAGTGCCACTCATTTAGGTATTACTTAAGCCCTGCTTTACAGAGCTGGGGTACATTTCAGCCCGATTAGCTGGTTTCAGTTTGGGTTTGCTGTGATGTGGAACGCTTCGGAGGCAGTCAGGGAGGGGAAAAAGGAGCAGCAGCCAGCCCATGCCTGTGGTGTGTTCAGCGGCCTACAGGGGAGGGCCTGGGAAGCTGCATGGTTTAGAAGTCAAAGAGAGATGACTAATTTCTGGTACAAAAAGGATGTGAATGTGTGGAGGCTGCTGTAAATTTTGTGGCTGGTACTGAAATTGCACAAAGTCTGGGGTAGGTGTTACCTGGGGCTCAAGGCACCATGGTGACGACCTCGGGATTTCAACCTGCTTGCAGTGGCCGCCTCTTGGTGTGGTCACCATCACCCAGAGTGATGCCATGGGAAGCCCTGCTCTGCTGCAGGGCGGGGGGAGCTCCTGATGGAGCATCCCCCAAATAATATCCTCTCTGCAGACCACCATGTGCCAGAGCAGTCTGCCAGCTCTGCTGGCACCGCCAGCTCGCTCGGCTCCTCTGCCCTATGCCACCGGCGCCTTGGCAGCGTGCCTTTGGAGGGTCTGATGCCCTGGCTGATAACAGCTTTGTTTGCAAACATCCTCAGGAAGCAGTCCCTCACTTCCTTGGCATGCTTTTTGGTGTGGGGACTTGTTTTTAGGCTGTGCTGCTTACTGTAAACAGAGTTTATGCTGGCATTTAATAAATAGTGCAAACGGAGCTCGGTTTTGGAAAAAGCTCGTGTGAACTCACCCAGATCCACAGAGGAGCAGCTCGGCTGATTGGGACAGCACGGACACAGATTCACAGTGACCACCTGGGGCTGCGGCTTGTAGCACCAGAGCAACACGAATTTTTCAGACTAAGACTGAAAATTGGGAGCCGAGACCATTTCTGCCCTCCACTTGTGGTTCTGTTCCCCTAGGAAGCTGTTTTACCCCAGCTGCAGCTCTGGCAATATATATTGCAGAAGTTTTAATGTGTCTTATCCCCCAGTTTCTTAATCCGAATGAGGTTGCAGAAAGCAATCCTGGCCCTCTAACACAGGCAGTAAAACAGATTAGTGTGCAGTAAAGCGGACAGCCTGGACTTTATGGCAGGGCACTTGTGCCTCTCCCCAGCGCTCACGCTCAGCCGCGGCATATTTCTGGCTGCAGAGAGCAAACCTCTGGGTGAGGTGCACAAGGGAACATTGCTGTTCTTTGCCCATGTCCCCCAGGGTGAAACTCGGTCAGTCTGATAAAGGATTTCCGTTTTGCAATGTCTCCAATCTTTTCTTGCACGGGGTGAAGGCTCGCCCCATGCGGAGGGATGGTGGAGCGGAGCCAGCGCCTGGTGCAGAGGGGAGGCTCACCGGGCCAGGCAGAGCTGCCCCCTTCTATCTTTGGGGTGACACATTTCAGCCCAGGCCACCGGTGGGTCCCTGGAGATATCCACTGCTCTGGAAAACAGCGGGCAGAGGAGCCCCCAGGAAAGGAAAGATAAAACTAATTTGGTGGTGGTTTGGTCACCCTATCCAGCACTGGGGGAAGCAGACAAACATGTTAAAAATAAGGAACTCGATGCTACTAATGTAACAGCAGCGATGTTCTTGTAGCTCTTACGGGCTCCTTGAATGTGCTGAGGAGGTAAGGATAGGGGGCAGGAGAAATGCCTTTTGTTATAGCCAGCTGGTAGAGCACGGAGGCTGCTTTCTGGCACATGGGCCAGAACAGAGAGAATAATTTAATATCTGGGACAATATTTGCATTTTCAATTATTTATTTACTTATTTTTTAATGATAACTCTGCGGCCAAAATGATCTTTTTGCCATTGTAATGGAAGAACAGAAGTCAGCTGAGTGAAATGTGGAGACCAGATCCTGACACAGTCATTTCAGCTGGTTAGCTTGAGTAGCTGGGGCTAGCATGGGAGACATCTGACATTTTATTCTCATTTTGAAGAATCTAATTTATTTATTTATTTTTGCTATTGCTGTGCAACTGAGCCTTCTGTCTGTATTTGTACAGAGTTTGTAGATGTAAATCTGAGCTACTTGTTTTGTCCCTTAATATACAAAAACAAAACCAAAAACGTGCATGAGGACTGTACCTTGGTTTTGTTCTGCATGGAGTGCTGTGGAGTCTTTGTCTCGGTCGTGCCATATGCTGCTGTGATGCCCTCCTGGTCTCCATGTTGCTGTTCTTATGTATCCAAATTTCTACTGAAATCAGGGAATTGCCTTCTGCCTATTTTACAAAGAGACAGAGAGCCACCTTTAGCAAATACAACAAAAACAAGAGCATTTCTTAAGTAAAAACCTTATCCCAAAGCCAGCTGGTGTTTATTACTTTTGTTATTTATTATTTATTGTTTTGAAACTGGATGAAATGTCTGAAGTTTTAATTCTGGAGATGCCCAATAACTGGGTCTTTTCTCCAAAGAAACTTTCTCCCAGAGCTTGTAACTGCTTAATAGAGCATCAGCTAAAGCAGCAAGGAAAAGATTGGGAAGTTGAAAGTCGACCGCTGACCTTGAACATTTAATCCAAAATTTTATAGCCGTATTTTATTACGTTGCTGGCATGATAAATTGCAGTGACAGGTTTAGAAAGGACCTTACAACATGCAGTGGCGTAAAGCTATATTAATAATGAGTTTGATTCTGCAGTTCTTAACTTAATCAAAACTGTGTATGCTCTCTTCTGGTCTGGACCGAACCCCACTGAAACCTGCTCTGCCTCCAGAAGACCTCACCCAGCGCTCTCCACCCATCCCAAGTGCTTACAAATAGCCCTGAAGCTAACCACAGCACCAACAGGGGAAACTGAGGCAAGGAAAGGAGGAGTTTTTCCAAGGACAAGCAGCAAATGATGACAGAGCTGGGGCCAGCTGTGGGATGTGCAAGCTCTCTGTGAGCCGGTTTTGGTGCAGACAGGGTCCTGATGGGCAGGAGGTGCCCTGACTGGTGGAGCCAGGTGGTTTTCTGCGTGTCCTGCCCAAAGCTCGGTGCCATTGACAGCACTGACAGCAAAGTATCATGCATCGGCACTCCCTAGTTATGTGCTTACAACATTGATTCCACAAAAAAATTCAAATAGGGCTTTCACTAGGATTTGCCTAGACACGCACACGTCTGCCTGGGTTTCTGCGTAGGCTGGAAGAAGGACTCCACAATGGCTACCTGGCATCCTGCTGCAGCATTACCTGCAGTGGACAGGCTTGGGGACCAAGCCCAGGTGCTTCTGGCAGAAGCACAGCTCAGCAGCGTGGTGCTGGATGCCTCCTTTGCTTATTGTGGCCACCTCTTGGAGTCCCACCAAGTCAGTGCCTCCCCATGTCATTGAAACAAGGTGTCTTCCCACACCGAGGCACTCCCTGGTGTAGCAGCACCATTATCGGCATGGGTTTTGTTAGGGAAACCGGGTGAAGAATGATTTGATTTCTGTAATGGATGGCACTGCGGGTTCATATACTTCTCCTGGCTCTCAGAGAGCACTCAAGCCCTGCAAGGTCACCACATATGTGCTTATATTTTTTATTTTTTTAAATAGCCCTGTTCTAGTTAAGAACGATAATAGCTATAGGTTCGGGTGAAATATTTCTGTGTTCGTGGACTTGGTCACAAAGCTTTATCATTTTGCCCTTCATTGGAGCTAGCAAGGTCACCAGGCAGGAGTAATAGAGCTGTGATGGACTTAATAAAAACAGAGATTAATAAGAACGAGGAAGAAGAAAGCAAAGGATTTTGGATGGGGAGTTGTTAATGCTTCACATGCAGGTATAAAGCCCAGGAGCAAGTTGCAATCCCCTCCAAAAAGTAAAATATACACACGCAAAGGATTCTTGCCCCAGGAAGGACAGTGTGTGTGTGTGTGCTGCTGCAGGAAGGGGTGCGAGGACGTTCATGCCAAGCTGTCCTGCAGCACTGCAGTTATTCTGTCCCTGGGTGGCTCTCCAGCATAAATCTCTCTTGGTCAAATCGTGTGGGGTTTCTAGGAGGTGGACAAAGCCCTTGGAGGACATGTCCAGATAGGGGCTGTTTGCCTGTACAGCAGGATGTAGAGGATGCTACCCAAGGGCTGCTGATCTCTAGGAATAGGTGTTTCGGCTGTGGAGGGAACAGATCTGTAGCTGGGCTTCAAGATGGAAGGGGTGAAAGACTGTGGTCCTGCCAAAGCAAAAGCTAAAAAAGTTATGGAAAAAAAAAAATATTAAAAAGCGTGAAGTTGGGACCTGCTGCAGGTGAGCAGCTGTGGGCTGCTGAGATCCCAGCCAGCAGCCTGGGGAAGGCGCTGAGCGCAAGCAGCCATGTGCTGGGCACCTGCCACGCTGTCCCCTCGCAGGAGAGTTATTTAATTGCCTAAATAAGAAGTGACACGAGGGACCTTGGCTCCTGCCCTGGTTTTGGAGCTTTTGGCCTGTGGCACCTCCGTACGCTCCAGTTGTGCAGTCTGGAAATTGAAATGCCGAGGCACTGATCAGATAAGATTGCTGGATAAGGACGAGGATGCTTTGTCTCTCTGAGGCCTGGGTCTTGCCTGCTTTGTTTTCCTATTATTTTTTTCTTAACATCAGGATGCTTCTGTAGCAAATGCACGTACGTGTGATGGGAGGTCATGCTCCCTGACTTTCCAAGGCCATGTCTGGCAGGGGAGGCTGCTGCAGCTTGGTTTGTGCCCCTGGTTGTTATCTCCACAGGTTTTTCTGCTGGCTGTAATGCCCGGGCCTGGGAGACCCAGCACCGTGGAGCAGGGACGGGCCAGCCTGATGACCGAGGGGCACGTGTCCAGGCAGGCGTCCCCATGCCTGGCTCTTGCATCTCACAGGGGTTATGCTACAACAGCCCTGCTCTGCAGCATGTGCCCCAGCTCTACAAGCAATGCCATCACCCCCTTTAATGTACAGAGCCTTTTCCTCACCCACAAGGGGGCAAGAGGCGGCTTCTAGTGACTTGTTAGCTATGGGAGCTGCTATGGCGTATGTTGGACTTCAACTGCACTCAAAACTGCCAACTTTCGATGCAAAGAAATAGTAACACAAAGCAGCAGGACATTTTAGGGGCAGATAGGTGTTTGGAAGCTGCCCTTTGGGGACTGGCTGAGGGCTATGTGACACCAGGACTGTCACCTGGGGTGCTTGCTTGCTGCTGCTTGCCCTCCAGCCCCAGTGCGTGTGGTTGTCCTGCCTGCAGCTGCACTGCCTTGGGAAGCGAGGGGGTGCTCCTCCACCACTGCCAGTCCAAAACAAACCATCTGAACCCAAAAACTGAGACTAATAATGGCCTGTGTTATTACCAGGTGCCAGCAAGTCTTCTCCAGAAGTCTGGAGCAGACCCTGGTAACAGACACAAGCCCTCCAGGTGTCCTGGACCTCAGACTTCTCTAGCAAGGCACAAGACCTGAAAACCTGCAAGTTTTTACCTTTCCCATCCCTTCCCCCCTGCTTTGCGACAGTGCCCTGTGCTTTTTTCGGGCCGTGCATCATTAACGGGTGCTGATTGCTAATGCTGACCCCCAGGCCTGGATGCTGGTGTGTGCTGGCAGCGGCAGCACGTTAATAACGCTGGGCACTTCTTTCATTGCCTGCGTAACGAGGAGGCTGCTCCACCACGAGGGGTGGTGCCCTGCTGGGTGAATTATGAGGCCAACGGCACTGTTGTTATTCCTCCGAGGGAACGAGATTATTACTGAGGAAATCACAGGCCTGCTCCTCTTGTTGCTTTACTACCAGCCTAATAACAGACTTTGCTTTATTAGGATAAATGATTTTCCCCTTTTCCTCCCAGCTCCTCCTCACGTCCCCAGCAACTCCACGTAGTCAGCTCCAGTTCTGTCTGGCCAAGCTCTGGAGCTTTATCTGTGTTTTCACAGCAGTTTGGAGACTAAGAACTATCAGGGCAGTTTTTCTGGTGTCTGCACATCGACAGCTCTTGTCCCCACAGGAACCTGGGAGAAGCTGAGCTGTGCCTGCAGCTCAGCACTGTGGACGCTGGCAATCCCAAACCTACCACCACTGGGGCTCAACACCATGGGCTGCTTTAAAGCTTTGCTGTTTTGTCATCTGCACGGCCATCGACTGCTCTTAGCAGCAGAAGCACGGTGTTTGCAGTGGCTCTGTGCCACTTTACATGGTCAGAAGGTCAGCCTTGTGAAATCTGCAATAAGCCCACATTGCACAGAGGCCTCTGGGGTGCGGGGCTGTCTGAGCCCTGCCCAGAAATATTTCACCAGAAATTCAGCCAGGCCAGGTTCTGCCCAACAGGGGGAAATTCATTTCTGTTAGTATTAGGTTAAGTTAAAAAAAAAATCACAAGCCAGACAAATAAGGGATATAGATGTGGTCAGAGGTATGGGAGAGAAGAACGCTTTAAATAGAGCCCTTGTTAAAAATACATTGGTGTTTTGCACCAACACTGGAAGTTTTGCAGCTCATAAAAAATTCATAAGGCTTCCTGAGAAAAACAGAAAAGCAATTCAGGTGTCTATCTTTTGAGCACTGTCATACTTGCAGGAGTTTAAGCCAGTCTGGATTGATATTTCTTGTTAAATGCCATGTCTGTGTTTCCATCCTGCCCGGATCATAGTTCAGTGGCTCAAAAAGAATAAATGACAAGATAGTCTGGCTTCGGGGGGGAGTGGACGGGAGAGCCCAGGGTGTTTTGCATTTTCTTTATGGTCTTACAATCTCCTCTTCAGGGTCCTTTTCACTTCTGCAGACACGAAACTCAAGGTGAAAAGTAATTGGACAAGCTAACAAATGAGCCGGGGCTTGCTTGCTTTCCCACCGGCAAGTTGCTGTGTTCTGCTTGCCACCAGGATCAGCTGCTTTGACATGGCCTTCCGTGTAGCAGCTAACAACTAATGGAAAGCTGCCACAGGTGTGAGAAAAGAGAGGCTTTATACAGGACAGGCACTAAACCAGTATGATTTATGTGGGCTGAGGATAGTGCTTTCAATTACAGCAGTCTTCCAGGAGTGCCGTGAGCCCAGCAGCATCTTTAGGGAATATTTGGTGCGAACTGTTGCTCTGCAGGCTGCACAGTTTTATGACAGGCAGCACACCCGTTTTCTGCTCCACAAGTGTCTGGGGTGCAAAATAAGGTGTTTCTGACCTGGCTTTCCTTCTTCTTCCCCAGCGGATGATGGTAGCTCCCCTGAATAGCATGTGTGTCCCCCAGCAGTGCAAGGAGCAGAGCTGCAGGCTCAGCTCTGAGCAAAGCCAGCAGCAGGAGCAGGCTCAGCTTCCTCCTGTGCCTATCCCTGTCTGGTGCCATCCCCTTGCCATGGCTGATAAGTGATCTCTGAGGCTGGAAGGTCATCAGCGAGCCACTTGCTGGGATGCAGAAGGGGCTGCCTTGTTTCCTAAGGCTGGCTGGGTGGGAAATGCTGTCCCTTCCCACAGCTGGCAACCCCGCATCAGCATCCTTGTCCCTGTAATGCAGCAAGGTGCAAGGGAACGATTGAATTTTAGTTCTAGTTTCCCTATTAGAAGTGGCTGTGGGATTTCTGCCGTGTGGGGACGTTGTGGGGATGATGCTGGCTCGGTGACACTGCTGGTCCCCAAGAGGCCACGCACCAGGGACACGCTGCACAGCTGATTTGGCTTTTGCTCCTCACTGTGACTTTTGAGGAACTCTGAAAGCGTTCACAAAAACCTCTGCAAGGTCAGGCCAGGTGAATGGCAGCTTCCTGTACACTTGGCCAGCTACATCTCCTGCCCTGTCCTTGCCTGGCTCTGTTAATTAAGAGACAAAATTCACCCTGCCTCCTGCTCCTGCTGCCGTCAGCTTGCAGGCAGGCGGGGTGGTTTCATCTGGATTTGAGGCCAGGGAGCCTGTGGTTCCTGCGTGTTGGACCAGGCAGGTGCGAGCAAGTCAAGGTGCCTTGGGATCTAAGCTGCACGCGCTGTTGCTGTAATTGTTTTCAGTGTGGTAATGCACTGCATCTTTATTCTTCTCATGCATGCTGCATAACCAGTAAATGACAGGTCCTGCTTTTTCAATTCCTCTGTGTTTCCAGGGGCTGTCACACTTTTAATTTTTGCAATAGCTGCAAGCAAAGCAGTAATCATGTTTCCTATTTCCCACGACTGTGGTGCTGGCTTTGTTGTTCTTAATTCCTCTCCTTGACTCGAGCTATTTCATGTTCTCTACAGCTTCCCAGAACACTGCTGTTTAATCTGGTGTTGGATGGCTGATGGGCTCCCCGCGGGACAAGTGCTGTGGGTGGCATGTGGCACGGCAGGGCAGGAGAGGTGCCTGGGATCTGTCGGGGGTGACACTGATCATTGAAGACATCAGGGCAGGGGGGAGGCGTACGTTTTTGTGATTAGTGCCCAAATTGGCAGGGTTTGCGTGCCGCAGTGTGCACAGCTATGTGACATGTCGCGTGCTCCACTTTCTGCTGAGAGATGGGACAGCTTCTGAAAGGCTGCTCTTAAAGCCCATGGAAAACCGCCTCTACGTTTCTGTCGGTCCAAATGACTTAAGTGGAAGTAATCTGGGGGATGTGATTTGCTTCGGTGCCTTTCAGAGGTCTGATCAGCACTGTTACAAAAGCTTTGCCCTGGGAGCTGCAGTATGGGAAGGTTTGGGTTCCCATCTGGTGCTTTCCCTGCAGGTTGAGTGCTCGTCATGGCCTTCACTGTGGGTGCTCCACTGTATGGAAAGGTCGGTGCAGATGCTCTGCTCCCAGCCTCCTCCTCTAACTGGCTGCACTCGGTATCTTCAAGGTCTCCAACCCTCAGCCCTGTGGGGGTGAGGGTGGTCAGGGAGCACAAACACTGTCACAGACGTGTGCTGTGATCCCAAATGCTGTGCTGCTTTAGCAAAGCAAGGTCGTGGTGCCTTGAAGTTAGAAGGTTTTGGGGTGTGAAGGAGAAAGGTTTATGTTGCTTCTGAAGTGATTCTCCATTCCCTGTGAGCATGGCCCAGTCCAAGCTGCTGGCACTTCTGAGACCACAGCTCCCCACCCAGACAGACAAACAGACGGGACTGATTAACCCCCTGTAAAACTGATAACACACCCGACAGCGGGTGAAGGCTGCTTGTGGAAGGTCACGCAGACCTGCTGCAAAGCGTTGCTGAGAGATCCCATTGACTGTTTGCTGCTTTCCTGCTTTTCCATTGCTTTCCTGCTGTGGCTGGGAAAGACAAGACCAGGGAGCAATTGCAGACTCATGGCTTAATAAGTGATCTCCGGAAAGCCAAGATGTCGTTGAGGACGTTGCGTGTCCATTGAGGCTGCTGCAGGGGAACAGCCTCGTGCTCTCATTTGCAAAGACATTGGTTGAGATACGGGTGTTTGCTTTCACCTCCAGCCCCTCCTCTGGCCCCATAGCCAGGAAGCAGAGCACAGTGTGTCCCAACTCCAGCACCTTCCTGCTCATCATCTGCTGTCATGCTCCAAACCCATCATTACGGATGGGTGTAGCCAATATGACAGCTCGTGGAGTGAGAGGGACGTGAATCTGTATGTCTTTTCTCAAGGTGGATGCTGCATGAGTAGGATATGTGGGAGCATTCTGCTTTGGTTGTCACAGCTGGCACTTCTCTCTCCAGGAGCTGCCCCCAGTCCGAGCAGGAGACAGGCTTTATCAGGAGTCTTACAGGCTTTGAGTGCTCTGCTCCATGGCACAGCATCCCATAGTTTTAGGGCTATCCTGAAAGCCCCCTTCCAGCAGGAGAAGGTAATTGAAACCACTTTTTCATAGCTGAGTAATTAGATTGATTCTGGAGCAATGCGGGCATGTGGAAAATTGAAAAACGAGTTGTGTGCCCTCAGGCTGCAGACAAATGTGGTGGTGCCTTTCCTGAGGAACGCCGGCTGCCTCTCTTGGATAACAGGGCACGCTGAGACCATCTCCAGCATGCTCCAAGTCCAGGTCCTGTCCAGGGGAAGCTCAGGGAGAAGGAAGTTGCTCTCCTGCTGTGCTGATCTGACATCTAAATCGCCCCAGAACTCATTGAATTCTGTAGCACTCCATGCAGTGGAAGGATGCATGCATGTGAATCCAGTTACAGGATTAGGAGAAAAGCTCTTGGCATAGTTGCATACTCACAGAAACTTTAATCGAATGGTGTGTTCGGTGGGACCAGCTCACATATCCCAGTTTCAGGGATGTTGTTAAGACTGTGCTTGTGGGCTTTTCATTTCTGAGTGTTTTGACCTTAGACACCTAGTGGAAAGTATTTTTTGTGTTACAGAGGTAGTGTTGGGCTTTGTTCCCCAGATTAAAACAGTCATATCTGCTGTATTGTGTTCTTGCACAACCTAACAGCTGAAATATTGTTTGGATGCTGCCAGCCACACTGATGGAATGTTGTTTTTTGGGTCCTGCTCTGGCATTATTTCAGGCTGAGTTTCTTTAATCAATGGTAAATATCCTACCGACTGGCTCTGTGGTGAGACAGATCCCACAGCCAAACTACTCAGAGGATCTGTTAAGCCTCAAGTAACAGTGTCCAGTAACCTGTGTGTGGAGAGCGTGGGCTATTCATAATGGCAGGAATGAGGGCAAACGGGCACACTAGGCTCCGAAACTCCACTGCTGAATAGGGAATAGCAGCAGAAATAGTCTGGTATGGAAAGACACTAAATGCTGCCTGTATCCCCATCTCATTTTTGGTTCAGGGGTTTTGGGTTAATACAGAACCTTTTCTTATCTCTCATAGCTTGACTTCCAGACCAGTCTTTCCTGCTCAGTTTGCTTCCTCTGCTAACATCTAACTTCTCAACCTGATCTAACTGTAAAATTGTCTCTGCTCTGAGCAGGAGGTGGGATCTGGAACTACCAAAGTGCTTCCAGCATCCGTTACTCCGTGATTCTGATTTTTACTGGTCCTCCAGCTAACTGGGACCAATATACACAAAAACTACTTTCTTTCCTCTCCTGACCAAAGCTGCTGTCTTGTTTCACTTCCTTAGATTTAAATGCTTCCTTTCTGTATCCATAGCCATTGTTAAGCTATTTCCCCATTTCCCTCTTTCATAATTTTGTGCTTTCCTGAACCACCTCTTTGCATAAATGCAAGGCCAAACTGGTTCTTTTGAACCAGTTCATCCATCATCCCAAACTGTTTCTACCCACATAGGCTGCTATTAAGAATTAATTAACAGTTGTTCTGCTCAAGTTTCAGTCTTGGTCAGCAGTATCGGAATTGCATTAAGTAGAGGCATTAAAAATGCAACAGTATTCACGATATCAGCCTCAGAATATGAACCAGTGCTTTGTATGTATATGGTTTAGCATCCTAATAAACCATGAAGCTCCTGCATTGGGATCACAGGTTCACCTGATCTGCTATTGCTGTTCGCCTTCTCTGATGAAACATTAAAGTCCTGGGGGCAGGGACTGTCACCAGTTACACAGCCACCGTGTGGTACAGGACGTGCTGCCATCCCCACACAGCACAGATCATCTTTCTGTCTTTTTTTTCCATTTTCTTCCTGAAGTCTCTCTAGAAGCTGTCAGCAGTACCTCAAGGGTACTAATATTGCTGTGTTTTCCCTACCTTCTGTCACTCATGCCCTTCTGTGAGATGATACCCACCTCAAGGACCCTTTCTAACGCTTTTCCCAGGTCCCATCAGCAGTATTTTAGTAAACCGCTATGGCAGCCGACCTGTGGTGATATTTGGAGGCCTGCTGTGTGGCATTGGGATGGTCTCAGCTGCCTTCTGCACCAGCATCCTGCAGCTCTACATCTGTGTGGGCTTCATTACAGGTAAGAAGAAAGCATCTCCTTTGGACTCGCACCTGAAATTTACTTCTGATGGCTTGGGCATCCTCAGCCAAAGGCAGTGGGAACCTGGTGGGATAAAAAGCTGTCAGGACAGGGGCTCTAACTGGTTAACTGCTCCAGCTGAGCTTTAGCAAAGAGCCTGTTCCCTGCTAGGCTCCGTGTCCCTGGCTGAACATCGCGTGCAGGGGCTCAGCAGGGGACGTGCTCCTTGCAGATGAGCGCTGTCAGCCAGAGGCGATGGTGAGGATGGCCAGCCCTGCCCTCGGCTCCTGCTGAAGCAAACGAAGGCTGACTGCGCTCTGCTGTGGGCAGGGCAAGCCCTCTGAGGTGCCAGTGTGACTGTGAAGAAGACACCTGTGTTCCTATGTAACGTGTTACCTTCCCTCTGTGAGATGTATGAAATGAAATTTCAGGGGGTTGCTTTGGTTTACTTGCCATTTGCCTGCTTGTGAGGTAAGGAGGTCCTTTAATTGAAAATAATAACCACTTAGAGTCAGTTGAAAATATGCAATATTCTCCCTATAGAGAAAAAAATATATATATTTCCTTATTGAAATTATCATTTGAATTTTCTGTAGTGAAAAATGAAACTCCATATTGGAAACTCTATCAGGAGAAGGCATGGGCTCAGTCCAGCATCTCTAAAGTCTGCAGGTGCTGGGTTATTGCTTTTAGAGGTAGATAGATTGGAGTTCTCCATCTGTGTGAGTATAAATGCTTAATTGCAAGCATTTTTCTTTGATTATTTTGGCTAAGGTACAGACAATGTTTCTTCCACTGCAGCTCGGACATCTGCCTGAAAGCATGACACAATGAGTTCAAAATTGGCTTCTGAGGTTGCAAGGTGTATGTTTTAATGAATGTTCCCTGTCTCAGTGCAGCTACATTAGGTATTGCTACTTTCTGAGCAAGAAAAGTGTGAACCTAACATTTAAAATCAATAATACCAGCCACTATCAAGGTAAATTGGGACAGAAAGTTTGTCTCCTTGCTCTCCTACACCAATATTGCTTTATCAAATCTGCACAGTAGTGAATAAATCCCCAAGTAGGATTCCCTCTCTTAAACCTTGCTCTTTCAAAGGAGAGCCACTGTAGCTAGATAAAACTGTGTTGCATCTGAATGCATAAATTTTGCAGATTCCTTGAAAGAGATTCCAGACACGAAGCGATGAGAAATAAAAATAACCAATGGTAACCAATTCAAAATTTATCGATGCATGGGCTTGCATCATTCTCTGCTAAATAAACGTCTAGCAGGTTGGCTCATGCTGGATTAGTACAAAGAAACCATAAATCCTTTGCTATAAACATACTTTTTTTTTTTTTTCTTTTTTTTTTTTCTTTTTTTTGTGAGCAGAAGGGCTCAGGCAAGGAACAATGCTGAGGGAAGGCACTGGCTTCTGTTTTCTAAAGTACTGTTGTCTAAAAAAGTTCCTGGAGGGAATTTTGCACCCAAACCCGATAGGATTTGTGAAGATCCTGCTCTTTTTGGTCTCTGACTCTCTTTGCAAACCTGGCCCATCTGCCCACTCCAGAGAGTCACTAATACGCATTGTGTATGGTGCACACATAACCCTCATGGCAGCAACAGTACAGGGACAAAGTTGTCCTCGTGTCCCCTCATCTTTAATGCTGCAACGTTTTCTCAGAGCAAGGCACATTTCTTGCTGGAAAAGCCTTCCCCTCCTGCATGCTGCACGAGAGTGGCTGTATGGATGAGGTCTGAGCTAATAACCCATCATTTCCAGGCATGGTGTGTGTGCTGGGGAAGGAACATTAATTTGACAGAGAGAGGGAGATGCTTGTAATCCTGCTAACATGCTTGATGCCTTTAATTATGCTTGAAGTGCTGCTGCTGGTCAGGCCTCACATGGAAGCATTCAAGGGCAATTATGAAGCTGCCTGCTTGTCATGTGGCAGAGACAGGAGTGCTGAGAGAGGAGAAAGCCTTCTGCAGGGGCTTTTTGCTGCTAAAAAGCAGCCTGTAAACATCACAAGTTTTCCAGCCTCCTTCCTAGACTGATGTCAAAGACCGTGTTCATGTAACGCCTTGGGATGGAGGTGAAAACAAGAGAGTTGGTACGAGGAGGTCCCCGCCATGGTCCTGTGCCTGGGGCATATTAATAGAAACCTCTTCAGAGGAGCAGAGCAAGAAGTATCTGTTTACAGCAGAGGGATTAGACACGGCAATCTCGCTTGCTTTCTTGATTATGTCTCTTCCCATTTGTATGCAGAGCAGGGGCTGAGCTCTGCTGTCAGAGGCAGCTCTGAAGCAGCTCTGTCCTTGATGTCACCGAGCTGTGGGCTGCATGTGCTATAAAACCCAGGTTCTCTTCCTTGCTCGTCATTTGTTTCCCTGTAGCTCCTAGAAAAAAGAAATGGGGTGTGCAAGCTGTTGCCCTGGATGGATGCCAGCCTGGATACCTTAAAGGGTAGATATTCAGGCACAGAATATCTTCTTCATGTCTGAGATAGCAGCAGCAGATTTCAAAGCTAGTTGCAAGCCAATAATGACTGGTCAGAGTTTAGTTCAATCTCCACCAATTAGGCCACAATTAAATAACATGGGATCTAGGGTGAAGGACATTGACTAATGAGACTGGAGTCTTTGCCTCAGCTCTTAGAGTTGAGCATTGAAATACCTGGTAGGGTATTCCCTTGCTAACAAAGGGAAAACAAGATCAGTAGCTACTCTTCTCACTTCTTCTCACTCCTGTAGCATGACTTATTTCCTTCTAATATGAGGGAGATGAATTTAATCTAGGGAAGGATGCCCTGTTTAGCACAAGCTTGCTTCTGTTCATGCAACACCACCAATAGACCTCTCTGTTGTATCCTTGGTAAGAAAATGTAGTTATTTGTGTAACAATTTCAGTCACAGAAAAGCTACTAATAGGTTCAGAAAACAGGAATAAAATTGATATAAATATTTCCAACTAAAGCCATCCAAAAGCTTGAAGTAAATTGAAATTCCAGTCAGTCAATTTGAAACTCTCCAAATTTAATTAATGGGAAGAGCATGAGGTAATATTAAATTAAATTTGTCTGACTGGCAAATTAATGTTCACATAATAAAGATTTGAGTTGATTATTGGTTAAGTAGGTAGCTGGCATCCAGTCTGATTTTCCTTCTCACGACACGGGGTAGATCCAAAAAAGGATTCTGTGAAAATAATGGTTCAATTCCTGCACACAGCTACCAGCCTGGGAAATGAGGAGCTAAAGCAGACTCCTTATTTAAACTAATTCACTGTGCTGCATCTTCTTGGGTGAAAATAGTTCCCATTTCTAAGTGCTGTCAGGGTTATTCTCTAACAACACTGTGCTTTGCCTACATAGTTCTCAGGCTGGCCCTCCTTACAGGCATGAACAAGCTGTACTTCCCAAAGGCAGGCCCTACCAAATGTATGGACTCTTCAGAACCAATAACTCGTGCTGAAAATATTTCCTATTACAACTAGTTTTAGTGCTGCCATTTTGATTTCTTTTTACTGTTTTAAACTTCCAAGTAATTAAAAAAGAAGAAAAGGAAGCTGAGACTCGGCAAAAATCATAATTGTGCAAAACCATTCAAACTTAAGCTATCCAACATCAGTCGAATTCTGCTGCATCAGTTCGATTCTACTCTATCAGCAACTAATGATAGTGTTCCTTAATTAATTTTGAGAACCCTGACCTTTCTAAATTCTCTTCTGTAAAGCAATATGCCTAATTATGTACTGCACAGTTAAACAAACTAATTATATAGACTAATGAACAAGAAAAAATCTGCGTGACCCTATTTTCAGGATCCGTGTTCTCTGGTATAATCACTTCAAGGATTACATTTCTGCTTTGTTCTAATGTGGCTCATTCTTTCCTAGATGATGGGGTGAAAAATATGTGGCATGATTTTTAAATGTCATTTTGGTGGAGTTCTGCAAATTTAACTTTTTAAGGAAATACTACAAATCAGAGAAATATTTGAAAAGATTATTATATGCTAGTGCTCTTAAACAGAACCATAGAAAGCTGATGGCATCACAGCATTTGGTATCTCTTCTTTCAGATTTTACCTGTGCAAAAGAAGCTGATTAGCTGAATTAGCAGCGCGGATTTATAATACCATTTATATATCTAAATGTAATAAAAGTACATTTTAATTAAAAGAAACACTCTAGGGTCCTGTTTAATTAGCATCCTAGTAGCTGTTTTGCTGCATACTTACAGACCTCTTAGTCTTTTGCATCAGACCTGAATTGCTTAAAAACCAGACTGGGAAGGTTGATGTCGCCTTTTGGCGCAGGTCTGTCTGCCTGGCAGTAGTGCTGGGTGCCCACCACCCATGGGAGGGTGTGCCAGCTGCAGTTGGGCATGGGAAGGATTTGAGGCAGAACAACCTTCCTCAAACTAGGAGCTGTCATTTTTTAAAATCCATCCTCTCCTCTGAGACAAGGCTGCTCTGTCTGACCAAAACCAGCCAGCATTCATTGACAGTATAGTTTCAATTTGTTCCAAAGCAAACTCTTTGCAATAAAGTTTGCCCCTCAAGAGGTTTACAGCACAAAATGGAGGTTTACGGAGCAGATAGTTCTGTGACCAAAGGTATCTTTCTGGGGCCTGGTTCCCCACATTCTTCAGACGGAAATTTAGTGGTACTTTGAGCCCAGAGTATCATATTGAAGAGCCACCAGTGAACCAATGCACCATTAATTTGCCTAAAACAATGAGCGGGAGATAAAATTGGTGTCAAATCTTTCTTTGTGTATCTCAACTATTTTTCTCTGTTCCAGGATTTGGCCTTGCTCTCAACCTCCAGCCATCAGTGATAATCATAGGGAAATACTTTTTAAAGAGAAGACCCATCGCAAACGGCCTCGCTATGGCAGGGAGCCCTGTGATGCTTTGCACCCTGGCTCCTCTCAACCAGTTCCTTTTTGACAATTTTGGCTGGAGGGGCAGCTTTTTAATTCTCGGGGCAATTTTATTAAACTGCTGTGTGGCTGGAGCTCTCTTCAGGCCCATTGGGGCACCCAAAATCCAGTCAAATGAGGAAGTGAAGGAGGTTCTGAAAGAAGAGGTCACTAAGGATGCCATGGAAATGAACAGTTCCACGAATATCCCTGTGGAGACAAAACCAGAAGAAGAAGAAGCAAAGGACTGTTGTGAAAAAATCAATAAGTACCTTGATTTTTCCCTCTTTAAGCACAGGGGTTTCTTGATTTACCTGATTGGAAATGTGCTCATGTTTCTAGGCTTTTTTGCCCCCATTGTTTTTCTGGCACCCTATGCAAAGCACATCGGCATTGATGAATATTCAGCTGCTTTCCTCCTTTCAGTCCTTGCTATCGTGGATATGGTTGCCAGGCCGGCCACTGGCATCATTGCAAACAGCAAGTGGGTCAGGCCACGGATCCAATACTTCTTCAGCTTCTCCATTGCTTTCAACGGTGCCTGCCACCTTCTGTGCCCCCTGGCTTCTGGCTACAAGGGGCTCGTCATTTACTCTGTCTTTTTTGGCTTGGCTTTTGGCATGGTTTGTGCCATGCTTTTTGAAACTCTCATGGACCTTGTGGGAGCTACCCGGTTCACCAGCGCCGTTGGCTTGGTCACCATTGCAGAGTGTTGCACAATATTGCTGGGACCACCTATAGGGGGTGAGTGTCTTTCCTTCCTCTGCTTCCTACGTGCTCAATTCTTTTTCTACAAAGGGCACACCACATCTGGAAAATGCCATATTTGTCTTTATAAAATCTGACTTGGCTGTGAATTAAATAACTTCATAGGTGACATCCTCACAGTCACAGGTACTGTCCTGTCCATGTAAAGTTCCCTCTCCTGCAGTGTGTGTTTCACCTGTATGCAAGCTAGAATAACCAGCTTGGAAACTGGTAACCCTTAGGAGTGCAGCACAACTAAAACATTTAATTAGGTTCTGTGTTCTGTATGCATTTGGATATATAAAGTTAAGTTCTGCCAATTCTTTTGAGTATGACAATATCATAATAAATTTGAAGAAGGTACAGAAAGAAGGTAGTTTAATCCCATTTCCTGGATTTGAGAGTGAGAGCTAGCTGGTACTCTGTATGACACATCTTGCAGAGCCATTCAGTTCTTCATATTACCGTGTAGCTCATGCAGTGTGACAGAAGCAGCTGTATCCTCTTGCTTCTAAGAGATTCATTATTTAATTAATGACAAACAAAAGAGGATACAATTTAAAAATGACCGCTTTCTGAGTTATATAATTTTCTGTGTGGAAGATTAACTTAATGACCAGAGACTGCTAATGAGGCCAAAAGAGTGCTATGTAATAATCAGTAATATTAATTTTGTAGGGTTTTCCCCACTATTTTAATAAGCAGAAAATTTATTGGTTCTTTGGCATTTTAATAACCTACTGCAGGGTTCTGCTTTAATGAACTAAGTAAATTGTTCCCAGTGTGTTTTATGACTTTATCTTATTCTCAAAGGAAAAGAGGCGAGACTATCCTACTGTTGAATTTTCCAATACTCTACTCATTAAAACTCTCATTGAAACCTATTCAGGAGACCTCTAGGTCATCCTGATTAGCAGAAAGGGAAAAAAACATTGCAATTAGCATTTGGCTGATGTTTCACCAGTAACATGAAAAACAGTACATCGAAAATGATGTACAAAGACATGTAGGAATGATTCAGGAAGAAACAGTGACCAAAACCAGTTAAAAGTTATTTTTTTTTTCTGTGATCAAGAAATCTATTTGGTGGCTATAAAATCCCTTGTTAGTGTAATAGTGGAATAATTAATCATCAGCTTTTTAGCGTTAAGGGTCAGTCAGGAAGTAATTAAAGGTCCCTCATTTTAAGGAGGAAAACGTATTCCAAAAAGTCAGAGAGGTAATGGATGATGGGCCAGTTTCAAGGAGGACTGTCTGTACAATGAAGGCCAGGTTAGGAGTGGGTCTTACTTTAATTAGGATCTGGGATGTTAAGAATGGTCCGTGGTGCTCCAGTAAATGGGAATTAATGCTCAGGATCATAATCCCAACAAGATTTGCATTACATTTTGACATAATGGAGAACAGTGACATTTCAATTAAGCCGTCTCTCTTCAATTACTCTGTTACTCCGTAGCAGAGGCATTAACCTTTGAGAGGAACCTGTCACATTTGTCTTGGCATTGAAATTATCTGACACTGACAGCATCATCTTTGCTTTCCTGGGAACTAATGTTTTCCAGTTCCACACAGCACCCTTTCATATTCAGACCACAGGTATAAATCCAGAAAGGGCAGCCACGACCAAAAGCTGGGTCCCTTCTGATGCTGGTGAATGACCCGTGGTGGAATAAATTGGTGGGTCTCTGTCAGGAGTCTGAGACAAGACCCAGTGGCCATGTGCCATCTCACAAAACTCTTCCCGAAAGCTGCCCCTTTTGTTGGCAGCCTTGGGACTAGCGAGTTGAATGGATGTCCTTTTGTACTTGGATCACTGAAGACAACTGAAAGACAGTCTGTGGACTCTGTGATCAGAGGACTTAGTCTGCATGTAAAAAATAGATGTGCCTGAAAAGCCTGCACTTTACAGTGTAGATTCTCTGTCCCTTTCCATTTTACTGTACAAATTTTAGGTAGTGTTACCTACATCGATGTTAACTACCCACAGGCTGTAAAGTGGAGCATGTGTGAAGTATTTGCAGGATCAGAGCACTTGTGGAAGAGATCAGAAGTACAGAGAATGTTTTATTTTATCCTACAGCCACGAGGGTGTTCCTTTATAGTTAGGAACTCAAAACACAGTATCCTTGCCTTCATCGTCTCTCTTTCTTTTTTTCTTTCTTTTTTTTTTTTTTTTTTTTTTTTTTTATGTATCTTTTACAGGAACACTTATCGATACCTTTGGGGACTATAAATATATGTTCATTAAATGTGGAGCTGTGATGGTCCTGGCAGGAACATTCCTGTTCATCATGAATTACTATAATTACCGCATGCTTGCCAAGGAGAAGAGAAAAGCAAAAGAAGAGGACCCTAAATCTGTAAGGACAGAAAATGAAGGCAGAAATAACTTGAACAAAGATACTGTACAGGATGGACCTGAGTTGGAACCTCTGAGAGAGGAACAAGAAAGACTAAAGAAGGAAGTGAATGGCACAAATGAAGTTTAAATCTGTTCTTGTGGGCTGAACAGCAAATTACTTCTGTGTTGCTTAAGTTGGCACTAGCTGTGAAATCACACTAGGTTTTTAATTTTTGCCCTTTACTCTGTCATGTGAATCCTCTTCTTTGTCTTAAGAGAAGACTAGAAATGAAGCTGGGATACACAGTGCAGTATCCATTCACATACCAAAGGATCTGAACCATTTTTCTTCAGATGTTTCCCATTTCCCAGAGGGGTTGTATAGAAATGTAATCATCAGTCCTACTCCAAGTACTACACTTCTATGCAGTAGAAAGACCAACAGCCATCAGGGTCAGCGCAGAGCCCTTCCACCAGCGTGAACGGGCTTTACACTGAGCATTGTGGTGGCTGGGTCTTTTCACCACGCAATCCAAATGCTTAGACTGTCTTTGACTGCAGTATCAAAATTATCCCAGGGATTTGGTGCTGCCTTCCATGGCCAGCTGTGCTGTGATTGGCACCTCTGTCTCATGAAAAAGCAGAAAAAAGTAGAATAGACCTTATGCTCATGCTAGAGCCACCTGAGCAGAACGAGGGCAGTACCTGCCTGTGCTGGCAGCAAGACAGCCTGTCCTTGTGGCTGGAGTGTGCTAAGAAGGAGCTGACTTGGGGTGGCTCCTCATGGCTTGACTATGGACTTTCTCAGGGACCTCTGCACTTAGCAAAATGCCTTGAGAGAGGTGGCATTATGCAGGAGGGCAACATAAGGCCAACATGCTGCAGGAGTCTTTCTTCCAGGTTGTTTCAATGTACAGGGCAGAAACTTAAACTGCTTAAACTTTGAGCAGCATTCATACTGTGCAAATTCTTTATTTTTTATTTTTATTTTTATTTTTTTTTCTCTAGGAGGTTACACAGTCCTTATTAACCAATATCTGAGTGCCTTACATTTTTTAGCATGCTTTTTCTTCACAACACCCTGGTGAGGCAGTAAGTGTTGTTGCTGCCAATTAATTGTACAAATGAAGAAGAATGAAGAAACGAGAGGCGTGGAGAAACTACGGTCATCACTGCATCCGTGAATAAAGCTTAGACACTCTACAGCTGCAATGGGATCCACTGCCCTGAGCTGGGAGCCTCAGCCACCTATGAGAGGAAAGATATTGTCAGCTGAGGAGGGGAGCTGAAAGCCTGCCAGCTGAGCACAGGCATCCCACTGCTAGAAAATAGCACGCACCACGGAGAGGTGTGCATTAAACCACAGCCCTCTCTGCAGTGCAGCCTGCCTACTTGGTGTGTTGTACTACTCAGGCTTAGTGATTTAAAACAGTCTTAGTGCCGCAACCTTGTGCGACTCTTTTTCCTAGTTTTGTTGCATCCATCCTCGGTGGAATCCAAACACAGCTGTCTCCTCCTCGTTTGGGCCCAGCAAGTCACCATGCAGTGCTGGTGCTGCTGTGCCTGGCGGCCTCGTGCCATCCTGCTGCATGAAATGAAGTTTCCTCGGGTCAACAACACAGAGCTGGAGCAGTTGTGCTAGATGTTGATCAGGGAAGATCTGGGCTCAGCCAGCACGCACCAATGTATTTTATAATAAGCAGCCATTGCCCGAGAGCCATGGGTGCTGAGCATGGCATCATGTAGACGAATAATCCGCCTTTTGTGGATTTAGCTCCAAATGACAAGGTAAAAACAAGGATTTTTGAGGCAACTGACCCAAATCTGTCAAAACTCTCCATAGGCCACTTATCCCCTTTCTTTTCTTCAGTGGCACCCATATGTGATTAGATGATAGTGTCTTTTTTTTTTTTTTTTTCATGTCTTTGTCACCTAAGAACTGTATTTAATTAAAATTTACATACATGCTATGAACAATGACTTGTAAAAATCCTTCCACGCATACACTATACTCTAAAAGGTAAATCACTTATGTCTTTTTGTACAAAACTTTTCTAGTGAAGTCTTTTTTTTTTTCCCCTAGAGGATAATGGTCTCTAGCTATTGACATCAGTAACCTTATGTTGTATCTTGTATTTTTCTAAAAAAAAAAAACAACAACCAAAATCTTCACAATATATTTAGCATTATGTTGCTGTGTTTTTAATATTCCTTATTTCTGTCAAATATATCTATGATTGCTAAGTAAGAAAGGCGTTGATAAGAGGTCCTGAACATTTTCTAATGCACTTTCTGGAATCTTTAGTACACTTAATAAAACTCTTCTAAAAAATGAAGTGAATTGACATTTGTGCACTGTGATCTGTAGGGTAATGCTGCCTTTTAATTTGGTAAGGAACTTAACCTTATAGGGTTTCTGGCTCCACATACATGGTAATAGGACTCTTGATCATAGCCCCTTATCCCAGGGCTACCACCAGGAACCCACTCAAGCCTTTTGCCATAGAAACAGGTACTGCCTTTAAGACTACAGTACTATTTCTATCACATAGGAAGCCAGACTATTTTAATACAATTTTGGACATTAAGGCTGTTTTTCAGGGTGGGTGGCCTGCCTTTTCCCTGTCACCCTGCCTTCTGTCCCCACTGTGGGGTCAAACTTCAGATCACATCTCCCTGATTGGTGCAACGATGCCAAATAACTGTGTACTTTTAAGCATATGAGTAGCTCCAGAAATGCTTTGCTGAATCAAATCCCATGAATTCAATACCTTGCAGGCTCAAGCTATAATCCAGGCTTGGAAAAATCTCAAACTTTGCTAAGAACATTTTCAGTTATTAAAAATGACTGTTGCAATATAAAGTATCCATTAGAGAAAGATCTTGTGAAGGAGTAGACGCTGCCTTTGCATCTAATTTAGTGATTCGAGTTGTAAATTGGACACAACATTGTGTACCTACATGCATGGTTAAGACTGGAAAGCATCTGTGTAGGCAAGTCAAGAGGTGTGAGTGTTATACCATGAACATATGTACTGGGCACTTGGGGCACAGTGGGGATATCAGCCGTGCAAGGCTGGTTGCTAACACTTTCATTGGAGTGCAATTGTTAGACATCTTTTACATTTCATTAACTTGTGACCTTATTGGAGGTGATTAGAAATTGTTCCCAGGGTTGCCTGAACTCTACAAGAGCCTGGTTTTGATGCTGAACCATCGCTCCCAACAACCACAAAAGAAGCCAACAGACCAAGCAGAAACACAGCACCCACCACAGCCTCATCCTGCTGGTGAAGCACGTGCGGTGTTAATGGGGGTATGTGACAAGTGCCACAATTTGGGTGTAGACTTACATGACATACTCATTTCTCATTTATAGCTCCCCTCACTTTTTCCCTTCCCCGTATTTGGCATTCCAAATCTAAAGCCATGGAGGAGGAAATCAATATGTCAACATTTACAGAGGCAGAAGATGTTCTCCTTCCTACCTCCCTTTTTAAAAGGACGATAAAGCAGTGACTGTGCTTCATGATGGAACAGTTCCACGCCACTAGAAGGTGACATTTCATTACACATTGTGCCAGACTCTGCCACACACAGTGTTGTTGTGTTCTGGGAAAGGAGCAATGCAGAGTGACTGAGAGTTTTATTTTATATTGCTAATGAAAATCTTCAGTGGGGTGATATCCAAGAGGATACTTATATAAGTGATATCCAAGAGGATACTCATATCCAGCACTTAAATAATGGAGCATAAAACCAGGCTTTCTTGTTAAGTGAGCTCAGGAAGGTGCAGTTTTCAGTCTTGTAACCACCACCAGTGTGTGTTTATGCCACTCTGGGCAGTTCTTCACGTTCATCATGAGCAGAGCTCACAGGCATGAAGGGGAAGGATGTTCATTGTCAACATGTGCAATGAGAAAGCAAAATAAAAGTGGCCTCCACTGAATGAAAATAGTGAACCATGCCCAGAAAGTACAAAACACATGTGGAGGCCAGAGAGATCTGGAAACACAGCAGAGTTGAGGTAGCTTGATAGTATTGATGTTAATAACAAGCAAACAAGCAAAGAAAGATAAAAAATGAAATGTCAGTTTAGCACCCCCCTTCCCTCCCCCAGATCTCTAAACCAGCTACCATATATATGTGTTTGAAATGTGTAATCATGTTAGACAGCATGAGATTATTCAGGACAGTTCCCGTGGCAGCTGACACCAAATTTATTTGGCTCTGTTCAGAAAATGCCTGGTAGACAATACAGGTGCATTCAGATTACATTGAGAAATGAATTTAAAAGACAACTTTCATGCCCTCCATGGTGACAGTGACATTGACTATAAAACAGTATTATTTAGACTTATCAGAACTGTGTGAGAGTGTTTTGATGACTGACATTCATAACTGTCAGCCGAGCTTCCCATAGCAGCAATACAGCCCAGAAACAAAGAGTCAATCTGCTGTCTGCTTTGGCACTTACTGAAGTATCGCCGTGCTTTTGTTTGTGTTTGGGGAGAGGATCATTTAAATTCTGACACCAGAAAAATGAATGTCTATAGGAAAGTGGGATCTTCTTTGTCACCAAGGTCAAGGACCTGCTATCACAGGTAATGGCATGATGTAATTTCTTTTTGAAAAAATGTACAATCCATCGTCCTGCAGCACCAGGCACCCACCAAAATTTGACCCTGCTATGAGATCTGTGTCCACAACCTTGGTTTGTCTGCAAAACATGTATACGTCTACATGTATATGCTTAGACAAGCACAATCCTGCATAGCTTCAACTACCCACATATCTGTAATGTTACACCCATACACATGGATTTTAGCCTGCCCATCAAGCTGTTCAAGAGGACATTTATACAAGGGAAAATTATGTACCTCCTCTTTCCAAAAATGAAGTCAAAATAGACACATAAAAAATCAAATTTATTTATTTTTTGTTTACTTATTTATATTTTACTGCTTTCTGAAACATACTCTACATCTCTTCAGCATTACTAATGAATTTGGACTGAAAATGCTTCCTCTAAGTGCTCTCCTTTATCTGTTACAAACTACCTTGTTCAGGCACACTAACTTCACGCTGAATTTGGCTGTCACGGTGCACTGTTTCTATACTTTTTAGAAGCTTGTTTTCCCCTATTTCAACATTTCTGAAACTCTACAAAGTCAATTGAAAGTTGTAGATCATCATTTTGTCAAAAATCAAGATAAAATTTTGCTGGATAGCCTGAGACACTTGTTACAGCACAAGCCAAACAGGGAAGGCTTTGGAGGGGCAGCACCGTACCTCCTGCTTCAGGGAGGGGGGACTCATGGAGACTCCAGCACAGACACTTGTGGCTATGCCCTCTAAATATAACTGTGTCCCCTCCCATGTTCAAAAGATGCATTTACATTTTGACTTGTCTTAAAACAAGTGACAGATATTTGGCCATAAGTGGCTGCAGCAGCTGGCTGTCCCAGCTGCCTCGGCTCTGCTGTCTTTTGAAGCAAAGGGTCCTTTAAGGCTTATTAAAATCACACCAGAAGCTCACATTTAGCCGAATTAGTGTGTCCCAGCCAATGCTGTGGGAAAGGTTAGGGGAGGTCCCAGCAGGCCAGGATATAATTTAAAGCCTCTTGGTGAATGTGGCTCTGTTTTACTTCTTACTTAATAAGGAACACATGCCAAGCAGATTTAAGGAGGGTAGAAATAGGGCTACTGCTACAAGAGCAGCTAAGAAGCATCTCTAGAAAGGATGAGGGTGTCCCTCAATGCATGACGGTTGTGCAAATTGCCCATAGATGCTGCAGAGGCCAAAGTCTGTATCACTTTCAAACTAACCAGCTGCTGGACCTGCTGGTATGAGCACCTTGGCTGGTATTGCCCCCCTTCACACCATGGTCATCACTGGATGGGCCATTTTTTACCAGCAACTTCTCCAGCCCACGAATTTGTCATTTTTAACACCAGGCTAAATCTATGGGAAGAGAAATGCAGAGAAACACAAGCTCTCTGTAGGCTCTCCAGAATGTTTTAGACTTTTGCCTGCTCATTGTAAAGGTGTCCCACCAAAATGTGTTGCATGAAAAAATTCACACCTTCTGTGGGAACACTGCTGTTTTGGATAGGCACCAACAGGGAATGTGTTTCTGCTTCCTGGTCAAACCCATCCGTTTCTGAGGAGGGGAAGATATTCATTCACCAAAGCTGTCAGTTTTCAGGCCTAATTCTGAGTGAACTCAGACACATCGGCTTCCTTATGCATCCCGAATTCCCTTTGATGTGCAGAGCAGAGTCGATCAGTGCCTGCTGCTAGCAGCAGAGGCACTAATACAGCTGCAATTAAATAAATAGGGACAAGCACTTCCCTCATACCGCAGACCTTGACATTCCCTTCATGGACAGATGAGATCCTTAAGTAATTTTTAATCAGCATGTAATCAGCCCTGGCCATTAGTTATGCCATCTGATCACAAACACAGCTCCAGACAGAGATCCTGAGGATATCCAGGAGGATCCATGCATTATTAAGTGAAACAACCACAGACTGTATCGCCCATTACTACTACATATAGTAAGTGCTTGTTGAGCAAACTTGCCAAGCCTAATTATCTTCCCAGCTGACTACTGTTGTTTTTGTTTTGTCCTTTTTTTTTTTTTTTTTTTTTTTTGGCATTTGTACAAATCTAATGGAAACCACAGCAGGCCTGGCCTGCTACTGCAGAGGCAGCGTGAGGAAGGGAATCTCTGATGTGCTTCAGACTTCCAAGAGAGTCCCTATCTTGCATGTAGATGGTGTGCACCCACATCCCAGCCTCTCTCAAACAGACCGGAGGAAAAATCCACAAGATGAGGCCTTGAAAGTATTCTGAGCACAAATATTCCTGCATGAGGTGTTGTCCTCCAGAAAGTCTGTCAGGAGTCTGTCTGACAAAAGCGCTAGTGGGTTGATGTGGGAAAGATGAATGAGCCCTCATATCTCATCCAGTAATTTAATAAAGAAGACTGTTCTGATTAACTAAGACCAGATGCAAAACCTCCCTGCTGCTCGGAGGGTGGGCTACAGCCATATGGGGCTTCTCCTACAAGGAGTGCAAAC
The DNA here is from genome assembly GCF_964035555.1 of Netta rufina. Taxonomy (NCBI): domain Eukaryota; kingdom Metazoa; phylum Chordata; class Aves; order Anseriformes; family Anatidae; genus Netta; species Netta rufina. The sequence goes on from NC_140133.1 coordinate 17,177,473, forward strand.
ATCATCTGTGTTATGATACTTACACAGAGGTCCATGAGGAGGAAACACCACTTCTCTGGAGAAAAGCCTTCATTTGGAGACTTCTGCCAATGGCAGGGCTTAGAAAATCACAGACATCCAGAAGGCTGGTGTCCTTCTCTCACGGACCTCAGCATTTTGGAAAACAGCCCTACTGTTTGGGCTTTATTTTTTATTATTTATTTATTTATTTCTAACGAAAAAGATTATGTGTGCAATGCCTAGAAATATATTGAACAAATTTACACAGTAGATATTTGTCCTCTGACTTACCTGTTAAAGATATACTTTAAAATACAGTATTGTGTACACTACAGTATAAAAGCCCAAGGATAATTATACCATCTCAGCTTTCAGCTAGAGGAGATAGTAATTACGCACTGTATAAATAGACTTGCAGAGAAGCAGCTTAGTAATTACAGTGTAACTAAGTTGTAGTTAATTTACTTATATTCTGAAGTGTAGCTAAAGTTAGTAGTTAGAGCCAGCACATGATGAAACACTAGCAATATACTTACCTTCACACAGTGTATTATTTTTCACCCGTATCTATCATGAACCTAGATATTTTCCAGGGATTAATGATAGGCTGTGAAAAGTTGATAGCCTGAAGTTCAGCAGAGAGCCATTAAACTGGTCTGGTCATTAATCCCTGGAAAATACCCTGCACCAAGGTTGTTATAAGGTGAATATGGAAAATAACTTTCCACACATATTGACTTTTGTTTTGGCTGTTATGTCTTGGGCATGTAGGAAAAACGTCCCAAATGCAAGTGGCTCTTTCTCCCTTGTATTTGGATGTGCCTTACAGTAGAGAAGATGAATCCTCCCTAAGCTCTCCTCTGTACATCACTGAGGGATGTCCATAGAAGAACCTGAATAGACAGCTTGTTTTCCAGGGAGTCTGCCTTAGCCACAGTTGTCTGGCAATATTTAGAGGTTAATTTTAGACTGAACCTCTATTTTCTTATATGTGTATTTCCAGCTTCTCTGAACAGAGAAACAACACTGGCAGTCAAGTAAAAATACCCATTACCAGGGGAATATGTAAAAACACTATTTCATCAGTCATCCTGCTCTCATGATTCCCTCCCAGAACTGAGGGTGGTAATGAAAGTAATTTAACATACATCTATAATTAATTTTCTACATTCTTCCTGCTGATGGCAATCATCTCACCTAGAAAAGTTCATGAAATTGATCCTAACACATAAAAGTAGGGATGGAAATATGTTAAAGGTATCCAAACGCAGTGTACTTCTAAGCATGTAAGCAGCTAAGCACTGTTTGGAGAAGTGTGTTGGGGCTCATTTAGCAGGAGCCAGCCAATTAGACTAGTGCTGGACTCAAAAAGGAAAAAATAAGGCCATGCTTTCTCCAAATTCTCACCCCCCTCAGCTTGGCTTCTTCTCATTACACCATAGCTGTGTGCTGGTGAGGTGTTTCCACCTTTCCTTAAGTGGTTGTGGATTGGGTGATAATATTCTTAATTATTGTTGTTGTGATGACACCCAGCAGGGCAATAGATTGTGGGATGTTAGCTGCTGTATGGCAGAATGAAAAATGCTCAGGTTGGGAAGGATGTGATACACGACGCTCTCCTGAATGAACTGTGCTAGATCAATCTGAAGTAATCTTAATCATATCTTCTTTAATTAAGGAAAGGTGATATTTTATCTGGAAAAATAAATAAATAAAAACATTGACTGTTTCAAAGGACAGCAACGGATGAAATAATTTTCTGAAGTTTGTAGGCTTTTCTCTCTAGACACAAGCAGTGTTCATCAGCAGATGTTGTTAAGCAACAATTGCTAATGAAACACACAAAATATACAGCAGTACTACGTGTTTTATCAGCTAATAAAAGGAAGCCCTTAGATTAAGTATATGTGAACATACATAATCACAAGTGATTCTCTGAACGTGTGGTTTCTGGTTCAGTCACTTGTCAGCGTTGTGCAAAACACAAATACGTACAGTGACTGAGAAACACAGCCCTATATTCACAATTCGTCTGGCAGCTTGAGAAAAAATTAGTGGCTTTAGGTGGTACATCACAACCCTGAGCAAAAGGACTTCTCCTGTAAATTCCACCATTACACATTCCTTCAAAGTACATAAAGTATTGGTCATTTTAAATCTATTTTGGTTATAAGATTTCCTAACATCTCCTGAGTTATGCCAGCCTTGTGAGATAACTATTTTTTTCCATTGGTTTCAATTATAATTATAAAATCATATAAATTATAAATTATAATTTCATAATGTGAAGGTATTGTAGACAAAAATAGGTGATGAGTGAGAAATTAGAATGATTATTATATTTTCATATATGGAATATTATATATATTTTTGTACGTAAATAAATAATGTTTATGTATAATTTTCTGGATGTCACTCAACCATTCACGCTTCTTTGAATATACATATAAAATGCATGTTTGTATGTCTGTATATACAGCTTCCTGAACAAAAGGGCAAAATAATCTACTTTTTGAAATATGTTTTGGACTCTTTCTTTCCTAGCAGCAGTGTCTAGAAGAAGGCTGATTTTCCCTGCTACCCCTTAAGCAACCCCAGCTGAGAGCCCAGAAAATGTAAGGCAGGTGCTCACAGACTGGGGCACATCCAAGCAAGAAGGGCTTTGCTCTCTGGAGGTGGAGGAGCTCTTGCTTTGCTTAGCAATGAGTTTAATTGTCCTGTTGGAGAAGAACCACTCTTTATCTGCCAAAGAAATAATGGTGTGTGTATCTCTGTGTGTTAACAGCCTGGTAAACATTATTCACAAAAGGCCACTTCTTTTTCTTTCTTTTGTTAGAACTTGAAAGAGATCTACTTTGAACAAATGGGAAATGCTTCACATCTGGCTTGACCTCTCTTTTTTTCCACGTGTTCTCCTTTCAATAGTTATAGGAGAAAAAAGATTGGACACCTCAGCGAAAATAAAGAGAAACCAAGTACTGGTACTGAAGAGACTAAAACAGAAAAACAGAAACAGTTAACTGCTTTTTTTTTTTTTTTTGCCTTGCAAAGAAATCTTTAAAAATCTAGAAAGATGAAATCAGTGCTTTCATTTTTATAGTACAATTTTTTGTTAAGAAGCCCAGTACTCAGGAAAGAAGTCTGCTCCATGAAACACATATTAGTGGCAGTGTTAGCTCACAAATAACTTCTTAGCAAGAGGCAGTACATTTCAATGTGTTATACACAGGTAAAAGAAAAAAAAAAAAAAAATCAGGGCAAATTTCGCCCCTGCTGTGAGCTGCGGTGCTGGGAGTGGCACCCCTGCAGGATACCCCTCGCTCCCCAGAGCAGAAGGAGCATTTTAACTCTCTCTTTTTTTTTTTTTTTTTTTTTCCTTTCTCCCAGGGACAAGGGATGTGCTGCTCTGAGCCGGGTGGAGGAGCAGCGCTGGCGGCAGCCGCTAGGGATCAGCCTTGCCCCGCTCTTCAGAGCTGCGCCCGGCGCCGACGCCGTGCTCGGCTCCCTCGCCGCCCGACCTCCGGCTTTTCACAGCTGGTTTTTCTGTCAAGTTATTTTTCTTTGGAACGTGCGTGTTCGTTGCAGGGCATTTTCACGTTCCCCTGCGCTTTCTCTCATCGTTTGCAACTTCTTTGCCATTAATTAGCCGGCAGCACGGGGGATACGTTTCCTTGTAGAGAAATTTGGGGAGTTTTGCTGCTGCAGAAGTGCAAAACTCCTGCCGTTTCTGCAGACTACTTGCTTTGGTTTAGCTAATTTTTATACTATACTCTATTTGTAATACTATATTATAATCTTTTAGACTTCATTTTTTCCCCCACACTCCTACCCGCTGTCATATCACTGCTACGACCTGGATGTGCCCACTAGCGCTGTGCTCGCACCATGTCCTTACATAGCAACTTTTCCTTAGCTATGTGCAAATCTGGGAGGGGGGAGAAAAAAACAGACAAAGGGAAAGGATGTTCACCTTTTCTACAAGGGTAATCCCATCCCAAACCCCGGTGTGCTCTCAGAGATGGGAGCAGCAGTGCCAAGCCCAGTGCTGTCCCATACGCTTGGGGTAGGGCTGGTGGGCATCCATCCACCATCCGTGCCCACACCACCACAGTTACTGGTGTGCTAACTGGGGGCACCAGGGGATGGTGATGCCGTGCTACTGCATTGCCAAAGTGGCACATGGTGGCCCTCCAAAAGCAGCAGCACAGCAGCTGCATCCCCTGGAGCAGAGCAATTTCAGCTCCTGCTTAGTTTCTTGCTGAGGTTTTAATGCTGCAGTTTAGCTCGTAGTTTCCATGTTTCAGATATTTCAGAACTTCACTAATCGCCTCTCATTTTGCACCTCGGAAGTATATTGGACATGATGAGCTGACATAACCAGCCATGACAAATTATTGTGGAGATGTGGGAAGCACACAGAATACAAAGGGGAGCGATGCACCAGGAACTGAGCTCCAACTTCATCTGTGTCACAGGACCTCAGATATAAATCTGTCCCAGGCAGAACTGTGTTCACTGCCAGGATTTGTCCCAGTGCTTTATTTATGACTGGGATTGTCTTCTGAAATGAAGAGCTCCAGCTTTAATTTGCATGCTTTACTGTCCATATATTTACATAAGCAAGTGCATCTGACACGATACGCCTATGTTTTGGATGCGTGCCTTAAGTGAAACAGTTAATCTGCAATAAATATTTATAGTCAACTACCATCTCTCCTGGAAAAAATATATAGCAGTTCTCACTTTGCCACCCTGCAAAGACCTATCTATGTGTTGGCTTAGAGTGGTGGGGCTGCTAGTGTGGCCTTCCAGCCCGAATCAATAAACAGGGGTGACTGTGTGGGACTCTGAGGACAGATGTGGGCTCATCATCCTCCTGCTCTCAGCTACCAGACCTGGCAGCCTCCAAAGTGCTGGGGGTCACTGTGGGATGGCCCTGCTCTGGAAATGATGCTGTTCAAGTATCCACACAGGTGAGTCTGAAAGCCTCTCTCTTCAGGTGCTAAAAATTTTCCTCCTCCTGCACATCTCTCATCCTCTGGGAGGAAAGAAAACTGAGAGAATAGGGAACAGTGCAAGAAGCATCGGTCCAAAATAGCTTTCATCACTGCCCAGACTGAGAGCTGTTTTCTGCCTTCACACATGGCATGTGGGCACATGGTATTATTATGCATTCACTTAGTGTCCCCAAAACCCTCGTGGCTGCAGGGTACAAGGATGGCCCCAGCATTATAATATCCATTGCTGCGTGCACAGATCCATGGAGGATTTTGCAGGAAACATGACAGTATCTGAGAACCTAATCTCTTTCAAAGAGAGAAAATAACCAAGAAACCCTGGAGTGAGTCCCAAAAGGGATGTCACTACATTTAATGTGTATTTATGCAGCTATTTAGAGGCAAACGAGAAGCAGTGATTATGTATAGAATAAAATGGAACAACAAACTGAGATTGTTTTAGCTTCCGCTATATCTGATTAGCCAGGAAGAACAACAGACTGATGTGCTCTGAACAAACAAAAATATGCTAAGTCTAAATGCTCCGGTCCTTGGGGGATTTGTTTGTATTTGCTGGATGAAACAAAGGGGGGCGAACAAAAGAGATTTGTCTCAAGCCAGCCAGGATGCTCAGGCTGAGCTGGTCCTCCTGTGCACCTGCATGCTGCTGAAGTTTTGGGGACTTATCTGTGCCACTGCTCTGCTGTGAAACAGCCCTCAGTTAGTTCTAGCACCACAACAGCTGCTCTGCAAGTAAGCCATGGCAATCAGGAGGCATCATTACATGGCAAAGGGCTGCAGCACAAGGCAATGCAGAATACTGGGTTGAAGAGCTGAACCTGATGCCTCGGTCTGCTCGGTGCTGTGAGATGTGAGCCAGATGCTGAGCGAATGAAAACCCATCACAGACGTAGCCAGGCGAGATGGGAAGCGGTGATTTACGGCGATCTTCCCCCACCCTGCGTGCAGCCATCAGGAGCAGTGAATCCCTGCGATAGCTCACATGATGCAGGATGTAACTGGAGAGACTCCCAGGAGCCAGGTTGTAAAGGAGAAAGCAAATTGCAATTGGGCATGAGCTCCTCGCTAGACCCACAACATGACATCTCAGATGGAACCGAAGTCACCAGCCCACAGCTTTGCTCTTGTAGAGCCTTGGCAGGTCGGGGAAAGGGACGTGCTTGGGGTGGACAGGAGCTGCTGGATGGGATCACAAAGCACTAATGAATGGCACTGCTCAGCACAGCAGGTGCAGGTTATGTATTACCAAGGCTTAGGTACTGCATTGCAAGGGTAACATGTCTCAGACAAGTGACAGAGTGTCTGGAATAACTTGTTTAGTGGTAAAGGTTACAGTTTGGTAGCTTTTTTATGCAGCAAATAAAATCCTACACCAACAAACCCCCATGACCTAAGTAATAAGTAACACCACCAGAGCAGGCAGTAAGACTGCATGAAACGAGTATTTTGTGTACATGCAGCCATCAAACAAACCTTTCATACAGCGGGGAGGTCAGACTAAATCTTATTTACCGCCTGGTCTCTTGCAGAGCCGTGCTGGTGTGAGCACCCATCGGAGCACAAGTGTAGCATAGCAGCAAGATGCTGAATTAAGCCACCGCTGTGGGACACCAGAGTCCTGCTCCCTGCCTGCTCCCTGGGGAGACAGCAGAGCTGCATGAGAGATGGGCAGCCTGAGTTATATCCTGAAAGCTGCAAAACAACTGAAATACAGCTTAACAAATTAGATGTTTTGTCTCATCAAAATAAAGGATACCAAATCCCCCAGCACCTCCCTCTATTACCCTGTCCCTTTCTCTTTATTATTTTTTAATAATATTATTTTAGTTTCTCAATTATTTGTTAAGTGGAATGAGAAAGTGAGGTCTCCCCACAAACCATGTTTTAATATAAATAACATTACAGATGTACTTAAGAAACCCTTGAATAAATACAGTGACACAGGATAGGGAGAACTACTCCTACTGAGAGTCAATAGCATGATTTTCAACTTGGAAAAAGATCCTGTTAAATACAAAGAAAGGTCAGCAGCATAATTCTTTGTTCATTTCTCCCAAAAAAGGGAAGATTCATCAGAAAAAAAAAAAAATAAAATCTGTGGTTTCTGCAAACACACTTTAGCAAATTTCTAAATGAAGAATGGCAATAGCTTTACGAAGCCTGGCGTGGAAAAGGTCATTCCCAAAAAGGAGAGCCGGTAATGCAAAAACTGAGTGAAACAGAGTCGGCTTAATAGAATATGTCAGAGAGGACTGTTCAGCTGTGATAATAACAAGGCTTCTGCATTTTATTATTTTTAGCCCGTTTCTCAAGCAAGGGGGTTCACACACTCATACTCCGTGTACCATTGTGTGTCTCTGTGTTCTCCCCCAGTGATTTTTGAATCCATTCGGCTGTCTCTGCTGATTTCAAACGGGAACAGCAGTTTTGGAGGGGACTGAACTCCTGGGACTGTCACAAAGCAGGCTGTCATCCCTGCGGGTGGGATGCACTTGGACCTCACCTCCCATCAGCTGTGGAAAAATCCACATGGGGAGAGATGTTACCAGTATCCCAGCCCCAGGACCATGTCCCCAAGGGTCTGCTCCTTCCTGGCTACCAGGAATTCAAGCTGCAGAGTACAGAACTGTAAGAAATCAGCTTCTATTTATCATTGATCTTAAGGCCATTGTACTGATTTGTTATGCTGCTCATCACTGAAAGCCAGATCTTCAGAGGACAAGGCTGGGCAGGTCGCAGTGGGGAAACCTTTGCTTTAATTCCTGAGGCATGGGAGGTGTTTTACCCTTTGGGCTCACAGGGCAGCTGCAGACCCAGCGCTACCTTTAGTTTGGGAACCCAGGATGTTACCTCATGCCTGTCCCCATGGCGCCTTCAGAAAAAGTGCAAGATTGGAGCCCTCTGTCCTAAAGATCTCTGGAAGATCTTGAGCTGGGTTCTTGAGCAAAGTCCCCAGGCAATTCCAGCTGTATGACAGCATAAATCCCAGAGCTACATATGGGAAATCCTAACCTGTCCTGGGAGACTCCTTTTGGACTGGATTTACCCTTTCTGTAGGGTGATGCAGTGCTCTAAGTTCACGTTCAAGTTGGTGCTAAGCTAGGATTTTTGGCATTGAATTGTGCTGTGAAATACAGACACCCCGGCATGGTTCCCACTCTCCCAGCCACAGTGATACCTCACCATGCCCTCCCAGATTTTGGATGAAGGCAGCCACCCTATTAAAGCATCACAGTACTGCTGTGCTGGCTGGGGGAGAGGGCTAGGAACGATGCTGGCATGGGCAGGAGGGGCTGAGGGAACTGAGAAGCAGTGTTTGTAATCCCGATTTGAGGAAATGCTTGTGTTGATCAGGGCATTATGCCCTCCATCTATTCATCATCTCATCCCTTGCTCAGCTGAGGTTTTGCATTGGCCAGAATTGGCCAAATCTGGCAGGTTTTTCTCTGTGTATTTACTCTTTCCTTGTCACCCTTGCAAACAAACGCGCACACCACACGCTGACTAGTTTATCTATATAACGCACACAGACTATCATCTCTTATGAATGCACCAAAAAGGTCAGAGTACTCAGCTTGCATTGCAAATCAGCACCAGTTATGTACTCTGACAGCACCAGATGTCAGCTCCAAAATGAGCCACATCTGCTCGGCGGTGTGGGGGGAGCAACGTATGCGAGGATGAGAGCAGGGTCCCGAGTGGCCCCGCACAGCCGGGGCTGGGGGCTTGCCCTGCAAATGCAGCCATGGGTCTGTCTGCAAAGTCCTCTCTCCTGGGACTTGTTGCTCTGGTGAGGCTGAGCTGAGAACAAGACCTGCAGGCAAAATACCACACTCAGCCAAAACTGCTGAACTGGGCTGGCCTGAGCACAGCAATTCCCTTCCCTGGCTCTGAGCCCCTCAGGTCTGCTCTTCTTCCATCATCCAAGCTCCCTACTCCAAGATATGCCTTTGAATTTCTAAATTTTACAGTGAATTGCCAGGAAACAGGTAGCAGCCGTGTTCAATGAGCATTTTAGGATAAATGCCATAGAGCAAAAACCGAAACACATGATCTGCTTTAATGTTACCTGTTCAAAAGTATTAAATAAAAAACCATGCATTTTAATAGCTGTGACACACTTCCTTTAGATGAGATATGATGTTATAGACTCACAGTGGTTTCCTTCACCTTGTCAAGTCTTCGAGTAGCATCTCCCCCTGGCATGCTGCTTCTCCTGGGCACCTGGGGCAGATCCAGGCTGGCAGCAGCATGGGCACAGCGACCTGCTCTGGCCCCAGAGCACCCAGCCTGGATGATCTCCTCCAAATCACACCTTCTGAGCTAATCCTGCCCCTTCTGAGGCTCAGGAAATACATGCTTGCTGAACATCATGAGGATAATTTGGCTTATTCATCTGTTTGCCTTTTTAAGGTAAGGGCAGGGAATGTTTTCCTTTCCTCCCTTGCACATTGCACTTGACATGATAAATCTTAGAACAGTAATGAGAACAAGTTAATATGGGACTATATTTTCTCTGCTCATAATGAGCTTTGTCATGGAAATGGATTGATTTTATGTCACTTTCTGTTCTCTTTATAATTTTTATGGGTGGAACAAGGTAGCAAACTTCTATCTCTCATAAATTCAATATAAATTTGCCTTCACCTACATAACTCACTGTGTATTTTGGCCACTTATTTCACTGCTTCCTTGTTTGCAGCCTAGAAAAAAAAGGAGAAATGGCCAGTCCATGAAAATATGGAATATTGAAAAGGTCAGAGCCATGTGGCATGAAACCACCATCCCCTGCAGCACTGCTCCAGATGTGCCTCGCTCTGTTCCTTCGGCAGCATCATCAGTGCTGGGGGAGTTGGGGGAAGGCAGATCTCACCTAAGGGAAACCCGAATGGAAAGGAGGGGAGCTGGAGCTCCCTGCCCTACTCAGGGCACAGCAGATGTCCCTCCTGGCAGGCAGCAAGCAGCACACTGTGCTGCCACCAGCCACCCAGCTCCCGTCGTGCCACCACTCTCCTGCCACCACCACTGCCAGCCCCGCAGAGGGAAGGAGCGTTTACTGACTACCTGCTTCTGCTCTTCCCAAAGCTGGGGATGTGGATCGATTCTGAATCATTTCCGGTGAATGCTACACAGCTTTGTCCATCCTCTCCTAATTTCTTGTGTACTTCTTTTTATTAATCCTCCTCCCCTCCAATTCAGCAGCTGCCACCAGCAGGGAGAGGCAATTTTCTCCCAGGTGCACACAAAGTAGTGAGGGAGGGAACTTTAAGCACTCCTCCTGGTAGGGTTGGATTAGAGGCATTTCTACACACCAGTGCTTGTCTCTCATTGAAACTTGAAAATTCTCATTGAAAATAGAAACACGGAAATAAAAAGGGGGTTTCCTTTTGTGTATCTGGCTGTATGCAAAATTAGCTGTAACAACAGCAATCTTCTTGCAGGACAGTTTTCTGTTGCTCCTGCAGCAACAGAGCAGCAGCAATGGACCTGAGGATGGCCAGCGAGCACCAGAGCAGCCTCAGCGTGTGCTGAGCAGTTGCAGAGCTTCTGCCAGGTATGGATCTGGCCTCTGGAAGTCAAAGTGGATCGATAATTTGGACCCATAAAGAACTGGCGTAGAGTCAGAGGCTAGCTCAGGTCTCTGAGAACTGTTGCCCATTGCAGTAAAACTGCAGATTCCCATAATAAGAACAACAAAAAAAGCATTGCTTAATGTTTTTTTGGGGGTGATAACTCTTTTAAATGAGAAGAGGGCACAGGAGAAGAATAAAGCGGGGAAATTGCAATTTTGCATTTTATGTGCTAAAAACAATGGAAGGGTGATGGGAACATGAGGCTGCTATTGTACAAACTGTTGAGGAAGCCAAGCTCCAGCTTTGCTCCCATTAAGCATTAACATCTGGAGATAAGAGTTTACAAGGCAATATTGCCTTGAAAATGATGCACAGACAGAGCTTCAAGTCGCTGTCTTGGCTACATATTCACAGCTCACTGATTTTATGCTCCTTGTTTCCCCCTAAATTATTCATCCTCAGCACCCTATGTTGCGTTTTCTTTACATCATGCCACAGTGGGAAAAGGAGGAGCAGATCCTGCAGGTACCAGAGCTCCTTTTGTCCCTGCTTTCATCCTCCAGGTACTGCACATTTCCTACCTCCTTTGCTTTCTTGGAACCCTATGAAGCCAGCCCTAGCAGATTCGGGGGCCCTCCACCCTCCCAAGCAGACTCATTTCACAGCTGTCGCACTGAGGTGACAATGAGGTCTGTGCACAAATGCTTTCTGGGCAGCGAATGCCCACAGTGGGCTGTGCTCAGCCCACGAAATCAGGCACGCTCATACTTCAAATCCTCTCCTACCTGCATTGCTCTTCAGATAAAAATTACTCTCCACTCCAGCACAAAACAACATCCCACTTGAACTTTGTCAAAGACTCCTCCACTTGTGTGCAGAGCCCTCATTAACACTCCCCACTAAGCCACCAGGCAGTTGTTTCTCTGCTACCTTGTGGTTAGATTCAAGAAGTGCTTCCAAGCATCCATCAGAGGGAGAAACTCAGCAGATTCCCCTGAGCTCCCGTGTGCCCTGTCAGGATGCACTGCCACGGCTGCAGAAAGGGAAAGGAAGCAGAGGCACAGACCCAGGGGCACGCCCCTGGCCATGATGGAGATTTGGGGTGAAACCCAAGACTTCTCCCTCTCCTGTCATACTCTTGTCTTTCAAGGTTGCACGTCTTCTACCAACACCTCAAAACCAACACAGTAATAAATGAGAGAAGCCTGGGGGGACATTATTCACCAAAATTTGTATCTACCCTTGGGTGACTCCTCACACCCACTTAGAATAACGAGGGCAGGACAGTGTGAACTCACATTTCCAGGGCTGTGACCATTTCTTTGACTGCACGATGAATGGCACTGAGCACATCCATCAGCTAATTGATGGATAACTGGCTTGTCAGCTCAAAATATTCCTTTCTGCTGTAAGTAGTAAATGTAGGAGAAAAAGCCAGCTGGGAATCAGTATCAGTTTTTCTATATGCAAAGATTTAAGATAAATCTTTTTTTTTTTTTTTTTTTTTTTTTTTTTTTTTTTTTTTGTGGCAGCTGATGCAGAATTGGAGCTGTTCAGCATAGCTCTATTGCTTAATATAGGGGCTCCAACATATTCTTCACATCTGAATGGAGCTATGAAAGCAAGCTGTGATTTATAGTGCACCTTTCATTTTATATCTCTGATTTAGCAAGGCCGGGATTTGATTCTGTGGGGAGTTTTTCACTGGCATTTGCAAAGCACCAGACTATAGCAAGTTGTGAAGGACTTAGAGGCAAAAGAAAAATTGTTACTGTACATCCCTAACTGAGCCAGAGCTCTCTGAATGAGCACAATAAGAAATGTTTACCCTGCAAATGCTCTTTCAAATCCTCCTTCAAGAAGTCTGCTCCTTCTGCAGCATTGCTTTGTCACCTCCACTTTATGGCATACCTATAGGGAACAAGTCAGGGGACAAAACTTGCAGCAAATATACCTTCCATTTTCTAAATCGGGAAGGTTATAGATTGTCCTGGTTAGACACACCTGGAAGAGGTAAAATGATTTGAATATCGTCCTTTTCCATCACCACCTCCTTGACTTTGTTTGCCATCTGTTGCCCAGCCTCTGCAGGAGCATCCATCGGCATAGGGGAACCTGAGAGCCGTGAGCTGCCATAACCAAGCAGGAGGCTCTGGCAGTGCAGACGATGGCTCCTGAATCAGCAGGGATTTTCCTCTCTTTGTTCTCTCCTTTTGTCACGGATCCAGTGCTGCACACCCAGGTCTCACCTCCGTGCCCAGCCAGTGAGTGCTTAGTGCTGGTGCCTAGAGTGGAACGGGTGCACACGTAAAGCAGATACCACACTTAATACAGCTGCAACAGAAAAAAAAAAAAAGAAGGAAAGGACATTGGCTGGGACCACAGGGTGTTAACTTGACAAAAAAAAAAAAAGCCAATGATGTGATTGTATAATTTTACTTCTCCTTGCTGACCATACAGCATGAAGATTCCTCCTAGGTTCACGTCACCAGAACTGCATATTTAAATAAAACTTGCATCATTTAACACTGTATTGAATATGGGTGACATTTATTTGCATTCCTTTTGCTCCCATTAACGCAAGTTTTGCTGTTAGATTTGTTTGTTAATCCTACAGATGAAATTAAACCGAGGCTGTTATACATAAAGGGTTTGCATGGATCAGATCTAATAATGTCATATTGTGGTATTTTATACAAAATGATTAGCTCGTAATTGGTTTAATGGAGGAAAAAATAAACAAAAGCCTCCATGAAATGGATATTTCACATGCCATGCATGGCTGGGGTTATGCTAACCACACAAGTTGTATCTGCAGCTTCATGCTGGACACACTCCTGTTCCCCCCGAACCAGCAGAGATATTCCAGTGCTGGGAGCAAACTCAGATGAAGGATGCCATCAGACAAAAGGAAGCTGATGTAATTCGCTGTGGTTTTACCGATGCTGGCACTGCTGAGTGTGCAGCAATGTGTTCTGATAAGGAGCACAGCTCCCTCTGTAAGGTGTCCTGCAGGAATATTCTTCTCTGTTGCTGTTGGTGTGTGCAGCAATGTTCTTTCTGGACTTGCTGTCCTTTGACACAACAGCAGCTGTGACAAATCGCTGCAAGGTAAGATTTTGGAGCTCCACTCTGCAGCAGCACTGACACCTCCCCACACCTCTGCGGTCTGCAAGGCGCAGGTCCCTGCCGGCTGCAGTGTCCATCCATCCCCGTCACCCTGCAGCAGCTTCACGTCCACCACAGGTCCACGGGGCACATGAGCTGAGGTGATGTGCAATGCCAGAATGCCAGCATGGAGACAGTTAAGGCTTTAAAACAAATATTTTTTTTTTATTTTTAGTATCATTGTTATACGCACTGCATTAAACAGCTAAGCATCATTTTAGTTTGGTGTCTGTTTAGAAATTCAATGCTGCTCTGTTAATACCAAGGCAGCTTTGATAATTTACCCCAGTGGAGGATTTGTCTCTTGTTTTGTTCAGTGGCATGACCAGGGTATTTGTGTATTTTCTGTTCTAATGTCAGAGTGACTCGATGACATGCACAGGCTATTATTCAATAATGATGCCTAAATGGAGCTATCAGAAGGGTTATTATCAAGGTTATTAAAAAGCAATTCTTTCCGCCTTCAGTTCAACCATGAATTGCAGAGCTAGCCATCATCTAGGTGAGGATGTGCGTATTAATCAAGTGGCTTCCTATGGTCCACCTAGATATCCTGAGCGTGGATAATGATTGATTTACTCCACTCCTAGATTAGCACACAATCAGCCAGGGGTGCTGAACATCTGACCAGCAGAGTTAATTCATAATGCTTGGCAACCATTTTGTAATTTTCTCACATCTGTTCTTTCTGGCTGAGACACGACATTTCTTTTAGGAGCCCAGAAAATGGCACGTAGAGAAATGTTTGTGGAGCAGCATTCCCTGCTATCAAATGGTAACGGTCCTACTAAAACCCCTTTCACTTCAGTGCATTTCCAGGAGAAATAAGCCTTCTATAAAGTAATATACCAGATGCTAAATTAAGGAATACGCCAATAATTTCTTTTAGTAATCATTTGAAGATAGCTGCATGTAATTGCATCCCTATGCAAATCAGATTTGATCAGGTAAGTTACTAATGAGGCCGTGAGCATCATTTGGGCTGAGTCACCAGCTTTAGGGAAATGTATTTAATTTCACTTCTTGCTTGCTTAGGTAAAAGGCAGCTCAAGATCGCTCTCACATGCTTCTAGCAAAGCCCACTGTGCAACATGACCTGCATCTGTTGCTGCAATTTCTTTGAACACAAGCACGGCGATGCAGCTGCCTTGGGTCTCTTTCACTGACTCTGTGCTACCAGGGCACGCATTTTGGGTTGGGCAAAATTCTCACAGTCCTGTCAAGCCAACCAACGCATCCAGAATTAAATGTTTTCCCATTTGCTGTTATCATCATTTTCGCAGGCTCCACTTCAGCTTCGCTGCTCACTTCTAATGCATTCAATATTGCTTTTTGCAAGCGAAGAGATCAGAAGTGCCAAGACACAGATGCGCCTGCTCCAGCCCCTGTCTGCTGCCCGCAGCAGCCTAAGGGTGGCATAACAAAAACTGAAATGGCCACTAAAGGCAGAAAGACTTCTCTCTGGTCTGGCTGTCCATTACATTGTCAAAACCATTCGTCCTGCCCTGGGAAGTTGTCAAAGATGAAGTGTGCAGAACTAATGTGAGGGTGGATTTAATAAAGAGTATTCTGAGAAATATTGCTCACACAATCAATAAAAAGGTTTGGAGAGGCCCTTAGGGCTTTTGGACTGGGATTTGAGTACAAGGAGCTGAGCTTCAGCAAAATTGGAGATACAGGCATGCCCAGAGAGCATGCATGCTTCACCTGCTTAGCCTTAAGCTTGGTGTGTGATGTCTTTTAAAACAAAATTGTGGAGAGTGAGAAGGATTACACTGATTTGGAGTAACTGCCCAAAGTGGCTGAGAGGAGGAGAGGAGGTATCATCTGTATGCAGAACGACATCGTCTATCAAAAGTAAAGAGCATTCTAAATTTCATGCTACCACCTACTCATGGAGTCAGTGCCCTGGAAGCTGGAGTCACAGCAAATCCAGTTGGACAGACCAAAACTATTTTGCTGGAAACACATGAAAAGTCTAGTGGAGAATCAGCTCAAAGAACTGAAAAGGTGCTGTACCTTTGTGTTGAATAATTCAACAGTGGGGAACTCAGGTTTAATTGCCTCTTCTGCTTGTAAAACAAAAAATACTGTGGCTCTATACCTCTGATGTTATGGCATAAACTTAGCACCTTGCTCTGAGGAAGTTTAGGTGTTTTAGAATAAATATTTCTTCCAACAATTGCCCAACCTGTCAGAAGAAGAGACCTTACTGCACGCAGTACTATCAGAGTCCTACTCGCCATGCCGTTTCCCCATCTGCCAGACCCAACAGGGAGCTGATCATGTCTGGGAAAGCATCACTGGTACAAGTCAGAGGGTCTTGGGTTAGCCACTCACCCTGGGGCTGAATAAAGCCACAGAGCTGTGCATTCCCTCTTGCAGAGCTGGGCACTGAACCCAGACATCCCACCCTGCTTTAGGAATGAAGCTGTAGGATAAAAAGGGAGATCTTCCTGAAGCCCTGTTTTATGAGAAAACAAAACAAAACAAAACAAAAAAGCCACTATTTTTGGAGAGTATTTGGCAATGCCACCAGATGAGGAGCACCCAGCTCACAAATCTCTCCAGGGTACAGCCTTGTGGGAGCTGCGAAGATGCTGAGTGCTGTTACAGCCACCACAATTTGAGATATGTCCAGAAGACAAGGTTTAGGGGAGGATTTGCTGCAAGCTTGGCTGCATGGGCAGCTGAAGCGTCCCTGGGGTGTAGGAGGTGTAGGGGGCTTGGTGCTTGTCCCCAGCAGGGACTGCTCGAGCCCCACTCAGCTCAGTGAAGTGGCCTCCTGCAGCCAGATAATTTATGCCTTGTTATGTCTTAGCTCTGTAATTTACCAAAATAAAGAATAACATTCCTGTAACAGAGATTAATGGCTGTCAGGCTGCAAAGTAATTTTTCAATATGAAATGGAGCAAAACTTACATTTTTAGCACAATTTCCCAGTTCAGTGATGCACCTGGTAATAATTATGATTTACATTAACCATAACATCATCCTTCTTATATCAACTTGCTTTAGTGAAGAATGAAATAGGCCCTTGTTAAATGTTTCATGAAATAATTCAAATTACATATGCTAAAATTTCCCAGTTCCCACCAGCCAGGCTAAAAATCAACAAGAATGAAAATTAGTTGCTGCTGCAAAGGCCCAGATTCTGCATTTGGAATTGTGTGAGCACAGCCCTAAGTTAATTACACCAACAGCTGACAAAAGCTTTAAGTCCAATTTGACGATGCAACAGCAAAAGCCATTCTCTGCAGAATTTCCGTGCACTATGACTACGCTCAAGATAACTTCCTCCTGTAAGCACTTCCCTGTAAAAACAAAACAAAACAAAACAAAAAAACTTACTGTCCCTGATGTCAACGAAGTTCAGCCCATCAAGACCACCTAATTAATTGATTTCCAGGCAGTAGGACTATAGCAAAAAGTCTGTGATTTGTTGCTTTGCTGACCTAGGGCCTGAGTGTCTCTTATTCTCCAAGGCATGATGAAACACTTCCCTAGTGGAGTTTCCTGACAGCACGTAATAAACAAAGCACCCATAGCAAAACCAAAACACAATGTCCTTCTCCTGGCATTTGTGAGGAATGCAAAGCATTTACATGCTAAAACATTACGGCAAAAAAAAAAAAAAAAACACAACACTGAAATAGTGTGAATTATTTGCCTTAGAAACACAGATAAATGAAATTCAGAACTAATGTAGCCCTAAAGAGCAGGTAAATTCATTTAAATAATAGGATTATGATTTATGAGTCTCCTATTGTGAGAGCAAGTTTCAGCTCTGCAACCCTTGGTTACGCCCTGGTTTGTGCAGAAGCCGCTCCATCCCTGTGTGTGAAGGGCCACGACCCCAGAGAGGACTGAGAGGAGACCCCAGGCTCCGTGCACAGCCCTGGCATGAAATATTCCCTTTCCTGGGTCCTGCATGTCCACCAGAAGGATCTCCTTAGCCAGCAGCTTATCAGGAATCCAGGAGGCTGGAAACCCTCCTCACCCCTAAATATGCTTAATTTTATCTGAATTTCAGCAGAAGCACCCACTAGAGACAGGTTTTAGCTTTCCCCTTTGCAGGTGCCCTATCTTCAGACTGTGGGATCCCTGTAAATCTCTCACTCCACCTTATTTTTGTTATTTGAGGAGGAGCAACCGGACACAGTCCATCCCAGATACATTCGATGCCATCCCACAGCACTCTTCCCCACACCCCTCTGTGATTCGACTCACTGGGGTGGGCACTGCAGGCAGGATAAGCAGTGAGCACCTTTGTACGAGCACCCTTCATGGACTTTGATAAGTGGAAACCCAAGCACGGGACAGCAGAGGGTCTCCATGGGGGTCTCCATCAGCATGGGCTAGGGCAGAGAGCAGCACGGATGCCCTGGTGCTGGAAGGGACATGAATGCCCTCAGTACCAGCCCAAGCACTGCCTCCCTTCCTGGGACTCTCTCCCTATCAGTCGAGATGGCAATAGCTCCCTTCCGCTGCCACTGCACGAGTAAAGTTCAGCACTGAATCATTAATTAGGATGACTGGATACTCTGGGATTTAAACTAGTGATTAATGAGCCTTTCTAGCTCCAGCTCCATGTGAACAACTATCTAGTTCATGTTATATTTAATTTATTTTAAAAAAGCTCACCAAGACAGTAAATCTTGCTCAGAAGAATTAGTGGAGGAAAAAATAACACTCATGCCGCATTTATAATGTTGACTGCGAATTTATATTCACACACTCTTGCACTAATGCAAATGCCTTCTCCAGAAAGACAGTATAATTCATAGTTTGGGGGATTCTTTGGAAATCTATTTAGAAATGGGAAATGGTGATGCAGACATCATGATAGGGTAAGTAAAATGGGTATGGTAATGCCCAAATCATTCAAACTGAGCAAAAATGCTGGGCTTTGTTTTTCTTAATCTTGGCATAAAGGTCCTGTTCCGTTTGTGGTGAGACACTACAGTGTGCCAAACCAATCAACTTCCTCCACTGTTAATTATCTTACCAAGAAAGTTTGACTTGAACTATTCACATCTTCATGCAAGGGCTGAGACATCTTAATTTTTCCCGGTGGTTTCTTTTTTTTTTTTTTTCTTTTCTTTCTCCTTAAGCAAAGGTTACAGTGCAGAGGTGCATGACAAGTGCATTGGAAATACATTTTCAAATTCATCTGTTCTGAACATTAATCCACTCCTAAGCTCCTTTCGCTCCAGTATGATACATAATCGAAAGCTGGGATCATGGCTGCTCGAGCAATGCTTTCTCTTACATCTGCATTCAGACACCATGAACTCAAAGGCCACGAGTCTTAACTAATTCCTCTAACTATGCATTCAATGATCTCCTTGCTAGGAGTCAGTCTGGGGTCTCTGCAAATTTCCATATGTTTGAAGTTTTCCTCTCCTCTTTTATCTTTGTCTGAAAGCTGTCAAAACGCAGCTACAGTTTCATAGGGTAACGAGGAAGAGATTAAGGAACGTACACATCTGTCACCTAAATACGTGCAATAAGGAGAACATAAAATAAATAAAATTAGGATCCTGTGAAAGCGAACAGCAGTGGCTGAGCTGCAGGCACAGCAGCTCCTGCACCAGGCACTGCTCCAGGTTAACTCCTCCACCCCTGAGCTGCAGCAGCACCGCACCTGCAAGCCCCAGGGCCACCCACCAGCAGCTCCTGGGACATTTTTATTATGGCCAGGGACATAGATGGACTGGGGCAAGCTGGACTGGGTAAAACTGCTCTCTGTGCAGTCCATCCCCTGTCGCAAACAAATGCCACATGGGCTAAGCTGCCCGTGATGCTCCAGCGTGTCCTCTGCAGCTGTGGCTCATCACTCATGCAGCTGAAAGGGAAACCCTGCATTTCAGATCAGCTGCAATAGCCAACAGAACATCTGCATGCAGTGAATTAAAAATCCACCAGTACTACGCTTAAAACAGCAACACGTTGTTCTTTGGGGCTGCTTCCATATTACCACTGGAAATACCATCAGCCCCCTGTTTCCCACACATTTTCAGGACCGAAGAGCTCAGCCCAAGCCTGCTCATGAGCAGGATCACTCCAGCTACGTGGGAACATTGCTAGGACATAGGCTTGGGCATCCGCGCGGCTTCCTCCACGGGAGGCTAATGGGGAATGTGCAAATGGGCTTTTTTTCTTTACACTTAAGCAATAAAGTTCTGGAAAAGCTCTCATTTTCAACCTTTACCCTGAAATGGTTAAGCTTCTAAATTGGATCCATTATCACCCAAATGAAGACACATACCAGTAAGCTAATTATGTTTCTTACTAAACTCGTGAATAATTAAATATTTTATTGTGATGTTACAATTTGTATTTATTATCCTTTGCTAAGGAGCGAAATTAAACATAATGAGGCCTGTTAGTGTCTCTCTTCAGAGATGATCCCACGTTACAGGAACCTATATCATTTGCACCAATGGTGATTAATGGGTTTAATTTACTTGACTTGCATATGTTGGAATCTGTGAGGGGGAGAGAGACGGGAACTTAGATTGTTAAAATCCTTTTAATTAGACTAATAATGCCAAGTTTGCATGTGTTAACTAGGGTGCACTATTAATTAGTTTTAGTAGGCTGTTTTCTGAAAGGTGGCACTGTAGCATTTAGGCATGTCTTATGATCCCGGGAGAGCTATTAAGATGACAAACAGAGCATGACATTACACATAACGGCAAACAAACAGCCTTTAATCTTTCTGGATGAAGAATTGGGGGTAATTGATGGACAAAACACTTTCTGCACTGTAGCTGCCTCTCTCTCACAGGCTTTTCCAGGCTTTCCTCATCTGGCTGTGGCACAGGTTTGCAGAGCAGTGCTGGACCCAGGCGTTACTGCTGGGTATCATGTCCCCCACAATTGCTGGTCATCACAGTCATGTTTCTATCACCAGGGCTCAGCACAGCAGGTCAGTGTGCAGGGGAAATTATCCCAGTCACCCCAGTGAGCAGTTGGCACCATGACCAGCAGGCAGGACTGAGCCGGAGCTGCCAAGAGCAGCCGGGTGCTCCTCCCCAGCTTTTTCTTATCCATGCTAGCCTTGCTGTGCCATCACAAGCTGCCTTCAGGCTGGTCTCAGACCACAGAAGCCATAAAATTCCTGCCTTTTTACTGCTGTGAACCTGGAGTTCAGCTGCACTGTCAACAGGCATTTATAACAGTTAGCAGTTTTACTGCTCACGTGCATGTCCGAAGGACTGAAGGTTTCAATCTTCACTTGGCTTTCTCTGCTCATATTAAATACCTGTCAGTGTACTAATGTGTGGAATTTGCATCAGCGTCCTCAGAGATGTTTTGAATGCAGAACAAGTGGGGATTGTGCAATAAAGATCCACAGTGCAGACAGCAACTGTAATAACAGAGGAAAAATGCATTCAGACTATTCTTCCTACAGCTCTGTCATACTGTGCCCAAGAAATACAGGCAAGTCTGCTCTTCATGTCCACATAGGCTTACTCAGCTATAATGAGAAAAGAAGTCAGCTCCTGCTCGAAGAAAACAGGAGGAAGGAAGAGTTTTGGTAAATGTGCTGGGTCAGGAGTTTGGAAGCCAAGAAACAAAGCAAGGAGAAAGCTTTCTGGAAACAAAAGCCTTTGCACTGGTGCTTGCTTTCAGCAACATGTGCTGGGGGAAGGTTTCTAAGTGAGCACATTGCTCTAAGTAAAGGAATAGTCTACAGGGTAAATAGTTGCATACAAATCATCATTTATTGTTTCTCATTCATATCCCCTACCATTTAAAATCAGGCAACATAAGTCAGAGCAAGACCCATTGTAGACTAGCATGCTATCTCCAGTGACCAGTAACAGATGTGATATTTCTTACACTGACTGCTTGGCCTTGAATTAGGCTATGTCCCCAGATGCTAGAAATCTGCAAGCTAGAGGTTCATTTAATGGCCTCCACTGGACCTTTCTTCAATTAATTTCTCATTGCTTTTTATTCCCTTGGTTCTGCAACATCCTGCGGCTATGAGTTCCACAATTTCATTATGCATTACGTTATTTATTTTTACATTTCTGCTCAGTAGTTTTTTTTTTTTTTTTGAGATATCTCCCTTCCAATCACATTTGTGAAGATCAGAACTGTTTCCTGGCATTTCTAATAGTAAAGAACGGGTTATTTACCTCTCAAAGGGAAAAAATAGATTATTTCTCCATTTAATCATAAGATCAGTGACTTAGGGATACAAAATACATACAAATCATCTGAGTAAATAATTGCTTAATGTACATTGTTTGATTCTTAAAGAAATGGGTATTGAATCTTTGAGTATGATATCCACCCAGGGACTCCCACGAAATGAATAGTACATCTTAAGTGAAGCTCAAAAGCCAGAGATGTGAAAAATCCCTTTTGATTTATTGCTGAAATGTATTGACAGGCTAAATAATGTAGCGTCCTAAATAAGAAGCCTATTTATTGTTTTTGTTTCTATTTGAGTAGCAAGAAAAACAAAAAGACATCTGGTCTCTTGACAGAGGTGTCTAAAAGATTTCTGTGTTTGAAGATACTTTTCAGGGGGACTGATGACATTAATTCATCTGAGCAATTCACTGTACTCTACCCCCTACAAATTAACTATTCTTTATTGAATAACCTTTAATATACCTATAACTGTTGATACATGTAGCTAGTATTTTCCATCAAAACAGCTTTCAAAATACCTCAGAAGGGAGGCTGAAGTCACTTACATTACTTGAAGCCCCATGCTGTAGAAAAATCCAGGTTTCTTGACATCCAGCCTGACTCTCCATGTCTACATATGAAATACCAAAATAAATTTTAGGAAGTAATGTAATAACAAAGCCCCCTCCACATCATCCCAGAGGGAGGACCCTCTGCTGCCATCTGAGATGAGTAGGCAACACGTCTTGCAGTCATGCTTTTGGGCTCTGCAGACCAACTTTCCAAAAACCTGCTGACATCATGCAGAGTTTTGGTTTGCTTCTGGCTGAGCTTGTTAGCAATTTCTAAAGTAAATCCTAGCCTTTTTCATGCACTTTTTTTTTTTTTTTTTTGGGGGGGGGGGGGATTACAGCAAACCCAGGTTCATAAATTACGATATTCCAAGCAGTATCACTGAAGCTAGATCACATCTGAGAGGATCAGCCAAGCTATGAGTAATGCCATATTCTGCTGTATTTCAATTCATCTCTGTAGCAATAGCAGAACCAGAAACTCAGAGCCCTCCCTCACAGGGCAGATAGCTTAAACTGAGCTCTTGCTGATGCACATCCCTTCACTCCCTGCTTCAGCTGCTCAGCTCACGTATTCGAAACATGCTCCCAGCCTTGTAGTCTGTTTGCTTAATTCCCACAGAAGACCTGCTGAGTTGTTTTCAGACTAAGCAAAGACAGATCAGGAAAGCAAAGCCTCAGAACTCGAGTCTGAAGAAAAAACACATCTTGTTCCCGCTCTCTAAAGTGGGAGCCAGGGCAGATACATCTTGAAAACTTCACAAAGACTGCCGAATAAATGAAACGTTTGAGGCAGAGGAGTGCATGGCCGGCAATGCTGTTTGATCTGTTTGCTAATCTATCTGTGGCAGGCAGCCCTCTGCATCTCAAGCACTGCTTTTCCAGTATCCCCCTCACCCCCATAACTTCATTATCCTGTAGATGAAAGCTGGTGCTATCATCCTCCTGATTGACCACCACTCACTGCCAAGGCAGCCTGTTCTGGGGAATGTCCACATTTTTCAAACATTTCCATTCACACTTAGCTAATACACTCATTTCTTCCTCTGTGTCAAATTATCCGGATTCAAAGCCCACCGAAACCAATGGAAAGGTTCTCCACCATGAACTGGACCAGGCTGGTGGGTTTGGTTTCAGGTCCCAGGTGGAGGCAATGGTTTGAGCATGGGGCATGTGAAGTGTGAGCTTGAGTGCTGTGTCAGCAGCTGGTGTGCTTTGGTGATGTTAAACCATCAGTCAAGTCCTTCAATAGAGGTTAAACAGGGACAAGACCCATGGAAGAACAGAACCTTAAAAGATAATAGAAAAATAATAAAAAAAAAAAAAAAAAGCAGAAGATAAAGAAGTGCCAGGGTGTTTGTAAGTCCCTCTCTGTGCCCCAGCCTGCATCAGAGCAGCTTGGGGCTGCAGCTCCTGGCTACCTCTGTGGCACCACTCAGCTGAACGGTCACTGCTCAGCACAGGTAAGGGGTGCAGCTGAGCCAGGGATGCAAATCTAATTGCCATTTTAATGAGCCCTCCAGAAACACCTTATTTCACCTATTTTGAATGAATATCAAGTGGCAATTAAGACATTATCTGACAAGTGCCGTGTCTAAGCAACACACTGGCTGTGCACTGGCTTCCTTCGGTGATAAGCGGAGGAGTTAGTGGCCGATAGACCTAGATTTTTTTTTTTTTTACCTTTTACCCATTGCTTGGCTAGTTGGCTTTCAATCAGACCTTGTCAGCCCAAACAGTAAACTCTGAAATGATCCTGGGACTTGAAAGGAGTCATGTGGCAGATTCTTTGTGGAGAATGGGATATGGGGATTCATTTCTGTTACAAGCATATCTATGCAGTTTGTAGCTTGTGCTTTGCACACAGCCACAACTTAAAATCTGCTTTGCAAGTAGGAATGAACCAGTACATTTGTCTCACAAAATAAACATGGGGAAAAACATGTTTGATTTAGCCTGGAGTGATGGGGCTATCCCTGGCTGTAGTGAGGTTATCACCATACACAAAGTGCTACTCACAAAACAGATTGCAGGACCATGATAAGCATTTCTGGCACATGCTGACCTCAGCAGGGAACATATGAGGATTCCTCCATGAATATTTTGAGCAATCTGAGACATTTTATCCTGAACAGGAATATGGTGAACTCTCAGTTATGCTTAGATACTAAGCAAAGTTTCACTCTGAGTCAGCTAATCATTGACCTTCTGACAAACTTCTGGACTTAAACCCAAGAAAACCTTTGGTTAGTTTACTTTTCAAACCATGATGCCATTTCACATTACAGAAAGAATTTGTCTTCAAGAAATGAAGTTTACTGTATGCTTTTAAAGCATCTTCAGATGTATTCTAGCAAGAGACCCATGGGGCTCACAGTTTGCAAAAATAAAAATAACCCCCACAAATTAAAGGCTAGACTCTGTTCTCCAGGACCTAATTTCCCAAAAGGCTAAATGAGAGAAATATCAGGTCCTTTGACATAGACAAAGAAATATGCTTATTTTCAATTCCTCCTAGCAGGTGGAAAGTACCTATCACAGCAGGAAGAAAGACACCCAAAAGAAAATATCAGAAGGTGGTTATGATAATAAGCTTATTTTCATTACAGTAGGATTATATTTTAAACCTTTGATTAGACTCTTAAAATTTCAGAACATGCTTCTTCAATCCCAGATTTTTAAAAGACAAAAGAAAAACAAGAAGAGAAAATAAAGTCTTACTCCTGTGGATGAACACAGTGTTGTTGCACAGAGAAAACCTTTCTGTTGTAAAGTTATTTAATTACATTCAGAGGACATCTTTAATTTTGATTATGACTAGAATCACGCATGTCTTAATTCAGGAAGTCCTATTGGAGTCTGTGTGTCCTAAGCACAGGCTCTTTGAAGCATTGCTAAGTGGGATAATTTTATTGTACGAGTTTTCTTGTAAAAATTATTGTCTTTCTGGATGTCTAATTAAAATAAAGATGTAATAAAGAATTTATGGTTTTAATTAGAGCATAGATCTTAAAGCAATTATAGTGTGATTAATAATTCCTTAACAGGCTTTCTTATACGAGATGAAGAAAAAAGATTTGAGCCCCATGAAAAATCAATATGCATTACTCAATTACATTAACGAAGCTACACAAAGCAGTCTAGATACCAATTAAATTGCTCCTCGTGTTAAACTAGCATTGGAGTCTGCAGTTATTAATGAGTACTGATCTATTTGTTTAGTCATTGTGGATATTTTTGAACTACAGTTTTTGTTAGTGGAAAGATGCTGTAACATACAGATACATCTATGGACTTGTCCTCTCTCAATACCATTTCAGAGAACAAAGTGAGCAAGGTTTGCTCCAGAGCCATCAGGATAGAAACAAGCACCCTGCAAGGTCCTGGGGTTCCCTAGCCCAGGTCAAAGGGGCTGACAAAAGGTAATTAAAAAACAAGCTCATTATCAGCATTAAATCCAGTAAACCAAGTGCTGCAATATCCCAGAAAGGTCTAATGTGGCCCCAGTTTTTAAATATTGACAAGAGGGCTTTTGGGGAGATCATGACTTAATGCATAACTTACACACCCTGACTGAAATATTTCCCCCAAATTTTATTTTGCCTGTCATTAATAACCTGGCAGAATGAATAGAGCAGGGGACTAGGTAAATTTAGATTTTACAGATCAAATGAACTTTAAAAACAACGCTGTAGCTATACGTTCATTCATGCACAGACAGTTCCTCTGATCAAGCTGCCCAGCAAATGAAGCCACACTAATTTAAATGCCCTAGAGAGGAAAGATGATCTCATGAGAAACTTCTAATTTGTCATTCTGTAATGTGGATTGTAGCTTGGAAACTTGCTAATTGATCATTAAGAACACATTGTTACAGAGGTGGACATCCTAGTGTGAGAAGAACAGAAAGCCTGAAACTCTGAAAGAAACAACCTCTCTCTCTCCAAAGGAATCTAGAGGACGCTGATATTTTACTGTGCTCAGACCCAGCTATAGAAGAACAGTTATTTTGGCTCCATCAGCTTGGGTGCAGCACTGCCTGTAGACCTGAGCCTTCATCCATATCTGTGAGAGATGCTGCCCTGCTGCAGCAACAACAAGGGTGAAGGGTATCAGAACTACCCACAGATTTCAACACCCAGAGAAGCTTATGCATTGAGCGGGATTTCACTGCTTGAGCACATCATTTGAAAATGCAATTTGCTTCAGCCAAATGACTGCACAAATTCATGCTCATTTCAAAGATTTGGTCAGGTTAAAAAAAAAAGTAATTGCAATAGGGAAGAGTGCAAACTATTTAATTCTAGACTAGTGCTGTGATGTGAGCAGGTGCCTTACAGCTGGTTTCAGTTACTTGAAAATATTATTCTAAAAATTCCTTAAAGCACTTCAAAAGGACTGTAAGGTTTTCCTAAGATTTTCCTTTCCTTTTACTGTTTTTCCTGTTCAACGCCTTTGGGTTTTCCCTATGGTCTGTGGCACTCACCAGAAACACAGCACAGGGATGCGAGTAGCACATTCCAGTTGTAGAGCACGCTTCCAACTCAGGAGAGCAGGCTGTGCAGTCTCCCCTCTCTTGCTATCGAATCCAAGCTAAGACTACCCTAAATCCAGGGCCACAGGTGCCAGCACAGCCTGGTCCACTAGATAAGTGTGCAGAGGAACCAAAATAGGAAAAAACACAGATATTTCTGTAAGATCTGAGACAAGAAGGGACCGCCTGGTCCAGGGTTTGTTCAAGCAACAGGAGCTGGCAGCACATAATGCCTCTGAAGGCCACATCCTAGCTAGTGAAGAGACTTTCAGAGGACCACATCGAACACCGAGGATGACTTTTGGCAAGGTCCCACACTCAGTCCTCTCTTTGCTCTACACATGCCTTGATCCTGTTGTTTCTGCTCATCTCTCTTCCCATCAGGAAACCATTTCCCTTGGCATGTTTTTTCATCTTCTCATTTACATGTCTCCTGCAAGACTGAAACTCTAGCATTGATTTACCACAAGATAATGTTAATAGGATCAATAAACCACAATGACTGTATCAAAGTGTCTGTTCTTCACCCTTCAGGACTGCAGAAGGTGCTTTAGTCTTAAAGTACATCCAATACTCCATTTCTCACTCTTCTTGGTCTAAGTCTTACGTGTGGGAGACTCTCTGTCTGCCAGGTAAAAAATAAATGATTAGCTTGCTGAAATAATTTAAATTTTAATACCACTTCAGCACATATAAAATATTACTGATGCAATTAAAAAAAGACAATTGGCTCAATGCATCTAAAAATGGGTGCTTGCATACCCTGGCAGGAATAAATGAAGCCTGTTGGGAAGACTATTAAAAGTACAGAGTTTGTGTGGTCCGAAATTAGTTATTGCAGCTGGCTGCAAAGGCACAGGAGCCCAACAATGAATAATGTCATCTATCATTTAAAAATGTTTCCATATTCTTTTTGATCCTAACCAATATCTGACACTTGACCTCAAAGCATTTTACACAAAGGATCTTCCTCAAGATCAGATGAAACATTTCAGCGGAAGACTAATGACTCTGTTCATCTTTGTGATCCAAACTAATTTCACATTTAACTAGTGAGTCCTGTGGCACAGGTGAGTTTGAGGGGAGATTTAGGAGGGCAGCATAGAGTGCCTGTACAGATGGAAGTTGTGGTGGGCTGCCACCAATGGATATCCATGTTCATGTGAATAATAACCAGGTTTCTAACACAAATAATTTGAATCATTTTACTGACTGATTTTGGTCTGAAGAAACAGAAGTTTGAGATGGAGAATATGAAGGCAGTCTGGCTGAGCAGAAACTAAAAGACATCACCTTTCAGGAGACCATGTGAATTACAAGGAAATGTTCAGCCCCTCTCCTGGTGAATGCTTGTCAGAAAGAGCCACATAAAACTCTGCCAGTCCAAGCAAATCAAGCCCAGCAGGGCACATTCATAAGCTTTACTGGAGATAAAGGGTGAGATCTATAAAGTGCCCATGTAATTCAGCAACACAAGTGCTGCTGAAAATTTGTCCCTAAGGGTTCTTGTAAATCCAAACCCTCTAAAAAACAGATTGTGAGTTTTTCCTATTGATTTAAATGGACTCTGGATCATCCCCAGAGCATTTTAAACTTCATATCAATATATTTTCCAGTTTTGTTTGTATATGCTGAGCAAAGCAAAGGCCTTACTCTTATCCCTACAGATAAAGTAAATTTATTCTGACAGCTTAAGTTTGCTTAAACTTCAAACAAATTTCAGAGCTTCAAAAACTTAGCTGAGATTATCATTGTATAATAGAATGCCACTTTGCCCACATAAACATCTGTTTTCCATATCAATATTTTTACAAAAATTATCTGGAAGCTTGAAAAACTGTAGTAGTGCTTCCATTTAAATATTTAAGAGCCTCCATTGTAGAAATTAAGCTCTAAAAATAAGTTGGCCAGTTAGGAGAATTAGCAGTGCTCTCAGTTATGTGGGTGCACATCAGAAATGTTGATAGAGAAGCATTTTTAGACGTTATCTATAGAGCAACCTCCTGCTTCATGCAGAAGCCAATACTTAATCAGGTCAGCTTCTTTTGTCTTGTTGAATCCTGAAAACTTAGAACAACATTTGATTTATGCCAAATTTACCTTGCCTACATAGCAAACCAGAGCAATGTATCCAAATTAAAAGTAGACACCAGTGTAAAATGAACTTGTAGAATTTTTAGGTTATTTTAAATGTGTTCATTATTAAGAAAGCAATAATTGGATTTTTATTTCCAAAGAGCACTAAGGGAAGCCCAATTAAATCCAGTCTAATTCTTTCTAAGATTGTCTTTTCAGAGATTTAATGTAGTTCAACAAGTTGGTTATAAAAGATGTTTTGGGCCAAATGCTTCCAAGTTAAATCAGAAACATTACATATGCTGCAAAAGATTCTTGAATTCTTTTGTGACAGTTAATGATAATTTTTTGGTCTTTAAAAAAAATTTCCCCTTTAAACTTACTATGCAAAACTGCAAGAGCATATCTGAAAGAAAATCCCCAAATAAACACTTGGACATCACAAAGTCTGCAATGTTTTTCCAAGGGAGATGGGAGGAACAGACCCACTCTATTCCATGAAATTAGCCAGGCAACTAGGGACTGGGACTTAATTTCATTATATAATTATAATTTCCCTTTATTTACAGTGATGAGTTAGCTGTAGGTTGGCTTTCTAATGTCACCTTAACTGGCTCTAGAAAAAGAGCAGGATGCAATAAGAATGAATGCAACATGCTCAGCTAAAAGGTCAAGTTCTGGTCTCAAAGCCACCAGCTTCAGAAGTTCCCACCTGGCAGCAAAATTCCCACCAAGGGCCCTGACTGCACTCTGGCTCATGGAGTCCTCAAGCAGAATTTGGTCAAGCTACAGCTGGAGAAATTACTTTAACCTTTTAATAAGCGTTCAGCACTAAGCAGATATGAATGACTTCCAAGGCAAAATGTCAAAGAACAACTATAAGCAGCAGGGAGACAGGAAAAGTAGGGCCAATTCACACTTGGAGAGATCAACATTGCCATTTCTTCCTTTCACCCTTCCTTAATAAGCATGCTATCACTAATTTGGGTAGCAGATTAGCCTTAAAGAATGACAGCAAACTGGCAAGTTCTTGTTTTCTTAAAAAATGTGGTTATTTCTTTTCAAATTCTTAATTTGGATTTTTACTGCACCTACATTTAAGAAAAATCAGATTTTTAAAATCCATTTTTAGAAGGCCCCTAGAGATTAATTACAGGCACATTAACCAAAGTTTTGGTCTATATGGGTTTCTGTAGATTTAACGTCTTTGTCTGAGGATGAGCAAGTCCAGAAGTGGCAATAAGGATGAGCGAAGGGCAGAGCTGGTGCAGCATGAGCCCCTGAGAGCACACGGCCGTGCTGAGTGTCTGGCAGATGCCGCAATCCAGCCCGCAAGGAGCCTGCTTGCGTGCCAGGGAGGATGTTTTCTTCTGCTAAGGGAGCCCCTTAGGGAAAAGCTTGATCAAAGTAGTGATTAAAGGGGGATCTTGCAGGGTCAAACTGAGCTCCTTTGTTCTCCTGATTATTATTTTTTTTAAACATTTGCACTCAATAAAGCTAGCTCTTCTCTTGAGGACACACTGGCAATTAAATGTTTGCTTAGATAGCTGGATTGTATCTCAGATTTTTTTTTAAAATATGGAGGAAAGTGGTGCATCCAGATTCTGGTATTCTGAATTCTCTCCATGGCACTCACTTCTGCACAAACTGTTGAAGATTTATACTAAGCTATAATTGCAGAAATGCACTTGCAAAAAGGCTGGATATACCGTTAAGCTGGTGAAAGGATGCACTTCCTCTGTTACTCAGCACACTTCTTATAACCATTTCCAAAAGTTTACTATGTCCTTCAGTCAAAGCAGCAATGCCAAAGGAAGCTCATTATGCCATAAATACAGCAGTTCACATCATAGCGTGGCATCTACAGGAAACGTGATCAAAGAAATCTTTACCTGAAGTAAAAATATTTTTTTTTAATGATAAACAAACCCTAAAGCTACAAAAGGGAATGAGCTGTGTTCCGCTTTCCCCGAATGTATTGGTGCAAGAGTAGAATTACTCTGAAAAATGTAACCATTGCCATACATGCAACGTTATTTCCATAAAGGTTCACACCTCCAGCCTGCAGTACGCACTCACTCATGGCCCCCACAAGGTTGCTCCCACAACTAAAACATCTGCATGATTATTGATTACCCACAAGTGGAACCCACAGAGAGAACAAGCAACTTGAATCAAAGCAGCATTAAAAAAATAAATAAATAAAATTTGATTACTTGCATTAGAATTTCCATCTCCCAAGCTTGCGTCTTGCTCCATCATACATGAAGATGTAGATATCCTCCTTAGGGTCAGAAGACACAAGCAGGAGGCAGAGACACCAGGCCAAAGAAGACATCTGACAGCAGAAAAAAGGGAGCACCTTCCTTTTCAGCCTTTAAATAGCAGAGGTGATCAGGCACTGAGTGGTCAGGAGCAGGGTGAGTTGGCCAGGTGGGATTGGTCAGGTTGCAAGTTGTTCTCCAGATCTCCACCATCTAACAGCAACACCTGTGAGAAGGATGCATGGCCCGTCTCAGGCTTATCATGTTGCTGCTTTGGGTTTAATGGCTATGGGCTTGCTCTGACCTCTAAGAAATTGGTAATAAAGTTCCTGCTGCCTAAGGTTGTGTAGGATCATGATAAGGATGGGTAGACAGAGTCCTCAGTTAGTAGGAGCTACTAACTTCATAACTTCAGGTGCTGAAAAAACATGACCTCTGGTGGGTGTGCAAGTAGTCAGTCTACCCATCTTCCCATCAGATCAACATCATCAGAGGATCAGAAAAGAAATGCCGTATTTTGCACCTTACTAGTGCCTTCTGGATAGGAAACAATTAATTACTGTCAGGTAATGTTGTAAAAGGCTGATAAGGTGACACAGTGACTTATGAATTTCTTCCACTAACTCATAGCTGCAATGAAGACGCAGCAAGATTCCCTTTCACTGAAAGCAAATATTAAAACAACATTCATTATCTTTTCATGAAAGGGAAAAAAAAACAGTGACCTTGGCAGAATTTCTGTTTCTCCTTCTCCGTCTTTCAAAACAAAACCAACCCAAGAAGCACCTCCCCCCAGGCCCATCAAAAGACAAAGCCCCCAGCAGAAAGAAACACAGCCTTTTTAACCATTGAAGATGCTTTGAGATGGGCCTTTCCTATAGGGATTTCAGAAGCTCCATTGCAGCCACAGCAAGTAAATGAAGCGAAGCATGGGCCACTGAGTCAAAGAGGGAGCAAGAGCAGGCGTAGTACAGCGAGCTATTTTAAATCATCATTGGAGATCTGTAGCTAAGCTCTCCAGCGGCCTGCTTCTAGCTAAAAGGCTTCCACTCGAGTGCTTCAGATCATGTAAGTTTGTTTAAGATGCATAATTCATGAAGGGTACATAACACCATCCTTGAACAACTTTTCACTCACCACATGCCTGACAGGAGGAAAGCTGGCAGAGTGGTGTGACTTCAGAAATCTGACATTGGCACGCTACGAGTCCCAGCAAGGGACAGGGATCACTCCATTGTCTTAACCCCTTTGTTAGCGTGGGTGCCTGAGAAAGCCAATGGCACTTGCTAATTCCTCAATTAGGACTATTTCCATCTGTTGTTATTGCCATTAAAATAAGAGAAAGACGGATGATCCAAAGTGTTATAACTACTTACATTATAGTTCTCAAAAAATGTACGTAAAGAAAATGTCTGTTTTTATAAGTGTAAAATAAATTTATTGCACACCAAAGGCCAAATACAACCATCCCTACCCAAGCTGAGTAGTACCTTGCTCCTCAAATAGTCCCACTGAAATCAATTTGGGATTATATAATGCAAGTAAGGAAAGCACAACCTGGTCTTTCGGTAGCAAAATAAGACGTGTAAGGAACAAATCTTCAGCTAAAGTTAATGGGATTTGCCTCATAACTAATGGAGTTGTGCCCATTTACATCAGCCTGGAGTCCACCCTGTAACAGTGTGCCTGTTCTAGAGTACTTGGGTTTTAATTACCACTAGTAAATGCTATGTCCTTAAACTTTATAGACCTTATATATTTGCCCTACTTTATTTTGTAGATAAAAACCCAACTGTGGCCTGATAGGTAATTTAGGAATGATTTATGGACTTTGTCTTCTGTTAGTAACGGTTTGGAAGTTGCTCTCTGACAGAACAGAAGGTTTTTTTCTATTTTATTTTGGGAAATCATGGTTGGACTGGAACTGTCTTATGTTTTCTTATTAAAGTGTGACTGATATTTATATATATATATATATATTTTAATCAGGGCATTTTTAAAAATAAGATAAAATAGGGCAAGACAAGATATAAAGAGAACACCAACAGACACAATAGATGGGATGAAGGATGTGGCACAGGCTGGAGGAAGAGCAGTGCTTTCATTAGTTATGCTGTGGGCCAGTTGTCCCTCTCCCACCCAAGTCCCGTGCATTTCTACCTAGAACTCCATTTATTCTGTCTCCTTTACAACTGAAATGTGCATCCCGCTGTCAGCCTCGATGTGACATTTGAATTAAGCACAGACACCTCTCAGTTCCACTTAAAAGGCAGAAACAGCAAACGTGCACAAACACCAGGACAGGTTAATTTTCAAAAAGAGTACGTTGGGATTGTCATCCCCCTCTACACACAGTCCCCAAAATAAACATTTCACAGAAAACAATATTTTATCTCCTGTCTACTGCAGAGCAGTGAAGTGAAGCAGGACTCCCATCCACGACACTCTGAGCATGCACATTTTAAAAGAAGGAGGTTTTTCCTTCCTAGAGTTCAGACAGGTTTTGTAATTGGAGGCTTGTATGACCCTACTGTGATTTCTGCCCTATACTAGAGTGCTGAGGCTACCTGAAAAGTGATTTATAAGACAGACAGAAATAGTGAAATACATGGACTTGGTGTACTGATGTGCACTTTATCCATCCTTCTGTTACTCTGAAAGCTAGCAGGGTTTCCAACTTTTACAAGGGTCATTTGAGTCTTTTATCTGAGTTAAATCCTGTTCTTGCTTCCTGCAGGGCATATGAGAGAAATGACATCAAACATTATTCTCTTACCAAGGGAGAGAATTTATCCCTGTGACATGGGTGCTTCCCATGGGGACAGCCGAAAAACTGATGGTGGGAAAGAACCGTCTGTTCCCCTTGCCGATGGTTCCCCATTTACCAAGATGATATTTGCAGGGGAAAAAGTTGAGGAACCCTATTAACATAGTTATTTTGCATGCCTCCCTGTGTGAGCCTGGATAGCTGGGATAAGCAATATAATTAAATGCAGGAGCTGAGGATTAGGTCTCCTTGAGTATCCTTGGAGTCACCAAGCAGGGGGGTTGCATCTTTGGTGCATTCTCTCTTCTCCAGCTACTGCTGGGCCATTGTTGGACAAGGCAGAAAAATATTTGTGAGTATTTCAGTAGCTCATGGACTTCTCTCTTTCAGAAAGTATTTTTTCTAAACAATTTCTGTGTGTTTCTTCTCTGACTTGGACATGGGGCAGCTACTGAAGTTTTGTTAATCACCTACAGCCAAATTTCTGGGGTCTATAAGGGGGAAAGCCCAGTATCAGACTCCGTTTCATTGAGCATGAGACCATGCTCAAATCAAAAGGCTGTCTGTGCAGAACTACACCTTCTCCCAAATGGGCTTGTTGAAATATATATTGAAATAATCCTTAAAAGTTTACAGAGTATTATGAGATCAGTACAGACCTGACCATTATTTATTAATTGTTCAATTCGAGGAATAACTACATGATAGAAAATGGTGTGGAGACCTAGGATAAAATGATTTTAATGAGATCTCAGTGACTGATATTTGGAAATATATTATTAAGTTTCTGCAGTGCGGCACGGAGATTTCCCAATGTCCTCAGGAAAAGGAACAGCATCCTATGCACTTGTGTCTCTTGCAGGGTGGAGACATTTCAGGTCAGCCACAAGTGCACCCAGCCCTCTGCTAAGAACACGGGGTTTCAGAAGAGTCTTAGCAGGGTTGCACTCTGCATTGCAAAGGGATAAAAGAGCCTGGGCCTTTGCCTCTTGAAGCTACATTTTCCTCCAGCAATCTACCTTGTTTTTCAGCTTTTCTACCTGACTTAGTCCATGTGACTCTCTACTGATGTATAAACAGGCTTTCTCAAATCACGTCCTTCCCTTAAAATTAAAAGAAAACAAGCATGTGTTGTCTTCTGCACCTGGAAAGTAATACACAGCTCATCCTGACTATAGAATTCCTTTATGACCATGAGAAAGGCTTAGGCAGAGCTCACAGAAAAATGACTCTTTGGCACTTGGGAAGACTTGTGTCATCAGAAACTAAAGAGAGAGATCAGACCTTATTTCTGAGGCTACTTTATCCAGCGAGTAGACAAAAGCCTACTCCTTGCTCATGTGCAACCCCTACTTGTACAGGGGTATTGTGCATCTTTACGTGAGAGGTCCATGATGTTTGTGACCCCTGTGGTAATACCACTTAATTGACACTGTAGCAGGTAAATAACCATCCTACCAAAGCAGGTCATTGCGCGAACACAGACAAATTAACACTGCTGAATGCAGAAGGAGGAATAAATATAAGTAAAGGAGAACAAGTTCCTGCATGCTTAAATGCACAGAGCCTGTTTTTTGGCTCTGCCCCTTACCCAAGTTGTGCTTGTGGATCTGCCCAGTCCATGACCCTCTTTGTGCCGAGGGGATGTGACGAATTGCCGTGTCACTCAGCTGTGTGGGTCGGGAGCAGAGCCTGTGTCCAGCAGCACTGCAAGAGGCGAGGCAAGGCGAGAGGAGCCTCCCCATCCTCCGCAGGGCTCCGTTTGCAAAAAGAGGCCAACAACATGGCAGGGCACGTGTTGTGCACAGAGCACCTGAGGGGCAGTAAACCTTGACGTACAGCATATATCCACACAGCCATAAAGAGGTTAAGGCTCTCTTGGTAGAAACCAGGAGGCAAGAGCCTCAGGAATGACTATTTTTCTTTCCTGACTGCCCCATAAGAGAACATGGGGAACGATTCCTACTGCCTCAGTTAATGGTCTTTCCCCCAAGAGTTTTGGTGCTGATTGAGGACAATATTGCTTGTACAGGGACACAAAAAGAATGGCCACAGTTTTGTATAGAAGGAAAAGACACCCAGACTCTTCTCATCAGTGTCACAAGTGACACTGAAGCAGTTAAATTGCTAACTGAATCCAAACTGTGTGTAATTTTCATGCTTGCTATGCTGAATTTTGGGCTTTTATTCTTTGTTCTTTGTGTCTGTGTGTTGCTAAAGATTTATGATTTATAAAGCATCAGACTGCACTGTGTTTCCTCGGGTCCAGTTAAGGAAATCCAATAACACGGGAGTTTTGTGTTGTGAACATATATATATTTCATTCCCCCGTAATGTTAGGCCTGTCAAAATGAAACTGATAGGTAGGAAACAAGTCTGCTGAAGAGCCAAAATGGAGAATAATTCTACTAGAACTGGTAAAACCCATTGGGTAAGGATCAGAGAGCAGGAATTAGCACAGTGTGCTTTGCTGTTGAGGAAGATGAGGGGCAGTAGGGTCTACCTGAGAGAGGAGTTCAAGGCACTTGGATTTTAGATCTGCTTCCACTGAGAATCTGCGGTATGACCTTGAGCAAACACACTTTTTCTCTCCACAGTTATTTCTTCCCTTAGTTTGTTTTGCCTTATCCATTTAAATTGGAAGCTCTTAGGATGGGGTTTGCCTCCTAGTGTGTTCAAACAGAAGCTGAAATGGAGAGACCTTCATCTCCGGTGTGGGGCTCAAGGTGCTACAGTAATACAAACAATAATAAAAAAGAATGAGTGATGCAGTATAATTGCATGAATAATAGGGCATCTTTTAAGACTTTTCTTTCTGCCAGATCATCTTTGTGCTAATAAGTTCTGTTTACTCAGGGAATATTCAATAAATAATAAATAAAACCTCAGGCTGAGACTTTCCCAAGCACAGCAGGTAATTCAGATGTATTGTCCATTAAAATTAATGTGCAGGGTGCTTCTAAATCCCTCAGTGCTTTCAGAAAACTCTTAGCTTGAATATTTCGTATCCAACTGTGGCAACTAGCGGGGTGCTCTCCACAACCAGCAGGCAGTAGGGTAGGAATTAAAGGGGATGATGGACATACTTGGGTACAGAAGTGTTCCTCACTGAAGACTTTACCGGGGCTTGCACTGCTTTTGCTCCACCACCGTGCTGTGTGAAATTCCTGGAATTTGGTCCCTGTGTGCCTAGAGGGGTTAGGGCAAGGTGACTGTTGCTTCCTCTGGGTTCTGAAGACAAACAGAAGGGACAAAGAAAGGGAGATTAAAAAGGAGAAATAACACCTTCCTTAGATGCAATATGCCTTCTACCACTTCTACCATAAGCACTGCTCCAGCCTGAAACTGTGCTCCTGAGACACATCCTGCAGTGCTGCTCTTGGTTTTATCAAGGGCCAGTGGGGACGCGCAGTGCATCCAGAAAATGGGAAGTTTGAAGAAACGCAGAACCACCTTCTCTCCATTTCTCATCTCCAAATTACTTAAACCTAGCGTGAGGGGGAGGAACAGCGCCAGGCTTATTGTAAACGCCACATTACTATGTAGGACAGAACTGATGTGCTTCGAAAGGTGCTCACTGCAGCTTTGGTAGATCACTCCATCTCTGTCAGCATGACAGATAACTGCCTCCAGACAGCTATGAACACATTAAAAATACACTTCTGTCTCCAAGCAATCACACGTCGGTGCAGTGCTCCTTCACTGTGGAGAAGCAACGAAGTCCGTACCTCTGGGAGAGCTGTACAAACATCTGTGCCTGCTTCAGCTCTATTTTTCACTATTGTTCCTTCCTGACAGTTTTGCCACCCTTGATGAAAACCTGAGTGAGAGGAAAAATGAAATGAGTTCCTTCTGACGCGTGCATACATATTTAAGCATTTCTGTCACTGTATGTTAGAGTCGCAGGCACTTTAACGATGCTGCTTAGTTCCTTGCCTTTTGCATGGTGTCAGGTAGTAATATTAGGGTATGAGTTTTCAGAAGCTGAACAAATCTCCTCTTTCTTCCCATTTCATATTGGCCATTAAACTCATATTATGATCAGAATCACAACCAAACAGAGCAGCTTCTATAATTCCACGAGGAAATGAGGCTGACAGAATCAGAACAAAACACACATCATTAACAAAGCCCTGCTCATAACAGTCTTAAACACACAGCTCTGTGAATATTCATACTCTATTTTTGAGGGACACAAAGCTAGAATTTGGAAATTCGGTGCCATCAGTACTTGAGCCTTCTGGATCAGAGCACCAAGGAAAAATAACAGTGTTGTTCAGGGTATCTTTTTCTCCACAAACAAGGCAGGGCCAAGTTTCTCTATGAAATAAAGAGCTGGTATACCCACATTTAAATGACTTCTACCTCACTTTTTAAAGAAGTGAATTGTGAATATTATGATGCTGGATTCATCATTAGAGGACAGAACAGATGGTGAAAGATCAGTGTATAGTCTCATCCCTATGCAGAGGGATTTCTACAATTGCATATTAACTGTTATGGAAGTTTCCATACACATGTAAATCCCTCTGTACTGGAAAGAGAATGTCCTTTAATGCAAAGCATTATGTCCATTACAATAAGCAACATGAATAACTAATAGTCATTGCAATTAAACTGAAAATCAATTTGGCCTGCTGGCACCTTGAATATAAAGCAGGAATTTTATAAATGATATTGTTTATTTAAACGGCACCTTTCATGTTCAGTTATCCATCAGTAAGCCCCACACAAAATCTGAATGTTCAGAACATAGTGAGAAAGCATCAGTCTGGTTAAACATAGTTCATATATATACTAATATCTCTAGCATGTGTATGCTTATATTTACTATAGTGGATTTGTTTTAAAGAGCTCTGTAAAACTTAAGAAACCATAGTTCTGGATGAAAAAAAGTAAGCAAGCAATTGTCTTTAATTAAAAAAAAATAAAAAAATCTTAGTCCAATGCCAAAATGTCACTGAAAATGCTCAGAGCCAGTGGCACTCCTGGGAGACAAGGTCAATTACTATTAGAGTGATCTTAATTTAGCCAAATAGCCTCTGAGACCCATGGTAGTTTCTAGGACCCACAGTTCCCAAGAAACCCAAAGTTTCTTGAAGGTGCTTGTGTCTCTCTCCTGGAGCTATCTGGGTGTCTCACAATGACCTTGCATGGTGTGAAATAGTTAGGGATAGTTCAGCTTAGTTCATTATTTTTATTAAAAAGAGATTATGTTATTTCCCTACTGCAATAAGCTCTTGGGAGAAATTCGGTAATATGTATAAGACACCACTACAGCCATAGTAGCTATACTGATAGGAGAACTAAGCTTGACACCAGTCTCTGGTTACCACGCCAATACTCAATTCACTCA
Source organism: Netta rufina (assembly GCF_964035555.1). Classification (NCBI taxonomy): domain Eukaryota; kingdom Metazoa; phylum Chordata; class Aves; order Anseriformes; family Anatidae; genus Netta; species Netta rufina. Next base: position 17,216,955 of record NC_140133.1, read on the forward strand.
GCCATTTGGTCCACAAATGGATCTGCAAATTGACTGTGCTTCCTTTTGCAGTTGTCTGTGGCTTCAGCAGCCACTATCTGAAAACAGTTGTGTGACCCACATTACACCCTCAAGCAAGGGCTTTCCATCTCAGAGAAGTCAGTGTAGTCTGCAGAGAATATAAACAAACTGACACTCTGAAAAGAAAATATTTGAACATCTGTTCAGAGCAGAGTCTTCATGCATCTTAAACTACTCTAACAAAATTACTTACTTTCCTCATTTCCTCATTGTAAACTTTTTTTTTTTTTTTTTTTTTTTTTCCCCAAACAGCATATAATTGCAACTTTTGGTATGTTTTAAACTGTCCTGCACAATTCTCCCAATATTCAGTATTAAAAATATTCTCAAAATGAACTCAGAAAATATAAACCCAAGAAATGATTTAGAATGCTTTTATCCATGCCTTGTCTTGAAAACAGAACCAGTAAATAGATTTTGCACATGATGTCACTGTTAGTCACTTTTTCGGTGTTATTTATCCTCAACCTCCCCTTAGCAGCATCCCTGGATGGAGCTCAGCAAATGCCCCTGCCAAGTGTATCAAGACCATTGAGTCTGTTTATCACAATTGTTTTGTTTGGAGCTCCCTTTCCATCCTGCCTGCCTACAGAATTTCATGAATCTGAAATAAGCAGAAATTATACAAACCATGATTTGTTTCCCACTATTCACTCCTCAGAAGACAAAGACCTGGCCTCTTCTTTCAAGACAGAATTTGCCTCAAAGAGAATTTATAACACTACTAATGGAAAAATTGTTATTATGGAAAAAGCCCACAAGCAATTCAGTTTCTCCCAGTAGCATTATAATTACATCCTTGAGGGGAGAAAAAAGTGAAAGAAAAAAAAAAAAAAGAGAGAAAAAACAAAGGAAAAAAAAAAAGGAGAAAAAAAAAAAAGGGAAAAAAAAAAAGAACTGAAATTACTTTTGCCTTGAAAAAAATTGTCAGCCATAAGTTTAATATTAAGCCCACTAGTAGCCCACAGATATCAAGGGTACTCTCCTCATGTGAAGTGAACTTTTCTGTTGATTGCCACGTTTGCTTGAACTTAAACAAATGCTCAAGTCTTCTGTCAATCCAAGGTTCTTACTGTTCTTCCTTTGTCTTTTCTCTCCTGTTGGAGAGAAGACAGGCAGGCCCATGAATGAGTGGACAGATGTTCAAAGAGGCCATATATTTCAGTAAGTCGCACAGAATTAAAAAATAATAAATAAAAAAGTTATTCCTGTCTTTTCCTGCAGAAACACTGAGCTAAATTATGTTTGTTTGTTTTTAATTTATTTACTTTTTTAAAAAATAAGTCTACTCTTTTACCCTTGATATCATTTGCTGTTGTGAGTCTGTGTGTATATGTATGTAAAATAAGTGCAAACCTCTGCTTCTGTCCAAAAGAGGAAAGGGGTACAATCAGAGGGTCACTGTGCGGAATAGGGGGAAGTCAGCCAAACTGCCCTTTCAGAAATGGCAGTCTTCCCAGCCTTAAAGTCTTCTGTGGAAAATAAAATATTCTATTACATTATTTTCCAATTTCAGCTATCTCCCTTTTGGGCTCCAGGGTGGTATATTTCCAAAAGTTCGGAAATACTTAGCTGCTCACCATCTGCCTCAATAGCTGGACATATTGGACATCAACACCAGGACCAAACATCTGTGGCCCAAGGACACCAAGCAGCCACCAGTGTCATGCCAGTGGGAACATCCATGCTCCAAATCTCCACAGCCTCACTGACAAAAACATCATGGTCACACAAAAATAACCTTCCCTTCCCTACACACACTCCTTCCTCTTCTTGGTTTACGTCAATACCAACTTGTCTTGCCAAATCTGGATGAGTTTGGTTTGCAGTGTAAATGTTTGACTGCACTCAGAATTTGGATGAATGCACGGTGCTGATTTCTCCTGGCCTTTGTGCAGAGCAGACTGGATGCTTTCCTCTCCAGTCTTTCTCCTATCACAGCCACTGTCTTTCTCGTCCTCTCTCCCTCTTTGGCACTCACACACATCTGTGAAAGAAATGCAGCTGTGGTGTCAGTGTCTGATGTTTTCCATCCTGTTTTCCAGTGTGAATATATTCTCGGTTTGTGCACTGGACATGGCAGAATATAAACAGAATTTTCAAATTTCTATGTTTCCAGTCTGGGGAATGATGTTCTCTCAAATGAGAGTTAGATCATTCTAGAGTGGGATTCTTCCCATAGAGCACACCAAACTGCCATGAAGACAGTGTGATAAAAGACAATTATTCAGGACTCCCTACTCTGCAGACCCTGCCCTGGGACTTGATATTCTAATAATTCAAAGGTTCATTTAGGAACAGAGTCAATCATGAGGCAATATTTCCAATGGCAAACACTAAACAAACAACTAAGCCAAACCCATCATTCTCAAGAATTATGGAGCCAAACTGAAAGCTGTGAGATTTAAAAAATATGTCAATATTTCTGCTTTCTCAGTTTGCATGTTTTATTGTGAGATGTAGTGTGACAAAATAAAAACAACAAAACCCAACAGCTAGACAGGCTAGGCTCCAGGCTGCTTTGCCCAGACAACATGATTTTAGACCAATGATCTTGAAAATATGCTGGCCTAAAACCTCATTCTGCTTCATGGAAAATTCCCAGTTTTCTAAAAGCAGATGAGCAAATTCTTTGATTCTGGAATAGAGCAGATGAAACATCTGGACTCTAGATGTTGCTCTCACACAATTTTCCACCTATGAACTCCCTAAATTCCAAAGCATTTGCTCAAGCCTCTCTTTGGTGGTTGAATCAATTCAGGTATCTTTTTCCATTGTTAAAAGTACATCTGGACACAGACATTGCTTCCTCCCCCAGGCAGGAGGCAGAACTCAGAAATGGGCCATTCCCATACAACATACAACAACAAACCAGGAAAACTCAAGTGCTGTGACCACTACAGGAAGAGATGCTGGTACTTCAGCTCCAGCTAGAACAACCTCCCTGACTTTGGAGCAGACAGGAAGGATAGGAAAATAAAAATCAAAGCGATGCCACCCAGTAATTGAACTGAAATTTCTCATTGCTTGCTTGCAGTCTCTTTCTTGAGTGCACAAAGCACTCCTGGGATAGTTGTATAGCTGTTAATTGGCCTTATCACCCTGGAAAGGATCCTCTCTTCCCTTGTTCGATGGAAATCTGTTGGGGAAGGAGCTCAAAGGACGCAGATAAACATATTCCTTTTCATTTCAGTGTCATTATATTGTTTGCATTACTGGAGGACCTGGCTCTGTAGGCTTGTCTGCACATGGCTCAGAACAGAAGAAACATGATGGATTCAGGCCTGCGTACAATAGTAATACAGAAAATCTGTGTAAAATTACAGTTGTTGCTAAAGGATACTAACCATGAGATTTGAAAAGCGGATGGAGGAGAGCGTGGGGGAACAGCTGGTATTTTCAGGTCAACTACAAGCTATTGTGTTTGGAAGTGAGAGGAAAAAATTGTTCACATTGCTTTTATGAAACATGTAATTTTCCCTCTCCCTTGCCATGCCTTAAGAGCTTAATTGGACACAGTTGATGTAGACACAAGCCCAGCTCCTGTCTCAAGCTTATATTTCCAAAGGTCACAGATTTCACGCTGATCCTCTGCATTATGCTATCATTTCCATGAGAACCTGAGGAGGGGAACATTAATTGCCTGTGACTGTAATTGGCTTCATGATGGTCGTCCAGCCCGTGGCTGGGAGCACACACCCCAGAACAGCTGTCAGACATGTAACCTGGCAGCAAGTCACCGAGTGGCAGCAGCGTGCTCCGCACAGGACTGACATTATCCCTGCGATCAGGACACATCTCTTGACGTGACGATTCTCAAAAGCAACTCATTTGAAGGAGTTTCAGCTGCTGCAAAGCAAGGATGAAAAGCATGCAGAGCCTGTCGGCAGCAAGGTTCAGCTTAAATTGTAAAACGGAATTGTGCTTTCCAGCACTTGTGTGTGTTTGGGCCATGACGAGCTCACCTGATGTCACTGATACAGCACTGACGTTCTGGTCATGGTTAGTTGGAAAAGCTGAAGTCAAAGCAGAAGACCACTGGACAGCCATCAGGTGCACGTTACCTAATTGCCATTAATATCAGACCTGTTTTTTCTTCTGCTAAGTCAAAACTGGTCCCTATTCTGAGGCCAAGGAGGGTGACTCGATTCAAACATCAGCAGACAGAAGGTGTGCTCTGTGTTACCAGAAATACCAGGCCTGCTCTCTAAAACCAATGAAAAGCAACCGTCCTTGATGTAATATGCACCAGAGTACAGAGCTTTGAGCATGCTTTTCAGATGCACACCTGCCAGTTCTCTCTCTGCTCTACAAGCAATTTCCTTTTCTTCCTGCTGGACCCCTCCCCAGCTCCCCCTCACCCGGGGGGTTCCCGCTTTGCAGTATCGCCGCGTGTGCTCCTCTCAGAAACGTGACAGCAACCATTGCCTGACACTGTTAGTTCTATTTTAATAGAAACTTCTGGGCCCTGCTGAAGTACAGTACAGCAGAAGTACAACAGTATGGCTAGACACTTTCCTCCTGACTCCCACAAGCAGGGCAAAGCAAGAAAGAGCAAGCCCAGGAGTCCCACACGTCTCTCACCGCAGCACCGAGGCTCTTCCTGGGTATGCAGAGCAGCGTTTGGAGCAGACCACGCTAATCACTGCCACAGCTGCTCAGGAAATAACATGTAGGACTGAGCTTGCTTTTCATTTCAGTAAACTTAATCTCAATTATAGCAGCTCATTCACGACTTTAATGCGAAATGCACTGTAAGGCGGAAGGTAAATTAAAAATTCAAGGCAATTTATACCTGCGGCAGCTCGTTTCCACATGGTTAGGGAAAGTGCTGTAAAAGCACCACCGAAATGACTCAGAAGCCTCTTCTGCCTGCCAAAGGAGCAGGAAGATCCAATGCTACCAAGCAAATATATTCTTGGGCAGAGCTACGGGGCTTGATAACGCACAGAGTAAAGCCAACGGGATGGCTCCCCAAGCTGCAGAAGAGGCCATGCATATATTGTTTGCCATTTGGGCCTGGCTTCAAACTGCCTGAGCTGGAAAACAGAGGAAAAGAGCAGCAGAGCCATTGCAGTGACCTTCCTGTGAACCTGATCGGGCAGCACTTTGCTCCCTCCCACGCTTTAATTCATATTTCTGCACTGACTGTAATGCTGTGTACTGGCCCCAGCAAGAATTAAATTAAATATTTATACTTTTGTGATGAGATACTTTGTTACTGTGTAAAAGTTGCACATATGGAACTCTATTAATTTATGCTAATTCCTTATTTCTCCAGAAGAGCCTCTCTCCTCATTAGTATTTGATCGTTTAATACAACTTTACGGCACACACTAAACTGAAGCCCATAATCTTTTGTAATTGAAGCTTCGTGTGCATTCATTGTCATTTTTCAAAAAAAAAAAAAAAAAAGAAAAAGAGAGAGAGAAGGGGGAAGGGAGATGGGTATAGTTGTACTGCCTTTGCGTGTCACACAGGGCTCTGAGAGGTGATGAGCACCACAGGGAGCTGTTTGCAAGGCCAGCTGCAGGGAGCAGGGCACTTTAGGAGGGCAGGGCTGACCTGGCTGGTGATGAGGAATTGTTTTCTGTTGGCCTCTGGGAGGGAAGAACCAGCCCTCTGGCACATTGCCCACGCCTGCCAGCTGGATCCAAGGATGCTGGTAGGAGAATAAAGTGGAAGCGGAAATTTCAGCCCACGGGACAGACCTGCAGCAAAGAGAAATGCTACAATTCACCATGCCCAGGGGATATTTCCTATTAATTTTGTCTCCTGCTATGGCCCATTGCAGTCCTCTGCTCTTCTTGCTGAACCTTGCCAGTATGTTCCTGACTTGATGTTGAGCTTTGGTATTAATGGAGAGGAAATTAAAGTGGCATTTTTTTCCCATTCCATAGCATTGTCTTTTCTTGTCCAGTGAGCCAAATTCACTTGTACTTACCCGCAGGTCTAATGAAAGAAAGCAAACACCTCAGGCTAGTGCAGAATCTGCCCCCCGGCAGGGCTGCTCCCTCTCCTGGTACCAGCTTCCCCAGCTCATACAAACAACTGTATAAAAATATATGACTTATTGAAGTATGTGTCAAATTTACATCATTGGTCACTGAGGAAAAGTGTTGTGGCTCTTGAAATAGATTTTCTTTCTTCTAGATAAGTTTAGTTTGCTCTTGATTTAGGGAAACTGGATGAGACCCATCATGGCAACAATGCACCTTGAGTATTTTGAAGTTTTCAGTGCTTTTGTGTATTTTACACATGATTATGAGACTTAGCTTTATCTCGCTGAATTCTCTTTATTGTTTTCCATGTAAACAGGAACTCGCTCACACTTGTGTCCAGCCACCACTGAACTTGAGTTGATAGGGGTGGAGGAGCCAACATTAAAACAGAGTAAATTAACTTGTTTTAAAAAGAAGACTGCCTGATTTTACCATTATGTGTAGTCTCATGCAGGTTAGGACCTTATGATATGCCTGTGTCAAAAATATATTATGTTTTAATGTAAGAGTTGTCTGGTCCCTGCAGACCACAGTCTGTTTTTATACATTTCCAACATTTACAGCAGAAAGGTTTAAGAAAAGGTGCCCCAGCTCTGCCAGCACACTGAGTGATAGTTCAAAGCTGGGGCAGGGCTGAAAGAGCAGAAATCATCCAGCTGTGGAAGATTAATAATGGTAATGTATGGAGGTCCCACCACATCTCTGGGGAGGAGTTTGTGAGCCCTACCTTAGCAGTATCCTTAAAATTGCATACAGGGAAGCGCAGGACTGAGCGCTATCATCTGTTCTCAGGGACACACTGACAAAGACATAAACAATGGAAGAGCTAAAAATATCCTGTGCCCCACTTAGAGAAAACACCTGCAGCCCACAGAGCACTTAAAACTCATTTAAGTCTCACTGAGTTTGGTGAGAGTTAAAACCACATCCACTGGCTGTTCCTGAATCGAAGTGTAAGAGAACAAAGCAATGTTTGTGCTCGCCTGTTGTGGACATGAGGTGATGGTTTCAACAGCTGTACTGAAGCCTGGGCAAACTCATTGCATCAGCAATTTACAATCAAAAAAATACTAAAATTTAAACAACACTTCCTATTTAAATGCTGTATACCTGCCCTGATGTTTATTTCAATTGTCAGTTAATCAATGAAATCTTTTTGAGCTCGCAGCACATCATAGCAAATCAGTGTCATCACCTTCATTTTCATTTAAATGTAACTGGACTCAGCTCTGAATTCTGCCCCTGGCCAGATGCAGGTCAGAAGTGAGAAATTAGAAGTATATTTTACCAAACTGAGTTGTGTACCTGTGTCATAGAAGCTCCCTCACTGTTAGCACCCTTTTTATGTAGGGCAAGCAGTGTGGGGCAAGAAGAGAGGGAGAACAGATTACTTAGCTAGAATCCTAAAGCTTGTCTAAAACCTTTATCAAACAGCTCTTCACGTTTCCTTTGTAGCTGGCTCAGACCAGGAACCAAGTGCTCCAATCTGTCAGCAAAATATGCCCATGTCTCTGCTGAGGTGACCATCAGCTAATGAAGGCAGAGTATTTCAAATCAGTGTTCTCAGCCAGCTACACTATCTTTCCATACACTGACCATAAAATTACATGGTAAGTGCTTTTTAAAGACAGTTACCACATGGTTATTGCTGCTTTCCAAATTAGATTGTCATCACAAGTGTTAAGAAGTGAAAGATACAGGTAGGGAACCTGTTAATTCCTTAGATCTGGCAGGTTGGAGCTCCCAATGCTTATTCATTTTGCATTAGCAAGAAACTTCAGAACATCTCAGCTCCCCACACCAAGAGGTAAATTATTCCTGGAGCATTGTACTTGGTTGCTTCAAGTTTAATTACCTTGTAATCTGCAGGTCGTGTTATTACTTTGTGGTTACGTGATTATTTTTTTTTCATTCCTATTTATATAGCCTATAACAGAAAGTGACATTGGAATGGATTTTTCTAAATTGGCCCCATGCACACAGTTCTTTCAGTGTCTGAAAAAATGAGATTCTGCTCTCAGCGAGTGTCTGCTGGGTCAATCTGTAAGCTGTTTTAAGAATGAAACACCACCTACTAAAGTCTTAGAAAGGCACAATGATTTTTATTTTTTATTTTTTTTGTACAGCCAAAGCTGATGCGAGTTGATTACTTTATATTAAACTCATGGGACCAGAGCATTTATTTAAGAAAGAATTCATACCGTTGCCAATGTGAACTTCAATTTTAAGTACTGATAGCTGGTCCCAGATCAGTTTGCAGAGTATTCCCTGATGGAGACATACCAGAACAGTTTTATCTCAAAAAATGCATTCAGATCATGAGTTTGATTTCTCTTACCAGTATGTGATAAGATGTTTCCTTACCTTCTGCATATTCTGACATAAATAACAAGATTCTTTGGGTGCTGGAAGTATAGGAAGTTATGGCACTTGCTGCTGATGACCAGTTCTATACTGCATTTAATTGCATGAATATTTTATGGGTTTTCTTAATGTACAGCCTACAGAGATATTAACCTTTGCAACAAAGAATGCATTGAATTCTTCTTTGCTGCGTGGTACTTGATGAATGTTAAATCAGCTCATTGTTTTTTAATTGTGGTGGACCTCAGTGTGTTATTAAACTGAGCATAAATTCTTACTACACAAGGAGGAAGTACATATATATCTTGGTTGCAGGCAGTGGCTTTAAACATTTTTTTTTTTTGGTCTTGGCAACCTTGCTAGCTTTTCCAATTAACTGTTACCAGTTTGTGCGAGACTTTTTAAAATATTTTGACCATTTATCTGGTTAAAGGAGGAAGGAATATTTCCTCCACCCTACAATTGTAATGATGAAATTTTCATCCAGAAAAAAAAAATAAAAGTAAAAAACCAAGCAAATCCTTCCCTGTTAGCAATGAAGTTAAGTACCAGCTCATGTAATGCCTGGCTTAGTCATTGAGAAATCAAGTTACTGAGCTGGGGGAAACTCTATGGGAGGCATGTGAGCTCTTAACTGGGAACAGGGCAATGCGTTGCGTTTATCTGTATAGATACTTTGTCTGATAGAGATTAATGTTCCTAACAGATTTTACTCCCTTAATGGCAAGTTTCAGTTGTGTCCTTTTGGGTTACAAGAGACATCTCCAATATGATCTGCTCAGTAATAGTTTGATCAGAAAGTAATTCACGGGATCTTCTGAGAATTAAGGTGGGTTAATACGATGTGACTCTCCTTAGATGTATGAATAGGTTCTTCTTCCTTTCCTCCTCCCCCTACTTCCCTGCTTCTTTGTGAAGCAGGAGTAAACCCCAAAAGCCCTTTGTGCAATGAAAAGTGGATGTGTTTCTGTAAGCAGAATTACTGACGGCACCAAGCCTTGGGATTTCACCGGGTAAATCATATGCTTGTAAGCAGTTCTGCATTTTAGGGGAATGGATGGCTGCGCTTTTTTCATGCTAAGCTACAATCAAGAGTGGTAATTTCCACACCTGAGTAAATAAATATGTACTAGCTACAGCATAATATGCGCAGGTGGAATCTGCAATCAAGACTTTCCGGGTAGAAACAGGACAAACATTTTTCCTCTCTTCTGCTGAGGGGAAGTGATTTTCACAAAACCAAAGGATGTCTTCCCACTGCATGCAAAACACTCCAGTATGTTTCATCTCTCCTATCAAGAAGTAATAAAGCTAAAGGAAAAGCTTCTTGATACAGCACCATGCAGACTTATTTCAGGTGCCTGCTAATTGACAAAGCGAGCCTCAAGAGCCATCTAGAGGTTGTTTGGCAAGACTCATTTTTATTATTGTAAGAATACGTCTTGAGCATGCCAGAAACAAGCCCCTAGTTCCTCCAGGCTTTGTTCTCATGCACAGCATGGTAAATCAGAAAGACCTCTCGATCACTGGAACTTCAGCAGCTTGGAGATGATGTCAGTGAAAGAGAAATCACTCCCTTCCCCACCAATATAGTTCTTTTAATGAGAAGCTGCACTCATATGCTGCAAGAAGAAAGTATTACAGAAGCTGGTATATGAGGCAGAAAGCATTTGGCACGAGGAATGTGCTGTTGTGAGTCCCAGACACACTCCAGTTGATAATAGAGACTCAATAAGGGGATAAGCAGATTTAGGCAAAACTGGCACACAGCTGGGATTTACTTAATTATGAAGCTATTACAGTCCTGACGGTATTGTCTGATCTGTTCTGGCTTTCCCTTAAGTCTGTGTCTAATCAAACCAAAATCAATAGTGCTTCGCACAGGGGCTGGAGCCTGCAGGAGCACAGCAGAGAAAGGAGGCTCTGTGAGTGCACTCCCACTGGTTTTACATGACAGATAAAACATGCCAGCCTTCAAACAGAGGCACCCTCGCTTTGGATGGACTCGTGGGACACAGTTTGGATGTACACATAGGGCTGTACATGTATGGCATGTATGAGAAATAAAGGAGAGAACAGAGGGAAGAGGATTTTGCAGGCACAAAGAGGATTTCTGCAGGGGCACAATTCTTCAATTCCAGCAGATGTTTCCATTTGGAACTGTAGTCTGTGGTGGCCTGTTTTTTTATTCAACTTCCAATATATCTCTAATCTGGAACTTTTTTTTTTTTTTTTTTTTTTTTTTTTTAACGCTACTAATGCAGTTAATTTGCTGTCTCCTGGGTTCACATCTCTGCTTCTCAGAAAAGAGAAAGCATCGCCTTTCACTAAATCAGACTGAAACCCTGAAACCTCTTCCTGACACCTGTTATCCTCCAGGGAGAAGCCAAATAAAGTTCTTCTCTGGCTTAAGCTGCTTTGATGTTAATGCATCCTCTGCTTATCCCAATGAAGAACTCAGACCCAAGGGTCTAAGTGTATTTTGCAAAATCCAAACTTTGCGCTGCCTTGTCAAATACCAAGCGTATCTATTAAAGTCTTGCTGAGTACGAAGCACACGTGTGCAGAAAGTAACACAGCAAGGCTATTATATATGCACTTCAGTTTAAAGAATATCCTCTGGATTTAGAGGGATCTCGCTGACATTTCCTGTGTAATTAATCTGCTGGAGGAAGTACTTGAATATCAGACTGCAACAGCTGAAGCTCAGAGGGGGTGGACTGCTGATGTAGCACAGGGAAAGTTCAGCCCACAGAGCCCTCCAGGGGCACCCAGGAGCCTGTGCTGCAGGGGAAGGAGATCCCTGCCACCTTATTTTGGGTTTTCCACTGTGGCCAAGTTTTCTGGGGAACCAGCATGCAGCGACCAGCAGCGCAGGTTTAATTTCAGGATATTAAAGCTTGCTAAAGTGATAACCCGACCAGCTGCCTGATGAATTCCCAGGGCTGCTCGCTCCAGGCCAGCGTGTGCACCTGTGAGATCTCCGCACAAACACCGCCGTGAAGTCAGGTCCCGAGCGCAGCTCCAGCTGCTGCATTATGCATGGCCCTCATCGCTCTCGCCAGATGTGGGTGGAGAGGGGAACTAACACAGATGCTTCCAGGGTAATGGCAGGGGCTTTTTGAATCCTGAGAGAGGGAAAGAGTGGTTTTATCAATACATATTATGAATGAGCTGAATTGAAATGTTTCCATAAGGGATTTCTGGCTTCAAGATGCATAAACTGGCTTGATCAAAATGCTGAGGGTAGAAGGAGACAACAAAGAGAAAGACTTAAGGGGCACTGCTGGTTCGGATATGCCAGCTATGCCAGCCTTGTTTCTGAGTGCCATCAAAAACACACAAAGAGTAGAAAGGTGGAAATGGAAACCACAGCCAAAAGGTTTCTCCAACAGAAATGTATTTCTCTGTACATCTGAGATCAGAACACCAGACCCCAAAAATATCATTTGGGAGCTCTAACCTTTGGACAAACAACTGCACAATAAGAAAATGTGTTCTTGTAAAAGATGTCAAAATACAAATTCAGTCAATGACCACTGTAATCACTGTAATGTAACATATAATGTATATGTTATATATAATGTATCATATAATGAGAGAGACAAAACGTAAGAACCAGAATGTTTAAGCAGAACATAGAAATCTACACATATATACACGTTTATACACACACGTGTAATACGAATACAAGCACAGCTGTTGCCATTAATTCAGCTATGCTTCGTGCTAGACATTGCAATATACATTTTTTTGAATGGGTGAGATCAAAATAACATAAATGACTGCAATACTGCATCCCTGACACACTGTGGCCCAGGCTGGCCTGCAGAGAAGGGCAGGGCTCTCGCTGGGAATATAATCTTGGTTGGGACTTCTGTAGGCTAGTGCAATATAAATATGATCTGGTGAGCGAGTTATAAATCTGCCTGACTTTTGCATACTGATTCAGTGAAGTAAAACTCCAAGTTAGTGCTCGCAAGAGCTGAGAAGAGCAGACAATCCGATCAGTCAGGGATCCTGCTTAAAACTGCTCAGTGGACTTTTGTAAAATGGGATTTTTACCTGTTTTTGTGCAGCACTGTATAATAAATAGCAGTGATCACCCAATAGCATAGGCAGTGTCCCTCACAGGCCTTGCATTTTGTCCTTCTAAATGAAGTTGCAAACTGAAGCTCAGCCTAAAAATGTAATAAACATCATAGGCCGGGCATATTTATCTAAAGATAATGTTTGCAAAAAACCTGCTATTTACCTATTGAAAGAGATTTAATACATATGTCCTTCACTGAAGAGAAGAAAATATTCAGTGAAACCCCAAGTCTGTGAAACTCTAGGGTTTAATGGATGAGCCATTAAAGGTTCCTTTCTCCACATCCTCACAATAACCATGCCTTCAGATAAAATCCAACTGCCTCCGCTGAGAATAAGCAAGACTGAAAAAAGACATTAGTAGGTAATAAATTATTGAGATCAAACTAAAACGGCATGTAAACAGCATGTCTTTTAAAAGAAAGCTTCTGATGTGTTTTGGAGGCTTGAAAAATGAGCTTCTCCAGCCTAAGCTAAGTTGCCCACAGTCTATTACATGTCTGATTGCTTCTGACAGAGGGCAACACTTCAGCACAGACATAAAGAGCCTAAAATGCTCATAAACATCAGTGAAATGCAAAAAAGAAATGCAGATAAGAGATTAAAAGGAACAAGTTGGGCTGGATGTTTGCTTCTGCTTTCCTAGTAAACGAGGACCAATCTATAGCATGTTTTTTGGAGTGACAAGGTCAAGATTTGTCTATAACAGTAAAAAGCAGTATTTTCCTTCTCCAATAGCCTCTGAGAATTTAGTGGGATTACAGCAGAGTAAGGAAGCACTTAATGCGTGCAGGTTGCATGTGCATTTATGTCCATTTTGAGAGGTAAAATTTCCTCAAAATAATAAACAAATGTATTGAAGTTTTCCTTTGTGTAAACTGACACAACTTTAAGACATTACTTTTTAATGTGCTTGTAACATATTTGCAGTCCCACTCACCTCCAGAGAATACTGCAGAGTACATAACAATAGTAAAACTTATGATATATAATCAAAATCTGCAGCATTCAATTAAAAGGATCCTTTAAAATTTGACATGCTGCCAGCTACACTTAGCTACATACTTTACATGATGGAGACCAGCGTGTACATTTTAGAATAGCTATTAGTAAATACAGAACCATGTCCTACCTGTAGACATTTTCTATATAATTTTGCAGCAGTTGCAAATCCCCTTGTTCATAAATTATAGGGTAAGATATGGTCCAAAGCTTTGCTACTTTCTTTACTTTCCATCTCTTGGAGAGCAGTACAATACACAGTCTAGCCATGAGCACAAAAATATGTTTAAATTTGAATTGTGTGTAGCTGACAGACCAAGAAAAAAAAAAAAAAAAAAAAAAGAAACAACAACACCAACAAAAATATAAGAATGAAAATTTCAGTATGTGCCAACATGTAAATGGAAAGGTGCCACGACCCTTTCTCTAGACCATGATATTTGCAACCCTTTGGCTTTGCCACTGTGAACAGAGACTGAAATATTCCATCTTTACCATATTTGCAACACACCTATTTATCCTGCTGAAGGGTTTTCATCAAATTCAGATGTTTCATCTGCTGTTTTTCATCTGTGGCACCGGGTTGCACTGCATCAGATTGGCTTTTATCAGTCTGCAGTCTTGTTCATCATGTGAGGAAATGCAGCTCAGATGTACTGAGGAAACAATTTGCTCAGCGATATTTGCCAGGAAACATCTGTGCTTGAAACAGAAATATCTGAATCAAGATAGAAGGCCTAGGTTTTGAGGGGAGCTACAACAGATAAACTTTCATGATTTCAAACTTTTTGGGTGCCCCAAAGTACTAGATTTTTTAGTTCTTGGTCTTGGTGCATCTACAGATACCTTAATGTTCATTCAGGGAATTGTCTGAAGAGTTTAGCCTATACTTCCAGCCTGCATCTGCTGGTAGGGTTGTATATTATGGATCACCTATAGATTGTAAAATTATAATCCACGTATATGAGATGGGATCCTGCAAGCTAAGACAATTACGATGCCAAATGGCTTGTTTGCACAGCTGCTGTGTGCACGAATTCCCCCAGTACCCGAACTGAGTTTACCAGACTAGTAACAGCCTTCCTGGAATAACCTGCCACAATCCTAAGCAACTTCAATCAAGCCAGTTAAGCTATTCGTGTGATTAAATTAATTAGTGTACATTAATGTTTACAACACCGAAGCCAGAATCAGATAAAGAAGAATGACATATGTTAAATTCACTCAGAAAGCAGAGTTTGGAAGGAGACGATAGAGCTAATCACCCATTTGATTTTATGGAATCAAATATTTTTAATCTTACAAAAACAGATGCTTTTGAAAATTTTGAAATATTTTTTTTTCCAGCATTTTTCTTCTTAACACTGGAATGCATTTTACTCTGTTCTTCTCGTGTTTCATTTGCCATTTTTAACTGGTACATCTTTGTTTTCCACTTTGAAAGAACATTTTATTCCTGTAAAATTTAATGTAATTGGTTTTGATTAAACAGCTTGAAAACAAAAATACACTGCCTTGGGCAAACAGAATTTTCCATATGAACCCCAAATGGCATTTCTTTTAGATTTCCTTTTTTTTTTTTTTTTTTTTTTTTTTTTTCTGATTTCCACAAAACACCATTCAACAAGAAACAACCTTTTCTAGCTCAGGCCCCCCAGATTACACAGCCACCACCCCATCCTATCAGCTTGATGGGTGCTTTGCAAGCACGGAGGTGAGCTGAGAACAAGGAAAGGCATAAGACTTGGAAGCCTTGGACTCAGACCTTGCAGGAGGACAGTTACAAAGTACAGTGTACCAGTTCTACCCATGCAATATTTCCATTCAGACTTTGGATATTAGAGTTAGAAAAGCTCAGTGGATAGACCCCATTCCTTACTGGGCCAGTTCAGCACAGTGTTGCTATACATTGCATTTTCAACTACTTCTTTACTTTGGCCTTAAATGTGCCAGGCCAAGAAAGCCAGCCTACACGAGACACCTCACTTCAGAAGTTTCTCCCTGTTTTTTTTTTCCCCCTGATATCGATCCTTGGTATTCCCCAAATTTGCATTTTCTTATCCTCAGCCCATTGTCCCTTAGGCACAGCCAGCTGTTGCCTGCCATACAAGTGCATGTATGATAGGCATAGCGTAATATGAAACGTGTTTTATCCACGGATTGTCCTGGACTATCTCTTCTGTGTCTAGGCTCCTTGCCAAAACTTTTGGCACATCCTTACATTTTGCAGCATCCAGAATGAATTGGTGACTGAGACAACTTATATGATTGAGCAGATGTACACTTACTGGAAGTGACAACTGTGTTCAGGTCTCAAAACTGGCGAGTTAGTTAAAAATCAATTTCCCCTATTAGCCAATCAATAATCTAAAGGCAGCTTAGAGGTCATTGGAGCAAAAACATCTCCCCTGAGTCGTGAGCTGAGATCACAAACAGACGAGTAACCAAGCTCTCACAGAGAAAATATCCCTTTTGTCTCTAAAAATCCAGCAAACATTGATACAGTATCCTGGGATTACACATGAACAATCCTTGAAAGCATTGCACAGAAAATACACTTGTCCCTTTTTTGATCTCCTGCATTGCTTTCCATTTTGCTCACATTTTTTTTACTCTGTTCACGATAACCTCAGTTTTACCCATGTCAGGAATGGTTGGCAACATGATGGAAGGGCAGATGAAAGCATGAGGAAGGTAGTTAAACCCAGAGATGTTTTGAGCACCGCACTTTCAGTAGATGGGATGCACATAACATATGGGATTCTCTACAAAAGATTGAATGGATTTTCTGAAACCTAGTCTTGGCTTTAAAGCCACTGTGGTGTCATAGGAAAGAAAGTGAACATTCTGCAGAAGAAGCCTTGAAGGCACATTTCCATTGATATACGGTATCAGTGTATGTACAGAAATACTCTGCAAAGGCTGCAATTCATTTGATTATTTCATGTACTTTTGCAATATGGAAATTAAATATAAAATTATTTCATGAATGGGAAGCTAGCCTAAGCTTCTGAATTTTCTAGAGATTTTCAATTTGATTTACTCTGTTTCTCAAGCATCTCAGCATCTCCAAACCTTTCAAAAGTTACAAATTCAGAAAAGTTTCAAAGTCATGAAGGATCCAGTTCGCTTTGTTTATAGAAGCAAAATTAAAGCATAGGTAGCTAAATGGCTTCCAGAAACAAATCTTATTGCTTCATTTCCAAATGTTTGACCTTCTTGTCCTATTGCAATAGTTGTCCGAGGTATAATGTTCACTGGTCCCATGGACAACCTGAAGTCTCAGGGTATGAGTGGAGG
Source organism: Netta rufina (assembly GCF_964035555.1). Lineage (NCBI taxonomy): Eukaryota > Metazoa > Chordata > Aves > Anseriformes > Anatidae > Netta > Netta rufina. The sequence continues at coordinate 17,233,775 of NC_140133.1, forward strand.
ACTAAGTTTCTGGAAGGCACAGGAGCTTAAAATAAAATAAAATAAAATTGTTTTTGTTTTGAGAATCTACAGGATAATTGGGAAAAATGGTCTAGAGAGTTCTGCACTGCTAAGATATTATACCAACTGCACAGTGAATGCTCAAGCTCCATGAAGATGAATGCCAGGGTGGGAAGCCTAAAATTCCCTAGAAAATTTATTTTTCTGAGTTTTTTTTATGAAGGCATTTAAGCAGTATCTCTTAAAACATCTAGTGCTGAGGTTAGTTTACCTCTTACAGAACTTCAAATGCTCTTTTTATTTTGTGCCAGGGCAGAAGTATTCAAACACGTCAGTTTTACACATAGCCACTATCAATTGCTGCTTTTCTGACAAAACTCCATCACTGTAAAAATGTTCCTTTAAACATCTGGTAATAATTTTCTATAGATGTTCTATTGAAAAACCAAGTTTCTCTAAGCCAAACTGCACTCAGTGTACCTGTAAAAATGTGAAATAAAATGTTCATGCAATGAAAATATGTCTGAACCAGTAAACAATATTGCAGAAAACATAGAGGAGAGCTCAGTAAATAAGTTTGATCCAGACTATAAAAAGCTAGCGGTAATCGAGAAATGCGTGGATCAGATGTTGGCTGGAATGATATCAGAGACATTGGCACCAGGAAAAGGCCTTTTGGTGCATTTACCCTTTGAAAGCTGTGCTCCTCTTTCTCTTCTTTCATGAGTTTACTGTCAGTGCCTCAGCATCCAGAGGGGCTGTGCTGATGCTTTTGGAACAACATTTTCATATTACTTTTATTACGAAATTCATTAAAACTCCAGCACTGAAAGTAACCTGAAAAATATTTTGATTGTCTATTTTGAAATGTAAAAATGCTTTGACTTTGGAGAAAAAAAAAAAACACAACACTTTTTCCAATAAACCTATTTTCTAGCTGGTTCTCCCTATCATTTGTCTTCTCTCCAGGCCCCCCACCCCCCTGAGACCTCGGCTATGGGGCAGTCACCAAAGCAAACAGATCCTTCTCTCTGCTCACAGGAACTGGTCCCTTGTCTCACTCTGCTGCCCATTTTCTAACAGCTATTTGAGTTCCTTTCTTCATCAGTCTCCAGTTCTTTCAGGTACCTACTGTCCCTGATCTTTTAGTTTCTATTTTGTACACTTTTTCCTATGGTGGTTGTTATCTCGTTTTTCCCTGCATTGGTCACTGATCCTTGGCTCTTTCGTTATTTCTTATCTTCTACCTTTCCTGTCTCCTGTAGTAAATTCCCATGCAACCTTTGAAGCCTGAGCCAGAAACACAGCATCTTTGAGCAGATTCTCTAGGCTGTCACCTTTTAGATTTAGGTATGTTTGTAAACAAGTGATTAAATTCCCTGCTCTTTACTCCTATGCCCCAATTTGAAAGGAATCCTTAACATTAAGTTACAAAACTCTGGCTGATCTCACTGAGTTTGGGTAGGTTTTTCGTTATCCCCCTCCAACCCATGTAAATACATTTTCTTGCTTTGAAAACCTTTCCCTTTGAACTTAACACAAGAAAGCAAGGCGGATCTTGAAAAAATATGAGAATGGATGTACTTTGTAACACCGGGAAGCTGAAGACTAAGTTCAAAGGCAGCAAGGGAGGCCCAGGAGAATGAATGGGTGGCTCTAGAAACCCAGGAGGAAATGGCTCTGTCATGTTTGGGAGCACATCTTGCTGGATGGCCCAAGGGCATGACTGCAGAGATGCACCAGGACGCCAGGTTTTCCTCAGGCAGGATGATGGCAACAGTAAATGGGGAGCTTTTTCCTGAGGAAGACCACACTGGGATGCCCTACGCTCAGCACGCATGGTGCAGCTTCTTCACATTCAGCTCAGGGACGTTTGTGGGGGCCTTACGCAAGTAGCCGGGCTAGGAAATAAGAGCAGATCTGTAAAATTACAATGTATGATATATTAGAAAGGGAATAGAATTCTCAGGGGATTCTTCACTGGGACCAATGGGATGATTCAGCTGAAAATGATGAATGGCTGCTGCCCTTTCCTCCTGCCAAATAAACATTTTGTCCCCCACTGTTGGAGCTGGGCAGCAGATGCAAAAATACAGCACAGAAAAAGAGCATAATTTGGCCATAAAAATGTTGCAATAAGTGTTGTTATATAACTGAAATGCCATCTCCTTTAGTGCATCCACCCACTCATTTTACAACCAGTTAATATTTTTCTGAACTTTCATGCTGTATTCTATCCTGCTGCCTCTGCAATCTTTTTGCCTATTTTTCTGCCAAAGCCACAAGAATAAAGCTGTCAACATTGCTACTAAGCCATCTTTCTTGTCTGGCAAATTGTCTAGTGGAGACTATAACCTCCTGGCTGCTCCACTGTATAATGTAAGTATCCTGTCTTAACAAAACAGAATTTAAATATTCTTTAGATGCAAGATATCTTCAGGCATCTGTGCAGAAACAAGTTAAATATATTTCCTTGACATTTTTTACTTTTCTCCAGTGGGAATGGCACAGGCATTCATATTAAGCTGAACACGTATTGACATGCTTAGAGAGATGTTATATGGCTTTTCAACTGAAATATCTCCAGGTATTTGAACTGCAATAATAAATATGGCTGCTCCTGAGGGAAGGAAGAAGCAGCAAGAAAATTCCCCAGAAGACTACGATTAAGAGCTGAAGTGAGCCAATGGCATACAGTAGTTATGCTTTGAATGTGATGGGGATTTATGATTTCAATTAATGCGGGAGAACAATTTTAGAAAGTTATTAGCGAGCTACTGGCCATACGGAATGCAGCTTATTTGTGCATTCCTCTACATCAGCTTTATCACCGTAGTGTTTACAAACACAAGGCTGGATCTGGCATGGTGTAAATCCGTGCGTGGCAGCCGATAGCTGGAGAGGAGCTGGGACGAGAAATGTTGCCTCTTCTCTGTGGTAGGTTTCATGAAGCACATGGGAAGAGCCTTAATTTTATATGTGAAAGATCCAATGAGAGAAACTTGTAAGGGAAGAAAGACCAATCTCTTTCTCACTGGTTTTCCACTCTGTGTCCCAGGAAAGGCCCTGGGCTGTGTGCTTAGCCGGAGTAAATTTTTGAGGCCTGTATCAATGAGGGCATGGGCCCTCCTGAATGCCTGTTGCAATTTAGACACTAGCTGAGGCCTGACCCAGCTGTACATGTGGGCATGGACTGTATATATACACGCATCTCAGCGCATCTATATTTTCTATATGCTGTATGTATCCTGATTTCAGGTTTTAGATGTCATCTGTATTTTGAAGGCCTCGCGCCCCTCCTGCCCTGCAGGCCCTGAGGGGGCTGCTCAGGGGGAGCTCTGTGCTTGCAGCGCCTCCAGGAGCCCCAAAGCCCAGCTCTGGACCCTAAATGTCTCTTGGCTCACTGAGCAGAATGAAGCTGTTTGTAAAGGCAAAGAAAATCAGGTGCAACCGGCTGAGGGCTAGTGGATTAATGAAGCATTCAGGAGGGAAAGCAGCGGAGTATTTCAGCGGCAGTCTTGCCCTGTGGAACTGAAGCAGGGCTGGGGAGCGGGACAAGTGCCCTCATTGCCAGTGGTGGCAATGGCAGCTAGTGCAGGAACCTGGCTGCAGACGTGTCCTCCTGCACCTGGTTCACTCCCTGCACCCTGTTTTCATTTATACATCTTCTAAATATGCTTACAGCAATGCAGTAAAACAATACAGACCTCTAGTTATATCAGGTACTAAGAAATCTTATTGAAGTCTCTGCAGCTATGCCAGTGTAACTACTTTGCTTTCTAATAATGGTAATGATTGTTCTTTCCTAAAAGAAACACGAAAATCCCTGCTTAGACAAGGCCTTTCATATCTTGTTTCCCTCAGTGACAGGTTTTCTCCTCTGTTTTTGCATGGCTCCAAGATAAATTCATAGGAAAACAGTCCTAGATCATGTTTGCCTATTTCCAAGACTACAAAACAATTCACCGTCATTTTATACAGGCCAGTTTTTTATGAGAAGCATTTTCCTCTTCATTTGCAAAAATTGCATATCAAAGCTTTGTGCCAGGTCTGAACCAACACTGAGGCTGCCAGCATGACTCATAGCTCTTCTGGCACACCAGTATTTGCCAGTGACTAGAAGAGAACATCTCAGTGATGCTTCAGGCAGATCTCCACGACCATGATATAGAGTAATTAACTTCTAAAGACGACCATTTCAATCCCTACACAACACGAGTAACATAAATCTTCCACCTGCAGCTCTGCTATGTCCCTGAACCAAGACGTCCAGGCCAATTTGTTTTAAACTTTGTGAATTAAACTACAGGATCCACAGAGGAGAAAATGGAAAAGGATTTCTGCTTTTCAGTAGTAGCTGTTATTTGCAGTTCCTGTTGAAGCCCGTGGGAGGCAAGAGCTCTGAAAAATAATTGCATAAAAACCTTGACATTGGTAGAAGCACCATAACTGAGGACCAACCCTTTGAATTCTTGCATTCAGAGGACTTTATGTGTGCCTAGCCAATCTCCTGGATGGCTCTTGGACACCAGCTTCACCATACTGGTAGCTCCACTGAGACCCAGAGCAGGGAGCTAGCAGGGAAGAGGCAGCCCTGCTCCCATTCAGATCACAGATGACCCCCATGCAAACCACCTTCTGTCTCAAGCAGCGGGAGATCCAAGATTAAGGTTTTGGAATAGGTTGAGAAACTTGCTGAAGCATTTCAGGAGGGTCTTTTCTCTTGTTGCACCCGACAGAGCCACTGAAAAGAAAGAACAAAAAGAAAACCATCACTTCTGAGTACTTCCAAAGTAGACATTAGTCCTCCAGAGTCTCCAGCACACTTGTGTTATTACTCTATACTATCTGTTTTAGAGTCTCAGAAAGTTGTGGGTAAAGTGTTTTTGGCATGCTTGTTTTTCCATATGGCAAAGGCAAAGCTTTCCCCTTTGGTTCCATTGGATCTAAAATCGACAAGGCTGTTCTTCTTTAACAACTCTTATAGCACCTTATTCTGCCAAGACATCTTTGTTTGTGTACCAGTCACATCAACTGCAGCTAGCACAGGACTGGGAATACTGTTTATTAGTTAACCACAGCTGCACAACTAGCAGATGGAGAAGAGCCGTTTCTTGTTGAAGATCACAAAAGTAATGACTATTGTTCTTTTCTTCTTCCTTTTGTTTTTAAATCTAAAATGTCTTCATGATGGAGTTGTAGATCTCAGTAGAGACTGCATATACTTGTAGAGAAACCATAGCATTTATTGCATTTATCCCCTCAGTTGTTTAAACTGTGATTGATTTTGTTAAATTGAATTATTTTCATACATGCTCACACACACCACCTTTAAAAAAATCCCTTAAACTCCTGTGGGTTGAAACTGAGATCCCAGCTGAGGTGTAACATCAAAATGACCGAGTGGCCAGCAAGGTCTGTTTCTACCATGAGCCCCCAGAGCAAAGACAGTGAAGCAGCATGAAGGAGACAACAGCAAGAGCAGGGCTGCCAGTTGCTGCTCAGAACAATTCCCACTGGCTTAACTACGTTCCTTCCAGAAAAACAAACATACAGAAAAACAAAAAGTAAGAATTTTAGTCTTTTCATTTCCAGCATCCTGTACAATGAAGCAAGCATGCTGCCATTGTTCCTAATCCCTGTGGTTTCATGTCATGCCAGCTCCCTTCTTATTACAAACTTCCTCTTCTCTTTACAGTCTTTGCACTGGAACTTGCACACCTCCAGCTTCAATACCCGGAGCTGTCTCTAATCTTTAGGAGAGATGAACATGAAGAACCAAGACCTCTATCCCAGGGATATGGTACCAGAACTGCAGTGAAAGTTGTAGACTTTCTGTAGGAAAATTAGAACAAAAGGAAAAACAGTTTGATGTGAATTTTCTCTGAGAAGTAAACAGAAAAGCACGGTGGGTAAGCAGAAGTCTTCTCATGGATGCTGTATCAAAAGAGATTTCTATGTTGCTGTTTGGAGGAAATAACAGGGAAATAAAGGCTGGGTTTGGCAGTACAGTCATGAGATGTTGTTTGACCCAACAGGTAGTACGGTGGATTAGAAGAGAGGGATCTTCTGTCCTGTTGTTTGCATTTCATTAAGACTCGTGGCCTCCTTGGACCTGGGCCCTCCTCTTTATTTGTCTATCAACACCCCTCACACCAAACCTCCCCTACCCACCTGCCTCCCCCCCCCCAAAAAAAAAAAAAAAAAGAAAAAGAAAAAAGGAATATGAACTATGAACTAACACATTCCCAAGACGCACCTTTACAGAAGGGACTATACCTACAATGACATGCAGAAAGAATTTATGTGGGCAGTGACTTCATGATTGAGTCTGTTACTGCTTCATGCAGCCAAAGAGCAAATCATTTTATTGTTTTGAGTCTTCAACCAGTCTAAGATGTTGAGAAATAAATGCCAAATGACAGCAGCCGTTCTGGCTGCAGCCAGTGGTAGGTGTCTGTCTAGAGCAAAGGCTTTATAAAACTGTGAATGAAATGAGCCATGGCCTGGCCACGCTGCAAGTCAGTCACTGGGAAAGCATCGCTGAGATCAGCAGTGGGGCCTATCTATCTCTGTGGGCACCTCGTATTACACTGGGAGGTAGTACACTGCTCAGGGAAAGCAAAGATGCAATATCTATCTTTCCAGCAGCACACAACAAGCCTACAAATGTGGTTCTGCACCAACAAAATGCCCCCAATGCCAGGACATGGCTTTGCTGTCCATTCACAGCAGCTTTAGCCAGTACCAAGGTATAGGCCTGTCTCCTCAGTAAGTCATATATAGTGAAGGATCCTTCCAGGAGCAGCTTTTTTCTCCCTGAGTACATCATTCTGCTTAAAGTTACTGGTCTCTTGAACGAAACCGGCAGAGGCTTCTCAGATTCAGGGTTGCTGGGAACTGCTAGCATCGAGCCTCCCTGGAATCAAGGCTCTCAGTACACATAATCAGGGCCTCTGAGCAAACACTGCTGCTCCGTACTGGCCTAAGGACACTCAGAAGCCAGCAGTCAGTCAGTTAACCAGGGTTAAGGTAATCTGAGCCAAGTGAAGCATGAAGCACACAGCTCGCAAAAACAACCAAACGACAAAAAAATAAAACAGCTAATTCCACAAAAAGACTGAGGCAGCCCCAATCTAAGCACTGGGGAAATGCTGCAAATGAAGCTCTGCCACAGTGCATCAGCCAGACTGAGCCACTTGGCTCTTACACATCGGGAGCAGCCCTTCTCTGACAGCAGCTGGGCATTACCCTTGCTCTGCAGTACCCGATGATGACTAACTCGGTGGAGTATTGGACCTATCCATCTCTTCCAGCATTATTTCTTCTTGAAGAAACATGTTCTCTCAAGGAAAAAGAAGAGAAGAAAACAGTAAAAAGGTCAAAAATTTGGTTAAAGACTCGTGGAATTCAGGCACAGTGAAATTTCTTCTGTTTTTCCTCCCCTGACATTTGCCACATCCACACTTGCAGCCTACGTCTGCTTACATTACTAATCCCTGTAGTGGGAACTTGGGTTACATTCGAGCATCATATCCTCAGAAAATATGTCTAACCCTGATTAAACCAAAGGAATCCAACAAATCAATAGATCTACATCCAACTCAGAATGAAGTTCAGAATTTTTCTACCCATAGGCTGCTTGCCATTGCCACCCACTTTCTAACCTTTTCTGTTTCAAGCCAAGAAAAGAATGCAGTAGCCTGCCAATTGAATTACAAATTAGTGACATAAGCCACAAAACTTCAATGCATCATTAAGAACAGAACATCGTATGTGACATGAGATCTTTGATGCCTCATTTTCATGGGGGTAAAAAAATAAGTATTTTTTATAAAAAGAAGAAGTAGTAGGCTCCTAACATCAGCCAATATTATTATAATCCACTGATAAATTGCATAACTATCATGAGCGCTGGACACTTAACCTGTTCTCAGATTGGAATTCATGCTAGTAATATAACAAAAGGCGTTATAGCAATTTTTCAGAAATGCACTGCTCTCTCTGAAACAAGCAAATATGCAGCAGACAATGGCAAATCTTTTTTTTTTCAGAAATCTGTAAATAAAAACAGCAACAAAAACCTCAGTTTATATTTATTTGTGTTTTACTTCTGTGTCTAATAAGATCTCATAACCTCCAACTGTTTGTGCAAACTGGATTTATCAGCTTAAAGCAACTTTAATTCAGGAATTCTAGAAAACAATCAAAAACTAATTCAGTACCTAGGAAAGATAAATCTTACAGGACAAATGTAGAACTCTGCTCTTGAAACAAAATTAAGTTGTATACCCACATCCTAAAAAGGGCTACCGTAGATGTAATGAGGTCTAAGTAGACAATCTGCAATAGGAATAGTTTCCAATCAAAATATTTATGTGTTTATATCTGATATAGATATCTGATATATATATAGACACAGACACATTGGAATGTATTATATGATCCCCTTAACAACTTTATAGCTGCACAGTATTGCATATATGTCATTGGTGTGTCATAGGTTCTGCCCAAACATAAGACACCATCAAAACATTCTTTAAGAGTGTCATTTTTAATTTCAAAATAATTATCGGTACTATACTTTATATGACTTTAAATCATTTAGGACACCAGTTTAAATTTCAGTGCTCTTTTTAAAGTTATAGCTCCAGTAATTTCAAATTCATAAAAAATAAAATATATATATTTGAAAGGTTTATTATGCTTTAGGCTCTCAAGTACATAGAATTTCTTCTAGCAGAAAGACTTAAAGGAACTGGGATGAATAAAAGGTATGTTTGATTTATTGACTTACAGGGGCATTTGTAAGAGGGAGTTGGCATTTGGCAACCATTCCATGAATCTTAAGGTATGATTGGACAGTTTGGGATAGAGTAAGAAAAAGAGAGTGATACTGCCTAAATCCACCCCCAGACTGAAGCAAGTACATTATTCTCAGAAATGTCCCCAGATCCTCTGGTTAAAAGGATTTGAGCCAATTTCTGAATGTTTTTCTTACCATTTTTGCATGCTTTTGGCTACTTGGAATTGCTGTCAGAGGGAATCTTTGAAGGGGCCTTGCCTTCCATACCACCCAAATCAAGGGCTCTCGGAAGGGAACCTTCCTGTCACAGGCTCAGCACAAGGACCTCCTGGCAGATGTTCACATAATTTGCTCTTAAAAAGCTTCCAACAGCAGAGCTTCCTAAGTCTACACTCAGCAATTGAGTGTCTGATGTTCACTCTACGTTCATAGGAACAAGGCGTTTCCTAGTGTCAATTATCTTTTTTTTTGTTTGTTTGTTTTTGCTCAAACTCCTACTCTATATCTGCAGGCTACTCTGAAATGTCTTCACATGCATACACATGTATATCTGGATGTGCATCACTGAGAGAGAGAACTCTCACAGAAGTAATTCAGCTCATTTATTTGAAAGATGTTTTCTCTTCCCTTCCACTATGTCAAGGTTACTCTGACTGTATATAGCTTTGGAGATGTGAATCAACAGTAGCATTCAAAAACTTCTCACCTTGTGCCAGGACCTCAGCAGGGAACCTGCAAAAAGCTTCTTTTTGAAGCCATTTACAAAGTCTTTCAATAAAAGCATTTTATTGAGAGGAGCCTTTCAGGTCACTCAAACTGGGAACCCAAAAATGCAGATCATCAGAATGATGCATGCCTCTGGAAAGCATCAGCCAGGCGGTTTATAGTATGTGCTCAAGGAAGTCAATGCTCATCACAGCAATTAAATATCATGCTTTATATTCCTGTCACTTGTAATCTAGTTAGACTGGAAATGAAGAATGGGTTGTCTATGCAATTGCTACGATAAACATCACAGAAACTGTGTGGAAAGATTCACAATATAATACTAAGTTGCTATTATCTCGATGGCAGGTCTGTCCTGTTACAGAGTGGTTAGTAATAACTCTTTCGCATTTGCAAAAGAAAGCAATATTCGCATTGCAAGGATGTGTCCTGTTAGTTTGAAAATAATGTCAATAAGGTGCTCTCCTTAGAAGCATCTCCACCGTCCAATTGTTTCCCAATCACAATTCATTTACTCAAGGACTGGACTCTGCTAGAAAGTAGGAATGATCCTGCTTTCATAATTGCTACTCCTATGTGCAAACATTGACAGCACACAGCCAATTCTGGCTGATTTAGCCAAGTGAAAGGTTAATGCTGGGTAACTGCGGCCAGAATATTTCTTCCAGCAGAAAGATGTTCAGCGTGCAATAAAACCTCCCTGGCTACCTCTAAGCCGTTGTGCCAGATCTTGCTAAACATGGCTTCAAAGAGAAAGCAAGTTCTGAAGCACAACTCTTTGACATTGCCCAACACAAAAGCCTATGAACTTGCAGGGAAAATACTCAACAATTCTGAATCTCCTTTTTGTGCTGAACTGTACCTCTCTGGCACTCCCGCAAAAGGGATTTAAGAGAAAAAAATAATCATGCTTTATCCACCCCAAGAGGAATTTCAGCCAGGAGAAGACACTTGAACAATTACTGCTTTTTTTTTTTTCTTTTTTTTTTTTTTTTCTTTCTGTTTTTTTCTTTTCTTCTGTGACCTCAAATACAGCAGTCTCCCAATAACAAAGCTGTTACTGCATACTAGCTAACACTATTCAGGATTTTGCATCCAAGGGAAAGCACTCAAGTGAGTCATATTCCAAATTTCTTGATCAACAGTCACTGATCTTGATAAACTCTGGAATTATTTATCACATCTCAAACATATTAGATAAAGGCTATCTTGAGTGATCTACAGCAAAATGCAGTACCCACGTTCTTGTGCTTTCCCAGACTAAAAATAAGGTGAACCAGCACTCATCTAGACAGATATATGCATGCCTGCTGACAGCACTCCCATATTACATGGATAACAGACTTATTGACATTCCCACTAGAGCTATATTCACCCAAGACCCACGCTGAAATCAGCTGTTGACTTCTTAGGATGCTAGATATAATACAAGCCTGGCCCCAATGAGGTGAAGGATCTGTTGGGAATTTACTTTTGTCCACATTTTTCCAGGTGACAGGCAATCTTGTGTGCCCTATGTATGATGTTTTGGAAGGGACTGATCTTTAGATAACATTATCAAGTTTTCTGGAAAAAATAAAAATAAAAAATCACACCCTTGTATCATGTCTCATACTGAGCAGCCAAGAATGAATGCAGCTGAACCATTGCGTATTGCTCGTCTACATTTTGAAAGGCAGACACTAAATCAGATACCATGTCTGAAAGTGAATTCAGGATGTTTTAAACAAGGGTATTGGCTAATATTTTTCTAGGTTTATAAAACTCTCAGCTTCTACTCAAGGAGGTTACACTTTCCTTTGATAAAAGGCAACTTTAATTGCAATAGGTGTAGGTGGCCACCTGCTGTATCAGTTGCACTTCCCTCTTCCAGTGAGATAAAGCAAAGGGAATTAAGACTGCTAATAGTCATGCATATGAATACATTAAATAGCAAGTAAGAAAGTTATCATGTATATATACTGCAGCACAGCTGTGAGTAAAATGAGTACTTTTTTTTTAAAACAGTAGCCCTATTTACTCCATCATCAACCCAGTATTTTTTTTTATTATTCTTCCATAGCCACTGATAATTACCTAATATATTTTGTAAACTGCAAGTCCATTTTCAGAGCAGAAATGGCACTTAGACACGGATTGACTCCAATTGGCTTCGCCGTCTGCTCCACAGAGGGACAGCCATCATATGACTTTTAATCTCATATGAAACAAAAAGATTAAACTGTCAATATTAGGATGAGCCACCATGACGGCTGCCCTGATGGAATGGCGCTTCCGAACTGCTCCTAATAATATGTATGCAAGGAATAGATTTTTCTTTATAATGCATGTAATTAGAGTACAGGACAAAATGTTCTGTTCAAATTCATGACATGCACAACTAATAGAGAAGGAGAGAATGAGGCCCTTGGCTATTTATTTGCATGAAAAGGCTTCAATATAGGATATACTTTAGAGAAATTAGTTTTTAATCTAGGTGACTAGATGAGATTTTGACCCTGAACTGTTTTTGAGTTGACCTGGGAGAATTTATGCAGAAATAAATGTGATGCCCTGGAAGCTAGATGGGTGTCGCTTTTTTCATTAATTTTTGAATGTCTCATGTAGTCAAGAGGAGCAGAAAATCGCTCCTTTTAAAGGCTCACCTTATGTGAATTTGCTTTGATGAGACACAATCAAAAAAAAGCAGATAGAAATCTTAGCAGGAATGTATTCTTTGTAAATTTGGGCATTCAAGGAGTTAGATACATTGATTCAGCAGTGATTCCCCCTGCTTGACCTGTATAAAAGAGAAACCTACAACTGTAGCTTTCTATGAATACATTAAATAGGGCAACTTACTCTCCCAGCACAAGCCTATTACAGAGAACTATTGTTCTACAACCTTAATAATAACTGATCCAATAAGTCCTTGAAGGAGGGTTTCAGAAAACAACTACTTTTTAAATAACATTGCTCATTTAATGGTTGATATGGGAAATGTATGGCAACTGTAGTGAAGATTTTGGCACAAACCTTGCATCTCTGTGGAAAGGGTGCTCTGAGCCCACTTGAAAAAGACCTGCATTTCCATCTTGATGAATCATTAGTAACAGCATGAATTAGAGACAGTAATTATTTCTAATGTGTTAGACCATTAAACAACTATATGTTGTTATTAGCTCTTAGCTTGAATCAGATTTTTCAAGGTAAGTTGCTAGTTTTATACAAAAGCTATCTTTTGTATAACCAATTGTCAGAGGCCTGGGAGGCATCCTAGTTACTAATGTTCAGGGTGTTATGTGCCCCTGGGAAGTCGTCAGGGCTGGTTATTGCCAACTTGTTCCTCCTTATCCAGTAATAAATAAGGGAACAGGCAGATACCCCAAACCGCACCATGTTAGACACTGCTTATATGCACCAGCCTATGAAGGGTGACATCCTTGGTGGAACTTCCTGATTTCTGTGAAGTCCAGACCCAATGGATCTAGAAGTAGCTCAAGAGCTTTCTTGAGCTTTGAGAACATCTTGCACATCTGTGTGTCTTTGAGAACATGTAGCACATCTGGGTGGTGTATTTCCTGCAACAATGCCCAGGCTGCTTGACACAGTTGAATATTTTCCTAGACGATTTTGACTGCTTAAAATGGGAAATGCAAAGAATTTGGAGAATGGCTATGAGGGGCCATAAAGGATTTGCTAATACAGATTGTACATTCATTGAATCCCCAGCTTGCTTTATGGGCTAATTACTATGCAGGCTCATGTTTGGTTTTTGAGCAGTTGGGAAACTCGTTGGAAGGTGTACGCTGAAGCTAACACCATCTCATTATGCTACTTGCTTCCTCACTTGGAAAAATCATCTCTGACAAGCCACTTTCCTGGGTGCAGAGCTCAAAAGACGCCAAGAGGCTTGGGGCTCGATGAAAGGTATTTGATGTCAATAGCATTTGACATATGCGGGTTTGATACATTCCTGGCTTCTAAGTGATGCCAAAAATGCAGCTTATGAGAATAATATAAAGAAAGAGGACAGAGATCTAACCTCCTTCAGATAATTGCTCTGAGTTGTTGCAAGGTGACCTTCATCCACACACAGACAGCTTATCAGTGAGAGTGCAAAAAAAACCATTTCTCTCCCCATTTTCTGAGGGCAAACAATGCTGCTCAGAAAACATTTATGACCCTGTGTCTGCTGTGCAGGTAGGTTAGGTAGTAGCCTTTATATGAGCACAAGGGTACCCACTGTAAGACTTCCCACATCTTTATTGTCCACAATGCATTGTAGGCCCCTTGGTAAGACCAAAAAACATGGTTTGTAACCAGAAATGCTTCCACAAAAGGAAAACTTCTGAAGACATATGCCCAGCTCCCTTCAGCCTCCTCCTGCTTCCTGGCCCACATCTGGGAACATACACACAGAGAAAGAGGTGCTAAGGGCCAACTCTGCTCCTTTTTCCTCAAACAGCAGTAAATAAGCTTTTCAGGGGTATAATTACGTACAGCATTGCCCTACCCTTCACCCTCTGGAGAACCCAGCTCTTCTCTGCATACCACTTCAAAAGTGTGGTCGACAGAGCCCTGGACTGGGCCATGAACTGAGGCAGGGCAGGACATTAATTAGAGGTAGGGCAGGACAATAATAATATGGAAACACTCAGTGCCTGCATGCTAGGCAGCCAACTGGAAGCCCACTCTTCCCCCTGGCAATCACACAAAGCCAGGCAATGACACAAAAGGCTCCACTCCATTCAGCCTCCCTGGGGACCACCACAAGGCTGAGGGCACTGAGGTGGAAGCAGGCTCCTCCTGCTTTTATGGAGTTATTTTGCTGGAGGTGTAATGCCTGAGGGCCCACCCTTCCCTTCTGCCCCACAACAGCACTGCTCAGCCCACCACAGGGCCCGGCCTGGCTCCCGCCCCCTGGGCAACCAGCAGGCCTGGGCGCAGTTGTCACCATGGCAACCGCAGGGCCGGCCGCCATTTTAGCCCAGGGCCGGCCGCCATTTTAGCCCAGGGCCCTGCCTTGAGGTGTGGCCTGCAAGGAGCCTGAGGCAGATGAGAGCTCCCTGCCTCGGTGTGCAGAGCTCTGCAGCAGGGAGAGAAGCCTGGGGGATGTGTGTGGCCCCCAACAAACGTGATATTTGTTATTTCACTGCCCCCTTCGCATAGCTGCTTGATTTTTACCTCAAAGCCTTTTCTGTGGCCTCCTCTGAACAGTCACTCCTGGCCTGTCTGTGCCTGGGACAGACTTAGTGAGGCCAATGTCCAACACCCTCCACAGGCTTTTCTGTGGCAATTTCAGCAGAGAAACCCATGGCAGAATAAATGAGATTACTTCTAGCAATGAGGGTGAGGGGTGGCTGAGGGGCTCCCCAGGGTTGGACAAGCTGGCTGCTTAGACTCAGGTAAATGAATAGCTCTAATATACAGAGGAAATCACACAGAATTCTGTTGTCTGGACATTTCCATGAAAATTTGCTCCAAGGTAAAACTGCTTTTCACACCACACTCCCAAATGGAGAAATAAACAGGAAAAACAAGCTTTTCTTTTACTGATTCATTTTCCTTGGTGTCAAGGCAGCACAAAGCCACAAGCTGGGAATATTAATAATGCCCAGCCTGGCTGGGCAGTGCTGTGCAGCCCATTATCAACACGTGCATTGAGCACCAGGAGGGGAAAGGAAATATTTGTGCTTTTCCTTGCTCATGGAGCATTTCTGTGTGTGGATTCCTTCTTCCAAATGTCCAACTTACATCCCTTTGAATGTCTTCGGTTTCAGAGAGTTGTCAAATTACTTTGCTTTTTAATGAGACTGGCTTCCACATAAGGTCACATAGATTTTACATCTCCTAATATCAAGGCCAACATTAATCCATCTGTCTTTTGGGAAATGTCTTCTGTCGTCGAGCTGCACTAGCTCAGATGGAGCTGTCTGCTTAAACACCTTACCCATGTAAGAGGCAGTTGTTCCCAATGACAACACAGGCTGTTCAAAATTGTCTTCAAAGCCTATTTCACTTAAAAACTTTGAAAACCCCATGGTTAAATCTCATTGCCAGCCAGCTACTTTGCTCTTGGCTACCTCACAGACCGATGCCTCCAGGAAAGACAGGACTTGCTCCCTAGATGATTATTGAAGGGAACTTTAAAGAGGCTTGTAACCAACCTTCACAGACTGCCCCTCAAATTGCCTGTTCCTGCAGGGCAAACGTCCACCAGGCCCGGTATTTTTCTGCTGTTAGCACGATGCTTGACTGCCAGGCCTGGTTATGCGACACCAAACCTGGATAAAGATGAAGAGTTTTCAGTGCTCCTGCCTCCCACACTGTCCTCAGAAGCAAGCACAGAGATGGCACAGCTGCACTGAAGTCCAAGACTAACAGACAGAACCAGAACTTTCCTTCCCATAAACCACGTCCTTCGAGGGCATTCAGAGCAGCCATACCTCAGCAGCAGCTCTGGCAGTTTAACAGAGCTGTCATCTTTAACAACTTCAAATTCATGGCTGCGTCTTCCCACAGCTGCAGCAGGGAGAGGGAGCACTGGGATGCCTTTCCGAACCTGCAAATCCATGGGTGTCCTCAAATAGGGTTGGGACTGCAGGAACAGGGGGCTCCAGGCTCTGCTGCAGATACGTGTGGTGACTTTGAATTGGCTGTTCCTCAGCACTTAGGACTTTAGGACTTCTCCACTTCCACTAGCAAGACTTCCTGGATCTGATAGATCTGCTTGAGTTACTTACTACTTGAGTTACTAGGATACTACGGCCTTTATACCACCACTCCACCACTTCCATGTCTGCTGAGGGAGGAGATGTTTTGTGTTCAAACTGGATTGGTTGGCATCATGGCAAAGTAGATTCCTAACAAAATCAAGACATTAAAAAAAAAAAAAAAAAGTGCGTAAGGTAGAGGTGCTAAAGAGAGATACTTTGCTTTAGTTGGCACCTTCTTAAGTATATCTGATTTATCAACAACTTGTAATGTCACATGATAAAGTATGAGTGGCCAGAATGTAACATACCACAACACGCTTCAGAAAAGAAGTGGTACTGCACTCCCAGAGATACCTTACTAAAATCTCTCAAACAGAAAATTGCTATTTTATACCTTTTTTCTAGCCTCTTTTTGCAAGCTGCAATTCCCATCTATTCAAATTCACGCCTTTTACCCATTGCTACGTTATTTTAGTGAGATCCTGTGTACTTCTAAATACTATATATCATCTAACCGATCACATTCCCTTTAGGCTAGGAATCATATGTGCACATAATAAAACATAATCGTAATTTCAAAGATGTGGACAGGTAAATGCTAGAGTACAAAACTCCAAAGTGGAACTGTTGCGTACCATTTATATCTTTTGTGTAAGTCCTACGGTAGCTACCCAGCTGGAAATCCAAACATTAGATCTGGAAACCACTTTTGAAAGCACAGGCCAAAGAGAATGTGCAATTTGCCAAAGACATACAGGGAATGCATGAGAGCACCAAGAACAGGAGCAAAGTCTCTGGCATTTGAAATGCTAGTCATAAAGCTCTCCCTGGTACAACGCTATGCATCTGTTTCTCAGCTTTCTGTGTTGGGTTTCTCATACATACTTCTTAAATATCTTTTAATAACATTAAAAAGGAAGAAGAAATATGTAGGTGGTTTTGTTTACAAGTAAGTAACTTTCTTAGAAGTTCACAAGAACAAAAAAATCAATGTGTTTTCCAAGGCACAATAAGATTTCTGAGCAAGCCTTCTTTATTATTCAATTTAAGCACAACTAAAATATATAGCTGCTTCAAATTTGGTTCCTATCTGAAGCATGCCTTGTAGAACAATGTTTCTCTCTCCCTGTAATTCTGGCTCCACAACACCAGTTTTATTTGCCAGGCCTTGCAAACAATGATCTATCCATCCACGTCATGCATATTATGTCAAATTTATTACGGCAGCTTTTCAGCATATTTCCAGTCAAGGCTTCATTCTTCTTACAGATTCTGCAAATGAACAACAGTTTTAGTTACAAATGCCTCCCCGTGAGGCAGCGCTCCTGACAACAGAACTGAACTTACTGTATTTCTTGCAGAATTGTGACACCGGTATAACTAATCATTATGACACATTGCTGAGAAACACCGTTTTGCTCTGCTGTTGATACATTTCCAATTCAAAATGAACAGGAGTGATACTGGGAGTCATTCAAGCCTTGATTAGTACTTGAATAGATCAAGCATACATCTTCATATCCCATTAGGTGAAGACAACCCAAAGAATTAGCTGCCCCCAGCCAAGGCCCTGAACCTTGGGAGAGGTTTGTCCACGGAACAAATGACAGATACCTGGAAACGTGAGCATCAAATATGCACAGAGCACGTTGCGAAATAGAACTGCAAGATGTTCTTGACAAATGGTGGCAGTGCTAATGAGCGTCTGGACTAAGTGATTATGTTCCCTTTTTTGATTGAAAGCACTTGCAGATTTACATTAGCTCTGACCCAGGAAGGCATTAACACCTGCTTATAGCGAAGGCGCAGAGGCTCGCTAGCTGCGATGGCAGCGCTCACGTGCAGGTAGATAAATGAACGGCCGTTTCAGGAGAGAAATGCCCTGGCTGGCTCTTCCCAGCTTGCAGGATCAGCACCCAATAAACGTATCAGTGAAACCTTATTTTCAAGTCAGAACCTGGAGTCCCTATTTTGCAAACTCTGAGCTGGGAAGGACTGTGTGGGGACCAGATCTGAGCTGTGCTGGGAATAAAAGAACAACTGCAGCATGCCCACCAGCACCCAGTGCCTTCTCCTCCCTGACCACAGCTCTGCTCCGTATGCTTCTCTCCTTGAGCCATGCCTGTAGACTTCCATATGCTGACTGCAATGTGGACAGCTGTGTCCAGGCACCAGGCACACTAAGAAATGCTTATGAAAAGCTCTTTTTAATTTCTCTGAAGGTTTAACTATGGTTTCCGAGTCCTGCCACCTCTGCAAGCCTCAGAGTCCATGTAAAGTGCAGCAGCAGCTGCATTTCTGTTGGTAGAAGAAAAGAAAAGCACGGGGCTAAATGTTTCGGGGCATTAGTACATATTACGCTCCTTGTTGCTCTGATAATCTGCTCTGAGAGTGTTTTCTCACAGAGCATGGGTAGGCTGTGTTATCAGTACCAGACAAGAGAAGGAGATGAATGTGATTAGTCATAAATAGACAGAGGAAAACTCGTGTTGGGGTTTTGAGTTAATGCTACTGGTTGCTCTTGGAGAACTTGCAAATGCAAAGATATGGAGCACCAAATGACTAACCTAGCATGCCAGGATTTCCCTGCTTTGGAAGTCTATACCAGAAACAAACAAAAAAACAAGATGCAGGATTTGAGCAGCTGTCAGAAAAACTGAAAAGGCTTCACAACTCCAAAGGCTTGGAGAAAATAAATACAATCACTCGGAGTATTTTTTAAATCATGGACAAATGGCATTGAATAAACTAACAATGGTGAATTTTATAAAGCAGTAAACAGGAGTGTCACTCTTCAGCCCTAGATTTTACAAAGGAAACCAGTACTCTTCGGCAGATGAGGAACTGAAGTACAGAAATGAAAACGCTTCTTTCTCTTGGTCCCCCAAGAGACCAGCTGGAAGTCATGAACAAAAGGCACGTCCCCTGTGCTGCGTTTCAGAGTTCTTCTTACTAAGCTACCCTGCCCTGATGCTGGTGCTGCAGAGCTCAGTCCTGCAAGGTGCTGAGTTCCCCCATTGCCACTGTAGCGGGACAAGTCCTGGTTTCCCTCCAGCTGGCCCTCCTCTCCGTGGAGAGGGCAGGCAG
This sequence comes from Netta rufina, assembly GCF_964035555.1. Taxonomy (NCBI): domain Eukaryota; kingdom Metazoa; phylum Chordata; class Aves; order Anseriformes; family Anatidae; genus Netta; species Netta rufina. The sequence goes on from NC_140133.1 coordinate 17,253,092, forward strand.
GCTGAGCCATCCGAGTGCTGACAACTCCCACCCCCAGGGCAGCGCTAATTCTATTTTCCAAATCCCAGTCGTCTCTGGATCTGTACCAGATTTTTTCAGCTCAGCAGGAGAATCGCTGAGCCCTGCAGTTGTGCTTTGAGGGCTGCTGGAGTACACCGAGCGCAGCACAGTGGCTGACCCTGTGTCCCTGGTGGGATCACCCGCCAGGTCAGGTCACCAACTATTAATCCACGGGTTTAGGTTCTGCAGCAAAAATAGCCTCAGGGCTTAAGTTTAAAGCAGCAGTGTTGGGTGACAGCACTGAAAGGCACCCGCAGGTGGACACGGGACTCTCTTCCGAAGGGGTACAAGCAATAAACCCCTCTGCAGGTCTCGGTTGCAATCCAGCTGGAAGTAGAAAAAAGTCTAATGAACCCCTCAGAGGACAACACGAACTAACAAAGCCATCAGCATCCATCCATCGCTTGTCAGGGAACACAGCCTCTGTCTTTCATCTTTGCTTATAGCAAAGCACATGTTTAAGTGGTTTCCTGCAGCGGGATGTCTTTGCTGAACCGAGGCCTGCAGGAGCCATTGATCATTTCCACTAGTAAACAACCTTGTTTTTCACCAAGCAGAGAACACAAGGATGCAAAAATCCAGACTGTGGACTAAAAGGTTTTGTAGCAAGTCCAGATTCTCTGGTCTAAAATTAAAAGGAGATGAAAGGAAAGTTGGGACTTCCCTCCCTCCGATAGCCCTTGGAGATCAACAGCTCCTTCTCCAATAAAGCACAGAGAGCAGCTTCCAAAATGTAACATCACAGGTAGAGAGCAACTTGTGCATCGGAAGTTTTCTCATCAACTAGAAAACATCCAGGAAAAAAAAAAAAAAAAAAAAGATGTTGACTCTGCCACAGTTTTGCCATGTGAATCAATCATATACCAGCCAAACATCACTTCAGTTTCAGCATGAGCTATCATTTCCTAACTTTCAGTGAAAAACATCCATTCCAACTGGCCATTTGCCTCCAAGTACAAAAACAAATCTTCAGGCCACAGCATTTCAAATGAAGATTACTCTCCAAGAAAATAAAATCCCCTTTCCAATCAGCTGCAAATAAAACTCTTGCTTCCTCATTCTAGGCAGGACTCCCTGAGCAGAAGTGTCCCTTGTCTGCCAGGCTGTAAATTTGAGGTGCTTTAGGGTTATTTTATTTTATTTTATTTAAGATTCTAAGTAAAAAAATAAAAATAAAATAGAATCACTAAGGTTGGAAGAGACCTTCAAGATCATCTAGTCCAACCATCACCCTACTACCAATGCCACTCACTAAACCATGTTGTGACATTTAACTCTGGTGGTATGCAAAAGATAGTAACATTTCTAATTAAAAACCCCATTAATAGAAATTTAAACAATTCCAGAGTCTGGAATGCTTGTTTATTTACTGAAGATAACCAGGATTGTTCAAAATATTTTCAGTACTTGAAACACTACAAATCTCTTAGACTTTTGCATGATTTGCTTTTTTAAATTTTTCTTTATTTCTTTACTTCTACACTTAGATTTCTTTGTTTTTACACTTATTTCCAAGCCTGACCAACATTACCCAAGAAGTGAGAGCTACGGGAACGCAAAGCCAAGGAAAACAAGCTGAAATCAGTATTCTTCATGTTGTTCCTTTTTCTGTCTCAACTAGAGCAAAAAAAGCAGAACTACCTCTTACTTACCAGCTACTGAATATTTAAGTGACCGTCAAACGATTAACAAACCGATGCTGTCTTTATCTCAAAACTAAAAGCTGTCCTTCTTAGGGGTTTAAAGATTCTTCCTTGACTGCATCATTTAAAACAAACAAACCCGAGATGTTAATTCCTCCAAAAATTTCCTTCAAAAATGTTCCCATCTGTCACTGTCTGTGAATCTCTCATACCTTAGGGAAAAAATTACTTTAGCTGTGGTTTGGTTATCCTTAGTCTCACCATAATTGCAATATGTTTAAACAGAAAAACACGGTGATTTTCTGTTTCGTACAGAAATTGGAACCGGTGTTAGAGCTCACGTATAGGATTGTGGCCAGGCTCTCAGCTGGACTGTCCAGCCTGTTGAGGCCACATCCCCTTCCCTCTCATGGAGGTAAGGAAACACTGAGAGCCAGAAAAAAAAGAAAAAAAAAAAAAAAAAAAAGAAAAAAAAAAAAAGGAAGAAAAAGAACAAAACTCTTTAAGTTTCTTGAAATACATCCCGCCTTGCTTTGGGCTGTTTTTGATTGGCTTCTGTATAATTAGTTCCTGCTTGCAATTTCGGTGATAATTGCACTCGATATTAATTGAGCATATATTGTACTCCATGCAGTCAGCAAGTGATGAAGCTGTCGGTATTTTGTTAGCTATTACACTGCCTGATTCTTATGGGCTGTTTGATACTGGTAACAAATTAGCCAATTTATACATCATAAATAAGATTCAAAAGCCCGGCTTTATCAGCTGGAGAGAAAAATGCTGTTATCTTGGTTGACAAAACGCTTGTACTAAGATTCCCAGTGCCTTTTGGCAGGAATTCATCAGAGCAGATGTATTCCTTCTATTGGGCACCATTTGGTTCAATTATTCTTAATGTTTAATGGCAGAATAATTGGACTAAATGGTAATATATACTCCAATAAAATACTTCCATCAAATACTTTAATTGCTAGATCTCCATAACCACAGTGCTGAGCTCTTTACTCTGCTTATTGACATTTGACAGACCATGATCTCAATACATTATTTCCATAAATCTCTTGATGAGCTTTATCAGAGGTGAGGGTGAGCCCGTGTGAGCAGGTCCTCCTGCGGCAAATGGACTGGGGAACGGGAACAAATAGGGACAAAACCCAACGTAACACAAAGGGTGGCCGTGCTTGTTGTGTGCATGCAAGGCACGCTCCAAACAAGGCCTAAGTGACCTCCGAATCACCAAAATCACCGCAGGCATCGCTTCAGTAGCACCAGCTACTAGCTGCACCAGCTCTAGGAGCGGGACGAGCTCGTGCAACCAGCAGAGCTCCCAGCTTCTGCAAAAACCAGGAGCGGAGGGAGCAGGACAGAAGGCAGCAAGGGAAGCGAGTCCCTCCTGGGGCCCCAGACGGCCCCAGTCTGCCGAGGCACCTGCTTTAACTCCAAGCAAACAGCAAAGCGGCACAAAAATCCCTGGTGAACAACTCTGCTGGGGATTGTTAGAGGATTAAACAGAGCAGAAAGAACGGGGAAGAGACGTATTTTTAAAGCTCCTCAATTTATTTCTATTTGCTGGCACCCACCTCGTCTGGAGAGGCAGGGGATGAAGACCAGGGGCCACAGCAGCTGCTCCCATCACAGAGAGTCCCCATGGGCGACAGACCAGCCAGCACAGTCCCACTCACAGCTCGGGCCTGAGAAATGAAATATTACACCTGAAAAATGAAATACTGCAGTTATGGATGCTGTGACTAATTAATAAGTTGACTTTTTATCAGAAAGGTTTTTGTTTTTTTTTTATTTTACCAATCTGTTTTCTTTTGTCTTTTCTGGGGAAAGGTAGAGAACTGATTGAAAATTGAAGGGGACTCACGGTGGCAAAATGCCAGCCATGAAGGCTTTCATCACTGTATAACATTTACACATGCTGCAAGGAAAAGCAGGAATCTTTGGGGGGTCTTTTGGATCCAAAAGTTTTGACAGTTCAGTTCAGTCATGAGCAAACCTAACTGTTAACCGCTCCCTGGTGTTGGAGGAGGCGTGGTACTGCTTGCTAGGAGGGGAAAAGGCATTACTGCAAAGCCTTGACGGAGCACCTACTCTTGAGTTTCTGAATTAATGTGTGAATTGTGACCCACAGGTACTGAGCTAGGGCTGGGGGCCTGTGACAACAGCAGAGGGATGGCACAGCTGGTCCTGAAGGCTGGGAGTGACACAGCCCCGTTGTGCAGCTGCTTCTAGTACCCGTCTAGAAGAGGCTCGAACACAGCACGTGGGTGGCTCTGTTAGAGCAGCAACAGACAGCTGAACAAAAGGGACCACACATGAAAGCCCTGCTGTACCGGCTGCAAACACAGCCTTTGCTTCTGCTGCTGTGGCTGCATTTTCAGATCTTTGCAAGATCTGGAAATGACTGGGGCAGGGCTCGTGCTGTGATGTGAAAAAGCTCAAGCTTAATGATGAAACCTGGAAATCAATCGTAAGAAGCATGCACAGCTCTGGCAGACCCCTCCGTGTCTTTTGAAAACAAGCCACTTTCAAAGGGCAGCCCCATGAGGGTGTAGCTGGGAATTTCCCAGCTAGAAAAGCCAATGCAGCTGTCATGCAAGAGCAGGCTGGCTTCAGCAGATGGAGCATGACAGCGACAATTCCTTAGGCTTGTGAGCAGCTATTTCGACAATGGGTATAATCCAGAGCATATTGAAAAAAAATAAATAAATCAATGGATGGATAACGTTAAGGAAATCAATAGGATTGAAGATCTAAAGTTGAGCTGTACACATGGAGAACTGACACAGGCCTGCTGTTGTCCTCAAAGGTTGTCTTGATGTGGAGGAACTCAATTATGGACATCGGCATGAGAGCAGCACTGTTCTGCACCCGCCACAGAAATAATGGAAAAAAAAAAAAAAAAAAAGATTCATTCTCTTTCAAGTGACATTCTGCATGTCTGAGAAAATTCACTTTCTGCTCCAAGAATTATCTGAAGCAAACCCACGGACCGATGACCAGATGTTCACAGACGAGCTGTGGAGGTGTGGTACGTCAAACATTGCACCGGGGCTACATGACAATAGTTATGGAAGACTAAATGCAAGATAATTTATGCTTCATTTTCCCCGTGTTTTGCACATGCTTCTTCAGAGCACAGCTCGAGGGGGATTAACATCTTCACATCTGAAGTGGCAGTCCTCCTGCTGTGCAATATGGGAGAAGCACTTGGGAAAGCACTAGAAAAGGGCACTGGCACTAACAGCTTCCCAGCTCTTCACAACTCGGGATGGAGGCTGAGCTTTCCTACTGAAAGGCAGCGGGACTCCCCCAGAGCTGCAGGCCGCCTGTTTTCGCCGACCTGGCTCCCCCCAGCCCAGGATATTTGGGTATAGGAGACAAACACCATGCTGCTGCCAGCATCCTTTGCATGCAGCCTCTGGTCCAGCTGGGGGAACAGGCCAATTCTGCTAAGCAAGCAGCCCGGTTAAGGCAGGGCACCAAACACCATTTGTTTTTGAACTGTGCTGCCCTGCTTGGCCCGTGTTGGGTCACAGGGCCAAACAGAGCAGCTCTCAAGCACAAAAGGGCATTTTCTAAACCCCTCCACTGCCCCATCCGTGAAACCAAGGAGGAATGGGACTATAAGGACTTGCTGCACTGCCCTTTGTTGCCTGGTATTTTTTTACTTCTGTTTTTGGAGCAGCTGGAGAGCAGCAGTCGGCATCGAGCTGCAGAGAGGCTGCCACATGCAATTACAGAGAAAGTCTTGAAGGACACAGTGCCGAGGCAGAGAGACATCTGAAATAAACTTAACGGGAACGGCTTTGTTTAGCTGCGTGGCCTTTTGCTGCCCTGTAATTCTTTATGTCGATGATAATAGAAAGATCAAATTTCTCATTTTCCTATCTCTCTATCTAGAGAAATGCAAAAACTCCTAGGTTTGATCTCCCCGAGCCTTCCTTTCCTATCGCCACTTACAGATACTTTGTCACTGTCACCTCTTTGACGGTGGCCTGCATGTGTTCATGCGCGTGTCCCGAGGAGCTGCTCTGGTAAATAGAAAGGACCCAGTTTCCAAACCCCATTGTGCTGCACATCCCAACAGCACTTTATAAATGAAGTAACCTACTTCTGTCAGTTGCTTCTTTCTCCCCAGGCTTGGCCATTTCTGTTAGGGTTCATTTCAGATTAGCCTGGATGTTACCGGGAGCTGAGGGACAGGATACTTCCCTGTCCTCCCAGACTCAGGGAGACCAGAATGAGACATCACCTGTCCCAAGGAGGTGGGAGAAGGGAATATTAGCCTCTAAAAGAGAAGAGAATATTGGCACTGCTTTTTCTTCCTCGATGATGTGGGAACACTCCAAGGACACGTGGAGGGCTGAGGTGTGAAACCATCACAGCTCCAACATGGAGCTTCTTCCTTGCAAGCAAGGTGGCATCACAGCCTGGCACTGTGATCCATGACACACAGAAAATCTTTTCCCTCTTCAGTTCTCCAAGTTCTATGGAAAAGGAATGGCCTCAAAAAAATGGGGGCCCCAAATTCACTAAAACTTCTTCTGCTAGGCTCCCAGCTCTTGGCTACATCAGGTTTTAGCTCATAGTGGTCCTCTCTGAAGAACAACGTGCAATAATCCATGCACACGTTTATTTTTAATCTTTAGCTGGTACTTTGTGAGGCCAAACAAAGACACAGACGTGTTCAGGATTCTACCAAGGCTGCATGTGTCTCCGGATAAAAGGATCCTGACATCAAACCGACTGCAGCTGGGCTGGAAAAAGTTTTAAATCACTGTGATCAACATGAGTTTTGCACCAAAGTACAAATACGAATACCGTGATTTCCTCTGGGTGACAGGCAAATCCTGTTATTCTCCTTATGAATGGGCCTCATTAAGTGAAAAAAAAAAGTGTTGGTGCAACCTGTTCCCTTTTAAATTAAACATATTAAAGTTGATAGATACCCCTAATTCTCTGCTCAGCCTTTTATGCATTGCAGTAACACTGCTCCCATTGTTACAGAAAGTCTTGAGTTTGCATAAGCTGCTTTTCATTTCCCTGGCAGCTGCAGATCATTCTTGGTGACAAAATTAAAAAGTTTCTTTCAAGAATCCACCAGATCTGTGCTCCTTTTTCCTCCCTGCACCTACAAGTTTAAAAGAAGACAACAAAAACAAAACCTCACCAATGAGCATTAAATCCTATCAAATCAGGCTGGAAGGTCACCTCATCCATCCCTCTGCCCTGAGGCAAAAATCAGCTCCTCTAAAAACAGCCCTGACAGATGCTCATCTGACTCGAAAAAACACCCATTGATGATTTCACAGCCTGTTCCTTGGCTCACCTTGTGCCCACCAGGTTGACCTAAATGTCCTATGCCACAGTCAAAGTTCCTCACTGCTTGTCCTGCCCACAACAGATACAAGACTCCTACCCCTTGCAGAAGAGGATCTCTTCTCTTTGAAGCAGCCTTTTGCAGTGCTCTGAACCAAGCCAGTCGGATGTGCAGTGATCTTCCTGCCCCCAGCCCCTTCCTAGACTTCAGAAAAACTCCATTTATCTGAAAGCCAGTGAGAAATAAGACATGAAACCTCAGGATCAGTTCAGAGCCTCACAGCAGCAGCTAGTATTGGTATTTTTTTCATGTAATGAAGCATTAACCTGGGAGGTTTTTGGTCTTCTGTAGCTAAGTCGACTCCTTTTACAGGACATGGTGGTGCCAGCACCTAGCCTGCTGCATGTAGCTGGTGTCTGAGCACAGGGGAACCATGCAGGCCACGCTCCCGCAGTAAGCAGAGGTTGTCTGAAAACCCCACAGGCCCCAGGCCCGACACACCTCAGGGGGCAAGGCAAGGGGCAGAGCAGTGCCCTCGATGGGGGAAGCAGATTTTTGGTGAGCAGGGAAGGCCCTACTTGGTCTCTCCTGTCCTGACTGCTTTGCGTTGGCACACTGATCTGATCCCAGTTGTCCTGTGTGATTCCAGCTGCTTTACGGGATGCAGGGAAGGAAAGCCCTGACAAACAGGACAGTAAATGAATGTTAAGGACGTTACTCCAGAGCTCCCAGCTGTTACAGGCTCACTGCGAGCATTTAAAGGTCTCTCGTTAACGACATAATGCCATGTCAGCACTAACTGCTTCCTCTTGCTTTTCCTTCTAAGCGCCCAATCCTATGGAGCTGTATGAATACAGGCTGAAATCTCAAGATGGAAAGGCTGACTAAATCCCACTTTCACAAAGGGGATTAGCTGGGACTCACCCGCCACTTCCATGGCCGCTGGCTTTCCGCAGGCAGGGCGCTGCTCCCGCACGTCCCTTTGGCCATGGCTGGAGTCCACCGCTTGGCCCCTGGAGGGGGCAGCGAGCCGAGGACAGCTGCTGAGGGCAGCAAACCTCGCTTGTGCCAGGCTGCAATGTGCTTGAGCGAAGGCTAAAGCATCCCGTGGAGGTACTGCACATTTACTTGTGCTTCGTAACAGCTAAAACTACAGGAATTGTAACCAAATCTCCTTTCCAATGGAGACCCAAACTGACTTTAGACAGTTCCATACACAGAGAAGCATCCCATGGAAGTAACAACAGACGGGTCCACAGCACCACACAAGGTACACTGAGCATACAAAGGGATTTGCTGCCTACAGAATCCATACAGGGCCTTGGCGTCAATGAAGTGTGCCGGTTCAAAAATCCACACCCAGAGCTAAGGAAGCATCCCACCTAACAGCTGAAAAGTAAAATGTTACGGTTCTATTCCACATACGGCTTAAAAGGAATAAATCTTGTATGTACTGTCATGATCCCGTGTATAAGAAATGGAGGAGAAAGGTTTTTGTTTTGTTTTTAAGATAAAAAGCATATGTATGAGTATATTATCCACTTGCAAATAAATTCCTATGCATTTAATTTCACCCATCTGTAACAAAATGCCGAATGGAAGCACACAGAATGCAATGGACAAATTAAATTATTTTATATTTTCTTGAGAGGATGAAGTCATTAAATGGGTTCATTTGTACATTTATTGGACTAAGCAGTTGGTGTAGATAATGTTGATCTCTGCAGACTAATAATGACACACGCACACAACGAATGGCTTCGAGGCCAGAAGCAGATCCACAGTGTATGACAATATTGCATCAACAGTTCTTCCACAGAATGCCTCTATTTCCAGTATTAAAATACAGAAAAGAGTGAGTTTTTTTTTTTAATTTATTGTGGTGAAGTAAACATTTCTTCCTGCAAAGCACTGCACTTCACGCACCTTTGCTAGAACTGCTACCGATACCCTTCTCCTTCATTCAGTCATTAAGTACACACCTACTGGCATATTTATTGCTATTCTAATGGTCAGACATTTCTGCCTTGAGCAATATGTAGAGAAAGGAATGGAGAAGAAAATAAACACCCTATAGTAACTGATGATAGCAACCTATCTACATTACTTGTGTGAAGTGGCAGAGATCAGTGCAGATAATTTATTTTGAGTGTAATAGTTTTAATGGGAATGCCAAGAAAAATTTATTTACATTTTTCTAAGTAGAACACGGTATTGATCGGAGCTGCTCAAAAAATCACAATTAAGAATTTATTAGACAAATTTTTACCTCTCTGCCCATTTACAAAGTCTTCGAGACCAGATCACTATATTCACTCCTTTGTACTCTGCTCAATTTATTGATGAATTTCATGCGGTTCCTGTGCTGAGTGAGATTTGTACTGATTTCTGTAGTTACATGAGCCATTTGGTATGGTCTTCTGTTCCCTGAATGAATGATTCATGTAACTAACAGCTTGAATTTTGACTGTTACAAAGGCATATATAACCAAAATAAATCTTAGTCAGTATCTTAGTACTAAAACTTTTTTCTTGTACATATTTTTGCTGATGTCTTAGAAATAAAATACTTTAAATTTGAAAAGTTAATTTGGATTTTATTTTCAATAAATAAAGCAATGTGTTTTTTTTTTTTTTTTTTTGACGTTATATCAACTGAAGAGTACTCCATGATCCCATAGAAGGCTGGATAAGGTTCTTACCTTTAAAACCTCACTGCAGTGGCATACTTATGAAAAGAGGTTATTCTGAAAAGTTAGCAGCCATTTCCTGCCCGACAGGCACATTCTTCTAGAGCTTTCTGTATGACCTGGTTACACCTAGAAATACTGCACTTCATTACTGAAAAATAGAAAATAAATCACATTTCACCTGTTTATAGGTACAGGATAAGAATGGAAGGTCCTTTCCCTAACAACTACTCGATCTCTTTTCCCGTTATGAGGTATACTTTTACATCTACAAAAGAAAATCATGTTAAGGCAAAGTGTGTGCTTTCTAAAAAAAACCTTTCATTTGAATAAAAATAGATATTGTAAGCACAATTTTTATATTATTGTAAAAATTCATAAAAATATAAACCCATTATTAGTTTGCTGACTCTACAATATAAAAAATTAATGATAGTATTGTGAAACAGGTGAACTACGTGTTTGATTAAAGAATAATCCTGTTGATAGAAGTCAATTATTAATTATCGTATCTTAACATGAGTTTATCAGTGTCAATTTTAGAAGAAAAGCAGAAAAACAGCTCTATGGAACTAAGTATTACTTAATAAAACTCTTGATAACAAAATTACCCAAACAAGAAAAAGACATACTTTTCAAGAAAGTAGCTGCAAAATTTCCGAAGCCTAATTTGCCAGCCTATAGCCTGAGTTTGCCATGTGTCAAAGTCCCCCAAACGCTGATGATTGCTTAGGAAAAGTCCACTAATCCTCTCTGAAATGGCAGGAATGACATCTCGTAAAACATGTACACTTTCTATGAGAATATCTTCAAGGAGTTATTTTTTGGCCACACTGGCCACTGCCTTCTTCGCTGCATCTTCAAGGTCATTTGCAGACGTGATGGGGAGTCCACTCTCATTCAGAATGCGCTGGGCTTCATGAACATTTGTTCCTAATAAAGAACATTGACTATAATTAGTAACGTTAATGAATAAATGAGCATTTTCTACTAAATCACTAGATTTAGCAGAGTTGATGCTTCAAGTTGCACATCATTTCAATAACAGATTCAATGCTTGGTTTAGAATGAGCTGAGAGGAAAGACCCCTGAATTTCAGTGACAATTTTGACAGACAATGCAATGTGATAACAGTACTTGCACCTACAGGAGGGCCTTCGTGAAGGTTAGAGGATCAAACCAACATTGGTAGGGTCATCCAGCAAGAGCAGTGGATAATGGATTAAGTATAAGGCCTTCAAGACGCTCAGAATTTCACAGCAGACTCCATTTTAACATTTATTCAAGTTTAAAGGACTGCATATCAACAAAAACCTAGCAGTGAAAGCTGCTGATGAGAGACAGAGAAAACAACACTCCTAGAGGAATAGGAGGTCCAAAACTCACATGCATCCACAGCAGAAGAATAAAGAATGGTCGAAGAGGATTCAGTCAGACTTCACATTTACTCTAGTTGTTGAACCTGAATTCTCCAGACCTTTCTCCAGCAAAGCCAATGCTCACCAATATGTCTTGCATGACAGAACTTTGAATCAGGTATCTCACTGAGTAAGGGGAATCCACACTTTGGGATCACATCACCCCTCCCATGCACAAGACCCTGAGCTGATCCTCTGTAGGATCACTTCTACTCACTCCTGACCATCAAGTTTCTTGTTCATTTGCCATGTCAAAATGCTTAATTACTTAATAATTCCTAGACCTAGCAAAGTGAATTTTAATTATATTTGGAACTACACACTAATTATACCTTTAATTATTAACAAAGCAAGAAGCATACCCTGTATTGTGCAACTTCCAGAATGCTCAATTTAAAGGGCGAATTTTTAAAGGGTGAATTTTATTTTATTTTATTTTTTGTCAGACATTTTATAATGTCTGAAATTATACAGCAGAAATAGAGAAATTCAGAAGTCTGTATCAACAGTGTGCTCAAGTCAGGATTTCCACTATCAGCACTGAAATCTCTGTAGCAGTAGGTCCCAGTAGTAATGGGGACAATAAATGGAGACAGGGAACATTTTTGCTTGGAATTTTTCCCATACAGAAAAATATTGTGCTGTTTGTGATAGCCACATATTTAAAATTAACTTCTGCTCTTCACCAAGTGGCAAATATTAATTTACTATCAGGTCCTAATGGGAACAATACACTGGATCTATTCTGCACCACATTGATTGCTCTGCACATCAGTCGTCTACTGTGCATTACAAAATCAGTAGAAAACAGTCCTCTAAAAAAGGAAGGAGTTTATGCAGATGAATGAAAACATGGAAGCTGAGAAAATCTTACTGCTGTCAAAAAGACTGAGGTTATGTACTGTATTTAATAAATAAAATACTGTTTTATAGGCCAGGCATACAACTAAACATTTTTTGAACATTTCATTTGCAGCAATCTTATTATTTTTTAAAAAAAGCTTTTTATCCCATTGTGATAAGTATTTTAGATATATGGAGCACACAGAAATTGTAATGAGATCCTGCTAAAAGCAGAGGTAAGAGTTTTTAAATTATATGTTCAGAAAATACCGAAAACATTTAAAGAATCCACAAAAGGCATTATCTTATTGCAGTAGATGTTAAAATAAACAAATAAATAATCCCACTATTCTGACATTAACCTCTTGCCACTGGATGGTGTCAGAGAACTGTAAACAGAATCCAAACACAGGCTACGGAAATAACCTGCCCTGCAGAGAAATGGAGAAATGGTGAAAATTCACAAAACTGAAGGCTATGGGGCTTCTGTTGTCATTGTTTGTTTGTTTGCTTCGTGTTATTTGTTTTTGTTTTTTGTTTTTTAACTTGTCTCCTATTAGGAGAATGCCATTTTGATAAGAGAAAAGTTTGTGGTTTTTTTTTTGTTTGTTTGTTTGTTTGTTTTCCTTCTGACAAGTATTACTATCAATGACACTCCAAAGAAAAACAGGAAAGCTGTAATTTTATCAGCATATGCTGTCAGGCTTTATATTTTAAATGTTCTCCTTTGGAAATCTGGGTTCTGAAACAAGCCTCTCTGTTTGTGTACATTGGATGTGTCACATTTACACCTCTTTTGCCTTGAAATCTCTGCTGTAACTAGCAAAGCAAATCTATTCAACTCGTTACCTAAAAATCCTTGAAATCCTTGTAATAAATTTTATATGCAAGCATGTTTCTATAAATTGTAAATTCTACCAGCACACACTGTAACAAATGAGTCAAGAGGACTGCATAGGTCAAATGAAAACCAACAAAAAATCCACTCCCAATAATACTCGGACAGGATTTTGGTGATGTTCATTATTCACCTGCACTGTCACAGCCATTAGGAACAGGCTGCATCACCTGTTCACCATCATATCTTAACTTTTCCCAAAGTTTATTTAAATATTTTCCTCTGCTTCATGTTTACATCCTAGAGTGGGAGAGACTCCATAGCTCATTTACACGTGTGCTGAATGTTTAAATTCAGAATGCTGGAAGGGATGGGTAAAAAAGTCTGACCTTGCAATACCCCATTCTTCACTCTTGATAAGCAATTTGGGATAATAAAATCAGACATTCATACTAAACTATATTTGTGCTGACAAGCCAATGAGAGCAAGATACAAAAACAGAAGCAAAATTTCACTTGTGTATGGAAGAGTTCTGAAAAAAATGAAATCATTAGATGCTGAAGAACCCAGAAGGTCATGAATCACATGGCTAAATATAAGACAACATTTCTAAATACAAGGCAACATTCTGTATTCAGACATTTGAATAGAAAACAGTTTGCTTCTAACTGTGTTTCAACATATTAAGTAGTTCTAAATCCTCCCAATTCTTCTTGTCCTGTGAACCAGAGAAACAAAGAATTCATTTGCAGAGAGAGAGAAGAAAATTTCCAACATAGGAGGAAGACATCTAATTCACAATTCTTTTTTATTCTTTCCTATTTTCATCTAACGCTGAGCAATGTTAATTCAAAACAAGCTTTGGCTTCCATTCAGCACTGCTAGTTAGCTCTCGCAAAACTTAATTGAAATACATTACATTTTAAAGGAAAAAAAAAATCCTGCATAAAAACAGCAGAAGTGAATTTTCGACATCTGTAGAAGATAAAATTTGGAATATGTAGTTTCTCCATTTGTCCATAAGCCTTTCAAACAACAATAATCCTGCGTCTCAGCTGCTGAGTTCTTTACTGATAAGGCAAGTAAATACATGTAATTATAAAGTTACCATTTTCAAAGAGGAGAGTAATCCTTTCTTTATCCACTGGTAAAACAGCTTGTAATTATTATACAACTGAGAACAAAGATTTGTCCACAGAATCCTGCTAAATCAAGGCAGATTTGACTGATTAAAACTCTAGTCATTGAGACGTGTAATACAGTACAGACTCTTTGCCTGAATGCAAAGTGCAGGTCACCAATCTTTTAGATTTATGGGAACAATCATGAACCTTCCCTTAGAAGAACGGAAATCCAAATAAGTGCCTGTCCCTTTTTCTTCTTTTGAAGTGTAAAATGTTATCAGCAATGTTTTAAAAAGTCTTAGGTAGTCTTTATTTCTTCCACAGTACTCATTATTATTTCAAAATCATTACATATTTGGATAACCTAGTAGAAGTTCAAAGAAGAACAAGGAAGATGATTAAGGATCCAGAGGGATTGATTTCCGAGGAAAGATTAAAAGAACCAAATAGATATATTGCTTGGTCGGGTGATTAAAGAGGCAGAGAAGGCAGGAGCTACAAGCTAACAGTTTCTAGGTACAACATCTGAAGGCTGTAAACATCAGAGGTCATCGTTTAGAATGAATTAACAGGTAACACCAGGACTAACAGAAGGAATTAAAATTATCTCCGTTATCTGCTGAATCACCAGCAAGTCTAGGAAAAGCATCATCACAAACCTAACAAGGAGCATGATATCTTGGGAAGTGGTCAAAGATGGTCAAGCATCAGAAGATGCTTGTAGTAAGACTTTGTGTTTGACTTTCTGAAGATTTAGCTCTGACCTCTGTGCAGAAGCAGCACGTGGCTCTCATAAAGGTCACCAGCAGAAGGGGAATGGGCACTAGGCAGTCACCTCCATGAGGCTTCATGCAGCCCTGAGCCAGAAGCTCTCCCGCTCCATGCCTCTTTCAGGCAAACCCAACGTGCAGTAGCTAACACAACTGGGACTTTGCTAAATCAGCCTGGAGACTGCTTTGCCTCTTGCAATCCCAGAAGTCACCAAAAAGTAAATAAAAAAAATCACCCTTGCTTGTATACGATCGTGGAAGATGCACCAGAGAAAGACCAAAGGCAGACGCAGAGGATTGCAGTTTAAAAAAAGCCAGTTGAGTCTCCTGTTTCTCTTACATTGTTTTCAACAATTGCATTAGAAAAAACTTTGAGCTATCAGGTTTAGAAGGAGAACTAATGACTTTTCCAATATCTTCACTTATAAAATGACAGCTATAATAGACAGTTACTCTGCACTTTTGATAAACTTTTACCAGCTAAAAGAGACAGGAAAAGTTTTTTTTCTTTTTGCTGTGACAAAAAGCTAAGCAACATTGCCTAGAGCTGATAAACAATGAGATTTTATATTGTAAAACTTCCCTGCTGGTAGCCAGCATCCATCAGTCTCTCCTTCACCCGTACCGAACTGTGCAGTTAGTCTCTTATGGTGTTCAGCGGTGCTTCATCACCCAAAGAAAATCTTCGCCATTGGTTTTTAAAATCCATTTTATTTAAATTTTCCTGTGCTTACTACAGCAAAAGGCTACCCATGATAAACCAAGAATATTTTTATGCCCTCTTAAAATTATTTGAGCCTTGCAGGGAAATGCACCGTGGATCTTTGACAGGACTGAGCTGCACGTCAGGCTGTGCTATGTGTCTGTCTTCATCAGGAAAGGCCACAGAAGCAACCCCTAAACAAAGGGCCTCATGGTGAGCCTGCCTTGAAACCTTATTTTTTGAGTAAGAGAGTCTGGGGTATTCAGAACCCTTTTTTTTTTTTTTTTTTTTTTTTCCCCAAACCTCTTTTAGTCTGAAAAAACACGATTGTTTAGTATCTCTAGTCCTTAAAACAATGCAGTTCCTCCATTCACCACCAGCGCAGGGTGACAGGGTATTTTACACCTTTTACCCATTTGGTGGCAGAAGAATCTGCCTTCCTCCTTCAGGACACGTTTCAGAAATGACAGACAGAACGCTCTGCACACTGCCGTTGTAGTAAGGAATGGAAGAGGAGCCAGTAACCACCAAGGAGCAATCTTCCTCTCCTCTGTATTTCTCTTTTGTTTCCAATTTAACAATGCTGGATGTCCTCTAAAATTATTCCACACCATTACCAAATCTTCTGTTTTTAATGGATTTTAGCTGGATTAGATACTTGGACAGAAGAATGCATTACAGTAAGTTCTCTCAGAAATACCATTTCGAAACTTTTTCTTTTAATTATATTGAAGTAAATTTAAGAAAACTCTTTGTTGCTACAGGTTTAGCAATAATAGAATTGCATTCACTAAAAATCACATGAAAAAGAAATACCTTCCAGTGAATAGAAACTTGCATCAAAATCATTTCTATTTGCATTGCAAATGTTACAAGCAAAACTGTAATGCTTTCACTGCAAAATTACATCACTTCAAATACCACCTGGGACCAGGGATGCAGAAATATGCAAAGAAAGAGTTTATTGTCTTCAAGTCATTACGGATAAAGAATTGAGCACATTTGTATCGTGCTGTACTAGCCTATTTTGAGCTTAGAGACCACCAAAAGCCAAAAGGGATTACTGTGCACCTGAGGGAAGACTTCCTCAGGAACCACCAGCACTCACCTTCCAGTCTGACCACCAGAGGCACTTTCAGCTCAAGCTCTCGGCAGGCTTTGGTAATACCATTGGCAATAATGGCACAGTTCACGATACCACCAAAAATGTTTACAAGTATTGCTTCAACCTGTAGGGAAGAAACAGAGTGGGAAATTTTTAATATATTTTTACCTAACATAGGTAAGATATGCAAAGCAGAGTAAAAACTTCCCTCTGTTAGACAAGGCGTCATTTACAGACTGCTCGGAGCTTCACATCTAAGGCTTGGAGAACTTGATTCTGACTGCACTGCTTCTGTAACACGCAGCAGTGATTAACTGCCTTGGTCGAAACTGGAATGGCAATTTATGTCATAAAAAAATTACACAGAAAAGCGGAATTTCTACTTTTTAGTAAAAATAAAAACAGATTAAACAATCCACATTTTAGATTTTTTTTTTCTTTTCATGTATTGAATCTTCAGAGGCTGGAGCTCAGAAAACACTCTCTGGATGTGTGTGCACACGCAATGAAGTGTTCATGTACACTTCACAAAACAATTTGGATGCTTGCTTTATCATAAGCACTGCAAAGGAAACAGTAATATAGTTGCCTTGACTCGATAAAGAGGAGTAAAATTAATTAACTCTAATTAATAAGGAGAGGCATGTAATGAAGAGCATTCATTAATACAGATTAATTGATAACAACCTTGAAAAACTGTTATTCATCAGTTTATCGAAACTCAAATTCCTGCATCCAATTCACAACTAAATTACACTTCACAGGATATAAGACTGGGTCCTCAGCTCGAAAGGATCTCTTGATTTCTGTGAAATCAAATACAGTGACAGTAAAATCTAGTAATAACAGCAGGTAAACACCTTTGTGTTGTTACTGAATCCTTACCGATGAAGAAGCTACCAATGGTGAAACCTTACAAGGCCCCTTCTCTGCCTTGCTTCAACTACCTGGGCACACGCAAACGTTCTCAGAGTTAGGAAGTAAAAACACAAAAAGGGAAAATAAAGCGGTTCAAACCCTCATGCCATTAACCCTTACGGTAGGGAGATACCTATGCAAAGTGCTTTGATGTTAAAATGGGCTAGCGATGCACTCCAGCAGCAGGACAAGCCCAGACACTGCTTTGCCCTTTCTAATACACGCTCCTAATTCAGGGACATTGCACCAGGCACGTGACAGATCAACTTAACCAAGGGTGTTTACATTATTAGAGATAAGGAGGAGGATTTTATGCTCAGTACAGATATTTTAATTCCTAATGCAGACATTCTCATTTAAGGATCTGCTTTTCAGCTTTCAAGCTGAATTCTAATCAGGTCCTCTAATCCATTGGCAGCAAAAGGAAAAAAATGTTGAAGGAAATTAGATGCAGCTTGGATAATTGATGTTTGTATGCTTGGCTTTAATAAAAATACACTGTTAAATTAGAGAGGAGTCTAAAAGGATTCAATCAATAAGAAACTGAATCAGGTACAGAATTCAATCTTGGGTTTTATTGTAATCTTCCAAATAAGCCAACAGATCAGCCCAAATGATGCTGAGATTCACCTTAAACTCCTCGGAAATTCATGAACATTGTTTATATATGCCTCTGCAGCCTCACTGGATCTTGCATTTCTAGTTCAAAGAACTTTAACATTCAGACCCAGCAGATGGATGAAAAGGTTTTCAGTATTTCATGTGCACAGAGAATGCATGATTTCTGTGTCATTCAAGTCTGTAAGAAAAATAAACCTCCCATTGTGTATCAGAATTCTTACGCATTGGCATTCTCGGTATCTAATGCATATGGAACATGAATTTACATTAAGAGGGCAAACAGTTGAGTACAGGACAGGTTACTTGGTAGTATTTCTCTAATTACTATTTCTACCCAGTACTATGTACCTTATAAAATTACTTTATTTCAGCAACATTATTAAGGAAATTCAAGTATATCCACAGGTTGGGCTCTTTCCATCCACCAAAGCAACTGACAGATGTGAAATCACCCTCAAAAGTACTTGCAATTGATTATGGACTCCTCTGGAGAAATAAGGGAACCCACAATAGCATTAAGACATCACTATCAGTGGTGGTAACAACCTGCAGTCTGCCCAGTCCAAGCACCAGGGCTGGAAAATGAGAGTGATGGAAACTTTACGCAGATCTGTTTCTATATAAAATCATTATTGCCTTATTAATAACAATTTTAATTTGCAGCAACTTATTTTTTGTTAAAGTAAGCATTAGCAAGGTTTGACAAAGCCTGCAATTCTACCTGGCACCAAAAAGAATAAAAAAGTACCCCAAATAAATGTATTTCTGTATTAATTGAAGTAATTGTGCTAAGAGATTGCTGTTAGACTTGTTGTGCATCACTGACATAATCCATGAGGCTGCCAGTTGCAAGCAATTAAGGGTATTGCAGGTGCAGCAGAACAGCTTCACATACCTGCCTGCACTCAAAAAAATGCATTTACTGTAGTTTATTATTATTATTTTAAAATGTTCCTAGGCCTTAACAAAATGCACAATGACATCAGGTCACTGTACACTTCAGGATGACTCCCGGCAGCAACTATAAAGCACTCTACCTTTCCTAAAGCCCATTTAGAAATCTATACGCAGGCCATCTCGCTGTCTGCAGCTCTGCACTCGTCTGCTGAACATCCTTCTGCACTAACACCACACATCTATATGCAAACATAGAGAGGCCAAAACCTTGACACTTACAAGTTGTTCTTGCTCTTTCATTTTCCACCTCTGTTACCGCCACAAAACAACAAGAACAGACGTCGGAGAGCAACACACTGCAGCGCTGAGTGATGGCAGAAGTTTCATACCTGGTCAAACTCTGAATCTCACGTAAAACACCAATCCCAACACAACTGCAAACTAACCTGAGATCTGATAATTGCTTTAAGACAGTCTAAGCATGGGCAGCCACCAAAGAGGGCATCCTCGCACCTCCCCTGTGCTCAGAGTAGCATCCGTGATGGATGCCCACCAAGCCCACAACCAGACAACACCAGCCCTGAGGCGAGGGAGAGCCCTTGACTGCTGTTAGGGCCTGGGATGGAGTGGGAATAACCTTCCCTGTTAACACAGGCTCATGTCAGCTTTTGCCAGTTGTGAAATCTTTTCCTCAGCTGTTACTTTTCAGGATCAGAATAGGCATGCAAAAAACGTGTGGGCAAAACCTCAGCTGTCCAACCCCCAAATCACCAAGACCATGATTGTACAGCTCAGGTCTCTTCTGAATATTACTGAAAACGTATATTGGAACGTAAGTTGTTGGTTTTTAAAATGTATTTTACCATAAAACAAAATATTTCATGATGTCCAGCAGAAATAGCTCAAAAACGTAATTATTCCAATATTCAAATCCCCTAAAACCAAATTTCTGTTAGTGTACTTTTTATGAGAATGTCTCTCAAAAAAACACAAATCATCATCTAAACTGATGACAGCATGAAAGGTTTGCAACAGTTTTCCACCTATTAGCAGTGTCAGAGAAGTCTTAGTGACTTGGTATGCATCTTTTTCCCTTATATGCACACAGAGATACATGAATACCAGGAACTGTAAATATTATTATAAAATCACCAATATAATCTGACCCTGCTGTAAATTGTTGCTCTGAAGCTCAATCCATTTATTTTAGTTGAAATGAAGCTATTCAGCAACTGTCAGTAAAATCACATCTGCAGCAAATTAAAAGCTACACCAGGAAATCACTTGCTTACAGTTTGCTTTGACTGAAATCTGAAAAAAACACCTTCACATCTCAAGCTAACTAAATTCAGGTTTTGACCACTCCCAACTCTTTCATCAGCTAAAAACGTACCCGGACATATGAAACAGCCTACATTTGTCAAGATCTCTTCTCCTGTATGGCACGGGTCACATCTACATTGAAGCAGTTGCTTCGCATGCTACAGTTGGCTAACGTGCTCTTGCCTGGAGGCTCCTAGTGCTCTCTGAGGTTAAAACATGCATCATATCTCCCAGTCCTTCTAGTCAGCAGGGTCTAATTTTATGTCCTCAAAAAATAAATTTATTTATTTTTTAACCAAACTAATCCGTGAAGTTGCCAGAAAACAAAAAAGAAAAGCAAGCCTGCAGCATGCTATCAGGCAATAGTGAGAGAAATAAAACAAAGCCATGGATAAAGTGGGACATGTAGTTCTTCATTTTCAATCTAATAAGGTGCATTTAATCCTTCTTATTTTTCCGCTGGCCTTTATTATTCATTTATTCACACCTTACTGCATTTGTGTCAATGTGAGAGAAGCAGATTACCTGCAACTTTCAATACCACGCAACAAAAACCAGATGCCGTAAATTTACATCCTTACTCCACCCTCCTGCTCCAACTGATAAGTCAGACAAACATTTTTAAATGTCCCTGTATTACTATAAATTGGACTGCAGGTCAAATATAACTTTTTCTTATCCAGTTTTTAAATCTTACTGTAATCCACTAGCTTTTTATATAAGGCAACATTTATGGTTCATTTGCAAATAAAGATTAAATCTATTGTATTGGAGCAGGAGAAAGAGCCACAAATACAGAAACAATTGCTTAAAATCTCCACTAGAGGACAGTGCAACTCAATGTGGAAAGGGAATATAAAAATCCCCCTTGAGAGAAGAGCAGGGTTATTTTTTTTCTGCTTAAAGTCAAACCATCTTATTTTACTTTATAAAACGAGAAGCAAAATAATATTTTGCATCTTTGGGATGGAACTTTCAAAGTCTGGAGGTGATAAAATTAAGAAGGATGAGTCATCTAGAAGCAATGCAAGAATGCTTGCAGTCAAAAAATATTAATACCATGCAATTTTGAATGTTTTTGACTATTTTAAAATGGGCCAGGGTTTAAAATTTATTAGTAATGTGCCATAGTACCACAGCAGGACAGGAACTCTGATGAATCCCCGAAACAAAATTCAGACATTCTTTCAAGTAGGGATGGAACGCTGGTTGACAGGTAGGAAAAGCACATTAAGTATTTTCTCCAATGCTATTTTTTGGCTTCTATTTGAGAGGTTCCTGAGGAACCTAAGTCCCTCTGAGAGTGAATGCCTGGTTTCTGCTACACCCAGTTGTTGTATGTTATGCCCTTTTCTTGCACAGCTGGTGAGATGGCAGCCTCTGGCCTGCACACCAGTACAGCACTGGAGGAAGCCCTTTCAGTAATGCAACTCCTTTGGTGACACAGTAAAAATCCCAAACACCACATTTCTGAAAAATCAAAATTTTTCAACCTCAGCTTCTGATGCATTAAAATAGCCTACAGTCTTGAGATTTTGCTGTTTATTGCAAATTCAGGATCTAGAACAGGACACAATTGCATTGGCTTTTGCTGGTTTGAAAACCATTCAGCAATGATACTCTGCCAATAAACCAGATCGTGTTTGTGGCCCCTTGACGGGGTGAGAAAAACATTCAGGTAAGCAGGGGAGGGCTCTGACACCAAAAACAGCTCAGGATGGACCACCAGGGACACCTCAGTCCTTACAGGAGTAAGGAAAAGAGGGAAAGAAAAATGTTGAGGCCACGAAGTACTATTCTAAACTGTATTTGAGAATCAAAACAACAGCTTTTAGCACTGTTTTGGGGGATGGAATGCACCTGTCAGTTCCTAAAACAATTGAATTTTTGGTGCCAATATAAGGGGATAAGTTTTCTATGAGATCATGGGTACAAGGAATAAAAGAGCATAAATTAAATTTGTTCTGACTATCATTTAAATATGCGAGCTTCAAGGAGATCAAGCCCCTGGATAAGCCGATCAGAATGCAGATCAAAATAAGATGGAGGGATGAGGACTACTTACACGACTGCATATTGCAAGAGCAAAACAACACACACGATCAGTTCTTCTGTATAGGATGAGGGTGCAGTATTTCAGATTTCATTTAAATTTCTGTTTGTGCACCCAGAATCCAGCATAGTTGCATGTTTAGGTCTGATTTGGGGGATTTCATGGAAGCAAAAACGAGATGTGCACATGGCACCCATCTCACAGGTGTATTTGGTAAGCACTGGTTGTTAAATACCTTGGGAATTTATGTTATTTGACTGCACCATATAATAGGTTATAAATACCCTCCAAATCCACTTACCTAAAATGGGTTTATACAGTAGCATGACTGTAAAAGGTTTATTCAAATTGATCCATTATTTACTGAATTTTGCCTCTGCACTTAAAATTTAGATTCTCAGAGAAACTATACTATGTGCTACCTTTAAAGTCCTTAATGTCTTAAGTTCAAATTACATTTCTGATAAACAATAATCAATCTTCTGAAAAAAAAAAAAAAAAAAAAAAAAAGGAGTATTCCTGGAAAGAGCGTACCTGGAGAACATGGATGGATAAAAACGGAACTCATACAATACTCAAACCCTAGGATGGGTACTGTCAGATGAATTATTTTAAGTGCAAATTACACTGTTCAGTGCATTTTAGTGGTACAGAAACTTAGCAAGTTACCCAAGCTAATACAGTTAAATGATACAATCACGAATATCCCTAAAAAAAACCCACTTGACTAAATAGACCTGTTGATTTGATGGTTAGTTCAAGTATTTATTTTTAATTCAAAGGCCAGTTAAAAATGCACACGATATATTTGGGAAGACCTTAAGTGTACCTTCTCTCTATCTGGTTGGCAATTGATTTGACTTTCATTAATATATGAATGAAGTTTGAGGAATACCAGTATAATTTCTAAACAAAGTACAACACTTCAACAAGTCATTTTAAAACTTTTTCTAAAACTGTTTTAATACAAGAAAAATTATAATCTTTAAAGTAGTCCTAGGGTTTCTTTGTTTATGGAACTTGGGAACTCACTTTACGTGAAGATCTCATCTTCTGTTTGAAGAAGGAACAGAAATTCAGGAGCTGGATTTTAAGAGGGACTCCACATGTCAAAACACTCACACCATAAGACTTCTCACCACCCCTGCTATTTACTTTTTCCATCACTGGGCGTTCAGCTCTACATCTTCTTTTTAGGTAAGGGACAGTCCTAAATACTACTTTTCAAACCATTACAGCAAGGGATTTATTTCCTGAAACCAATACCCATCGAAACCATCTTTATTCCCCCTATTTAAAAATACCCTTCAAGACAGAAATACTATATTTACTTGGAGTATCAAAACACTAAGCAATCGTATCCATCTCAAGGGAGAAAACAGATGAAGAACATCTCTTCTGCTCTAGGGAGACTTGGGATCTTCCTAGTTTGTCACCTGAGAAACATCTCTGACATCTATTCCCCATGCAGAAGAAAATTAAATGCTACGGAAACTGCTATCTAGGTCACACTGTTCTTCTTAGTGAGACAATACGAACTTTTAGAAAGGAATTCTGTAATTCCAGAAGCTTAATTAAAGTATAAAAATGCCTTGTCATGGGTACTGAACTGCATATACACATCTGAAATCTCCAAATAATTAGAAACCGTTCTTTTATGGTAACATGGTAGTCATCAAAAACCTGAATTACTGTGCTCATTAGGTTCTGAATTACTACCACATAAAAATCAGCTAACTATTAACACATAAGTAAAATCAAAACTGAAATAATAAAACTAAGAAGGGTACAAAGAAGGGTAGCAGATACTGAACAAGCTTTGTATACAGAACAAACAAACTAGGGCTTTCCATCTTAGAAGAAAGCAAGCTGAAGGAGGTTATATAGGAAAGATTGTGAGTAGCAAGAGGAAAAGGAATAGGGTGCAATCACTTAGTGCCTGCCTCCAGGTAATTTCATTGCCCAGCCCTCCGTTCCTGTAATGCCAGAGATGGGGGAAAAATAAAGGGGCACTTATTACTGTCATTTTTAAATACAGCATATAGTTATTGTGTGAAACTGACTGCCACGGGTTATTGTGTATATCAAAAGCTTACATGAGTCCAGAATATAGTTATAGATTTGTGGAAGAAAAGCCAGAGGCTGGTAAATACAAGGATATCACAGATTACTAGAAAGCAGGGGGAACATATCAGAAGTACCCTCACAGGCTTGTCCTTTTCTTACACTCTTCTCTGGGAACCTGTTTTTGGCTGCCATTGGTGACAGAAGGCTGGATCAAGACAGATCCAAGTCTTGGTCAATGCAGCTACACTCTTCCATTAAGAAGAAACAGATACCCATCATTTCTTTATTATACCTATGCAACCCCTGTCTGAATTAAATCACCAAACAGTTAATACTTGAGTCATTTCTCCTTCATCAGCTTCCCTGATTACAGTACTGACTCATCTCCGCAGTTACCATGTAATATTGTTCAAGTATGTGGCATTGGACAGGCGATCAGAATAGGTGATTTTGATTACATTTTTTTTTTAATTTTAATACTATTGAATTCCTTGTTCTTTCCTATCCTTATGTGGATAGGGCTCCAATCAGAAAATGGGAACTGAAATTCAGGTGTATCATTTTGTCCACATGGAGAACAAATTTCAGAATAGCTTACGTACGCCCCTCTCTTGCTTCATCAAACTTTCTCATTACGCAACTGGCACTCAGAGGGAAAAGAGCAAGTTCCCTGGGACATACCAAGCCCCAGACAGAAGACAGCGTAAGCAGAATTAGGGACAATTTCCTCCTACCTTGCTGAACAGCCTCCCAACCAACAGGAAAAGTTTGGCAGACTACTTCTTATCACCTCCAACCTCCCCAGTTGGCACCAACAGTAGCCAACTATCAGGACTTGCTACCACCTAAAGGTTACTGAGAAAATTTGTCCCAGAAAAGTCTCTTTGGAAAACTGGCCTCTCTGGCAGAGAGGCTGAGAACAGTGCTGCTGAAAGATGGATGATGAACCTTACTGTTTGCAAGGTTCAGATAAAGTAATTTAAACTAAAAAAAAAAAAAAAGTGACAGTTTAAAAATTAATGGCCAGTAATAACATCCTTGCAAATAGGATGCTAAGCTAAGATCTGTATTATTATGAAATGGGATGACTCAGGAGCTGACAAAGTGGTTCTACATCCTTTTTGGATTGTCTTGCTACTTGCAAAATCATAAAATGCAATTTCTTTTTTTCCTTATAACAACGGGGGGAAAAATGGCCTGACTCTTTGATAAGTACAAATCAGTGATGCTACTTTATTCCCCATAATAATCTAACCTCTCATGTTTATTTTTGGTAAACTTTTCCACGTTTTCTGTATTCAGACAAGGAATCAGCTTCAGAGAAATAATTAATCGATAATGATCTACCAGACACTTTTCACAAATTTATCAAAGCATCTTATAATAAAAACAGTCAAATGTCTTAACCACAACCCCGAAGTGATATAATCAGCGAATCTGAACTGTGAAAGAAGTTATAGAGCTACATTAAGAAACAGATGGAGTGAGCATAAAATAATCACAGATAAGCCAGCATAAAAGAATTTAACTTTAGAGCAATCAAGGTTGAGACGTTCAAGGCAGTCATGGGGAGTCATACACATTAAAATTAACAGGAGACCCATGTAAATCAGCCTACTTATATTTCAGTGAGGTTCAACACATGAAATTGTAGGTGTCTCATTTAACAATATTGCTCTCCTTGACAAGAGGTTTTGCAGTGTGGTCAAGGAAAACCTATCTAGGAGAGCCTGTCTCAGTTTTCTAAACTATCAAAAATATCCAGATACCTGTTAACTTCAATTGAAAATAGAAAATCTTTTGAGGACTTAAATTCTCACATTTAATAGCCAAAAAAAAAAAAAAAAAAAAAAAAGTCTGAATGAGCCTCAAATGCATGCAGCCCTAACACCTGAAAGCATGATCAAAACAAACAAATGCTCAGCAAATAAAAACTGCCCATCTATCACACAGCCAACAGCTGTCATTTGGCTTCTGTAACAAACTTCTTCTAAATTCAGATTTTCTGCAGCGATCAATACTGTAAGATATTGGCAACATAACAGTGGTTCCTTGGTGCAGGAATCCAAAGAGGGAAAAAAAAAAACAACAAAACAAAACCAAACAACTCCCAAACTGTTTTAGAATCTTAGTCTGCTGCAAAAAAAAAATCAATCATAATTTTAAATACTAAGTGAACAGTTAAGTCCAGAACTCTCTCGTAGTGTTTGGTTTCAAAATCAGATAAACAAGCATATGCAAAGCAGATTTCTTATTCTACAAACTGGTAGCATAGAAGTGAAATTACAGGTTTATGACCCTCTTGTGGCCACTTTTTGTATTTCTTTGCTGAACAGTACATGGAAAGGAGAAGTTTCCCCTTATCAGGGAATCATTTTCGTCACCTAACACCTTGTTTGCAGACATACATATAGCCTAGAACCTATCACTATTTGGGCAAAGCTGTACAAGAAATGCAAATTCAAAGTCTCTGTTTCAAAGATAACAGTATAAATGGTTACAAGCAAGGAAATTAATGCAGGCAGAAACAATTTAATGCATGCATTGGTTGTAGTTTTTGTTAATCACTTTTTAAGTACTTAAGCACAGTAGTGGCTAAACAGAATTCAAAAGAGAGATTACATAAAAATGTTTCCAAGTGGGTGTTTCACGCTGAGCTGCAGTCTGCCATGGCAGCACTGATTAATCACGGAAGCCTTGCCTTCACTTTCAAAGTCCTTAATGGCCCACCACAATCCCATCCCCACCCTCTCCTTTCAGGCATCAAAAAGGTGGCTTCCTGCCTCATTCTGTACTGCCAGCTGATGGCAGCTTCTGGCTAAGCTCAGTCAGTCAACCTAATGCGTTTTCTCATGCTGACTTTCATGTCTAAGGGAAGCTTTCCATTAAGATTCCCCAATGCCATTCCACTGACTCCTTTTAGTCATGACATCCTCAACCTTGAAAAAAACCTCAATGCTTGACAAAGGTAAGGCTACTACTGGCAAGCTGAAATCTCTGTGATTGCAGCTCTCCATCTCCATTTTCCATCTTGGACCATGCTGGAACCTTAGGGTATAGGCTCCTGTAATGGCTATAATCCAATTAAAGCAGGAATGGAAGGACAGGAGCAAGACCTCGCCTTTCCACCTCGTAGGGCTTAGCTGTAATGCAAAATCATCTCCTAAAACTGTGAGCTTCTTGAATTAGAGACTTGGATTTTATTCTGTGTCGATACACTGTCTGGCACAATGGGGTCCTGGTCCATCAAGAGCCAGTGTAGAAGAAGAAATACCAGAAGTAACGACGACAGCAATGGCACTGTACTGCAACAGCAACGAACCTAATCCAGCAGCTGTGACATGGAGGTAGTTCAACAGAGAACTGACATACTGACCCTGAAAGCCAATCCACATGCATTTCAAGCAATTATCTTCTAATTCATTCTAGTTGCCATTTTAGTGATACAATTCACCTCCACAAAGGTAACGCTGAATAAACGTGGTTACCTGCAGCCAGCACCACAGCAGTGTGCGGATGTACTCTCACCAGTACTGGCCCTAAATACAGACAGATTGCAGCTCTGGGAAGCAAGACGATGAGGCATGCTCAGAAGATCTTATCCACGTCCTTTGAAAGGGACAAGAACTCACTGGTTCTCAGTGGTTTTGGCACAAAAGCTGGATGAACTGCAAACCTTTCCAACAAATCCTTTTTCTAAAAGCAGCTGGTCTTCTGGGTGGAAAATTTTGCAAATTATCAGTTCTATGAGACACTACTCTGAAGTATCGTGCTATGTTTGGTCTTTAGGGCACCAACACATAGTTGAAAATGAGAAGAACTGCTTCTTTGATTCATTACTTGATAAGGCCATTTATCAATTAAGTGGGGCTGCACTCTAAAAAAACCAAGCTGAGCACTTCCCAAAAGCCAAGAAACCCTGCAGGACCCTCAGCAGCTCTTACCTCGGTGACACCTTAGAGTGTTTGCAAACAGCAGACAAGAGGATTCTGGTTTACTTCAGCCTAATTAAAACGTTTCAAAAGAATCTAATTACAATATGCCAAACCACACAAATGTAAGGATCTTTCCTACAGAGAATTAGTGATGAATTGAATATTTTTTTTTATTCAAACTGTTGGCAAGCGGTGTGGGTTTCTTGTTTGTAAACAACCATACTAATGCTAAACATATTTATTCTCAACTTGACACGAAATACAGCTCTGTAATTAATCATTTCCCTATCTAATTCAGACAAAATAAAGCCCCAAACTTGTACCCCTCTCTTACTATGTAATAGTCAGTTACACGCAAATGAATAATTATCTGAATTATCAACTATCTACAGATGCACAGCTCTTTTCAGCCCAGACAATGGCACACCCCTGATGCATGCTGGTAATCCCTCACACATTCACTTATTCTTTGTTTTAAGTGAGGAAAAACTCCTTACATATTAAATAAACTCAATCACGGACTATTTAAACTATTGTTTCAGGTTATCTATTAATTGCAGGCTTCCCTATCTATATTCATTGCTAAGATGCCAGCAGTCTTATTAATTGAAAAATGCCTGCTTGAGTGGGTAAAAAGTCAAAGGCCAAGGGTTAAGACTAATTCTGTAAAAATACAGTAACATTTAAGCTGTGAGAAGTTGTCATTGGAATTAACTACTTGAAATCCTGTCTTATTTTGACAGCACAAAGGCTGAGTTTCAAGGAAAAAAAATATTCATTAGAGTTCATTTAATTTCACAGGCTTACATAATTTGCAAGAATAATTTGCTTTTCATACCAACAGATGTTTAGATCTGAAAGACTGTATGACTATACTTCCTGTAAAATGGTATTTTCATCTTCTGAAATGCAACAATTAGGAGTCAATATGAAGACAGAACTATGTTGCTTATATAAAAAGATTAAATTATTTGAAGGAATGTTATATCAATCCCAAATAGACCAGAAATGTGATATGCTACTTGAATATGATTTTGAATATAATGGCAGAATTTGCATGTGTTTTTTTTTTCTCCACTTACATAGAAAAAATAGATTTACAAGATCTTTAGAAGCTCACTGCATTGAAATAGAATAAAGCTAACATGCAGGCATACTGTGCAAGTGACATCTTTGGCAGTCAAAAACTTCTGCTGCTGATAAAAATACAAACAAAAACCACAACACAACTAAAGACACAAAAGAACTCACCACATGCAAAGACTTAGACTAGAATAACATGGTGCCACTTCTTTCCGACACTTTTTCATTATGTTTAACCCTTGATCTAACAAAATGCCATTTATTTATTTTTTTTGTTTGTTTTTTGTTTTTTTAAAGACTTAACATAAGCTTTCTTTGGAAGTCTAACTTAGAAGCCAACTACTTTGTTTAGATACCTGTAACTCACCTCTAAACTAGTAACTCACCTGTAAATGAGTTTTCAGTGGTGTGGTGGAAAGACGAGTAAGAAAGGAAGAGAAACAATTTAACTTCATAATCCATGAAGCCAACTGAATGATTCTTGAACAACAACAGATGATAATACATTCATTATCAAAGTTTCACTTCGTCGTTTGTCTTCACTGACTGCAGCTGACAGATACACTCATTTATAATCCTTTGCCAGTCAGACTGCGAAACTCTTTAGAATTAGTCCCTCAACTCAAGCCTATGAATTCAATTCTTTCCACAAATGACTGGGCAACATTTCAAAATTTTGCTTCAAGACACCCAAAAAGCCCTGCATCTGACTGAGCAGAAAAACAAAAAACATGCTATTCCATATATTGCTGGAATGATGATTCTTTTCAGAATTACAGAAAATCTGGATGAATATTTTTAGAGGTATTGAAAGGAAAACATGAAGAAAAACTCTTTGCCTTACAGACTCTTGAGCAGTTCTAATTTTGATCCAAATTAGAAGCTTATCTAAATTTCTTAGATCTTTCAATAAATTGAAACAAAACAAAAATTGTTATTAGACCTGGTTCACTGGCTATTCTTCCATCTCATTTAAATACCATACTGTTCATAACCATGAAGAAAACTGTTCTCCTTTCTAAAGTTACATACAAACTCTCTTCTTCGTTCCAAAGCCAAAAAGTGTATCACAGTTGAAACTGAATAAAGAAAAATATATAATTTACAGAAATAAATCCACAAATTAATTAAAGACAAGGTAAATAGTACAGTGATTACTGTATCACTTTTTTCCTTTGGTCTGGTCATAAAGAAGGAGATTGTTCAAAAAATCCTCCATGAGCACATGATCAAAGCTATCTCAGAAATGGGAGGATTACCAATGGCAACTCTAGGTAACACATTGCTGCAATCAAAATTGATGCAAATCAGAAATAAGAAGCACTGAAACAGTATGAAAGGTCCTTGCTGAGACAATCAGTACATGTCTCTCATAAATACTCAAATAATTCCCATTTGCATCTGTCATCATGTCTCGATTTTTCAACTATTCAGATGACAAATCCAAACATTTGATTAACAATGTACTGAGAGGCTTTAAGCCTCAGAATTAAAGAATGAACAAAATGTGTCAGCAAGTTACAGCTACTCATGCATTATTATTAAAATAAACAAGCATTTATAAAGCTTGCTTTGCAAGAGATTATAAAAGTAGTAACTTGATGTGAAAGAAGCAGCAGTATTGAGGATCTAAATGAAGTCACGTAGGATTCAGAAAAAAAAAGTTTCAGAAGAAAAGGGTCAGTGTATATTTAACAGAACACTAGCAGTGAATGGTTTGAGGTTTCAAGATATGTATAAATTCTTTAGAAAGGTGAGGAGTCATATAGCCAATGGTTTAAAGGGAGAAAATGAATTGGGGACAGTCAACAAAAAAATAGAGGGAACAATAATAAAGCAACAACAAAATGATTCAATTTACCAGTTCCTGCCCTCTTATCTGTGAATATATTTTTCTGCTCAAGTAGAGCAGCAAAATTGTTCTACTTGGCAGCGTTTTATTTATCCTGTCAAAAAAGAACACTTGCTCGAAGTCCGAATAACTGAGTTTGTGTAACAAAGCATCTAAATATTTGTGCAAAATTCTTAATTTTTCATGTAAGTTTTAAATACTTAATGAAGCAGAGATTAGGAACAATCAGATGCAGAACCATTTTGCAACAGTTTCAAACGTAAACAGGTGTGCTACGTCACAGAGCAATCGACATAGCTATATTTGTCTTTCATTAATCCCTATGCGATGAATTCATTTACTTGTTCACATAGAGAACATTATTTTTAGTCACCATATCAGAAGAATATGCAGAGAATATACAAAGCAATTTAAAATAAGTCTTTTGCTATTGAAATTATAATTTCAGACTGACCTTTACAAATACATTTAACCACATCAAGCATGTGAATTTTATTTTAGAAAAGTCAATAAAAAGTTTTGGTAAATTAAAAAAAAAATACTTCAAAAGTCTGCCTAACATTTTTAGGTTTGTAATTGCCTCACGTAGGGTTTCCTTTAGCTCCTAACAGGAGAAAAGTTATCTGTTAAAGGTTACTATCAGAGCTATAATGACTAGCAGAGATGACAATTCTGACCCAAAGTGGTAACGCTCATCTCTGGTGTTTACTGCTTCTTTATCTTTTCCTTGAAGGACAACCTAGTTTGGATACAACAGCTCACCGTCTTGGTGTATCAAAGGAGGCTTATTCAAGCAAATTGCCAAGGTAAAACCAAGGATGTGACATATCACTGTCACCAGGATGCTTGCATTCTTAGTCTAAGCAGTTATGACTCCAAATGGCCATTGTTTTTTGCACCTATTTAGAAGGAGCACTCATTCAATGTCATCGTCTCAGTTATTTTCTGGCCCAGACCTCAACTTCCCATAAAATTTCCTTTCCTGCAAAACAACTGTGGTCCAGTTAATCACCATTATAGCCTGCCTCTATTATTACCTGCTAGGTTTTGATTACTAGCACCTCAGCAAATTCAATATCACTGATTTCCACTTATGGCTACAGCTGTGATGATGACTTCTAGAAAACAGTGGAACTGATAGAAAATGCTGAAGCAGTTCTACACTGAGAGCTCACTGCTTTCCCCTTGATATAAAATTCATGCAGAAGTTACAAAGCCACCTTTGAAATCACTTTTTTTTTTTTTTTTAAACCAATGATATCCCACATTCCAATACTGTGGAAATGCAACCCTCCTTTACGCCTCGCATCTATTATTTGACAAATGAAATTCACAAACACATCTAATGGGAGAGCTGTGAATGCTCCCAGTGAATAATGGCTCACATGAAGGCACCTAAATTCTTTCAAGCATTTTTCAGCTGAATGACTACGAACCTACTTGGTGCCAGCCTAATGTTGGCTCATCCATACGTCAAAAATAAGCATGGAATCGGTTAAACACTGCACACACCTGGGAGCGCTGGGACTCGGATACAAAACCTCAAAGAAACAAGAACCTTTCTATTGATTTCTGGATAGCTCTTTTGGTTTTCCAATTATGAAAAAGCTACAGGTAGTAGTTTCCTTCAGTATAACAAGATGCTGTAGTTGTCGCCTGCTTCTCATTAATTTTTCATTTCTACAAGCAAAAGTCTTTTTTGGGAGCACTCAGTGGCAGTACTAGTCTGTTCCATTCACTTTTCAACACCAGACATGTATTTATTCCTAAGCTTTCAATTTCATTGCATAGCTTGCTATGCAACTTGCACACATCAACCACAGCAGCAGACAGCTTTTCACCAAAAACTTGTAGCTTGACATATACCTTGTCTTGCCTTAGGCTTAAATTGATTAATTCATCTTTCACTTGTGGTAAAGTTTTCCATTTAAAATGTTTTAGTAGGAAGAGGCAGTTTTTAAAAAATGAACCAGAAAGACAACTTTCAGCCTGTTTTTCATACTTTTGAATGTAATATTACGCACTGCAGTTAAGAAAGTTTTTAACTTAATTTTGCTGTTGCTACCTCCACGCTCTCTGGTTTCAGAAATTCCTTCCTGTACAAGACTACTACAAAGCCATGGCTATTTCGATCATCTCTTTTCTTGAAGCTTCCTGATGACTGGAGAGTTGACTGAAATTCTCACTTTTTTGCAAGACAAGTGAGTTGGAGAAAGCAGATATAATAAAAAAATCATTCTATTATATTTTTGAATGGAAGATTACAGAGTAAGTTTTACAGTATGATTACAGAGCAGACAAAAAACAGATAATACTTTAGACAGCAACATACTACAATTGGAAGCACAACCTCTGAAAATTCAAGTGTGAAAAAATGGAGTCTCAAACAAAATTAGACAAGTTATGGATTTGTCAAGCTTACAGCTGTATGTGTGGGTATTTTCTTAAGTTCATACATGAATATTGAGAATTTCTTTTATAAAAGGTACATACTAATTCAACCACAGGACTTGAAACTCAAAGCAGGGATTTTTACTCTAGAGTTTGCAGGAAGTCAGACTAGATGATCTTAAAGGTCTTTCCTAATCTTCAAATCCGTATTTCAAGGAGCACATACAGATTTGGTTTTGTGTAACACCCAAGTATGTTAACATATTGAGTATATTACAAGTATTAATTTTGCCTTTACCCTTGAGTACAAAGGGTAGATGGCATTTGGTTTTCCCCACATAAGCAGCTATGGGTATAGAACCAGCAGATACAAGGCTGCTCACCTACATTCATTCTGAAAGGCTGTACCACTTGAACTGTTGACCAACAATTTATTTATTTATTTTTAATTATTTAATTGAAGTGCTGAAGGTATCAAGGAAACTGAATTCAGAAACACTGAACTGAATCGCAGATCCCTGACATAATGCAGAAACAATGCACACCTTGATAACAACAACAATAACTGAAAGATTCTCAAGCAAGCAAAGGAAACCAGAGCTAGCGTTTCCCTGGGTATAGACTCAAAGTCATAGAAACAGAAACAACTAGGGCATCTTCTGTAATACCGATGCTGACAGTGCATCAAGAAGGAAACAAAAGAGGCTATGGTAATTTCAGGGTTCATTAGAAACACAGAGGGTGGGGAAGAAATCAGTGTTTGCCAAAAGAAAAAGGGCAAAATCAGTAGGAAAAGAGGCTTTAATTTCAAGCTCTTAAGTGACTATTATGAATAATGTAAAGTTAGAGAAAATAAAATATATTCCCAAGTTATTTGTGTCTGCATCCTCTAGAAATGCAGACACTAAGTTATTTAAACACAGGCTTCTACACAAAAAATAAAGGTAACACCATAAAGGTTATATCTTAGGTGACCCGTCTTCATACGTGCTTTGAGCATCCTGTCTCTTAATTTCCCTAAGCATTCCTGGTGAGTGAATACCTAATGACAGGAGCATACAGCAGGTGCTTCCTCAACTGAGACAAAGATAAAATGAGACATGTTATCCTCTATCTGCCACTCCAAAACCTCCTCTGCAGCTTCCCAGAATCCAAAGAGAATCTTCCATTTATTTAAGCAAGTGCTGAATGTGAGCAAAGGGTTTTCCAGTTTTTAGCAGGAATAACTATGCCTAATATCAAAAGATAATCCTCCAAGTTCTTCCGCTGACCTTCAGTAGTCCTAAAAGGTTGGACACATTGTCCTGAAAGTGGTACCTAATACAGAGTAACACACATTTTCAAGTGAACTGAAAATCTTGTCAAAATGTAGCATTTATGAAGTCACAAGTAATTTACGGTGCTGAGAATAAGAGAGTGACATAGCATCATCCTGAGGAACACTAAAGCAGCAGTAACCTATATATGCAAAGAACAGATGACTGATCATCAGTATATCCATGAGCTGCTCCCTTGACAGCTCATTGCAATGGGAGAACTTGAGAGGAGGGAAGTTTAACCTAGAAAATAAATTAAGCATCTACAAAAAGCTATGCTGAATGGATCAAAACAGATGAAAAAAATAGCAAATGTTTTATTTGCTCAGTTTTGTAACCCTACGCATTACAACCCTAACAAAGATAAACTGACTTTCAGCTGGTGTTACCCTTTTATTAGGGCAAAGTGCAGTAAGGATACAAAATACTCATGTTGTAAATGCTGTACAAACAGTGTACAAAAGCACTGTATTTTGGAGGTCGCTAGAAACATCTGTTTCCAGTTAACTCTGTGCATCCACTATTCCAGGTGACACTGTTCTGTGGCTTGCAGCTGAAGGTCACAAATTGCAAAGAGCAGCAGCATTACCAGCTTGATTTTCACTTGTATTTGAGAGACAGAAGGCCACTTTTAAGGTCTTTTCATATACAGAGGCAGCCCGAATAGCTGGCAATAAAATGCTATACCATACTATTCTGCAAAAGAACTGTAGAGAACACCACTGCTGAAGACAAGGAAAGATACATCCCTTGACAGGGTCAGGGAAACGAGACACAAGCATGCACCATGTGCCTAAACAGGGAATCTGCAGAAGAAAGGGTATTTCGTGGCAGCCATGACATCCCATTTAAGCATGAAAGCAAAGTCAGAAGCACTGTTTTGTGGCCTGTTCTCTAACCATGCAGCTGCACACATTACATTCACGTTTCTGAGGCTGTATTTATCCCAATGTTATAGCCTGAATTAGTGAATACAATAAAGGCAACCTAAGCAGTGGAAATCAAAACTATTATTAAGCTTGTAGATTAACACTGCTAGTGACTGTTCGCCTAGCATGACACGCAATAGTCACGAGGTAGCTACTAAGCCATTCAAACCATGTATTTTAGAAGTATGTATGATCCTTCCTCTCTTCCCCTCCTCAAATATTTATTTTCTAATAGCAATAATGACCTCAGCATTCAAGGCAGTCTTCCAAGATTAATGACCAGTGGAGGTTAATGGTCCTTAGCTATTCTTTGAGCCATCAACTCCTCCCAGCCAGTCATTAATCCCCAGAAATGCCTTAATGCTCCACTTATTACTGCTTAAGCATCATGCCTGTAAATTTTCAGGGCATTAAATCTCAAAAAGTAACCTTTTTCTCTTCATAGGCCACTATTTCAACAAACCAGACAGATGAAATGAAATGAAAGTGACTTTGCTTTATAGGGATTCTCCTCAGCTTTGCAAAACAGTAGTATTTATTTGTGTTTATTTGCATTTATTTGTTTTAGACACTAATAAATAACATCTCCTTTCCTGTCAGTTCACTAAAGTTCTTGACAAAATACTGATATCAAACCTTCTTCAGCCAGCACATCAGAAAAAAAAAATAAATAAAATAACGAGAACAGTTTTTATTAGTTTCTTTCTGCCACAGAAAAAACAACAGCATAGAGGAAGTACTATTACTCCACACAGCTGCTGAAGATGGCAGTGATTTTTGATACCAATATAAATACACGTACTTTTTAAACTTTCTTCTCCAAAACTCAGCCCCAGTGACACCCTGCATTAGAAGACCACATGGTCCAGCAGAGGTGGCACCACACAGCTCAAAGCCACATGATCCAGCTTCTAATGCAGGCTCTGCTACTGAGATTTGTGTAACCTTGGGAAAGTCATGATGCTTCCAGAGGCCATTCGCTTTTCCTGCTTCATCTGTTTAGACCAGAATGCTAAGGAAAAGGAAAATCTCTTTACTGCAGGATTCTGAGTAAGAGACCTTGATTTCGGCCAGGGCTTCTATTCAGTACTGTGATGTAAACAATTATGAATCTTTTCCAATGGCCCAATAAACTCAATGCTCACATGGAAATACTTTGTACACCAAAGTGGTACAGCCTGTAAGAACTTGTTTTTCCTCCAAACCACGTATCAGTTTTTTGGAAAGTCATGATACATAGCAA
Source organism: Netta rufina (assembly GCF_964035555.1). Lineage (NCBI taxonomy): Eukaryota > Metazoa > Chordata > Aves > Anseriformes > Anatidae > Netta > Netta rufina. The sequence continues at coordinate 17,290,244 of NC_140133.1, forward strand.
AGTACTTGCTTTATCATCTCTGGATTCCAACTGAACAAACCAGAATAAATAAAGCCAAACCAGATGTCTTTATTCAAATGGTGACATCATCAAATTTAATCTACATTCATTCAGAAAGTCAATTATCCCAAAGCGTCTAATTTAGACTGTACCTGTTCCAGAACAGCCTATCAATCATTTAAAGGGCAGCCTTTCTTTGCCTTTTTCTTTTTCATTCTCTTAGTATTTTGAATGGACATTGAAGTTTACATTCTTTTCCTACTGTCGTACTCTGGCTAATAAGACTTGCAGTCACAACTTGAATTCTCTGACATTCAAAAGAAAAAGAAAAAATCTTTGTAGGGTTGTCTACATATGACAAACAAAGCAAGATTTCATTATTTCTCAATCATTTTTCTTTGAGGAAAACACCACAATTCAGAAAAATGTTGACATTACATTTAGGAGAAGACTAGACATAATATCGGACTATTATAATATTCATTTATACTGGCACTCAACTAGCATTAGTTGTGAAGGCAACAGGGCTAGCTGTCAGACAACATGTGCAAATTGACAAGCTATTAGAATGCCAACTGGATGTATTCAATTAGAAAATTTACTCCAGCACTGAGAAAGCTTGCTTTTAAGATAAGACAGAAACATAGCGTGTTGACTGAGGAAAAAATGATAGAAAATTAATAAGCACAGAAAGAAATTTATCTCTTGCTTTCTGCAATAAAAGCTACAAAAAGATTAACCATAAAATATTAACTCTAAAAAAGTAATATCCAAAATGAGTCAAAGGAAGTAAGTGTGGGCAAGACTATGAAATGGTTTTGCCTCAGTAATTGAGGTCTTTTTTTTTTTTTTCTCCAAAACACTTACCCATAACCTTTTCAACCCCTCCCTTACTATTTTTAATGTTCTCTTTGTTTTATTCAGACACAGAAGTTTTACAAAGTGAGAAAATGAATGGATTTATGCCAGGTCTAATTTACCAAAACCTACATGGGAATGGCTTAAAAGGATAGGAAATAAAAGTTCTCCCTATTCACATATTTACCAACTGCAATCAAAATTCATCACCTCCTTTAAAAAATTTTAACAGGGTAGGAAGGGTATGGTAGAACTTGAAAAAACTCTGGGCTGGAAAATAGGAGCAAGATAAGGGGAGTTTACTTGAGATTGTCACGATAAAAAAGTGTACGGAACATATGCAAAAAACTGGTATAAGTGATGGAAAAAAAGAATAAAAATTAATAGGTAATAATATGGGAACCTATAAAGATTTCACTGCTGTGAGCTTGGAGTGACAACTCTTAGGGGTGCCAGAGACATACGTGTGCTGCGTGGATTTCCCTCCAGGAGCAACAATAATCATAAAGATATAGCGTATGCACCATCACATTTTATTTCATACAATTAATTTAGTTTAAGCTTTATGTTTTTGATTTTCTGAGGAACTCAGTTTCTATAGAAATAATTCTGTCACTGATGCAGCACGTGAGGGGTTGAGTCAGTGAAAACTTAGTTTAAGTATTATTATTTTGAAACCTGAAGTGTGGTTTGAGGGGAAAAAAAAAAACAAACCTGTACTGAAATGTCAGATACATCTGTGGCTATACCAACTACCTTTATCTAGTGGGCAGCCAGTGCTGCATTGTACTACAAACCAGACTAAGGAGAAACCTTATTGTTTCCCCCTGCAGGCAGCCAGCTCAAAAATTTCCATCTCTGCGACATGACATCAGGTTAGTAGAAGCTGGACCTCTCATACACACCCCAAAACGAAGGATTATGTTCTAGAATATCACCTTAGGCATGAGGCAAGTCCTGTATCCAACAGGTTCTCTGCCTTCAGTCCTAAATCCCAAGAACCAGATTCCCCTCGTCTCATCTCTTCCTGCTGGCTTTTCTGTTCTGATTGAAATTACTCCAATTGTTCCAGGAAGGTATGAGACCCCTCCTCTTATCCTCCTGCTCAAATTTTCCAAGATGTGCTGCTGTGACTACAGGAATCCTACCATGTTAGCAAGGTATCTGGAACCCCAGACTGCCAACAAGGCATTTTTAATAGTTTCTTGGTGGCCCTACTTTATGGTCCCTGCCAGTTTTCTTCTGGAAAACTGAAGCTGTAAAAACACCACAAGTATTACAGTCATAAATACTATTTGGAAAATAAAACCAGAGAGGAATCTACAGTTTGTGAAAACAAACCCCACGTTCACAAACTGTCACAATACCAGCATGTGATACACGCCTTTAAAATTCACAACTATGTGAACGCTTTCAAAGACTGGGTATATATGCATGTACAAAACTGCATACATACAGTACCTGTGAAAAAAAATGTTTAGTTCACACTGCACAAGAAATAATTGAGCAGGTATTAAAAACCTAGTCTGATTGTAGTTGGAGGAATGCAAAACAGCAGTACTAACACTCGAGTACCAGGAGTTGGGTAACTAACAGAAATATTTCATTGTGAGGAGAATCAGACCTTGACTGCTCATGGAAATAAATCTCTTCCTGTGACAGCTTTGAAATTTCATCTATAATGCTGAAAAAAGAAATTTGAAAATTATGCTTAGTTAAATCCATAGAAGCAGTGACCTTCAATACCTCCAGCATTCAAGGAAAAGACACCTCTGCTTCTGATTGACAGATCCATTGCAAATACAGTCTCAGCAGCCCCAGAACCAAGGTTGAGAAATGCAACCCAAGCGTCCATAACTCACTCACTCAAACTTACTCAAGCAGGTTTTCCTCTACCAGGAGAATTGCAAGATCCAAGACTCAGCCCTACAGTTAACAAGTAATCAGGGAACCACGATCATGTATGAACTGATCTTAAGCTTCGGAGTGATAAAAATAAAGCACAGGTTTTTATAATATTCCAAATCAATAGGGAAATGTATGCCTGCAACTCAGATCTCAAATTATCCTTTATATTTACTATATAAAGGATCCATAAGCAGCTCAGTAAAATACTAAATGAAATGTCCATTATCCCTTAAACTCCATGCTGTGAATCAGGCATTTCCGATGTGCCCCCACACAGGTGATGTAGCACTAACACAAATTAAAACCAAACCACACTGAAATGTCACAACCCCTCTCCTGCACTCCTCCGAAGCAGCCCAAAAGAGAAAAACCCACCCAAGCTTCCTTACAGTCCAGCAATTAAGAAGGAAGCTGTGCCAGTAGCTGCCTCTGCTCGTGCTACTGAAAGGTACTCGGAAACACTTGGAGAATTGCTGCAAAACCTTTACAGAATTGGAAAACATTGTTAGAGCTTTAAGTGCTTTTGCCTCAAACCCTTCAAGACCCTGTGTTACCTGAAGCATTAGATAATGCCTCGGTGCCTTGCTACGTTAAACCCATAGTTCAGGACAGGAAAGCTCTTGAATACACGAGCAAGATCAAAGCAGGTAAGTTCAATAAACTGTGCAGTCACTGTTTAGGGGCTTGAGGAGCATCACTTCCACAGCATGTTGGAAGTAATTTTCTCTGGTGACATGCTATGTTTTGTCTTACTGAACATTTAACCTCTAGATTTGGACAGCACACATTTGGCATGGGCACGTTTCTTTAGGGAACACCAGAGTGGTTACTTCAAGTGACAGTTTTCTAATTATTCTGTCAAGCATCAATCCGTGAAGTTCCACGTTCCTCCGTGCCCTGACTGACAGGGCAATCAGCGCTTTACTTAAAGCCTCTAGAGCTGTTCCGGCCTGACAAATGCTTTTTAAAAAAGCCCAACCAACCCCTCCTCCCCAGTGTTCAGAGGGAATGTAAAAATCTGACTTCCAAAACCACTCCTTGCTTTCTGCGAATACAGTTCCCCAAAGTAACCCAAAAAATTGTCCGAGTACATATAATGCAGCTGGGGAGAGGAAAACAGATGAAACCAGCGTTTTCTTTTACATTATAGTAATTAATTTCAGGCATTTGTTTTGGGAAAAAAAAAAAAAAAAACAGTTGATAAAAGTATATCAGAAACAGAAAAGGAACTGAGATAATGCAATTATTCTCTCTAAGAAGTTTTCATCTCTTCTCTTATGAGAGAAAAAATGCACCACAAACACAGCACTGGATTCATCAGCAATAATGGGAACTCAGAATACCATCTTCCTCTGTTGAGAGTTGTATTGAGACTTCTCTTGCAGTATTATGGTACCACTGACTGTAAGCAGTGGGAAAATGAGAGACTTCAAGAGAGAAACAATTGGGCCTAAACCAAGTTCAGGGAATAACAAAAGCAATTTAGTAGTCATGACCATTGTTGCCTAAATAGCACAAAAGTACTTTGTGCTCTTTTATCCACCATGCAATTAAATTCAACACTTAAATTCAACATTTTGATCATCAAGTTGGTGCAACAGTAGAGCAGCTTTGATTTGCATACCAAGATGCTGCACCTGAGGATTTAATGCTGGACAAGCTCTTCTTGGCTCAATGGGATGATCCCGTATTGCTAGCAATCCACGTAATCACAGACATGAAAAGCAGACCTCTCAGTGTGGGATGGCAGCACTAATACTAGCATGCCACTAATACTACTGGCTGCTGCGAACAAATTGGTGTTAAAGCTGTTCCTATGGTTTTAAATGTAAACTATGAATAATGCAGGTTTGGTGACTAGCTCTTCATCATGATCATAACGGAGTCCTCTATAGTAAAACACGCTGCTTGAAATCAGCAAGGCTCACAAATAAATGAATTATCAAGTCAGGTGTCAGAGTGGAAGAGTACAACACATTTGATCACAAAGCAGAGTGAACTGCAGGAGATTTCTCTCTAGAATTAATGCTTAATTCTGTTGTTTTTCTGAAGACATTAAATATGTTAATACATTCACACACACAAAATTCATTTTTTTTCTTGGACCTGAATCAAAACTCCCAGAACACAGACTACCTGTGATTTATGAAAGTGAAGAAAGGAAGCCCTTTTTAATCAGCACTCAAGTCTAGTCATAGCCTAGCAATGGCTGCATAATTGGTTTTCTTGCTGGACAGCCTAACACTAGATGATTTCTACATATAAATTATCATCTCCAGCAACAATATGGCATCATTAGTTTTCCTTAATGAACCAAATTCCTTCTGAATAAGGTTATGTCAAACAACATACTACTGAAAGTAGTTTTCCTGAAGGACTGAATCTTACCTAACCCAGCACTGGCCTCCAGGAGCTGCTCATCGGTCCTAGCAATGAGCCAGTTTTGGCACCCAATCTATTTTTGTTTTTACATGTTTGGTCTTTCAAGTGTAGCTCCCTGGCTGTTCACTGTCACCGGCTGGATGATCACCAGTGCACATCCAGGGAAGGAGCGTGCAATCAAAAATACTAATTTAGATAAACTCAAACTGCCATAGACCTCATTTCCCTTCTCACAAGGGAATGACTGTGCTGACCACTTGTACTACACCAGAGGAAGGAAGTTCTTTGATAAAAAGCCTAAAACTGCAGTGGTCAGTTAAGGGAAAATCTGTTCCTCTGCAAGGGGAAAGGCTGAACTCATCTGTTTTCTTACTGAAGTGAAACAGATTTTTAACATTATTAAGGGAGATAAGCTAACATTGCTGAAATGTAGGCACTGTCTTAGTTTAAATCACTTTTATTTTACCTTTTCAGTTCAATTACTTACATAGTTTGTAAGAATAAGTGAAAACAAAAGCTTATTGGAGATGCTCCTCTAACTAATACACACACACACACACAAAAACAAGACAACTGTATAGGGCCCCATAAATTTTTGATTAAAGACAAATCCTTCACAATTCAGAGAGCATATACTCAATCAGTGGTTGAAGAGGAAAACCTCCAGGGAGTAGCAGGAACTAAACAATTCTGATAAGGTTTCTGTGACTTTCCAGCAAATAGTAATTTGCTCTTTTATATTTCTTCTTGAGAAGTCAAGCATTGCAGTCCCAAACCTTTAAATCAAATGATTTGCCGGGCATCAGGCATTCAACTTTCACCGCCTACTATAAAATATTGACTCTGCACATTCATTCATTTCTACCCAATAATTGATTTTTTTTTTTTTTTTTCCTTTTTGCCAGTTACAGGAACATAACAGTGTTCTGGGAGGGTGACTTCATCAAGATTTAGTTAAGAAATTCTCAGCATTTTCAGGTTTTAATCTTGTCTACACCATATAAGCATGTATGCCATCTATTTTCTTAATGAGATGCTTTTACTCTTTTCCCCTATTATCGTTATTAATTCCAAATCTACCATGCATCAATAGTTTACGCAAAGGCTCCTGCTTTAATCACAAAGCTGGCACTACTCTGTGAAACAACAAAGCTCTATGTTAACTTTTGCTTAATGGCATTTTCAGCTGGAGCCTGTTTGTAAATACAGCTCAATCTGGCATGAGTTGGCACAACAGATTTCATTCCCTTTTCTGGTAAAGTGAATGTTGGCTTACGTGGTCAGCCCAAATGTCATCCACAGAGAAATGCCATCTGATGGCACTGGCGGCAGGACTGCTGTGTTGCTTGCACTGAGGCACTCGGAGACTCTTGGCCAATGCTCTGCCATCCTTTGCCTTGGACAACTTGCTGGCAGTAGCAGAGTGCTCCTTCTCTTCCACGCTTCTGGGGAATGCACATCTGGTGCTCAGCAGCTCTTACAGCTGCTCAGGCTTACCCTTAAATATCTGGGAATGGCATCTAAAGTACAGCAACACTCAACAGCAAAAATGAAAAAGGTTGCACGCATTTGCACACAACTTGTGTAACCAGCAACAATACACATCTACACAGACACACACACGTTGCCATTTATACACGTGATTTGCTACAGTGAAATGTAAAATTAAGAGAAAATATTACTATAAAGAAAACACCCTATTATAGGTACTGTCTAGTACAGTTAAATATTGAAGGGTAAAACACAGACCACATATTTTGAGGCCAGATATTTATCTTCCTATACTGTATAGTTTTTCTATCAGAAGATGAAGCTAAACTTCTAGCAACAAGAGTAAGTACCCATTTGTGGTAGATGTGGACTTGATTTGCCAAGCACTTAAGCACATGACAAGCTTTAAAAGTGAATAGACTAATTTATTTCAGCTTCATCCATCCACTCAGAATAATAGATAATAAAATATTAAAATCTGAAACAGGTTTAAACATCTTCTTGAATTGGAGCATGAATAATGAAGTTGTGAAATAATTCAGTCTCACCTGAAAAAAACAGATTCAAAGGAAAGAAATAGCTTTTCCCTCTTTCATTAAGCCATATTTCAAATAATTTTTGTCTCTTCCAATGCTTTTTCATCATTCTGTGCTCAGCTATGCAAATGGATGGATGAACACAGGCCAAGGAATACTTTTCTTATTCGAATATAATTAAATACATCCTTCTGACTGGAAACACAGAGTGCACACTGCTCCAAAACCGAAGTTTACATACTTCTGAAAAATACATTTCCTGTATTAAAAAAGCATACACACTAGAATACAGAAAATATAACATGCACTGTATCTCAGCAACCCATTTACATAGAAATGGGTGGATGTTCTAACAGATCTTTTTCCTAAAAAAAATGCCAATGATTTCAAAAGCTACATACCTTCCAGACCTGCACATTATTCTCAGTCACATCACTATGCCAGACATTTCAGATGGCATATGAGATTAATAGTAATATAGACCAGCATCACCTATCATAATCTGTTTCCTGTATTAGGATGCAAACCAGAGCACAATTGTCACAACAGAGAAAAGTAATACAGCTATATTTATTCACATAGTTTTCCCTTCTTTCCCAATAACCACTGAACTCGGCACAGCAGTATTAGGTCACTTTTTCAGCTTAGAGACAGAAGACAAAAAGCTCATTTAAAAAAAAAAAAAAAAGACACTGCTTCACATTCCCCCATCTTTCTTTTTTTCCCCCTTTAGCTTAGGCTTACCTTTACACTGAAAATCTTAGTACGATCTTTAGTCTTTAGAAGGTACTTTTATGATGGGGAAAATTATCTTTACATTTTGGAGATAAAAAAAGGTGATATGTGCTAAAATTAGTCTTATTCTTCAACTGACCTGTGCTCTATCTGTACTCAATCCATCAAGGGTGCTTCAGAAATTATAAGTAAAAACAGTTGATATCCATTTCACTGTCAGAAGAAGAGCATGTTCTACCCAATAAAAACGGCTAAAAGCACCTACTTGAAATATACAGTTCATCATCTAGGCCTGTTTCTAGCAGGAACAGATGGAGGTGAGGTGATTAGATTTCTTCTTTTTGATGGGAAAGAACAAACACTTTCGTAGACAGCCATAACACCTCAAACCACTTAAAAATAATGAGTAATAAAATGCAATTTTCTCTACAGAAAAGCTTAAGTAGGGAAACTAAAATCTTTATTAATACATTATTTAGAACTTGTATTATGAAATGATTATTCTTTCATTACTCTGTATGCTAGACGATCTCTAAATAGATTCATAATAAACTACTCATCTCAACATGATGAATTACCAAATCGAGATTCCCAAAATATCTTCCTTTTTATCCTAACTGTAAAATGAGTCACGTAAATTTTCAAAATTTCAAAATCAGTTTGTAAAGTACAGTAAAGGATTAAACACTTTTCTGATGTATTATGCACGGCATTTCCTTCAAGTAGGCAATACGAACACCCACAAACATAACTGCACGTTATATTCCACACGCTGGATGTGATATCAGGCATTTGGCAATTACAGATGACACTGCCAAGTTTTCAAGATGAAGATTTCTCTTGTTTAAGTAATAGAAGACTTTCCCCAGTGTTATAAACCTCAGTCATCATACTAATCCAATATTTCCAATACTGGCAGTTAAAATAACAGACCTAGATTAACAGTATATGGATATCCACTTCCACCACTGCTGCTCCACCAGCCCCAGCAGTGGACATTTACCAGTGCAAGTGGTTCCTGCCATCTTACTACCTGAATCTACTGCCCTTTCTTGGGGTGCCCTTTTTTGAGGTGAGACAGGTAATACGCTGCTATGACACTGAAGTAACATATAGGTATAATCAATTTATTACTATGTAATTGTCTTAACTCAAACACTTCCCACCACAGACCTACTGGCTCATCAAAGGATTGCTCAGAAAAGTCCCAATCCTCCATGGAGGAAGAAGCCCTTAAAAACACTTTATCACCCTGATCACTCATGAAACATAGCTCAGAACAAGCACAAAAATACAACAAATCTTGATCACATAGCAGCTATCTTAGAAACGGTAAGACTGTTATTTGAGGAGCTGAAAGTTTGTAGTCCTCTGTACTTATTTCAGAAGAGACACCATTACAGGAGAAGACAATTGGCACACAAAATTTGAAAAAATTCAAGTGACCAAATATAAAGCCATCCACCAGTTGAAGGAAACAGGTCTCACTTCGCAGTGTGAAAACTGTTCAGATAGAGCTCTCCCACCTCCTTCACCACAGATCCACCCAAACCTAACAGCTACATTTCTATTGTGATCCCTTCACAAATTTCTCATTATTTCCCTTTAAAGGAAATGCTTGTAAATGTTGCCTATTCTGCTGTACAAGAGGTTACAAAATCTCTGCAAGTTTTTATCCTGCTTAGTAAGTTTATTTTCATATCCAGCTTTTAAGATTCATTATAGCCGACTTTAAAATGCCAAAAGGCACTCAACTTGTCAGTGTCAGCAAATAATGGCAAAGTCATGTTAAAGTATATTTACATACCAATTACTTCGGACTCAATAATACACATGCTCCTGAAAAATATATTACTCTTGATAATAAATCAAGAGAACTCTAAGCATTTAAAAAATGCATATTTGTCCTCACATTTTAATAAATATTGGCAATATGCTATAAGTCTTTAGAAATGCTTAAGTGAAATGAAAGAATGCTTTTTCAATACTTTAAGTGCTCTAAAAGATGGCTAGCCACTTTAATTTAATACCTGTGAAATTGCAAAGACACATTAGAAGAAATTCTTGCTCAAATTCTATTAGCCTGTATTTTCTCTCCAACATAGCACTAATAGAAATACGGGAAAAGTCCTAAATTACCCCAATAAGCCCAAACCCTATAGTATCTGTAAAAGAACTATGATTGTTAGTACTTTGCAGATGGATGTGCTCAATGTTCTCCATTAAAGGCACAGTATTTCTACAAATCACTGATGCAGAAAATACAATATGCCTTTTTCAACTTTTCCCAGCTTTACCAGATGTTTGAGCTCTGATAGGTCTTTTCCAGGCCTACAAACTGTCACCCTGTGATCTTAAACTTTCAAAGGCTTAAAAAACCAAAGCATTATTGCCCATGTAAAGCTACTAATCAGAGCTTTAGATTTAGAGCTGCTATCTGAAAGAGGAAAAGAAACCTCAAGTCCATCCATTGGACCCAAGGCAGAATCTACGCTTCCTGAGAGACTCAGGCTAAGTTTTTGTTTGAGGCAGTTCTTAAACGCTTGTATAACCTGTAAGCTCCTTATGCAAACTGCTGAAGGACTCAATCACCTTTTCTGCTGGGCAATTTTCAGAGCAACTAACTTAACTTTGCTCCTTTGAAACCTTACTGCATCTTGCCTTACCACAACTGACATTAACCTCCAACACTGGGCTGACTACCCGAATTAACTAATGGTTAAAAGGGCTCCCTACATTCTATTAGGCAGTAACATTAAGACGACAGTAAAATCCAGCTTCTGAAAACTGTGATATATCAATAATTTATTAGGCATCACCTTACAGAAATGTCAAAATCTTGACACAAAACCAACATTTTATTGACTACAGGTTTATTGACTACAACTTTCTTTTTTAAAATTTAATATTTCATTTATATGAGAGCAATGCTGAATACGAAGCTGCCACTAGTATATGGCTATGCAATAAGCAGTAAAGGAACAGTTATAACTTTTATCATTTCCACAGCACTTTTTTTTTTTTCCTCACAAGTACCCAGTAAACTCAACTCCACCATTTCTGGACACCTGTCTGGAGCTAGGAGTGCTCTTCAGAGGTGTGAACACTGCACTTGTGGTAAGCACCTGCAGAACTACTGGGTCCTTTGAGTTCTGAACTTGGGCCTCGTAGATAGAGCACTGAAAGGAAAACCTACGGAGTGCTCTTGGGGAATGTGGGAGAGAGGAGGAGAGGAAGGAGAGTGATGGTTTCAACTGAAGTCGGCACGCCAGCTGGTGCTCTAGCTTGGATAAAAGCAACAGAATTCTGGTCACAGTTCCAATTTTCGGAATTGCTTCCACTACCACAGAGGTCTAGCACTGTTGGCACGTAGCCTATAACACAGAGACATTTTTCACTACAATAACTCTTCAGCTACAGTTTTTAGAGTACTCAAAACAGCATACAATGCTTCACCCTCTTGTGTGAATCAGAAAAACACACAAGGCATAAAGACTTTTCATGCTGTGTAAAGAAGAGCTGGGTAATGAAGTGTGTAAAGGGTGTATGATATTTGAATGAGAAAGCAAGAAGATTCCTAATGACTATGTAAGAATGGGGTTCCTCTGCATTATCTGAAATGACATGCAATCTGACAATTCAAACAAATCCAATGCTAACACTATTATACGTCTATAACTGAATGCTATTTACATTTCATTTTTTTTCTTTACCACTATATACACACTGACCTAGGGTGCATGTGTGATGGAGAGAAGGTTGCCTGATCCTACTGATTTTTGGCTTTGTATTCACACAACACTGAGAAATCTACTACTGGCAATTAGGAGTGAAATGCAGGAAGTGCATGATAAACTATTCACAGACAGCCTGTGCTCTACGGCAAGGCTTCCTATCGCTGCAAGTGTAGCCATTTTAATTTTTATATTGTTTAAAAGTCTATGAACTATTTCTTACTTGTGACTTTTAAAGCTTAATAGCCCCCCCTTCCCAGTCCCCAAAGCACACTCCTCTCATACACACAGAAGTACCACGAGTAACACCACCACTAACCACTCTCAGCAACGGGCCAAGAAAACCCTAGAAGAAAATCAAATCAGCTGATCCTTTGTTTCTGGATGCTGCTTTTGATGTTCAAGCTGCAACTCTTCATAGATGAGTCAGACTCGACAATTCTGACTGACTGGCATGACAAATACTGCAACAGACACTCTGCAGACCGCATTAAACAGCTGTGCAAACTGCCTGCACTCACAACTTGGCTGCTGGTATTACTTTTGATTTTCACTTCATGTGATTGTGGTGTCTCAATGCCCAATCCTATACCAGGAACACCCCATGACAACATTCCCCTCTTCTTCTTCCAGTCTCTCTGCACTGCCCAAAGACTGTCTGAAGGGACGCCTCAGTGGGCACGCTGCATGGAGCACTTGGTTGGGAACAGAACAGGCACCTGGCAACTCCTAAGAAAAGGTTCACTGCCAAAACCCCTTTTTGGCTTAGGATTATAACACAACAGTCAAATGCTAGGCACAGATTCATGAAATAAAACAGATTTTTGCATCATTTCCAGAATAAAATCCCCTGCTTTATAGTCAAGCATAGTTGGAAACCATACTCAAAAGATCCTTCTCCCCTAAAACTACAAGCCAGTCTTTGTTTCAAGTTGTAGAGTGAGAGCAAAGAGGGCAGTAACACCCCAAGACAGTCTCTATGCTCCAAGCTGCCTGAATGCTCGCAGACTTTTGGAATTGTCTAAACTGAACTAGTTCACCCAATTAGTTTGGAATTCATTCACTCAAAATTAAGACCAAATAGGTTATAAAAGGCAGCCTTTTTTTTCCCTCCTTCAGCTTCTGAAGCCTGAGAAAAGAGTATCACAAAGCTTTTCTCTTAGTAGAGAGTTATGCCTTCTGTTGCCACATAACAGACTGCAACGTTAAGAAAACTAATACTAAAAATCCCTCAAGCCAAAAGGATAAGCTAGTCATAAAAATGTCTTATATAATAAGGATGGATAAGCTGTATTACTTTCACACCAAGCACAGCTGGAAAATAACTGAATTGCAAAATTATGATTTAATGATACCCTCTTTCAGAATTCTCTTCACTCTCGGATGTCTGGAAAATAAAAGCCCTGAGACCTCTGCTTCACACGCCACTTAATGGCAAGACACGTCAGTGCCATTACTTTTCCCATCACCAAAGTGGACAGAAAGATGCATCTGACATAAGCAAATGGGCAAAGTGAAGTGACAGGAATAAGAAAGCATAATCCACATTTAGTAAACAATAATCTGAATTTGGACTAGGGAATGGCTACAGGGAAAAAAAGTTGTATGTGTTTGATATTAATTATTCCCTGGATATGAGTTAACAGATGTCACTACAGTGTATATTTTCCAGAGAAATGTTTTTCATTCTGTCAATATTTTTTTTTCCTATATGACAAACAAACTCTTGTTAACAGCAATTGATTTGATAAATCAATTTGGTAGCATCATCAAGGACAGGTGTCAAAAGAACATCAAAGGAGCTTTAGGGGGAAGAACAAAAACAACAAACAGTTTTGGCCTTTAAGCTCCTGTATTTCAGTAGGGAGAAGGAACAAGGGACAGGAATACCGTGCAGCCAAAAATCTGAAAAGAGTCTATAGCCATGCCTGGGCCACACATCTGAAGTATACATAACATTTATGAGAGCATTAATGGGCAACTCTCTTATACCAGTAACCCATACTGTATTACATTTATTCTACTGTAGTAGTATGGGGGAGAAAGGCAGAGGATGTGACTTGCTTCAAGCTGTTGCTGAGACGCTTCTGGGTTTTGCCGGTCATCACCAAAAACATCCCACCAAGAGCCTACTCACTATGGGCTCCCATACTCACTAAGGTCTTCAAAATCATGATTCAGCCAGGCTGAGATCTGAAACTTCCCATGAAGACTTCTCTTGCTACAACACGTATTAAAAAGTTGAGAGAACAACATGTGGGTAATTTAGGAGTGTCAGTGTTTGTTGGAGAAGCTCCAGGCCAAAGCAGAGGGCTGGATGGTGACTACGCTTCAATGTACCAGACAGCAGATTAATTGACAAGACTTTTTTCAGCTTTAGCCTTTTGGAAACCATTGAATCCTACAAACAGTTGTATGGTAACTTCCAGCAGCTCCAACACCCCGAATCCAGCCATCTTCCCTGTTCCTAAGACTAACAGAAAAGAGGGAAAACATCCCATCATTTGCCAGAGCAGACACACTGCACAAACTCAGAGAAAGAAGACAGTCAGGAAAAAAAAAAAGACCCTGGAATTTAGACTGTGAAAAGAAAGGAATTCAGAGCCATTGCAATGGCCTGTCTGACCTAGGAAGGATTGGATATAGCAGACTGCAAACAAGACCAGCAGAATATAAAAGGGTCACTGACTCCAAAGACAGCATTTCCATCCAAAAGCCAGTGGGTAACCTTTTGCAACAAACTTTTTTTCTTTTTTTAAAGAATTATAGACACTGACATCAGCCAGATTGAACCAACAGCAAACTATCAAACATTTTCAGTTTTCTCACAAATGGTATCTCCTAGCTTTACTAAATGAAATCATGGCATATCTGTATTTTATTATTATTATTTTACCTTATGAAGTCTATTTTGTATTAAGGAGAACGAGAAAGAGAGAGAGAAATCTATTTCAAAGTGCAGCAGTTGAACATTTCCTTCTGGAAGTTGTCTTCTCTTGCAACATCCTTAATTCTGCCAGTGCCATATTTCAGTGGAACTAGAATCAGTGCTGCAGACTGGTAGCTTGTTTACTCACCCCTCAGAGGCTCCATGTTTTTGGAGACATTGACAACAATTAATTGGCTTCAGAGTTCCCCAGAGTAAGTTTTTGTATTCTCAAATAAAGTCGGAATCAGGTTACAGGTCACAGGGAAATTACTGACCAGATACAAATTTTGAATGCGACATTAGACAACATAGCAATTAGACTGACTTACGGGACTGAAAACCTAGCATTAGTTAAGAAAAGAGAGGATTCATTCAATTATCTTATGTAACTAATGGACACAGTACATGGAAAGAGGAAATAACGGATGTTTATCATGTTTTCTGAGCAGAACAAAACAAAACATAGAATGCTTATTTTTTAATAGTTTGTAAACATACATTAACATTCAACTGCAGAGCAGTAAGAAAAGCTATGAATGCTTTAATGTTAGCCGGGTACAACTGCCAGCGTTATTAGTCTCCTATTACATACTGGGATATCAGCATACCTTCACGAATCCTAATTTCATTTTGTACATACTCTTCAACTACCATTAAGAGACATTTTTCACCTGAAGTCAAGTGCAACTGAAACAGTATAGCTGATGATCACAGTGACATAAAATAAGGGAAAAGGTGCTTGAATTGAAAGGGCTGATGACAACCACTTCAGAAATGACTTTTTTAAACCTGGCAAGCCTCTCAGCAATAAGAGCTGTGGTATGACTGGACATGTCCAGAGCTAGACTCAGAATAACTAGTTAATAACTTAAAAATGGACAATGGCAATAAATCTCCACAGAAATGCAGTGTCTGCAGCTGACAATGCTGTCACTTGTGTACGTACATCCCAGTTTTCTGTGAGCTACATTCCTAGAGCAGAAAGCTTTCAGAAGCACCCTCCTTCCCCTGCACCACTCCAAATAGCAGAGTCCAGTGGGACTCTCAGCAATCATCCTCACCCTTCATCCTGGAGTGCAATAGAGAGAACAAACAAAAAAGAAATGCAACAGGGCTGTTCTGTGATTTTTTCCTGTGTAGAAAAGGTGTGAAAAAAAAACAAACCACACACCACAATCAGAAAAGGCATTCAAAAGGAAGAGAGAGGAGGCAACAAATGAATGAGGAATGAGTTATGATGCATTTAGGCTAAGCCTTCTACATTTTGGGCCAGTCATAAAGCCAGGAATGGCATAACTATAGCTGGCTACATAGACACAAGCGTAAGTGACTATTTCAGGTCTTTTCCATTCTACCTTTTGCTTTGCCCCCACTGTCCCAACTAGCACAGCTTCACTATTTTTAGTTAAAGCTGCTAGTGTTAAATAGGAGAATATAGAATAGAAGAAGGATGCATTCACAAGTCAAATGTTGGATATGTAGACATCATATAGCTAAGAGCTACTGAAATGTCCTTTTTTCTTTTTAAGATTGTTTAAACTCGTTTTTCTTCAGCAAAATTAATACCTGCTGTTTGTGCTGTAGCAGACAAAAAACTTGTTTAGCATAGTGATAATCATGAGCTAAGTTGTGTATCTAAGACTTTACCACACCTGCTTCTCCACCACTAATACAGGTTTCAGAACTAAATTACATCTCAGCCAAACCTTGATTATCACACCAAGCATGCAGTGCAGAACTCACACAAATGAACGCAAGTATAAGTGTCTACTAGCATTAGACAATGAAGGTGTCTATTGTATTATATATTCCTTCCAAGAAATAAATCATTCCTATATTCCATATAACTATCATATATTCCAGAATGTATCTCAAGTCCACTGATGCAGTTTTCATACAAAGGTGGTACTTAGATAAATTTATATTATACATACATTAAAAGTAAGGAGAGGGGATAGAAGCACAAGAAAAAAAAAAAGACAGAGATCCACAAAAATATAAAATATTGAAATTAGGACTTCACTAGAGATGCTTAGATACAAGAGATGGATAAGATGACCAAAGCGCTTTGACAGATTTTTATTAGTAAAAGAAAAATCTATGGCAACTTCGGTCCCAGCTACACAAAAGCGTAACTCCACGTCGGCAAGGCTGGTCAGCTGGCACCACTCCAGTGCCTACGCCTGATCAATATTCTCTTAGTAGCTATTCTGTTTCTGTCTGCAAACATGGGCCAATGACCTCAGCACACTAACATGCATCTCTAGAAACAACTATGCTCATCACACACAGGCTCAAGCCTTCTCCTGTTCAGGAAAAGAGAAACTGCACCTCCATCTGCAAAAGAAACAGTGCACCAGGATAGGATAGCAGCCTGTGAATGTTAATTAAACACTGCATATCCTGTAGTATAGAATCAGATATTGTAGAAACCTCAAGGAATTAATGTTTTGCTTAACTCAAATTTTCCTTCTCACTTACTGTGGCACTACACTGTTAGGAATTACATTTTAAGCATCTATGTATCCTCACAAATTCCCCTTAAGGAGTCAGATGCACAAAGTTCAGCACTGCAATGCCCAACTATACCACACCTGCATTTCTTTGTTGAACTACCTTGAAAAAGTGCCCGCTCAAGGCTGACTAGCAAATCCACATGTGGATTAGGAACTGAAAAGTCAATCCATTGGCTCAGTTAAATCATTTTCTTTTCCAACAGTTCCTTTAATAACTCATCCTCTACCTTTACACTGTTAGCTGTATTTTCAGCATACTGTATACATAGATCTATAACACAACTGTATTGCACAGGGAAGCTCCCTGTCCTAAACCAATTTATTTTATTATTATTATTATTTTACCTTTGGATCAGCAGTCAGCAGTTTGAACGCTTGATACACCTGTGCTTCTTTCACACCACCACCAAGATCCAAGAAGTTGGCTGGCTTTCCACCGTTCAAGGATATTATATCACAAGTTGCCATTGCAAGACCAGCTCCATTCACTGCAATTGGAAACATCTGATTTGTGAAAAGGATTAAAAACATAACAGAGCAACCAAAATAATAAGGCCCAAAATGTTATGCAAATATTTCTCAATAGTTCAGTGCCTATTCAAGGATATCCATCACAATACATAGTTTAAAATCAGTTGCATACACACCAAGCATTTAGAATTCGTTATGGTTGTATCAGTTTTAGGACTTAGAAATGCACCTTCCACTAGGCACATTTGAGCACTGCAATGGAAGCTGGAGAAATACAAAAACTTCTGTTTCCAAAAAAAAAAAAAAAAAAAAAAGGAGAAACTTCTGGAAACACTGATCCCATCACGAGTTCCCCTCTGTTGTGATAACAATAGATCAAGCTTTGTATTACTGTAAAACAGACAACTAAATTCTAGGGACAAGTATCAGGCACTCCTAAACCTGCCTTCTGTTTTGTGTTTGCTCCGGTCTAAAAGGATCTTCTAGATTTGTGGTTGGAGTACATATCTAAGCAGTGTGAACTCCGGACATTTTCTAGAACAAGTCATGTTTTTGTTGTCTCTTCTAAACAGAAGATTAATTCCTATCTTACAGAAAAATAAAACAGTAAATGTTATTTTCCTTTTAATAACCAAGCAGCTTTTTCAGAAACTTCTCTTAAACAGAAATGAAGTTTGATATTTATTTGTAAGAGGGAATATCTTATTTTTACACACAAGCTTTCAAAGTGCCTTCTAAGTAACACAGACACATTTCTGAAAACTAATCAAATTTTAATGTCTTTTTGTGTTTTATTTACTGGAAAGATCAATTGAATCAGCTTAAAAGTTCAAAACATAGAAACCCCAAAGGCTCTCCATTCAGCCTTCCTTCTCTTTGACAACCCACATGCCCTGTCTGCCTGCTGTAGCCTTTACCACGTCTTCAACACAATTTCAGTTTCAGTCCTGCAAGAACTTGTGGAAGGGCAGACAGCCTCAGAAAAATAAACTGGTATCATAGGTGGATTGAATGTCAGAATTTAAACAAAGTCTATACATTGACCAAGTATGAATTGTCTTCAAATGTTTTTTTGGATTTATTTGTTCTTACCAAAGCAAGCAATATTTCCATCCAGTCCTATATATTTTAAGTCATATTTGGCAGCTTCATTCTCTATAGGCTCATTTTCAGACTTGTCATCCATGGCAAATATTTCTTTTTGCCTAAATTCTGCATTGTCATCAAAGTTTATCTTGGCATCAAAGCAAACCACTAAGGAAAAAAAAATATAAAAACATATAGGCATTTAGAAATTACAGTTAGACAGAGCTTCTGAAATATTACTGTTATTGCTGACTACTACAGGATGGAGGGGGAAAGAGGTCCTCAGGGTTTGATGATGAAGCTCCTGCACTGATTCCAGCACAAAAAGGGCAAGCTTTTCTTAAATCCTATTCTAAAAAAAAAAAAAAGGTAGATCAAGTGTCTTCACACTACACAGCCATATGCCTTTGTCATGGGACAATCTTCTACGTTTGCTTTAAACAAAGTGCCCCTAAGTTATGAACACAGGTTTTATGAGTTGGATGGGTGGTCTGCAGGAATTTCATAAGACAATTTACTCTCAATATTTTGGAAAGTCAGCAAGTATAAAAGATAACAGACTAGTAATATTTGGTAACATGCACTCATATTTATAGGTGAGTAGTATAAAATTTTTCTCCTTAGCCAGATTTTAAAATTTTAATATTTTATGCTATTCACACATTATTTCC
Organism: Netta rufina; assembly: GCF_964035555.1. Lineage (NCBI taxonomy): Eukaryota > Metazoa > Chordata > Aves > Anseriformes > Anatidae > Netta > Netta rufina. The sequence goes on from NC_140133.1 coordinate 17,309,561, forward strand.
CTAAAGATCTAAATTAAAACAACTTTAAAACAATATACATTAAAAAATATCAAAACATGATTTTTATGTCAACATCCATTATGGTTTCCAAAATAAGTTTAAAAATAGCTACACCTGGCTATATTAAATAATAAATATCAAAGACTAGCTAGTAGGCATAATAATCATATAAAACCAAACAGTAATAGAAATGCATGTAGAGTAAACTGGTTATTTGCCTATTTACCAACTCATTATTTTTATGGGCTTGCATAAGCAAACATCTCATTAGATTAAAATGTTTTAAGTAAATATAAGACTATATACTTATCATTTTACTATTTAAGTAATTTGGGTTGTACTAGATTCAGATAATTACTAACTGCAGCATAATTGATTTCTCAAAGCAAACCAGTCAGATCTAAATGCCTTTCAATGCTGCATCCAGAATCTAGTCCAGCTTTCCTTTCTGTTGTACTTTGATTCGTATTGCTTTGAAATACATACACGTTATGTGTGCACCTACTCATAGGCACTGTACATACCTCTGCAATTAGAAGCCAATGACAAAGAGAAGAAAATTTGATACAGATACCCATCAATTAAAATAACTGAACACACAATCTTTAAGCATGCAAAAGACAGATACAGTCTCAATCATTGTTGTTTGTTTTGCTTTCCTTTCTTTTTAAATACCTTTGACTTGTAGCCAATACCAGATTAAATTAAAACAGAATCAAATTCAGTTTCATGACTTCAGTTTTAGAAAACTATTCATGAGTTTTTACATATAATAAATCTCTATTGAAAGAGTCTAGTTCTTGCCTTGCAACTCACTGTGTGGAAAACTGCCAAAACGAGAAATACCTTGCATCCAGTTTTTGTTAACAAACTCAGACCTGTACCACTTTTTCTCTTCAAGCTTTCAGTTCCTTACATTGCGAAAACAACTCAAAACTAGGGAAAAAATGCATTTTCAGAACCCTAAGTTTACCTTAGACATGAACATCCTCAATGACACAGTAATAGAATCTCATTTCTACAGAACATTCATCTTTAACAAAGACCATGCTGTACAAAGCAGCAGAAAAAACACCTAGTAATACTTATCAAACCATTTTCACCATCAAAAGCACATTGTTACATGCATGATAGATTTTACAAATGAATTTTTCTTCTGAACAAATATCAAAGAAAGCTCCAACAAATATTCATGGAGTATTTCTGTTGGTTTTGTTAGCAGTGTAGGATTTATGTCATCTGCCAATTCAATAGCTTACACTGAGAACAAACAAACCAAAAAAAAAAAAAAAAAAAACACAACAACAAAGAAACTGGCAGTTACAGGCTTTTGACCCGAGAGTGTTAACAAAAGGAATCTGAGACAGAATTAAACAAAAGGAAATACATAAGACAATGCATTTTGTAATGGAAATTCACACAAGTGAAAAACAGAAAGCACAGCAAGAAATAAATCCATCTTAACCATTACTTTGACAGGAATAATGGTCTTTGTATAGTCTTATTTTATCATTAGAAATAACTGCATTAAGCTACTGAAATGTTCTCCCATTTGTTTTATCTTTATGCTGCTTTAGGACACTTCAAATGGAGAAACTGCTAGCAAAAAAAAAAAAAAAAAAAGCATGCAGGATGCTATCTGTGTATGTCTGCCAGTAAAATGGCTTTCACAGCTTGAAACCTTCTCTGTTTCTGCTCCTCAGCTTCCTGGATGCAAAATACATGGGAAGAATCCTTGTAGAAAAGGATGAAAGGAGCATAAAAACTCTCACCATCATCCTTCAAATTATGCCCTGCTTAGTATCAATAGCCATTCAAGAAAAGCTAATTTGGCAACTTAACCAAATCAGTTTACTTTTTCTACAGTGCTGCCTCAAGCAAGGGTTCAAATTTACTGTCACTGTGGTCCTGTACATCATCTTTTAGGACCGAAAGTTTTTTTTTCCTCTTATTGCTAACCATTCCTTCCTTCTTTTGCCCTACCTACTAGTCTACCAATTTCCCTTCTGTGTTGGCCAGACCTGTCCTCAATGATTTGTTTTGAAGTGATCATCATCACCTGCAGGAATATTCCAGAAATTTTGGAGAACCTATTTTAAAGGTCTCATTCATCCGCAAACATAAAAGTAAGTATCACGTGTTGCACTTGAAAATTCAGACTATTAATTTTACAAGGCATTACGTCATTGTTGTGCTTTAACTTTACTGCACAACACATGGAAATGTCCTTCTGATCTCATTCCCAACTGGTTCTACCAAGGCTAATGGATCTACATAGACAGCAGGGAAAAAAAAACAAACAACCTATTGGGCTCTGAAGGCAAATTTTTCCATTTCTGTTTAAAATGCAGCCTCTATAATAGAACTGTACTGGTCAACAGCAGGGCTTTTTGTTTGTCCCCCAGTACATGTTTCATAAATTGGATAAGAACCACTGAAGTTAGAATTAGCTGGTGAGAATTTGACTCTCATTTATTAAGCTGAGTGAGGTTTACAATGCAGAAACTATTGATTCAATGTGCACATTAATATGGTGCCTCAAATGAGCAGTGAGTGCTGCCTAGTTTTTGGAAAACTAACTAGCAGAACAATGTAAGTGCTAAATAAAATTCCTTTTATTTACCCTATACACTCTTGGACCTGTATTCATGGTAGAAACAGATCAATCAACCATTTTCTTTCCAAAGCATGTAGCCAAGTGTCAGTTCCAGTTGCAATTTCTCCTGTGCTCTGGTATGTTGTGGAGTCGTAGGTAACTTTAAATCATGAGTGCATATGTTTACGAATCTAAAATAACAAATTTATTTCTCCACAATCTCAATAATTCTAGCAGCATTAACAATAAAATAAAATAAAAATAATAAGAAAAAACAACTTCATACAAATAGAGCAGAGAATGTTGCTGTTTCTCACCACGCATAACATGTAGAAGCTGATACTTCCAGTATTTGGATGAAATAACAAAAGGTATTGAAATGTAAAATCTGCCGTGGGAATATTTATGAATATTGCTTAAATTACATTACAAAATGAAATTAATGCAAAGCTGCTGCTACAGCCTTTCATGCAATTTAATTTATAGTTTGCATAAATAAAGGAAACAAATGAATGCATTATAACTCTTTAATTTCTTACCTTGCCCTTCTGGAGTTTCACCAAAGGGATTCACTTCAACCTGAGTGGCATCAATTTTCAAGAAAAGATTATACAGCTTCTTAATTTGATCTGCTGCCTAAATTTGATCAAGAGATTTACAGTTACCACACAGAAAAATAAAAGTTTATGTTTTCAAGGCAAAGGTAAACCATTATTGATTATTGTTAATGTATTAAATTGCACTAGCTCTACATAATTACAGCTTTTATTTCTGTTTTCTTAATCATATTTACATACTATCTAAAATAGCTATAATAGGGCAATATGATACTGCATAACATTTAGTAAGCACTCATTTAAAGATTACATGAACTGGAGATTTTCTACAAAATAAACAGCACAATTACTACAGACAACTTTAATTTTAAAAGCGCCTAACAGTTCATAATGACACGTTCTCCAATATGCTGAGATCTAAGTTGCATATACATTAATCAGTCTAAACTCCAGAAACTACAAAGCTCTATGTACACACAACTGACTATAGAAAAAATATACACATTTCTCCTTCCTACATCACTCCAATGTTTTCTTAAAGAAATTGTGTCAGAAGTGTGCTCATTTATTCCCTGAAGTATACTCTTGCTTGTTCCTTATTGCTCCTCACCATCTCTCTCCCAGTGACTGGTTTGGGGCCAAAGTATTGTGACTGACTATAAACGTCCAAATCATTTGTTCATATGACATTCTTCCATTAAAAGAACAGTTTAGCCTTCAACAACAGCAACATGAACTTGCATTAAAAAAAAATCTCTTTGGTTCATTACACAGTGACAAGCTATTTGCTGAAATGAGTTTGCAGATGAAGAAGTATCCTAATAAAGAACCCTTCAAATTTGTTCCTTCATTACTGATCATTTAACTGAAGTATACAAACCAAAAGTATTTGTGACTTTTTGTACTAGCAAAGTGAATGAGAATAAAAACTGCAAGTCAGTTTTCTCCCACAACTTCATGCCTAAGAGAAAACATTATGATTGAAAAGACTCAACCCCAATGCAGCACTACATCAGGAAGGACATGACTGGCAGGTTGAGGAATGTTCCTTCTCCCTTCAACTCAGCGATGACAAGGTTGCACCTGGAGTCCTACATCCAATTTTAGGTCCCACACTCCCAGCCAAAGAGAAGTGGACAAAGTGGACAGGGCTACATATAGAGGGCTCCCCAAATGGCTCTGGGACTACAACACAGGACCCATAATGAGAGGCTGAGGGAGCTGGGCTTGCATATTCTGGTGAAGAAGATGCAACAGCAGCCCATAACTATGGTGAAGAGCAGTTACAAAGATGAGGAACTGAACTCTTCTCACTGGAGGCAGACAGTACAAAAAAGACATAACACCCACAAGCTGTGGGTTGGGGAGGTTCAAACTGAACATTAGAAAAAACAACACCTTTTTCACTAGGCAGGTTCTGCAACACTGGAGAAGGTTGACCAGTGTGGTCAGGGAACATCTGTCTTGGAGGCTTTCAGGGCTTGGCTAGACAAAGTCACAGCTGATGAGCTCTTATGTTTGCAATGGCCCCAGTTTGAGCTGGAGACTGCACCAGCTGACCTCCAGAGGTCCCTTCTGATCAACACGCCTAAGACTCTTTAAAGAGTTATACTTTGGAAGCAGCATACAAATTGCTTATGAAGTCTTCCCTGCTGAAAAGTTATTATCAGCTCAAGCATTCTCAGTGGTTTTGACTTTAAAAATTTATCAGACTTATAAACCTGTACCCACCAAGGCAGCAGTTTCCTTGGCACGGACAGTCCAGTTGACAAACTATCCTAATACCACATTGGTAAGGCTATCACAGTTATGCTATGGACAAAGTCCCACCATGCATCCCACAGAGAATCTGGGCAACCTGAAAAACTGTTGCTGCCCCAGCATGCTGTTGTAATTTCAGCAGATCACCAAAATCGCTTAAGTTTTATTACAGGCTGCTCTATCTTTCAGCACCTCTCTGAATCAGGCAGCTTAATGTCACCATTTCCCTTTCTCAAGCCTCTTCAAGGCAAAGCATAAAAGCCCAGCCATGGAGTACTGAATACATAAGCAAATACTAGAATTCATCTGAATAAAAACTACATCCCTATGATTCAGTGAATTCCTTTGAGGAGCTGATAGCATAAGGAAAGAAATGCACGCACTGCAGTATTATTTAAATGTATTGTTGAAAAGTCCATGTATAGTTGTTAATAATTAAGTACCAGAACTCTTCAAGGGTTGAAAGGTTCTACAAAATCATTTCTCCTCATTAAATATACAGCTAACTCTTCAAATGTGTGTTAATCAACTTAATGATTATGCATTTGTTAATTGCGCAGTTGGGATAGAAAATAATTAAAACTGCTGAATTAAAAATAAAGGAATTCTACAAAAATGACAGTTTGATACTATGGAAAAAAAAGGCAAAAGTAGCTAAATATTGTATCTGTTTTCCAGTCATCTGAGTTAAATTAAACAACCTTTTTTTCTCAGCAGAATTATTCATAAAGGCAAAATACCTTGCATACTTATGTTCTATGTGGAATTCCAATATATATAAGAGATACTGAAAAGATAAGCTGGTAGCCTTTTGGTTTTATTTTGAGCTGAAGTAATAAAAAAGGCTTCAGTTACACAAAAAGATACACTTCCCCACGTTAAGGGCCAGATCTTCCAAAAAAAAAAAAAAAAAAAAAAAAAGTACCTGTGTAATTCACTGTGTTCTACTGGAATTCCAATGAAACAGGACACTTCTATGTGGTATCAATTGCTTCAAATCCAAAGGACGTTTAGTTTGGAACAATAAGGTCCTTGATCAAATTGGTAAACCCTGATGACATTTATATTGGGGCAATTTAGTATTTAAAATGTCAAAATGGTCTTGGTCTAATAAAAAATTAGCCTCTCATGTATGTTTGGGAAGCATTACCATACAGTTGAGCTAAAATGTCTTCAGTAAAAACTGAGGGAGTAGAGTCAAGTCACCTGCTGTTGTAAAGGTCCTTTAAAACCCAAATTTTTTGCCATCTGCAGTGCCTGATGATCTTGAATGCCTTCGAAAATATCTATTTCCTCCTGTAACAATAATATGAATATTTAGTTATATTTATGCAATCTGAATGGAGATTTTTAACTTCAAAAGGAAAACACTTAGTATATATTTGCAAATGAGTAATTAAAATATGGCTGTTTGCCAAAGTTTCTCTGAGACTGAGGCTATAGCAGCTGCCTATAGGGTATGTTATAATTACCACACTATCTATGAAACAGTCCTTCCAAAAAATATATAATTCTTCAGGGTGGCATGCTGACAAGACAATGTGACACCAGTTTTCACTTTTAATTACTGTACAGATGGCGTTGACGAATACTTAGTCTGTTAATTTTTATGACATCTCCTGGAATATTTTCAAAGCAATGGTGTCACTGCCCAATAACACTGTGAAGTTTATATAATTTTAAAATGCACATTAAATATTTTTATATTTTTTGAATAATTACACTTGTTTGTATCAATTATTTTCCCAGATGAATAGATTGAGTACTCATTACCATGCCACAGTAAGATAAAAAAGCAAAAACTTAAATGTAGTCATTATTAAGAAAGCAATTATAACATCTGTATTTCAGATGCAAAAGTCAACCAGGTACTAAGAAATAATTAATAACTACATCAATGAGAAAAAAAAAACAGAAACAATAATCACACTGGCAGTGACCCACTTGTCAAAGAACTGTGTACTTTCCGCAAAGTAACACACCAGACCACTCATAAAAACATGTCATATGTTAAATTCAACGTAACACATTAACAGCCAAATATAAGCTCTTTCTAACCAAGCCGCAGACACACATACTGACAAAATCCGGTGTTATACACAGTTTTATCATTTACTAGATGACAGGTCTGGACTCTTATTTAGATTAACACACTTCCTGTGGTTCTTGCTATCTTCTTTCTGCACACAGAATTAAGATAAATGGAAAAAGAAGGAAAAATTGCATATAATATTTTCGATAACTGATAAGGAAAATGTTGAATCTTAAACATTATTGAAATACCTTAAAGATAAGTTCTGGGCTAGTAACTGCAACTTCTTCTATGTCAACACCACCCTGTGGACTGCCAACCATAACAGGTCCATTGCAGGCTCTGTCCATCAAAATTGCAAAGTATGTTTCCCTTGAAATATTCAGTGCTTCTGCAACCATCACCTAAAAATCAATACAGGGGAAAAGAAAACAGCAACATTTCTGACTGATCTATCTAGCTGGTTACACCTAATCTGAACACAGCTTTAATTCCTTGATGTGTCAATGCGCTAATATCTTTTGCAATGTAATAGCAAGTACAAATTAACAGAACCAGTAAGAGACAGTATTTCCATCTGCTGTGATCAAGCACAGAACATTGTGGCTCATGTTTTCTTCTACGCCTTAAAAAGCACCAGTTTGATACTTACTCTCCTGAAAAGAAACATTCGTTCAATTGCTTTTACAAGATAATATAACCCAATGATTTTTTTTTTCAATAAATCTTGTCTCCCTAAATGAGAGACTCCCCTGATGCTGCTATTCTCATATTCAGTAAACACTGTAAACCAGGAACCTAGTGCTGATTTTTCCAAGAAGAGAATCATAGCTGCTGCAAAGACAACCTCCACAACACCTTTTCATTCCCAACAAGCACTTTAACATGTGGCCCCCTGAAAAATCTGAGTCGCAAGGGACTGGTCTTGCAAATCACATACATGTAAGGGTGTTATGTTGGCTTTCTGATGCATCCCATAGGTAGTGGCACTCCTCACCAGCAAAGTGTCTCTTAAACTCTCTACCTCCTTCTCACAGAAGGCCACCTCCTACACTTACAATCTTAGCACTGTATTCCTGCCCTGCCTAAATATTTCTTAAAGAAATGAGGATACAGATAATTCTGCCATCCAGCTTTGTACTTTCACTTTAGAGACAAGCAGATGTGCACCCTCAGATATTGGCACAATCTAAAAACACAGGAATTTGTTTTTCCAAAAAGCTACTCATTTTTCTGTATCACTATAAACTACAGAGCCATTTTGTACCAATATCTGACAGATACTTCTGCATGTAACAAAAAAAATATTCAAGTCCTACATGTTTTGAATCTACAAGTACTCACATTAAGCATGAGGGGGAATGGCCCATGTAAATTCTTCATTACAGTTTTTTCTCTCCTCCCAAAAATATGCCAAAAGTCAAAGGCCTTTCCATTTAAGTATTACAGTAACTATGCTCTCCTCTTTATCTGAACTGTGATTTTTGCAGTAGTTTAACAATAACTGTGAAAGCAATTTCAGAAACTACGTAGTTTTATTGTTGGAAAAGGACTCAAAAAATTGTAGGTTTGATGGAAGAATACCAAATTTTCCCAAATGTTCTTCATTTTAAAAAACATCTGCATATGATCGCTACTAATTGTTCTTTACACTCGTAACAGGTGCCATAATCTCAGGTGCAAAGACCGTAGCTCTACTATGCACTGCTAGAGCTCTGTTCTAAGACAACAGTTATGCTTTTCAACCTGGAAGCTGAGCAGTCACATCTGCACTTTAATTTGCACTACAGCTTCTCCCTCTAACAACCAATCTCTTAAGCATCGTTTCATATCTTTCAATGGAAGCAGCAGAAATAAGGAAAAAAATATTTCCTTAAGATTAATATAATTAAAAAGGAGTAAACGGCAGTGTCTTTTTAATGTGGTCTGTTTATCAGGTGACAGCTCTGAAAAATGATGGTAGGCAAAGATCATCACTCTGAATGAAAGATAAGGTGAAATTCATTCTATCAGTCAGCAGTTCAAACTCCGGAGATGCAAGAGGCATGCACACACCTGCAGTCTTAAAACTCTGCCTACCCAGCAAGATGTGTTCCATCAAGTAAATATTTCTGGGGTTTTCATAGTTCAAGGACTATAAACAAGAAAGATGCACTATACTTTCACCCAAGTCGCTATTTTGACATTCTCCTCCTGAGTACATAAGAAATAATGTACTTACCTTCTGCCAGGTTGTACATCTCAACAGAACAGAAAAAAAAAAGTAAGAGACAAGGAATTAAATGAAACTCTCTTGTTCTCAATGCAAGGAAAGATGCTATTTCTTTATTGTGTTTTGACTTGGAAAAGATACTCTTTATAGTAATTTTGCCTCTTTCTACTTTTACCTTTCCTCATTCATGGAACATGGGGTAACGTAAAGAAATAGTTCAAACAAGCAACTGTACAAAGCAAACTAAGGGAAACTAGGGGAAAGGAGACAACTAAGAAAACAGAAAAACTACCATATCTCTTAAAAGCATCTGCCTATTTTAGACTACTATAAAAGGGATGCTAAAAGCCCACTTCAGAAACATAGCTCAGCTACCTGCCACAATTCATCAAATTAAAAGCAAAGATATGGAAAGCATCCTTGAGTTGCTACAATTAGACCTTTTACCTGAGTGAATGGTTTCACCTTTGTACATATCCTGCATCAATGTATCTGAAAAATGTGAGTTATTTGCTTTAGACTCAGGTCAAACAAAACCACCTGGTCCTACTGGAACTTGTCAGAGTTGTTCATTTTCCAGAGTGCTCAGGATCCAGGCCAGGCTTATGACGGGGATCAGCACAGTGAGTCTTTAGGACTATGTTTGCAAACACAGCAGGTGGAACATGTATTATTAAATCTGGTATCTTTTCCATTGCTGCTTCAGAGCCAAGTTTCTTCTTGCCATTGCTAATTAACCATGCCAACATCACCAAATAGTTCTGTCTTACCTCACGAAACTACCACCAGTCTGTCTATCCTGTAATAGGCAAGCTTATTGTAGCGTACAAATTGTTGTCAGATGGTGCAACATCTCTCTACTCCCAGTGAAAACAGCTACCATCCTCCCTTCACCATCCTCCCTTTCTGCTGCAGAGCAAAAACAGGGAGACTGGCATTAAATATTATTTGTTAAATGCTACCCATCATTCACTTGACAAAACTAAAGTAACTAAAGCGAACCCATAATGAACTAAGGTTGAAAAATGAAAAGGGTGCAAATAAATCTACAAACTTTTCTGATATTTTGTCTATTTGCTTATGACAAAGAAGTATCCAGTTTTGCACACTTGGTTTATATTCAAACTATCTAGCTTACCACATCAGGCTTATATTTAAAGTGCCCTGGGGAAAAAAAAAAAATTTCTTCAGAATTTCACGATAACTTCAAGCTTTCCTTCTTAAAAACGAATCATTACTTAAAAAATTAAGTCACATCTAATTTCATGAGGATAACTATAACGGCTCTTTATACTGAATCAAATATTCAAAATGTTAATCGTTATTTCTTGGAGAGACAACACAGGTAGCAATTTATCAGGTTGTCATGATTAGAGAAGACTGTCTTCTCAGATAACCAGGCTCTCCAAATTCCAAGCTGCCATAAGAGTATTTTATGTAAACTCACAAAATAGCTTACAAGTTATGAAGTAACTGAGGAGCCTGCTATTTATTTAAGAAACTGTCTAAAAAAGCACAAACACACTTTAAATTCTGCACAAGCTGAGAAAGCAATCTAAAAACTCAATTTTCTGTTCCATAATTACTCTAATTGTACGAAAATTCCATCTTTTCTCTTTCCTTACAAAAACATGTAAAAGGTGACTTCCATTCCCTGACTTGACAGTAACTCATTGTTTGCCTTGAAGAAAGTGATTTAATAACTATTTTCCTTCTGAAAATAAATAAAAAAGAAAAAACAAGTTTTACTATTTATTTACTTATTTTTAAACATAAGAATTCCCTCAGACTTTCAAAAACAGCGAAAAGTTCAAAAAATGTAAAAATATGCCTCTTCTTTTCAGGGTGAACTGCAATCTTCTTTAAGTACACATAAACGTGCATTCTTACATATACACACAGAGTGAGCAAATGCCTTGAAACTGAACAAAATTGCCTTCTATTCTCAACTTCCCTACTCCTCTAAGCAAATATGAAGAGTCTGTCTGGCATTTTCTGTGCACTACTATCTGCCCTCTTCACTAAATGAGAGCCTAGACACAGCTAAACCCATTTTTATTCACATTTATGTAGTTTGTGCCTTGATTAAAGTTTCAGTGTTTGGCACTGCAGTCTTGATACTGCAAACCTGAATGCCTCAAATCCTTTAACTATCTTCAAGATCCTAGAATGGGCTAAACTTGAGAAATATAGATGTTTTTAAAAGACACTTTTTTTTTTTTTCCTGGGGAATGGTCTTTTTGATGACACAGATGCATCACTTTAAGCAGGTTTTCTTCAACTCTCTAACAAACAATGAGGATATCATTAACCAATCTGTTATATATTTAATTACTTTAAAACAGGATATATGATCTTACCATAAATTACCAAGACTCAAGACCTTGACACCAAAATTATTTAGAACATACTGTTACCTTGTTATGTATCTGTGTGATAAACATATGAATTAGCCTATGACTTTTAAGAATGAACTGTAAAATCAGAATGTAATGTCTGACAATAGACAATCAGCTTCTCTCAGTGAAAAGCATCATACAGATTTATCATGAATCCATGTTAAAATGCTTACAAAGTATTTTTACAAAGTATTTCCTGCAAAGTTTTCATGCAACTTAAAGGAAAAAATATACTATCAAGGCTACTTTTCTGTCTCATCAAAATAAATCTCTTAAGTTCAGTAGCACAAACTTCACCTTATGCTTCATATATGCCCTTGCTGCTTACTCTTGACTGTTACTTATACAAGAAAGATGGGGATGGGAAGGAAAGCTAGAAGTTAAATCTTCTATAGCTATTCTATACGTGACACAGAAGTCATCTTAATATAAATCCTTTAAATAATCTTACTCAAAAATTCCCAAGAGTCATACCTTTCTTTCATTTCTATCAATTTCAAAGAAAACTTAAAAGTTTCCTTTTCAGAACCGAACATATAAATGAATAGACTTGCACTCAGACAAAAGAGTAAAATTTCCTGTATTGATGCATTTTAAGTAGCTCAACTACAGGAAAAGAATAAAACCAAAGAATTTATAAAGGCAAGCTGCTTTTACAATACACAATTCTCAAAGCAGAGTGCCTTAATATTGGAAATGTATATCCTTTTTTATAACCTTACTGTTATCACAATCTCTGACAGACATGCCTTAATAGTAATACTGTTCCTTCTTTTTAATATCTAGTATTTCTTTTTAACAACACCTATCAGGAGTGATGGTAATTTGCTGTTCTTGCTCCCCAAGAGAAGAACCACCTGAGCACCCTTCTCCAGCCCTCATTAGATAGATGCTTTCCAGACAAGTGTTCCCCTTCTATGTTAATACCAAGCTGTTCACAATATATTAAAAAGTGAACTGCAATTCCTTTCAGCTCATGCCAAATTATCTCTTGGCATCACATACAGTGTGGGTCTTGACTACGCACCTGTCTGAGGATCTTTGTTCAGACAAACAAAGCAAGAGATAAAAACATACATAGTAGGTAAGTAATTGCTAGGATTTCCTGACTTTGAGAATTGTACTAAGCTAGAAGTGAAAATTAATTACAGCATACTAGCTCAACTCAACCATGACCATGCCCACATTTTACCATGCATCCACAACATGTTAAAAACAAAATACTTTCAATCACGACCATTTTTTATTTTTTAAATTGACATCATTCTCATACAAAATCATCTGTCTCTATCTTTAATGAGGGTTGCCCAAAGTTATTCGTAAATGAATTAAAGATAATAATACTGCAAGTCATCATGTATATATTACTTGTCTTAGCAGACAGTCTATATGCATGTACAGCTATGCTATATAGAGTTCTGCTAGCATTTAGTATATATTTGATAAAGGATGAAGCTATGAGAAATTAGGTATGCTGAATTTTATAGACAAAGCATATGCATACAAAGATAAGAAGTGTAATGTATTTTTTTTCTTTCAACAACCAGATGAAAGAAATCTGATGTTGGAAAAGGAATGGAAAAACATCTATGGCATATAGCACAGCATGTTAATACATGCTGTAGCTAAACACAGTTCTCAACTTTTAAGAGGCATATATCTTACCTTTTTCACTGTCACACCATCCTTTGGAGTTTGCTTTGTTGACAGATTGTACCCAATCATCTGTTTAGCAAGCTGTTCAACAGTCTTAGGGCTACAAACAAAGGAAGAAGGTTAGCCTACTGAAAGATATTAAAAGAAAGTCAAATAGCTATTGTAAACAGCTTAAATATGAAAACAAAATCAATTAATTCACACTTTTTTGCGATTTTAAAGACTTACTCTTTAGTTAGATGGACTCCTCCTTTCAATCCACTGTTGAAAATACCTTTTCCTCTCCCTCCAGCCAGAATCTGTGCCTTCAGAACAATTTCCTTTGCCTCTGTGAAAGAAACACAATGCTATTCTATCATGTGTCATTTATTGAGCTTGTTAGCTTAAGTTTAAAAGGTATTTGCTGGTTAGATTGTTTAAAAAAATGGGAAGTTCGAAACTGGTGAGCAATAAAATGATAGTAAATTCACCAGTTTATAAAGCAACATTGAAAAAAGAAAAAGGAGATTAAAGGATAAATATATAGCAACTATCAGCTAGATAAATACGACATTATTTAGATAAAAATCATGCTATTAATACTACACAACCTGCATATCAAACTGTATGCTGATATGGTTTGTTGGCTTACACTCTGGCATGTTTTTTTTTTTAAATCATGAATCAAACCATAATTTCTCTTGAATACAGAACAAAAATTCTCATCAAGGAAAATACACTCCAGTCCTTGCTCTGAATACATGAAAGTAAGGCTGTGGAAGTAGTTATAAAAGAAATTTTCATCCCCCTCACAACTGATGCTGGCATTACCAGGTAAATCCAGCAACGGAAAACATGTTATCCCATGCCCTTCAGATGAGAGAAGGCATCATCTAAAGCTTTGGCAATGTGAACGTAACAGTAACAAGTGCAGCAAGACAAAGTGAAAAAAGTAATTGCAGTGAAACACAGGTTCCAAACAGAAGGGATCTTCATATCCTTATCGAGTAAAATGGGGAAAAGAAAAAAAAATAAAACAAACAAAACCATCCTTCATCATCTCTGCAGCTCCATGAATGCTTCTTGAACCACAAAGATCTTCCAGGTGGCTATAAGATGTTCATCAACAACGAATACTGTCAATTCTTACAATTACAATTACCATAAAATTACTAGGTATTTTGCAAAGTCTGAGATCCTAAAATTAACATATCCTGTCCTAAATTAGTCATGGCCTAAAGAATAAAATTGTTGTTTTGTGACTGAGTCAATATCCTTTGAATTCTGTGGGGTTCTCTGACTTTACTGATGTTTGGATGAGGTCACCCCTTGAATCAAAACAGTCGATGCAAGTATCCAAGAAAACACAACAATTTGTTACTAAATTGACAGACTTAGTGCTTAAGTGGCATAGAGGATATATAGATACTTACAGTCAAGCAGACAAAGGCTTTCTAGTTTTGTGTTACATATAAATATTTTACAGATGACTGAATACACTTTTGGATATGAGATCATTTTTGGTGAAGCTCAGTTTCTAACACAGCATCATTTCAAAGTTTGAGGATAATACATTTCAGCAACAAGAAAGCAAGCTGTATGTTAGGACAGAAAAAAAATACTCTAAAATACATATATTCTAATTTCCACATTAAGACAGAAATGTATTTTTAACATAGCTATCGGAGGTTCTGCACCAGGAGATGCCCGATTCCCAAGCTTCTCAAGACAAAATCCCTCCAGATGTTAATCCATTCAGTAACACCTGACATACATCACTCTGAAACTTAAAAGCATTCACCTTGAAAATATTTCATGCATTCCAATATATTCATGTTCTGAGCTCCCTATTATTCATGCCACTCCAAGGCAGATAACAAGGAAATTTAAATGCAACAAAAAGTTTTATATCAAGTATTTTATAAGCACACAAATTATTAAGATGAATTAAAAGTATAAATCACTTCCCAAGCTACAGAGGCAAACCCTAACATCCCAATAGCTGCTGTGATAAAGAATCTAATATAGTATCATTAATAGATGCTGCAAGCATTTAATTAGATCTGTTTAGGTGCCAACCATCCCAACAGTGCTTTGGGATGAGTTTTGGTTGTCAGTGGTATGTGATGTCAGCTGAGCCAATGATCATTGCCCTCTGTGCCACCCATCACTAGGCCAGCAACTCCTTTTTAGTCATAAATGGCACGCTGCAGAGCGCTGATTATCTTCATTTGGCTACAACAAATGAAGGTAAAGAAAGGAAATAATGTCTATGTTTTTATAATCCACTAGAGGACTATCAAGGCAATACAATAACTTCAGAAAAACAACTATCAAAACCATAAATAAACACACTAGAAAGTAAGCATAACCATGTAAGGATTAGACGTGAAGAACTAATCAATATAGTAGCTCAGCAGAGCACGGTACAGCAGGTTCTTCTTGCCCTGGGGAAAGCAACAGGAAGCAATTTAATTCAATAGTTATTTGCCCAAGCTCTGTAAAATGAAGTAAACCAGCCAGATCTTATTTTATAGTAACTAGGCTTGATCATTCAGTACTTACCAAGCTGATTCACTACTTAACATCACCATTTTACTTAAAGAGCCGATCTCTTGAAACGCTCACACAGAGCTGTTTTTATGCCATCTCCTGCCTGAATTCCCAAATTATGTTATGGAAGTCAACCCCCAAAGAAAAACATGTTTTAAGTTGGAATGTATGAAGCAATTCACCTTCACCTTCATTTGTAGGCTCTAACAAAAATAAATAAAAAGCTGTATATAAAGTCAATATTGTACTCATTAAAAACAAAAAGCTGTAATTAATTTCAATTAGCACCCTTCCAAACTGCTGCAGTAAGGTTGGAAAAATGTTAAGGAAGGATTGTGTGGTTATAAATACTGCATTTGAAGAGAACCTAGCACAAGCAACATATCTTTACACCCCCATAAAGTACAGTGCAACATTTTCAACAGCAATGCATTTGGTAATTAAGGCTCCAATGAACTTCTGTTTATGTCCATTGACTGATAAACCTTTGTATAAAATTAAAAAACAAACAAACAAAACACACAGCTTGTTTCTTGAGCGCATATAGATTTGTTGATATAAAAATTTCTTTCACATTAAAAATAATACAAAAAAAGACTGTTTGCTAAGTGTCACTAATTTAGCAGCAAATAGTTGCAAACTGCTCCTTGCAGATTAATGACGCATTTCTGGTAACAGCATGTGTTCTTAACTAATTTTAACTTGGACACATTAATATCTCAGACTTAACAGTTTATTAACTGAATCATATATACACACACATGCTAATTTTACAGAAAAAAAATGATAGAAGAGTCCTTTAAAAAATTGAGCAAAAATACAACTTGTTCCTAAGCCAGATGCCATTAAATAAGCGGGACCAGCAGTTCTCAGAAATGGCCTCAGAGTTTAAGATTTCACAACTGTAGTTGGGTCCAACTACGTTTCTAACAAATTTAACCTAACAACATAGGAAAAAGACTTAAGTACTTCTATTTTAAATAAATTCAGTTGTTTCGACAGAACAAAATACAGAACTCCAAGGCACAAGCATCCTTTACATTGCACTGAACAATATATCTCCTTCCCTTCAGTCAGCATTGTGAATACCAATGGCAGAGATCGTCCTTGCGATTGCAACAAGCTTGATTCTATAATGAAAGCCTATTTAGAATCAATAAAATCTGTCCTGCTTTGGGGAGCTATGATTACTCTGGTCCACTGGTACTGCTTGCAGCAAAAATGAACAGCTTGTTCTCAGCCCACTGCTGTGTATATTTAACTACTGAATTCTTCATCATGAAACAATACCCTGAGAACCATAGTTCTGCCCGTTACAGGGTACACTAATTTATTACCTGTGAACAACTTACCATTATTATTGATATGACTGTGTGATTGCAAATTAGGCGTGTTAAAAATTACATTAACACGTGCTGTAGCTTACCAAAATTAAACTACTGCATAGAATAGACAATGCAAGACAACAAAGTATTAGGCCTCACTCTTGCCTGTTTAGGAACAAAAAAATTATAGCAGTGCACTAGGGAATACACTGGCAAGGCTTCACACACTTCAGAATTAGAGCATGGGACTGAATGGGAGGCAGTCTCATACAAAATCCTAATCACATCTCAGTCTCACCACGCAACTTTCTGCAGCTCGGCTTCTCTATCTGCAGGGGTTCTGGGAAAATTAATTAGTGTTTGCACCTCTTAAAAATGCAGAACCCAATTCAGTATTACATTCATGTATTTTTACCCCAGTGTAAGGCAGCTGATGACAAGAGAAGGGCCAAACCCAGACATCCCTCTTGTTATGAGGTTAGGACATGTTGCGAAATAGATGGAAGCAGCCCAGTGCCATGGGAACACCGCAATGAAGACAAATTGAGGACATGCCAAATTAACATCTCACAGATGCAGCAACTCCTCACTGACCCAAACAGAAGCACAAACACAGAGCCCACAAACCCATGAGAGCCCATCCACAAAGGCAGCAGGGGTCAGTAAGACTCCTCCATCCTTCAATACGCCACAGATGACCCCAGCCACAGTGGGGTTGGGCAGGTATTAGTTTTAAGCACTCTGCTAGCCACCCTTCTTCACCCAGTATCATTGGGTTGTGCTGTATGTAGGGCAGAGCTCTTCAAGCACTCCCCCTCCCCAAAGTCCTGTGAGAGCTAGATGGGGTACTTCCATTTGCCAGCAGCTCCAAACTCTCTACCTTCAGGAGGCAGAGGCCAACCTAATAATGCATTTACCCAGTAAAAGTCCTCCGAGGAACACAAATTGCGTTGTTACCTTTGGACACGTGCAACTTCTACCTTCCCTTTGTCTGGTCAAGCTTTAATCACCATCTTTTTCATGACAGTCTATAATATTACTCCAATAAGGACTGGCTGGGATGCCCACAGGCATTCCCAGCAAGCCATGACAACAATTTACTGATTTCACTGATTTACTGATTTTCTAAAACAGAGCTTCTCTTCCCAATACACTTCTCCCTTCTGTCTCTCCCTCCTCTGCCCCTCATTTGATGAAAATAAGTGAGACATTACAGAAGTTTTTCTGACAGCAGTTACACCTCACTTCAGACAGCACAAGAACCAAAACCCAGAATGCCTACATGCTGCTCCTACTTCAGTTTCCCCATCAGTGGTGATGGAAAAAGCTCAAGTGCAGGAGTGCCTGCTAAGGATTCTGGATAACCTCCCCCAGGCTGCATCTCTGTAGTTTAAAGCCTGTCTTCTGCAACAGAGTTCCCCTTACAAAGGTTGAATTTGTGGGTTGGATTATTTTTTTCCTACCTCTAGCTGATTCAACAGTAAAATCTTTCCCTCTCAGTAAGGAAGCCTACTTTTCTGGATCTCATCTGTCCTCTTTTGTTGTTGCTACTTTTGTCTTTCTCTAACTTCTCTTCAGGAAAGACCATCTCTAATCTATTTTCCAAAGTTTCAGCCATCCCATTACACCGCTTAGGCAGGATCCTGCAGGTGCTTACTATTCTTTAACAACACTCTTGTCCAGACACACTCTGGTGTACTTACACCAGCACAATAAGGAAGAGAGAAGAATAAAAGCTGTAAGGATGAATGATAATATTTAAAAACAGTAATCGAGCATAGTTCCCAAATTGAACTCTGAATCCCAAAGTTGCTGTAAGAACTGTTCGTATTTGTGCCACTTTACATGAACTTCCTCTGCAATCTGAGACAGCTTTTCCCATGGAGCAAGTCTTGCTACTGCTCCTGCTGCCCCCCAACTCCTGAGCACTGCGGAGACGTCTGAGGTGCTCCTACGCCCTGCCAAGGAAGCAGATCGAGACGGGAAATGGAAGCTGTCCACAACAAGATTCATCCCACATCTACAAAACTACTGGTGTGCTTCAACATCTTCAGAATGAATTGCACAACTGATTTGTGTTCCCCCCTGCCCTTATTTTAAGCTTAACTCCCTTCCTCTGTTATTTCCATCCTTCTGCTCTGTAACGCTGAAAAGAATTATGTTCTTACACATCTAGTTTCTACAACCTTTGGTTTTCAGACTGGTTTAAAGTTAAATAAATCATCCTTTTCATGACTCCACGCTTTTGAATATATTGTATATTTATTGCTAGATTATAAGCCTCATTAAAATCTATAATGATAAATTAGTCAGTCTCTTGATTCTGTCAGTGCTGTTATTAATTGCTTTCATAACCATTACTACACACTTCACCGGTGATAAAAATTTTAAAGCTAGATAAAATCAACTAAGCTAAAGCTCACTCTTAATAGTGCACTTTTAAACCTCAAAGTAAAAGTAATCACACTTCTTATATTTAAGTTAAAGTTGATAAATTACTTATATAGCAAACAGAACCTCACGACATCCAGCAGCAGGCAAAAATATGCACCTCGAGGCAGGGATCCAAAGAAAAGTTTTCACATTAAAATTCTTTCATTGTACATGCATGTTTAAAATTTTATCAGAAATCTTGTTTCTGATAATTTGCCAACCTTTACGAGTTTCTCTTTTCAACCTAAATTCTCATTATTTTTAATGTAATTTTGCTCTGGAATAGACCCAGAGTTTAGACAAACTACTACCTGTCATCTTCTCTTACAAACACAGGAGGAGACGTGGTTTGAAAAATCCATCAGAGGGGGAACAAATTCTTCACATGGTGGAAGAGCACTGAAGTCTATCAACAGAACCAGCAAAAGCTTTTTATGCCAGCTCTCAAACAACATCCACCCTACAGGTAAAACAGAGAAGGACACATTCTGTAACCTGCAACAACAGCCTGCCCTCCTGCAGCATACTGTATAGTACATACCGAACAAAATAAAAATCCATGCAAGCATATTTTCTTCTGTCATTATATCCACCATTTTTGTTCTTTATGACTTCATAGTATTATTTGTAATATGGACATTAAAATAATTTTCTCCTCTTTGGACAATTTCAGACTAAGAATCTGCAAAAGCAAGCAACGAATATTTCTGCTGTGTATCAGGTGTGATTCCCTATTAGCTGACGTCATCACGAAAGCATCTCAGTCTAATCTATTAGTATGTACTGAGATTTATTAGAAATTTGGGCATGCAAAATTGTGTGGTTCAATAACCAGATACGGAATTTACCTGTTTTCCTTATAAATATAAAATACTTATAAATCTTGTGATGCATCTTTCTTAAAACACTCAAAATTAAAAACTCATCATTTTACCTGACTTTTAGCAAGTTATTTCTCTCCACATTTCACTTTTGCCTAAAGTACAGAAAAGAGTTACAGCAAAACAAGTTTACTTACAGTTTTCTTAGTTTCTTTACCTTTCAAACTTTTCAGGGATTTCAAGTTTCCCTTGCCAAAGTATTCTGAAAACCTTTATTTTTTTAAACACATTATATATATATATATATATATATATATATATACATACATATATATACACAAACATATTTCAAAGTTAGCAGATTCAGGCAGTCCTAAATTCTTGATTGAATTCCATAACTCCATTTGTTTTAATGCAATTCAGAGAACAGGTTTCATGCAATCTGTAGTGCTGAAGTCAAGCAGTCATTAAGAACCAACACTGCTCTCGCCCCTAACTGCAACAATACTCACACCTGTTTTCCTGGAAGGATTTCAAAACTTTATTCTTTGTGATTATGTATAAGGCATAAGGCAGACAGGCCAGAAAAAAAAAAGTCTTTTCTGATTCTGACTGATTCTGATTCTTTTATCCATTACTAAACTGCAGACATTGAAAAATTTGTACTTAATGTAGAAAACATAAAAACTGGGGAATATATATGAAATCTTCCATAATTTACTTTTAAGCATAAAAGTGTGGCAATAGAATATATTTTTAAGTATGGAGCATAAAATAGGAAACCTAAGCAAGAAACAAAGGAATTCACATGGAAAACAAACAAACAAACAAAACAATATAAAAACAACTGCAACATTACCACCATTACTTAAGTTTCCATTCGATTAGCTTTACAAAGGAAGAGGAAAAGTAAAAGATGGTATAAAAACCTTTTATCCCTTGGGACAACCCTTGAGTTTCTGATCATGGAAGAATAACATTCATGATTTATATCACACTGTAAAGCAGCTGTTTAAACACTAAATGTCCTTAATTTTACCCAGCAGATTCCTAGCTGAGCTAACAATATTGGTGACCATGCACTGTACCAATGTACGCAGTCTCTCTTCTTTTCTTAGCTTCTGTTTGTCCCCTTAGTTTTCTTTATGGATTTATAAAGAGCTACTTCTTACTATACACAGTCACAACATACACTGTATGAGGACACTGGACAAGCTGTTAGCTTGATTAGCTTAATAATAGATTTTTGAGTGTGATTTCCAATTATTTTTTTTTTTCCACATTCCATGGAAAGGCGAAATTACAAAGCCATATGGTGCTTCATAAGTAACAATTAAATGTTATTTTCTAATCTTTATGCACAAAAAAACCCAAACCACCAACCCACACCACCATAAAAATACATATGGGCACAAGGGCACGAAGGAAATGAAACTCTGGAATGTCTGCAGCTGTCCAGAATGATCCAAACACTTCCTCAGCTTCTTCCCCATTCACACATTTCCAGTCTGTGCTAACACGGAATATTACAATTAATCACAATGTATGCCTCAAAGCTCATAATTAAGGCTCTCTTTTGAAACTGCAACTTCATAACAACAGCTTGTACAAAGATCTGTGTACCACAATGCATGTTCTGATTCTGATACTCCACTATACCCCTTGCATGGATTTGTTAACAGCTTTGTCCCTGCCCAAGCGCAAGCATTTGCAGAGCTCTGACAGTCAGAGGAGTCCCATCCGTGCTGGCATCTGGGAGCCTGTAGGCTTACTGCAGGACCCCACTATTTTTCCAGCAATTCACACTATCCAACACAGGCATGTGACTGTAATTGAGGAACTACTCTACTCCCACATAAATGAAACTTAAGCTGTTGCTCCATATGATCCCCTGGCAGCCCCCTTCCTCCTCTCTGACCCTTGTAACACCTTCTGTATGTGCTAATTGTAGAGCAACTGGATATGGGACTCCCACTTGTGTACCCAAAGTTTGATAAACTCTTAACGTGTCTTACTGTAAAATGGAGATAGCAGAGCTGGCTACCTTACTCACTGGACACTTCTGGACTAAGACCTGCATATGGGAAGGGAAAGTTTCCTTAGAAGAACCTTGGATAACTGCTTTTATTACCTCTACTACTGGAAGTCAAACTGATGGGCAGAGAGATTTTGTTGTTTTTCTCATGAGCAGCGAGACTGCAGAGCACAAGCTAGCCCTGGGTAGCTGGAAAGCAGCATTCACCACCAACACAGGCAGATCCAAACACATTCACTCACCATATAAATGATTCTTATCATCTGCACATCTCCTGGGGACAATATTAACAAGAGATTTTGCTAAACAAAGAGCAATAGGAAGAAAATATATCAAAAACTTAGACATCAACGTATTATTTTAAAGTCAAGAGGATTGTATGCCTTTCTAAATATACCTATTTTTAAATCTGCTGAATTCTTGCATTCAAAAGTACTGTACACTGTGATCTTTGTCGATTCTCAAGAGAGCAATTTTGTCAAATTCATCTTTTGTGGAAAGATATTTTGAGGCTATACTGAAGATAAGCCAAAGAGAAGAAAATTTAACATCCTTTCAAATTCATACTCACAGGATTTTTTTTCCCCTAACAGTCTATGCACTGCTTTTATATATAATATATACACACATATATGTAGATCTACCAGCATAAAGATTTCATTAATCTAAAAACTTAAAACAGAATATTCATGTTCTAAAGTACAGAATATAAAAATTATGGTAAGTGCAGAGACAAAAGAGAAGAAAAAAATTATTCTCCTTTGTGTATTTTATTAGAAATGATCTAAATTTAACTACTGTTTGCATAATGCAATAATATTCAATTAACATCTAGCCTGTAACTTCAGTTAATAGTAAAATAACCCAAAAGTACTCAACAAGAAATACACATACCTAAGAAATTTACAGGTCTAACTGAAAATACTACAGTATTTTGGAATGTCTACCTTGAGAAGATAGATATACATGCACTTACAGATAGTTTGTATACAAAAACCCTGTAAGTTTAGCTACTAGAGAAGAGAATGCTCAACAGTATCGTCTGCAAGTATAATGATCCTTTCCCAAAATCTGCACTTCCAGAACGCATTATACCTGAGTAGGTCTACCATATCTCACCAACCTGCATCACACCAGACATACTATATTTTCTTCTCAGTTTGAAAGCGCTGTGGCAAGTCCATATATACACCTAGATAATATATTACAGCGTAAGAAATGGGGTGCTCTTTTGTACAAAGCTTGTTATTGAGCAATTTGTGAATCTTCGTATTGTGAAAATCTCAAATTCTGTATTAGTCAATTTGGTTTCTTATAATGATTTAATGATCTTATAGGCACACTGTTAGAGACACAGGAAAGCCATCCCTGGGAATGGGATCTTTTTTCCTGGAAAGATATATTTAGGAGTTGATATACTTGAAGCAAACATTCATACCAGGAGGCAAGTCAACTCACATGGTCCAATGCTTCTGTTTTCTTTCCTTGGTATTCTACTGGGCATTTCATACTAGTATTTGCTTTAGATTTTCAACAACTTGCAACATGGTCTACATGATTCGATCAAAGTTAGCACACAACACATAATACTATGAAAAAGTTGGCTACCACCTTACTGCAAAACAGCATTCTACTTGCAAGGAACTATCTGTGGAGAAATACAGCTTTTTAGCAGGATATACTACCTTAGCTACAATCCTAACAATTCATCCCTTTTGCTCTTCAGAATTGCCTTTAAAAGTTCCATATAAAGGTCCCAAGTATAGAAAAGTAATACAACACCAACAGTTGACTTTTAAGAATTGTATAGTAAAAGTAAAAAATGGTGATACATTACAAAAAAAAACACAAACATTAAATGGAGTATGTAAGTTATTCTTTGTATATCAGTGATGTATTACAAACATCATTAGTGTTTTAGCTACTAAGAAATACTGAAAAGCAGCATTTTACTTGCTAAATTACTGACAAAACTGCTACTAAAAATATACTTGGTGTACAGTCATTTACCCCAAAGTGACATTTTAAAGAT
Organism: Netta rufina; assembly: GCF_964035555.1. Taxonomy (NCBI): domain Eukaryota; kingdom Metazoa; phylum Chordata; class Aves; order Anseriformes; family Anatidae; genus Netta; species Netta rufina. The sequence goes on from NC_140133.1 coordinate 17,333,952, forward strand.
AAATAATTGATTTCATTTAAAGCAATTAATTATCAACCAAACTCATCATTTTCTCATTTCCCCCACAAGAAGTATTATCTCTAGTATGTGTCCTAAACAAACTCATAAGAATCTAAATCATTATTTTCTTTCTTGAATCTTCCTTTTCTAACACAATCTTTTTTTTTTCCTCCCTTTTATACAAAAATTTCTATTGTTTCTCAAGGGAAGACTTTTTCAAATTTGTCACAAATGTAGCCATTCTGATATCAACATATTTTTCTTCAAAGCAAATCGGATACACAGCCTCTAGACTACAATTTGAAAGATGAACATACTGAATACATGAGAAATGAAATCAGATAACACACAATAATTTTCTCTTACACCACTGCTCTGAAACTGAACAACTACAATCACATCCTTTCTTTCAACTCACACAAACTGCCTTTATGATATTACCTCAGTTGACTCTTGCAGAACCACGTCTATATCTGCTAAAATAACTTTTTAAGCAGCAGCAACTAAAGTGAGGTTAGGCCCTGCTTGCTGGTAGGCTGCAGCAAAGTTGAAATATCAATAATTGCCTGATTTCAGTATAGAAAACATTTTTTAGAAATGAAATAATTTTAAATAAAGCCCTAGTTGGTCACAGAATAATGGCTTATGTAAAATGAAATGATCCACCATTCAAGGCAGCCTGTACTGTATCCCAAAAGGCTAGGACAAAAATAAAAAATATATAGATAAAAATATAAAATTATAAAGCCAATTAGAAGATGACAGAACAAAGCATAAAGGTCCACCATCCCCAGCACAAAGCACTGTCCATATGCCTGTAACCTAGGAAAACAGCAGAGGGACAAGAAATACAGAAGCAAAAGAAGAGTATCAGAGTGAAGAACCTGAACCATTTTGTGAAATGAAGTAATTTCCCCTTGGAGTGGAATGCTTCATGGCTCTGTGTAGTGCAGCTCTGGAGAAACGCTTCAGCCAGAACTGCAGAAAAGGTGTTGATGGAGAGAACGAGACATCTAAGGCTCTGACCATGGCCATCCACATTAGTGATGTGTGCTCTATGCAATAAACTTTTCATGAAGCTCTCAACTTTCCTAGCCTAATGAAAGAAAGAGGGCAACAAATAAAACTAAATAGTAAGAGTGGATTACTTTCACCAGAGTGCTACTGCAGCCTTCTGCTCTCCTGTCCAAGGAGCGAAGTGATGAAGCACTGCAATACCATTCATGTGACACTGCAGACTCGTGGTTAGAGTTGGCAGCCTTCCGTCGACATCTCCAAGGAACTATCCTGTTACACAATCAATTAAGCAAAAAGACAAAGAAAGAAAAATCTTGCAAATGAGTAGTTGGAAGATCACGCACATTTCATTACTATTACCATTTTTCTACACGGCTTCTTATCATTCACCTAAGTCAGAACAGTCATCAAAAATTAAGATTTAATTCTGCATTAAACAAACTATGAGTAGTTTAAAAGTGGTTCAAAATCTACATAAATCAAACACAGCCAGACTTCTATTGCTTATAATATTGACCTCAGCCTTGCAAAGCTATTACACAGGCATTCAAATTTAAGGTCTATGGATTTGCTTTCAAAGCTTTCCTTGGACACACCTGACTTGTCATGGAGCTTCTCAGTGCTTGAGGAAGTCTGGATCAAAAAAAAAAAAAAGAAAAGACTAAACTTTATAAAACACTCGTAATCTGTGACAATAATTCGGAAGCATCTTTTAAAGGTTCTGTTTTTCAAGTGCTACAGTGCAGAGTATCCTTCTCTGAAAACACTCCCCAAAATACCCAAGAGCTGCCAGCTAAAATTGCTGGTTTTGAAACTTTAGACCATCTGTATTTGAAATGAGCATTCTGTAGATAGATATTTGCACCTTTACCATGCCAAGACATGCCAAAGGAGGGAGTCTCAAATGTAAACACGTTCTGCCTGCACGGGTATAGACACAAACATATAAATATAAAAAAATACACTAAAAAAAGTATTTTCCTGCAAAGATGCACTTGAAGTCAGAATCAGCCTGTTTAATTTTTATGCTTGTAGCATCCATTGAACTAGCACATTAGTTGGCTACAAAAGCATTGTCTATACACCAACCCACTCTAAAAGGTGGAAAAACATTATAAAAAGCCAAAAAACAGTCACTTTTTAAAAAAAGTTTTTATTATTTTTAACATAGTTGGTGTTTCTTACACTCTCAAACATGCTTTATTATAAATTATTATAAAAAACAACACAAGTAGTAAGATCAATTGGTATCTTCCCATTACTTCTATCTGGTATTCACTACCCAACAAAGCAATTCAGCCATACACAGTTGAACATGCACCTTACAGTCTCTACGGTCCTACAATCATATGGCCCTCTTATGTTGCCAGAGCCATTTCTGTACAAAATATACATGAAAAATGACTTCTAGCTGCAGCATTTCACAGTATATATAAAAAAAAAAACACTTTCCAAACTCATAGGTTGAGCAAAAATTTTACATCTCTTTATTTGTAATTTATGCAGAAAATTAATACACTTTGTAAAAGGTCGTCAAAGTTGTTTTCCTGTTTTTTTCTTCAAAAAAAAAAAAAAAAAAGATAACTTTCACACACCTGTTTTTCCTGCTGACAATTTAGTCTCCTCCTCTTGTAAATATGTGCCTCTAAGAATAAATTGTGTTTTATTATTAAAGATAAAAATATGATTCAATACAAAGCAGAAAAGCCAATCTCTATAAAGTTTCCCAGCACAGCTTTTATATGACAATTCAAGTATGCAACCAGAAAGGCATTTAAGCAAGAATAAGAATATCCTAGCTGTACATGGGACTGAATATTAATGGATTATGTAATGCATTTAAAATGCAAAAACCGCACAGCTTCAGCCAGATCCTGAGAAGTAAAATCAATGGTAACTCTTTATGATGGCAATATTCTCTAATGAGTACCTGACACATCTGAGAACTATTGCCTATATTAGAGCCAAAATAAGTCCACAAAATTAATAATGAAGTAGCATTTTTTGACTTCTATATACAGGTCAGTTTTACTCCTAAGTTGGTTGATACAGAAGAAAAAAACACCACCCACAAAAAAAAAAAAATCAACAACTTGATTTTTCCATAAATGTATTCTGCTTGGAAAAGTGCCTGCATGAAGCACACCAGGGAACAGGAGTGCAAGCAGCCCATATCACCTTGCCCTTTGTTTAGATTGTCAGTTTTTCCTTTTGATCTTTCTTTGCAGTTGAAAAAACAAAAATTGATTTTCCCTGTTGAACTGAAGTAGAAAAAGGACAGTATTTTATTTAAGATCCTTCACTCCCCCACATAAGCCTATTTCTTTATTTATATACAAAAGAAACTATCTTTTTGTTCTCTTAAAAAATATTTTCAACTAGGGAATGCTCTCAGTTTACTGACTGTGGTTTCTTAAAAAAGGAGGGCCTTAAATTCCCAATATTGGTCTCCTGCAGAAGAGCATACACCTCAGAAACCGTCTGGAGCTACAGAAGCTGAGCTTCAGGAAAGCAGCAGTCGTGCTTGTTAGGTGCTTGCATCAGCCTAGGTTACTAGCAATATTATGATCAAAAGCTTGTTTGTGGGCAAAGAGAAAAGCAGAGTTTAGATAAACAGATATAAAGCCAAGACCATATTGACAGTATAATCATCATCTTAATAGTCTAATCAAAACATCATGATTATTCCAGAATTATTACAGAAAAATGAAAGTCTATGAAAATGTTAGACACTTTTTTTGTGTGTGTGTATTTCTTAATTTCTACCCCCCTTTTCCTGGTGTTAAACTTGTCCCTCTAGAGCTCTCCTGGGTCCTATGGCTTGCAGTTTCATTCTGGTCTATGGTGTTAAAGTGATTCTTCAGCTTGTGGAGCCCTTTGCTGGAAAAATGTATGACGTTCACATTGATGGTTTTGTCTTTCTCACTTTAATATCCATACACACAAAATCTACCTTTTCATATTTTAAAAAGTGGTCCACAGGTCCATCTTGATCTGAGTTTGCTATATGTAGTGCCTTTTACAGACATTAGATAGCAGTTCTTTGCTCTCTTTCTTAATCCTAATGTAGTTTTGTCCAGTTCTAGGTTTGCATTTCTTTAACCAAGCTTTTCTGAGTTTTTCAATGCCATGGATCTCCAGCATTAGACTGTACTAAAGCTCCTGGTTTTACTCGTTGGTTTACAATTCTAGTAAAATATAAGTAAAGCCAACAGAACATCTGTGCTAATCTCAAATGCTGTGAGCTTCGTCCATGTCTCAATGAAGACAGGATATAGTTATGGTTGCTTTTAAGAACAATCTTCAGTCACCAAAGGAAGCAATGACTTCTAGCAAACAAAATGTTACAGTCCATTTCATACTTTCACATAATTCTCAAAGATAAACCTTGTAACTTCATTAAAGGTTCTGAAGTTCCTCCACACTCACCATGCATTCAGCAAGACCCCTGGATATCTTGCAGCAGGTAGTAATACCATCCATCATCGTATTCCAACAGTAGTTGATCATTAAATGAGAAATACTGTGTACACTAATGGAGTAGCTGTTAAATACATATTTTAACCCACTGTCACAAAAATTACTGTATTATTAATCCTTTGAATTGCATTTACAACTTGCATTTCAGAATAAAGTGCTGATATTGGCAAAAAAACATTAAAAGGTCCCCTAACACCTACAGGTATTATCAGTTCTAGTGGACTGCAAACTTGCTGTGTTGTCTGCATGCATTCTTTTAGATGCTTAAAGAAAGCTGAGCTCACAGACTACTGAGCTGATGCTGAAGCTCCAGGAAAGCTGAGGACACATGCTCTCACAACTGCCCACTCGGAAGCACGAGAAGCTCCTGTCCATGGCTGGCTGCAGCATGCAGCCATCCAGCTGTTCCCCTTGACTGCTCCAGTCCTTTTAATCTCTCTTTTGCTGTGAATTTGGGAAGGCTTACACAGCTTTGCCCAAGCATTTTGTTCGAATCAATTCAGCGTTTGATTTGTCACACAGAACTCTATTCAGAACAGTCCGGTGGAGAGCATACCAAACGCTGTGTAATTGTGACCAAACAGTCTGTAGCGAGGCCAACCACTGAGAAGTTTAAACCCAAAGAATACAAACTGTGAGTCTCCTTAAGCTATGTGATCCTCCTCTTTAAACCCTGCAACAAGGAGATTGCATAGGACAACCAGATTTAGTTACACAAAAAAAAAAAAAAAAGAAAAAAAAGCAATTTTTACATCCACCAGGCACACGTGGAAGTTTCAATTATTATTGGTGCTGACCTGGTCATTTAGAAGCCTTCCTCATGCAACATCCTATCCTGTGTAGACCTTCCCCAGCCCTTTGAGGGTAGACACACATCCTGCTCACCAGTTCTAGCAGCTGAGCATTCACATCTCAACCTCCAGTCACTACCTCTTAGCAAAGACATAACTATATATGTTACACTCACACTTAACGTTATGCAATCTGGAAAACCTGAAGTTAGCCTACAAAAATGGGATGCAAGGGCAACAGGGAGGCATTAGCTTCTCATTTGGCAGTCAGCATTTACAGGGAAAGATGCATCTCGACATGACGTTGAAATCAGCAATGCTCAGTTTCACTTAGGCTTAGTGCAAGATGAGCTCTGCAGGGACTCTGCAAGTAGGTATTATGCTTGGAACTTGAATTCTATGTATTTTAATGAAACTGCATGGTCCAAGCATCTCTGAGAGTGAGCAGCCCTATGAAATTCCAGAATTTGCAGCTTTCTCAATTGCTCACAAATCAAGATAGTTTTTCTGGCTAAAAAATTAAAATTGCAATAAGCAACAACTGTGTGTGCAAAGACAAAGGAACATGCAGGTGATTTATGAGTTTTGAACCTGTGCTGAACCTGCAGAGGGACTGACATAACAGGTGAGCAAGTACATCTCAGATGTTCGCATTTATGCATGATGCCATTCAGCTACTGCTCAGCTTCAGATGAGCAAGATTGTGAACCAAATCTGTGTTGAACTTAGCAGCAGCAGAGGATTGTATCTATACACAATCCTTGCAATCATGGTCCAGCTGAGAGACCTAAGCACCAATCCCACAGACCCTACTATGAATCCTGTAAAACAGATTAATTCCCTGACATCCTAACAACTATTAAAAACTGGTTAATATTTTATTAGCTTAAGGGCAGCAAGTTGCTTTGAAAAGAAGAAAAAAACAAAAAAACTGCAACTCTTGTGCAGTCACTCAGTCATGTCTGCCTGGTTTACGAATTTTAAGAGGTAACTACTGAAAAAGAACTTTACAGTATATTATTACTTTCTTCTACACTGCAGAAAATAGTTTTGGATTTTATTGAAGTGTCAGGTATAGAATAGGGCAATTTTTCTCTAAGAGTCAGAATTTTTGCATTATGCTTTGTTCATGCTTCTGCCATCTCTTCCACTGCAGCTTTCTCACATGTTTAGACCTTCTACTTAAGAAAGTATAAACTATATATTCATAAAACAGTGGCCACAGCTTACTCCCAGGATGTCTCCTGTGATATAATTTACCTAATATAATACAAGAGAAGGGATTTTAAGCAGCTAAAACAATTCATAGAGAGACAAGAGAACACACAATTAATGCTGCCTTGCCTGCTGTTAACTGCAATAATTACTTGTTAGTTGTGTGGGAAGGAATGTAATGTATCCTATCATATAGGCAAGGGCTTTGAGCAACCTGGTCTAGTGGGAGGTGTTCCTGCCCAGGGCAGGGGGCTGGAACTAGATGACCTTCAAGGTTCCTTCCAACCCAAACCATTCTATGTTTCTCTGACTATTTCGGTGATGTGCTCCTGTTAAATTACGTCTGAATCCAGCCATTAAAAATCTCTCCCTAGTATTTAACCTGAGTGGTTTACTTCCTTTCTTCATTAGCCTAGAGTTTGCTGAAGGAACGCTTTGTGCACTCGATGGAAGTTTGTATGTATCACTATTTATAGGATAGTTTATGTCAAAAAGTGTAAAAAATAGCCATATATCAGAATCCATAACATTCAAATTCATAAAACAGAAAAAGCTGTATGAACATTAGAGAATCAGGAGACTCACTGGGAAAATGGACAACATGAAATATGAAAATACATCAAATTGTTTTAATCCCAAAACTGTAAAATAACTTTTTTCAGTAAGAAGATATCTTTAAGCATATAGCAACTTCTCATGACTCAAAGAAACAACTATTTAAATAAATACTGTATCTGCATATGGACTTCAAATAGGAATGTCACTCAAAAGATAAAAATAAGCAAGCTATTTATAGTGCATGTTAATTACCATATTTAAATGGCACATTACTTTATGGCGTGTAATCTAAGTTTGTATTTATAGGAGAAAATTTGTATAAGAAAATATTTTTTTGAGATAGTTAAACTTGCAGATCTTATAAAAAATCATCCATGGTAAAAAGAATAAAAGGGGATGCTGGACCTGCAGACAGTATCAGGATTACTATTATGATACTCTTCAGTGGAGCACAATACTCATACACCTAACATGCAATGAGATCAAGACAGCTACTGCTCAGACACACAGATGAATGGCTGGAGGGATGAAGGGATAAAATTTGGCTGGGAGCAGAGGGAAGCACAGTGAAGTAATGATGAATCTTCCCAGTGACTTTAATGAATTTAGAATGGGACTAAGCAAAGCAACATATTTTTCTCTTCCCAAAACACATTAAGAGCATAAAATAAAATATTATAAGATCATTTATACAATAAGAAACTAGACAGACTGGTCAAAACCACTAAGCCATGACACTACATTTCTGGTACAAAAGAACTAACTTTACACAGAAAGTTTCAGCTGTTCAAGCATTCAACTTCTTTTTTCCTCCTGCAGAATCAAATTACTTTGAACTTGTTTTGTCCCTGCAGCAATGCGATCCTCCCAGGTGTCCTTGCCCTGCGCCCTGCCTCCAGCAGCACCCGGTGCCCAACGTGCCCTCTGCTGCGCCCCAGGATGGCTGATGTGACTCTGGAGATGTATTCGGGGCTGGAAGTCAGTCTGGCCAGAAGATGAGGACAGCCACGGTCACACAAAACACCAGCAGCACCATGGCAATAACTTGAAGCAAGATTGTTGGATTTTATTTTTTTTTAAAACCAAAAATTAAGACCTTCTCCCTGAAGAAAAACAATTCTGCACATGCATCACAGTTACACTGCTGTAGCATTTCCTCCTCACTATCTATGACCTCCTCCTCTTTTTTTCCCTTTCCTTTCCATTTTTTATTGTTTACTATTTACACTGTAAATATCTCATGGCTGCCTTACTTCCCTCTCTCTGCAAAAATCCTGGGTTGTTCTTAGGCATTTAGAACAATAAATATCTTTAAGATTTATAGCCTAACGTTTGGCTCTATTTATCTTACTCAGGTGAGTGGTCCAACCAAGCCCAAGGGAGGAGCAAGAAAAATGTTCTCCTTCACAGTGACACAGGAAACAATAGCTGCCTTCACAGCGGGACAGAGTAGAGTATACCACATATAGGTCACACGGTCAACTTTGGATTTTTCATAAGAAACCAAAAATCACTTAAAGAAGAGCACATCTAAAGTCTGGAACTAGAGCTGAACATGATTTCACTAAATGCTTTTCATGATGACATTCTTGAGGGTTAACACCTCATTTAAAATATACAGTGATGCACAAAGCTAGATAGTATCTCCCCACTGAATCCAGCAGGGTTACAAAGGCACATTTCATATTCATGAGCGTGTTAAAATGTTTTACTCTTTTTAAACTGCAAATATTTGAAGATATGTAGATAAACATATTTTAAATTCACAGCACTTTCTCAAATATGAAGTAGCAGATTAACAAAATGTCAGATCATCCTCAGCTTCAAAAACTGTTCTATCATTTTAGGTAAAGATTATCTACAAAAAAAAAAAAATCACAGCCTCTTATGATCATAGTTCTCATCTGCTGGATGTTTTCAGACTATCAACTTTTAACTTGCTCCCATCTTTGAAGATAAAACAAAGCTCTTGCAAGTCATGCTAACCTTTGCAAAATACCAGTTAAGATTACTCCATAGACTGGATGAAGAAAAGAGGGAAAGGAAATCATGGTGTGGAGGCTGTGTGTTGTGAGCTCTGAGTGTTGTACAAGCTCAAAGAGATTTCTAGCTTGGTTCAAAACCATGTGTTTTTATAGAAAATGTACAAGCAAATATCCTTACACATCAATCAGAGCCCATCCTAAAACACCACGTATTCCATAAAGACCAAAGGTATAACAGATTTAACAGAAACAATTGACAGATCTAGAAAAAAATGCAATTTCTTTGATTGAATTATATACTGAAAGTGGTTATCTAACAATTGTTTGCTCCTGCTATACTGTGTCACCTGTGGGATGGTGGAGATCCGGGAAATTACGATGGCATCAAAGTAGGGCAATAACCAGAACTGCCACACTAAAATCTCAGCAAAAGAAATAGTAAGAGATTGAACAATAATTCAGAATTCAGATAAAGAAAAGCATCCGAATTAAGATTTGTTCTTTCAGCACTATTTTAACTATTAATTTGAAGGAACTTAACACTACTCTAGCTTCACTGTTTGCGAAGTTTCCCAGTTTAATTCTCACTAAATTTAGTAGTGTTCCTCCTCCCCTTTATTGTGCCAGCCTTCTGAACCCCAATTACAAAAAAAGAAGTCTCTCCACATACCTAGAAAAATAGGTAATGAGATGATAACCAGAACTAATATCATATTTGTCCCCTTTGCAGATGAAACTGCGGACACAAAGTTTCAAGTTTTAAAAGGACCACAGTATGGAGGTGGGAATAAATAAGATACTTCTTCCAAGCAACTACTACCAAACTGCTGACTTTATGAAAGAGCTTTGCCAGTACTATAAAAAAGGATACAGCACAGATACTATAAAAAAGGATTAATTACAAATTATTCTTGTCTCTAGACGGTCATCATTTTGCTCTTAGAGTTCATATTAATTCAACATAATTTTTACTACTAGTACTCCCATTAGAAAAGCTTAAAATAACACATATTACAGACGTAAGGGTCTACACTTTTGACATCCTTATACAAGGGATTATATGGCAACAGGCTGATCACCTACATGATACAGCACTAAGCAGTGAAGACCTATCAATCTGAGATTTGTCACCTCAAGTTTCTAACCAATAAATGCTATTGCAAAATTAATACTTAAAACACATCTTCTGCTGAGAGTTTATACCATGTAAACAAAAGAAGTGTGATTCTGCTGGTCAAGGTCAGCCCAAAGGTCACAAAACCAACAACATGGCCATAGTAATGAGGATCAGAGAGGAAAAACTGCAAACTGCCTGCTGAGAATTAGAACTTTTCCATTGCAAGTTTAACCAATAGTATGGGCAGTATTCATTTTAAAAAATATACTGAGCTCTAGTTAATATCAACACATTTATTTTAAAAATAAATCAGGCTTCATCAGAAATGAAAGAATTCTCAAGGAAGTGCAAGTTTTGTATGGTTCTAGGCAATAACCATTATTTTGTCCCCTATACTTTGTTAAAATACAAGAGACAACTAAATGGGTGGTAAGCCAAGCTGGCATTTCATTCAGCAGCAGAACAATTTATATCAAATGATTTGTATTCAGTTCTACCTTGAAACACATTCAGTGATGCAGTCAGTGATGGCAGAATCCTAAAACAAACAAACAACAGCAGAAACCACCACAACTCATTTATCTTCCATCAGAAGCAGACATTCCCAGAAGGGGATACACTGTGGTATTCGGATAAAAGCAGACACTATAAATACAGGTGATTTAAAAAAAATGGCTATTTGGTGTCACAGATGGATTTTTACAACACTGCTTTACAAATTAAAAACAAAACAAATGCTTTATCATACCCTTTCCAAAGCAAGCCAGAAAAACAAGGAAAAAAAATAACTTCAGTTTCGGTAATCAGCCCCAAACATTTTAAAGCAGATGGGCATCTAGAGAGTGTAGAAGGTGTGATTTCTCTCCTTTACACAGCTGCTAGAGCTGCAGAGAAAACAATGTTGTTTAGTTTTTCATATCTTATACATAAAACGTGTCTAATGGTTCTGATTTTGTGTGTGAAAAAATGAAAATTTCATGCAGCTGCTTCTCAATTACACATCTGGTTATTGTTTTGCAGCTGCAAAGCTACCTTGAAGAACTATAAAATATGGTGTGACAAGTCTGGAATACATACCAGGAATCATATTGTACCTTCCTTGTGATGTGTTGAATTTTTACCACCTTTTAAAGTTCCTGTATCAAGAACTATGGCTTCTGTCACCTTCTTTTATAAACAAAATTTCACTAATGTATTTAACACAACCGAAATCTGTAAGTGACCACATTCTATGACAAACTTTAAATATGAAATTCAGTGCCCCATTTATGGAGTATTTTTTTCCTTTCCTTCCAAGTAGCTATTTTGGTAATTTGATCAAAAATCCAACACAGAAAACAATAAGTCAGCACAACATTAGTGTCAAACATCTGAAATGAGATTTTGATTTGTTAGCCCCCTAGCCATTACTCATATTACTATAAATCTATTGAATATGAAGACATTTGGTGACAAAGAATGGTTATAAAATACCTAACTACTGTAAGCAGTCTCAAGCTTGCATTTACTGACTCACTCTCAGCATGTAATTTTCTAACAAAGGGAGTAGATAAGAAACACAAAACAGATTTGCTTTTCATAACCATGCATTTGAAATTAACTATTTCGGTAAGTCCTCACTAGACATAGGGTCCCTCGAAGAATTTCCATACCTAGAATATTAAAAATGCTAAAATCTGTAATTTAACTTGAAACCAAGAGATCCAACAGCACAATGCCCAGTGGTAAGCTTTCACAAAATCTTTTACTAATTTTGTTTCAAAAAGAATTAAAACTCAGAATCACAGGCAAGCTACAAGTTTTATTTCTTTGTCAGTTTTTCTGGCATGCAGGACACAACACGTGGACATGATCAACAAACACACGTGCTACTTGTTAGCTCTCCCTTTTCCACACAGGTGCTAAGGGCTACCGTGGAAAAACACTGCTAAGCTGAAGAGGAAGAACCAGGCATGCAGTACAGCTAAGTTAGAGACCCCCCGCAGGGTTTACCGAACATAATACATTGCTAAAGTACTGCTCTGCTTAATATTTTGCTCCTTCTCATCCACCTCTGAAAGTTTCTTTGCACAAAATCCAGAAGAATGGCAGAGAATAAGCAGGAATTATAAGATTCATAAACAAACAAACCACACACACAACAAGAGGAGATAGCAGTAGTATTTTAGGGCTCATGTCCAGGGAGAAAGGTCCTGCTACGCAGTGGTGCAGAACAGCCGCTGCGTTTTAAATCCTCAAATGGAAACTTTAATTCCACCTTGAGAGTGCCTTTGTGTGGTTTAGCTCCCAAGACAGATTAAGTTAAAGCACCTAAAAGCAATCTTAGAGTAAATGAAGAATGTCCACAAAAAGAGCCCAGTAAAGAATAATTACTATACTCCAGCATTGCACTATAGCTGTATCACAGTAAATTCACCACGACTTTCCAACAAAATCCTTAGTAATGCAGGCTTCCGTGAATACAGCCTTTTAATACCTTACCTACCTCTTCTGATCCTCCCTGATTTTTCATTCAGAAGATGGGGTAAATAAACTGGATAACTGACACAGTAATCATTAAGCCTCCCCCTCACAACCCCCCCCCCCAAAAAAAAATAAATATTTAAACAACATACAAGATGTCACCTTCATAACTGTTAATCTAGTTTATCATTTACATCATTTTCATACAAGTGACATTTTTAATATTGTTGGCACAACTAAATTTAGAAAAAAAGTCCAAAAAAATCAAACCACTTAAAAGTGGACAAATATAGAGAAAAACATTTTAAGAACCGTTTACTAGTCACTATTTGTTTTCTATACAAAGAAAGCTTAATTTCCACAACTTGTCAAGTGGAAGTTCAAGCAAATCGCTTCAGGAAAAAAGTGAGTGTGTACAAATACATAGTGCCTTTTAGGCAGAATAAAGCTGTTGCATTAATTTGGTGTAATTGTTGCAGGATGAGATATAACAGATTTCCACACAGAAAAGTAAAAGCCTTCTCTCAACCAGAAGTCAGGAGATGGAAGATGGCATTAGGGAGAGACAAGAGACAAAATGGATACTATAAGGAAAAGGCTTTAAGAAAGAGTAAGAAATTGGAAAAAGGACAAACAGCAAGAAAATTAAAACCACAGACCACAGCAAGTTTTGTGGAGCTTTGCAATGGATGATGAAATACATAAAGTGCATTCAGAAGGTGCCAATGAAGCCAAGATTGGAAGTAACAAAATAATAACAGGTATTTCCTATCGTGAATTTGCAGCAAAATGCAGGTATCATCTAGTCTTGGATTTCACCACTTCGAATAGGCCAAATCCATTAACTGAAAACCTGATAAATGCAACAGAGAAATATTCATGCTCAATAATGTTGAACAGGGTCCAGAAGGAACTCATCCACCACTAGCTTTCTATTAAATTTAAAAGGTTGTTTTCTAAATACTTACCCATTGGAGAATAGAATCATATTAGTCAATAACTTATAGCATCATTTTGCCTGAAAGGACAGTTTTAGAAAGCCGTAATTTAAGTATAAAGAACTTTAATAAAAGCTGTCAGAGAATGTAAGAGGAGTTATGGGAGAGCAGTTTCTTCACAGCGAGCAAGCTTGTTGCACACAGCTCCACAGAACAGCGTATTTCAGCAACACGTGATTTTTCACCACATGCAGAAAGCAGAACCCAAGGGACTCTAAAAAATAACTAGTTAAAACTAAAAAGTACATTGGCTTTTTTCAGAGAAATAACATTATGCATGGGTGATAAATTATTGCTACACAGTAAACCAACCACACAATGGAAAGGAATGTGGAAATCACAGAAATGCAGGAGACAATTCCTCTCATACCTACCCTGTCAGAGAAAAAGGAAAAAAGGAAGTTAAAGCACGTATGAAAAGCCTATGATAACAGCAAAAAAGATCAGCTAAATAGCCAAAGAATTCACAGACTAAGGACTAAATTGAGCAAATCACTTAAACTTAACTTGAAGTACAAATGCTGCTCTGTACAGGATGCTCGCAGAAAAGCTCCTCTTGGTATAACAAAAGAGAACCTAAATTCACATTTCTAATCCCCTCAGAAAGGTCAAATTCAAGGGTCATTTTTCCTAACATAAAATCTTAGATTAATTGTAGATAGCACTATCACCACCAATTTCTTCATAATCTATACAAAAAAAGCAAGTTACCAAGCTAAGAACCCATTTTTGATCCCTTCTAAACACACTGATTTTCAGGTGGTTTTCCCGACTTGCGTTGAAGATTAACTTTGACACAAGGGATCTAAAACAGCTTCTAAAAAAGAAAAAAAAAAAAAATCAAGTGTTTCATCTAAAGGAAAAAAAAAAAAATCCCCAGGTGCTGAGATAGGAAGGAGCCATGATCACATGACTGAAAACTTTCAATATTCTAAGAAAATAGTGAATAATAGGTGACAGGTAAATGACCACATAGAAAGAGGCTTCAATAAATCCCTGCTGTTGTTTATAAAACATGTTTTACCTCCCCGGCCTGATATAAAAAGCCTGCCTTTAGTCCAAAGCTGAATTTTGAGTTCTGTCATGCATAAGGCAATAGAAATAGGATGTGCAGAGACTACATTTTCTTATATTCTACTAAAAAAAAAAAAAAAATGAATAAAGGCCTTGCACTCAATTCAATTGCACTTCTCTGCGATAAGAGTGTGAACACTGCACCTGACTGATTCCTAAATGTAATGAAACACTCTAAGTGGCAATGGGCAGCACTCTATTGCTTTTGTTAAAAATCAGGAAAAGAAATGCATGCCAAGCTTCTAGCATCCATTTAGGATACTCAGCATTTTCAACCACCTCCATAAGTTCTCTACTGATTCTAAGAGCCAATTGACAGTACAGAGTAACACCCTCCAGCATAATTATAATCCCTTTCAGCTTTGTCCATCTACTAGTTTAAAATGAAGGTTCCCTTAATAACTTCGCCATCAGACAGAACGTAAAACAGAGTGCCCAAGTTGAAGTAGACTTAAGTGCCTCTGGTGGGGAAGGCTAGACAAAAATGGATCCTGAAATGATGCACAGTGCATCTGCCCAATCCAAGCAATGAAAATGCTCCCATCCTAATGGCATGGGTGTGTGTATACATAAATAAGAATTTTTTTTCCTTATATCAGTACAACAGCATGCGAAAAAGGTGCAGCAAAAAAAGGAAATGCCTTCTCCAGATAAATAAATCCTGGATATACCAAAGCATCAAGAGAAAAATCAGATCAAAAGACTTGAGTTAATACAGGAACAGCCAGATTATCTTACAGTTCTAGTACCTCCATTTAACAGAGAGCAAAGTGAAATATTTGGGAGTTGAGCATTTGTCTGAAATGTAAGAACTTGTTTACAGATTGTGTTTCTTCAGGTGGCAGATCAAGCAATACCTTATTGATGTAGCAAAACAACACAACACCTTTTTATTTCACTCTCGAAAACTTAGGAATTTTAGCATGAAACACAAAGTCATTTGTAACTGTGTTTCTTGGCATTCTATAAATATTGCCTTCTCTACAAGACTTACACCTGAAAATTGCTTAGCACGTAATAGGCACTGAATTCCTTAGAGCCTAATTCTGTATTCCTTACAGTACTAAACTTCTTTTGAAGTCAGTATTAGTGATGTCATTTTAATTTTCTTCACATCTGCCATTCTTATCTTAGAAGAAAAAACCTTTAATTTCATTAAAAATTCCTTATAGACTGCCTTTTGTACTGTTGGTAAGTTTTGAAAATATTTCCGAGAAAATTAATATTCAGTGTATTCGGTATACACATTAATAAAACAGAGCAATAGAGGAAATGAGCAAACTATAATAAAACTGCTGATACTGGATAAAGGTAAAGCCTTTCAAGAAAACATGCATTAACACTTTTCTGACAAGTGAAGACAGCAGTAAAAATGATCTGATCCCATCTTTTTCCACTGCATCAACGGGAACTTTAATAGCAAAACTGGTGACTACAGGCACAGTAATACATGCTCAGTCTTCTGTATTTGGTGGAATTGATTTTTTTTTTTTTAATAAAAATTAACACTTTGTAAAGACTTCAGTATCATCAATTTCTGTCCCATTATTTGTACCCCTCTAACACAGATATCCATGTGAATGACAATGCTATGAGACTATCGAGGGAAAATACTGCTTTTCCTATATGCAAGATAACATGCCTATAGAAAGAAGCTCCTTTCACAAGAAAAATACCTAAATTTTGTATTGCAAGTTTTGATAAAAGACAAAAATAGAATAAAGTTGAGTATGCTGGCAAGTATCCTTGTTTTCAGAACTGAAAGATAAGGACAGCTGCAATGTGGCATATAATATCAAACCCCCAGATTTTTGAGCAGTATTTGGCAGGGGTGATTGGCCTTTCCTTTCACCATCTTTCATTGCAGAATGCCTGTCTATTGAGAACATCCCAAAGCTGCCTCTATTTGTTATTTTATTTTGGAGTATTTTGTGCCTCTTGTAGGCTAAAGGTTTTCGTTTTGCTCCTAACTTTTTACTGGGCAGTTGTATATTCAAAAGACAACAGCCTGCATCACATCGTGCAGATAAACCTAAGTCTGGAGGATCAAAAAGGAGCTAAATCTGATAAAATCTTGAAACAACAAATATTACAGTAGCAAAACTTGTGTTCTGAGTGCTTCATTTTCAAAGTGCATGTTAGAAGGAAGACAGCATACTATCAGAATGATTACAAGGATGTTGTTAATTATTTAGTGGATTGATAGGGTGTGTCAGTCATGTCAACATGAAATAGCTTTCATACTGTAAACCACAGTTCTTTAATGCCCAGTAACGTACCATGTTTGAATACAATTTTATGAGATGAAGAAATGTATCACTGACTGGTAATTTTTTGAGGTGTTAGCAACCCAACCTAGTTAAAGCACACAACATTTACATGATAGTTTCATTAACTCCAAAAGTTAGGTTTTATTTCTTTTATTTAAATGTACTTTAAAAACATATAGACTAAGCATTCCTGTGATTTGCAAAACAACCAAGAGGTTATTTAAAATAAATCTAGCATCATAAAACAGAAAAGGTTCACTGCCTTTAATGGAGCAATTTATTTCTGCAAATAGTTATAGGGATCTAGAATAGTTATAGTTATTGGATAGACTAATCCTTTTATGAGCTCAATCATGAAGAGGAGAGTTTAAGCACAGAAAGATTTGTGAAAAACCTGCCAGAGTCTCACTTAGCATTTCTTGATTTTCTCAGATGTCCAGATGCAAAGAAAACCTCCAGTTTTATGAGCTTTGTTTTGTGTCAGCTTTTTACAGTTTGCCCTACCAAATGACCATAGCAGTAGCATTTAATGCTTTGTTTCAAATACATTTTCAAATATTCTGGTTGACATAAGAAGGTTTTGATTACTGAAAAATGTATCATCTTAATGATGTTATAGAGATTTAGCAAGCCATTATGCTAATCCTATTCAGCTACTTGAAGTCTGATGAGATCTTTCATACCAGTAACTGAAAAGCAGTTAACTAAGTAGCCTGCCTGTGCATTATGTAAAACATTCAAAATCTTCCTGTTGTTAGACAATTAGACTACAGCAATGTCTTTCTTCCGGCATTTTGATGTACGGTGTATTAATTTTAACAGAAGCTAAATTTAAGTGGAAAACTATGCTAAATACTAATATTAACTTTAGAAAAATAGAGAACTTTTTAACATTTAGAACATTTATGAATCGGGTGACAAGATGTACTTGAATACATTGTTTTGAGATAACAGATACTACATTATCTTCTTTCTCACCCATATTCTCATCCTATGTTTACTGCACTAAAACAAGGATATCACAGAACATAAATGACGTTCCAGAAGCATGGTTTTATCTCCCAGCCACTACCAAATTTTTTAGTGATAGTAGGTAATTGAATTCACCTTTTCTCATTCCCTCATATGGAAAAATATACATGTTGCCAAACACATGTATATAATTCCCTATTACATATTTTATTTCTTCATAGAAAGAACAGTTGAGGTTGGAAAGGACCTCTGGTGATCATCTAGTCCAATGCACCTGATCAGGTGCAGGGTCTGCTACAGCAAGTTACCTCCAGTCCAACTGGATTCTGAGTATCTTCAAGAGTTCATGACCTTTTTCTTCCTTAGCTTTTTAATAGAGCAAAATTTTGTTTGAAAACAACTTTCTGCAAGTTCATTTACTTTATTTAAGTTTTATCAAGTATATATCAGCCATTCATGATGTTATTCTCAATTCTGAATTGCCAAAATGACATAAATAGTATCAATTAAAAACTGCATGCTATACGTTGCCTACCTTTAAGAAAAAAAGTTCAGAAAAAATACTGCTGTTAAACACTGTTGTTCACATACGAAATAAATATTTATAGTCAGGATAATATATTAAACCTTTTCAATAAACCTCAAATTGAAGATTGTGTACAACTTATTAGAAAACAATTTATTTTCCAGATTGTTATCTGGTGAAGCAGATTTCTCCCATTATCAGTCAACTTACTTAGTCTCTGAGCAGCCTCCAGGGCATCATTTGCAGAATCAGCCACAAAGAATCTCTGAACTGTAACCCCATGGTCTGCCATTAGTTTTTTGCTTTGGTACTCCTGCAGATTCAGCCATCGTCTAGAGGTTAATTGAACAGCCTAGAAAAATGAGAAGGGAAAATAACATAATGCTCATTAACAACAGTTCATCAGACAGTCAACTGAGCTCTTCAGTCCCACGGTTATCTCAAGTCAGCAGTTGAACAACACTGTTTCAGAGAAAAGGTAATATACACATTGATTCCCTTAAGAGCATTTTCTTAACATTTGTGCATTCGAAGTATTCGGAAAGCTACAGAAGATTTTAAACCACGCAAGGTTCACTAGTGATCTCTGCTAGAAATAAAACGCCTCGCATTTAATATCAACAAAGATTGGCAAACTTCATTTGAACAGTATTTTATTCTACTTATTCCATGTGTATTTTCCAGCATCTCTGGGAAGAAAAATAACATGGAATTACCATCATCCTGTACTAAACAACATGTATGTATTTTCAGTGGTGTGTAACCCACGCTTGGCTGGTCACAAGTACATTTTGTTGAAGAAGCCAGCACAATCATGCAAGCCACGCAAGGCCAACAACTAGAAAAGAATTTACACCGTTCTCAATGGTGGGAGTCTCAACACACCAGCTTAGAAGTTTCTGCATATATATGTATTTATCATGGATACAAAGATACGGCAGAGTTATATACACACACACACAGACATCATATTTGCTAGTTTCAGAGGTTAAACCATTGACACCCTGGGCATCACTGGTTCATTGCTGAACGACTTAAAGAAACTACACTTTCTCCACAGGGGATGACTTGTTACAGATAAAAGCAAGAATTAAGGAGCTGTTAAGGAGCTGTTAACACCCTGTTAACATCACATACAGTTCTGTAATTGTTGGTTTAAATTCAGCAGCAAGCACAACAGACACTTTAGGCCCAGCTCTGAAATAACATTTGAAGTAATGTGGTTTTAAGGTTCTTTGTTTCTTATTGAGACCAAAAAATAAACTTTTTTTTTCCCCCTGAAGATGTTAAAAACACAATTCTGCAAGTACTAATTCTTGATAATAATATGAATTCCACAACAAACAGTCCATGTTTGCATAGACCTAACAGATCCAAGTACATCTGCATTTTAGGTATCTCTCTGGGTCGGTGAGCCCCTCTGCTATCAATTCAAAGAAACCAGTCTGAAAGGTGTCACTGACTCCTGGCAATGGCAAAATCACTACTTATGCCAGCAAAAGATGCTCATCCCACATGGAGAGGCAAACTGTTGGCCTACTGGCAGAGAGCCCAGAATCAGCCCTCGGTTCCTCCTGAAGTTAAGGAGCACAGTATGCAAGTTAGCACTGCATATTCAGAAACGTCAGACAAAGGGGATTATTTACTATACTAATACTTTCATCTCTAACAGCACGATAAAAAATAGTATCCTAATGAAACTTCATACTGAAAACAAAAACCTCCCCGCTGAAGTCTTTCAATAATGCATGCCCTTTATCACAGTGCTAGAATTTTAAACGCTGCACTGTAACAAAAGCAAACTTCTGTCTGCTCTGCTTGGTTTGAAACATAACACAAGATTGAGACATAAAGGAAATACAAAACACATTGCACAAAACACAAGCTAAAATGCACTTTCAGTTTGTATTTCCCTATTGCCTGTGTTAGGCTCCAAGAGGTATCACTTGATGATCACTTCCACAAGGGAGTAACATGAGGAGCCGAGAGCAGCCCTGAAGGTCAATTCCAACCTCACCTAGAAACAGGATAAGGGATTCCAACCAGAAGTCCTTACTTGGATGCTGGAAGATTTGAAACAGAGTAAGTCTACACGGAACTTGATAGCACTTTTTAGTTTTATTTGTGAACCTTATAAATTCAGTTCTTTATTTTTGTGTTATGCAATCTCATTTCCCACGGGGCCACAAAAATTTTGATTACTCTGTTTATAATTTAAGAACAAGTCTTCAAAAGTAAGGTATTATTCACCATGTAGAAAAATAAATCTTAGTTTCACACAGGTTATGTTATTCAGCTGATGTAAATCAGATAAACCAAAAGAAATTAATCTTATTTTGGGGTAGACTTGTGTTCCTGTTACTTGACAAAAGTATTTTGAAACAATTTGTTTTCAAATTTCCTGCTTGGATAAGGATTAAATAGTTAGGAGCTTGCAATACTGCACTGTGCATCAACTGACACCTGTGGTGTTAGCTCAAACCAGCAAGGTTTAAGTGATAAAAATCTCTGAAGGACTTCGTTCTATACTACAGACTGCAAAGGGTCACCGCTTAATGAAGGCCACTGCTGATAACTCACAACATGTGACAGGTAACAGAGCAGAAAAGCAGCCAAAACTCTGTTTGCTTTATGAAGCCTGCAACCAGCTGTGGTCTCTGCTACCCTCCTGGCGTGTTACAGGAGCTCATGGTGCAGGTACACATTCTCCAGGTGTAAAATGGGTATAACTCAGTGCTCCACAATGATTCTCTCCGAATCACTGCTGAGACATTAAAAATTATGTTACGTATACACACGTAAACACACATGCATACAGAGGTCTGTTCATGTACAAGAATTAGGCAAAGTTAAGAAACCATGGGAATACATGTATTTATTCTGGAAATAACGAACCAGACAGGTTTGAGGAACACTGTCAGAAGTAAGAGCAAAATTCATTTGAAAGAATTAGCAAAGCTGTCCTAAGGGTAACAAAAAAAATCTGGCCATAAAATTTGGTACAGAGAAGCCAGCAAACATAAGGTTAGTAAGCTTGTACATTTTTTCCTATCTTCCTATAGTTTATGGTTCTTAGAGAGACCATCTTCCTGAAGGCCAACTGAAGACTTTCAATCAAGGCTTCTGACAAAAGACAAACTCCTGGTTGTGAAAGAGGCACTTGATAAAATGAGTTAGTACAGCCTACCACTGCATAACAGAGCTCAATGCATTGAAGAAACCAACAAAGTTTGTATTAGAAGCTCTGAAGAGCAAGGAATATAAAAAAAATGCTTTAAAGCCCTTGCAGCATACAACCATACGTCTTGCGAAGAGTGAGCAAAATAAAGCAGTTATAAGAGATGAAAAAGCAAAAGCCTTGAATCTGAAGATGACTACTCTTTCAAGACTATCTTGAAAACACAAAACAGCTGTAAACACACACGTTTAAAGCTTAAGGCACGCACAAAAAAAAAAAATGACTGTAAGATGTTAGAAATGTGAGTAAGCAGATGATTCCCTGAACTAATTCTGAGTTCAAAGATGTTTTCATTGCAATAAATGTCTGAAAGATTTAAGAGGGGCAGCAATAAAAAGAATCAGTACAAGAATCTTGAAAAATCCTTGCCAGATGAAGTTCTCGCCCCTCTCAAATACATTTACACCAAGCAGTCACAAGAATTTGAGATGGCCTTGAAATACTTTAAGCTTCTTGGGCATCATAAATTTCCATGCATCCAACATAGAAATATATACCCAGTGTACACCCAGCTGACAGTAACACAGCTACTGCACAAAGGTACAGCCTTAAAGACAGCCTAGGCAAAAGTCTACAAAGGAAGAAAGCTGTTTCCCAGGCCTACTTTTCTATGGGCAGCTGTTACCAACACTTTCCCCCAGCCATTTTTTAACTGACATTTTTACTTCTCTGCATGTTAACTACAATTCCTATTAAAAAAAAAATAAATCTAAGTCACTCCAGTGAGCCTAAATAACTGAAAAAAAAAATAAAATCCAGACAATATGTTTTCAGACTGAAACAAAGAAAAATTCAAACTAAGAGTTTCAGTTGTTTAAAAGTTAGTTTTTATTAAAAGGACAAAATAAGTAACAACCACAGCTCTACTGAAAACTTCCAAGAGATCTTATATTACTACAATGAAAAAAAATAGCTTTTATATGACCTTTCTTTGTATGTTGTCTGTTTGTATACACAGTATAGATGGAGATAAACACTAGTTTGAGAATCATATATGCGAGGTAAGTTGAAAGGGTGTTTCTTCTTTTGTTTTAATCACAGGCAGAGGCAAATAAGCATTAAAAATAAATGAGCTTATGAAAATAAGAAAAAGTCAGTACTGATACACACATTTTTATATAATTTATGATTTTAAATAATTTTAGAAAGTTTTAAAGATGAATTAAACTCTTCCTAGTAGGATAATTCTTAAAGATTAAATTTCTAATATAAGTGTTTATCAAAGAGACTAATACACTTAAATAGGGCTCTTTTACAACTGATAACTTTCCCTTAGAGCCTGACAACAGCATCAAAAACCCGAGAACTAGAATAAGTGGGATCAAAGGCCTCAACTGAACAATAAAATGAAGTAAGATGAAGACAGAATTATTTGATCAAGTACAAGTTTCACACTGGGTTCTCTCCTGATGGATAGATTTATTAGGCATTTTCTACAAGCACAAGGGATTCATGTTTGGTGTTCCCCTCCAATCTCCCTTTACCTCTCCACCTTCCCAGATTTTGGTTACTAGTCAGAATCACACTAGCGTAGACCAAAGGTGTAGAAACAGATGAGGATTTTGAAAGCACTGTTACTAGTAATTGAGTATTGTTCTCAACAAGTCTTCTGTTCAGTTAACTTCTTTACACACACAGATAACGTGAGTTTGGTCCAATCACATATGTACAGTGCTACCAAAATCAGTGTCACAGGCATATAAAGAAGTTAAATGTCTTTTCTTGACCACCTTAATAACACAAGATGTTTTACATTGTAATGGTTTATTGACTAGTGCTAGAGAAAAAAATTGATCGCTCCCATAACCTGCATAATCTCTTATTTTACACCAGTTTGTTTGTTTGGGTTTGTTTTATATAAAATGCTAAGGACCCTACATGAATACTGTATTTGGAAAGCAGTCAGATTAGATTCTTCTACTACTCAGCTTGCCATTTCTGGAGCTGGCAAGAAAAAACAATTTGCATTATTTGAATAATATGGGCTAAATAACATAAGACAGTTAAATTGGAGATGAACTACAACAGAGGTATCTTTGTCCATATATATAATATAAAATATGCAATGGTAGGTACTCCTATGTGCAACATCTTTCAGGTGACCCTGGAGATGGCACTCAAAAGACAACAGGATGTCTCTCTTCTTTAAAAGAAAAATAAAACAAAACAAAAAAAGAGAAGTTGTCTTCGTATTCACCAAAAAGCGTACAAGTTGACGTTAACTACTTAAGCAAACTCTGCTCAGAAATACATGTCCCATATATCCACAGAACAAGAATATCATCAGCAATGCAAGGTTCAAACTAGACTATGATATTTCTTCCTTATCTGAATGTGTATGTTTTTTTTGTAGGGTTTATTTGTTGTGGCTTTTTTTTTTTTTTTTTTTTTTTTTTTTTAACTCCCTTGCCTCCCTGGTGAGACCACTAAATTTATTTAAAAAAATTGCTGTTTCATACTTAATCCCAAGTGGAATTATATTGGTTAAACATTTAAATTGATTAAGTACCTTCCCACATCAAGTTCAGTGATCAAGTTTAGACAATTTATCTAACAGAAAACTAACCTCAAAGACATAGTACTTAGCAAATCTTTTCAGGCCAAATCATGTACTTTTGGAAAATGCCGAATACAATCAGCACTATTAAAAAATAACAAAATCACCACTCAGCAGATTTCTGGTATAATTGAATATCCCTCGACATAACTATATAATTTGAGCAGCTCTACTGTTTACATTAACCTAGCTTAATGCATTTTATTGCACCAATATTAAAAGCAAGACACACTTCAGTGACATCCAACAACCCATTTTCATTCATGGTGAAAGCCAGTATTAACAACATGAAACAGAAATGGAGCTCTTAAAAGCACCTGACACTGAAACTGGTCAGATAAATGCAGATTACCTTCTTCTCCCTCTGCTGCTCCACTGAAGTAATGTAGCTGTGCTAATTAATAGATCCTGGGCCAGTATTAAACAGCTCTATCAATGCAAATTATCTCTGGATAAGTTATACTATATACATTTGACATATAATTTACAAGTTCTGTAACTATGGATTATTTTGTAACTGTTATACTGGACAGGTCAAGTAGGGAGCAAAACTGGAGTGTTTATGGACAAGTCTTTTACATGAATCCTGTAACAAAAACAAAAATAAGTGCGTTTAACGTACGTTACCTAAATTAAAAGCAGCTAACCAAAAATCTATTCGCTTACCCAACATATTCTGCAGCATTCTAGTTTATTTGATTTTTATGCTCTGACCTAAAGTACAATTCCAAGCTTATAGGAAAGAAAACAGATACACAGATGACAATGATGAAACACCATACCAGTCATCAATATAAGAAATAAACTTATTGTATTTATTGACATACAACTGCTGTAATTGACAAAGTTGTAGCAGAAGTTCCTATAAAAAAAAAGGAACTTATTTACATTTGCTGGCAGCGCTGATGTAAAAAATAAGTATTAGTGGAGTTGGTCTGACAAAAAAAAATTAGAAAAAGCGCAGTACATTGAACAGAGTTTACCACAAACTTGAGTCACAAAATGCAAACATACAGAAATTACTCCTCTTTGTTCTGTGCAAGATCGAATATTTCAAGTATGAAAGAAAATGGAAAGACTCGTGGTAAGAGTGATTGTCGTTAAGGTCTGCCATGTCAAGTCAAACCACATACCCTCTTCTGTCCAAAGGCAACTAATGCCATAGAGTTAAATATATATTACAAAAAAAAAAAAAAAAAAAAAAAAGATGAAAAATGTCCTTCCTAGGGAATATCATCTTGGCTCCTATAAATCAAGTATTTCAAACTTCTAAACCAGGAGCTGGCACCTAGACCACCTTATTTAAAAGCTGGAGAGGAACCTATCTTCCACCTGCATCCCAGATTGCTGACTTTAGATTGGTCTGAGCAGAGACCAGCAACTTCATCCAACACTGGGCATTTTGATCAAAACATCTATGTAGGCTTCTGAAATTTATTTATAGGCTAGGTCATGCAATTAATTTTATCCTTGAGGACAAAGCCTTGAATATTTTCCTGACGAAAACACTTTCCACACTTTTCTCCGTAGCATTTAGGAATTGCTTATTTCTTGTTAAAATGTGTATCAGAACACTGTAAACAATCTTAAGTGCTCTTGTTGAAAATCTCCCACAGGTAGACCAGAAGACCTTTCAAGAGTGAAGCTCCCCTCCAACCTGTTTTTCCATATGAATGGGAACTCACTTGAACTGAGTTAGAACAAAAGCACCACACTAACTCCAAAGAACAGTTAGAGACCTTTGGGTCCCTGATTTACCTCTCAGAATAGACCACACAAGGCACCTGGCTCAGTAAAATGCAGCAGGCCTCAGTCTCATAAGAGAGGAAAAAAAGAGACCACATTTCCAAGTTCTTTAATCAAAATGCTGTAGCCATTTTGATCAATAAACTGCAAGGGTAATTTACTGTTTTCTACCACTGAACCGTGCACTCACTTTTCAGAAAGAGATCTGTCACTGCAATTAAGGTTTATGTGATGCAAATTACAATCAAAAAAATAATAAAAAAAAAAAAATCACAGAATCATACAGGTAGGAAAACACCTTTAAGACCATCTTGTCCAACCTTTAGTCACGAAATACGCCACCACATCATTGTTTAATAAAGCTAGGCAGCCTGTTCTGGGTAATTCTGGCTATTCCTAACAGCTCTGACTCATTGAAGCAAGGTGTTCATGTTAAATAATTAGGTAATTCTCTTTGTATGCACAAGAAAAAAGTAGAAAAATTGGTGGCTTGTTTATAAAACCTGTACTAAAGCAGTTAATATTACTAGAACTTCAACTGGAAATTGTTTACAAAAATGAGACAAACAGTTGAGAGCATGGCCAAGAGTTTCAAAATTTTAAGTTCTATTTAAGTAAGCAAATTTAAAGTTTCCAAATAGTGAAACAGGCAACTTAAATGTCCGTATTAGTGAAAATCAAGTTGCTACCTTGAGTGAATAAATCTTGATAGCAAAGCCTGAAGTTAAATCCTATTTCAGAAAATCTTTGCCCAACATTGCCTTAATATCGTTTTTCAATTACCCAAAAGAGCTTATTCAAAACTGAGCATTCTGTAGTCTCTGAAATCACTAATCCGCCCTTAAGTCATGCTTACACTGAAGAAGTGTATCAGCTCAATCCATAGGCAGTTTAGTGACATTTAAATAACAGCACACTTCAGCAATCAAACAATTGCTCCCTGCGTGCTCCTGAAAGCCAAGAAAACCAGTGCTGTGTTACACCTTTTACACCTTTCTGCCTCATGCAGTTCTCCAACCCAAGATGACATCAGTGTAGACTTCACCACTGCTCTCCCCTATACTGCTGACACAGCCGTACAACCCCTAGAGCAGCCTGTAACAGCCGTGTATTTCTTGAAACAGAGAAGCCAAGGTGCTTGCTGCTACAAGGCTGCACTTTCCCAATTCTGCTCAGCAGCCCTGGGACCAACAGCTCCTGTGCCCTCCCACCTGAGCCTGAAGAGGAGAAAATCCAGCAGGAGGCTTCCTTTGCTGCTCACTTTACTCCGTGAACCAATGCACCAGGTGAAGCAGAGCCATAGAAGGGATGCACCAGGAGCATGGCACTGTGGACAGAAGGACACTGACAGCAGCCTGCCCTTGTCCCCAGGGAGCAGGGACATCACCTACACCACCTCCTGCAAGCCAAATCTGGGAAGAACATGAAACTACATGCATGGCACTCAGCTGCATGTCTCCTGAAGCAGTTACTCAAATTCACTGCACAGTTCATTGTAGAGAAGAGTAACACTTCAGAAAACCTACAGTTCAGAAGTCGACGGTTTTAAACAGGATTTTTTATTTTTACATTAGGCGTTCGTGTCATCATTTTAATCCTAGCTCATGCAATCAAAACAAAGCACTTAGTTAAATCTTCCCCTGAAGATTTCCACATAGTTCACGGAAAAGCCAATTTCTCTTGTCAAGTTGCAAGGTTCTTTTAATAGGAGCCACTGCAAACCAGAGATAGGGAGGCAGGAATCACAGCACATCCCAGCATGAAACATCAAGATGGTGACAAATACCAAAGAAATAAAGGGAAGAGCTTTCCTGAACGAGTAACATCAAATTGAGAAACTAAAGCTATTTTAACGGAAAAGCTACAGAGGATATATTTAGTCATCCTATCTGTTTTAGTTAAGGAAATCTACCTTTTCTTGCATCGCCGGGCAACAGTGATTATTCTAATGTGATGTAACAAGGCAAGGATATAAAGTACAGGTTACCAGCCTGTAAATAACAAAACAGGCTAGAAACTAATAAATGCCAGCTGACTTCACCTGCCTGTTGAGGAACAGGCAGTCACCAATTACTAATAGAATGAGAATTTGTTTGTTTAATAATTATGCTAATTTATTGAAGTTTTATTAGACAGGTACACAGGCAGTATTGACAAGTTCCATAAAGCATTATAAAGCATGGCTGACTTACTTCAAAACAAATTAAAACAGAACGTACTGCACGCTATGTAAAGGAACAATGAAAGCCTGGTAGAGTGAATGGTCATGATCAGCTCAGAAATGGGTACAATTCCAGGACTGCATGGACCTAAAGATCTCCTGCTGCAGCACAAAGCTTCATACACATGGGAACTCATGCCCTGAGATCCTGAACCTCATGATCCCAGGAGAGAGCACAAACCGCCGTGCTTCACAACCTCTTGCAGAGGCATTTTCTAACCCAAGTCTGCCCTAGCAGACTACTTTCTGTTTGGGAAACCCTCCGCTATATATCCTGAGCTCAGCACTACTGAGCTCTGCAGGGCACAGTTTGAAGGACTCAGATTAGGCACTCCAAAGAATACGATGCCTTGTGTTTTCCACACAATCACCTATGCCACATTTTTTTTTCCTGCTACTAATAAATTTCTAACCTACCTCCAGGAACAGCGTAGTGGAAGATTGTCCATGTGCAGATTTAGTGCAGTGCAGCACGGCCCTGCAAACAAAAGGAGCTATTCAGCTTTCAAATCAATTCCTCCTGGGGGGGCAGAGGGGGTGGCACATGTAATTTCTCCTTTTACCTCTTAAGAATGAGGTAAATAGTTCCTAAATTAACAAAATATTATTTGCTTGTAGTGACTATTTTCTTGAGTGAAAAAACAGTATCTGTCAATTTGTAATCATTTAATCACACACAGGAGGAACATCAGGAGCATGTCCATCAGTTTCAAAGTGGCTGCCTGCTGTCAAGGCTTTCTTTGCTACATCCAGCTCCTTCCTTAAGACCCACCTTCTGAATCTTTCCACAGCAGCCCCAACCCAGAACAGAATTGTTTTGCTGTGCTCTAAAATTTGCCACAAATAGCGGAAGAGCTCCAGAAGACAGCACCAAACTAGTTCACCTATTACTCACCATTTTGAAACTTGGCTTTACAAAGCCAAATAGATTGGCTTTGAAAAGCTCCTGGGTAAATACTATTCCATTTAATCTAAGTCATAACAATACATACATAAAAAAGGAAGTCCTCTTGTTTTAGAGGCATCTCAGTTATGTCCCGAATATCTCACAGTATTGCAGACAAAATGGCAAGTTATATTTAAGCTCTGCCAGCCTTTAAGTAAATGCATTCTGGGCTGGAAATTTTTTTGTTGTTGTTTTAAAGAGACCATAGTGTCTCCCTCAATAGTTGTCCTGAATGTTCTGATAGCTCTCTACTAAAAGAAACCTTTTCAGTCCAAAGGTTCCCAAACATTTTTCTCTTTACCCTTCCGTCTTATGTTCTTTTGATTTTTACCTTGCATGCCTTTTTGTCCTTCTATAATCACCCGCTGCAAACTGAATGATCCCAAGCTTAACTTCCGCGTTCCCTTAGAAATACCGCGGCACAGTGTGGTGTTCCTACAATGCACAGCTCATTTGGGCCATTAGCTCAAGAAAGAAAGAAACTACACAATTATGCTCCAATGTGCCTTTAAATCACATTTATAAACTCAGCTTTCTGATTTATCCCTCTGTTTATTTCTCATGCAAGGAAGCAGAGACAAGAACAAACTTGAAGCAAGTCCTTCACTCATTGCAGATTTAAAGCCTCCAGTAATGATTATACTTTATAGACTTATTTGCAGCTTGCTTACACACAGGGATTTTGACAGCTATTCTGTAAATACACTCTCCCACCTACTAAGCTCCATTGTAAACTACCAGGAACATGCACAGGGTCAGACTTGAGCTCCTTCTGTCACAGTTGTTCTCCTTATCTCATAAAACCAGAATCTGAGCCCACATCCTTGTGCACTACAAGGCAGATTTTAGCAGCTACCACCTGGACAAACATTCTGCATGTCTGGGGACATGGTTTTTTGAGGACTGCAGTCCTCAAATACCAAAGGAGACGGTAGAAAGGATGTCTTCTTCAGCAGTCAGACCCTGACCTCAGTGCTCTATTTCCCATACTTTGGCAGCCTGTTCATCAGTTGTTCCAGTGAGGCAGCCACAGGTTCACCTCCGAATTAAGGAGGACATTGCTAAATCCTTCACAATCCCGCAGCACAACACAGGGGAGCATCAAGGCCTCTATTTACATACAAACACAAAAACAGAAATTGCAGCAAATTAAGTAACAGCATATTTTAGACACAAGTTCTCCAATGCATCCTGCTTAGCATTTAAAGGCTGACTGAGCAGAGCTGAGTATGCTCAAACCCCACCAAAGTTCAGCTGAGCGGTCAATCATTAACAACTTCTGAAAACAGAGCCCAAATATGGCAGGCTCCTTATTCTACGAGATTACACAAACACTTTCTGGTTTGAATTACACATTTAAAGCCACAGAAGAAGTAGGATGTCAACAACACAAAGCCCATAGACCAGTCAAAGGGGCAAACAGCTGCGCACTAGGTAGGGAACATGCCCCCTGCTGACTTCAGAAAACATTTGAAAAAAGCCTCTTGCATTCTTTAACCAAACTTTGTACATCCACATATGCCCAAGACGCAAGCAGACGCTCAATTTGCAGAGCCTTTGCTTGGGTAAAAGAACCAAGAATATGAATTCACAGACTCAATTTCTCCT
This sequence comes from Netta rufina, assembly GCF_964035555.1. Lineage (NCBI taxonomy): Eukaryota > Metazoa > Chordata > Aves > Anseriformes > Anatidae > Netta > Netta rufina. Next base: position 17,364,734 of record NC_140133.1, read on the forward strand.
TTTGCCAACGTACTAGCTATCAGCAGCATTGTTTTGCGTTAGTAATTAATTTTAGTCAAATTAGTCCAATTTTGCTTATTTAAAACTTCAAAGCTTTCAGAGAAGCATACTTTCTGGACCTGAAAAATAACTGCTTTGAAGTATCTGATGAAAATAAACTTATTGCCATATACAACTGGGTGATTAGTTGCAAAAAAATACTGGAAAATACTACTTACCTTTGCAAATGAAGTAAGACTGTTGGTGATACGCATTACTTACCTAGATAGGGAAGCGTGCTACCTTTTCTACGTAAGTCAGAAATATTCATTTATTTTGAATATCTTAAGGGGAAATTTCATATTTCTGCTCTCACCCTATGAAGTGTTTAACTTCCTAATTTTTTAATTTTTTTTACAAGTTTTAAATTATATTTTAATGCAACTATGAAGAACTGCTTTACATATTAAATATAACTAAGAAAAAATAGCTCAAAATATTTTACCATCAACCACGAGCTATAAGGATATATGCATTTTTTATATGTCTCATCCTAATCAAGCTTCCTGAATAATTATGAAACTCAAAGCATGGTGAATAGGTTGATCAGAAACTTTCCTGAACTCCTGACTCAAGTAATCATATCCATCAAAAAAGCTTTTCACACCTGCTGTGCCCTGGAAGAATACCTTCTCACGTGTTAGGAATCACTGATATTTTAAGGAAAACACCAATAACGTGTAGGTTTAGACAGTCTGAGCTCTACTTCTCCTCGTAGAGAAGCAAATATGAAACAATCACAGTTTTTGTTCCAGCTCTTCAATACTTGCAGCCAAATCATCATAATTTCCATGCTACCTAATTATGTCATCATATAAGATTATGACTTTGAGCGCTAAGCAGCGTAACACTCCCAAGCAATAAACATGCAAATGTCCACAACGGTAGAAAAAGAAATATAAAAGTGTCTACACAAACAGATTCACTGCATGCCTAAGTCATACCTTGTTTAGCAAACTAGTGCAGAACTATCAGTAACAATTTCTAACCTGAAAGCACCCAAAAACTGACTGGTACACAGTTTTTGTTTAAATCGGAATGCTTCACCTTTTATTGTTAAAAACAACTTGATTTTAATTAGACTACTTGACTTAGATTGATACGAAGCAAATGTAAAGGAACAAACATGCAAGAGGAAGACAGCTTTCTGGCTGCTGGGGCACAGCCACAGAGAAACCAGAACCTGTCACAGAATTATGAATGAAAGTATGCTTTTTAATAGAAAACCAAAGGTTATGAGCATTTTTCCTTACTTTGCAAGTAATTTTTTTTTAATAATATTTTTTTCATAATTCACACTGGAATTTCACCTTGCTGTCACCCTCAAACCTCAAAGCAAGTTTGGGACACCATGAACAGCATTATCTCTTCATCATCAAAGACTCTGACCTTAAAGTGTATTTCTACATTTCTAACAGCGCTGATCAAACAATCCAGGCAAGTGAAAGTCTATTTTAAGTCATCTTTAAAACAAAGCCATCTCTGATTTCTTGCCTTCTGGAAATGCAGGCGCGTTCACCGCCTGCGCTTGGCCATTTGGAATGATTGAGACTTTCAGACATGGGGAAGCGCAGCGTACAATAAAAGCTAATCAGTGAGCCAAGGGAGTAGGGGAGAGCAATCCTTCATCAGAAGCATGATCGTCGAGTAGCTCTTTAAAAACACAGCCTACCTGCGAGCTGATAGCATTAATCAGGCACTAAGTGACAGAGGTCACCACCAAAGCTAACATCGACCCAACGCGTCTGCTCATAAGAGAATGCAAAGTAATAACCATAGTATTCAAAAATCCAGTCTGTAGCTGGCCAGGAGACCCCCAGAGAGCCTTCTGCATGAGGGGACAAGGAGAGAAGCACCAATTCCGTGGGATTAGCAACTCAAACCCGCTCCTCCCAGCCCCAGGCTCCTCCATGACACAACACTAAGCAAGACATCCCAGATCCACCTCAAGCCTCCCACTGCTAAGCAATGGTCTCGCAATGCCCCATCCACTAACAGCAGTCTGCCCACTGATCTCGACCCACAGGCTCTCAGCTGGTTCCCACACATCCCATACGTTCTTACCTCATCTTCCACACCATGTTCAAAGCAAGCTCTAAACACCAGTTCCTCTAAATTTATGGCATCGCTGTAGACTATTTCAGTCTGAGCCATCTAACTGAAAAACAAATCCAGACCGAAACTCTGCATGAAAGAGCTCAATTAAATACATTCACTATTTCCAATGTGTTTGGAATGGCAGGGTTGAAGAAGCTAAATAATTTAAGTGAAAATAAATTTCTCATGCCATCTTCAGACCTTAAAAAGCTAAGCAAGGAAGCTGCTGATAGTAAGTATTCTGTTGCTTTTAATAGCACTTTCATCTATAATTTTCATAGACAGAAATCTGTATCTTATCTTACCTATCACTTATCTATAATTTGCATATGTAATCTTTCCCATAACTGTAATTTCCCAGACACTTTCATACCAATATTATACAGGAGCAACTTTTTGTTGTTGTTGCAAGGCAGTAACTGCTTTCTTGGCTGCCACTAAATAAGGAGCTGTCAAATTAAACTGTTATTTTGCCCATGGATCCCTCAGAGGATGATCTCAGAAAAATGAGACGTGAAGGGTTCAACTAGTAATTTCTGCTTGGTTTTTAATTTGCAGCTCCAGAATTTTTAGTCAAAAGCCTTGAAAAAGCAGACGATCCTACCAAACACGACCAGAAAGTCTCCCTTAACTCTTCATTCCTTGCAATTCCTACAAAACTTCTGCATCTCAGAAAGAATTTAGGTGGATGAGAGTTCAGCTCCAAAGCAAAGTAACTACAGTAAGAGTGATTCTCTCTCCTCCTGACACAAATTGAGACTATTGCTCATTGCTTATAGTCCTCAGAGTCTATCTACTCCTATAATACCTTGCCATTTTTCATCTTTCCCAGTTATTGCTCCCATGAGTTTGCTTATTGCTCCAGAAGTATTCTAAATGCTCACCGTACAAATGGGTGTTTAAAGTTGCTGCTACTGATGTTCTCAAAGTATCTATCCATTTTCAGACAAATAAAACGCTTCCATTTACAGTGTAATCAAACAAACAAAAACTCTTGTTCCAAACTGAGTTAATGCCCACTGAATCCTGAAGGTCAGTATTGTGTCTTTTCTGCCTTAAGACAAACAGATTATTAACTTAAAATGGCCAGAAGCTTTATAAAATGAGTCAGATGTTCACTCTACAAAGCCGTAAAGAGCCCTGCAAAGTTGTACATTCATAATGCCTCTTGTACAAACTCATTTAACAGATAAAGATATGCATATAACCCTTGGTGTCTCCCTTGTAAATACCACAAATCTACACCTTTCTATTACAAAAAGCAGAAAACAAAAATCTAAATCATTAATTATACAAAGATACAAATTATAGAGGCAAGTTTAAACTACTTTTGCTCCCCAGGGCCAATCAATAAAGCACCACTGCACAAATCAGAGACAAACTGGATGGACTGAAATTGATCTGTCACCGAGCACTAATGTGCAAGGTAAATAAACTACAATGAATAATAATGAAGCACTTACAAAATGTTAAGAAGGTACTTTTCTTAAATGAAACTTTTCAAGTGAAACAGCCCAACCCACATTTGTCCCCAGTAGGGACAGTGCCTTGAGCTTTACGAGTTTGGCTCCTAAGCTTATATGCTAATCAGATCATTACAGAACTAAAACAAAAGGTAATTCAATTTTGGAATACAGACTCTCGTAGTCTAGGAAACCCGTGAGCAGGCAGAAAGAGACCAGGAAGAAAAAAATCATGGGTAAATCTGCTCAACAAACCAGCTCCTTTTAGATAAAAGCGATACTGAAAAATTCTCATTTACTAAGTGTATTGTGTGCTATCAGTATATTTTAACTGAGGATTAAACAAGCGTAGTGACAAGTCAGTCAATAATTCCTATTTTCCAATTCCCTCAAAATCAACATTTAGTCATTAATCATAGAAGAACATCACTATCAGCTCAGTGTCACAAACAAAGACACATGAAAAAACACAAGCATTGGGCTCTTATTTTCTTATTTCCATTACCATATCAGCATAGGGCTTTGGCTTACAATTTAGAATCTGTTTTAAGTAACATCCAAACAACAGAGACTTGAAGAGCATCTATCCACCAGCACAGCATACTACCGCTACTACAGACTTCTTTACTATACTCCATCTCAGCTTCTCCTCATAGTTTGATGCCTATAGCTACTGTGTAATCTAGTTAAACTAAGATCAATAGCTCACCATTAATTATGGATCAATGTTTAATTATCATTCTCCAAGTTACTGTTATAAGCAGTTGCAGTGATAACATGATTTCTGTCTGTGCCCTGTATTTTATTAAAATGCTGAGGTGGAAGATGAGCATACAGTTCTGATACACAGATGGCTAGAAACTGGCTTCCTCAGGAGAGGAAATTAAAGAAGGGAATTTTCTGAAGAAAATCCTTAGGGTATACGCTCAAAGCTGCAGATTATAGTCTCAAACATGCACCGAAATATTGGACTGTCTGAGGCAATAATGAGCTGAGCTAGTCATTACTCATTGTGGTCCACTGCAACAAAAAGAATAAATCAGTAGGGTTTAAGTAATCCCAGAACTCTACCTGTAAGTGAGTCTCCAAGACCAGTGCAGGAATCATATCTCTAGGCACTAAATTTCCAACTTTTGCTGAAAACGAACATTCAAAACAAGAGCGAGGGAAATATATTGGAAAAGTGATCTACTTTTAGGAACACTGAATGTTTGGTTTGTTAACACTCTTTGCACTCTTCCATATTCCCAAAGAACTTCTTCACCCTCCTGCATTCCTCATACTAGCCTTGTTGTTTAAGACAAAATACATATAAAAAAACAAAAAACACCACGCAAACAGACAATATTCCAGGGAAAGAGAAGAACAGAAGAAAACCAGATGAAGACACCAGACCTACAAAGGAAATGGAGTTTGTCTATTGACACTTAACTAGCACCTGAGGAGGCCAATCAATGAAAAAGCACTTTTATGGCAAAAACTTTAATTAATCCTACATATACCCAAGCACAGTAAGGAGTATCTTTAGGTGAACTGATTGGGCATTCAGATGGAATGTAGGGAGGAAGGATTTACTTATCCACAGACAGGTTTAAGAACATGGGGGTCCCAGCTAATTCTCAGACAAATGTCATATTCATGAAGCCTGTCTGGTTTTTTTTTCAACCTAATTAACCCTATCCCCTATTTAGATGAAGTACAAAGACTGGCCAATGAAAGCTGCAAAGTGCAATCGTTTTCTACTTCTAGATAATGCTGTGAATATTGTGCTAGAGCCATACTGTTTCAAAGACAAAAGATCCAACAGTATAAAGCTACTTAAATAAATTAAACCAGTCTTAACATTATGTTTACATTTTTTATTTCCATCCCCAAGAAGGATTCAATAACCACATGTTTAACAGAAGAGCCAGGAAGAAGTGTGCCAGACTTCTGTTCTGCTTTGGCACTACAGTTTTGCCTACAGTTTGAAGAGGACTTTGCAGATGTTTTTCTTAAGCATATTTGAACCAAACACCTAACCATTTGTGAAAGTCTGAGGGTCATGTACTGCTGCCTCTGAATGTAAAACTTTAAAAATTATAGCAAAGCTGTCAACCAAAGAAAGGCAAATCGAGAAACAGGCTGAACTTGAACCTTCAAGCAACTTCTAACAACTTAACATAAATACAAGAAAAGAACAAAAATACTGGCATTGGAGTAGCTTCTAAAGTCATGAACTGCAAGTTACTTCAATAATATTCTCTGTTGCATGGAAGATCATTAGCTTCACTTACTGCTGATACCTTCGTAACAAAGACAGAACTTCCTCTGTTCAGCATTAACAAGGCTTCACGGGTTTTCAAGTTTAAGAACTGAAAGCATCTGCAGTGAACTAACTTCTCTATTTTTAAGCTATTGAGAATTCAGCAGATTTTAAAACAGGAATATTGTTCCATCCCACCTTTTTATTTTATTCTCATATTTTCAACATCCGTGAAATTTGGAAATGTTACGGTAGGACGGAGGACGGTTTTGAAGACTAGGATAGGGTTGCATAATGCTGGCTGTATCTGCTCACTATATTAGAAAACTGGAGTTACCTTAAGCATTTTGTTATGATTCTGATTTAATTGTTTCTTATTTATATTCATCGCTGAAATCCACTGCATCTGAAGCTATTTTGAAAACACAGCATTCTCCCAAAGGGCCCAATCCAACTCCCATTCAAATAAACAGCCTTCAATGGAACCTATTTGTTGCTAGCCAACAAGATTGAATTCTGCTGCAGAGTGGTCCCTGGAGCGTTTGTCACAGCTCTTTACAAATATTGCTCCAGTAAGAGTAGGTCTAAATACGCTTGTCCACATGCACTGCAGACAACTGAAATCTATCTTTTATCTTCTTGAAACACTTGGTCAGATTTAAACTCCAAGAGCACAAAGAATTGAAACTATCAAGAATATAAAAAGTAAAAAGGAGTAAAAAAAAAAAAAGTTAACAGTTATAAAATGGTAAAATGCCAAAGGCAAAGCTGAAAGATGATAAAATATTTCATTGGATAAGATCAAGTACTATTTATTCTACTCTTAATATAAAGTTACACAGAAAAATCTTTGTTCATGTCAGTTACTACAACAGCATACAACCAAACTTCTCAAAACTACAAAACTATAGTTTCATTATAACTATGTACAGCATAATCAGTTTTGAAGTAAGTAATTTTGCAACAAAGTGTACAAACACCACACCAATAATAAGTCATCAGGCTTATGAGGAAAGATTTTAAATCTCACCAGGCATCTGCTCACACGGGGTTACGAAAACAGAGGGCACTGGATTAGAAACAAAACTGATCCGCAAATCAATACTGCAAATCAAGGCAACACTGTCTTGCCTCAGTATGCAAAAAGAACACGACCATCTCCTGGCACCAGCTCACCAACAATTGACTAAGCAAACGCACAACTTGTCACACAATTGGAGCTTGGCAAATGTGAAATAAAGTACACGCTCACAGAAGAAACACTTAACTTTTAACTTAAACTTTTTAACCCTGTTTTTTCTTGCTGATATCTTTGCTGTATGGAGGACCCTCATTTGTGAAAAGAACACTGTGATAGATTAATTTTTTCGTCCTCAAAGCCTATTTACCATAAAAGAGCAAAAAAGAAAAAAAAAGTATTGGTATAATTTCTGGTCTGAAAAAAGTTAGTGAATGATCCAAATTAGAACAGTTATTTCAATGGCAGGCCTCTCTCAGGTTCTTCATCCTACTTTGTAGCACCACAGGATCTGGACTCAAATTGTACACTGAGTAAGGTTTATACTTTGAAGTCCGAGATGGAGGAGGTTAGCAGATGACTTTAGATGGGAACTCTATAACGCAGTACTGCAAAAATGAAGAGCTTTCTACAGGAAAAATGTTTCACTTTGAAATTAAAAAAACACTTTGTTGTCATACAGTATTAATTGGGTTCTTTGAAAACAGTTCGATTGGAAAGCATAGATAGATCTTATAATAGATCTTGGTAGGTCTATTAACTTATTATTATCTCTTATTATCTGACAAAATTCAGAAACAAAGTGTCATTTATTATATGAGAACAATAGTTCTATTTCAAAAGTAACACACAAAAAAGTTTAAAAGGTTGGCCACCTTAATATCCTACTGATCTTGAGAATCTGAGCTGACATGCCCTACGAAGATGCTCCCATCACAGCCCTACAGAAAGAGTAAGGACGCATACAAAACCAGACAGGTTAGCTCTGGGCTTCTTATTGTGTTCTGACTTAAGTCAGAGGTACTGAAGTAGTCATGGCAGAAACCTATCTTTAACCACGTAAATCAGGAGCACCAAACACCTTGTTGGGACTGACAGGATTGCTAATCAGTGCAAACAGATTTAAATGTATATATACAAGCATTCATGTGTTTGTATACATACTTAAGTGCATGAATACAAACACACATTCCGTGTTTATAAACATATAAACAAAATGGACCCGCACTACATCAGCTAGTCAATTGCAATGAATTGCCAAGCTCTCCACCCACGGTTGGAAAAGGAGAGCTGGACATGAAAGATTTCAGACTTAAAACCAAGCTGGCTAACTTCCCTTGAGTTAAAAGACAATCCGCACAAAAGAAGATGCGCATCACGAGTTATGCTCAGCCCTGCACAGTGCTTTATCAGACAGCTGTCCCATGCCAGAAGACTCGAGCATCCCAGCGGCACCGGTGGAGCAGAGCTGGCTAGGAATGAGCTCTGCTCGCTCAGGAGGCTTTTGCTTTCAGCAAAACGTTTACACTCAGGAGCGTGGACCCAAGTAAACTCCTGTGCAGCTGCTGATCTGATAAAGAGACCAAATAAAGAGGCTGGTTGCCGAAGGCACTGGAGCTATCTCAAATGTACGTATCTCACTTTATCTTTGGCATTTCTGCTGTTCGGCAGTCAAGGTGAAAAAAGAACTCCTGCCACCGCTCAGACGAGCTCCCTCCTTCGCGCCCGCTCACCCCTGACCCCAAGGGAGGCCGAGTACCCACCTGTGGCCACGCAGGCAAAGCCCGCGCCAGCCCAGCGGCACACCCCGCGGCAATGCTGCCACCTGAGGGGCACCACCACGTGTTTTGATACACGATGTATTCCAGGCATGGCATCACCTACTTCTGCTGTTAATACACTTAAATTATTTTTGATTTTGAGGAAGGGGATATTCTGCAGCCATGCTGAGCAATGATTAAAAGGATTACGTTAAGCAGCATTGATACACTCTACACTTGCAGTATGGAAAGTGAAAGTACCTCCTAAATTCCCAGGACCAACAGGCCATGCTAGAGCCTTCCAAAGACCATCTGAAGGAAACAGACATGTTCTAATACCATCATGTGCCCAAGGAGCGGGGTGGCACAGTGCCACCAGGGATTGCCATGGCCGTAGCGCCGCTACCAACGCTTTGCCCCAACCCCGTAGGGCATATTCCCGAGATGGGGGCTTATTTGTTTATTTCCAGCCCTGCAGACACTGCGTGGATTCAGGCTCAGCACATCTGGCAGCCGAAACCTGACTAGCAGCAGCCTGGGGAGCACGAAGGAGGCACGCAAAGGTCTCCTCCTCCCTCCGGCCACCAACGGGCGCTCGCTTGGCAGAGCCCCGCTCCGACGGGGCGGCTGCGAGGCGCAACCCCAGCCGGGCACCGAGGAGAAAGCAGCAGCAGCTTCTGTAGCCAGCGAGCAACGACTGGAGGGACGGAGGAAGCACGGCGCTTTCCCTAGAGGCTCCCAGCACGCCGGGTGCGGTGCCCGTCGCCCTCCCTCGGCGCCCCGGGGCCGTGCCTCACTCACCGGGCAGCCGCCCCGCAGGCGGGCGGATCGCAGCGCCAGGTCCCGCAGCACGGCCCCCGCCTGCTTGGCCAGGGGAGCCGCCATCTTAAGCCGCGCAGCCTGCCCGCCGCTGTCTCCGCCCTGTCCCGCTCCCCGGGCGGAAGCTTGCTCGGCCCCATGGGTGCCTCACGGCCCCGGAGGGGCGGAGAGGGGCCGGGCAGGGCGCTCGATGCGGGGATGGGTCCTTGCGGGGCACGGGGCCAAGGGGAGACAGGGGTGGGGGGGCGGTGAGGAGACAAGGGAAGGGAGGGAGGGAGACATCTTGGTGCTTGGCAGCTAGGGAGTAGCGGTGCGGGGCTGGGGCGGGAGGTCGGAGGAGAAAGAAGAAGAAAGAGAAAAAGAAAAGGAGGAGGATGGAGAAGAAGAAGTAGAGGAGGCAGTGGTTGAGAGCGATGGGCAGCTAGGTAGCGTGGGCTGATGTTGCTCAGATGCAAGTGGTCACCTGCTGAGGTACTGCAGTGTTGCTCCCCTTCTTTCATGATTAAAAGCACTTTAAAAAGATTAATGGGGAATAGTAAATGAACTTATAATAAGCCCTGCTGCGATGCAGCTGACTCTTAGTAGGTACTTTAGTCAGAACTCCAAGAGGTGCCTCAGTTCCTTCTTCACCCACGGGTAAAACCTGTTCGTTAACGCCAAAGCTGAATTCTGGCCCTCCTGAAGGACAGTCCATAAAATCGGAGCCCTGGTAGCTCGCATCTCATCATCTGGCTATAAAATCTAACACAGAACAGCTCCCAGGCTGGGCCGTGGTTTCATGAAAGTGAGTCCCGGCAGACAAGTTTGGAAAAATGCCTCATTTCCACTGATGTGGAAAGACATGGGGGCTGGTGCGGACACAGGTGTGGCGTGTCAAACAAACTCATGAGTTAAATGGCCTTGTCTGTGTCTGCTTCTAGTTAATCCACACTCTGGATAATCCATCCAAAATAATGCAGAGTTGACTTTAAATAATTCACACACATTGGCAATTAACAATGGTAGTTTGAAAAAAAAAATGTGAAAAATGAGAGGCAGATGAGATACCCTTGTAATTTTATAGCAGTTCAAATTAAATTCACCTATGTGGAAGAATGCAAAGTTTAACATTATATGAAGGCATTATGCTGTTCATTATTTATTCAGTGTTTTGTAATGAAATAGTAGGATAAACAAGAATTATTCCTAGTCCAGGACATCAGTGGGAACAAAGGAGAATGCTCCTGTCAGTGCTTAGGACTTATATTCCTAAATGTGTTTTTTTTTTTTTAAATCAGGACCAAACATCTCCTTTATTGGAATTTAATCAGTAAATAAATTATACTTCTATTAGAAAAAAAAAATTGCAATTTCATAAAAACAGAGGTGCTAGGAAAATCTGAAATTGAACAGTTTTGTCTTTGTCATGACAATTTAAGTAATGCAATATGTTTCAATAAAGAATCTGAAGATGCAGCTTTTTGATAGCATTGAGCAATAATGTATGGTACCCAATATTAACCTAGGTATTACTGTGTGCTTGTTCTTTCAAAATGTTATATACTGACTTCAGTATTATGATGGAGGAAATATAATTTCATTTTTAGTTTCATGACTGTGGCTCAATAAGCACAGTGTTCCCTATTCATACAAACTATTATAGCTGTCTGCATTAGGTTTATATATATAACAGGTATATAAGCTTTCAGATAATGTGTGTGGATTGCATGCAACACTATCATTTAATGCTATGAGGAGCACTTTCAATGCATAACATAGATTGTGGAGAAGCTTCTTTACTATATTTTTTATTGTTTAGATTTGGTAAATGCAAAAACACCATGCAAATGCTCAGTCTATGTTAGTCACCAAGGGATGATTTTTGTGTACCTCTATGGCGGAAGATATCTGATCTTTGAAGTATAAAAAGTATTGAGATTCACTGTCTCCACATTTAGTCACCCTGTTTGTAAATATAAACCAAAGACAATGTAGATTGAATAGGTCCCAAGCAATCAGCAAGGCAAGCAAGAGCTAGCTTTCTTTGAATATGGGATACAAAGATATATATGTGGATGTTTCAGAGAAATCCAATAGTGATTATTGTTAGGAAACCCGCTTGGGATGCAGGAATTTGGGATCAGCTAAGGATTGGTCCCAATGTATTGTCCTTACAAGTAAGGAGAGGAGTGAATTGCAAAATTACATTCCTTCTAGGCTTCCAAAGATTCCTCTCTGTATCTGTCATGGGTGTGCAGCACTTGCGGGTGCTGCCTTTCTCATAGCTTCCCCAGGATGCATAAAAAGCTAAATCATAGCTATGCTTTGGTCTTCTTAATGCAGAACAATCAGTAATGTTTTTGCAATTAAGTAGAGTTTAAAAAACAAACAAACAAACAAAAAAAACATGCCATAATGCATAATTCTTATAAACATATCCCTAAGCCTAAGTAAATGATAGTGTTTAAGTGAAAACATTAAAAAAAAAAAAAAAAAAGTAACCTTTTTGCAAGTAAAGAAAAGGATAATTTTGAGTGTTTTTTGCATTTCCTCTTCATTGCAGCGGTTCTTGTTAAGGATGAAATAGTACGTTCATTTTCTCATCCATACAGATTACCTCCCAAAACATTACTTGCTAAAGATGGATGTCACACCCAGCACATGGATGGTGTAAGCAGCAGTTCAGAAAGGTTGTTTATCATTAACTTTTCATTTAACCATAAAACCATTTGACAAATACAAACTCATTATAACTAGCAGAGCTGAATGGAGGTTTTATTTCTCAATATTTTTTCCTATGTAACATATCTGAGCTTATGCTGATACTTGTCATGAATAAAACCATTGTTACAGCAATGAAGCAGGGAGCATTTACGTTTTAATGAATAGCATAGTCTTCTAATTTAGACTGAAATATAATTGGGACAAATACATCTTTCCTTGTTAAGATGATTAGTCTTACGACTTCAGTAGAGTACCTGTGACTCAGGTGAACCTTCATCGTTTCACTTTTGATCACTGATAATATGATTGTTCTAATCTGTTTTTGATGGATTGCAACCTCCTTTTTGGAACACTGTAAACAGTAGACTGAAAGACATTTCATCATGCACATATTAACTTCTGATTATACTTGTGTCAACTGCAGAACACAGCCTTCATATCCACATACATTTCCTAAAAAGTAAGTTAATTGCAATGTGAAATACATGCCACACACAGCATTCCTAGGAATAGTGCATGACTGTAGTAAAACTGCGTGAAATTCCCTAGAATAGTACCACTGAAGGTGACTGAAGGACAGAAAACATGATCATAGACTCCATGTCACTATAGAGTGTGAGTCCCAATGCACAAGTGCCTCTCAGTCTATGTTGTTGTTTCAGTCTTTCACTGTTCCTCATCCCTATTTTCAATTCATGTCCGTTCACCTCCAAATATGAAATTTAAAAAAAAAAAAAAAGACAAAAAGGCGATAGTAAGTGGTAAATGTACCAATGAGTGGAGGAAGGATAAAAGAAGTTTAAAATAACAATGTGCAATTCTACAACACAAAAGGAGGATGAAATTAAAGATTGAAAAATGGCAAATTAGAATTTTAAATGCCCTCCTAGGTCAATGAGTTCAGTTATTGCATACAGCCACAGAATTTCCATTTGTTAAAAAAAATACTTGGATATAATGTGAGGGATCCAGGAAGTAAGCAAGATGGAGTGTTTTTTTGGCTAGGTAGGATTGAATTTTCTGCTTGCGTGTCTTCAGCAAATATGTGAGCTCAATCTACTGCGGCATCATTGGTCTATCTATGTAAATACCAGTTTGCCTTGTTCATCTTCAAATTATGCACACCTTTGCTGTACCTACTGGAATTTGTATGTGGCTAGGAGCAAAAGAATAAAGCTGAGCTTCAAAACATGTTCTTTGCACCTCCTGTTTGTTGGGGTGGGAAAACACTGTGCCACCTTGTAACACTGTGATAGCTTTGGCGTAGTTAAAACTAGAAACAGGAAAGCAGCGCCTTAAAACATGGATGGCTTTAAATAATAAAGTGTAGGAATAAAGAGAAACAGTAGTGAAGCAATCCATTTAAAAAAGATTTATAGCAAGAGAGGCAATACCAGGGGGAGCAGTAGTAACAGTAATGTTCCCCCTTTTTGATATCTAAACGTTCGACTCTGTGAAAAAGAAACATTCAGGAATTATGACACAAATTAATTGGCTGAAAACAGTAGAAGTGATGCATCAGTTTATAAGAGATGTCTTCCTTTTGCCAGCGGCCTACCGTATAATAAGGCAGGCAGGGGAGTTCGGGTTTCTCAGCAGAGATACACTATAGGCCTATAACACTCAGTTCCAACAATGTTGAGAACCCTGATATTGTGGATAGAAAGACAATTTTATTGAACTTCTGTCAGAGACAATATAGGACTGTGAATAGAAAAAGTGTAAAGAACTGAGCTGTGGGATGCAGGGGAAGAAAACAACCTCTCAAAGGCTGGACCTCTTTGATAAGATGTGACTATATCCCCAGAAAGTCTCTGAAGCCTTTAAAAAGTATAGACAATCTAAATTCAGGAAAGAAATGTCTAACAGTCAAAAAAACTAAAAAAATTAAAAAAAAAAAAAAGGGAAAGAGTTACTAGAGGAAAAAGGAACAGAGGTTGGAATAGCAGCAAAACAGTGATGTAATGAAAAGGCAGGCACTGTCACGTATTGCTAAGCAATTCGGTTTATTACAGAGGCAAACATTCTAAAAAAGCCCACACTGATTTATCAAATATGAAGGACAGTCGTGGCTAGATCGATACTATTCTGTAAATTACATTAAAAACGTATTTATCAGCAAGCCATTATATTTATAAACATATTTAACAGCAAGCTATCCAGCGTATAAAGGAAAGTTCACAGATGTGGAGCTTGCCCTGACAGTTAAGTGTGGAACAGCAATACCCAAGGGCACACGCTTACTGGTAGAAATTTGGGCTCCATGTGTGCCATGCAGTTAATCTCTTTAGCTGTTTCACAGTAGGGCTGGAATACCCATGTGGAAGAATAAAGGCAAGATGGCACTGCCTAAAGAGAAATTATTTGGATTCTAACAGAGCAAGCATTGTTATGTAGGATTGTTTGTGTCCAGCACAGTCTCAGTAGAAAGCTGAGCATTTTCCAGGAATGGAACCTGGGTTCTGTCTGAGACTACAGACAGCTGTAACTAAAAGTTTTCCTATAAGCAATGTTTGCCTTTTGGTAAAAGGAGGCTAGGGAAATCAGGAAAGCTACAGGTGTTCTCATCACATCTAACCCATGTTTTAATTAAGAGATTGGAAAATACCTTATAGCATGTCACCCCAACCTGTCACAGGTCTGAAATTGTCTATTGTGATTAAATTCTAAACCTGTTGGCTGAAGGGGCTCATAATATGTGAGGGGTAATTTTTTCCTGATGAATTTTATGGATTGCACAGGGAGGGAAATTGATTTTTCTGCCGAATTAAGTATTGATTTAAATGTAGCTTTCTATGCTAGCTAGTTTAGGGTCATGGGGTACTATTTCACTGGATTTTGTTCATTGCTTGCTATGGTTTCCTATTTCAATAAAATCTTTTGGCATGGATGCAGGTTTCACTTTCATTACAGCTGGTTGGACATCAGCAAGTGGTTCAGTGATCACGGAAGTTCATGAAAACCATAAACTTTCTGAGCAGCCTAACAAAGAAGTGCAGCACTGTGTAAAAAAAAAAAAAAAAACATCTTAAAACCTAAATATGCCTCCAGAGAAAACTGAACTGCCTGAACACAAAGCAGGTATAGCTTCTGCGATGTTGATTGTTTATCCTTAATAAACGTGTTTTGTTTGTCCTTAATAAGCATGTTTTGATGGTTTTGTTTCTCTAGGAAATTTGGGAATGTTTCAGTGCATAAAAATGAGTCTACAATCAAAATTCTACCCCAATGGGTATTTTTGTACTCTCAGTCTCTACTTCACAAAAAGCTGAATTTTGTCTTAAGTAGAAAACCAGTGAAGACCAATTCATTAAAAACAACTGCCATAGGAGGTATGTGATTTGTTCTGAGGATCATTTAGGCTCAAAATGCATACAGTACTAAAAATTTAGAGAAACAATAGAAAATCTATATGGACAGCTCATTTAAAGGCTGTGATGATTTTATGTTTAGAATTAAGGTAATGTGCATCTAAAGTGTAGTGTTCTGAGATAATTACTCTTTTATTCGCTTTAGAGTTAGCTTCTTTAGACTTTTTTTAGTATTAAGCTACGTACTGAAATGAATCTGTTTGTTTCTCAAGGCTACATGTGGTTTATGCAACGAAATTCAGAGTAGGATTCCCAACAAATGATAAAGTTGAAGAGAGAAATGCCAAGATCGTATTGTTTTTGGGAAAGTAGTTATTACAGTTTCTGTGGCTTATGGTTCAGTTCTATACAAAATACTGAACTAACTAATACTAGTTAACCAGCAGAAATCAGTGCAAGTGCATAATATAGTTTTATCAGTAGGAATACCCAAATGATTAGGTGTTATTTTTAACTAAAAAAAAAAAAAAAAAGTTGCCAATGAATACTCTCCCAAATTCTAGTGGAATTTGTGTATATTCAAGAGTTTGTATTTCCTTCAATAATCCCATATCGTATTGCCAGTCAGGAGAAAAAAAAAAAAAAAAAAGAAAAAACAGTGGCCATATGACTTGTAAGGCACATGCAACTGACTGCCACATTTCAGCTTTAAACACAGCTATTCCCCCCCGGTAAACCTGAAAATGATTACAGTGATTACAGTCAATTCATTCCTTCAGAAGAACAAATAACGGAGGAATTTGCAAAATACATCAGTGTTCTGTGAAGAAGAGAAGAATTTGTCAGGCAATAATTGTTATGAATTAATCAGTTAGCTTTAATGCTAAGTATAATTTTGTGATACAGCATATGAGTATGAGCTTTAGTCAATACACAAAGAACAGGCTTGGGAAGGGATTTGTCCCATGTTCAGATTTTCTGGAGAATAGCAGTGAGTCTTTATGTTAACTGTCATCTCTCAGTATAAAAAGCAGCTGGGCTCATGCTGTCTTACATTAGAAGCACAGACTTAGGCAGTAGCACTGCACGCTATATAGACCTTTTTCCCCTGTGTCCTGCAGAAGTCTCTCATTCTTTTCAGGCCAGTGAGAGCAGTAAACCAAAGCCCTCTGGCATCATATAAAGCACAAAGATATATATGTGTGTGTGTGTGTGTGTACACATATATATATAATGCAGACCTCTATTGACAGAATATTTGTATTAAAATATATGCTAAAATGGCATAAAAGATATTTCTTCTATT
This sequence comes from Netta rufina, assembly GCF_964035555.1. Lineage (NCBI taxonomy): Eukaryota > Metazoa > Chordata > Aves > Anseriformes > Anatidae > Netta > Netta rufina. The sequence continues at coordinate 17,381,495 of NC_140133.1, forward strand.
GTTTTTTGTAACGTAAGGAGGTCTGCCATATTTTGCTCTCTAATTCCTCCATTTTCTTCCTGCTTATTTGTAGAATCATAGAATAACCCGAGTCGGAAACTCCTATTCAGAACTGTAAGTTTCAGTACACCTAATTTTCCACAGATCACTAGCAAACGTACAGATTAATTGCACATAACACCGATCAAGCTGCATAGAATTGTTAATGTAGCCCATCCCTGCCCTTGCATCTGTGCTGTCAGACTGAACATGTCTGTCGATAAGTAATATGTAGTAAACCTAAGGGCTGAGAGACTGAGAATCAGCTCCATAAAACTCCACCCAAATGAGAAAATCAGCTCTTGATGAACAGTGAGTGTAGACCATCAGAAGTCATTTTTCTTGATGGGCAGATGGAAAAATGTGTTTTTGAAGGTAGGCTGTTCAGTTTTTGAGAGGCAACTATCAGAGGTCATTTAAGCCTCGGCTGATTATGTCTTAGGCTTTAGCCAAGACTAAATGGCAAGTTCAAAAGTCTTGTATGTACAGCTGTGATCTGCTGAGTGAAGGGTGCTTATCACAGATGAAAGTTAAAGAAAAGAGACGAAGTCAAAGCCAATGAAAAGGAGAGACCTCCCTTTTAAGGCAGCACGCTTATTGATGAACTGAAAGCCAGCGATTGTTTTATGTTGTGTGGCACTTTTCCTCCCTTGCCTATGTGAAACTGAACCACTGCTCATGTTTGCTATTCAATCCATGCCCTTCTTACAAAGAATGCTGGTTTTGTATATCTAAAACACGCAGTCGTACCCTAGGAAGATAATATGGTCTGCAACTTTAGAAAAATAATAAAAAAGGAGGGGGCAAGAGCATGCAGCAACTGTCATCCTAGTCAAAAAGGCATTAGAATCATGGCCTTATCTTTGTGATGTATTTCAAAGCCACTTAACAAAGGTGAAGCAAAAACTCACAGAGAGGTTTGGTGATGACTTATTTTGTCTCATTCCATTTGTTATCTGCCAAACAGTGCAGTAGTCATATATGACAACCTTCCTTTACAGACAAGGTTGCCATCCTAACTTTATCCAGCCCATCTATAACTTAATTCTCATGGTGTCTCTAGGCAAGTGGTCTGCAGTATTGCTAAGATTTCTGCTCAGATACCATGACACCTAAACAAAAAAGGTCATGTCTTAAGGCAATTCCCATCATTTGTTGAAGTAAGCTGAAATTTTCATCAGGGAGCTATTGCTTCTCATTTATAAAGAAAAACATCAGCTATTATGGTAATAATACAGAAAGCCTCATTAATTACAGCACACAATAAAGAATAAAGTGAGTTTAAAGAAGCCAAACAGATGGTGCAGTATAAACAGGCTTTTTAAACAGTAACCTTCACAGTAGGGAATGCTGTAGGTAAGAGTGCAACTTAACTTTCATTAGAACATTTTTATTTCTATGTTTAGAACACAGAAGTATTTCCAGATATGTTCTTTGCTGAAAGTTGAATTATTCTGGAAAGTCTGAGAAAAACAAAAAGCAATACAATTGCTTTCTAATTACAGAGATTATAAGGTGAGGGCTGGGGGAGAAGAGGATACGCTGTCATGTTTTTACTGTTTTCTGACATTCTTTCTGCACTTTTGAAACATTTTGTAAGGAAAAGTTTATCAATAATTTTCTAGGAAGAAGTTTGGCTGTTAGCAGAAAAAAAAAAAGAGGCAGACATAGCTCTGTTTTGGGAGCTAATGGGGAGGAGGGCTAGAAACCATTGCATAAAAGGAGGAGTCTTTGAATAATATTGAATATTAAATACTATTCATCCACTTAGACTTTATTGAATTATTCTTAAAATAATTTACATAACTGTAGTTATTTACAGTATACACTTCAATTTCTTTTGGCTATGAGCTTTCTGCTGCCTCAGTGATCTACACATTACATTTTAACTTTAATGTTAATGAAAATCTAAGTTCATGGCAATAAACTGAAATTCAGTTACTTTTTTTCTTCCTGATGTAATTGGAAATTAAGCCCAGTTTATTTTTAGTCTGGACATTTAATTGCAAGAAAACAAGTCTTTGGGAGGGAAAAAAGGAGCTCACTAAGAGAATACTTCTGAACTCAAGCAACTGTTATTTCAATTTAGAACTGTACAATCAGGTGGCATTGGAGAAAAGAATTTTGTTCAACCTTCCGAGCTGGCATATGTTTTAAAACTGGGCAGTAAGAAGCTGGGATACCCTATACTCTAGCCCATTTCTTGTCTCAAGCCTCTCTGTTTGTTGTCACTGAAACTGTGGTTCCCCTGTATGCAGCATATGGTAGCGTAGAGAATATTAAGAGTAAGGTTGGATTTGTGGCTGTTCATCTAAGGTCTGGGATGACTCATTGGACAGCACACCTGTACATTATCCCTTGTTTTAGAGGCATCAAAGGCATCTCCATGTGATGCTACCACAGCTTTTCCTTGGGCACCATTACCGCTGACACTAGCCTGACCCTCATCATGCCAGTTCAACAGGCCATATAGGCTCAGGCAGCTCATAAGGGTGGTTTTGTTTTGATTTTTAATATATCAGTGGTCATATTAATCTGATCCTTGAATGTGGCAGTAGCCAGAGACAAAACTCTGTCTCATGAAGAAAACTTCTAGTTGTTAATGGATCTTTCAGTCATCCATCTGAAAAGATACCTAGCTGGTGTTCTCAAAATGCAGGTATGAAACTGTGGCAGCTCTGAAACTTAAGGAGCTCTTTGCTGCCATCTCTCAGGGAACTGAAAAGAGCGGGAGAAGTATGTACAAAATTATTGACATATTTATTTGCCCTCCCTTTTGTGGACTTTGAGAGATATTTGTAGACTTAGAGAAATGAAGTACCATTATACTTGTTGCATGGTAAAGAAAATCAGAACTGTATTTAAATATAATACTGTTATGAGTTACCCATAACGGAACCTCAGATTGGCATAGGGTATTAAATGAGGCTGAGTCTATATGTATACGTAAGTACATCTGTTCATAGCTGACGTGATGTGTTGAGTGTGCTGAGAAATGGAGTGCAGACATCAGTATGACAGTAGATGATAGTAGCATCATTTAGGTACAATGATACAGGATTAGCACTGACAAAGGATGTAAATGGGAGAGACAGTGAATTGCTTCCTCTATGAAATGAGGCAGCCCTTCTAGGGAGTATTTTTAGATCTGTCTCTTCCCTTTTTTGATAATAAATGATGAAGAGGGTGCAGCTGATAGGCAAACTATGAAATCATTTGTTCATCAAATGTTTAAACCAAGTTAAAAATGTATCCAAAGATACGGCATATATTTCTGCATAGGTGCAACAGAACTACTTTAAATATTGACATTTTGTAGAAACATTGCTAAGCATTTGGTGCAAATCAGTGATGAATTCCATTTCAGCTTCATTTGAAAATCAAACAGAGCTCTTAGGAAAGAATTAATAGTTCTCGGTGAATTCAGAAATAGTGTTTATTTGTTTTTCATGAGTTTATGAGTTATATTTTGGGCTAGCTTTTGCAAATTTTAAGAAAAAAAAATCGTAGTATCTGAACCTGTTCCTTCTTGTTAGCAACAATATTTGGAGGAATAGTTTAATGTTTGTATCACTATAGGAAGTTTCCTTAACATAGCATTCATGAATAGTCTCATTAAAATCAAAGAGCATGACTATAGGGCTATGCAAACACAAAGTTTGACCCAGAAAGAGAAGATGTGCTAGAGTTTCTGTGACATCCTCCAGGGATTTCACTATTGCTATTGATTTTACATGAAGGCACTCAGATAGTACAGTGATGGACGGCAGTATAAAACCCTAAGAGAGATGGATAGACATGATTAAGTGTTTATTGGCTAGTAGTCAGTACCTTTTCCTTATCCTCTCAGGTCCCAATCCACAGATGATATGCTGTTACCGCTTTTAGCTTCAGGGTTGGTCATTAAACTCAAGCAGAAATAGCTGATATATTTAGGTCCAGAGGTCTCCAGTTCATTGCTTGTTTATCTCTGTACTAGAGTCTAACATACAATCTTGAGGCCTAAATAAAAAGCAGAATTGTTGTGAATATTTAATTTACTAAAACCTTTTTATTCAAATACCATTACTCTTTAAAGTTTTCAGTTTTCTTATTTGTTCCTTGGAGAATTTACAATTTCCCCACTTTCCCTTGAGATTGTGGTCTGTTGTTACTCTTTCCAAAGGAAACATAGAAGTCATATTTTATCCTGAAAGGATTATCCTCCCTTTGTGTTCTGTTTAATGTTTTTAGTTGAATACTGTGAACTTTTCTGGACACATTTCTAGGATTTATGCATTAATATCGGCCTCCAGATGAAGAGGCTTTTTATCAGATAAGCAAACCTGAGAGGCAGTCCTGAATCTTAACACTGGGGATAGAGGCTGGAACAGTACTCTTTCTTAGAGAAAATCTGATTGCATTTGAGTGACACGGAAAATATTTTTCTTTTTTTCACTGGTTGTATTAGTCCCACAATAAAATACATGAGCTCTGTTAAAAACAAACAAAAAACAACAACAACAACAAAACCAACTTCTGGGATATGGAAAAATTCAATAGCAATGTGTACTAAGATGCAATGAACATATTTTGTCCTTTATTATTACTTTATATCTAGATGGCCAACTGTCTTAAGAGTGCTTTCAGATCCTGCAGATCAATATTCTGCTAAATTCTGATATTACTGTAGTTGATGGTATTGCCATCAATGATTTGCTATACCACAAGGTATCTTTCTGGAATAAGGCATGTTGTCCTTACTCAGGGAACGCTATGCTTCCAGTTATTGCCATCAATTGATAGGATATTGCTGGTACATACCCCACGGGGCCTGTTTTTTTGTTTTGTTTTGTTTTGTTTTGAGCTAGGATCAAAATTTGAATTTCCCAGATATTTTTATCTATTTATTCTATTTTAGGAAGGAAAGGTTTAGTGTAGTCTAATGGCAGAAGCAACAGGCTACCCTAGCTAAAGTAAAAAGACATATGTAATACTTATGAAGTCCACAAAAACACGAAGAAATGTACACTCTTTCTACATTTGTTGAACCTTTTTAGTTACATGTGGCTTACAACTAATACAGGGGTTGTATGTGATTTCACTGAGCTAAGTAACTTTTGGTGAACACTAAATTAACAATGTAGTGAATTGCTATTTTCTGCTCAGGAGATGTCTGTGAACTGCCATAATTTCCTTCTGCAATTATTTTTGAAGGACTAGCTTTTTGTCATTTTCAGATTCAAAGAATTTGTGAGTAATACTCTACAACTTAGACATGTTATCCCAGTGTCACCAGTCAAGCAAAGTCATATGCAATTCTCTCAGACCAACAGTCTTTCTGGCACTCATAATATTCTTAGTAAAATCTGCTTGCCACAGATCTGTGTCCGAAATGCATTCTGCAACTAAAACAGCATAGAAAAGGTCAGTTGCAAATGCTTCAGAGAATATTCATAGCAATCCTCTTTTGCATAACATCTTTTTGCAATAATAATTTTATCATCTCATTATTTTCTGACATTCCCTAGTAACATGTCAATGGTTCTTGAAAAAAAAAAAAAAAAAAAAAAAAAGCATTAAACAATATCAGTGGGTTTTTTTTTTGTTTGTTTGTTTGTTTTTTTTCCCCTGTCATCTGAAAGTTCAGTGCTACATGGTCTTTGTCCAGGCAGCCTGGTTTGTTGTCTGTTGTCACTTGCTTCTAGTTATCTAACAAATGCTTCCAGTTACCTAGGTTTGTCACAGGCTGTTTCAGTTTCCTTCCACCTTAAGATGTGATTTGGAGCTCCATCGCCGAGCTGATTATAATAGATTGCTCAACATCATTTCTCACTCCATTGTCCACACAATGTGGGGAACATTTTTGTGATCCATTTTCCCTGCAAGGAACTTTGTGGCAAAGATGTAGCACATTGTTATAAAGAAGCACTTTTGTAAACCTTCCTCTTGTAATGAAATTACACATTCTATCTGTGCAAATGTAAATGCTATTTTTTGTTTGTCTGTTTATTTTGCTGTTGAGCTACGTCTCAGTTATTTTTTAGGTTCATGCTTACACATTCTGGATTTGATGGTCAAATGCCTTGAAAATTTACTCGTCTCAATTCTAGTGTAAGATTTCATTGGAAATATTGCATTGTGTATGTAATTATGCCTTCTTCCCGAAGATCAGTCAGTAATTTATACACCATTAGAATGTGTTTTTGATGGGAGCTTGACTAGCTTAATTATTTTATGTGTTTCAGAAGAATTTGCTATCATAAAACTGCATAGTAAAGCATGATAAAAAAGCTGAATAGTTGTAGGAAAGCTGGCTTCTTTGTATAAACTAAAAACTATTCCACCAGCACATAACATCAAATAAAATGTACTCTAACTGTATTGGTGTCTTTCTCCCCCACAACAGAAGCAATGTTAAATATTGTAATCGGGTATGCTAATGCTACAGCAATAGAGCCTTTTTGTGGACTATGTGCTGTAGGTACCCTGTGTTCTGCAGCAAGGTAGCTGTTTTATCACAAACTGTTTTATAGCTGTTCTCTGAAAAACATTCATGATTTACTCATTCAACAGAAGACAGAGGAAACTGAGTGACAACCTACTAAAGGTGTCAGTAACTTTATACTTGCATGTATACTTTCTTAAAAGGAGTTGGATGCTTCGTTCTGTATGCAGCATATTTTGGAAAATCACACTACTTGTATCCCATGAGTTTGAGAGAATTTGGTTTGATTTGTTGGGAGGTGATTGATAGTTATTCTCACTGTGATTCTTAGTTTTGGCGTTATGGTCTAGTGGTCTAGATCCCCAGGAGCTATGCCAGCTTTAGCTCAGCATATGAATAGCCTGGTGCCCATCTTTCGAAGATGCAAAAGAAGTAACACAGTGATATCCTGAACTGTGGAAACAAAGAGAGGATTAAAGTTCACAACTTTTCTAGAAATGGTCAGTGTATTCTTTTTCATGATATGCTGGCTGCAGGAGCTTGTTGAATTTAAAAGTAGGAAAAGACAGTTGCAAATATTACACTGAAATGGAAAGTGTTGTTAAGAAAATGGTAGAATAATGTGCCTTCCAGCTATAATTTGAGATTGCCTGCAGAAATCCTTGACCTAAAAGAGGCGCATGGATTATGAAACATAATTACTGCAGGCAAAGCTAGGAAACATTTGCTACCTTGCTGCTGCCCATTCTTATCTCTCTCCTTTATTATTCCTTCATAGTTTCCTTTTCTTTAGTGATGCATCAGCTCTTCAGGTAATAAATCACAGAATCTTTGTGGATAATGTCTTTATTTTGCATGGCAAACACATGCCATAAATCTAGGTAAAACTTAATGACTGGTATATGACATCCTTCGTTCTGTGAATGGCAGAGACAGAAGATCCCATTTCCACTCAGCTTTCTCACTGCAGGAGAGACAAAACTTGTTGATCAGCTATTTGGGTACTAAAACGATTTATACCAACTCAAAGAAAGGAGGGGAAAAGAGCCACTAACACTGCCCTCATCATTTCCTGGTGTTGGAAACACATTTACCGTGTCAGTGCTCATGTACCAGCACTGACCCACATGCCCTGCTTTTAGAGCTGTTATTGTTATCTGACACCATGTAGTGTTATGAAGACAGAGTGGTCTTGCTTTACCCGGAGCACTGCTGTTCAATGTGAATAGCTCTTAGGATGACATTGTTTCTCCTGGGCAAAATGGTCTCCGCTCATTCTAACGTTGCCTGCGTGTCATACCTAGATTCCCTTTATGGGAGTCTGAAGAAATGAAAGGACTTTAATGATTAAGAACAGTCCAAAATGGACTTGGCCAATTCTAGACTAGTCTAGAGCTGACTGGTAGAAGCATTTTTCCCATAAGACATATATATGGCATTTCCATGTTCTTTGTCCCATAGTGACTGCTTGGGATATTCTTGGCAGCCAGATACTCATTGTAGTACCTCTGTGTCTAGTGAGAAGAATGAAGTGTAGGATCACAGAGTCATAAGCTCCCAAAGTAGAACTGACAGCTCTGAGACAGCGGGTATTTTCTCTGAAGAGGAGTTGTAGTATCAGGCCCATCATATGTAAAGCAATTACAGTGTAAGCTAATGAAATCAGATGCCAGCTTTGCTGATATAACTACTTTCACAACCTCTAGCCTTCCGAGCATAACACAGAATAATTCATAATGGGACTGCACAGAACTCTTTCAATTAGATTTCAGCAGTGGAGCGAGTTATTTTAGCTAGGCAGAAGTATGCAAAGCCTGTAGGCTCAGACACATGGTAATTGAATAAATAGACTCAGGCCTCTGCTATCACAAAAAGAAATTAAGAACTCAGTGTAAAAGATGTAAGAGTCTACCTCTAAAAGACACCCGTTCAGCTGAAATCATCTAACTGCACTCCATTCAAAAATCACACTTCTGGATGAGGGGAGAGGTTGCTCTTTCTCTGAAAAACTCTCAGCGGTGAGGATGCCTTCAAGTGAAAACTATGAGTGAAACTAACTTTCAGATACTGCAAATGTCAAAAATGCCTGCAATGCATGGAAGAAATTGAACGCTAATCAGTAAACAGAGACTCTAAAGACAAACTCTCTCAGGGATGCTGCCTTTATTAAAGGTGATATTTCAGCATTTCAGGCAAGTAGTACTAATCACTTGAACCTGACACAGCACAAGCTCTCGTGTTTCTGCCTGTTTTGTGGTGTGTGTGTGTGTTTTTCCCTCTGCCTTACAACCGTTTCTGTTTTGTGAGGCTTCATACATCCTCCCTGACTAAGGGTATTGAAAATAGCACCTAAACCTTGCAGTAGCTGAATGTTTCTTAGCCAGTGCATTCAGTGCTTGGAAGCTTCTTCCCATCGTCATGGTGGTTTTTGCACTTTTTTTTGGTAGCAATTACTGCTAGGTGATCAGGTTTTTAGTCACTCGATCTTTTCCATTATTGGTAAGAAAGCTTTCCCAAAGTGGATGGCTCGTTCCCCGGGCAGGTTACTTCAGCCAAGAATGCTTGATCCAGGGCTTTCACTCTGGGCTTCAGATGCTTTCAGGTAGCGAATCATAGATGAACATCTGGCATGGCTAACTCTTGACTTGCTAATGGATTTGAAGAGAACAAGAAGAGAACAAATTCAGGACTCCATGAAGGAAGGTGGAAAAAGTACCTAAACATCCTTTTTTGGCTGTAATGGCGTACTGGAGAGGAAGCAAGAGTGGTTTTGTTTATAATACTTTTATACTATTTTTCAGAAATTGTTTACAGTCTCTCAAGTGGAAAAAGTGGCATCACACTGGGAAAGAAGCTTTCAGGGCTGTTGCCAGTTTGCAAGAATACTCATGGGAATTTTGTTGTTGGCTTCAAAAAGGGAGAAGAAATTATTTTTGCCTTCTAAATTTGAATAAGAATTGCTTATACTGAATACAGATTTTCCAGTCCATTAAGTTCAGTCGGTATGAAATGAAGTTAACTGACCAGACTGACACCTGGAGAATACACCTTGTGCTAGAGGGAATCTTCATTCGTGTAAAGCTGATGGAGCTAATTCTGTTACCTCTTGCTTTGGATCTGACATTTGTGAGGTTTCTGTTGCTGGAGCTACATTTTCTGGGTGAATGGGAACATGCTGAGACAGTAGGAGAGACAGGACAAATCAAAGGAGAATCAATACTCTTCTGCGATGTCCTGTCCTCAGTTAGCAGAATAAGCAGACAGCACACTGGCTAACACTTAGTATCTTACACCTTCAGAGCCATGCAGATCCTACTACTCCTGTCACTCCTTTGATGATCACATAGTGCTTTTGGTACTTTCATTTCTGTTATGTGTTGTAAAGAACAGACACATTTTCTTTCTTGCAAGGAAGAACTAATGTCCTTTCCCTGGTAGAAACATCATAGGATCAACTGTCAAATGCTGCTTGAGTATAGGCGCCAAGGATGGAAAGCCAATTTCTGTAGAACAGCAAATGCTAACTCTGCTCCAGTCAAAAAATAAATCACAGAAAAATCCTGTTTAAGAGAGATCCAGAGTATTACATTCTTCATGGGAATACCACATCACTTCTGAGTGCTTTGTATGAGAGAGAACTTTTACCTTTGCACAAGTCTGAAGGTAGAGCCCACAGCCATTTTGTTTCACAGAAATGGGAGTGGATGGTAGAATTATTTCCATTGATTGCAACCCAGACATTTACATTCTTTTTTTTTTTATTATTGCCTTCCCTTTTGAAGAATTGATTTCAATACGGAAAGCAGTACCAAGAGAAGACTGGCTGTATTGAATTCACATTGAACTGATTAAAAAACATGGAAGTTATTAGAAAAATAAACATATTTCCTTTTGCATTATGCAATATTTCATCCTCAAATTTATTAGTTTAATATACTGTCTAAGTGAAAATGACAATGAATATTATTTAACATCACTGGAGAATATTCTTGGCAGCTGTAAAAGATATTTTTATGTGTGCATTACAGTTTACAATTAAATATGTTTTTTTTTTTTTTAATGAAAGATCATATCATTTTTGATCTTATGCATTAATAGTTTGAGGTTAGTCTAAATATTCATACACACGTCTAATTTTGTTTACAATTTTTTCTGGGCTATTGTAAAACCTTAAGAACTGAAGTAAATCTGTTTGAAGGTTATTTACACAATAATCTAGGGGATCGCCTGAACATGCAGATACCAATCAGCATTTCTATTGTGCAAAGCTAGTGGTCTTACACTGCAAAGTGTTGCTGTAGCTGAGATGAGAATCTGGTTTGCAACTTACAGAGATAACTGAAAAAATAGTCAGGTGCAGTACACACACTTCCACGCAAAGGCCTAATTGATTTTAGAATCAGTTTTTGTAAGAACACAGGACCAGTCTGAATTAAATTCCCACCAATGTTCTGTTGGGCATATTAATTCTTTCCCTTCTTTTCCTTCTTGGATGTATAATGCTGCAATCTACTGCTGAACAGCTGCTGTGGCTCCTGATCAAAGACAGGTAAAGTAGTCCCAGATCTTTTACCTTCCTCTTACAGGTGTTATGAGGTTTAATTAATTTATGCTTTTATAACACATTGAGGTCCTTGAAGAGAAGATAGTATGGGGTTGTATTCCCTTCTCCATTCCATTACTGGCCGACCAGATTGCTTGGAAATGCAATTTGGTATGCACAGGTGGCAAGCTCCTTCATTCGTGTGCTTTTGATGGGGTTGATCTTGTTATTTCTCCTTTAAAATTTCTTAGTAAGGGGAGCAAAAAAGAGAAGGCATGTCAGAGGGATGCTTAATGAAAGAGATCTTACAATATATGAAGCTTTTCCAAGGAGGTTCCACCACATTGTACCTTGTGCCGATCAATTATAGTATCTCTTTCTTACGGGCACTATTCCAGGAACAGATAATGGGTTTGCACAAATAAAAGTTCCAGTAGAATTTGATATGGAAAATAGATGTGCAGAGACTCCTGATGTGCTGTGTGACTTTGCTATTCATTTGTGTAATATTCCAGCAAATTCATTAGGGCCAATTCTCAAGCATGCCATAATCCATGTATGCCAAAAAAAAATTGAAAATTTCCCAACAAAACTTCTGATATATTTTATTTATTTATTTATGTATTGTTATTATTTATATATTTATTTAATTAATTAAAATGGCAGCTCTCTATAGGAAATATTATTTTAATGCAAACCAAAAAATGCACAACCAATTGTTAATTCATTAGAACTGTGACTATGTGATCCAATGACATTGTCACTCTTTTGTTCATTTTGGTTTCATTACCCTGAAATTTTGGGTCACACTGCAATTATTTTTAAGCAACTTCACTGTAAAGATTGAACAGCTTGGCTTCCTGACAAAAGGAATTTAGATTACAAATCAGAAGACCTTGTTATGCCTTTCTTGCCCCACTCCCTCAACTTGGGGTTGGATCAGGACTGTGAACTTTGGTTTCATCATTCCAGTTAATTCCTTTTTCTTTCATTAGATTTTCCATTGTTGAGACCGTTCCTGGTTATTTGCTGACAGCATTAGACTGGGGAGATGAGACTTTCCTGGGGAAAAAAGCGTGAAGAATTGAAATGACAGGGTTGTACCAGCAGCATGGTGGCTGCGCTAACTCCAGCTCAGTTGTAGGTTGTGCTGCAATATTACAGATGCCGTGTTGTGATGTGGGGAAATTAGATAGGTGCCCATGGGCCCTACCACAGAACACAACAGAATGTTTTCCACGTCTGTGTACCAAGTATATGCACTAACTTTGTAGAGTGAGTGGACTGTTATAAATGTTACGCGAGAGGAAAACATCATATCTGCAAAGTGCATTGACAAAAATTCAGGTGATGTTTTACAATCTGTGCTGTGTTGTTGCTGATCTAGTCAGCAACAAGGTTGGAGCATTCAGGGTCCAGCACAGCATTTGAAGCCATGAGCTCAGAAACAAACTGTGCTTCAAGTATAACATTGAGCCAAGGCCTATCTATTTGGGAGCATAATAAGGTCCGAAACCTGTATGAATAATAGCTAAAGGCATCGTTTGCATTGATTTCAGTGCAGCTTCTGGGTGGCTTTGCATCCTCCGGGCTGCTTCTCTGAACTGGAGCAGGGTGACTCAACTGAAGAGTTGTTATGTACGTTACGTAGTGCTGTCTGGACACCTCACTTCTAAGCACTCCCTGGGTTTAATGGCCAGACTCTGTAGTTAAAATTCATTTGCAGGTGCTTTCTCAATGGTAGGAAAAACCTGATTTTTGCTACGCTTTTCTTAGAACCGTTCCCCAGACAGCATGCTGCCTCCCTCTCTTCAGATCATAGGTCAAGACACTTTGCTGACAAATCTGACCATTTTCTCTGATGTAGCAGAACCTTTAATGATCTGGACCAACTAAACAAATGACCCTTAAATTTAACGCTTGTCTTTGTTTTATATATTTGTGCACGTTCGTAATGCAAATCCAAATACTGGTTCATCTAAATATTTGAAATTATCAGCCTCACCTCTATTGCATGAGTGTCTTGTTCATACTTTTGCCCTTGACTAATGGTACAAAGTAGCATGTGATCCTCCCAACCTAAAAATTCATATATTCAGTTAAATGTTAGATTTGGAATATTCATCATCAAGGTAAATAAGGCCTGTAAAAGTGTTTTTTCTTATTTATTATAAATATTTTTTTTCTGTCATTACAAGTGAGTGCTGAATTTTTTCTTGTTCAGATCAGTAGTGCAGACAGTGCACATCTGAGGTGCTGATGGGCAAAAATGACTGCTCTGCAGTCAGGTGGGAAGCAAGAAAAACCACTCAAGGCATATCAAGCTGACTTACCCTGCTACCTAATTTGTTCTAAAACCAAAGAGTTAATTACTGGAGTTAACTTTCTAGTTTGTGAGAACACTTATTCTGCAAAGACAAATGACAACATACACCACAGATTTAATTAAAGAGAGCAGAGATAAGTACTGTATTGTATGCTGAAGTAATGTTTACTATAGCAATTGATTACTCTGCAGGCAGCTTGTTATGTTCCATTCCAATTTAAAGTGAAGATAAGAAATATAGAAGAATGATAAATATTCAGTCTGAATCACACCTTTTAAGGAGGTGACTGAAAGAGACTGAGAACACTTATATAAGAAACAAAGCTGCAAAATCCACAGGTGATGTAAATGAGCATGTTTCCATTTGGCTTTACTGAGTGTTGTTTTACACCAGTTGAGAATCTGACTCCCAAGAGTGCTAATAAAAAGCTCCAGTATCTTCAAACCTCTCTATGAAGAGCTGGACTTTTTATATCAGTGTGCAATGGCCTGATAAATCGCCATCCATTTCTTCTCAGAAAGTGAGGGAGAAATGATGGGGAACAGCATTGTTGTTCTCTGGAAGAAAGCTGTAGGGCATAATGGAGAGATGGTATCATAGCACTGACTCACTGGCCAATCTTTATCTCTTCAGAGCCCATGTTTTTGTCATTTCTGCAGTTGTTGTACAATGTTCCCTCTGTTTCAGTCTGGTGGTTGCATGTGATGGAAGGGAGCGGGCTTTCAGCTGAGGTCATAGATTAGGAAACAATTTTATCCCAGATTCATGGTATGACTTTGGCAAGCTTCAGTGCTACTGTGTGCCTCAATTTCTTCATCAACGTACTTCTTCTGAGCTACACTTTGTTTTTGAGAAGCAGGAATGCTGCAGGTGAGAAGTGATCTGGTGTTTAAATTCAAATGATTTTGACTGGAGCATTGCCCCTGCCTTGGACTGCTCATGTTTCCCTCCAAAACAGGATTACTCCATCCATGTTATAGCTGACTGGGACAATAACATTTACTAAAAGATGAACTGGGAATAGATAGAACCACAGCTTACCACCTCCACAAGATGGTGGAGCAGTGGGAAAAACAATTGGTGTCTTAAAGTTAGCAGTGGGAAATTAGTCCCTGAATCATGGCATAGCGAGCATTTCAGGATCCCGCAGAAAACTTGAGGTTCAAATACAGCAGGAGGCAGTGAGCTGTGAGCACTGCTGGCTCCCTGCTCTGCTCTCTGGGAGCACTGACTGGAGTCTGGAGTGCTCAAAGCATTCAGCTCACGTTCGCAATGTAGCAGAGCAGAGACAGACTTCACATGTGTCAAATTTGTACAAAAAGAGAACCGGATTATGTAAGCTTCATTTTTCTTTTATTATTATTGTTAATGTGTATACATTGCATGTAATTGTGGCATGAGCTGATGTTAATTAATTCCAAATAGCCTTTTTAGCTAGAAACTGTGTTGTACTTCATTACTGCAATAGGCTCTTGCTTTCCAAGTTTCCTCAAAATGAAACAATTTTCTTTTCAAGTGTACATCACCGAAGTCAAAAAGACATAATATTCCCAACTGTATAAAACAGCCTGTGGCAACTAGGTTAGAGCTGTCAGTTTTACACATGGGGTGCCTGACAAACATATTATACATACAATTCAAGGCTGACCTTATACTGCACCTGAATTTAAATCTGTGTACTGCATGATGCTTTATATCCTAAATAGGCTGTTAACAACCTCTTACAGCCCTTCCCTTTTATAATGGGCTGTAACTGCAAACTCTAAATTGTCATGAGCAGCAGCCAGAAGGTAGCACCATAAAATTAGTTAATTTTAACATAAAGATGCCAAATCACTGCTGCACACATTTTAAAAGTATTTTCTCTTTCAAATAGTTCAGTGCTTGCAGATAAGAAGCCAGGTCCACGAGAATTCACCGTTTCACAGTGTTTTAAAATGTCTGGTGTCTCCAAAGCACGTGGGTTAAGAACTGGTCAGCTTGCAGAACTGGGGACATTCCAGGCAGAAATTCAGTCTTGAGGGGAGCCTTTTTTATTTTTATTTTTAAACCAAGACCTCTGTGATCCATGAGATAATCTAACTAGAAAATTTTGGTTCTCCTAGTTTGGGGATGCTGAGATATTAGCAAGTGTTTTCAAAGGGCGTAGCAGTCATTTGCAAAGGATGAAATCCAGTGCCAACCTCCTGATGACTTCAGCGGGGTGAGATTTCTACAGTAACTTTAATGAGAGCACAGATATGCAGCGCCCGCAGAGAAACCAGCGGTACTTCCTCTGCTGATGTGCCGGGGAAGTAATAATTTGCTTCCTCTCGTAGTATGGCTGGAGGCATTACAAAGTCTTTGCAACGGGTGGTGTAACTGCAGCCAGGGAGTGTGTGTATGTGTGTTGGGGGGCACTACAGGGAGAGGATCTGAGCAATTTACTGCAGCTTGGCATAAACTTCTAGAGGGTATACAGGAGGCTAAAAAAGGGAGAGGTATGTTGAGGTCAGTGCTTTGCCACTGCTCTATGCATAGGCAATCAGACATCTCTTTTGGTCTTTTGGTGCTGTATGATTAGAGAAGGCATCACAGAGTGTTTGTCTCCATCCTCACCTCCCTCTCTGTCAGACACACTCTGCTTATGGCCCAGTCCCAGGCAGCAGATTTTCAAAGCTCCAGTATCTGTAGTTTCAACATGTCCCCACAGTGGGTTCTGCCCACCTGCGGTCACAGAGAGAAGCTGCTTTTCTAGGGTAGGTTTGGGGTGTTTGTGACACAGAATTTAAACGCTGCCTGTCCTGAGTGCACAGCACACTCGCATTTCATGTGTCGCCTAGGGACAACCCAACCCCAGCAGGTCTGGGAAGTGCTTCTGGCACTAAGTGTGGTTATGGCAGGTTAACACTGCTCTATCAGCCCATCAGTCCCACAGCCTGGTAAACAGGAATGGGGAAGGAATCAAAGAGGGGAACCTGCCTATTAAATCCCTGTGGTTTCTTCCATCTCTGGAGACCTTCCCAGGAGATCTGGTCCATTGGACCAGTGCTGTAACGCTGCACACTCAGTGGTATGTCTTTGCTCGAAATGCGAAACAAATTCTGGTGCTTACTTTACAGCACTGTGTCTCTTGTCTTTCATGTGCTTGCTGCTGCAGAGCTGTGCTGTTTGCATGTCAAATCACCCCCTCGTTCCTGCTCAGAACAACAACAAAAAAAAAATCATTCAGCCAAAGCGAGCTCAGGAGAGGTCTGGAGAAAGGACTCTGTTTTCAGGTTGACCCAGGCAGTGGGAAGGTTCAGATCACAATCTCAGCCTGAGCTCTGTAAACCACGGTGGGCTTTTTAGCTCATTTCCAGTCTGTACAGGAGCTGCTTGGATCTGGCTTTGTGCCCCATCCCTGTGAGCTGGTACCATGCCTGCCTGCCACCTTGAGCAACATTTGGAAAAACAAAAACAAACAAACAAACAAAAACAACCACTGCTTTTCTTACCATAAACAAATCTTGTCCTTTTGGAAATGTTTTCAGGCATTTTGGAGAATTGCTTGAAAGTCTCCCATTTCAATCTATAGGCTCCTTTTGCTATTCTCTTACATGCTCCTGTCAAGCACTACGACTAATAGGTACTGTTTTGCTTTAAATTCCTTTGGAAGTAAAATCCTTAGGATTAGTGTTTTTGTTTCCTTTGATTTGGTTAGTTGCCTATCATTGACTCATGTCAGGCATTAAAAAAACTGTCTGCTATACTTGCTAGAGAAAATGAAGATTAGGGCACGGTGTAGCATGCATGTTGTAATAGCTAATGAAATTATGTCACACCAGCGGTGCTTTACTAACAAATACTAGTAATTCACTGAGTGGGTTAGTTTCAGTAATTGATTGCCAACTTTCCTAGCAAACCTTGTGCTCAGAAACTTTTAAATATAAGACAATTCTTCGCCCTCCTCTGGAGACATCTCGCTTGTATGCATTATGAAATGGGCACATCCTATTAAGGTATTCTTCCCTGCTTGGATATGACAGCTATTCTCAAAGGAACTAAACTCATTTCAGCACAATGTGCTGGAGACCTGAAGAAGTAAACTATAATTTATCTTCCCTGAATAACACTTCTCAGCTCAGTGCCTAAGCTGGATCACCTTCCCATGAACTTCGCCTATGGATGTTTATCTGCTGACCCACAGCCATATGGATTTATTTTCATAACATGCAAATCATTTTACAGACAATGTTGAAAAGAAACATTTTATTACTGATATCCTGCAAATTACAATTAATATTGACAAAAATATTGACTGGTTACACAGATTTTATTAAGTTCTTGCATATTGGTTTTTAATTATGTTTATGTTTAATAAAACAAACTATGATGTCTTTCCCATCAAATGATAGGTGAAGTATGCAGTCTGTATCTTGACTTATTTTCTTAGCTCATCCTTTGTAATTTGTGAATTGCATGAAAATGCAAATATTCAAATTTATATTAAAAATGAAAAAAAGAAACAGTCAGCCTCTAATCCCTGGTAATAGTTCTACTTGACCCCTACTTCCCAAAAGATGGGCTAGATGTTTAGCTGACACTGATTTAACTAAAACAAACCATTGAGCAGTCTAAACTTGCTCTTTTTATTTCAAAGACAGATTTTTTATGAAGGTGACATTATGTTGCATGTCCTTCTTTGGGAATCTACCTTTGTAGGCTGAGGTTTTGGTATAGCATATGGTTTTCTATAGAAGTCTTCTACAGTCAAAGAGATAAAAATCACAGGGAATTAATCATCAGTTCTCCTGGGTGGATTAGCTTGTTGGTGTTGGTAGACATATACTAAGACTCAATTTGAGTAGGTAAACTGGCAAGAAACTGTAAGCAATTCATTTGGGGCTTCTTCAGTAGCACATAGTCGTACAAAGTTTTTCCTGTTTGTCAAGTGATCACTCGAACAAAGTCATGGTACTGCCTCTGAGGGTTGAGACATTGTCTCTAGAGATGAGCAGACACCAAAAACAAGGCATGTTAACTGTCCCAAGAGTCAGCTTCCCAAGGGAGAGTCAGCTGGCATCTGCTGACTATCAGCCTCAGCATCCCTCTGAGTAATCTGAGTGTTCTGCTCTGAAGCTCAAAGCCATGAGACAATCCTGTGGGTCAGCATCTCTTCATCTCTGCATGTCCTCACTGAATCCTAACTTTTACCTGCTTTGTGCAAAACAGGGGAGAATAACTCATTGAGAAAAAGCAAATACAGAGAAGTTAGTTTAGAAAGATGTTAGAAAACTAATGACCTCTGATAGCCCCTCTATAGGTGGTGGAAGTCGCATGCATATTTCACTTCAAAATAGTCATATTCTGCCTTTGTGGCTTCTACTCTGCTTTTGATTATCCCAAGCATCCTCTTGAGCCCATTGTTTCCATACAGCAACATACAGCAACAGCTGCAATTCCTCAAACCATTCCTAAAATACAGTTTAAAAGCACAAATAAAAGTAAACTATAATGGGGATGTTACTCACATACGAAACTGTGGGCTGAACTACTTTCTATGTTTTTTATTTGCTAATTAATCTAGCAGCTTCCCAGATTTTATTTTAAAGAGTCCAGTTTATAGACACAGCCAGCCAGCAGAGTAGTCTGTGCTGCAGCATCTGCTTAGAATATTTGCATGGAATTGCTTTATATCCATATAAAGAATAAATGTTTTCTCCAGGTTGTCGTATCATGCTTCTAAAAATCAAAGACAAAGGGTGCCGTATTCAAATTCTGCCAACGGAATGAACAATAGTTATTAGTACTTAAACTTTTTTTATTACAGTGTAAAAAATACTTATCTTTAGTCTCTGCTCACCTCTGCGTGACATCAGAGGGTGACGCCGAGGAGTCCTAAAACACTTCCATTTGCTGTTACATGAAACACACCAACTATTTCCAATTGCTCTCACTGCCAAGCAACCTGGTGGCAATTAATTCTTTAAAAAACAACCATTTTTTCAAGTGGCAGAGCTGTTCCTTTAACAACTCCTTCTGTTAGGAAGTTACTGGCACTTAGAGCCATAACGGGGACATTTCCCAAACCTCCTTTTGTCAGAGATATTTGGCTCATGGACATAGTGGGTATTCATACCCTCTAATTTTAAGTGGAATTTAAGATGTTTCTTCCCTTTAGGCTACTTTTGTAGACAACGGAGAGATGCTAACTTCTTTGGATATGATTCAGATCCAAGACAGACTAAGCCACCATCTGGAGTTAGAGCATTTTTTCTTGGGTTGGAGGATTACTCTACTTATAACACAGGCACCTCAGGTAGATGGTTACACTGAGCTGAGCTGGGATGAAAACAGGCTCCACTGGGTTTCAGAGGAAAATAACAGGCTAAATTCATCCAATTTCTTGATTGAGTTCGAACTTTCTAAGTGAGAACTAGGAACTAATTTCCATGAGTACCAAGAAAAATAAAACTTTAAATCAATTTCTAGATAGCTATAATGTATTAGATTCAGTCAACTCCACTTGTAAGTCACAGGATTTGGAAGGTACCTGGGTGAGGTGTGCAGTTATATTGGAGGATGCACTTGGGACCATGGAGGCTCCATTGAAACCAAGTCCTTGCCTTCCAGAGTTAGTTTTCTCAGTAGTAAGAGGGGCACACAAACGTTTGTTAAGAGTACTTATTAGTTAGCTGTGGCCAGTTTCATGTTAATTTGCTATTAATACATGTAATTATTGCTAATAACACCAGGAGAGGTGCAAGAGGAAATGACGCACTAGATCCATAGGTGTAAGTGTTTCAATATTACTCTTGGCTGGTGCCAGAGGGGACATGTATTCAGTGGTCAAATTCAGATCTGTACATTTGGTGAGGCATGCTGCTGCCCTCCAGGAGATGCATAAACCACAGAGGGATGAGGATTAGTCAGATACACAGCACAGCATTTTTGCTCTAGCCGTACAGCATATGCACTTGGAGCTAGGAATCCCAACTCCAGCCCTTAAAGCTAGCTAACCTAGCCAGGTGCAGGACATCCATCAGCGAGAACAGCTATCTTAGGGCTAATGAAGGAAGGCTCCAAGAACCAGGACTTCCATGCCTAATGGTTTCGTTGATGCTGTGTAACTTGTACAACACAGGTGCAGTCAAGCATTCAGAAGCTGGATTCCCTGTAATTTTGGCTGTGCTTCTATAAAAGTGGCAGTTTATCTGTGCTCCTACATACAACAGAAAACAATGGAAATATCTTAAGAAGTGGTCTCAAGAGGCTGAATCATAGCTCCAGCAGAGAGATGTACTACTTTTCCTTATTGACCTTTAATATTAGCTTCCCTGGCACTCTGCAATCAATGTAATCTTTTCACTATGATCATAATGGCCATTATCCTGAAGACAACAGATAGAAGTGGAAGTAATATTAAATTAGAAAAATTGCTGAAGGATTTATTTGTTTTCTTTATGGATTTCTTACGATTTTTTTCTTTTTTTTTCTCTCTCTCTCTTTTTTTTTTTTTTTTGCACAAACTCAGAAATATTTTTACACTGAAGCAAGTGGTTGGCCCCATTTATATTACACACTTTCCTCTGCTTCAGTACGTTGCCAACAGTAAGGTATTATTTAGGGAAAAATATAAATGCATAATAAACAGATCTATACAATCATTACTGAACTAAAATAGCAGTTAGGAAAGTATTTTTATTGTGAAAAATGGCCCTGTAGGACTTGCTGGCTATTTGTAATGTTGCAATGTAACTCAGATAAATTGGTGCCCAGGAGTGTGACATTTCAAAAGCTTGAAAATACACTACATTTTTCTGATACGCCATTTTTGTAATTCTGCTAGCTATTTTGCAGTAGCAAGAAGCAATTCCTCTATGCCCAGGCAGTTCAATTAGAGTGTTGTAGATGTTGTCAGAAAGACTCAAACATAAGTGCCCCTGAGCAACGGTTGTGATTTCATAAAGTATCCTGTGCCCTTTCTCCCTAGCAATTGACATTTCTGGTCAATTGTGTGCAATGCTATTAACTAACTTTTAAAATAATGACTCCTTTATCTCTGTCTTGTAAACTTCGTATGATAAGCCCTCCCATTTGGGGTTAGACATGCCTTTTTTTTTTCAGTAAAAAGGGGTTAATAGATGAAGTCTTCTGCAGGAACAAAAGGCTCTTTTTCCATTAAGTGTTTCAACTGACATAAGCAAAAGTTCACCCCATTCTGGCGATGGATGTAGGGCAGCCTGACAATGTTATCTGCTTATCTGTCATTATTCATAATACAGATCAAGAGTTCAGGAGGTATCAGAAGTCCATAGTGAATCAAGGTTATGGAGTTAGAAGGAGAGATGTAGAGCAGACACTGACATGGTTGACCTTTGGCTAGGTAGGAATCCCAGCTACATAAAGGCTGGTTAAAAAGCACCTCATTTTGAGTGGCAGAATTCAAAATCATTTGGGACTTCAGATGTGCAGACAAAAATTTTATAAAACATACAAACGCATCAAGATTCACAAGTTTGTCGTTCGTCTCTCAGAAGTTTAGGCACTGTTACGGACCCCGTGGGTGCCCATAGCCATGTCAATATTATAAGGGTTATTTGGCAAAGTGGGAGAAGAGCAGTGCGTCAGGGCCTTACCTGCTGCAGCCCCTCCATCTGCAGTCCACATGTCCAGGGCATTACTTGGGACTGGATCCAGTTCGGGTCCCTGAACCTTCCTTTCATTCAGGTGGTTTGTTGCTTTGACCTCTTAACTCCCAGCGAGGTCTGGGGCACAGCTGACATCTACGCCTCTGTGTGAGCCAGGCCATCATGCAGTAACTGAGGGTGAGTTGTGGATTCACCACTGCTCCAGATCAGATACATCCCTTTAAGCACCTAAATGTCTGAAGGGATGTGTCCTTAAGAGAAATGACAGCTGTAGAGGTTTAGGACTTGAGTTCACAGATGGTACAGGATGGGTGGCCACTTCCTATTTCGATTCATCCTATATCCCTTGTGCAACAGGGCTCAGGAGCAGTGCGTGGGTTTTAGGGGATATAGCACCTGGAGCTGCTGTCTTTCACCTAAATGTGAAGGTTACTCACAGAACACGCTCTGGTTATCCTCGGTGCTACCCTGGGTGCCTAAATATTTGCAGTCTTCACAGCTATTCCTTATCTTTTCTTCATTGACTTGATGCACAAGAAAAATGGCTTGTGCACGTTTAGGAGTAGTAGATTTACTTCCTGCTTCTGCTGCAGTTTTCAGACAATGGCCTTGATTTCCTTGCTCTGAAATGAGACAATAAGATATTTTCTGATCTATCTATATAGGTAACTTTGTAATAGCAAGAACATTTTCTTACTGTATGTGTATCTAATTCTCAATACAGCAGGGTACTGGTTTTGCAAAGCAAAGCACAAACTCCTTTGGTAACCCCTAAAGTCTCCTTGAGAATGGGAAACACATTTTAATAGTGAGCTATGCAAAGCCCATTCATATTAATTTTCTGAGTTTCTGCTGGAAGCTTGCACTGGCTGCTATGAACAATGGCAACCGACCAGTTGTCTAAAGGCCTTTTCACGACAGGCAACAGCATCATTTCTGCAATATGGAAATTGATTCACCAGTAGGAAGATCAGTCTTCACAGAGACAGGAGTTAGAAATCCAGTTCCGAGAGATGATTAATAGCAGTTGTGTGCAGTGTGGTTTTAATGCCTTTGAAAATTCTACATGTGATCTAACATCAGGGTATGAAACAGGATGACTTGATGCAGACATGGTGTTCTAACCCAGAGGCTTAACTGTCATAACGCAGCATCATATGATGGTGTTACTCAAGAGACCTTTGAAAGCTTGGAGATGACAATATGAAACAAAATCATGGACACAGTACAGAGTTGACAGTTTCAGTTTCAGGAATCAGAACACGTTCTATTTCTTTAAACTACAATTGTGACATTTCACATAAAATCACTTAATCTCCTATTAAGTAGCTGTCTTATCCTATTTTTCTCATAGGCATTCACCCAAATGACATCAGCATCATTGTCTAAATCAAATCAAACACTAATACCAAGTTGGGAATTTGTTCTTACATATACTTTAGCAGGGGCTGTCCACACAACCTAATCCAAATGCTCTAATCCTAGTTTCTGGCACCCTGTGCTCTCTGTATATTTCAACTTCGATTTGACCTTGAATTTTCTGTTAGAGGAAAATATTGCCATTTTCTGTTGACAAAAACACAACCATGGAGTCTGGGAAAAAAGCAACATTGACAGATATGTTGAATTATAATTATAAAACAAGCACACAGCACTTCCTAAAATTGCTGTTGGCATATGTTAAATATATAGTGTACCACTTGGAAATCTATTATCAGAGGCTGCAGCTAAAAATGGCAGTTATTGTTATAATCATTGGGCCTGCAGCCTGTTAAACAATCATGAGATGGGAAGCTGGGAGAAATTTTCTGGGGCATGTGAAGAGTTAACTCAGATTTTATCCACTATGTCCAAATCAAAAAAAGGACAACTTGCCTGATCTGGAATATATTTCTATTCAGCTTCTACAGATGTTGCCACTTAGTGTCTCCACTGTGGTTCGAGATCAATTTGGGATCTGTGTCTAAAACCCTGTGTAATGGGAGCTGTAACAAAAGGTCACAGAATATACAGACATCACCCTCCGTCAGAGAACAAAAAAAATATAAATAAATAAACAAACCACTGAACAAACAAATAAACAAACTGCAACCGAGTTCCTCCAACAAAGTTATTCAGAGGATGATAGTACTACAGAGAGCAGTAATTCTTACTGTTGTTGTAATCATTGTGTCTGCAGCCTGTCAAATACTGACAGGCGCCTCTTTACCTTGGTAAAAGGGAAACAAAATGATCAGATTGCAAAACTCGTAGACCTTGATATCTGATCATGTCTAGACAGCCTATGCCCCTGCCTCTTAAAGACAGTCGTCAAATGCTTTGCATCAATAATTTGATATGCTGCTGTTTTCGAGATGTTGAACATTAATGTCACCTCCTTGGGTCCCAAGTGCCTGCCTCTTCTGCATTCATTATTTTTAGGCAATAATGGATACTTGCTTCTGTTTAGTTTTAATAATCATTCAGAACAAGCAGCTTTGATATCTGAAATAAACTGCCTCGCAAATTAATCAAGTGCGGAGCAAAGCCTTTTAAAGTGTATGACAGCCAATAAAGTCATTTGTGATGCATTATACAGTATGTAGCCTTTTCTGCTCTGTGCTAAATACTATCAACAGCTGAGGAGATGGAGGAAAATTTTATTAGAAATCAAGTTCTCCTGGAGTTTTGACCGAAGTGTAAAACTGGATTTTATACATTAAGACATAATCATTTAATGTCAGTCCTCCAATTTCAGAGGATTGTTTAAGAGGCTACATGGTTTGGAAAATTAAGAAAAAAAGCTGAAAATTGAATTGCTCTCACACTCCAAAGATGTCTTGGATGTGTTAGATGCCTTGCAGGCAGTCAAGTTTCTCATACTGAAAAATACAATCTAAGTCCATGTTTGAGTAGGACTGAGCTGTTTGTGACTGAACAGTAATGAACTTCCCTTAGCACAGCAGCTTGCTTGTTGGGCTTTTAAATTCTGTGTGCTTGTAGGAAACAGCTGAGTTATATGCAGCAATTTTGTATCAGCCTGTCAGTAGAGTAGGAACTGACTGGAGATATCATTCATTTCTCTTTGGATTTTATATTGGATATGAACAAAAATATAGTTGTAATATTGAGATAACCATTCCTCCTCCTTCTGTTTACTCCTGGATTACGTTTAACTCTTCAATCTATTTAACAAATCTGTGTCCCTAAAGTCTTTATGAAAATGACATGGGGTACAAACTGACAAATTAACACTGATAGATACGCAGAGAAAGTGATGGTTTTGAATGTATCACACTGTAGAAGGAAAGACCTCAGTATGGAAATGATCTCCTGAGTAAAATCTATATGTGATATATAGAGGTTACTGCACAGAATATAGGCTTATTGCACTCCATAGATTTGAAACCATCTTTCTTGGATGGCAGTGGAAAACTTCAATATACTTACATGAATTATAAATGATGTCTGGTTTTCTTCCTAAAGTAGGTACTGTGTGTTTTTCTAACACAGGCCCTTCAGCCTTTAGAAAGCTACTTTTTGCACGTGAGAAGGCAAAAGACTTGCATTTGGAAACTTTTGCTGTTGTCAATAGCATTGTGTAAATTGTGCATCTTACTGTAAATATTTTTGCTTTAATTGGGACTGCCACAGATATTCCCTTAACATGGGAATGAAGTCATGGCTTTTAAACAATTTGTTTAGAGATGGAATTGATTTGGAAGGATGCCTGTGAAGACACAGTATATGAAACCAGAATTGATTCAAGGCGACAATTCCTAAATAGTTCAGACATTTTGGTGCCTTGAAATGAACATCTTTTCTGTCAATTCAGAAATACAGTAATACACAACAAGGCAGATCAAAGACAAGGAATCATCACTTTGCTTTCTGATTCTCAGCAATGATATAATTTACATTCTTTTAGATGTCTTTGTGCTTTCATTCCAAAACCACACACGTACTGTGGGAGTGCCTGTTGGAAGACATTAACCCTTTGTGCCATTGTGCAAATGGTAGCAGTTACAGTAATGATAGTAATGGGTTCGGGACATAGTTAGCCGGATAAAATTCACAAGGTTGTGTGACACAAGGCTCTAGACAAAAAGACCTCTTAGATCCTGCAAGGCTTCTGGCTTTACTGCTGCTTCTTGACAGAAAGTAAAAATCTGTAGAGTCTTCATTTAGAGCATCCAGAGCATCCAGCCCTGCCTGAATGAAGTGCTTTGGTCCAGCGAGGTCCTCACTCTACTGCAGACCTGTCCCCATCCTCAGGGGAGGCTGGGATTCAAAACTGAAGCATTTCACCTGGTCAGAAATATGCAAGCAGCTTCTCATTAAGATCAAGCCTGAAGATTTTGACACTGCATAGATCTTGTCAGGTTATTAGATGAGTGAAGTGGCTGCTTGCAGGGCTGTATCTGCACTTCCTGGAAAGCACTGTCCTCAATAAGAGCAGCACAAGACTGTGAGTAATGGAGCTGATAGGAAAGACATTAGCCAGACAAACCCAGCAAAGGTCAGTCAAGGATAAAGAAAGCCTTTTCTGGCAGACTACTTGATGTAAGAATTACTTTATGCAAAAAGGACTTAAAGGAAAATAGAATGCATTTCCTGAAAGAACAAGCTGACAAGGATGCAGTGAAAATAGTTATTATGTGTGCCAAGAACAGAAGGTGGTCTAGACTGGAGTGTGCCAATGGGAGCAAGTTTTACTCTGATTCAGACCTATGCAAATGCAGGAAAGCTGCACTCAAATGCCAGCAAATATGAAGGATGTTTACCTGGCATAAAATGAGTCTATCGTCAGAACTGGGCTGCTTTAAAAACCGGCTGGTTCCAGCCTTGTCTTAGGCTGCCTTTCAGCTGCTCCAGAACGAAATCTGAATGGCAAACCCAACGCATTTCCCTGTCTGATGTCACAACTTGGGTCATTATCACAAATGTGATACATTTCAAAATGTAAAGCTTGCCCTCAGGCAAGTCCATGAAAAGACCCATCACAAAGAGTCTGATCGGCTGGATGCTGACAGCCAGGAACAGTATGACAGCACAGGAACGTGCCTAATGGTCACCTGTGCAAGGGAGACTCACCGAGGGACTCAATGAAAAGACACAGGCCTTAAGCAGACCTTGGGTTATTAGAAAGAAACATTAGCTTGTTGTAGAAATTGTGACAATTTTCGAAAGGGCACCTAACATAGATTGGCACTATGCATGTAAAAGAAAACCAGACTCAAATAAGGAGGAAGTTTCCTGCAACATCACCTTATCTCTTAGCTCTGCCAGAGCACTTTTTCACTACAGAACTCAAAGCATCATAAAATAATTATCATTATTTCTATCGCACAGCTTGGGAAACCCAGGCATAGAGGAAATGCTCTGTATTTATTCTTATGCAAAGCTGAATAGTGAAACTGGAAAAGATGGGTTTTCTAATTCAATCCATGCCTGCTGTCATGTGACTCTTGAAGTCACAGATGAATGAACTGTAAAATACAGAAGAACATTTTGATGAATATTTAAATTGTGTTTAGTATATTTGGGTTGGTATTTTTGCACCTTGATCTCTCTACTCACTGTATCCATCTGCCTTTCATTTTCTGCTGCATGTGCTATGCTTTTTTTCATAGACATGATATAATTTAGCTCTCCTAATATTTTTAAGGAAGTTGTTGAAATTTTATACTGCATTCTTTTGATGATTCTATACCAAAATAAATTATAAATGTCTGAAGATACTGGGAGTAGGTTGATTAAAGTAACTAGAACAATGTCTATTTAACTTTGCAAAGACTTTTACTTTTTGATTATTGCTAGTTATACTATAATTTTCAGGCTTCTGTTCCACGGGATCAAAGTTTTCATATAGAAGACATACCTTTTTTACAATTTAAGACTCCCAGTGCTGTTATTTCTCCATGGCCACTCTGCAGAGTGGCCTGTTGAGTAGTCCTGCACCCTTCTCAACTAGACCACTGCAAATGCAGACACAGAAAATGTTTATGTAAAATATAAAACATGCAGTGTAGTGTAAAAAACTTGTCAGAAGATATTATTGCTCCTTATTTCAGTGAAAGGATGTCTGATGTCACATGGCGTGCTGGGTGCATGTGTAGTGGACAGGGGACTGTCCTAGGTCACCCAGTGCATTGCACAGGAGTGTAGGTGTCATTTGTAGTTCAGGAATCCTTATTTAAAGGAGATTTTATTTATTTAGCATCATGAAACTAGCTCATCCACTAGGGTTCAGCGACTCTTTAGCCACTTGGTAACTGAGCAAAGACATTTGCTCTTCTGTCTTCCTGACTTGCTGACCCTACTTTACTAGGGCAGCAGGTCAGCAGGCTGCTTGTGCAGTAGTCCGTAAGCAGGTGGTATAGACTGAGCATGAAGAGAGAGTGGATGGAGATTTCACAGAAAGAAGTGGAAGAGGAAGAAGAAAGAGGAACACTGGGAAGTGCTGTGTTGTGGAAAGGTAGGAGTGGGTGTATGGTGGAGCCACAGAATTCCTAATTGGCCCCATTACTCAAACAGCTATGCATGGGAGCTAAAGAATTAGGAGGTAGGAACCCTTCTGGCATATTCATCCATTCACTAAATACTTTTTCATATTTAATAACATGGTTTAGACGTCTCCTTCTTCCATTTCTGTTGCATTTATCCTTTTGCCTTAGCAAATGACTGCTTTTCCTTTCCCATTATCCAGTTTGTCATCTTTTACCTATTCTCCTTAGTATTTTTTTTTAATGTACGTGAACTAAATACAATAAAACGAAATGTACTGAGTGCAGAAAATACAAAGAATCTCAAATAACTTCACATAAAATAATATATAGGAGATTTAAAACTGAGCTGCATTTAAGGCTGGAAAAGGCAGACTAAAAAGATAAGATTTCAATTTTGTCTTAAATGAATTCACTGAATCTGCATTTCTGATGTCAAGTAGAAGCGAATTCCATAGCTCTCGTGAATAGCAAGCAAAAGCCTTACAGCTATGAGAATTTAATCTGAATCTTTTACTTTGCATGTCCAGGATTTTTAAAAATACATTTCTTTTCATATGTTCTGAAAACTTTGTGGATTTTGATCTTATGGCTTGCATGGTTATTTATTCCCTACTATTGTCCTTACATTTCAAATCACTAAATGAAACAGTCTTCTGGAAAAATATTGTTAACACAATAAATAGCTTTGAAATGACAGCCATAATTCATTGGAGCAGAATACTTCTAAGTGGAAAAGTTTTTTGCTGTACTGCTTTCTCTTTGACAAAACCTAGGGATTCAGCAGAAGCTGTGGTACACATGATGAATACATATAGATGCAGTTATAATTATGCATCAAGAAAAGACATAAATTAAAGAAGATAATCAAAGAGCTTTGGGTTTTGAGTCTGCTGCATTCTGTATTTTTTCTGTACTCTAATATGTAGGGTCACTAAGCAAAACTGCAGTGTTCACAGATGGGAGGGTGATGGAAAGAATGACTTTATGGCTAGGATACTAGGCTGAGATACAGGAGATACCTGCCTCTTTAGCACTTTCTGTCCTTTACTGGATGTCACCTCTGTCCTCCTCTTTCTCTGTCTGATATGCCTCACCAACTTTCCGGGGCAATGGAGGTCTCCTACCCTGTGTTTGTAAGATATTGGTTAGGATGGAGCTGAAAATGCTCCTCAGAATTTCCTCAGAAAATTTCCTCAGAATTGTTGAGCATAATAAAGTAGATTCATGACAATGGCAATAGATGGTAGGTAGACATAATGTGCTAGACTCATAGTATGTTTCTATTGCTATGCTATCATATGCTTGTCTTCTTCCTCCTGGCAATAATCACTGTGTGATCTCAGGGTATGTCTACATTGCCATGAATATAGAGCTTATAAACCGTCTAAGGTAGCTTTAAATCACATAGTTAGGGTGTTGAGACTATTGTGCTCCTGGCAAGACAACCATTGGACTCATTTAGCAGGCCCAGCAGCAACTCTGCTGGGGTGCCTAGCATGAGTTGAGACGTGTGCTTTTTGTGGCTACTAGGTTTTTACTCCCTGAGCCAGCTCATTTAAAAGTAGTTTTGATGTGTTGTCAGAACCCAAAGGTACACATGTACAGGTGCCTTTGGTGTGGCAACCAGTGGGCTAATCTGCTTTGCTAAGCTTTATTATTGCAACCAGCTGAAGGAGGCAAATGCAAAAGAATTTTAAATTCTCAGAACCTTATGCTTGCATATTTCTATCTATAGCCATGAGTGCTATCAAATAGTAAGTACTCCCCGGTTCCTTGTGTTGTTTAGTGTAAAGAAGAGGGAATAATAAAGCACTTCCTCTTCTCCTTCCCCCAGGACATGCACTGGCAACCTTGGAGGGGTTTCAGTGGATGTGGTGAGGTTAGGGACCAGGGAACAACTGCTCCCTGCAGCACACTTGCCAGCTACCGGCAGTGATCCAGGTAGGTACTCGTGCCAACTGTAATGCCTCACAGAGAGGGAATACTGCTCTGGCATGGACAGAGTATGTGTTGGCCATGTGGTTACAAATGGGCAGATGCATAGGACATTTTTTAACTTGGCTGGCTCTTCCAAATTTCTGGCAGCTGTTATTAATATTTGCATAGCATACTAGCATATAGTTTGGGCTCAGCCAAGCCACCTCCTGAACAGACTGCTAAGCCATGTTCTTCTTCACTGCCATGTTCAGCCTCCCCAAAAGCCAGTGCATGGCTGATGGCATGGGAACTGTTTCCTGGGCATAGCTAAGAGCAGACTTGGGGTTGCTCTAACATCTGTTAGCAGGGGTCTCCAACTCCCTGCTCCCTCCCCCAGCCCATCTCTCACATCTGTTCTGGTGAGCGTACCTAGTGAGATGCCACTCTTAGTCCTCACCAAAAGCCCACTCCAGCCTGCATATAAGGAACAAACCAAACAGAAAAAGCTGCTAATTAAATTTCCCATTTTGTAGAGTTGTTAATGATCATCATAGTCTTCTAGGGTGTCCTAGAAGTTACCCATTTCCACAAAGAGCAGTTCAAGGGATTATAAAACAATATCAATGCCAGAAGTCCCTTTAGGGTGTTCATAGATATGTGGTATCTCTTGTTACATCTCTAGTCCTCCAAGGAGAAATCTTGCTACCATGGCTTGTTCACTTTGTGCCTTTGAAAAATCTCTTTGGCTAACAGGTACACACCACTAGAGAGACTGCAGCTAGGAGGTCAGAGCTAACACTGCCAAGAGAGATGCAGGTGAGCGAGTATAGCACAGGCACAGATGTATCAGGGTTGTCAAAAGTGGTTATAAATGGTACCTACAGTTTGCACAGTCACTTGCTCAGTTCATCCCTTTTTCATATCAAAGTTATAGCCATATGTGTATGTCAATTAAATCCTCTGCAGAATATAACATTCCTCATCTAACCATCTTCTCTGATGCCTCAGCCTTGAAATATATCTATGTGGGTAAAAATACCCAGAGGAATCTGAATATCCAGTGCTGAATAATCAACATGTTCCAATGTTGGAGAAAAAAAAAAAAGGATCAAGCAGTTTGTAATCAGTTCTAAATGAGAGTGTGGTTCAGAAGTAGGCACATCTCTCTGCAGGAACATCTGGCTGGAAGCAGAGGGAGTACCTGGTACTGCACCTGGGTGGGAAATGGGTTACTTCATCTGGAGAGGCTTAAAAAATTCAGAAATAATAATTTTGAAATGGGGTGAAATTGGAAGTGGAAAAATCCAAAGCAACTGAGAAACTCATGCTGTATCACATAAGATTTTCACTTCAATCATTTTTAAAATACTGGCAGTCTATTAGACCAGGAGATGAAACTTCTTGGCAAACAAGATATTTGCTAATTTTGGTATTTTGTGTGAGTCAGAAATGTGTGGAGGGAAATATATTGAAACTAACCCCTTCTTGTGAACTGCTTCAGATTGCATAACTGACATTTGCCAATAAAAATGTTGCATCAAAAAGTTT
Source organism: Netta rufina (assembly GCF_964035555.1). NCBI lineage: Eukaryota > Metazoa > Chordata > Aves > Anseriformes > Anatidae > Netta > Netta rufina. Next base: position 17,413,396 of record NC_140133.1, read on the forward strand.
CTGAACATGTCCAAAAGCAAAGGCATTAGAAGGTACTGCAAAAACTCCCCCCCACATCATTAAAGGCCATTGGTCACACTGAATTTTCACAATGGTCAACATAATAAATGTCTGCTTTCCACTGTGCCTCAGTCCAGCTAATCACAAGGTAATCAAGTTCATTTATAAACTTGCATATTTCCACATCATTTACTTGATCATAGAGCTACACCGTCCCATTTCTTTTTATTTTATGTTTTCAGCTGTTTTGTGGAAAAGCAAGGGGATAGAAAAATCCAACTCTTTGAAAATGTGAATATATCATCTACAAATCAGTAAAAAAGTCGTGTTTCCCTTGATAGCATTTTCACACCCACATGTATTCAAAACTCTTAAAATTTTCATTTTGGCTTCTGGAAAGTACATTTTAAAGTGAAAATTATGGTTACAAAATTAGGATTGTGGTGTTGAAAAATCTACAAAGTAGTTTGATTTAAATTATCCACAATTGTCTATTTTTCCTCCTACTGCAAAATAACATGTCACAGGTTCTTAGGATTTCCTTTGAGTGATGCTAAAAAGCCTTGAACATAACTTATTTGCTTAGTGCACTTTTGAACTGAAGCATTTAATGTTTGAAAATAAGCACTAAATATATTACACTTAATTGGAGAAAAAGAAAATTTTGGAAAGAATTTTAGCTTTTGTGACAGCTTAAAAATTACAGTGACATGTGATTTTATTGTCTTGATTTGTGAGACTCATGTTGAATTCTAATTGCATTAAATGGGCAAAATACATTAAGGGATATGGAAACTACTGAGGGACAAAATAAAGGGAGTGAGTATCTAACTAATACAAAGACTGGAAAATCCTACTTAAATAACCTCTTGGTAACAAGTCATTCAAGGATTTCAATGGAAACAGTGAAAAAAAATGTAGACCTTTTGAATTTTCAGGAAGTCCTTTATTAGACTCTCTCTGGCTTCTAAGAAGTGTCTGAACATGGGCAGTTTGTAAGGATTTGAGCAGGCAATAAAAGAGTCAAGGCCATAATTCACTAAAGATTGAATATCCTTTTTGAGTGCTTCTAGTGATATTTTGAGGCCAGATCTTCAGCGATATATCAATGATGATTCAAAGTGTGGAAGGCCAAGGGGGCTGGTCCTCAGTGAAACAAATCTCTGCAGAAAAAGATATCATTTTGCAGTGACTTCAACCATAGCTTGTAGCTCCATAATTGTGAAACATTAAGGCCAAAAGGAATAGGTGACTTCTGATTCTTCTGGAAGCTTCTCAAGACATTTTAGTGACTGCACGCACACCTCTAAAATAAAAACTTCATGTTTCCACTTATCCCATGGGCACCAAAGTGTTGAGATGAATCGATATGGACAAAAGAAGATGAACCAGAATCTGACACAGCTATATATCTGAATTACAGCTACAAAGTGAGTAAGACTTCAGTGGTGCCTGGAGGCATGATGCTCTTGGTTAGGATGGGTACACAGAGCAGTGCCTGGTTCTGGCAACTACTTTAAAGCCACAGGTGTGTGGAGATGCTGGCAGTGGTAGAAGTGCCCCTGCTAGTCTGTCTGCCTGAAGTGCTATGCCCTGAACAAGTGTGATGAGCATCACACTGAAGGTGACATGGATCTAGTGGATATGCACTTTTGCAGGAGCCTTTTGGAAGAGCCGCATAAGGATTTGTTTTTTCCTTTGCTTCTCTGAGGAGTACTGTGAAGACCTACTATGTTCTTATATTGAAACCTACCTTGTCCTTCAGTGCCCTGCAGATGTCTGAGAGGAGTGTCTGTCATTGCAAGGAGAGAGAACATGGGCAGCCAACACTTTTCCACTAACGAAGTTGGCTTGAGGTAGTGAGTTTTCCTGACAACCATAAGGCTTTTCCTCTATCATTCTCCAGGTGAAGCTGAAGAGAGGTAACACTGTAGTAGCCATCAGCTACTTTATCTGTTCATTTACCTGCCCTTCTCCCAGTGTCATGTCTCTTTTGTCCCGTGAAGTGAAGTCTTGGCAAGGGAATTGCTGTTCACATATGGGGTCCAATAATCATAGATTCGTATCATAGAAAGGCTTGGGTTTGAAGGGACTTTAAAGATCATCTAGTACCAACCCCGCTGCCATAGGCGAGGACACAACCACTGGATCAGGTTGCTCAGGGCCTCATCTAACCTGGTCTTGAACACCTCCAGGGATGGGACGTCCACAGCCTCTCTGGGCAACTTGAATAATCATCTTGGTGTTGTAGCAGTAAATGAGACAAAAGGAACTCTGGTTAGGTCTTCTTGCCAAACTGTCCCATCATGAAACCAATGTAAGGCCACTGCTATGGCAGCTGGTGACAGTTAGAAGTGCCCTTGCTCAGAATGCCTTTAGGTCTGATTTCTTCTGCATGGTGGGGGATCATAAAAAACATCCCAAGTCACTGAGGGATAATGAAAGAAAGAATACTATCAGGAGTTAAAGCTGTTTTAGGTTTTCAGCTCCAAATGTGGTTTCTTTGTGGAGTTATTTCCAGTAATGACACATGGTGGGTGGTAGGTTGTGTATTCAGCTCCCCAATTAGTTGTCTTTGCATGAGTTCCACTTTTATCAAATTAAATAGAACAAAACTCAAGACAGCTGCTACCTGCTGATCAGGATAGTGTGGTACATATGCCACACAAATGCTGTGACAAAACCACAGAGGCTGAATAATCTAGATTGTGATTTTGTTACAGCTAGAGCAAAAATTGATATTGATCTAAGTTCCAACATCAAAATGTCTGTTCACTTGTCCTCCTCTACAGAAGTGGCCACAACCTGAAAGCATTCAGAGTTGGTTTTAGTACACCTTTCTTCGAATTCCTTGCAGTTGTTCCAAGGACTCTTGGTTATCCGAATATACCAGCTGAACATAACCCAGGCCATAGTATTTCTATCATCGGGAAATTTGCTGTGAAGAAAAAGGAGACATAACAGAAATCATTCTGGACATGAGATATGATGAGTCATTCTCCATCTCATAATTCAGCATCTTTTTAGGGCACAGCGGAGTCGATGTACTTTGCCCTCTGTTAGCTCTCTGAACATGTGCGCTAGTTCTTCCCTTTTCAGTAAGTCCACACAGCTTCTGTGTCCCTCTGCTATGAGAACATAGAGGGATCTTTGGACCCTACCTGCCCATCCTGTGCCTGACAGAGTGCTCTCATGTGTTTTTTTTCTTATCAGTGGATGAAATGCAAGAACAGATCAGTCACGGTGTTTCCAGTGATTGTGGGTTAACTTTAAAAATAAGTTAATACTATTTGGTTTTCAAATCATCTCCAAACTTTTTCCGAAAAAAAAGTGGAACCTTCTCCAAACCTTGTTTCATAAAAATGTTTGAAGATCCATCTCTCTGTCAGCACAGATTCCCCTTTTCATTGTGTATACATATGCAAACTGTTTAAACCACACGTTATGTCAAGGATGTGGAATGGAAAGAAAAGTGTGAAGACTGTTTTGCCCATATGCTGAGAAAAAATCTGCAGCAGACAGTAAAGAAGCTGGTAACAGGAAAAGTGTATGAAGCTACGTTACAAGGTAAAAGACAGGATTGTGGCTGTGAAAACAAACTAAAACAAGAGACAAAACGCCCTTGCAAGATAAAGTGATAGTACTGTGATGCCATAGGTTGTTGGGGGTAGCGGTAAGGTCACTGGAACAGTGTGGGGGCTGGCACAGCTGACTTTGCTGATGCTGATATCACACAAAGCTCCCTCTCAACTCGCAATATGAAGTGGAGCTCTGACCAGGAAAGAACCCAGAGAACAAAAGACAGGAAAGTGTGCATGAGGAAGACAGGAGGCTGCATCACCTGAGAAGGAGCAGGATGTTTGCAGTGTGGGATATACGCCGGGGAAGGAATCCCCACTCTGAGCTGCAACATTGGAGAGCTGTAGATAAACACTTGGAGAATATACTTCATTTGACATTAATAATGCAGTGCCTAAAGTATGTTGGATGTGCTTTAAATATTACATGTGAATCCCAAGCCTCTCTTGTAATAATTTTAGGAAATATCCATAATCTTGTCATTTTAACAGCAGAACAAGTTTTCTGGCCATTTCATGCTTCTTGGCGTATTAGGAACTGAGATGTGCATACCTTCTCTGTATAAAAATTGCATTTACTGTTATTGCTGCCTCTGCAGCTATACAAGCAACAGCCTACCTGATTTCAGACGCTTAAAGTAAATTAAGAGAGGATGAAGACCCACGCCCTATAAAACTGCTTTGGAGACATCACAAGACATTAACATAGAACAGTTGGCAGGTCAGACCCAGGCCTGGCATCAACAATCTCAGTTCCAGCCCTTACAAGAAGTGCCTGTAAACATCAAGGCTACCTTCATACATCAAAGTTTGTGCTGACTGGAAAATAATTTGGGGCTTTGGAAAGCAGTGCCAACAGTGCAACAAGATCACCAAATCATCATTGCAAGGCTCTTGAAAACGTGATTTCTACTGGCTTATTTTACAATCCAAAAGAAGCATTACTGTGCATACAGATGAGGATCACGCAGTTTTGTACAATGTATAGAATGAGGAACAAATCTGATTCATTTTTCTAATTCAAAATTTGTCCTAAATTAAAGAGTAAGTCATAAGGGAGTGTATGAACAGGAAAAACAACCAGGAGAATTTTTTTTTTTTTTTTTCTGGGGAGAAGTACATACACTTCCAGTTAGCATCACGGGGACTTTAGAAATATGCTTGCAAAAATACAATTTGTTCTTTAGATATTAAAAGATATTCAGCTTGCTGCTGTCAACAATACAAGATGGGCAAGTGACACAATGCATGCCTGAGCTAAATGGATGGATTAAACATATATGGATTTCTTTTTTTGTTTGGTTTATCCTACAACTTTTGTATTGCTGGATGGTAAAGGTCACAGAGAAAGCTGAGGCTTTACTTTGATTTAAAGCATTATTAAAGCAGTGCTTAATTAAATTAATCTGCAATATATTAAAAGAGCACAGTGTTACTCTCACACCAGGACCTACCCCTCTAAACTTGGGGCTGACAGAGATTCAATCTGATGCAGAGCCATAACGATTATCTTCCTATTTTCTGACCTTTCAGTTGTACTCCTATTTTTCCTGTTTGATATGATCAACACACTGTTTATACGCTCAGCTACCCATACTGATAAATACATTTACTCACCGCTGGAGCTGCAGAGCAGCATTTCCAACAGAAGCTGCAATCATCCCAGTTCAGGAGTGGAGGGAAGAAAGGCAACATTGGACTGGGAATTAGGAGAGCAAATGCTCGTGTTTGTCCTGTACAGTGTGTGACTACAGGCAGGTCACATCACCTCTGTGTCCTGCCTCCCTTTTTGCTGGCTTTGATATGCTTTGAAGCAGGGATGCCTCCTTCCCTGTGAGTCTGCAAACCCCCTGGTGTGTTTTCCTGCTGATGTTAGCTCTTGATCTTGAAAGAGGTGCCTGAGGGCACCAAGCTGATGTTTCTGCTGTGCCAAATGTCCAAGTGGCAAATGGGAAGGCTGAATGGGTCAAGCCGGAGGCTCAAACCATAATGGACCCGTTCAGCACCCAGGAGTTAAAATCTCACTGATGCCAAGGAAAAGTTGAGCCCTTTGCAACCTGATGGTGAGTAGGGAGCTGTGTGACACGTTCCTTCTGCTCCACCTTGTACACTGGTAGGGTGTGCTAATGGAGGAGTATAGACCTCTTTACTCCTTTCTGCTTTATTTGCTCTGAGATAAACAAATATGCCACACACACACTGAACGCAGGGAAAATCATGCGGAAAGTTACTCAGCATGGAAGTCATAAATACACAAAAAATGAGTGTCACTTCCATGGTCTGTGTTATATGAGGTTCCAGACTTCCTAAAACATACCCAAAGAGAAGTTAAAAATGGCTTCCCATGGCAAAGACTGCTAAAATACAACATTTTGCTGCAGAAAAGGGGAGCTCTATCAGGGCTCCTGTGTTTACAATGTCACCGAAAGCAGGGAGTGCACATGGAAACTGGGGGAGTTGTAGTGTAGAGGAGAAGAAGAAAGCTGGAAAGAAGAAAGAAAAGCACACAAAACTCGAGCTGTTAATCACATCCCTATGTTGCTAAAATATTTATGAGATCTCATTCAATTAATTAGAATAAACTATGTAACACTGCAGGAAACAAATTGAAAATTTAATAAAGTAAGTTCACTTCCAATTTCTTTTGAAGAAAGAAGCTAATTATATTTAGTTCTGTAATTATAACTTTAATTAAAATATAATGCAAAATATTCCATAAAGTGAAAACAGTTCTGTGTTAGAAGATGGAGCCTTTAAGACAACTTGCTCCTCAGACAGAAATTCATAACAATTTCAAACGAACATTTTAATACACCAGTTTCTAAAATCCTTTCAGGCTAATTTTAATACAAATCCATCTTAGAACTGCTCATTACTGTTAGCTTTTATTTAAAAAGTAATGTCTTACCTTTCTGCCTTTACATAGAAAAGTTTTTTACTCTACATTAGTGATGCATTTTACTTACTGTATTTAAATGAGAGACACACTCCTTATTTATATTTGCCTATTGCAACCTCCAGAACCCAATTTTTATTTAGAGAATAATTTCAAAACGCATTGTAAATTATATCCACATAGCAGCTACCTTTACCTGAGCAACAAGGGAAGAGAGTGCCTCAGGCAGAGGCATCCAGGCAGGCGCAGGGAAATTTGGGTCTAGCAATATAAAATGAGAACACTGACAAAATGACCTTTTGTTGATGTTTTTGATGATGATTTAATAGCAACAGAGTCTTCTAGGCTTGTGTAAAATGAATTTGTCTTTAGGACTTAAAAAATAATTTTACAAATGATTTCTAACACACAGTTCACCGGGGAGTCTGGGATGAATGTGCTGTTTGTGTATTCTCAGAGTTTATCTGAACCATATTTGAAGTCCAGCTGCATTTCTCCCACTTTGTTGGATTCTGATTCAGGCAAGCTCCTAAGTATTTCCATTTAAGATAGAAACCATAATTAGATGCTTAAATACATTTTTAAATAAGTGTAGCATGGAGTCTTGTTCTCAGTGAAGCCGTTAGAGTCCTGGACCTTTAACATTTCTGTGGTTTCCAGTAGGAAAATAGTTATGCCAGTGCATGACCTTTGAGTCTTGTCTCTCATGTGGCTTTAGCTACCTGCCCTAATTGGCAGCTAACAACGCTCATCTTCCCAGGCCCTGACCTGTTTCCTTCCATTTATTCTTCATCTCTCAGCCTGCACACATCCTCTCCCAGCTGGCTCATGACCCCCACCTCCAGCTGAGCAGCATCAGTTCAGTACCACCTAGCCCCATGCGTACAAGGGACTTGCACTGTCCCTTCAGAGCATCCTGACGGTAACATTTATCTCCTTTTCTTGGCCCACGCAGCTGGCAAATGCCATGTGCTACGTCCTGATCCTCTCCCATTTTGTTTCAGCACGCTAACCGTCCACCACCATCACCTTTTTACCTGCCAGAACTCAGGCAGCAAGCTTTGCTCGATAACCATGGGAGTGCTGGCAGGTCTTCTCTGTCCTTCCTTAGTTTTCTGTGCTGGGATAGTCTGCTTTTTTTTTTTTTTTTTTTGGCTAAGCATGGGTATGCTCTCCTGTCCTCCCCTATTAAATAGCTACATTCCTAGTAATACACATATGAAACAAAGAGATCATGTAGAAAAAGTGCACACAAAAAAAATATGAAAATTAAAATAGTTTATTCTATTGCTCTTACCAGTGTTATCATACAGCAGTGGTCACTAATGACGTCGGTTACAAATGTGCTTTTTGCCTCTATTCAATACCAATCCTAGGGAAATACCTTTGCTAATATTTTGAAAAAAAAAGAAGGCATCAGACCTTAGGTCTTTCTGACGTCCACCTGTGCCTGTCATTACCATAAAGTTGCTTAACTATAGATTTTCAGTGCTAACAAAACTCCTTCTGTTCTCTCCAAGCAGATCAGCTGTAACACGAGTGAGTCAGTTGTAGCGGTGTTAATTGAACAAAACAGAAACCCAAAATAGAACTATTTGAAGGAAATGCTGGATTGACATATGCTGTTTTCGTACATTTGTTGAACATTATTGAGCATTTCTAGTGCAGTAATCAGAGAGTAGGAAAATATCTGGGAGTGTTTATTTGATAGAGTTTACATTACACAGCCTGCAATACAGCCAGAGCAGCGTTTTGTGATCTTTCTGATCATCATTCACTTTCTTCCCCTCTTTGCTAAGGAACTTGTAATGATCAAAAATGACCACTGAGTGACCAGAAGCTGACATTTTTAAGTCTGTCTAATCAATAAGAAGCACTGTAGCAGTGAGAGTCCTCTCAGGGTGGATCAGAGTCTGTGGCAGAGGCTCTGTTCTCAGCAGAAGCTGCAGAGTAACTTTACAGCTGTAGCTTGCTCTGCCCGATGAGCTGAGCGAGCGAGGTGGTGGCCTTTCATTCCCCACACCATAAAGCCCTTCATCCCTCAGGCCCTGTTTCTTGGGATTTCATTTCAAGGAGAGCAGCTGAAGACATTTGCTCAAATCTACCTTGCTTAATCCCTGTTTGGCACAACTGAGATATCCAGTGACATTTCCACCTCCCTGCAGAACTGGAATGCTAAAGATCTAGATGGCTGGACGCATACAGGTGAAAATCAATACTGAAGTCAATGAAACTAAATCAGGACATAATTTGTGGAAGTCAGTTTTAACTCTACTAAAGTTAGTGGAATTGCTGCCATTTCAACTATAAAGTAATCCTGCTAAAGCCATGGTGTAAAACATGCTCTTACTTGGTATAAAAATAACATTGGAATATGCTTACTTGCTGCTGCTTATACAGACACAATATTAATCACATGTTGCTTTGTGCCTTTGCTCAACAAGTAAACTTGCTGTGCTGGACAGTCCAAGACTTGGGTGAAGATAAATTCTTGAGAAAAACTCACATAAGCTGTACTTGATGAAATACACAATCAGGTTGAACTGAAGTTTTCAGCTTTTCTCAAATAACCAAAAAGATAAAATCTATTCCATTGGAAGGAAAGATTAATATTTAATGTTTTATTCTCCCCAAAAGTGATCAGCTGCCAAACCCCATTGCTGACCAGGCTGAACTACAAGAACTGAGCATGTTGAGCAGAGGGTCTGGTGAGCACTTACACTTGGTTAGTTAATATAGAATTAGTCAGTGAAGACTTTATTTATTTATTTATTTATTTATTTATTTATTTATTTATTTATTTATTTATTATTTTTTAAGTGGCTTAAGAGAAATAGGTACATGGCCACAATTAATTGAATTTGCAGAAAGATGTAGTTCATATTCTTATCTCTGTTGGTACAGTAGCATGCTGTAGAAACTATCTGCGGTTTCTGAGCATTCTCTTCTGCTGACTATTACGGGTGTGACTTGAAAGGCAGGGATACTTCCAAGGTGTTTGCAGTCCAAGTATCATCTCTAAATATAATATATTGCCAAGTTTGCCATAAATCTTCTGTACAACCATTTTCTCTTCTGTGCTTCTCTTTCAGCTCTGATCTTTTGCCTGTCTGGTTTATGTAAGTTTAGCATTCTGCTGCAGGAATTAACCTTTATGACACATCTATAAAGTACCTACAATAAACGAGTGTTGATCTCAGTGGGGAACTTTAGACAGTGTCATCATGCAAATTAGAATTTAATCTGTAACACTTCTGACCCTGTTGTTATCAATGCTTCTATGCACCCAAAGAAAAACTAATAATGAAGAGAAACAGTTGTTGTACAAGTAACGTGAATACTTAAATAGCTGTCTGCTTTCTTTCATATTTTTAAGACTTAAAAGTTCATGGATTTTTTTCACTGCCTATGTTAAATGAAAGCATCTTTACTTGATATTCATCATTCTACAATGGCCATTTCATCACCTAGACAACATGAATAAAAGTTATTATTCTTAGTCATTAGTCACTCAGTCAGGAAAAAGAGAAAAATTGAACGTTTTAGAACATTTTACTTTTCTGTCATTTTAGAGTAAATGACACTCCTAAATGATGGCCAGTCAAACCTACAGAATCTATTAGTAACTTGATAATAAGTGTGAAGGGATGCTGGGACCCAAAGGAGTCTTAAAGTGGCATTCATCAGGCATGTCACATCATTGCTACTGGTAATAAAAGCATTTTTGTTTTATGCTGCAGCGTCTATAGAGAATAATATTTTTTGTGCTATACCTAAAAGTGATATTGCTACATTCATCACACTGATATGAAATAGCCTAAAAGCACTGGAAATTGGCTGTCATTATTTGTTTCTTCCTTTTATTTTTTTTACCCTCCTAATCAAGGAACCTGCTACAGTGGTGGGAAGAGTTTTCCTTGCCTAGAAATTAAGATACAAAGAGAGAAAACAATTTCTCCATCATAAGTCTAACCTTTTTTGTTTGTAACACTGCCTTAATGGGTTAGTGTCCTTTCAAGAAGAATATTTATGATCAACACATTTTGTTTTCTCAAAGTAAGGTTCAGAGTGTTTAGTTTACCATTCTAGTCTTCCTGGCAAAATCTTCATTGGCTGTAGTGAAAATTCAGTGTGTTTTGGAACTGTAAGATGATAACTTTGTGTGTTAGCATCTGAATGTTAAAAATCAGAAAGGAAGTGCAGTGAAAAACAAAACAAAATGAAAAACTGAGGCTTTCTTCTTTTCATCTGACTTCCTTGGTAGGAGAAAGTTCCATCAGTTGCTTTCAATTGATGGGTCAACCAGTCACGGCCTTGTGCTCTGTATCGCCTGTACAGCTGCTACAAATTTGCATGGCAAAGCTTGTGCAATTTCCTATGGAACTGTAAGGCTACGATACGCAAATGCATCACAGGAGCTCACTTAATAGCAGAGAGGAAACAGAGCACATTCATCATATTGAATTCTTTCACACTGATATTCATCATTTGCATGTAAAAATGCCATCTGATTTTTCTCCCTCATAAACCTGGTGTGATGTTTTCCTTTTTTCCTGTTGTTATTTTGGTTTGGATTTAAATCTGTCACTTTTGTAAACTTACGCTTTTTAAGCTCCACTGCATTCTGAACATAGAAATGAATGGGATTTTGAAGGACTGGAGAAGTTAAAATACTCTTTAAGTGTGCAGGTGCAACACAATGGATTTTATAATTAATTGAGCCTCTTCTGAGTGGTGGGGTTGCTCTTTGAAGGTAAATTCTGCCCTGACCATTTTTTCCGGACTACAGAATTTGTCACATTGACTGACTGGTGAGATCTGGCATGCCTTATTAACAGTCTTCAGCAAAGCAATCCTCTCCTTGTCTGAAACATGGAGTCAGGCTAGACAGTTGGAACAGCTATAGCAACCTTAACACTTCTGAGGGGCATGGTGGTGCCAATATTGTAAATAGCCCTCTGCTCTTCCTGCACATTAATCTTATTCCCTCTTTATACTGCACAGACATATCAGCTGACTCCGTGGGACATTTAGTCTTGTAAAAGTATGATGCTATGACAACTTAATTCAAGTTTTTAGAAGTTCATGCAGCCAGTCAATAAAAAAGGTATACCATGTAAAAATGCAGAAAAGTACTATAAATGTGGAAATGCAATGCTGTTAGTATGGATGACCATATTTAAATTGAGTGAACAGGTTATGCCTTTCTTTTCCTGACTTTTTATATAATTATTGCTAGTTCTCTGCGCAGCAGTTAAGGACTTGCAGATGAAGCATGCTGCTGCTTTGAGGTCAGATATATCACTCGTATAGTATAGTGATAACAAGTGGCCCTTACCAAATAAATTAATTTGTAAATAACATTTACTGAACTCTAGAAGTCGCTGTATTAACCTGTTCAGCCTTTAGGAAGATATGATGTGCCTCAAACCACAGGCTGAAATACCCAACGGTTGCAAAGAAGTGCATATCATTCTGGGAAATGAATGACAGGAATCATTTTCTTTTTGAATGCCTTTATAACTAAACACTCATATCACCCTGCACAAACTTTACTATTTCTACATTCTCTTTCCCTGACAGCAGTTCTTTTTGAAGCTGTTTCTGGCAGAGATCCATTTGTGTGGCCTTAGGGGGACTCCTGTGGGTTATGGGTGCTGTTTTCTGCCAGTGACTGTTTTCCCCAATCTTCCCTACCCCTTGCTCTGGTAGCATTTACTGATTTATTTCTGAAAAGATAATGCATACACTAGCAGACAGTTCTGCAATAATCATGTCTCAGCAGTTGTCTTTGGTCACCAGTAATGAGAAGAAAGGAACGAGCTAGAGAAAATGCTCTAATTAGTTCCTGTAGATCAGAACACTTCGCTGACAAAATAAGCCATGTGTCTTCACAGAGCTAATGTCATTGCACTAAAATGTTGGCTTTTCTAAGGAAAGAAATTGCAATATGTCTTAAGGGACAAACCAAAATAATTCCATTATGAAAAACAAACAAACTGCAATAGTCTGAGGAGGGGTAGTTCAAGGTTTGTATCTGAAAATCTCTAAATCAAATATGCTCGTATTAATCTATTTATATGTATGTATTTATATTTATTTTATATTTATGTATTTATAGCTCATATTTAGTTTGTTGTGTTTGGTACTCCATGGATATTTTCAGACTGGGTATCTTCTACTGTTAGCAAAAATTTTTCTTTTGTCTTTACAGTCATCAATTTCTTGCTTGCTGCTTTCGAACATCACCCCCCCTCTTACTGCATTTGAACTGAGCAAAATGACCCACTTTTGCTTTTGTTAGTATTTGCATGGAAAGCTAGAGATGTTTGTAGAGAATCCATGAATTTATTCTACAACAAAACGCTGCTACTATTGCCAGCAAAGACAGTTTTTCTAAGTTAGCACAGTGAAATTTCACCAGGAGCAAGCCACAGATGTGTTGCAGTGAGACAGCTTGCCATTTGTTAGTGGAAACACTTTGCAGCTTCTAAAATATCACTTCTCTCAGGAGCAGCTGCCTCCCTCTCCACTGTACGTTTGTTCTGTTGGGTAAGGTAAGTGTGTGGATTGCTCACATCCATTGCATACACACGTCCCCCATACATATGCACTCACAACTTGTCTACTTATTCGCCCTCCAAACAGAAGGAAAGCAGAATAAGGACATTGTTCCTACCCTGATATTTCTTGGCCCGTGTTTATCATTTTGCTCCAGGGCAGCATTCCCTTCACCTGGCCATAGGAATGTATGATAAGTTAAAGGTCTGTCTAGGCCAATGTTCTGTCTCTGACAGTCATCAGAAACTGATGGCTGGGGAGGAGTACAAGAAGGAGCACATATGTGTTTCTTCAGCCATTCTCAGTATGGGTACTAAGTTTTTAGTATGCCTAGATGGATTTTGATTCCATTAATTTTCCAGACTTCTCTTAAACCACTCTAAACTTCTCGCACCCACAGTACCCTTTGACAAAAGGATTCACATACCACGTGCCTGTTGTGTGAAGTACCATTTAGCTTTGTTCTAAGCCTGGATAATTACTTTTTCTTTTTTCCTCTTCCTCTTCCTTTTCTTTTCTTTTTCTTCCTCCCTTCCTCCCTTCCTTCTTTCCTCCCTCCCTTAACAGCTTGTAGCATTTCTGTGATATCTCTCCTTTCCTCCCCCCTTTTAAAGTATCTTGATCTTTGTAGCGCTCCTCACTTCTCAACTCCAGTCTTCTCCAGCTCTTCTATCTGAAATAGCATCCTAGGAACATAAGATCCTCAGAAGAACATCTTGTTTAAGATATTTTACCCCTTTAGGACATTCTCCCTCCAAAAGGACATGGATATTTAAATAACGAATGTGCAGTCTATATGTTTGAGGGTTGACATTTCACTAGGGCATGACAAATAAGATCAACTTGCTCTGTGTCAGGTTTTTTCTGCCATTGAATGCATAAGAATTCACTTCTTATCTTCCATTCAAAGACTATCCTGAGGCACTTTAGAAAAATTTATTGGAATGACTCAGCAGTAATAAAATATTGCAGGCTCAGATGCAAAGTCAAATACAAAAACATTCCAGCTTTAGCTAAAATCTTGGAAAGAGCATCCTAGCTTAGGAGCTGGACTAGGCAATGGGTACTGTCTATCCAATTACTAAGGTCTACTGTTTTTCCAGCTGCTTCCAGTAGTATATATGACATTGCTTTGAGCACAGACAATAGCTTGTGACACTTACAAGCCCATCTGGCATATTTTGCTGGTTTATATCTTTGTAAATACTAATGAACTACTCCAGAGTCATTTATTTGGTGTTCCTTACATCCTGCTTTCCTCTGAACCCCAAGGATTTTGGAAGCCTGTCACACACATGAATGTGAAGTCTGCAGGAGCAGCAGTAAGTAGTTAGCTGTCAAAAGGGCTAGAGGAGCAGTTAGCTAGCAGGAGTGCACATGGAAACTGCAAAGGAATCCACATAATGGGTAGCAAAGAGGAGAGAAACCAGAAGTCGAGAGTTGAATGCCTGAAAAGAAAAAGCATAAAAGTGCATATGAAAGCACTTAGCAACACGGAAATCATATCTTCAAGGCCACTGGAGGAAAGATACAGAAGTGAACCTTTATTTTGTGCTTAGCACTCAGTGAATTCTTTGGATTCCTAGTTGTTATGAAAAATGCAAACAAGAAGACGAACTTGCACACAAAATAAAACCATGTAACTGGAGGGGAAGTTGTGAGGCTGTCTGTAACACAGAGAAGCTTAAAACTGCTGTTATTTTTCATGATCACTTGAGTAGGACAGAAAAGCAGTCAGGAAGTGTCTAAAAGACAGCAACTGTATCTTGTTTCACAACTCTGCCTTGCAAAATATGCGTTTACTCTTCAGTGAACCAATGGAAGGATATCTGGATTCATAAATTGATCATTCTCATTAAACTTTACTGATACCCTAAGCAGTTAAGCTGATGCAGATATAACAAAAAATATGGAGATCTGGAAGAAGGGTAGAGTGGGTATGTCTTAAGTTCTAGATTTATTACTAGATGTTTATAAACTACAAGGAAATGCTTCATAAATAAAAAGGAATTAAGGCTATCACTTGTAATTCATCAATTTATACTGATAACATCTCACTGTATTTATAACCCAGCCTTACAGAGAGCATTTTATTCATTTGGTAGAGAGTAGCAGCAGATGCACTGTCTTCCATTAAAGCTGTGAGTGTTAAAATGTCACTCATCTTTAAAAAGCAAACTACTGAATGTTTTTCCACATTCACCAGTTTTCTGCAGTCATGTATTATTTGTGAAACTTAAGTGATGGCATTTCTGGGACAACCTTGCATGCAAGGAATTCGGCATTTCCATCTTCTAGAAGAGGCACATCTAGTGGTGACATTACCAATGATGCACAAAACAGCAATGATGAAGTAGGCATTACATTTCCTAGTCTAACTCTGAGTTTTTATGCTTTGAGAGGTACCTAGGTTTCTTCAGTTGTTTCTATAGCATCCTAGTGTTTGTGTATACAGTCTGTGTGTATGTAGTTCCAAATCAAAGCTGATGAAGGTGGGAGGAATATGGAAAGATGAAAGAGTTATGTTTGCAACAGAAGAGCTGGAAAGAAAAGAATTTCATTTATCTGGACAGCTAGATTACAGTGGAAGGCGATATTTGATGGAAGACCCATGCAAATGTCAGGTGAGAAAGCAATACGTTCTGGCAGCTATCGGAGATCTAGACAGAAAGATGCCTCTGAAAAGTAAAGTGAAATTCTGCAGCAGCAACATCTTCAGTATTTCCTGTAGAGGGGAGATGTGGCAGGTAAGACGGAACAGAAATTGGATGCTTTAGTGTAGCATTTCTAAAAGCCATCTGGAACTGGAGAGCAGGGAGGGGAATTGTTAAACAGATTTCTTGCATATCTACCAACCAGATATTTGGGCCAAACATTGTAGAGCAAAAAAAGACTACCATTTGTAGTGAATTCATTGTTTTTCTGTACTACTCAAAGCTTGAATAAATAAGTAGTCAGCTGTAGCTTGCAGGGACAGTAAAGAAGTGAAAGAGAAGAGTATGACAGGTTGGGGTGGTAGGACTGAATACAGAATGGGAGGACATCATCTGAACTGAATTTGAAAGTAGTGCAGGCAACTGGGATGCAAACATGTCACCTCCCAGTCTCTGCACAAAGGAACTTACATGGTCAAAATCATCTGGTAATGCAGGAAAAAAAAAAAAAAAAAAAAAAAAAAAAAAAAAAAAAAAAGTACCCTTATTACTGCAGAATGGTTTGAAGAGGCACGGTGTTATGACCTTCTAGCCTGGGGAGACTGATACTGGTATAGTAGCTCCATAACCATAGTTCTCACTGCTTCAGTCATTCTTGTATAAAAAATAAAGCAAGATCCATTATTATTTTCCTGGATAGCAGTTTCTATTGTAGTGGGAAAGCTTCTGTAAATTAATCATGCTTCAAAGACCTCATCACGTTGTTTAGTCCATTCTCCTAGGTAAGCAGTAGACTGTATAATGCAGTTCCTGCAGCTCACAAAGGATCACAGAGCCTGCTTTCCTAATTGTAGGAAGAGGGCACTGTTTCTTTCAGTTCTAAGCATGCTTTTTTTTAAGAAAGGAAAGGGCAGTATGAGTGAAATATCTAAGATATTTCCTCTGCCTCCTCCTCTGGAGGAGGATTTTTATCACACATAGGCATGCTTTGGATGGGATAAGAGAAATTCTCAGCCTTGCCCACATAGGCAAATACCAGCCATAGATTTAAGGGAGGAAGAATGTATCAAGCCTAGGTGCATTTTCTGGCATTTTAATTTTATCTCTACATAAATTTTTGGGTCCTTTGTAGGTAACTGTTTGCATGTACTCATCTGATTAACCCTTGAACAACTCTTACCTGCTAGTGCAGCCAGAAAGAGGATATTTTAGAGCAGCACTTTGCTTCAGTACTCTGCAGCTTAGGGATCAATTAGTAATGTAGATTTAAAATAATTTGTTAATTAATAATAAATATAAAAATATAAAATATAAAAAATAATCTTAATTGTAAATTAAGATCTAGGTCAGACTGTGCCATTAGATTATGTCTGGTTTTAGGAATTCAGAGATACAGTCTCAGAATATGCGAGTGTTTGAAAAACTGACTGTAAATATAGTGCTGCTTTCCATCCCAGTTTCCATCAGTAGTCACCCAGGGTATTTGGTAATAGAAAGTCTGTCTGATATTCAGTTTTTTTCACTTTGCCCTTGTACCTCTCCTCCTTTGAAAAACAGTGTTAAGCAGAGGTTACTGACTAGCTTCTCTGTCAGGTGAGCTACCATGTTATTTACACCAATTTATCCTGCCCCACTGTCCATCTAAATCATCCCTGACTTAAAGATCACTGTTAAATAGTATCTTTTTATAACATGAAATAGGAATGATTGTTATCTGGCCAAGTGGAACAGAAATAAGATCCCACAGTTTGTGATAATAGCTTCATAGTGTGTCCTGAGGGCTGCTGAGCAACTGCAGTGCTATTGATTTCAGGATATTGCATACAAGTTTTTAAGATGTGTTATTGAATAGGATTTTCTCCTATTATTTGTTACAAGTACAATGTGAAGTACCCCACAGAAAGTCACAGTGGAAGGACAGCTAAGAAGCGAGGTGAATATGGCTTGAGTCACTGTAATACTGATGATGCCCACCTTGCTCTTATGCAACCAAGTTGGTGTGAAACAGCCACAACAGTTCGCAGGTGGACCTCTCAATTTTGTTGTACGCCAGGTTTGTAGTCCTTTTACTCTTTTGTGAGATTCTTAATCCTGCAATTTAAAGGAAGTGAATTTCAGGCACGGACTTTAGCATTGCTTTCTAATAACTGTAAAATTGCCAGGTCCTTTGGCAATCGCCCAAGGGTCATGAACTACAACAAACCTTTGGAAAATATTGTTGTAAGTTCCAGATGCTCTTAGGAGTGTTTCCAACAGGCTTCAGTGATGAAGCCTGGAAACTTTCCAATGCTGGTAAATGCATCTAATTCCCTTCAGGTCCAATAGCTGCTGCAACCTCCCTTGGAGCCTTGAACCATTAGCACACTGGACTTTTGTTGTGTAACTCAGACTTCTCTTTAGCAGAAAATCAGAATGTAATCATGTTAGCAGTGAATTTTACATTAAAGCAATCCCAAAAATACTAGCAATCGCTTTAAGTTTGTGGAGCACATCTCTCAGAAATGAACTTGACTGAGTAACAAGAACTGTGTAAGAGTTGGATAACCCTTCCAGCTGCAGAGAGCTCTGTAAGCAATTATTTTAAGCTGTTATTGGAAGATGAAAACACTGCTTTAGTTGTTAAATGTAACAGGTGGGGCTTTTTCTTACACAGCACTTTTTTTTTTTTTTTTTTTCTGGTCATCACCTGATCATCTGTATATTCAAATCTGAAGCTTTAATGGTTTGTTTCACTTTTTTCTCTTTGTTCTTTTTGGCCCAGAGGTGTTTTATTTCATTTACTCACATTCTCTAATACTTTCCTATTATGCATTTCACATTATGATTATCAGTATTGTTTTGAATGGTTTGTGATTAGAAAGATACTACAATTATTTTACCCACTGTTTCAGCTTGGATAGGTTACAGAGACGGATAGTTATTTTATATAATAGTAGGTTTTACATGTTAAATCCTTTCCTTTGACCAGTGGCATAAAACATTCAAAACTAATAGCTGTAAAACTATTTGGCTGCAGGCCCGTGACTGACTGCATTCTAGTTATAACAACAAGTTCACCTGCCCAGTCAAGGCAGGGCTTGGTACAGTAATATCAACTCTGACAGCTAAATACAGCTGGGCTATCTATTGAAAAGGGAAAAAAAAAAAAAAAAAAAAAAAAAAAACACAATTAAAAAAAATGAACAAACATCTGGTCAGCTTCAGAGTTTAGCTAAATTGCAGACTGCAATCTGAGGTTGTTTTTACTGGATGGGTCAATCTAAGAAGTTGCAGGTTTGTTTTTTTACGTGTATGAGACCAATACGGTCTGTAGATGCTTCAACAATCATCTGGGGGATGAAAATTAGATTGCAGGTGTACCTGGACTTCTAGCTCTCTGCCCAATCCTGATGAACATGTTTTTTCATCCTGTTATCAGGGACATGAGAATATTTGATGAAGGACACCTACAATTTTTTCTCTTGGTCAGGCAGAGCACAACCCATCCTGCTCTGTGGGGTGTAGTCCCTAGGCTTGCACTGGTGGATTGGGACCTTGAACATCCGTGTAGACAAACCTCCAAATTTATAATCTATTAGAGCTCTTTTTCAGATCATGGGTTATGATCAGTTTTCTTTTGAAGTACTTTATCTCTCTGGATTACATGAGATTGTGGAGAGGTTTTCTTGCTTCAGTGTCTTTTCTTGCAGAATCTTCAGGACACTAAGATGATCTGGCTCTTGTCTCATCCTCTAAAGCGAGACGCTATTTTAATCTTTCAATATAGGAGGACTCTAAAAATCAGTCTACACATTAAATGGTAGGAAAGGAAATGATGAAAACTTAATTCCATTAGCATAATAATTTAACAATTTTTACTTTTACCTGCTTCTAATAACTTAGTGTAACTTTAGTTATTAGACTTTCAAGCAATATGCTCTGCCTGGAATTTATGGTTTTAAATATGGACAGGCTTCAAAATGCTGTGGTAGATTGTATCAACAAAGTTTTTCATCACACAAACTCTAAATTTTTTGTGTAAAAGTATTTATTTTTTTCTTGCAAATTTTCTTCAGTTTGTGGTGACTGTAATGTCACCATCTGTTCAAGAAGAAACAGAATAAGGTGCCAGCTCAGATATGTCAGAGAGATTAAAGCCCTGTAATGTTTCAAAGTTTCATGGTATGATAAATCTATTTGGTTTCTCTATGCTGTTTATTGTTTATAGTCAGTATTCTCAACTATAAGAGTCATATGTGAGAAACTCAAGCTTGACTGGATACTTGGGGCAAAATCTTGGCTTCAGACTGTGGTGGTTTTTTTTTTTTTTTTTTTTTTTCCTTTCTGACTTCAATTTGCAGCGTTTCTGAATTTCACTCCAAATATTACATACTTATTTTGGGCCTGCTTTATAAAACACTTCAGTTCAGAACAAACATTACCTGAGCAGACCAAGCCATATTCTGCCCAGTCCTGCATTTCAGCTGTAGCAATCACCAATCTTTGATGATTCAGAAAGAGTGATGCTTCTATGTTATCCATGTCTAAGACAGTCTATCAGAGATTAGATTATGCTAGGTGTAAACTATACACCTGGCACAGCTGGCACATGCAGTTTTCAAGTCCAAGTTTTTTGATCACACAATTGCACCTTCACTTTATCAAGTGTATTTTGTGTGGATTTTGGCCCTTTTGAAAATTAAATAAGAACAGGCTTTTCTACAAGAACTGCTGCTATTATTAAAATATTTATAATGGGAGATACAGCTTAAAGAGTTTCCTTTTTATATAAAGGGATATTTGCCAAACAGATTGCATAGGAAGCAATGATTACCAGAGCTATATCCAAACTACTTGTTTCTGTGAAATTATCCAACACTACTGGATGTCTCCTTTGGGAAGAAAAAAAAAAAAAAGAAAAATGGGCAGGGTGGACCAGGTCCAGCTACATTTTAACAGGACTCTCTTCTTTCTCTTCTGCTATTCAGATCCATTAATCTGTGTAATCTTCTGGTTTCTAGACTCTTCTCGTCGTTCAATGTCCAAAGTACATACAAAATTTCATCTGCCATGATAAGGCCTCTCCTCTGACAGTAAGGATTAGATGAATTCTTTCCCCTGCAGGTCTCCAGAGTTTGTCACAATGTTAAATTTCAAATGACAGAAAACAGTGAAACTGTGATAAAGGTGATACTTGCATCAACAAAGAGTTCTGCCGTATCCCTGCATCTCAGGAAGATCTCCAGGGCCTCTGGCTCCAGAGTATTATTGGGATCTTTCCTATTCTGCCCCAAATAGAGCTTCAGAACAAGAGGCAATGGACACAAACTGAAGCACAACAGGTTCCACCTAAACATCAGGATCTAAAGTAGATTCTTCTGCCAACATGGAGCTAGTGCAGCTATGGCACGTCCAGAAGTAAGCGTAGACATCAGAACAGGGTGTGAAGGTCTGACTGAGGAACTGTTCAGCCTTGCAGATATTTTTAGATGCCTGAATGTCTCATTTAGTATGACTTCTAGAAATGTTCTTGGGGAGATTTACATAATAGTTCACTTCTGTGTGCAGAAGGAACATTTCTCAAGATTAATGTTCCAGCATTAGAAGCAGTGCTGGTACTGAGTACCTGATGAAGACAGCCAGTGAAAAGGTTAGTGTTTGTTCAGATTATTCCAAGACTCTCCCATAGCTGTTTTCTTACCTTGTCTTCTGAAGCTGTCATTGCTGGAGAGAAGGATCTGACCATTTTGAATATGAAAGCCTATTCTAAATACTAACACTGTAAAAATAGAAAAGACACAGGAAAAGAAATGGACTCCCACTTCTAATGAAGATAAACAGAGTACGTGACAGTAAGGACCTCAGTAGAAGTTGTTGTGGATTGTCATTCTCCTTCGATGCAGTTTGAATTTAAGTTTTAAATTCAAAAGAGATTTTACTCTAGCAAAATTGCCCAGCACTGACTAGTATGAAGATCTGACTCTGGCATGGCTAGATAATAAATCTGTTTAATTTAACTCTAACATAAATTAGCCATCAGATTCATACATGCACGTAAACACAGTAATATTCCTTCAGGCAACAAGGCCAATTTGTGAGTGCTATCTAGGTGAGAAATGGATGTATCTTGACAGCAAACATACGGTATTAAAACAGTTCTTCCTTTTGTGTATAAAACATTCAGCAACTGTGTGCAAGAAGCCTGATGTACTTTAATTAGACATATTTTTGGAGAAATAGTTATGTTTTAGAACACACTGTCTTACTTTGGAGAGGAATCATTGCAACTTAAATGATCATTTTTTCTAGCTGGACAATACAATTAACACACTCCTTGTGAAAAGCAGCAGCTGGGATTCAAACAGCTTGTATGGCTTGGAGGGTAGGAATGCTCCTGAGATACTGCATCGTAGGACACCCTCAGTTCAGCGACTGACTGTCAGTTTAATACGGTTCCTGTATTAAGGCAAGCAAACAAGTTAAAACAAACAAACAACAACAAAAACAAACCAGAAGCAATACTAATAAATAAAGTGCAAGTCTGTTTGAGTTTTGGTATTTTAAATTCAATCTGAAACCTAATTCATGACAATATGCTTCAATAGTTTACATTAATTGCAGTACTAAAATCTCTAGATACTTTAGTGCCTCTACAAAAATTAAAATAGGAGATAATAATCTTCAAAGTCCCTAAGGCTACTTTTTTTTTTTTTTTTTTTTTTTTTTTTTTTTTTTTTTTTTAAGCATGTTTAACCCAGAACTTAGCTAGCAGAAGGAAATGGGTGAAAAAAGCTTTAGGCATATTTAAGAAAACCTAAAATTCATAGTTACAAATCTCATGCAATGGGCAGGACTGGGTGATATATACAACCCTGTCAAAATCCTTTTTTACACTGAGTGAAACAGAGGCCTCTGGGCATGTGAGCTCAAGTGTGTGAAGAAGTGAGAAAATGTTTCTTGAACAGTTTGGTTGTTTCATAACCTGTTGAGTTTGTTCTTTTAGTTCACTTTAGGGTAGGATACCTACAGCTGTCTAAGGAACAAAGTGATGGGTGATTAAAAATTAGAGAGTGGTTATAGGGAAGACAAGATCTGAGGTCAGAACTCTACATTTTAAAATAATGTTGTCTCCTGTCATGCTGTCAGTCATATTTCTATTAATGGTTGGTACCTAAAACCAGAAGGACTGAGTATGAAGTATAATGGTGTAAACCAATTTTTATCTGATGTAAAAAGGGGGGAATTAATGTTTGACCCCTGCGAGCTGACTGGCATATGCCTGGAAGTATGAGATTTAATTGAACAGATGGTAGTACACATTACTGCTTTAGAATTGTGATTAATCACTATAAATGTTCTAGGTCCTTTAAAAGAATGACTAGAGCATCTGGCTATCCACACTGAAACAGTATACGCCCACCTGACAGGAATCCATCTCCTTAACGTAGATGATACTTGTATTTCTGTTAATTACTTTGCATCTTTATGCTTCAGCTGAATGGACAACTCCTGGCACATTCTTTTAAATAAGGCAGATTCATTTTGAAGTTAGGTTACATTTAGTTTCTATTTACTGTTGAATTTTGGCATCAACAAGACGCATGAAGCAAATAAAAAATGTAACCTTAACCCACCAGTTTTCAAGAATCCCGGAGATGAAATTTTTAGACTAGGAAAATGCAGACTGTTGTTGGGGTGCTTTCTTCACTAAGTCATCAGATCAGTGAGGAACCCCATCGCAGCAATTTATGGACAAGTGCATTGCCATTAGTCCTAATGTGGTCTCACTGCTCACCATCTCTTTGCAAAGTGGCTCTCGTGTTACATGTACCTAGGACCCAACTTTGTCTGCTGCCTGGCTGCAATTCACTGCTTTTCTTGTATGTCATCCTACCACTCATGGCCACCCACAAGGTGTCTTCAAAGTATTTCATATGCAGGTGCTTGGTAAGTGCCTAACAACTTGCCTGTGATTTTCTGAGTGACCCAGCATGAATCAGGAGGAGCTGGCTAATGCCACTCAACCCTTCTGCTGGGCTCGTACTTTTCAGATCTTGTCCTTGGATGGTTATGAGCATGGTGATTTATTTGCCTCAAATAGATATTTTATTTTTTAGTCCTCTATATTTATCCACATTCTGTCATTTAGTTCCATCTGCTGTACATGGAAAATTGAGTCTTTATTTTAGAATCCAGTTCTGCAAACTGCTGTCAGCTTAAGGCTTTGAGAGATTCACAGTGCTTAAAGCTGGACAGGAACCTTGTTTTCAGTCTGGTCTCCCCAGTGCATGCCTCAATTCATTTGTGTCCTCCAATTGCACATTGCAAGCTGATCTCTAAAGCATACAACAGCTTTGCAGGAGACGTTCAGTGCTTTGCGGGATGGGGAGATTCCTGTGAAGTGCTCTGAGGTTCCTCTGCTTGGGAAACTTTCAGTCACGCTCAAAGAAGTAAGTGATGAGACCAGCCTGAGGCTGAATGATAGCTTTCAGGTCAGTAGCCAAAGTTGCAAAACAAGTAACGTAGCCTTGACAGATAAATATCTGTATAGGCTTCTAAACATGTCTTCATTTGCTAGAAGTCACATTAAAAGCCAAAGATACTAGGACAAGCCAGCTTGCTGTTTGTTCAACAGCTTTTGTTCAACAGACTGGTGGATTAATACTCTCTATCATTTTCATATGACTCTAAAAGGCTTACAGAAACAAACTTACTTCAGAGGATTACCCTCTTGTTTCTGTGCATTTATAAATGCCATCTGTTCCTATCTAAGAGCTGGGTGTTATGGTAACCTGAGTCTTTTAAAATTGAGCTAATTGCAGATCTCATGCCTGTAGTCGTGGATCACACATACATGTGGGTGCATAATGCTGGTATGAGCATGGTGACAGGGAACAATCCAGAATCCAGCAAGCCTTTGGGTCAAGTTTCCTGACACAGCATGCACAGAGAGGGCTGGTAGGAAGGAAGGAGGTCATTTCCTTCACAAGCAATGCAAGGGAATCGAGGAATTTTGCTTGTAATACTACAACATGCCCAGAGGCCAGGCAACATGGGCTTTGCTCTATTGGGAGCATAAACCAAGATCTGGGGAAAAGACGAGGGTGGAGTGAAAGCATCCATGCTACAAATACTTTTTCTATATAAAATTTAACATACATTGTGGGTGTTTTCGTGATACACTGGCTGATTCAATGTGAAGGTGTCACCTGTCTGGTTTACTCCATCTGTACAAAGAAAAGCTCATGATTATTGCAGCCATGGAGTGAATTTGAGTCATCATGTGCACAGCTCCTTGTGCATTTACCAAACTTCTTAGGTTATTCTTCATAGAAAAAAATGGTGTATGCAATAGACACCGTCTCAAATGACTTTTGCTCTTAAAAATGTCTTTTGGTATATGAGCATGCAGATCTAATAAAAGTTAATAACACAATTTCATAAAGTTAGACAGGTGCACAGCCTTGTTCCCCACAGGTGACTGCTGTATGAACTGGTATCCTGCTACTGTTTTCTCCTCTGTGCATCCATTAATTATGGATCAATTATTCAATTCTTTAAGAACTCAGGTGATGCCTGGGCTACTGAGTTGTGAAATTAAAGCAATGCCACAGTGAACAGGGAAGAACATGCATTTACTATACCAGTATTATCCTGTGATGCTGATATCCCTGGGATAAAAGCATTATTCTTCAATCAATAATTAATCCAGTTCATATGGCTGTCCCTTTTCTCCACACTGCTTCTAACTCTCCTTGCATAATGCCTATCAAGATCTCCTTTCTGAGTAACAATCTCTCCATGTATTTTTAATGGCACAATCAAAATATGAGAGCCAAATGCCTGTTGTTGTCCTAGGCATTATTCACTGCGCTCTACATTTTTCCTAAATGAAACACAGCACAATTAGCAAAAAACAACTGCTTTACAAAACAAATCCTGTAGTTCAGTAAACTTTAGCCACTGAGGATCTGCTCAACAAATAAAGTATTAATTTGCCATTTGACATACTCGAAAAAATGTCAAACCAAAATGAGAGAGATGGCTTCCCAGCTGCTGGGACCAGGATTAGCACTCTCCAGCACATTGCTCATTGTGCAGTCAGTCTCTAGCTTACAATTTCACAGAGGTTCCTGTAACATTTTGCTGGATAAGTCAGTTCCTCTTTACCTTCAGGGAGTGAAATTTCAGATGACAAGTCTTTTGTTAGTAAAAATTGTTTGCTGTTGAAAAATGTTCTGTAGCGTAAGAATGTGAATAAAATCGAAAGCAAATATTTACTCAAAATAAAAATATGCTAACAAATAAAGATAATGGTTGTCTTTTCATTGCCTTACCCTTTGTTCTCTCATTTACATCAATCAAGTTAAGCAGTTAAGTAAATTACAGGAAAAAAATATCTAACACCAGGTTTTTTTATATGGGGGAGAAAGGTGATTAACAAAACAGCAGATATTTGAAAATATAGTGATGTTTTCTTAAAGAGTATTGTATTCAATGACTATCAACTGCTGTATTATCTTTAACGTTGTGGTTATATGCAATGCTTTTATAGATGGGGAGGGTTGGTGTGTTATGTTTACTTCAGGGCTGAAAATGGTCTCTCTCTTACCCATTTGTTGCATTAGCCTCTTGCAAGAACAACTTGTGTTCTTGTAACCCTGAGAAGTATGGCACTAATACCTAAAAAACATGGTTAATTTATAACTTGCTAGATTATCTGGAATTCTGAGTTGAATAAAGCAGAGCTGTGGCCTGAAAGAAGTATTTGTGAATCAAGCTAATGTAGAAATGGAAATGCTTATCTGGACTTTCTGATTTGTTTGTTTGTTTCTGTTTCATTTTTCAGGGAGAAAATCATGACCTTCTGTGATGGGAAAGGTTGTCTTCTCTCATGTGGTCTGGGAAGGTGTGAAATGTATAATTTGAAAGCCCATAGTGCTTCTTGTCCTTTTCTAGCATTATAAATGGCAAGCAAACTTACTTCAGGGTAGTCACATAGTACTGATGTTTGAATCATGCAAGTACTGATGTTTTAGCCTGTTCTTGATTGTGGGCTTTTTTTTTGTTGTTTGTTTGTTTGTTTTTGATATGCATGATTTAGCATAGGGTTATTGTAGAGACTTTTTTAATGGGAATTCTGTAACATTTAAAGAAGTTGTGCTGGAACATTAGTTTGCTAACTAGAAAAGGATGAAACTTCCCTTAGTTTGTTTCAAAAGCCTCAACTTACACTTCTTTGCCAGTTCCTTCAGAAAAGTACTTCTCAGGTATTATAGCTGCTGAAGGATGGTGACATGGTGCAGAGCGCTGGTGGCTATTCATTCATTGACAAGCTGCCTGCTTTTGGCACTAGATTTATATGACCATTTAAAGAGATAAAATTCAGCTCCTGTAGACTAGACAAGAGCATCATAATGCACTATTTCTCCATCTAATGGAAATGTCCCGGTCAACCCTACCTTCTGCCCAAGAAATTCTCCACCTTTGAAGGATGGGTGTGTTTTATACAGGATAAATCTGAAAGAAAAAAACGTATCTGTTTTGCTTCATAATGTTTTATGTCTTTTTTTTTTTTTTGGTTTGTTTGTTTGGTTGGTTGGTTGGTTGTGTGGTTTTTTTTTTGAGTTCTTATATTATGTATCTGCTCTAGGTCCAACCCCACTCGCAAGAGCAGACTTGTTCATCACCACCAACGACCATACTAAAGGGTCATGTGTGAAACCCTCATCAAGCCCAGTCCCCTTCAGGTTTCAAATCCACATCTTCTGGAGTTGAATGCAGACATCTTCAACCCGTCTGTGCCAGAAGGCATAATGAACCTATGGATGAGTTTGCCCAGTTCCACTCCCAAGCCCAGGATTCATCTTGCAGCACAGACACAGCAGATTCACCTTGGCTGTGAACTTGGTTATTTAGGAGCCAGGGATTGCAGTCCTAGAAAAGCTGTATCCCTGGGCCCCAGCCTAGCAGTCCTTTTAATGGGGCCAATAATATCACCTTTAAGAGCAGCTGGAGCAGTTTAGATGAACTAGTTAGTAGAAAGTATTATTAATAGACTTTTTTTTTTCTGACAGCAAAAACAGGGCTGACAATTCTCACTGTTATATATTAAATGAGTTTTTTTTTTTTCCTTTTTCATGAGTTGGAATAGTATTAGAAACCATGGCAAACACATTTCCTGATTGCTTTTTCCTTTCTTTCTAGCATCAGAATACACCACTTCAGGGACTGTGTATTATTTACTGAATTGCTTCTGTTTGTCTCCTCCAGTTACTTTGTCAGCAGTCAGGGATCGAGCCTGTACCATTTTTCCAGTCCACATCTCAGATGCACATGGTGCTGAGTCCTGCCCAGATGCTCTTGCACATTTTTCCCTGAAGTTTAATGCTACAGTTGTTCAACTGAGTAATACTCATAGCAGGAGGGGAAGGTCTTGAGAAAGAAAACCAGACAAAAAGCAGGCTCACCTCAAATATTGAAAACAGTTGGAAAAGAATTTGATTTCCATTTAGAGGGCACTTCTGCTTTGCCAGTTCTGGAGTGCAACGTGTGGTAATAAGAGATGATTATACTGCACAATAGCCTGAGTATAGTCATTGAAGCAGGTTGAAATTAAAAAAGGTTTCTTCATATAAGGCATGATGTAATGATTTCTGTCATGCTTACAGACATAAATGAAAATAGCAATTCATTACACACCAAAACTAAGCAAATAGTTGAGGCTGCAGGTTGTGCATAAGCAATAAAACCAAAGCCAATATAAGGACCCAGAGGCTGAGTGCATTTTCTACTTTATTTATTACCTTTGATCTAGACTAGAATAGGCTAGACTAGAAATAACTATCCACCTGCTCTGAGCACCCTGCCAATTATTTCAATCTACAAAACCAAAATGCAATATGAACAGCTCACTGCTTCAAGCAAAGTGCAATACCCATTCAGATATTCCCGCCCCTCCTTTTCCAGCAATACTTTAATTCATTTCTCTCTCTCCCAGTGCCAGGTCACAAGGATGAACATTGCAAGCACTGCTGATAGATGCAATAATAAACTATTCTTTTCTTTTCCTTGTTTTCAATGAAAAGTAGGGAATGTTGCCTAAAGTGCAATGAAAACACTTTACAGGGTCTGTGTTTAGAAGCAGGCTTGCAAATTACTGGGTTTTTGTTCTCTGTTCTGACTTCTCTTAAGAGACTGTTTTTCTCTTCTTTTCTGTGTTTAGCTAGATTATACAACACTTCAGCCTAACAGCTTCTTCTCTTTCCTCCATTCCACCCTTTGACTTACTAAAATGTGGGAGGAGGAGTAGCAATATTGCTTTTAGTAGGAGAAAGGTATATGAAAATCTGCCAATGTTCTTAGCTATTTATCCATCGTGTCCTTGTTTCTTTTGATCTCACTAGAAGTTAAAAGCATGAGTAAATCATGTATTATTCTGAAAGGATTAACACCTTACCAATTAACAGTTTTAACAACAAATTTAACAGGTGTTGTTACATTGATACAGACCAAGAGAATACTTTGTTTTCCCAGACATGTAGGAGTGATGAGACTTGTGAAAGCATGGATGAAATCTTACTGCCCTGGAAGTCAATGACAAAACTTCCTCGTGTGCCAGTACTCAGATTTTTGAACAAATTAAGTGTCCAAATCCCAGTATGCATACTTTTTTTTTTTTTTTTTTTCTTTTAATAGTAAATATCATAGAACCTCTGAGCTGAAATGTAATCTTTTCTTCTCTTTCATTTCAGGAGGTGATGTGTAAGTAAATCTGAGAACAGGAGATGATGATGCCAAACAGAATATTAATAAAAACTCCTTACTCCTGCTTCTACCATATCTCTGGGTGAGTCTTTGCAACCAGGCAGAGCAGCTAAAAGCTCATATATATCCCGCTGATCCCTCCCAGCCCTTGTTGCATCTCCCAAGGCCACTGTCTTCTCTCAGTATCTGAGTGTCTGGAAATGCTGCAGGCTCCTGGTGCCCAGTCCAACGCCACTCCCTCCTGCTCACAAGACGCTGTATTCCCAGAAGCTTTCTTCTGGTCAGGTTTAGTTGCTCCTTCAACAAGGAGAAATGTTCAGCTTCCCAAAGTGGGTACCTGACAATGGCAGTGCCCTTTCAAAGGAACTTAATGAACAGAATAGGAACAAATAAGTGCTATTGCTCACAGGAAACCCGAAAGCCTTTGCTTAAGCAAAAGGTGTTTACAGCCTGTTTAATACTCATAAAATTGATTTTTGAGAATAACTCTGAGGGAGGGTTGATGCACAACTTAATTTATGTGTTTTATAAAATGGCTGAAAAATGCTTCTGCATTTCTAGACTGTTTCCTTTGTGTGGCAGCAGCAGTGATGTGTTGCTCTGAAGTACCTTTGTTTGGGTGCAGAACCATATTTGAAATGACATCGAGACATCTTTTAAATACACCAACAAATAAAAGGGAATAAAATCCAATTTATGGATGCAGATTCTAAAATTCCATATTCAGTGCTCTTTAAGTATTGCAATCCTATGTTCTGGAGATTCCTTACAGATATATTATCAGATTTAGAACTGAGTAAAGGTGAACTTCATTATATAGGTTCATTATAATGGTATTTCATTGGTTTGGGCTTGCGATTAATGGCTTGTTCATTTATACTTTAAGACTGGAAGATCATGATCATATAAATAGTCCTATTGAAGTTAACAGGGCTGTTCGTAGAGGGAAAATGCCATTCAGGAGAAAACTTAGGTGTATGCATAGCTCTAAGCATATGTTTAAGTTCAAATGAAGTCAATCTATTTGGTTTAAAGAGGGCTTGACTGTGCTTATGTTCCTTGAAACATTTATATTCATATATAGGTTAGCTGCTGAAGTAGCCTTGGGATGTCATTAATGTCTTAAAAACAACAGTCTTTCTAAGCACTCATGACCATTAGGTAAGAGAACTGCTAGTAGTTCTGGCAGCCAGATTCAGGCCCTAAAAGCTCTGTGATCTGACATATTTATCAAGCTTATGTACGTATTATACAGATGTAAAGAAGAGAATTTAGCTGCATACCAGTTGCTGAGGACTACTCCCTACTGCCAAATGTTATAGACAAGAAGTTACCAAAGAGTGCATCTCAAGAATGGTGGTAAGAGAAGGAATTTCTATTTCTAATTTTTCTACTTAATTATTCAGAACAAAACCAGTGGATTTGTTCTGGAAGTTATTTTCCTTGGGCTACTTAGGACTCTTGTCAGACTGATAAAGACTGTACCTTATGGGAGAATGGAGAATTACTGTTGTGGTTACCATTTGCTGTACTGGGAAAGCACAGTGTGATGAAGGGACATTGCTGACACAGTAGCCACTTTGCTACATATCCCTTACAGCAAAATGCATTGCCGTATAAGGGTAATTTGAATACAAAAGTTCATTTATTATATTTTTGTAACGAAGACTTAAAATGTCCTAATTGCAAAAGATTAATACAGAACTAACAGGAACATTGTACATTATTAAATGAGGACATAGAGGTTGAAAGTACTTTTTGCTCTATACACATAGGACACTGTATATACAAAGCCTACTGTTAAAGTAAGAATTCCAAGTCTAAATCTCAAGGTCTTTGTCATAGCTAATCTATTAAGAAATGCAAAGTAAACAGCATGCTTAATCCTTGTGCATTTTACGTATATCTATGGGTTACTTGGCAGCACAAAGTGATGGCAAGCTCCAGTGAGCATCATTTCCCTGATTAGAGTGAAATCATTCCATATTTTTTCTCCCCTTGATTTCCAAAATAATTTTTACAAAAGAAACTTTTTATGTCTCTGCAGCTGCCACAGTCTACAATCTAAAGGATACTGCTACTCTCCCACTTGTGTCTATAGTCCAGTTCATACCACAAATTGAACAAAAACATTCCTGTTGTAAGGGGTTTCATTCGTATCAAAGAGGTGCTATAGTTCCTTTGACCCTATCCTTTGACCCTTTTATCTAAAGTAACAAAAATGAATAAAAGAACAGAAACGATGATGAAATCTGCCACCTTAATATTTAAGCAACCATTTTTGGACATCATTTTACTGTACTTTCGGCGATGATTTCTTAAAACTAGAGATAGAGAAGGAGTGCAAGCACAGAATACCTGAGTTTTTCCTTGTCATTTCCCAGCTATAGTCTGAACTCTGCTATATAACACTCATTTGCTGCTGTCTTGAATAACTAAATTCTCATTTGCATAAATGGGGTAATCCAACATTTTCTTTAAGTTAACTCTTCCAGATAGATGCATAAAAGCAGCAGATTCATATCACCATGTTTTTTTTTGTTTTGTTTTGTTTGTTTGTTTGTTTGTTTGTTTTGCTGGACACAAAACAGTGCAATTCAAAAAAAAGTCTGTTTTGCCTCTTTTATTTTTTTTTTTTTTAAGAAATGGATAGATATGCATGACTTCAAAACAGCAAAAGTCCTTACCTTTCTGTTGGTACTGAGATCCAGTACAATGGGTAAATGTTGATTAAATGCCAGTTACACCACACTGGGCAGTGCTTTAATCA
Organism: Netta rufina; assembly: GCF_964035555.1. Taxonomy (NCBI): domain Eukaryota; kingdom Metazoa; phylum Chordata; class Aves; order Anseriformes; family Anatidae; genus Netta; species Netta rufina. The sequence goes on from NC_140133.1 coordinate 17,445,601, forward strand.
GTTTATATATATATATATATATATATATATTCTGGAATGAGATGCACACTTTGAATTAAAAGCTTTGGGAAAAAAAAATAAAAAATAAAAAGGCAGTAGTGCTCTAGTCAATAGGATGCAGAGAAATACCAGAAATCTCATTCAAACATTTCCAAGCTTTGTACAGCAAAGCTGTGTAGGGCTTACAAAAATAGAATGTCAAAGATACAAGCTTTTAGCATTGCTGTTCTGTTTCAGTGAGTGGACATAAACATGACATTTATGAAGTTTTGTGTTTGCCACTCGATCATCCAACATAAAACCTATTTAGTTTATAATTAGAAATATATTCTGTTCCATTCTCCATTCCAGCTTGTACTCTGGTAGTTAAGATGTAAACTTTCTATCCCACACATTGACAACAGAAATGAAGGCTCTATGTCAAATTAGGCCCAAATTAACACCTCAAGAACTTCAGATTCTTCAATTTCCCTGCACAAAACTGAGACTTACTAAACAGCTTGGATGATGATGGTGCAAAGGAAGTAACTTCCATCTCACTCTTTTATCTCTGAGCTGATTTTTGGGAGCCAAGAAAAATTAAAATATTTTCTGTCACAACAGTCAGCCAAATAATGTCACTGATGTATGAAAAGGACACTGAGCATATAAGAGAGTGGTGTTCTTACACGATCATTTTCTAACTGGAACCAAAATCTGGCTTGCAGTGGATATCCTTTTTTCTCCATACTGAAAATTTTCACGGAGCAGGTGTAAGGGTGCTATGAGCAAGGTATCCCTGGATGTTTGGTTGTGCCTAATAAAATAGAAATTGGCTTTAGTCCACTAGCATCACACCAGTAAGTATAGTTTGCAAATAACAATATATATATTGTTATTTATATCTGATATATAGAAGTTAGGCAAGTGCCATTTGCAGTCCTTTGATCGAGCAGTATTCTGTACGCATGTTCACTACTGTCAGATGGCTCAGAGTTTTTGTGGTCTAGTTGCACAGCAAAAAGGTGTAGACACTTGCTTTGGAACAGCAAATAGCTTAATGTTTGTCACTTTTTACCAGATCATTTGAATAAGATTTGGGAAGCAAGCTGTAACAGTTTTTGTTTGTTTGTTTTGCTTTGTTTTTTAAAGTTTACAGAAAGAAAGTAAGATTAGTCTGTGAGTCTTTTGAGTATTCTTATCAATTTCTTCTGTTTTGAGTTCTTCCTTGAATCAAAATTAATTCCCCTGAATGGAAATTTCCTCTCCAAGTTGGCATTTAGAGAAGCATTTCTGTAGTTGCAGCTTAGTGTGGATGCTCAGGAATAACAGAAACTTTTAAATTATGGAACTAATTATCTACTTACAGCTGATCAAACACTTTGCACTTCTAGCTGTGAGTGCAACTCAACACATCTGTTGGCCTCTCCCTGGGTAAGTCTACGCTGCAGTTGCTGCTGTGAATGTTACAGAGTGGAGACACACCAAAGGCAGCATTAAACTAACCAGCCTTGGATTTGTTAGCGTGTCAGCACAAAGCTTCCTGGTGGCTTCTTGCCTGGACCCATCCCCAGCTGCTTGCTGGGTGCTGGAGCCAACAAGGAGTTTGGGGGTGCCACAGCTGGGCAGCAGCAACAGCTCTCACTGGAGAGGCTGGTCCTGCTCTGTCCCTCACAAACTCTTTCCTCTGCTGTCTGTTTTTTGGTTACTTTAGTTATGCTAAAAGCTGACTGGAGCTACAGATGGCACTTAATGCTCTTAGAGGGCAAGGGGATGATGACAGCGAGTTGGCACAACATCAAATCCAAGCAGGGAAAGAGGCCAAGCAGTCCATGAAGTAGTTTGTTCCTCCATTAGAAAGTTTGAGTGTCCCTGGGTCATAGCTATGAGAAAGGGGAAATTTGTTTAGACAGGTACAGTGTTCTCTTGAGTACCTTACATTGTATTATTTAATATTCAAAATATCCTTCCCTCATTTAGATCATCAGGACTCACAGAGCTGCAGAATACAAGCACAATTAATGCACGATGTATTTTTCCTTACCTGACACATGGACGGTCTTTATGAACAGTCTTTCATACAGGATTTTGGACAGTATGAATAATCTTTCGGTGAAAATATATATTCAAAGTGCAGGAGTGCAAATATTGTCATCTAGATGCCTTGGGAAACCCTCCACTAGTATTTTCTGTACAATTGCTAACTTGTGCCATGTGTCCAGCTTTACCTATGCATAATAATAGCACAAGAAAGGCACATGACGTTCCATTATATGTTTGTGTATAATAACAATGCTAGAAAACCATATGATACTCCATATTCTCTTTGCAAGCAGAAGGGAAGAAGCAGTTGAGTCCTTTTTGTTCAGAAACATGCTGTTCTTCACCTATCCTGATCAGCAATTGTCAGCCCATTGTTTAAATTTCCCTTGTACTAGTCCTGTTTGCAGTGCATAACAGCTTGCTTTCTCTGACTAACAAAAAGCTTCTTTTTATTATTATTTTTTCCTCCATTGAATGAAAGAATAAGGCCAAGCAATTTCTGATTTAACCTCCTGCTGCTGACTTTTCAAATTTTAAAGTGTTAACAAAAGGGACTGCATGTTTTCAGTGCTGAAAGCTCTGACGATACAATGGCACAAATTTATAAAAATCAAACACAGGCAGAGAATAGCAGGTTAGAGATATGTGACTCTCTTAAACTGCTGGCCTCCTATACTGGAAATTGAACTTTCTCAGGAAAGCAAGCTGCAAAAAAGAGACTGTTCAGCTGAGTCTGAGAGTGTGTCCATTGTTGATAGATTTAGTTAACCTGCAAGGGAACAACAGTATTGACATATATCACTTTGAAAAATGCCAGCTGAATGAGATATTTTTGTTTCCTGGGTTACACGCTGAAGCCATGTCATTTGTTCTGATTTTTATCTGTCCCCACTAACACACTCTATTCCTATATTTTATGATTACGTATTCACTTTCTGAACTACTCTGGAGTTATTGATTAGATTATTTTTTTATTTTTTTGTGTGTGCATGAGTATTTCAAGCAGGCTACATGAAACTCCCATGTTTGTTTCCATTTACATAATTGTTTAGATGAGAAATATACTTAGATGCGTTAAATTCTTATCATAAAGAGCCTTAAACCTGGCAAATAATTTTTTGGTGGGAAGACTTTGGTTCCATAGCTTTCCTTGGCTGACATCACACATGAGAAAGTGTTGCCCCCGAAGGAGAAAACTAATGAGATTAGTTACATTTGTGTGTTGCCTCAGTGAGTTTTTCCTAAGAATTAATCACTGCCTGGTCCTATGCCTTCTGAGTCTCCCTCCTGGAAGGACGGTAAATATTAATGGAAAGAACCTTTAATTTTTTTTATGTCTTCAGTGAAACTATGGATGCAGCTGCCTGCTGAGGCACCTCACAATGCAGAGTCAGATCTAGGATTTTAAGATTCAGATCTCTTAAGATTCAGAACATGATCAGAAAAACAGAATGGTATGGACAGTGTCACCACTGCTTTTACTTAGAGCTTGTTTGGTGAGAAGTGTCGGGATCAGGCTTGTCAAGAAAGGTTGATGAGAACAAAGCTTTTACAACATAGATGTTCTCATTTTCTTTTATTCTTGTCTTCTATTCCCTACCTGTGTAGGAAGCAGAGGTCTGTGCGGACAAAACCTGCACTCACAGCTGTTTGCTGACACCCATTCAAATTTGTGTGCACAGGGCAGAAATACTTGCATAATTCATACTGGTAGGGCTCAGGATACTGGTTAGAGCTGACTTCTGGATGTTTTCTTCCTAGGAAAGCCACCGCTTGTTATTTAGGGAGGGAGCTGATAGTGTTGCTAGCAGCTCGAAGCAGCTTTGCTCCCAGGCCAGTGCCAGAAAGCAGATGTGTGATGTGCCATATCCTTAACAGATGGACATGCCATATGCCATTAAAAGTGCTTATCCGATTTTCTCTCACATTGTGGGTGAACAGCATCAAAACCCTAACAGGCAAAAAAAAAAGTGTTAGCTCCATGGGGAGGTGAGCAACTCAAAGGAAGATTTCCCAAGTGTCTTCCAGAGTTTTCCTCAGTGCAGAATGCTTGTGTGCCTTTCAAAGGTCTGCCTGCCTGAGTGTTTGCTGTCCCCATGTTCCTGGCTGTGGGAAGTGTCCTCTCCGACTCACAGTCCTGGGATTACACTAATCCATGTCTAAGTCTGAGCTAATTCACTTTTCCTTTCCCAAAGCAGGCCTGGAGCCATGCTCACATGGTCGTGGGGCATCTGGCATGACTTGGCACATGTTGTAGCTCCCATCTTCAGAGAGCAAAGGCTTGTAGAAATGAATTTAGACATGTAACTGAACTCCAGCTTCCTTACTGGATGGAGTAGAGCAATGTACAGTGGCCCAAGAAGAGCTACAGACATAATTTCTGTGTTGGTTAGGTATCCAGCTTGGGTGGGACACTTCCAGGCCATGCTCCAGAAAGATATAGGTGCTGGGGTACTGGGCCACTTCAGTGCTTTAGGCTTATACAATTTTAGATCCATGAGTGATGCTATGGCATTGTGTGGTTAAGTCTTTTGACGGAGTATTGTGTAGGCTCTTTTTAATTCCGAGGAGGAAAAAAAAAAAAAAAAATCATGTCACTATTTGCTTATAGTCCTAAACAGGAAAGCTGAGATGAAAGAGGTTTTATTGTTTTAGGGTACGATATGCAACACATAAGGAATTAAACCTAGGAAGTAGTATCACTCTGCCAACTCTGGGCTGAAAATGTTTATAATGTAAAAAAGTTGGAATTATACTGAAAAAAATAACTTTTATAAAATAACTTGTGCTTAGGTGACTAGGTTCCTATGAGGAGCATAAAGTTTTGCTTGAAAAGTGCCAGAGCAAGACTGTTTTAAGGCTGTTTGGTATACTGGTTTTGGTTTCCCGCTCTCTCTGTAAACTTGCTTTATTCAAATGAATGACTGGGCTTTTGGCTGCTTGGTATTTTAGGTGGAGGTGGTACAAAATGGGAGTTGAGAGGAAAGGATGTGTTGAAAGTCTTCATAGGTAACATTTTTTCAGACCTCCAGCAGCTCCTGCAGGTGGTTGTGTTTCTGCCCCAGGTTATTCAGAACGCCTGATGCTGGAGGATTAGGATGAATGGTTTCAATTTGGAGAGTCTGCAGCATAATGAGAGACAATGGCCACAATAAAACCTACATAGATTGAATAATGCAGAGTCAATACACGAATGGAAGTGTGTGACAGGGGTTGCTATGGCATCTCCCTTATTTAATAAAGGAATAAATAAAGGAATGGAAATCTCCATAAATGGTCTGAGCACAAATGAGAGCTGCTCCTAACTGTTCTAATATATGCAGTAACATTTTTGAAAAATTAATTATCTTTGTCCTTAAACAACAATGTTATGTTTTGATCATGGTTAAAATTACTTTAATTTGTCTAAATCTATGCCATTTCCAGTTGAACTGTCACCAAAGCTTCACTTGGGGAGTAGGGAAATTATGAATACAGAGATTTGTATGAATGTTTTGTTCAAATGCTTTCTGCTGTTGTGTGCTGGAAGAGTAAGAGGATAAGCATAAATACACCCAAAACGAAGTTTCTTGGAGGATACGGGACCTAAATCTGCAAGAACTTGAGCCCTTAGTTTTATTACCAGTCTTGACAAAGAAAGGACAGTGACAGGATTTACTCTACATGTTGGAACCAGGCTGAAGGCAGTGCTGGCAGTTCACCTCTGAACCCCAAACTGAACCCCTAGACAGGATGCTCCTGAGCTAGAACAACCACACTCAGATTCCAGATCACATCTCTTGTGCTTAAAATTGGGTTCTGTCAGGAATTAGCAGGATTACACATCTTGGGTGTGGAGAGATGAAAGGACAAGTAAGTTACATGCAATGAATAATTAATCCATGGAGTTAATATCTGGTTTTGCTTGTCAAACATTGATTTTCTCAATTTAGCCTTACTAGCACTTGATAATATCACACACATTTGAATAGTTGTGCCTGATTTGAGACTTTCAGAGTATGTTGCTTAATTTTGTGCTGTTATTCATATGGCTTTTTCCCTTATATTGAATAGGACAGTGCTGAAGTTGTGCATCACATCTTGTAGGTGTTCTGATATGGAATTTATTGTCCACAAATATTTTCTCAGTCACATTTCTTACTGGTAAAATCTCAGTTGTTCTAAGTTTCATGCAAATTAATATCAAAGTGGCATAGTCTGGCAAAAAGTAATACAAAGAACATGTGGGTGAAACTTCTTAAAACGCGTTCCTCTCATTTCAAGATTGAGTAGAGGTTTCTCTGTGCCTGAGCATTTGTTACCCCTTAAATTTATAACACCCCCACATCTCCTACTGTTCCTGGAGAGTGTGTCAACCTTTAAATGAATAATTTAGAGCTAACTTAACTTTCCTGAGAACCAGTCTAATGAATAGATGTAAATGATGCCCACTAGTTATCACATTCCACGGTACTTGGTGAATAAATTATCTTTTTTTTTTTTTTTTTTCTGTTTTCCCTGCATGAAACAGTCCTCATTTGTGGAAATATGTTTGCTAGTCAAAATTATCCCTCAAATAATGTATGTTAGCCAAATAATATGTTTTGTGCAAGAGGCCTTCACTCACCTGAGTCACAGGTGAGTTTGTACTTCCAACAACAACAAAGCAAATACCAGAGGACAAACGATTAATATTTGCTTAGGAGAAAATATCTTTGCTTGCTTGCAAAATGAGGCATTTTTATGGACCTGATTTAAAGCCTGCCACTAATCTGAAAGTACTTACACAGGTCAGGCAGCTGACAAACAGCTTTTCCCCCAGATTTTTGTGAAAAGAGCAAACAATTTAGGGGAATATTTGAAAATAGTCAAAAGTAACAGGTATAGACAAACAAAAATCATTTGAGTTGCTCCATATTTCCTACTGTTTGTCTTAGTTACAACACAGAAAGCTAGAGCAAATACATATGAAATACTTAATCTCATGAGCCTTGGCCCATGGCTGTAATGCAAGGAAGTTGTGGGGCGCACACTGCACAAACAAACCTCCAGAAGCTTACTAAGGGGATTGCAGGTTTAGTTACTTACAGGCAGTGAATTGCTGATGTTAATTAAAAGTATAAATAATTTGCAACAAGAGGAGGAATGGGACTGGGAAAATTATTTGTCCATGTATTGATTGTAAGTGCATTTTTCAAATTCCTCATGATGTGATAAGTCCCACTGGCAGTAAAAAATTGGGGCCAGATCATTAGCTGAAAAGTCAGCAGCATTTGCACTGAATTCAGAAGGGCTGAACAGGTTTGCCTCACCAGTTGCTCTGCTCTGTAAATCAACAAGCAAAATTTGACAGCTGAGTATTTTATTCTCTCAGTTTATATTTACTATATAAACTATATATGAAAATGTTTGCACTTATTCTCTTCCTTGGACTTGCACATTGTGCTACCCTGTCCATGGTTCTTTGGCATCGTGTCACTTTTCAGCCAGAATGTATTTTGAAATTTAACAAGAAGCTAACATATGCTTATTAATTTCTTTTCATTCATCCTTTAGGCTGTGGGTTTTTTTTTCTTTTTTTTTTTTTTTCCTTTTTGCATGAAGACATTTAAACATTTTGACCAAAAATATATAGTAGGAAGGTTTGTACAGTAGGAAAGTTTATGGCCACCCTGTTTTGAAAAGGGATTTTACATGCGCCTCGGGAAGGGACAAATAAACAACTGTGTTCACTACAATATCACTTCATGCAACTTTCTCTTGCCACTAGTTAGGCCTTAGTACACTTAGAAGGTTGCTCTTCTAATTTGAACTGTGTGAGACTTTGGCTGGAGGCTACTTCTGTGTCCCAGTGATAAAAGAAGACATAAAACAAGCTGGTGCCTGATCAGTCTCCCTGGCTGTCAGTGAATCATGTTTAATAGTATCTCCATTGCAGTTTTGGCCAATTTGCTTGCAATGGCATCCTTTTCCATGGGCTTACTGCTCAGCAGGCCCTGAAGCAATCTATGAATAACTTCCCAACAGATGCTGTTTATGAATTGAAGCAAATGGCTTCCCTGTTTCTCTTTTTTCTCACTTCAATAATTTTCAGTTACATTACGATGAATATTTATAGTCCTATAGCAGTGCATAAAAATGGGAACAAGCAGACCTGTGCATTGTTTCATACGTGAATGCTGTTCTAATGGGTTTTGGCTCAATGGTTTTAATAATGTTGTGTTGATGGACTGAAAAGAGAATGCAAATTGTAGATCAGTCACTTCCATTCACTATTTTAGCAGACTGGGCATTGACGGAAGACTATATTAGGAGCATGTATAGTGCACCTTATCTTCTGGAAATAATACACCCTCCTAATACAAGCCTACAATACCTTTCTGCTCAGCTTTATTTCCTATGAGTGATTCCAAATACATTGCTAAACACAGGAGCTTACACTACTGCAGCTGGTAGTAGGTTTGTCATACTCTGGCTAAAATGTCTTGTGTTTTAGAACAAAATTAATATTTAGGGGTAGAAGTAGCCAGTGTTACAAGTGTGTCATTTGTATGAATTGGGATGGAACAACTGATTTGTGATAAGCTGTCTTTCTTTAGCAGAACAGCACAAAATTCTAGTTCAAACCTAAAAAGGACACTTTACAACACTTTATAATTTTGCAACAGTTCTTTAACGTTGTTTTGCCAAGATAAGTGGTGAGATTTACAACTGTATGTGTTTATTGAGTTTTTTTCCAAGGGAAATGTTCTCAACACTGCTTCATTCATCTTCAAATGTCTGATCTACTTGTCATTTCTATTAAACAATGGAGGCTAAAGAAATAATGCTTTTACTATCACAGTAATTCCAAGATTATTAAACCCATTAAATTACTGGATACACTTGTACAAATATATTGTGCAGACATATATACTACATGCTAATGTATATTTAAATACAGAGCATGTTAAATCACTCAATTTCCCATTGTTTTATAATAAATTCATTTATACTATAAAAGAAATAGGAAATATGAATGACCACATGCACTATTCATACTGCACATCCTTAATACAACATTTTATTCCCTGGTACAGAATTTGGAAGCAGAAAACAGTCTGACCAATTTCTTGTATCCTAATGAGATGGCACTCATGTATTACAACTGTTAAAATCCGTCGTAAATAGGACACACTAAATAAATACGACTGTTGTGTCTATTAAACTCAGACTGTGTGGTTTCATCACTCTGGGCTCCCCATAAATGAATAAAAAGTATATACCATGTTAACTTACATTGTCTATTGCCATCTTAGGAAAGCAAACTCAGACATGCACTCTGTCCTGAGTTCTAGACCATTAAGTAGCAAAATAAACTTCTACTTCTTTAATGTTCTGAAGTCTCTTCTAAAAGGCACATAAAATGGAAGGTTGACATTTCTAATTCACAGGATAATGTGACATTTGAAAATGTATATTTGTTGCATTTCTCATCAAACTGGTACGCTGGATTACTGAGGTGGCAGGATTTGGCCATCAGGGTGAGGTCTGGCTCCCCACACTGGGCGGTGGGCTCAGGCTCTTGGCCACCAGGAGCATTTGGCTACAGCCTTCCCTCTCCAGCTCCTGACCTGTTCTTCTTTTCTTCTCTAGGCGGTGACATCTGCTACAATTGCTGTATAAGCTCTTGGCACTTCTTTTCTGCTCCTTTTCCGCCAGGAGAGTGCAATGTACCTGTGTCTTTCTCACACCTTTGTGATGCTTTTTCTGGCCTCCTTTAAGTGAAGTCCTACATACTGTATAGAATCATAAATGAGTCCTTCCCTTGAGACTAGATCTAATTAAGAAAGGCAACAAAACCACAGTAACAGAAAGGCCTAATACAAAATTTTCAGCATCTTTTAAGAATGAAAAAAAAGCATCTAGGTGTTGAGCAGATATTCAGAAAAATGTCTTCTCCCTGTCAGTCATACACAATGCTTCTTTATTTAATTATTCCATATAACTTATCTTCACAGTTCCTTCTACAACTCATTTCCACAGCTCCCTGCTTCTTGGACAGGTTATTGATCTAACATGTACAGAAAAAGTTTTTTGAAGGCAGTCTTTTAATAATAACCACCTATGCACAAAATCAAGGAGCTCTTTAATATAGGCAGTGGTAGAAATTTGATCAATGTGGGCATTACAGCATTAGGCTTTAAATTAATTGTTTCAGCTTACAATTTTGGTGGCTTTGACATCACTTCAATATCTGGTCTTTTCAGAATTTTATCATGTGGGAAACATTATCTTCATACATCACCATCAGCTAAGAAATTTTGCTGGAGAAGGAGGCAAAGTAAGTGGTGTGAACAATTTTCCACTGGAAGCTGGTGACTGAACTAGATACTAGCCCTAGTTTCCAGCTCCAACGACAGTAATTTAATACCTCAAAAATCCACAGAGAAAGCAGCGAAAAAGCTCTGTCCAAAACATTTGGCAAAATATGTTTTTTTCATTTTACCAGAGATTTTGAATGCTGAGGACTATTGCCGTTAGTTAATTTTTCATTAAAAAACAAGTGTTGTATTTTTTTTAACCACTGGACTAAGATCAATGCTCTAGACCCAACACTCCTTCTTTGTTAACCTCAATTAGGAGGGGTAAACAGATGCTTTCTCAGGTTAAACATAAAGAATTGATTTTTTTCAAAACAAACACCTGAAGCAACATTTAGACAGTGAACTGTCGGGGTCAGGCATGAGCACATTTCAGATCACACACTGGTCAGCCTCCCGCTGGTCCCTGGGGACCGTCGCTGCCGGCTGCAAACACCCTTCAGTAATGATAATAATGGAACAGGCAGTGAGTCTGCAGAGATGCAAGGGAGATGAGTGTTCTTTCCAGGAGGAGAAAATGTGTATACAAATGCACATATATTCCTTCAAAGGCGTTTAATGGTTTGCATGTAGTTGTGAACAGTTCTAAAGCTTAGTGTTTCTAATGAGCTTTTATTATGTGGACCTTCAATTTGCCACCCACTAGCAAACTATAAATATTGGTCCTCTATAAATTATTAATAAAATCAACACCTTTTATCACTTTCTTTCCTGACATAAACTGTTTTGAGCTTTAATTCCTACAGATGCTTTTAAACCTCCCCACCCTTGTACACATGAAGGAAATATTTGCTTTTATGCAACTGTGGAAGTGATTTTGTTGTGGCCAGAGTAAATTTCCTCTGACTTTTTACAGTGGATACCAGTAACCAAAGTGGCTTTGTTATTGCCTAACAAAAAGCTAGCATGCTTTACCTTTAAAAAAAACAACACATCTTTCCTATCATCCTGTTCATCTCAGACCTGAGACCTTTATTTTTCTCATAGACAAAATAAACCCCATTAGTACTAAAAAGAGACATTCAGATTAAGGGCTCACAAAGACTTGATTCTCAATGTTAACATTATTATGTGAGCAGGAATTTATCAATTTGGGATTAAAAAGTAGTCACCAAAAATTTTTTAGGGGTGTGATTCATAGTCAAACCAAAATATTGGAATGTTTATTTTATTCCATAGAAAAAGCCGTTATCTTAAGTCTTTATCTTAATTCTATGGGAATTATTCTGGAATATAAAAAGGTGTATGTCTTTAACAAAGCTAAATTTGAACCATCACATGTGATCATTTCACCTCATTTTTTTTTTTTTTTCCCTTTCTCAGTGTGACATAGACAAAAATAGCAGGATAATATCACAGATGTTCTTTTACACCAATCACCAGTTATTGCTTATCCAAATGATGTTTTAATACAAACACACAACTGCTCATTCTGGTTTATTGCTGTCAAAATTTTGTTACAGATTTAATAAATGGAGAAGTGTGAGCAGATGTGTCATTGACAGCTTGCTTCCTTCTCTGAGCTCCATGGCAAGCCAGAGGATGTCAGTCACATCTGCATTTTTAGAATATCTAATTCTGCTCCTTTTTCACCCAGTCTGGCACTCCCCAGTTGGCTGTTAGGGCCGGTGCAAAGGGGCTGTGGTTGTGCATGGGACCTGGAAAGCTAACGCAAGCCTGGAGCTATGCAAGCAGTCAGCACCTATCGCTACCTCCTGGCACTGCAGGTATCTCACTGGCTTCTTGGAGAGCCTTGGGAAAACTCATTTTTTCCAGCCACAGATGATCCCTGAAAACCTTATCTATGTCTGCATTCATCCCATTTATTTTCATGGTGTTTGACATCATGCTGCACTATCTCTGACTGCTGCACAACTGTGGTTACAGACCCAGCTGTGCTCTGGTAAAGCCCATGATAAGACTGGTTGCCAAAGTTAGATCTGCAGCCCCTGGGATGTCTGGGCCATCAGAGAAAAGGCATTTCTTGTCTGGCAGGGGCATTTCAAGGGCTATTGCAGTGTGGAGGAGGAGTTGGACAGGAAAGTCAGCTAGATCCTAATGAGGATCCCATAATCTGATGAAATGGGTAGCTGATGTTTCTGGGAACCGGGCTGAGAGAAATCCCAAGGAAGAAACTGTCCTGCTATAATAACAGCTGAGGCCATAAAACACTGAAATAAATAAAATTTGTAAACATAAAATGAAAAAAAAAATAGTTCCTCAATTACAGCTTTTATGTGATTTATGTATTTAATTTATTTAAATCAGTGACCCTTTGAATGCAGACACGAATTAGAAGTTCTGCAAACATTTCAACTGTCATAAGGAAATACAGAGTTTTTATTTTCTCTCCTCCTGTGGCTGCCTCTCCATGTTACATGAATTTATCTCAAAATGAAGCACGACAAGGAATTGTCTTCCCAGAGTATTATTGATCTGTGATTTGGGTAGCAGGCTCAATACTCTATAGACACAGAAGTGAAAGAGACAATTTTCTCCCTCTCACACCCAAATTTTTTGAGAGAGTATTTGGTTTCAGTTACATAAATTCATGGCAGTTCTGTGACCGAATATATGCCACTTATTACTTAGGGGATTTTTCAACAAACCAAGAATGAGTCAGTATCCTTGTATTAATCAGATGGTCATGGTTTGAAAGCTGCTGATATCCATGTCACATGGCCCAAAGGGGTCCACAAACAGCAAGCCTGCTCTGCAAGTTACTGAAGGAATTTTTTATTTTTTATTTATTTTTTTTTCCCTTCTCATTGGTTACAGTGGGATTTGGTTCAAGCTCAATAAATTTAACAACAAATACCGGATCTTCAGCTGGTGTAAATTTCACACATTGCTACAAAAGCAGCCGCTGCCTTTCACGGTGGGAATTTTCCTGGTATCTTGGGTATACACATTTTGCAAGTGATGGACTGTCCACCTCTGTAACTTTGAAAATGATACTTTGCTTTTTTCCACGCTTTCCATGCTAGTGTCCATACTCTCAGTAGCACTTTTCTCCTCCTTTTTATTCTTTTTGTTTTTGATCAGTAGAATGATTATCTGTACAGACATTTTCCAGAAATACATGACCAAATCTTGCCTGCAGCATTGGAGAAAAACTTGGTCCATGTGCCAGGATGGGGCCAAAAATGCACAGCACAAGATGTGTTTGATTTTCTTTTAGGAAATCATAGTATTTGCAACAATCTGGCCCTCCCTGCCAAAATAATCCAACCCTCTTTCAATATTTGCCAGGAAAGCTAGACCAATATATCAATCTTTAATTATAGAAAACCATGTCTGAGTACAGGAAAAAAGTAAGTTTTAATTCTCTCCAAGGCATTGATTTCTTCTGCAGCCTCTGAGAAGTCAATCAACCTGCTTGACCCTGTGGTGGCCACTTATTCATAATATAGGTGATGCAGGAAGGGCTGATGGGGGCAAAGTTTATATGTGGGTTGTCCATGGCTTGAATGAAGTGCCTCTATGAGGGACTGACTTAATAAAGAGCCAGCTCACCTTTGCAGGCTTGGAATTGTGCAAGAACTCCTCAGAAAAGCTCTCTTATTTTACACAGAAGTGATTCGTTCAACTCACAAGCATATTTCTTCCTTAGGAGGATATCTTTAGGATTAGGCTCTCTGAAGTGCAACAAAGACAAGTTGCACTTTCTAAAGGCTCTGACATATGTAAAAGGTTTTTCTGAAATTTGGCCATTTAAATTATTTTAAAAGTCTTCTTGTTAACAATTTGAGCCACAAATAAGAGCTAATGGCATCCAAACATGTGGTTTTGCTCCACAGTGATTACCTTATTGCATTATCTATGTCAAGGAAAAGCTCTCATGTTCACGATGCATATTTTCTGCACATGATTCATGATAGCTGTGCTCAGCCCTGTGCAGTCAGAGGCTTCTGAAGACCCATCCAGCTCTGCTCTCTGCTCTTCTGTGGTGGCCACAGAAATTTCTTCCTCTTCATGACAGGAAAAAATAGAAAGAAACTATGATGATTTCTGAAAGATGAAGATCAGTAGCTGCTACCTGTTGTACCCTGCCAAGGTATATGGCTTACAAGTGGCACCCTACTGTTCTGGGTGTATTTGATCTGCATCAAGCACTGATGCTCACTACATTTGTGTCTCATTGACAGGATTCCCTGACAGAGAAAGTATTCCAGGTTTGCTGAGAAGATAGATGATACCAGTTGTGCTGGTTCATCAGTACAATGTCAGATCCAGAGGAGTGCAAGCCAGAGGGATTCATGATCTGTTCTTGGTAAAATCAAGCCCCACTCAACCTTTCTAAGGCAATTATGAATGAGTAGGTTGATTTTATACCAGGTCAGCTCTTTACATTTTGCAGGTGTGACTTAATACTCAGACTTCAGAAGCTGAATTTGCAATACCATCTAACTGCAGCTCCAAGAGAAGTTTATAACCCTCTCCCCCTGTGTCATCTCTGTTGACCTAAAGATGAAACTCTTATTTGCCATACTTTGTGGATTATGGAGCCCTCTAATGTCAGGAAGCTGCACTGGGTGAAATGTGTCCTCTCCTCTGAGCTCATTCAAGTTGTGGATACTGTCAGATTCATTACTCTGCTTTAAAACACAGGATAGTATACTTTATGAATGAAAGACATGTATTATGTATGCTAGCACACTTCCAAATTGTGCTCCTGTTTACACTCTGAAATCTGCTGACTACACTAGTACATAATCAGGACAGAACTCATCATTGTTTCTTTAGGAAACTCGTATTTTTCTTGTTAGAGATGTTTTTGCTGCAGTAGTGACATACGTAGCTCCATCAAGTTCTGATCAGAAAATGGAGTAAATAAGCAGTTGCATTACAATTTCCTTCTCAGAACAGATACAAAGCAGATTTCTGGAAAAGGGTAGTAAGTTAAAGTTAGAAATGAAATCCTGCCAAACCCTGAAAGCTGGGCAAAATATGTTACCAAAGAAACCAAAAATACAAAAAGAGAGACATGTCACTGAACCTCAGACATTGCCCACTTGCTAAAAGCCAAAGTATATTAATAGAGAGCTTAGCACGTAGCAATGACAAAATCTGTATTAAATGGCATAAAAAGCCAGTCTAATTTTCCATGACCCTACATAAGCCTAGTAATACTCATTAGTGTCTACACAAATTTGTTAAACCTTCTTAGCATTGATGAAACATGACTTCTTTCAATTTGGATTTGTTTGCAGCTAAAACTTTCAAACACTGTGGCTTTCATGGGGGTGATAATAACTTATATTTGAGGATTAAGGAAACACATTATATATTCCGCATCTCAGTCAAAGTAACTAAACAGTGTGACCTACCACCTTTCTCAAAGCAATCAAATGGACAAATCTCTGCCCTTTAAAGTAAACAGGCTTGCCTGTAAGACAACCATTCTGAAATTCATAAGCAAGTGAAAAATTAGATGAATGCAAGTGAGGTTATGAGTTGATGCAGCTTGATTGTAACAAGGGGGCCATTAATAGTTATTAATGATAAGTGGGATAAACTGTCAGATATCATCCATGTGTAACTAGGTAGACATGAACGAACGGTTAATAAAGGTGTCCTAAAGAAAAAGAATCCTTGGCTGAGACTTTAGTGAACTTGCAAGCTAGGAGAACAGATACAATAAAATGCTGAACCAGTGCATATGTTTTAATTTTGGGTATGTTCTATTTGAGTACGGACCCCATCAGTGTGCAGTGGCCTGCCATGGATACAGCAAAGTTACAGATTTTAGAAGTCAGTCGCACAGAAGTGCCCCTTTTCGCTCAAAAGCCTTTATCCACCCCAGACTAATTTCATTATGCTGCTCAAGCTGACATACTGATTAAAAGAAAGTCATTCCGTTTACTGTTCCTTTTAATCATTAGGTAAACATAATACGGAGTGCCTGGTACATTTGGTAAATATGAAGTAGATCAGTTATTAGTCCTCAGGTGCTGATAGCACTATCGCACTGGGTTATCTCCGGTGTTATCAACACCCCATTCTGCCATACAGCAACTTCTCGAAATTTCAGCATTGTACACAAGATGCCTTTGGGTATTTGCTTTTCTCTTTTTCAAATATACATAATCGCTCAGTAATACCAGGATGGTTAAATTATCCGTACAGCCAAATGACTTTGAATTAGATTTCTTCCTTAACTACATCAACGCCCCATATGCCACTGATATCTGTAGAACTGAGACGACAATAACTTCTTCTGCTGGGGCTGTGTTCTGCACCCATCTTCAGGCTAAGGTGGCTCTGATGCACAAAGTCTCTCAGTAGCTCTTGCAGCTGCTCGCAGAGTACATGTTGCTCCAGATGAAGAGACATCTGAGTCTGCCCACGCTGGTGCCAGAGTCCTCTCCTATGTCAGTGCTGTCACCCCTTACCGAAGAGGGGCATTTTCAAATAACCTGCATGACACCGTTTTCAAGACCAGTGAAGTCATTGCAACAGAAGGGTGGGATTTTCAGAGTGCTGATGGAGAGCTTGTTTTTCTTAAGCAATGGGAGCTTCAATATTGATCTCAGTGAGAGTGGAATTGGTGTACAGCTTTCCAAACCTCTTCTCTGCAAAAAATTGCAGAACATATTTTAAACTCGAGGGATGATGTAATGTGGATAAGCGAAGCCAAGCTGGAACACTGATGGGCCTCCTTCCTTTTATCTTTCTTTTGGCAGAGCCACTTCTTGCATTTGCACTGGCAATATCTGAACCTGCAAACAAGGAAATCAGTGGATAGGGTGCACAGAGATGGGAGGGGAAGGTAGAGCACAGGCAGCAGTTTACCAGCATGTAGCTGATCCTTTTCCTCAGATCCACAGAAATATGGAGCCACACTCTGCTGTCTTGCAGGGGTACCACACAGAAAGACATATGTCTAATTCCTGGTTAACTCTACAAAAAAAGGATGTTCTCTCATTCTGCAAGAAACAGTCTCCAAAGTCTTTTAGGTAGGAATTTTGAAAATCTCTAACATGCAAATTATTTGTTTTCAGGCAATTCCTGTCATCTTTATTATTACAATTGCTATTACTATTATTGGCATTTTTGACCATAGTTGCTCAAGCATTTTTCACAGAGTAAGGGTAAAATGGGAACCCAATTAATTTTTCCAATTCTAGTCTCACAACTATGAAAACAAAACAAAAAAATATTCAGCAGTTGACACCAGCCTGCCTATTATTTTGTTTGCTCCATAGCCCTTTCCCTCCTGAACAGTTGCAACAAGATGAGCTTATATGTTGTCATTCTCTTTGTTTTCTCTTTGCAAGATGCTGATGTCTCATTGCAGACTGGAGAAGACTCCCAGCACGGCAGCTGTCTGGACAAACTGCAGGAGCAGGTTAGCTGGGAGTAAAACCTTCCAGAGACACAGGTTTAATACTGTTTGCATGGCTTTCCCTCTTCAGTTTGCAATCACTCTGACTTCAGAGAAGTGTTTTACAGGTTCCTACAGTCAGAACATTGCAGAGAAAAGTATTTGTTCATTCTTTCCTTCAGCTACTCCCAGGAACAGCCTGACAACAGTTGGTAAAAGGGAGGCGTTTTACCCTTCTGAGTCCCTTAAAGCAGCAATATCTTGCAAGACTGGAGGATGATTATAGGTGCCATGATTTTTTTGCTATCATCCTTCCTAGTTAGTCTATTCCAGTTTAATATATTCTCACAGCTATGATTTTCCATGGGCATAATTAATATTTTGCCTTCTGAATGCAGCAAGATGCATTTGCTGGTCTGTTTAGAGGCTGAGCCAAAACGCACTGTTTCTCACTTGGTAACATTTTAATATTCTCAGGGAACACTGATCTATTTGTTAAAATTTTGTTCAAATAGAACAGCCAAAAATGATATGAGTCTTTTCACATGAATCTTTCCAACGTCCTTGTTTCAGGTATGAATTTTCTTCAGGACTGTTTATTTACTCTATTATTATTATTATTAAGGACATTGCAGATGGAGAAAAATAAAAGGCAAGCAGGCAAACCTGTACACTGCTGAGATTCTCACCCTAATAGCTACATACAGTGAGGTGTAGAGTTTGCTGTGAGCATAAAAGTCTGGTCATGAACAATGACTGAACTCTCACTGTTTCCAGGAACATCAACATCTCCTCCAGTATCTCTCTCATAAGACCAGATGTTCTCATTCCTTTGTCTGAATCTGTTCTTCTAAATAACTCATTCTCAGCACTTTCTCTGATTTTAACCTTATTAAGAACTTTATCCATTTTCCCCCTTCCACTAAGGAATAAGATCTTTAAAATGAACTATGAATTCTACAGAAATATCTTGGTTTAGACAAAACAACTATTGAGTAGCTAGATATTGTCAAAAAGACAGTAAGATCATGGCATTACTTTTATATCAGTGCTGACACAATGTAGCCTTCAGGCTCATGTCTGAATCTCCTGTTTGCTTGATTTATTGCAGATTTTTCTCTTATCGGGTGAATAGTTTGATCATTTGATTTTATTGTTGGTTTCTTTCCAGATGCCAGAAGTAGTGAGTATTTAAATATATGTCCAACGTGGAGCAGGAAATTGAAAATTGATTCTCCACAGCATTTATCTGAGATGTGGTTCAAGATCTTCAAGTTAGCCAAAGCAAAGAGCTTCCACTCTCAGTGGAATGCCAGCTTGGCAGACAGTCTGGAGTGGATTCAGTGAAAGAGAAATTCAGAAATTGTATATTTTTTAAACAAGTTTCCTAAATAAGCATAGAAGGTAAAAAAGACACCAAGAAGGATTTTTAATTACCTATGTGATGTTCAAGCACCTTTTAGTGGAGACAGAGGTGATGAGCTGGCAAATATGATTGATGATCAGATTACAACTCCTAATGATTTTCTTTAGCTGTGCTGTGGAGTGACTGCAAGCTCTGACACAGATCAGCCTTCTTGTGCTAGCTCTCATACACGTAGACATAAAGGAGGTGGCTTCTGCCCAAAGCACTAACCCACAGACTGCAACAGGAGCCAGCTTGGAAAGGACCAAAAGCTAAGAAGACAAAAGGTGACAGCACATTGCTGGAGCCTGAATATCCTCTGAGACAGATGCCTAGTGTGTGGGTGGCTGTTCCCACAAGCACACATCCGCTGCTAACCTGTGGCTCAGCCTCTGCCATGGAAGTGCATTCACTCTCCTCCAGCTTTCCAACCAGTTCCCAAGGTTGCTGAGTACAGCTGCAGCACAGGAGTGCACTCCAGGAAAGCTAAGTGCCTACTGTGAAAGTAAGTGGCAAGACATAAAGTCATATTTTCACTAATGTTTCTATGAATTTGATATAGTAACAGGGATGTACTGATTTGAAATGGTAACCTTTGTCACTCTGAGTCCTCTATAAACGAATGGTTAAAATGGCACTTGAGTGTTACACAGCTTAGTGATGTTTTTCTCAGCAAAATCAATGAAACCAGTCTTGGGTAAAATGTTTGCAAGAATATAAAAGTGACTTAGACAATTCCATGCTTAAGCGTGAGTTTGGTAAAACAGCACCTTTGGTGGGGGCCCATAAAATGCTGCTTGGACTCCAGGAGCTGTGATGTGCGAGGCAGCTCTAACCCTCTTTTATGCTCCAGCAGGAGAGAGAGTGCAATAATGATTCACTGTTACAGGCCAGCTCAATACAGATTGATTTGGGTTCCGTGTCTTTTTGTTTAAAATGTATTTCCACACAAATGGGTCTGGTATGTTCAAACTTCCTAAATAATAACTCCAACAAAATTCTGCAATAAATAATTTTAAATTACCCTAAAAAATCTATTGGAATTAGAAATAAATCAGCAGATTCTCTGTTCAGCAGGAGCAATAAATCCTTCTACTATCACAGCATACACTGTTTACATTTGCCTAGGGGCTCTAAAACATTATGAGATGAAAAGATTTTCCTGTTCCTTGGTGTCTGGCTGCCATAGAATTTAAGTGTTTCATGAATTTAATTGTGAAGAGGAGAGTTTAACATTTTTCAGCGCCCTGTGGGAAGTGGAAGGAGGAGTCAAACAGATATTATGCTGCCCCCCAAATTATTCATATTTAAAATTTTGCTATGATGACTCTATCAGGTGAGATTCAGAAGGCCATCAAATGACCCTAAGTCCATTAGAGAGTAAGCTGTCAGAAGAAGGCTTTGGAATCATAAGTAGGACCTAGTTTTCTGCTTGTGGTGGAATTTCATTTCAGGTTGCATAAATATCTTTATTTATGCAACATTAAGCTAATTTTTAGCATTTTCCTGCAAATCTATTAGTTGCTTTCAGGCCCTCTGAAAGGTATCATATTTCATGGCATGAGAATTCATCTGTCATACTTTGGAGAGAGAGTTTATATCTCTAGCAACTGAAAGCATGTAAAAAAAAAAGGCAGTTAAGGCAGTTGCAGTCTTTTGCTGGAGCATAGGTAGAAGAAACAAAAATTACTGCTGTTGCTTAGATGTAAAAAGATTTTTTATTTTTATTTTTTTTTTTCAATGGAAAAGACTGTTCTGGTTTACCTTGATTACTGGACCCAAGGAAAACATATAGCCTAAGTCTGACATACTAGTTTTGTCCAATTTAGAGAATGAGAGAGAATTGCTGTACAAGCTGAAAAAAAGAACCAAAACTACTAGTTGAGCCTCTTTGAAACATATACCTCTTTATATTTTCATTTTTCAGTCTCTGTTTTCTTATCTTAGTCCTCTTTTATTCATTTTCATGTTTTGCAAGCAATATGAGAAAGATTTCTATGCCATTGTGTATGCTTACTTATTCTGACTTCTCTTCTTGGCGCACAGAATTCAGTGTGACACGAACAACAATTTGATGTACAGAGCCTACAATGCCAACAAAATCTAGTATTTTATTCCAAAGTAAATGACAACAAAATCTTTGAAAACCTGAGAAGAAGGTGGGATAGTAAAAGAGATGTGTGGGAGAAGAAGAATATAAAAAAAGGATCAAAGCAGATAAATTTCAGCTGGCAAGCGATAACATACTCCTCAGTTTCCTACAGTTAAATTTGTAGCTTCCAGTGTATTTTAGTGATGGATCCCGCATAGCAAACTTAACTGAAATTATCCATTATAAATTTGTTTCCAAACAAAAACAAACAAACAAAAAATATCATCTTATTAATTTTGCAGATGTGCTTGGGAGTGAAGCAAAATCAGCAGTCAGACAAAGAGCACTGTTGACAATTTCAGTGAAGTACAAAATCAGTCAAGTATAATGTTCATCATTCCTTATTTGCTATGATAATTAGTTCCCGACATTCTGCACTGTGATGTGCATGCTTGCTTTGTTCAAGATGTTACCCACGTTATATCTTTGGGCGTTGTCTTCTTTCTTTGCCACTAACTCAATACACATGCTTTTGGTATACATACACTGAAAATGGGTACTTCAAAACTTCCTGATCAGCCCTGCACCTCTCCACATGCATACAAATGACACAGAGACAAATGAATTTTCTTCCAGAGACACAACTATGTGAAGCGTTGCTTTGGTTCATTAAAACAACTGCCTGGATACCCGCTCAATACATGTTCTTTATCACTGAAAATTAGCAGTGATGTGGATATGTCTCTTGAACTTTGTTGCTACAGTCGGGGTTACAAATGGCACAATCTGAGCACTGGGAATTGGAAGAAATAAAGGAGTAAATCTGAAAACAGAACAGACTGGAGGCTGGAGCACTCCTGCATCTCTCTTAGGGTAGAACTGTGCATTAGCAGATGGCAGCCTAAAAACAATATGCGCTGAGAGAGCTTGAGATGTATGGCAAGATTTTCAACACCTACGCAAACGTTCAAAAGAGTATTGTCTGTCAGGGGTGGTGGAGCAATTTACAAGTTGCTTTTGTGTGGATTTCTGAAGCTATTATCTACATACGATCAGCTAGGAAATGTTGGAGGCAAATTCAAGGCAAATTTTTACAAAATGGAATACGAGAACTAGTCACAATATTAATCCATATGTTTTGATGTGAGTATTGTAAAACTTATACAAAGCAGCCCAGACCCTTCTTATTGGTAGATCATGTAGCTAGGTTGCTTGTGCGAGGCAGCAGAAAATTGCAACTGAAGAGCAAATCGTGATCTTGCCATCTGCCTGGAAGGAATTATTATATAGGGTTGGCTGTCAATCAAGCAACCTGTTTTGAAGCAAAGGCAGAACAGTATATGATTTTCTCCATGCTCATTTCATGCACTAATTCCTTACTCAGAAACTCCCCATTTCCAGCAGTTCAGTACACGGGGCTCTGGCTGCGGCACACTGCCCAGCTCTGCAAACAAGTAGATGAGATGTGGAAGGGAGTGCTTGGAGTATTTGTCTTAAATAATGACAAAGCCCATAGCAGTGACAGCGAATTAAATCATAAGGTATTGTGTTCTTCAAAGCAATGGCATCAGGGATGCACTGGCTGCTGTATATCACATACTCATGCTGATTCTCACTTTTTCTTGTTCCAGTGGGAGAACTTTCCCCAGCCTCTTTTTTTCCACTCCTTAATGGACTCTTTTGTGTTGCTTTCGTTATTTTTTTCTTTTCCACCCCCCCCCCCCCTCTTTTTCTTTATCATTTTATTTTTCCTTTATTTTTTTATTTTTTTTTACCCTGAACATAAATTGTCTCTGTATGCCTGCTTAATCTTTCCAAGAATTTTCCCTCAAATTCTAGGCTATAGTATCACACACTGTATGTTTTTTTAGTTTTTTAATCCATAATCAAAATTGCCTTGTGTAGCACCTCTAATCTGAGGCACTCCAAGCATGCTAAAAGAGTTGTACGGAAGCCACACCATGTACCTTCAAAATTAAAGATATTTTTTAAGTAACAAACCTAAATATATCTTAAGATCACATAGCGAATCCCTCATAAGTGTTCACACTACAGGGAGCAGGTAGCAAAGAAACCTCTCAATTTGTTAATGTTTTTTTTTTTTTTTTTTTTTTTTTTCCACCATTGGCTTTCTTGGTGGTAAATTGGAAGCAAATACACAAGTTTGCAAATAAGCTGTTTGTACCAGGTCAATGCCCTGGTACAGCACAAGAGCTGACATTCCCTCTGCAGCTGGGTCCAATGCAGAGTAAATTGACCTTAAGTGCTATTTTCAGGGTAGCACCTGGAGTTATAAAGACCAGAAGTGCAACACTGCAGAGCTGAATTGGCTCCTTGGATCTATCTTTTGCAGAGGTACCAGCCAAATCTTTCTTTCTGAAATAAGATGTTTCTGAGTGCAGATACCAGGTAGGGCAAAGACATGCATTTAGTGTGTGCTGGAACATTCAGGGATGGTGCAGCAAGGAAGGGCGTTGAGCTGGTAGTGTGCCTCTACACAGTGCACCCTGTCGCACAGCGTGACCGTCCTGGCTTACTTCCCAAATCAGCCTGATCACATCTTATCCCAGGGACTTACTGTAACCAAAGAAATATCATGTATCTGGTGGCTTTTTGAGCTTTCAGAACAGTTTACAGCTGTGTCAGTTTGTGGCCCCCTCAAAGTGATCCCAGGTGGTCTGAGCTTATAAAGGTTCCCTTCACTCCACCTCAGGAATGAGGTGAGAGGAATAGAGGTAAGTTAAGGAGTTTGTTTTGGAAGTGAGGTAAAAAAAAAAAAAAAAAAAATAGCCACAAATTTATTTAATGAAGTTCTTGAGTTAGGGGGAAGCAGAAATGGAAACTAAGCCTTTCTGAGAGATCAGACCTGGATATTTCAAGGTTAAGGCTGAAGGAGTGGGTTCCTGGTTGTGCTTTAAATGTGCACTTTGAGGTTTTGCAGTGTGTTGGGGCAGCTCTTTCTCTTCCCAGCCATGTGCTGGGAGGTACTAGGGGTGTCCAGGAAAGGGCTGATACATTTTTGAACTGTGGTCAGTGTGGGGGCCTTTCTGCTCCTGGCTGCTTCTCCCGCTGCCTTCCTGGACCTAGCTGGATGCCTGCTGATGGGGCCAAGGGAGCGCAAGGAAAGAGGTGGGCTTCTGGCTGCAGCACCTGGGGAGAAAATCACTTCCCCAGGAGCCCTATTTCTGCCTTCCTGAAAGACAAGAATTTTGACAGAAGAGGCTTATCTTAACTGCTGCTTTCATTACTTGGAGATAATGGAGCCCTATTGTTTGTTAAGTTTAATTTAAAGCTGGGAACACAGCAAGGCTAGAGGGAATGAAGGCAGCCCAGTGACCATGTCTGAGCTCTCCTCAGTGAATTTGCCTGCCAGCATATCTCAATTGCTTTGTCTTGGTTGGATTTCTTTTATTTATGTTGTGAATTTTGAAAACACTTGTACCTTCATGTAAAAATTGACTTTTTAGCAGCAGAAGTAAATGCTAAACCTCTGCCTGGGGACAGATATTTGACATCCTGAAACTGATTAATCCAATATCAAGTGTCCTCTCTGACTATAGATATGCTAGTTTTCAGTTCGTGCACCATAGCCCCTGATTTCTCTGCTGTAGGTGGGTCTTAGATGGAATGTGGTTATTGTTGGTCCAGAAGGGCAACCACAGACTAACACCAACAAGAGTTCCTTCTGAAACTAGGGGTATTCCAAAAGTATTTAATTTAATGAATTCAACTATGTTAACAGAAAAATGCATGGGCTGAAGGCTCTTGAGTTTGTGCCACGCAGAAGCTGAGAGTCAATGAGAAGAGATTCTGAATTTCAGACCAGGATAATCTCTCCAGCTGATGTATAGCTGATAAAGAATAACAATGTCATTACTTGACAAAAACACCATGATCAGCATCAGTCAAGGCTGTTTTAACTTAGATTACTTTGCTTTCTTGGGCATCTCTGAACTAAATAAAAAGCCTCCATAAAATGGAGATGATATGTTCACCTGCCATGATATCCTGAGCA
This sequence comes from Netta rufina, assembly GCF_964035555.1. Taxonomy (NCBI): domain Eukaryota; kingdom Metazoa; phylum Chordata; class Aves; order Anseriformes; family Anatidae; genus Netta; species Netta rufina. The sequence continues at coordinate 17,470,804 of NC_140133.1, forward strand.
CAATCAGGTTTTTTGCTTATACTGGGTGTTACTGAAGTTTGGTTGCTTGTCGCTAATGTACTTCATAGCTAATTCCTCTTGTTACTTTCATAGCATGTACTGATCTTGTTGGCTAAATAGACAAGGGTTGAGATTTGTTGTGCATTGTCCTATGTACTTTAAAAATACATTGGGACATAAATTTTTTGATATAAAATTCCTTGACAAATATATATATATATATATATATATATATATATTTTTTTTTTACTTTCCCTCCTCTTAGGTATGGACAATATGTAAGAAGCAGAATCTTTGTCTCTCAAGCCACGGGAACTGTGAATACTAGACCTGTCTTTCACCAGGAAGAGCAGTACTTTAAAGGTAGGCTGGAAAAAAATACTGTGAAAGTTCCTTTTGTGCACTACGTAGCTGTGGCTGCAGCAGGAACAGAGCAGACTTGCTTGCATACCATATGTGAGGTGGGATGATAACCATGTGAACTAGCCCCTGGACTCCCATAGAAAATGGTTTCCCTGCATGTGCTGTTGTTCATCTCTGCTTCTTTAGGCTTTTGGATTGTATAGTTTGTACTTGGCCAGTAGAGGCTGTAGTCACAGCCAGACAAATCACCAAACGTGATTCCTTCACAAAAAGTTGTGTAGCTTTCTGGCTGAGCGTTTCATGGGCAGTGTGGGTACACTCAATTAAAATCTTTGCTTTCCACTAAAGTTGAAGGAGAGAAAATCTGACAATACAGACTAAAGGATTTAATGTTATTGTAGAAGACAAAAGAAGAAAAGGAAATATATTTGGTTCCTTCATTAAGGTTGGACCAGACCCCTTTCAGGAGAGGAGCAAAAGCAGTGGGGACTGAGAAAGGAAAGTTTCTGGGTTCTGGGCAAGGAGGGGGAAGTAAGGTTTTCCTGGGAAAAAGAAATAAGGCACTACTGTGTGCATCTGACTGGCCATGTGAGATGTGCGTATAAAACTCAAACTGCTGCAAACACCTGTATGCATTGAGCATATAACTGTCTTTCTGGGCACAGCTGTGTCCATGCCTAATTTTTAGGAAGCTCCTAGACTTCTTGTGCTCTGAAAAAATCCTGCTTTAGTGTTGGTTCTCCCTTTTTCTTCTGGGGGAAGAAACCAAGAGCTAGAAATGCCTGGGGAGACACAGGGCCCTGAATGAGGGGTTGTTTCATGGCTGTTTTCATTCTGAGCTTCGTGGTTGCTGTTCTGGCTATTGTATGCATGCAGATTGATCTTTGTGTGCCCAGCTGCTGGCTGTCTATGTGGACTGGCTTTCAGTGGAAGCCAAGGTTTGCTGTTGCAATTGATGGTGGGGTGGGAAGGCAAGCAAAAGCTCTGTTCCGTGGGATTTTAAAGAAAGCTTCCATAAATGTTGTAGATATGAGATGAGAGAGTCTGTAATTTCCCTTTATGGTGGAGGTAAGGTAAAATGTACTGTTAGACTGGCTCACCTGGAGTAGGAACATGTAGGTACTGATGAGCTGCAATGTGTACTGCCTGTTGCCCAGGCAGCAGCTGAAACTGAGTTTGGGTGTATGGAAAAGAGTGGTGTAGGGTGGGTGGGAGCAGCTGGGAGGGATGGAGAACACAATCTGTGAAAACCAAAGCTTCATTGTCCCAGGAGCACTAGAACTAATGAGCTTTGCATTTCAAAGGTGGTGAGCCTTCTTCAAACCCTGTAAAATACACGCCTGGGATTTGTCGTGTTAAATCTCTACATGGGGAAAAGGCGTGTGTGGGGGAGGCAGAGAGGAACGGAGATGGCAGCATGAGAAAGTAGAGGACAGAGGCCCTTATTTGGGTGCAAGTACCAATCTGCTGTCTGCATTAGTCTGCCTGGGTTGCATATGCTCTCCTTTTCGGTCTGCACAGAAACTTGTGATAAATAGAGGTTCAGGGACTGAAGAGCATTTATTTTTATTTGCCTATTTTTGTCATTCCCTTGGCATCTTCAGATGAATGGTGGAACCAGGAGGGAAAGGCTATTCTTCTTGTGAATACAATCATTGTTTGTGTGAGGCAACCTGTCTCAAAGGCAGTTTAATGCCTGCTGACCCCTTGCAACCTACCTTCACCTTAGAAATATCACATCAGTGTAATGGCCTGCTTTTGGCAACCCTGCCAGGAACCCCATAGAGTTTTTCTATCAGAGCTGTGGACAGGCAATCTTCCATTGCTCTTTGATTAGGGTAGCTCAGAACTCCTGGTTTCTGTCCTTTCTTCTGTTTGCCATCAAGAGTTAGTGGAAGGACCAAGTGGGGAGGAGGACAAACCAATGTGAGAAGAACACTCAAGTGTTACTAGCATAAGCTAACAACTTCACCCTCATCTTTGCTGTGCCTGGCCTTCTCCATACCTTTAAGCCTTTCTTGTTTCTGTGATGGGCAGATCACAGGCTCCTCTCTACTGTGGTTGCTGCCAGATGGTTGGAGGGAGACAAGGGGCAAGACCTTGTTTACGAATACTCTGCTTCCCTGTAGTCCTGCTGCAAGTTGATTTTAGACAAATAATATCTTGTTCACAGGCTTGTGGGTGTGCAAACTGCAGATCTCCGTGGCCTGTCTTTGATTTTGCACTGATTGCCATTTCCCCTCCCAGGGGAATGGATTGTGTAACCCAGGCACTGGTCTACCCCTGGTGCAGGGCCTGGATCTATCTTGCCCCAGCACTGGGTGGAGCTGCCATTGCATGCTGGATGGCTGGCCACAATCTTTTGCCTCATTTTCTTTCCTCTAGACATAAATTACTCTTTCAGCCTTTCCTTGTTATGACAAGGGATTTTAAAATGTGCAGACTGTTCACTGGCGTCTTATTTTCCTTCACATTTTCTGTTTCCAGCCTTGTCAGTGATAGCAGCTCCAAGTTCCGTACATAAGCCTATGGGCACATGTAAGGCAGCATTCCCTTCCTGTCAAAGTCAGTGACTCCTGAAATGAGAAGGCAAAAATAAAGCCCCAAAGCATCAGTCGAGGACACTGCCCAGCCTAAAGCAGGGTGAGAGTACCTGTTTCATGTCTTGTTGGTCCACTGAAAGTTAAAACTGGCAGCAAGGACATCAAAACAGGTGTAAGAATGCTACTGCAAGACTTGCCAAGGACTCCTCTGTTCCCATCTGATGCTGGAAGCCAGAGCAGGGAAGAGACTGCAAGTGCAGCCTGTTTAATATTCTATTCTGTCCCTCTGATCTCCCCCCTACCCTGCAGAAGCAACATGTCCCATGTTTCTGCAGAGCTTGTCCTGAGCAATAGCAGCATCTGTCAGGGGTTATGGTGGCATTAGCCTCATGGAGCTGGGAGTTAGCAGTGCTTGGCAGAGTGACAGTTCTGCTGTACCTTACATAAATCTGTATCTTGCATAAATCTGTCTCTGCCTACTCTGCCAAGGTGTGTGGTCACAATTTGTCTGATTCCTCCTGCTGTCCAGAAGGCCTTTCACTTTCCTAGAAGATCTTGTTTGCTTCCTGAGGCCCCTCTCCCTTCTCTTGCCTCGTACTTCCCCACTCCATACCCTTCCCCACTTGCCCTAGAGGGAGCACATAGTGTTAAATGTGTTATTTCTAAAATAAATTCCCATCACCTGCCCCTCAGGTGTTGTGGAATGCTCCCCACATTTCCATGGAAAGAAGGAAGGTCTTGAGCCTCTTTGTGGCTTTGGTAGAAAATCACAGCAGCTGTGCCAACCAGCCCTCCACCCATCCATCACCTCCTGCTGTGGGCTGCACCTGGTCCCAGGTCCTGGTTCCTTAGGCATTAGTACTTGATGTGCTTTGGTTGTCTCTTTTATCAGCATTTTTTTTCTTTTTTTTTTTTTGGAAACTTCTAGACCCTTCTGAGGCCAGAAAGTAGCAGCAACTGTTCCAGTTCTTGGCCTTCTTCCAGTATCTAAGGAAATTCTTAGGGAAAACGTGTATTAAAGAGAACATTATGTTCCCAACTGTACTAGTGTTGCGTGGTTTCATACAAAATATCCAAAAGAAATGTTGACCTCTTGAAAGCATCTGTGCCCACCACAGGACTTGTCCTGAGCCACCCTCTCCCCGGGGCAGCTTTGGGACCTGCCAGGAGCTGTGCTGCAGTGGTGTTCAGGAGTGAGGGGAGGGTTTCTCCCATGTCACTTCACCCCTCACCCCAACAGCTTTATTGTGACAAGACTGTAATAAAGAGCTGCTGTGAGCGCTGGGGTGGAGACCAGTGCAATGATCCTGCCAGTTTGCAGGGCCAAGCTCTTAATGTGTACTCCCCAATGAAATACAGAGGCTCCAAAGGAGAGTACAGATTGTCAGGTAAACTCACTGCAACTCTCAGCATTTCCACTGAGATGGTCGTCCTTGGGTGCTGAGAATGGGGTGCTTGGGAGTAGGATACCTATCACTGTTACTTACTATTGTTGGTGTCTGGAGATGGTAAGCAGTCAAAGTAGTGTGCTTTTCCATCACAAGTTTAAGAAAATAACAACACAGTTGTGTGTTCACCCTGAGCTCTTAAAATGGAAACTTGTTTTGTCTCCTTGCCTTCTTCCTTTTGTAGGCAGAGATGTGAGCTGTAATGCTGAGTGAATGGTGTGCTTCGATGTGTATTAAATATATACAATGGCTCTTTAAAAAAAATAATTACATATGGTACGACAGGGAGAGGAAACCACTCCATTCCTGTAAATGGCCACTTAAGACGTAGCCAATAAATAAATAACTGTAATAAATAATTTTAGCATAAACAGCCCTAGCATCTTAGCATTCAGGAGGAGTAAAGCAAAGCTCCTTTCTATTGTCTGTTGAGCCGCATGGCAGCGGAGTTGCGAGCAAGCCCCTCTCTCAGGTGCGGCAAGGTGTTGCAAAAACCCTGCTGGCGTGCGGGATCCGGCCCCTGCCCGCCCCGCACCGCCCCTGCCCGCTCACAGGCGTCTGTCAGAGGAGAGAGAAAGGGAGAGACGGAGCCTTTCTTAGCGTCTCCCTCGGCTGTCGCGAACAAGTGCGGGAGGAGCGCCCGCGGAGCGAAGGCGCGGCGCAGCCCGGCCCCCCGGCACTGCCCGCCCGGCCCCGCGCCGGTGCCGGAGCCCATCCGCAGCTCCGGAGCCCTGCCTCGCCACCGGGGGCCGTGTCGTTTCAAGGCATGTGATCCCCTTCCCGAGCAGGGATGCGTTGATCCAGGCTACGGTACTTACAGCATCGTATAGCGGCGTGCCTACGGCTGCCCGGCTCTGCACCGCCCGCGCTGGAGTGAGGCTGCTCTTGGCGTTGAACTGCTGCTCGTCCTTAAGTATCCTGGAAGCTGCAAATTATCTCAAGATCACTTCAAAGGTCTCGTCAAGCAGAGGGTGATGCTAGGAGATGATTTAAAGGTGAAAATGAGAAGGTTTCCACCCCTCAAACCTTGGCCACTTTTCTGACGGCAGTGTCTGAGAGCTCAGATGTCTTTACTCTGGGAACAGGATTTGTAACAAGAGATTTTTTTTTCCTCATAATCCTGATAAAGAAGATTATTGGGAAGCTATTAAAATCCCTTATTGTGGTACAGATGGATTTTAAAAAGTGTTAGACCTTTCCAATGAACACTAATAGAGTGCTCTGCTCTTGGTTGGATTACTCAGGTAAGGAGCTTCTTTAGGATTTAAGATTCAGAAAGCAGATCTAGAACTCATCAGATCATAACGGGATGAATGCTTTCTGCTGTGTTTCTTAATAATGATAAGATGATCTGTGCATAAAACTGTGTATAAGTCTGCTGACAAAAATGCAAGACATGTTTGTAAGAAATGTTGGGGTTTGAACAAAGGTAGTTTGTAATAGTGTAGTTTCAGAAAGGTTTAAAAAAAACTAGAGACCATAAATAAATGTGGGTTAAGGAAGTCTGCTGTCCATGTGGTTTAGAAGATGATGCGTGAAGAAAGACACAGGAGAATTAAGCAGACCATAGAAGTTTGGCTTTGCTTTACTGCTTGGCTAGATTTTTAAAAGTTCAGTTTAAATAACCCGAATACCTGAAATATCTCTGAGAGTTACCTTTCTCTCTTAGCTTCTTGTATAAAAAAGTATGAGCACCAAATATGACAAAAAGGCATTAATTCTTGAAGACACAGGAAGCCTTCTGGGAGCTCCCTGATCTGAGGGGACTGAATCTATTTTGCAAGATAACTAGGTCTGAAGAGAGGAGAAGTACGCTGTACACTGGGAAGTAAATAGTCAGCAGTGAAACTAATTATATGCTGAGTAGTGCATCAGATCCTCTGAACAGAGAAAGAGCCTCATGCTGATCAAAATAATGTTTGGGTGTTTGCTATTAATTAGACTTGTCAGTTTACGTGGCTCTTTTCTGCCAGTTAGTCTTAAAGGTTCCCGAAGGCTATGTCTACTTCTTTAAAACTGGGCGAACGTATTTTTCCATGGATATATTTTATCGACACTGAGTTTTTCTCTATTAATGCTGCTAATCTTCCTTCTGCAGAAATTCCACTGATAAGTCACACAGACTTCTTTAATTTTTGTGTAAAGCATGTTTTTTCTATGTGATAGATTTAATCTTTCTAAGTCTTTCTTCCTCTGTGAAAATGATGTTCAGCTGATTGGATTATTAGATAGAAAACGACATCATGTCATTGGCTGAAGAAGGAGAGTGCCTGAAGTTTGATTAATTTAGCAATATGAAATGCAGCGGAAGGTGTTGTTAAGGGAACTGGACGATGTGTAGCGTAGCTGAGCCTTGCAAACCTCCAGATCCTTGCAGGCATTAAGGAAGAGCTGCTGAAGTTGAAAAGTCAGGAAAATTTAGCCAGCTAGTATGATAGTGAATACAAGTACGAAAAAACAGATCAGCTGTACTGGATGCACAAGTACATCAGCACTGAAAGACAGAAAGTGCCTTTCCCCTTTTTTCAGTAAGTTTTTCATTAAAAAATTGACATAACCTATTTTGTGAAAAAGATAAAATATTCTATAGAGTATGTATGAAAGGCAGTCTGGCCATACTCCGTTCCCTTTTGCACATGCACAGGTCGAACAAAAGGAATCTGGTTGCATCCGGGGATTAGAAAATAATTCTGAGAAACAATTACTTTGTTTAGCAGACAGCATCATGATTAAAAATTAATGCTCACGAAAGTAAAAAATAAATAAAAAATCTTTTACCTTCTGGGGAAGTATTAGTCTTCCAGTACTGGGGATGGAATATTTTTGAAATGCATCTCAGATGCCTGATAATGTTGTATCCCTATCTGCAATGTGTTTAAAGTAGTTTTGATGCTGTCTGGACATCACAGTATTTTTAGCTGGCCTTGCGATTTCCCTCCCCGCTTTTAAATTCGGCAGTGGACCAGTGTGGGAATATTTCCCAGCCTTCTGTTTATATTTTCTTGTGTTTTTTTCCCCCCAAGTCCTCAGATCATTACAGTTTCATTTTTGCCACTGAATTATTAAAGTTATCCAGGCTCCTGTGCTGGCATAGTGTTACATCAACTGTCCTTTTTGGGCATGACCTTTGTTGTATGACAATTGCATCCCATGGAGGAAAAACTGACCAGGTAAAAAAAAAGATGTTTAACAAAAGGAGTAGAAAAATAACAATACTGTTGTAATGGAAACTGACTATTCTGTGTGCTACAAGGTGATGGATAATAACGTCTATCTAATATTTTGTTTAGAGAATGGCAGTGGTCTCTGCAATGTCCTGGGTCCTGTATTTGTGGATAAGTGCCTGTGCAATGCTGCTCTGTCAGGGGTCCCTCCATCACACTTTCCAGCAGCATCACCTGCACAGACCAGGTAGGACTGATATCAGCTGTGGGATGCTGTAAGATTACAGGCTCTCCACCATGCTCATGTCTGTCTTTATAAATGACTGACTAATCATAAAATCCATTTTATCATTTAACTTATATCCATTTTCTGCCTTTATGTTGCAGAGCATCCTTTTTGGTCTAACATGTTGCGCTTTGCCAATATTATGTTGTAATATTCATCCTTTAATGTTGTCTTCTAATAACCTCCCAACATGGGAATCCCATTCTGGATAACAGTTTAGTTTCTGCCTTTGTCCTTATTTCTATTTCCCTTTTTCCCCCTTTCATGCAGTTCTGGAGTGGGTGTACAACACTGAAAGACGTAACAGCACAGTTTTGGGTAACTTTATTTGCATTATCTAACTTAAGCTGGACAGGTATTGCTTACTTGAAATGCTGTTACCACATCTCCCTCAGTCTTTAGTGTTCACTGGAGGTCAGGTGTTTGCCTTGGTGTAAATGACAATACAGTTTTTCTTAGGTTCACAAGCTTACCTCTGAAACTTGCAGACATGCAGCTCAGAGGAAAATTTGGGCGTGTCTCTCAATGGAGTTAAGCATGTGCAAGGCTTTGAGTCAGACCCTCAGGTTTGCAATGAATGCAACTCACTTTGACTGTTGTGATCCACAGAGACTGCACATCAGTTTTATTGTACTTGTGTTTTTATTAATAAATTCAATTTTTCAACTGTTAATTGTGCTTTGAAGAGGATGAGCCTTGAGAAGTTGGTATATTCTAGTGCAGTATCATCTAGTTAAAGTTAGATAGACCATGAGTTGTGTATTACAGATCTAGAACCGCAGAAAGGAGAGAGAGGTCTTAAGAGCTTTAGAAGTGGAAGATGATAAATGTTAAGTTTCAGTGACACATCACTTAATATTTGGCAGTTAATACTTGGAGTTTTTCATAATCAAATGGCATACCTTCAAAAAGAGATGTCTTTATCAACCTAATGATTCAAAGTTTTTTCCCAATTATTTCCCTTATCCAAGAGTCATAGGTCTTGCTTTCTTGGCATAGTCTTGTTTTCTTGTAATAAAATGTGTAATATAGAGAAACAAACTTAAGTCCTTGACAGAGCAGCTCCAGGTAGCTACATTAAAACATTAGATTAATGCTATTATCTTTACTAGCTTGCACTGGAAGTTTGAGTCTTTGAATGGCAATATTTTTATTTGGGACTTGCAGAGAAATGAACAAAATATTTGTTACAACACAATTGTGGGTAATGCTGCCAGTTTTTTAAGTCTGTCCCCCAGTGAAGGAAATAGGAAAAAACAGCTCAACTAAGCAGGTAGGTAAAAGGAAAATGTAATCTTGTTTTGCAAAATCAGTTGAAACAAGTGACATTATGAGAAAAAATGAGAGCTGGACAGATTCAGAGCTCTGCAACATTTGCCTAAGGTTGAAAAATCACCTCTTTTATGAAGCAAGAACAGCAAGACACTGAATGCATACCAAGTGTTAGAGAAATGTGAAAAATGACAAAATCTTTCACTCAGAGATGTGATACAGATAGAGTGAAGGTTTTACAGCTGCCTCATCACCTACTTAGGCTCGCAAGAGGGAAAGCTTGGCTGTTTCTTTCTCAGGCAGCATCTCCACACCCTACACGAATAAGATTGATGGTGTTCTGATCCCAGGCAGCCAATTTCAGTCTCTCAAGAAATAATCCACTACACTGACAGATGAGTAGAATTTGACATGATGTTCACCTCGGTTTCAGATTGTGTGGCACCTGGGAAGTAACAGTGAGCGGGCATCCTTTAGGGAAACTGCTCAAGATTTTGGGCAATTTCTGCTGTCACAACAGAAAATCAAGACTGTTTTTTATAAGGCCATGAATTTGCAGTCTGCCAACTGAATGCGAAAGGTTGTACATAAAAGGGATGGAAATATGTTAACTAGCAAACTGAGTGATTTTAATGTATTCAACTGCAGTCCCTGAGCACACCCTATTTTTCATATTTATAATATTAGGAATGCGTCATTTACTTTTAGTTAGTCACTGTGTAAGTAAGATTAAAATGTTCAGCCAAATAAAAGTGAATAAAAAATGGATGCAGATGAACCAGTACATAATTTCAGTAATTTAATATTTGGTATATGAAATTTCAACTTATTGGATCGTGGCAAATGTAACTGTAATCAATAGCATGCTCAGCATACCTTTTCCCTCAGTTCGTGATATTCCATAGATAACGAGAAGCTCTAAAATAAGGGCAATTCTTAGCTGCTCAACTCCATTTTGGGGCTACCTTGGTACAACATGATTAAAAAGGCAGATTTTACCCTGTCTTGTGTTTCTCATACTTGATGAATAGAAGAGCCTCACTAAGAACAGGAAGGTGCAGGTAAAAGATAAAATCCTCACAGAGAGGATTTAGCGTAATAAACTTGAACTGAACTCAATGGATTAATGCAGTGAGTATACCCATCTGTAGTACTGCGGTTAATTCAGTTTTGAAACACTGGAAATCGAGGGTAATGTATGAGAAGATTAGTTTATTATCAGACATTTCTGAGCTTGTTCTTTTTTTCTCCTCCTGTAACTATCTTAAACAAGCATCTGAATGGGTTGAAATAGGTTTCTACACTCGGTATGCAGTCACAGAAGTTTAAATCTTCCTTTCAGTGCCATATACAGTTTTATAGTTCAGGATTTTATTCAGTTAGATGACTTGGCAGAAGGTGCGAACTTGAAAACAAATGTGATGAACCATTTTACGTGACAGCATTTGTAATTGACTGGAGGTTTATTTTCTGTGAAATGTTGGCATGAGGGCACAGATAGTAAGAGCATATTGCTTGATTTTTAAGATGGATTATTCTGTATTGTCTGTACCTGTTCATGAATTCTTTCTTGTCTTATTAACACAATGAAAAGTTTCAATGCTGCAGTTAAGTACCCTTAAGTGATGATAGCTGTTCCTTTTGACTGAGACAGGTGAGGTGGGCAGGGTAGATTTCTGAGCTTTTTCAGTAGGATCCAGAGACCTTAATGGGGAGTAAGCTAGCTGAATGCCATTACAACATGATTCCCCTTGGGTAATACGTATAGTTTTCTGCAGCTTTTTATGGATATATTTCATTTTGATGAAAATTGTTAAGCAAAGGATGTGTGATAGCATTCACAGGAAATAACTTTGTGCAAACAAATTCCATTTTTCGGAAGTATGTAATTTCTGTATGATTTAATAAGAACCAGCAATAATGAGTAGAATTCCACATTGGCTGTTTTAGGTTGTAAGAAGCTCTATGGCTGTGGAGCTGTTGAATTGGCCTGAGGATTAGAGTGGACAGGTTGTGATTTGCAGAGTTAGCTGAGTGCCTGTGATAGTTCATTGATCATCTGATTGACAGTATTGACTCTGTCCCAGAGGCAGAGTGTAGATGCTGGCATTTGGTAAGAAAATAAAATATTCAAAAAGCAGTGTTTCATTTTTCTCTAAATTAAAAATAACAACCCTCCCCTAAACTGTGCAATTCTTAGTAATTTTTCTGGCTTTGTTCTATGAATGAGGGATGTCTTGCACCCAGTGAGGACCATTAACTAGCACTGAATCACACTGGACAGCACTGGTCATGTGTTGCTTAAAAATATGGGAAAGTACACTGGAACCTGTAAATTCATGCAAAATAATTGGCTACACGTTAAGATGCTAGGCTAGTCTTGCACACAGCATAAAGATGTGAGGCAGACACAAGCAGAAACATGTACCTACTATAGCAGTGCTGACATTTGCAAATATGTTAATTAAAGATAAGTTTATTCAAAGGAGGGAAGTCATGGGCTGAATCAAGTATGGCTGGAATTGTGAGTCAGTAAATGTGAAAGTATCTTTTATTGTGACAGTAGTTAATGATGTGCCCATTAAAAATCACCTCAGTAAATGATTCTCTATACCTCATATTATGAGGAAGAAAATCGGCATCGAAGCAATTCTATGCAAGCTAACAACCAACATCAACCTAAGAGTTCTCTGAGCATCTTTCTTAGCAGACAGCATTTTGCAGAAACTTGAATTTGTGGCTGTGAGCAAAAAAATTTCTTAGTTCTGATCTTGGCCCTCCCACTGATTTTTATAGCCTTGAGGGGAAACTGCATATTTTCACATTTCAAAAGGTCTGCTATTTTCATATGTCCTGAATGCGAGGCTATCCAGTTCAAAACAGCCTGTGAAGAATGTTGGTCTGAATCTCACTCCTCAGTAAGGTGTAAATAAAATATTCTTCTGTACTTGGCAGAGCAATTAAGATTTGGAAGATGAATTCAACAGGGTTTTTGCTCTTGGTGTTGATAGAAGCAGATCTAGAACTAGGTAGTTAATACATGAGTGGGTACGCTTTCTGTGATCAGTAAGAATTATATTCTATTAGTAATTTGGTGTGAATGCAAATTGCCTTCAGTATATAGTGTCTAAAATGCTGTGCAACAACTTGGCCTGTATGCAGTAGATCAGATCGTGGACATGAAAGCTGACAACTGGAGCTTCCTGCTGTGTTAATTGAAAGGAACAAACTGATAAGCTTTAACATCTGGTTCAGATGTCATTTATGTCAGTAAATACACTTGAAGCAGCATCCTGGTTGGTTCATGATCAGAAAAACCTGCTTCCAGCTTGGCATTCCACAGGTGCTAGCTGGAAATCCTCTGCGCTCTCAGTGACTTTGTTGTACGTTTCTGGCCTTCACAGGCTGTACTTGAAACTGTGGAATCACCACCTGCAAGGTAAAGCAATCCAGCCTGGAGCTACCTACTGTGTTCCTGGTCATGCACGAAATATATCTGGATATATGTGGATGAATGTGTTTGTGTTTTGTGGAAGCAGAGAACTGATGCAATGAAGCCAACACTTCGGGACAAAGTAGGACTGCTGTCAGCCCGGTAGCGATGAGCCACCTGCAGAGCTTGTGTGATGCACTCGCTGACAGCAGCAGGCTTTATTAGAGGCGTAGCAGCCTGTGGCTTTTGAAGAATCAAACCTTCAAACAGGAGCAGACTTTAGGGCTTTAACAGTCTCTAAGATAGAGTGCAGAGGGTACGTAGCACTGCCAGGCAGCAAGCAGAGCTCGATGGAGGGCCGAAAGCAGGAGGACACCTCTCTCCTTCACCAGTGTGTAGCTCAGCTGCAGGTGGAGGAAAGCTGTCACCGGTCACAATGCTGAACGTGACACCTTGTTACTTCTGATCCAGGCAGACAAGGCAAGCTGAGGGGAGCAGGTGTTGCAGCTCAATGGGCTGTGAAGAACAGCATGGCCATGCTGTATGGTGTGCACCCAGCTGCCCGCTGTGCACAGTGTGGCTCCACAAGCTGCTGCAAGCACCGCTGTGTCTCCTTGTGCAAGAGCCCCAAGCCTAGGGTGCTTATGGTGGTATTGCAAGAGGAAGGCTGTCTCTTGCACATGCAATTTTTCTGTGCTCATGTATGGATCCCCTGCCTGTGCCATCCCAGCTCCCCTTTGGACCTCTCTGCAGGTGGCTGGGCAGGCAGGAGCAAGGCATGTTGATCTGCATGGCAGGAGCTGCTCTGGGGCAGCAGGGACCAGAAAGCCTCCCTGAATGCAGTGGCCCCAGCAGGTGCCTCCCCATCCCAGAGCAGCCCTGGGGCTGTGGTGAGGCATGGAGGGACCTCTCTGCGCTATTTGTAGCTTGCAATTGTGGTTTTAAAGACCGTGAGAATTCATACCGTGGTGGTTGAGCTCCAAGGAAGAGTTGGCACCTACAAATATAACCCCCAATGGCAATATAGGTTGCTCTGCACTGGAGTATTTGTGCTGATAATGTCAGAAACCTCCCTTTAATGATTAGCCTACTTAAGTCCAAGACTCATTTATATTTTAAAAGGCAATATCCGAGTGCATTTTCTCATAAGACAAGCGTCTTTTTCTCCCATTGTTTCATACGGTTTTATCCTATCCCTCTTACAATCTCTGGATTTCTCTTTGAATGTTTTCTTTTTCTGAGCTGCTGTGAAATCAGCCTTTGCTGTGAGCAAGATTTATTTTCCTGATGGGATTCAGCATTTTTGCTATTTCCAGATGCTCTGTATAGAGCAGTTCTCTCCAGCTAAACTTTTTTTTTTTTTTTTTTTTTTTTTTTTTTTTTTTTGCATAGTAGCAGTGCTGGAGACTTCTTTTCATTGTGCTCTAGGCAGGGTCAGCTACGACTGCAGCACAATTGGACTCTAAATTTATTATACTCAGTCAATGATGCACAGTGGGGAATTGGGGGTGTAAATTAAGCTGAATGAAGTTACAAAGCCCCATGTATGTATCTGACTCATATTTCTATGCTCTATTTAGAAGACTGTTATCTGACATTGCTCTCTTCTATGCACCTTCTGTGTAGCTTCCAGACCAGTGGTTTTCCCCTTTTCCTTTGCATGGGGTGAAGAAACCAATCTAGCTGTCCTTGGAAGGTAATGTCTTCAGTGACAGGATCATCGTTGGTATTATTTGATAATCGATAATTGTCATAGTATTCTATTGTAATCTTTATTTTCCTTTGGGGAGGGTGGGAAGTAAGTTAACTGTGGGAGGGGAGGACCTTACTAGTTCATGGATGATGTGAGTAAATCAGGATTTTTGGAATCAAGTCCTAAATGCTTGGAGTGATCTACACATCTGGCACTCTAGTGGTAGACACCCATTTTTTTTTTTTTTTTTTTTTTGTAATTCAGCACTCTTACAGCTCAGTCTGTAAAGGTACTGGGCAGGTTCTGCACTGCACAAGGTTCAGCCAAAGGGGGCACTGTACTTGTTCCAAGGCTTGGAGTTCACTTCTTCCTTGAGAAAGGCCAAGTGAAGTAAGACAAGGCCAATCTGTAGTCAGAGGTGGCCGAACTTGCTCAGTGGTGCTCTCATTGTGGTGCCTGAACTTTGAGCTATGTGTAATCCAGGAGAAGACTGCTCTGCACCAGCAGCTCCCACTGACAGTCATGCATGATGGTCTTTTTTAAGAATGATGCCTAAATGTTTCTCCTCTGAGCTTTGAGGGTTTGTTTCTATGACACACACCCTGTCACCATAAAAATAGGCAGCTAAAATGCAGATTAAATGGGAACCTTTGCTCCTTTATTATTTAGGAGAGCTGCTCATTCAGGTCAAAATTTGCATTTAATCTGCCCTCTCACATGATCCAAAAGTCCAATTGGATTAATAGTTTGGATTCTGTAGATGACAAATCTGAATCAAGAGCCTTTGTGGCAAATACACTAAATACAATGAGTAAAAATCTATTCTGCAGTTAATTTTCATGCAAGTAAAAGTTGTACTCGTGGAGGACTTGACTGGGAAGCACCTATGATCAGCATGATAAACCATTCCAGTTTATTTGGAGGTAGGGAACTGGGCATTGAAAACTTCTGATGTAAATAATGCCAGTAGGTTATATAGGTCAGCCTGAGTGCAGGCAAGAGCCTCAGGATCTTAATTGTACACACTTTGATAAAACTTTATCATCTTTTTTTTTTTTTAGTGTCCTCGTTAATGCTCTTCAAAAATGCTGTTAAGTATTTCTGGCAAGCAAAGCTTCAGTGTAATTTTACTGTATTGTTAAGGATTTATTAATTATAATCTTTTCTTGCAGAGTCTATTTATATTCGATCATGACATTAATTGGTTGCCAAAACAAACTAGAGTTAATTGTGTTTAATTAAGTGGTTGGGAGCAAGCAAGGATGGTTTATTTGGAAAATCAGTTTCATTGATTTGTATGTTTACTTTTTTTAAAGAATGTGAATAAATGAAGGGACCTTGTTGTTTAGGACCTTTTTCCTTAAATGCTGAACTGTTGTCATCAATAACAGCTGTGGCTCTGTACAGATTCACGGATGAATGTTTACATAGTACTGTATATATTTCCCTATACAAACCTGTTAAGAAGGAAATTATCTCGTTCTGAATAATTCTGAATTTAGATAAAAATTCAAAACCAAACAGAATTGAGATCAAGAAAGACTGACCTTAAAGGTAAGGTAGTGTTCAGAACTTCATCTTGAAAAATACATTTGTGAGGGGAAAAAAAAACTAGTTCAGCTTTGGCATTTGGCTGAAGGTGTTTTGTATAAGGAAGTTATAGTAAAATACACTGAAGTATGATTATAATACAATATATTGTTTTATGGCTATGATACAGTAATATATATGTTTACCCATTTAAAAATCAGCTGATTTTACTGTTCAGAAGCTTTTGAATGTTAGCCTACTTCATGTTCTAGTAGTGAAATCAGAGCAGAGTGGAGAATTCTGAAACCTTAAGGTTTTTGAGGAATTGCTTTCTGAAGCTGAAACTGTCTAATAATGTAAGGGAAAAAAAAAAAAAAGACTAGTTTGGTATCTCGCTGTCTTCCTCTTTTTCTACCTTGATATTCTTGATAAACACTTTTTAAATCAGCATAAAATTTCTCCATTATCCCAGCAGCCACCTAAAACAAGTACTCATCCTGTTAAATGAGTAAATTCTGTCTGGAAGCATATATTCAGATATGCCAACAGTGGCCCTTTTTTGAAAAGATGATGACCTCACAGACTTCAAGTCCAATGCCAACACAAACCCAGACAGGGTCTTGTGTGTTCTTCCAGTTGGTACCAGCTTTTGTTTTGGTGTGCAGCATCAGTGAACTTAAAGGAGGCCTATTTTTCCAAAAGTTGCCTTTTTTCCCAATAATCAACTCTCTCTGTCTGCTGTTCTAATAGGATGTATTTCCCTGATCTAAAATCTTGCTTAAGTCTGTAAGTTACCAGGGCTCTACTAATGATGCGCATATTACAAACTCATGAAGTTCCTCTCTTTGGCTACTTTTGGGATGCCTTTAAATTTGGGTGGCCAGTCAGCCAAAAGGCACTATTGTGCATGAAAATAGGAACTCTAGAGATGAGTTGGAGATAACAGACGTCTTTGAATGAGTTTGTAATTGCTTTCAGTGTGCCAGTGCAGGATCTGACAGAATGATTGCATCCAAGCTGGCTTCCACATCTGTAGTATAATTATTTCTGTAGTAATATTGTATTTTGTGAGGCTTTAATGACCTGGGGAAGAAAAAGATGCATTTTTAGAAACTGGCTTTCCATGGCTGAAACCTCAGCCCTTTCTCCATGAATTCAGCTGCCCAGGTGGTGTTTATTTTAAAAGTGTTTCAAGTTCTCCAACAAATAGATGACTCCTTTAGTTTTAATTTAGCTTCTCTTGGTATTTCTATTATCTTTCTGGTTGGCAGGCAAGGAAATCCAATGTGCATCAAATGAAACCATTTGTCATGGATTAGTGCATGCAAATGCCTTGATGACAGCAATAGACAAAAGCCTGCGAGTGTCTGCTAACTTCGGAAGAGAAAATTAATGAGGCCCAAACACCACAGCTAGTAATCCTGAGATGAGTTTATTAAATACCTAAGAGTAAGGCAACACTGTTTCCCTCTTTTGCCTTTGCCTTTTTATTTTAATCTTATGGGAATCTTAAGACATTAGGTGTCCCCTGCTAATTGAAAAAGTGCCCATGGGACCTCCTGACTTTTCCAAGGCTACTCAATGGCAGGACCTTTCCTCTGTCTATTAACACCCATCTGTATCCACAGCAGAGGTGGATGACGGGACTCCTGGCAAACAGATGCCCATTAGTGATGCTCCAGCATGCACATCCCAGTATGTCACAGTGCATCGTGTGCATCAGATGAACTGCCAAGTGGGATACTTCAGTGAGTCTTGTGGAGGTGAAACACATCTTCCTCAGTGTCTTGGTTGGAAATGCTCTGCATTTCCCTTATCCCTTAAGACGGAAATGAGTAACTGTTTAGTGCCAGTCTCCTCCTGTTGGTAACTCATGGAACTGAACGAGTTGACAGTGATTGTTAGATCTTTATCTCATGTTTTTATTTGTTATTCAGCTTCAGTATGATGTTGATTAGACTCTTAAGTCCTGAAAGATAAGTGTGGGCTCTGAGTTTTCTACTTAAAGGACGGTATGAGGAAATAGTGGGACAAAGTTGTAAAAAGAATTTGAAGATACCCCGACTGGGAGCAGGATGTGGATAGCAAGCATGCTGTGCACATTGTATCTCCACCCTTAGGAGAGCAACAGACTCAAATGCTGGGGATAAAAATAGGCACGAATTAAAGAGAAGGGGATTTCTGCTTTCAATGTGAGTCATTTCATGGTTTCCCCTGGTAAAAGCGTTCCTTGACTTTTTGGATTGGATTTGAATTGGCTTTGAGCTGCATGATGTTTCGTGATGATGTGCTTTATACGAGCAGCAGGGTATCAAGCGGTTCTTTTGTGCCAATTGTACTCTTCTTCTAAGGCTCAGGCTATGCAAGTCCCCCTTGAACCAAGTTCTTATGTAAATTGAATTATTTGCTAATGTTCTTGTTTTCTAATCTATCAGAGGAATAGGGGGGAATCTATAGTGTCTAGAGATGGAAACAAACTACAAAGCAGTATCAAATTTATGCTGAAGTTCTTCTGATAAGGATTATATGTCTTTAGTGGGCTGCTCCCTGCCTCTGAGAGGCTGTGCTCTTTAACAGGTGAGAAGTGATAATCCCTTAGTCCTGGCAGAATCTATGAATCAAAGTCTGTTAGGGGAAATTCATATAGAATTTAAAATGCAGTCCTGCTTTCATATGTAAATTTAACAAAATATTTTTTTCTGCATAATAAGTGTGTTGTATGCTTAGTACCTAAACTTCTGGAGGTCCTCTTGTAAGCTGTATCCTGTCTCTTTTTTAAAAAAAGACTTTATTGCCCACGTTTCACATCAGAACTAAGTAAACATGTGACCAAGATTCAGAAATGCCTTGGGGAGGGGAAGGGGGGGATTCAGTATTCTGATAGCACACACAAATCTCCAGAACACTAACATTTGCTATAAAGAGAGCAGAGGTTTACAGGGTACCCAACCAACACCTGCTTTTCTGTTCATTTTTTTTTCCTTCATCTCCAGCCATGAGAGAGTTGTGCAGCAGTTGCACAGAATTTAACATTGGATCACAGGAAGATACTGAGAGATCACCACCGTGGGTATATTTAGGGTAGTGGAGACCCAAATAATGGAGGCTTCATTGTTCTGTTCCTTGGGTGAGTTTATGGCATTTGGTGGCTGCCAAAGACACCGACCTCCCAACCTGCCCAGCTGGCAGCCAGGACAGGCATCCCATCCCTGGTGCTCCATCCTTGGCATGGCTTGGTGATCGAGTACAGGTGTTGCTGTGAGCTGGGTGATAGATCCTGGAGGCTCTTTGCTCCTTCTTCTCATGAAATCAAGTGCTTCAGTGTAGGCCAACTTCATGCTGGCTTAAACTTTCATGGTGGTTAAGCTATAATCTATCTGACTGCCCCAGCTGTGAGGTGTAAAGAGCCTTCACGTTCGCTTACTGTTACTCAATTGACAAACAAGTTGTAAAGGCGCAGTGGATTTTTTCCCTGTGTCCCTACACTCAGCTGAACCACGGGCTCAGCATGTGCAGATGGGCATTGCTGTATTTGCTTCAATGTGGAATTTGCTTTTTGCTTAATTGCTTCCTTCAAGAGATAAGGCTGGGTTTGTCTTTAGACAAAAAGGCTTCTGTTTTAAGTGTATTTCTCACTTGAAAGCTGAGCTTCCCACCAGAGTTCTGCATGATGCTTCCAATCTTTCGCAGGCAGGGTAACACTGATTCTGCATAACTCAGTGTATTTTTATAACACGTCTGACTTGCAAATCTTGTTAACTGCACACTGTTATCTTAAAATGCTTGCAGGCTGGCTACAGCAGCATAAAAACCAGTGGCAAGATAAATCATGTCATTTTTCTTTTAATAAGGGGGAAAAATTCAGAATACTTCACTTGCCACAATTGGGGGAAAAAAACCACACACATACACACCTTTAATCTCTTGATTGCTTCTGAAGATGTGAATTGCTCTGGAGAGGCCTGGAAGATCAGTCCCCAAGAGGACGGTGCTGTGGGAGTCTGCTAGCTGGAAAAGCACCCCTAAAGGCTGTCTTGCTTGGCCCAGCCAAAGGTGTGGAGGGACTGGGGAAGACTTGGGTGCTCTTTGGGTTCTGTTAGGGTGCTACATGTCCTTCCCCACTGGAGGCCCTTTCTGGCTGCTGCCACTGGGTTTTGAGCCTCCTGTTGAGGTTCTGCTTCTCACTGGTTGGGATCTAGAAAACCTATGAGCTTAGGAAAAGGTCTTCCACACTATTTACCCCTGTTTTGGCTCTTTATAGCTTTTTATGAGTGTTTATGAATACTGTCTTCTTTCCTGGCAGGATTTCATTCTCTCATAGAGGCATAGCAGGAATCCAATATCCCAGCTCATGTTGGGGCCACATGGTTGGACTGAGGTCTCCTGGCAAGGGATTCTCTTCCCCAGGATCCTTCTCCTCTTCTGCAATGAGAGGGCAGCTGAGCTTCAGCTGATGGCCGCTGCCTAATTTGCAGAGGGCATCTGGAGGCTTTTGTTAGGCTTTGAGAATTAAACTGGGATTTGATTTCATCTGTATTGCAGAATTAATTTAAAACTTGCTGGATTTAACCTCTTGTGGTTATGAGCTTTTATGTGCTTAAGGAATTGTAGCAAATTTTCTTTTCTATTGTGACAATTGTTTTATTTTCCTAGGCTGGAGGAATACACAGGGTAACACTGCATTTTGAAAGCAATATTTCCTTTGTGTGAGTAAAGCAGTGTAAATAATTCAATTTTTTTTTATTTGACAGCCAAAGCAAGATATCAAATGTTGGTTTGGTGCAGTATTTACATTTTGAAATTAGTTTAGAGCAATCTAATTGTTTTCCTTACTAACTGGAAAAGAAAAAGAAAACCTAAAACAACTTGTCTGATTTCTAAACACTAAAAGAAAAGCAAGGAAAAGGCCAGATTATAATTATATAATCATGAACTCTAGAGGAGAAGGTACTGCTTCTTTCCTTAAATTGTGTTTGGTATTATATCTGATTAGAGCTACTCTGATTTTAATCACTTTTCTGCCATAGGAACTGACCCCTCTTCTTTCTCACAAAAAGGAGAGCTGCGGTGTTAAAATACTGCTGGTAGAGAGGGTGGGTGACTTCCAGTAGCCCCTGAGATATCAATTTTGAATAAATAATTAGATAATCAGGAAAGCAGAGGTGAAACATCAGGATCTTCTCTCCCATCTGCTATGGCACTGCTCCTGGCCTCTGCTCTTCCATTCACAAAAGAAGCAAGAGCCCACAAGGAACTGATGTCTATGGTGCTACTGGGGTGTTTAGCTGACTGCTCTGTCATTTTAAGATCTTTGCTGATTTCATGAGCCTGTTTCACTTGTCAGGGTGATGTAGTTATCCATGTCAGAGACCAGTGCCCCTTCTTTACCCAATGCACAGCTGTAGCAGTTATTTTGCTGTCCTTGAAGGAACACAGGCTGAAATCTCACTATTTTAAAAGAGATGATGCTTCTAGTTTTTTTTCTTGTTTTTGACTGAGGCTTGGTATTAGAAATGCTGTCTTTATCTAAGTGATAGCATCTGCTTTTGTCATTTTTATGTAAACTCAGCTCTGCTTTGCAGAGCACTGCTGTTCTCCGCTTCTGGAGAAAATGTAATCATCTATCAGCACTGATGCTCTGTCTGTGTACTCTAATATTAATCATTGAATCCAACAGCTATTTAAAATATTTCTACTTATGCCTTTTTCATGACAAGTTCTGGAGGGTTTTGTGTGTGCACTCAGGGAGTGTAGTGGGAGTCATAAATGACTGGATTGTATTTTAAAGAAGAATATTTACAGTAAGTTAAATAGAGATCATGTGCCAGACAAGACCTTCAGTGAAATTGCCTAGTTTTGTCAGTTAAAAAACAAAAATAAGAATTGGGAATGTATTGATTTTGGCAGGATCCACGTTTTGATAAACTAAATGGAAAGATCTCAGCATCTCTTTGAAGAATATAGTCATCAGCGTGGTGTTTTGGATATGTCCCTGGAAGCTGGTCCAGACAATGGACTGGAATCTGTCTTGCACTGGTGCTACGGAGTTGTCTGAATTTTTCCTTTCTTGGGGAGAAAGTCTGATCTGGCTGACCTCTCGTTCAGCACACGGGGACCCAACAGTATGGCCAGGCAGCAGCACAGTGCAAAGCCCGAGGGTTGGTTTTCAGCAACAAAAAGCGTGACATTTCTGCAGCTTTGTGACTTGTGCAAGTGCCAGCATACTTGTGTGTGATGTCTTTTTGTACTGCTACCTAGCTCAGTGGACAACCAGGTGCTGTCATACCTTGCAGAGCCCCAGATTTCTGCCAGCTGAAACTTTATAGGGGTGTATTTTTTTTTATTTTTTGAAGGCCCTTCATCATATTGAGTAGGAAATGTAGATTCATTTCAATGCTGATAGAGCTGATTATGTGTTTCTTAGAAAACTAAGAAGGTCTGAGGTGTTTTTACCATTATGAATTACTTTCTTTGTATTTTCATGTCCTTCTTTTTGAATTGTGACTGAGTAAGCAACAAGTAGCCCCAGATTTTTTTTTTTTTTACAGTTATTTACATAGAATGGTACCTATAAATTTTGGAAGTTTCTAATGTGAAGCCTGTGAATGAACATATTGCAATGCAGTTTTGAGAAATATCTACTGAATTGTATCTACAGAAGGTAATGGTGCCATCATCCTACTAAAAACACTGATTAATGTATTTAGGACAGTAAGTCATGATGTGAAGTTGCTGATTTTTGATGTCTCCTTAACAGTTTTGATATGAATGCAAGTATTTATGCTGGGTTATATCACTGTCTGCCTTTTTTTTTTTTTCTCATTGCTTTTACTGTGGCATGTAAATGTCAAAAGAACAAAAATACACATCTTGTAACAGGAAGAAGATGAAAATTTTCCATTTTGCTCTAGTGCTCTGAGTACTTTGACATCTGTAATGTAATTATTTCCCACTAAATAACTGACCCAGTTTTGGATAACCTCTTCTGTCTGAAGTGTCTCCCTCTTGTGTAACTGAAAGTTTTGGAAAGATGCTGTAAGAAAAGGAAGTTTAATTTTGTTCTATTGCAAAGCCTCCTTATTCATGGCTGTTATTATCATTTTGCATATTTCCTTTCCTTACTTACTGAGGAAGGTGGCAATGTATCATCTCCCAAAATGTGTGTGGCTGTTCACATGGCTAGGTGCACCTAACCTTTTTGTTCCCGGTGATGCATATTCGTGGGCACAAGCCTCTGTGTGTTACCTCATCTTGTAGTACAAAGATGCATTTTTGGCTTGCAGAGCTGGATTCTGGCCCTATTTTCTTCACAGAACGTTGTCCTTTGCTCTTCCCTTATTTCTCATCCTCTCAAAATAGCCTGTGGTGATAATGTTCAAAGAGGCAAGGTCTTAGTCACTGTTACAGATAACTGGATGGTAAATGTTTCCCATCAGCTGACCAAGTCTTGCAGTCAGCTATTGCAGTAGTTGCAAGGATTTGGGGACTGGTTGTATTTCTGCTGGGTCTGGCTGAAGACTGAAATGCTTCCTTAGTCTATTGCTGAGAGCATCTCTCATCATGTTGTGAATGCCAGGCTGGAAAGAGATGCTTGTTGCAGAACCTGCTGCTTGTCAGGAAATCCCTACATTGCATTGTCAGGTGGAAATGCATGACCTCAGTGCTTACGAGGGTTGTTTTTTTTTTTTGTTTGTTTGTTTGTTTTTGTTTTTTAAATGAAGTACTTAAAATCATAAAGGACAAATGTATGAAGCCTGGGAGCAATGTTAGTTGTCCTGCCTTTCTTCTCTAGAAATACTTTTGTTACATTTGGAATTGATTCCTGTAAGAAATTCTGAAGTACATAACTCCAGTGCTGAAAATGGTTGAAGTGTCATTAAGTGTGCCATGACTGCTTTTATCTGTATTTAATCATGGATAAGTGCAATTCATGCTGCAAACAAAGGTACTTAAGCTGTGCTCATATACACGTCCATACCTTTACTGCAAGCCAACTTGTTTTCTGCTTTAAGTTCCATGCTATTATATGGATTTCTTTCACTGGGTTTTTGGGGCTTTACATTTCCACGTGTGTGGAAAGACTCAGAAGTTTCAAATCTACATAAATAATCCCCTGGGTGATCCTCTGCTCAATAAAGCCCAGGTGTGTACAGTTTGTCCAGCTCTGCACCTCGGTGCACTGCGCTCTGGTTCTTGTGGCCTCCCCAGGAGGGACCGGTGCCTTGCTGCATGGGTACCCTGAGCTGCTGCTGCATTTTCGGATGGGGCATAAAGATCTGGTATTTAGCAGTGAGTGGGGATTTGAAGTAGCAACAGGTTTTCTTTACGATAAGCTTGCCAAACATTTTGGTTTCATCACACTTCTTCTGGCAGTGATGGATATATTAATTAGCATTTTTATCGTGTAATAGTCTATAGCCTGAAAATGTCAAACTGTGAGCACATTTGTAGATTAGGTTTAACTATTAGTGCTATTCCAGGATTTATATATAGATACGTATTATTTCTTTATTGGCAATATTAAATCATCATAGTTGGAGAACTATACATCTGTTCGTGATTCATTTTTCCCCTGCCACCACAGAAACATAGAGACATCGCAGCGTCTCACCCAGCTGTCAGTATTTGAAGATGTTTTCTCTTGTTAAGTCTCATATATAGCTATACAATATGGGGGAGTGGAGGATATAAAGGTTTCATCAAGATGCATTTCTGTAACTTAATTTATATTTATTTTTTCGAGGAAGGAAACTTCTACATCTGTGAGGAGAAAATGAGGTAAACTATAAAACATTGTTTTTAATGGCAGCAATGAAAATGTTCTGTGATTTGGGATGCTAGAGCAAGTCTGCTGGGAAATGGATTAGTAGGCCAGGAGAGAGTATTGTGATCAAAATGCATAGAAAATTAATTTACCTCACAGTCCTACAATTTATCACGTAGGTATCACCTCTTCACGTGAAAAGATACATGAGTGTGGATGTAATATTGCTCTAGCGCTTATATCTTATTCCAGAACTTAAATAATTTAACACTCCTGCTTTAACCTTATTGAAATATTAAAACACTGCAATCCTTTAGATTTGCTTTTGTTACAACTGTAACATTACGTTTTCATGTCATCATGACACCGGTTTGTAATTGCAGCCCAGACAGGTCTTTGGACATTCAAACAGAAAGCAAAAACTTGTTTTGACTGGTGAGTCTTGAGCAATTTCATCATGAACAAGGACACGCATTACAAAGAAATAGTAAATTAGATTCATTGACATCATGAGACCTTTTTAAAACCTTTTTCATTTGCTCATCCTTGCAGCTCACATCTTGACTTAGACATTTCCCATCTATGAAACTGTTTAGAGTGATTGCTTTTCAAGCTGCAGTAGTTACACTTCACAGTTGGACTTGGCTGGTAAACAGTTAGTTAAAAATATCTGCTTTGAAATAAGATGAAATGTCTTTCAGACATTTTAATAAAGAATGGAACAAATTAAAATCCATGAATTGTTGTAGAAGAGCCTCTGGGCTGGGGGTGGTGGTGCAGGGAAGAAGCGGAGCATGGGAAATGTGGAGTTATGTCCTGACATGAGATGTGGGGCTTGCCATTCTCATTTGGTTCTCAGGGTCCAGGAGAGTGCCCTGGCAAGGCTGATCTGATCTGTTTGTGCCTCTGACCAGGAACTGACCTGATCCTCAGTAACTCTTTCCTGTAAAATTGCTGCCAAATAGCTATTATCCTCAAAAGCTTCAATGCTATTAGATTTTTAAAATAGTTACCAGGGGAAAAAAAAATCCCAATTAACTTTAGTCACTGTGCTTAATTCAATTAAGCTGAGCTGATCCCCACTGCTCGTGGAGCTGGTGAGCCTGGTGTTGCAGAGAAGGCTTGCTCCTCTCCTGCTGCCCCACGTCCTCTTTCCAGTCACTGCACAGCTCCTGTCTGCACAGCCACCAGCTTCTGGAGCTGGAATCCCCTTTTTGCCTGCATTCCCCTAATTAATTGCTTATCTCCAGGTCTCTTAAAAAATTCATAATTGGTGTATGTAGCTGGTTGTTTCCCCTAAAGTCTGGAACCATTTTATGTACAACTTATCTCAGTGTACAATCACCTAAATTAATACTAATTATCATTTCTGAGACTCCCATGGATTGTTCATTTTCTGAAGGGAGAGAAATTCTCTGGACTGCATTTTATTGGTGTAGAGGTCATGAATATCATTGTATTAATCTTTTTTGATTACTAAAACCTGATGACTCAGATTTCTTCTTCCTGAAATGTTTTTGGTTCAATTAATTTTTTTTTTTGTCTCTGTATCTAAATCACATGCTGCTGTAGTAAATCACCTGAAAACAAAACTACATTTTTGGCATCAATTTGGACTTGTTTG
This sequence comes from Netta rufina, assembly GCF_964035555.1. NCBI lineage: Eukaryota > Metazoa > Chordata > Aves > Anseriformes > Anatidae > Netta > Netta rufina. Next base: position 17,496,924 of record NC_140133.1, read on the forward strand.
TGATTATGGCTGTTCTTGTCAGACTTCCATTTGAAGAAAAATGTGAAAACCCTTATGGAAAGTTAAAATTAAAAATTATGCAGATATTTCAGCTAACCTGACATTTCTGTTGTGAAATATCGTCACCTCTACATTTCTTGAGAATTTGTCATTAGTGGGGTTTGACTGTCATTTGCATTATTTTTGCCTTTTTTTTTTTTAAGCACAGGAGTATTAGTATTTCTTGGAATTTTTTTTTCTGTTTAAGGTGTATGGCACCCAGCCTTTACCTGCAGGGTGACAATAAAATGCACACTAGGACATTGGGGGTGGATATGCTAAAGGTGATTTCTGTATCTGACACCACTACATGATCAAAAGCACTGGTGAGAAGCTGTCCCAGGCACTCCTGGCATGGCCACACAAAAGGAGATGGATTCAAAATGCTGAGTTCAGCTGCAGGAGAGGGAGGTGGGGGGAGAGCAAGCGAACCCATGAGGGTGGCAGTGCTTCTGAAAGCTCGCAGAATGATGAGGTGCTGCTAATGTTGGAGCTCAGACTCCAAACTGGCAAGGAAAAGGTGATGGAAGAAGTTACTACTCATGTAGAGAAGGAGGAAATCTTTCCAAAATGGGCAGTTGGCACTCAGTTGAGTTTTCATCATAGTGTTACTTTGTCAGCAGAACATGGGCAAAAAGACCATGCTGATTCAATGGCATTTTACAGGTCTCAACAGTCCTGGGGCCAATGGAGAACTGTTTTCTAGGTCTATACATTAAAAACACCTGTAAACTTCGTACAAAATTAATTTCATTGATAGTCCATATGAGGGATTTCAGATCAGTCAAGTGATGCATTACAGAAAGGAGTAGATATTTAACTGGGAAATTTCATCTTAGCCAGGGTAAAATTAACCTCTTCCATAGAGGCAGAAAATTTGTATCAGGATGACTGTTGTTTAGTGCCACAGGAGTGAGCAATACACAACTAAGTGTACAGGTGGCAGAGATGTTTGGGTGGTCAAGAAGGGAAGGAAGGTAGCAATTTTCCTAAAGAAGAGGTCAAAACTTCAGAACCACTTCACAATGTGTTATGTTAACTACAAATCAAAAACAAACTGGGATTCGGAAAACAGACTAGAGATTTAGATGATTGATGGAATCATTTGCAGATTTATTCAGCTATGTTGTTTGTAGTTTATAACCCTCATTTTAACAATATAATCTTGCTATTTACCTCTAACTTCATGTCTACTGCAAATTCTAATCATCATTACATGAAAATATGCTGACATCTGCTTGATGTCCATGACATTTGGCTTTTGAGTTTTGACCCACTGTAGCTAGAGCAAGGTTCTTCTTGTGGTTAAAGCAGGGTTCCTTATTGTGCTCAATCTCTTTTAATATCGTCCACTGTGAAGAACTCCATCCTGCCTGTAATGTGTCATTTTCAGCTCCTCAGCTTGTGTCATCCAGGCCATCTCTAAATCATGCTGCATGAGCTGTCTAAGATGCACTCATTCCAGTTTACGTGCTCAGTCAGAAGCCTTGGTTCAGGCTCTTGTCTCATGTCCCACTTATTTATACCTGTCTGGTCTTCACAAGTTTTGTACATTTTCCTCATACCTGTAAAGATGAGGCAGTCTCTTCTTAGCCTGTACCTTGTCTTCCCTCTGTTCTCATATCCTTTTCTCTATTGCATCTGCTATAAACTGATTGTTTTCATTTTAATAGCCTTCTTGGTCTGTCCTCAGCAGATTTATTTCCTGTTTATTGTGTTGCACGTGCTTTCATGTGGTTCATTCACATAGTGCTTTGCGTACTCTTTTAAAGTACCAAGCCACTTTAGCTGCTAATGTGATACTGGATTAGATGTAACAATGGGTCTGACATGCTATTATAATTTCTCTATGATTGTGGACAGAAAGACTTTCCTTAGAAACTACCTTCAAATATCTGTATTTAGGATAAAAGATAATTTTTGCATAAACTGAAGAGACTAGTTGCATCAGGAGATACTAGCTTGATCTGATTGCTATGTGCATTTGGTGTCCTGCTGGGCTACTTTGTGTTGCTCCAGCATTTTGTATCTGGTCATTGTAAATTTTGGGGGCTCAGTTGTTTGGTATAGAGTAGTTTTAAACTCTTTTATCATTTCAAGTGCTTAGCTTAAAAAAAAAAAAATCAATATTTTAATGTCTCTGTTATGTTTCTGTTATTAACTTAGTTGCATCCATGTATGTGTTGTGTGGTTCTCAGATATTGTTATTAAATTAATGATTATTAAAATGATAAGTGTGTAGCTAAAACTTAATATAGGTAAATTTAATATTAAACTTATAAATTTAATATTAAACTTATACATGTGAGTATGCATAGTACCCCTGGTTTATTAATTTGAACCAAACTATGCTGCTGTGCAAGAAGGAAGATGTTATTAAAGTGAAGTATATGCACAAGGCTGGGCAATTGGCTTACAAACTGTGGTAATAAACCTGAGGCTTAGGAGCTCTCAGAAATATTCTCTCTAGAGAAGAACATGCATTTGTTTATAGTAATAGTCAGAGACTTAGAACAGGATTTCTGCTGGTGTTTGTAGCTCATGCTCCGGCAGCAGTCAAGCGAGCGCTTAATTAGTATCTATGCCCCATGTTAGGGCCTTAAGGGTGACCTTCAATAGAGGGGAGCAATCAGACACTTAATTTTGTAATTATGGAGTGGGGCTAATGGATGCACGGCGACATCAATTCCACAAAAACTATTCTTGTTCCTCTTTGGTTCCTCAGATTCCTTTGCTTGTATTGATTGTATCTCTGCACTGAAAAATATATGGATGGTGTTGAAAGAAAGCTATTTTGGCTTGAGATGCTGTGAGATCAACACTGCTGTAGTATACAAAGTGATTTAAATGATGTTCCAAAAATAGAGCAAGACATTGTAGCTCATATCCACTGAAATAAGGTACTAATAATTGTGTTTTTGTTTTTTTTTTTAAAGATAATTAAAATGTGGAGCAGGGAATTCTCTCAGAGTTGGGCGGCTTAAATTGCTCCAGTCAATAGTACACATAATACCATCAGTAATACTTAAACACAACTCTCTGAAAAGGGGAAGCTCACACTTTTAAATGTCTATGGGAGCTCAGTGCTTCTGGTGACCAGCAGCTATGCGTCTATACATGCGGCACACTCACAAAGTATCCCTTATTCACCAAGGATTGCTGCTTGCTGAGCAGACCAAGTGCCTGAGGTCCGGTGTAGAGTAGGCAGGTTCTGGGTTTCAGGTCTTGCTGCCGGCTGGTGCTGTGGCTCAGTGACCTGGTGTTGGATTCAACGGCCACACAAGTTATTTCCTTTGCAGTGCTGGGAAATGGACTCCTGCTTTCCCCTCTCATTTCTATTCCCCTCGGTAGTAGAGCTCAAGCTTGTGTAGTGACCTAGAACTAAGTAATCAATGTTCATGAGAGCACACAGATTTTCTAAAGTAAGTGTGCCGTAGAGGTAATATTTAAAGTGGCGTAGTAACTAAATCAATCTGGTATGTCACATGTTTTAGTGCTGTTCACTAGTGTTGCACTATGAAGAACGGTAAATCACAGTCTGCTTGATCTTTCCATGTCATTAGCTATTTTTATACTTTCCTGTGTTCCTCCCCTTTATCTGGTCCTGCTGGAAATGAAGTGTTTAAATCTTTTAGTGTCCTTGATTATTCTTGGTCCTGTTGCTGCTGTCTATCTCCTGCTATTCCCACTTTGCCTCTTTCAGGGCAGGGATCCTAAGTTTTGTTCCTTTTTTATTATTTAACTTTAGTCCTTCTCTACTGAATTTGTTTCCAAGCTGTTATTTTTCTAGCTCACAATTTGTCAGACGTTATGGCTGAACTATGATTTTTCCAACCTGATGTTATTTGCTTTGGAAGTATCTTGGAGAAGATAGAGCTGACCATTATGGCTTGAAATGGGATTGCATCAGTGTTGTTAACTCTTACATAATTTCATGACTTTTCCGTTCTTGAAAACAAAACAATGACAACAAAACCTGAAAAAAAAAAAAAAAAAACAAAAAAAAAACAAAAAAAAACAACCTCAGTTAAAAAGCAGTTCAACAAATTAAAATAACGATTAATGTCAGCCTTCAAAGTGAAGCAGGGGGAGTCCGTGCTGGTATTCCCTTTGAGCCTCAGTGCTATTTTTCTTCCTTTGATAATACCAACCAAGTGGAAGCAGCTTGGGCAGATTTGTGTGGGGAGGTGTAAAAGTTGTGGGAGTGTGGAAATAGAAAAATAAATTTATCTTCATCCCACTGCAGTGTGTCACTGCAGCTGTTTATTTCAATAGTTGTTCCACATAAAATACCGATGCAGAGCCAGCTTCTCCACTGCTTCAAACTGGCTGCAGCATATGGGTGTTTTCAGGTAATGGGCCAGTAAGTAACAACAGCCCCCAAAATCTGCCTGTATTGACATGTGTGGCTTGGGCTAGATGCAGTTCCTGCTTAATCAGTTGACAGAACACCAGTGCCAGGAGCTGTGCCTGTAAACAGCACAAAATGGGCAAAGAAGCTTGAGGTCAGAGGATGCTCTTGACTCACAGATTTGGACAGGAGCATCCTGTGGTTCACTTCTTTAAATCTTCCCATTCCTGAGGGAGCAGGAGAAATGCTGAAAAGGATTCTCACATCCCTGAGCCACCTTCTCTATCTCAAGTGCCACAGTGAGCTGCTTTCCTTAAAAACAAAAGGTGAACTCCTAAGGTCATTGTTGCTGCTATTGACTGTACAGAAGGTGAGCTCCAACAGCACCTCGATGAGCCTTTGAGTGGCTGTCTGTTTTGGCTCTGATATAAATTAAAGCCATTAGGTCTTCCCCAGGCTTTCTATGGTACCCATGAGTTGTTGCACTGGAAAGTGACCTCGCCATCTGCTCCCAACTTCACTGTACCTGGATGAACAAACTGTATAAACCTTTAGCAGAGGTGTGACCTCAGGTAGAGAGGGAAGAAAAGACTTTACACAATTTTAAATATCTTCATTATTTAAATATTGATCCTTTAGTATTTATTAAAACATGATAACTGTCAAATTTAAATAGAAAAATAGCTGTTGCAAATGCAAATTATTTCTAAAGTTCAACTGCTGCTAAATGAGATTCTGGAGCTCCTATACTTAGAAATGCTTAACATAAATTATGACCTAATTAACATTTGCATGGTAATCTAGACTTCCTACAGCTTATTCTGCTAATTAACACATGACAAATGATCAAGAATTAATATTTCATTGAAACATAACTTGTCCAAGAAAACTCATTAATGTTGCAGAGAACATCTCATTCCCTTACAGTTTTATACCTGAAAAGTGTTTTCTTACAGTCAAGACTATTACATAATTTTTATCATTAAAATTATTTGTTGTTGGAAAAATTCATGTGATAAGGATAACTGCAGGTGTTTCATTAATTCTTCTCATGTCTGTTTAAAAATAAACTGAGTACATGTCCTGACATATGATTACTTGGGTTAATTAGGTTTTGGGGTAGCTGGGGATTTTCCTGTAATGCCCCCACTGGACTTCAAATAGTCAGCTGCAAACAGGTTGAAACAAGCATGAAAGTCATGTACTGCTGCTTTTCTGTTTTTGTTTGTTTGTAATGTGGTAGTACCAAAAGGTAATATGCATTCTGTGTAATGTGGAATTATGAACAGATCTGCAGGTTACCTCCAAGCAAGCCAATATCTGTATGAAGCAGAGTGGTGGCATGCAGAGATACCAGCTTGGGTCCTTAGCTGCTGCAGTATTTGCTATTGTGTTTTGTTTTTTTTGTTTGTTTGTTTTTTTAACCTTTTCAAATGCTGCAAACCACTCTTGTGCTCATTGCTGCCATAGTGAGGGACAGGCTTCCAGTACCCCAGTGGAACCTAGCTCTTTCTACTTGCCTTCATGGGAAGATGTGGTGGCTCTGTGCAAAATATAGAGATAAGAACTTCCACATGAAGAGTTTCCCGTCTTAAATTGATGAAAAAGTAGATATTAATGCTAAAACATAGAGCTTACTCTCCAGAAAAGAAGAAAAAAAAAACACTTTCTCTATCCTGTGGGTCTAAAGAAAAGAGCCTGAAGACTTCAGTAAATTGTATAGGCTAAGGATAATTAACACTTAACTGCTAACTCATATAACCAGGAAACTGATGTTTTAAATCAGGGTTGTAATTAGAGTTACATGACCAATGCAATACAAAAACCCAATGAGCTGGTACCTTGAGTTCAGAGTGATTAAGTATTGGCCATTTTTACCATGTTTTGTCAAGCGTTTCTACTTCTAAGCAATGCTTACCCAAAATATGAATAAGGATGTGTCTCCTTGGGCTAAAATAGTACATTCAATTACCCTTAAAAACAAGAATTAAACAAATGAAAACAGGTTGTTTCCTTCTACATGTATTCCTATGCAAATAATACTAGTTAAAACAATAAATATGTTTTTACACAAATGTGAGCCTCACCTTCTGTGTTTGGTCATCACACATCTCTACAGACACCGCTTGCTCCATTTCTTTTAGATAATACATCATCATTTTGTTCACTAGGCAATAAATCCTTAGTGATTAATCAATCAAAATGCTTATAGGCTTCAGAAAGGAATCTCAGTTGCTTGCAAGATACAGGACCTGCTCTCTAAGGGAAGAGCAAAATCACATGTGCATATTAGACTAACATTTGCTTTGTTTTAAAGTCAAATTAATTTAGCCTCGCCTGAAGCTAAGAAGGAACTTAATCATATAGAGAGAGCCTGTAATAAATCCTGCGTGACATATGATATTTCCCTATGAGCTTCTAAAAACGCGGGGGCACAACAGATACGTTGTTCAGGGACAAAGGTCTGGTGTTTGTCGAGCACCAGTTGAACTCCAGCATTTTGTATTTGCTTTTGTACTCTTGTAGTGTGCTCTTCTTGGAAGGAGCTCGTAGCTCCATTTTGTTGCACATGGCTGCTTGGCACTCTTCTTGGACATGAGCACAATGCAGAAATGTGTATTTGAAAAATGCTTCATAGACTTTTCAGACAGCTAGTCTCCAATGTATAAGGTCAGAGTCTAAGGTATGCACTTTGTGGGTATAGTTCTATAGTAACTTGAATTCTTAACAAATTCAAAATTACTCATAGCATTTTGCATTTAACCCAGAGCAATACAGTTATTTGGGTCTGTATGTTCTGACCTGAGGTTATGAATATCTAAGCTTTTCTTAGCACTTCAACATGCCCAAACTTCTTCAAATTATGAATGAATTTCTCAGAACTATGACCATGAGGAACTGTAACCGTTCTGGGTCCTTCGATCTCCCTACAAAGTGCAAAATGTGGTCAAGGCTATGGGGGATTCTGAGCAAGAGGAGCCTGACTAGGTTTATGAATGATGGTGTTACGTAGCATGCTATTTTGATCAACAAGTCAGTACTGAAATGCTGAGAATCCTTGTGCAGTCACTTTCCCGTTGCTTTCCTGGGACAAGCCTTAGTGAGTACTAGCTGTAACCTGTTGTGCAATTAACCATTATGGGTTTAATATCATAACATTGCGAGTGTTAGTACAGCCGTATCTTTGAACTTTTTGTAAAGGTAACAGAAAATTTTCCTTCATCCAGAGATGGAAGTGCAGACAGAAATTGGTAATATTGATCTGCCAACAGTAATATATATTTTACAACTGACTCGGGAAGATATCATACCTTTGAAGCTCTCTTTCTTGTTTAACTATTTTCCTTTGTTCTCTTTTTATGTTCTGGCATCGATGCCCACAATGAAAATGAAAGAACCAAATGAAAAGCCCTTTAGAAATCTAGCAGTTGGCACCTGTTTACATTTTTTTTTTTCTGTTTTACATTAGATACTCAAACACATCTGACCCTGAAAAAGGCTTCCTTTAAGGCTTTTGATCCACTGTGACAGGTTACTTGTGTCTGCATTATGCAGGTGGCATCATGGCATTTGCCCTCTACCATACAGCTGCAGGAGGAAGTAATAACACAAAATTTCATGTCAATCACTTCAACTGTAGGTGGCCTTTCAGTGCTCCCAAAACCTGATGTGCATAATTTTTTTTTCCTAACTTCATGGAAAATGCTAAAATGTTTCTAGTATACGATTTGTGCTTAATTCAAAAATATAATACCACCTTGTGTGTTTTTCTTCAAAAGAATCAATTTCTGAATTAGTTGAGTTTGAAGAGTACGAGTCAAATCTAAGTCTACAGATCTGATATTCTTGCTTCAGGGAAGTCCTGCTGAATTTATTTGATTAAAATCCTTAGGGCTTCTTGGGATCTTGAATTTGTAACAGTCTCTGAATCTTCATGCTTTTCAGATTTAAGCGATGTTTTATTGTTTACCAAGAAGAAGCAGCACCTGTGGCAGGATATATCTGTGATGGGTTATCCTCCTGATCTTGAGGCTGCCCTGTATGTAGGAGGGCATGGATATTGCTGATGACCCAAAGGGCGGGCCATCGTGCTCCCTATTTAGAATTTGCATTTTGGATAAATCCATGTTTATACAGGCTTATGCTGTACTGTATAATTGAAGCAATCTGATTCACACAAAGGAGTGGCAGCCAGCAGCTCAACTCTAAAATATTTTCTTGGGAATATAAAGGAAACTATCTTGAATGTCTTTGATCTATGGCAAAAGGTTAAAAGTTGGAGACAGAGGAGACGTTTCATGTCACCCATGGATCTGGGGATGGCAGAAATGTCAGTCAGGCTCTTGCTTGCTTTGCAGTGCAAGCATTTTCATGTCTCTGGTGGTCCTACATCTTCTAAATGTTGAGTTCTCCTACAGTTGTATCCGGCTTAAATTCTTTCCTTTAAACTTTGGAAGGGTGACAGCAACTTGGCCTACTGAGTGAAATGAGTCTTTAGTAATCAGTTCTTTATTCACAATAAACGTACAAGCCAAACAAACGCTTATCCAAATAGGCTGCCTAGCTTTTGTGTTCTGGAGTTTGGGGAGTCGTGTTTTGACTTTTTTTTTTTTTTTTTAACCAATTAAGCAGCAATGTTTTTTTTTCTGCCTTTTTTTTTTATATATATCCTAGCTGCTTTAGATCTGCAGGTAAATGTGCAGCCCTCTCTGCTTCAGGAAAGGCTTTATTTCTTTCCAGTTGTTTGAAGTAAAAACCATTTGCAAATAAACAGCAAGTCATCTTTAAGCAGCGCTGGTCACTGCAGTAAGGAACGAGCCACTCTTCTAATTTGGCTGTCTAAATGCAATTAAATGCTGCTAGATTTGCTGTAACAAACTGCTACATTGTCGCTGTCATCTGCTGAAAGAGACACCTCCAGTTATTGAGGGCACTGTTCATTTCCTCCTCCCAGATAAGGGATCTGTCCAGCCTTCAAGCATCAGTCGTCGTCAGGCAATGCTGCTGTGTGCCTGGGCTGGGAAGTGCGCAGCACACCTCATGTTTGGGTGGGATTTTTATTTATTCTTCTGCTTGGGTTTTCAGCTTCCCAAGGAATGGTTTCAGGTTGTAACAGGCTGCGTGAATGCTCAGGGAAAAAGCAGAGTGGGAGAAGTTATTGAAATGGGTAAAAGCTTGAACTGGGACATTTTTGTGATGCAAGGCAGAGCCCAGTACCTGGGCCTGGCAGAGCCAGAAGCTGTGGTGGTCTTGTTCTGGGTCTGGCTACATGAACTTGCAGCCCCAAGGGTTTTCGTTTTCTCTGCTCAAGTCTGTGCTTTGTTCCAAATATCTCTGTTCACAGACCATTGCAGTCAAAGAAAACGTTAGATTGAGGTAGAGGAAAAAATGTCTGTTTTGGTGATTTCAAAGTGAATTCATGATGGGGATAGGTTTTTCTGAGAATAGAGGCCACACTATCTGAATTTGGTCTGTCTCATTGAGCTATCTGTTACTCTAAGTCATTTTATCTTTTCTGCTTCCTGTTTCCCTCTTGAAATGGGAAGAGTGCACTAGAGGGTGTTTTCAGCATTAATTAATTGGCACTAACTAATTTGAGATGCTGAAGAAACCCATGATAGTTCAGACGTTTTATTTTGGGCTACTGCCTCTTATTGATTGATGTTGCTAATCTCTTATTGATTGACATATCTATTTACCGGGGGGGGGGCAGGAGAGAAACATCCCTTTTTCAGGCGGGTATTAAACTAGCTCTTCTTTTTTGTCTTCTCTTATCCAGAGCATCTGGGATGCAGCTGCCTGCATCCCAGGCTGCTAACAAATGAAAGCCGCTGTGCGCTGATGGACATGTTGTACATTTTTTCTGACTTGTCTAGATGTATTGATGCTGGAAGGCAGCATTTTGGCCACTGGGGTGGGTATTTACATTTAAAGCTGAAGTGTCAGACTGCTGCTCTTCTTCAAGATAAGGCTGCCCATCCACTGGAATCACGAGTGTCAGAGAGCCCCTTGTGATGCAATAAGTGCAGAGGACTGCCTCAATAGGGGACCTTTGGTCATGTAACCCAAATGCTGAGAGTGGCCACATCTGGGCAAGGCTGCTGCGATGCCCCAAACATCCCATCAAACAGATTGTTGCAGAGCAGCCACATGCATTGACTCTATTTATCCAATAATTAATTTTGAGAGCAGAGATGACCGTAATTTACAATGCAATTCAGGTGCATGTGGGGGAAAGAGTGATGCTGTAGCATTGTGGGCTGCAAACATGAAGTGTAAGTATGCCTTACTGTCTCAGTCAATGTACTAAATACATTAAAGAACCTTCCAACCCAAAGGTCATCTTTATGGCAATAGGAGAGTCCAGCTCATTTCCTTCTGTGTGTCTTTCTGCTTTATTTTTGTTTTTGACTTAATTGTACAGCTTTGAGTATTGCACAGCTCTTGAAAAGATGTTATTGGTTCTGGGGCAGCAGACATATTTTAATGTTTTTAAACAATAGGATGTTTATAGGCCAGCAAATGATTTGAAAGTAGTTTTAAGCCACAAATGCTGATTAAACCATGGGGTGTGGATCTCTATAAAAGTATAATCAGTCTCAGTGCTATTTCCTGGATGCATTTTGTTGCTGAATACCCTGGATGACTTTACCTCCATGTCCCTGCTCCTTTTTAGGAGAGGAGCACACATCACCTCTGACTTCTCCAGAGCCTACTGTGCTGCTGCTTTCCACCCTTCAGCCAGCAGCATGGGTGTGAGGTCTGTTGGGCAGGAAGCATGTTTATCCTCATGTGCTTTAAATTCCATATCATCAGACTCATAGTTAGCCCATCTGACAAAATGTGTACAACATGAATGACTTAGTCTAATTTTTCATCACTGTAATGACTTCTGGATATCAATAGCTCAATAATTATTGATATTACATTTTCTACAGAGCAGGTAGTATCTTTTTAAATTTATTCTCCTTCCTTACAGTTTTTCTTCATTTTCTGCAACATTTAGCCAGAGGGGAGAGGACGAAAATGAGCATTCAGTTTTATTTTCTAGTTCAGGATCCCTTTCATTCCTGCCAGCAAAGTACAAGTCACATTGCAAGCACTAGATAAATGGCTCCTCATCACCAAGTGAAACGTCCTTGCTCAGTTTTTTTGCCGTTACGTGTTCGGTGTTATTCCATTTGCAGCACTTGTAGCAAGTTCCAGTCTGGTGACCTCCTGTGATCTTTTCTCAGTAAATGCTTGCAGGGGGGTGCGTTGTTATAGCAAGAGAGGAAAAGGGGTTGGCAAGATTTCTTTTAGTGCTGCATGACTCTTCAGAACTACCAGATGCATTTGGAAAACATGGCATTGTTAGTTTGCCTTATATTTTAGTTTTGGTAGCTGAGATTGGTTGTGGTGAGTGTGCGAACAGCAGAGATGAACTGAGGCTTATGCCAGGTGGTGCATTAGCACAAGAAACTTGACTGCACTTTGTGGCACATCTACCCTGGGGTAGGGCAGCCAAGGGGGATGCACCGGCTGGGAGGTGCTGTGGGTCCTGCTGGAGCAGTCCCATCTGTCTCTGACTTCTTCCCTCCATGGATGATGGTGTATGACATCCACTGGCACCGTCTCCCAGGAGGGCATTGGGTTCTGAGCTGGCAATAATTTGGGATTTTTATTTGATTTGAAACTGCTTTGGTTTTCCCAAATTTCAATATCCTATTTACTGGTTTTGCAATGTTTTCAACAAGTGAATAGTGGTTCAATTTTTCAACTCCTTTTTCATGTTGTATCTCCTTTCATGTTGTTTTGAAAATCATTATTGCCTTGCATTGATCAAATCACAGTTCCCTTTATTTAGAGCAAAGTGTCTGCTTTGAGATGCAATGAAGGGTAAGTTTGACACTTGTACAAAAATCATACATTAAGGCATGTCAATAGAAAAGTAGTGCAGGATGTTACTATCATCTTGTTGACAAATGTAAATGTGAAATACATCAAATGTATTTCAATACTCCTAAAAATATCCATAAATTTCCTTTTTAAAAAATACCTCATTGGAACACATTATATTCCACAATAGCTTTGTAGAAGTTTGTATTGAAGTCACTGGAATTTGCAGAAAAAATTCAATTTTGACAAAGATCAGCATTCAGTTACAAGAGAAAAAGCCCTTCATGATGGCCTGGTCCTTACCAGAAGCTCTAGCAGATCAAGGCTAAACACCCTTTTTATGCTTGCAAGCTCTTTCTCAATCAACCTCTATTGTGGGAGAGAGGGAAGGAAGAGCTATTCTTTCCTAAAGCCCTTTCATGATGGCCTGAAATCTCAGACACAATCAAATCTTTATGTACTAGAGAATCAGCTGGTAGATATCAACTTAAATAGATTAGATGAATTATTAATGTGCACATTTTAGAGACTGACAATAATTGGTTGAAGATGACAACTCTATTTTCACAAGCAGTATGCTCCCAGACACAGCCCCAAATCAAGAGTCTGGGCTGGGGCCCCTCCATTTGGAGAGGAGAAGAAGGTTGAAGGCGAAGTGGCCATGAGTTACCAAATTGCAAGAGCAAGAGAAGCAGCCAGTGGGGAGCTGTTCATTGAATTCTTCAAACTTACAGCTTGGGGCACCCAATGAATCAGATTGATTTTTAAATAGACATTCATATCCTTCACAGTGACCTGTGCAGGGCTTCAGGTGCTGGGGAGGCACAAGGGGATGGGGTGGCATGAAGCATTCAAGGCTCTCTCGTTAGCCTCAAGCAGCACTTTACTGTCTCTGTGGGAGAGGGAGCGCTGACTCCCAGGATACTTCTGGTAGTACATCATCTCTAAAAATCCTCAGTCTTTTCCATACATTGTGAGTAGGGAGAGGGTATGTTAATTTGAGCTAAGAGATGCTTTAGCTGTTTTCTCACATCCTAGGAATGTGCTGCTAATGATAGTTTGGATGAAAAATAAAAATCCAGCTTTCCATCCCTTCTCATTTGCTCCCCTGCTAACAATGAAACACTCAGCTCTGGTCATCACCTGGAGGCAGATTGTTGTTTTTGAAGAACCGAATGAAATTTCATTGATACGGACAAATAATTTTGCGATTAGTTTGCAAGTTCTTTAGCTTGTTTCCAAAGTAGATTCATCTCAGATTTTCCAATATGAAAGATTAATCTTCTGCGTGGTCCTCTTGTATCTTGTGTCCAAGCTTTCTGCAATGTATGCAGATTTTTAGTGTGTAATACTATCATGGCAAATGGATGCATAATGTATTAAACCTATTCATAAACAAATACTGAATGATGTTTACCAACATTTTCTTTGTATCCAAGCCGATCTTTTCAACTCAATTTATATTGATTCTTTCCATCTGATTTCCACCTTTCTTGTTAGTCTTTTTTTTTTGTTTTGTTTTGTTTTTTTTTTGAGCTGATGCCCTTAATTTTGTCCTTTGGAGCTGTAAGAATGATAGAAATTATGTTATTAGGTTGCTTTTCAGAGAATTGATAGTAACAGTGGCAGCTTTCACTTCAAGTCCCCAGAAATCTTAGTGTGCGGCTGATATTCCCGTCTTATTTTCATTTCTCAGGTCAATTTCAAAAAAGGTGCAACTAATCCAAAAACTGTACATCTCCATCACCCTCAGAAGGACAAGAGTAGAGTGGAGGCATTGACAGCTGGTACAGCAAACACCTCTGCTGCCCTTTTGAGCCTCTTATTTTAAATGACACAGAAAGAGCTTTACTTTCCTACCAGAAACACGAGGTTAAAATCTAATATCACAGAATCACAGAATCACAGAATTTCTAGGTTGGAAGAGACCTCAAGGTCATCGAGTCCAACCTCCAACCTAACGCTAACAGCCCTCCACTAAACCATATCCCTAAGCTCTACATCTAAACGTCTTTTGAAGACTTCCAGGGATGGTGACTCCACCACTTCCCTGGGCAGCCTGTTCCAGTGCCTCACAACCCTTTCAGTGAAGAAGTTCTTCCTAACATCTAACCTAAAACTCCCCTGGCTCAACTTAAGCCCATTCCCTCTCGTCCTGTCACCAGGCACATGGGAGAACAGGCCAACCCCCACCTCGCTACAGCCTCCCTTGAGGTACCTATAAAGAGCGATAAGGTCACCCCTGAGCCTCCTCTTCTCCAGGCTGAACAAGCCCAGCTCCCTCAGCCGCTCCTCGTAGGACTTGTTCTCCAGGCCCCTCACCAGCTTCGTCGCCCTTCTCTGCACCCGCTCAAGCACCTCGATGTCCTTCTTGTAGCGAGGGGCCCAAAACTGAACACAGTACTCGAGGTGCGGCCTCACCAGAGCTGAGTACAGGGGGATGATCACCTCCCTCGCCCTGCTGGTCACGCTGTTCCTGATACAAGCCAGGATGCCGTTGGCCTTCTTGGCCACCTGAGCACACTGCTGGCTCATATTCAGCTGACTATCCACCATCACTCCCAGGTCCTTCTCTGCCTGGCAGCTCTCCAACCATTCCTCTCCCAGTCTGTAGCTCTGCTTGGGGTTATTGCGCCCCAGGTGCAGGACCCGGCACTTGGCCTTGTTGAACTTCATGCAGTTGACCTCAGCCCATCGGTGCAGCCTATCCAGATCCTCCTGCAGAGCTTTCCTACCCTCGAGCAGATCGACACACGCACCTAACTTGGTGTCATCTGCGAACTTACTGAGGGTGCACTCGATGCCCTCGTCCAGATCATCGATGAAGATATTAAAGAGGACCGGCCCCAGCACCGAGCCCTGGGGGACGCCACTAGTGACTGGCCTCCAACTGGACTTGGCTCCATTCACCACGACTCTTTGGGCCCGGCTATCCAGCCAGTTTCTAACCCAGCGAAGCGTGCGCCAGTCCAAGCCAAGAGCAGCCAGTTTCTTGAGGAGAATGCTGTGGGAGACGGTGTCAAAAGCCTTGCTGAAGTCAAGGTAGACCACATCCACAGCCTTTCCCTCATCCACCCAGCGCGTCACTCTGTCATAGAAGGAGATCAGGTTCGTCAGGCATGACCTGCCTTTCATAAAGCCATGCTGACTGGGCCTGATCGCCTGCTTCCCCTGCAATTGCTGCATGATGACTCTCAGGAGGATCTGCTCCATGAGCTTTCCTGGCACTGAGGTCAAACTGACAGGCCTGTAGTTTCCCGGGTCTGCCCTCCGGCCCTTCTTGTAGATGGGCGTCACGTTTGCTAGCCGCCAGTCGATTGGAACCTCCCCTGATAGCCAGGACTGTTGATAAATGATGGAAAGTGGCTTGGCCAGCTCCTCTGCCAGTTCCCTCAGTACCCTTGGGTGGATCCCATCCGGCCCCATCGACTTGTGCACATCTAAGTGCCGTAGCAGGTCACCAACCAGTTCTTCATGGATAATGAGGGCCACATCCTGCTCCCCATCGCCTTCCACCAGCTCAGGGTACTGAGTATCCAGAGAACATCCGGTATTGCCGCTAAAGACTGAGGCAAAGAAGGCATTGAGCACCTCCGCCTTTTCCTGATCTCTTGTAACTAAGTTTCCCCCCGCATCCAGTAAAGGATGGAGATTCTCCTTAGTCCTCCTTTTTGTGTTGATGTATTTATAGAAACGTTTTTTGTTATCTTTAACGGCAGTAGCCAGATTGAGCTCCAGATGAGCTTTGGCCTTCCTAATTTTGTCCCTGCACAGCCTCGCTACTTCTTTAAAGTCCTCCTTAGTGGCCTGCCCACTTTTCCAAAGCTTATAAACCCTCTTTTTCCTCCTAAGATCAAGCCACAATTCTCTGTTGAGCCAGGCCGGTCTTCTTCCCCGCCAGCTCGTCTTTGGGCACGTGGGGACAGACCGTTCCTGCGCCATTAAGACTTCCCTCTTGAAGAGCGCCCAGCCTTCCTGGACCCCTCTGCCCTTCAGAACCACCTCCCAAGGGACTCTACCAACCAGTGTCCTGAGCAGCTCAAAGTCAGCCCTTCGAAAGTCCAATACAGCGGTTTTACTGGTCCCCTTCCTGGCCTCGCCAAGAATAGTGAACTCCACCATTGCGTGGTCACTCTGCCCAAGACAGCTCCCGACGATCACGTCCTCCACCAGTCCTTCTCTGTTTGTGAAGAGAAGGTCTAGCGGGGCACCACCCCTGGTAGGTTCACTAACCAGCTGCGTCAGGAAGCTATCTTCCACGCTCTCCAGAAACCTCCTAGACTGCTTTCTCAGGGCTGTGTTGTGCTTCCAGGATATGTCAGGGAAGTTGAAGTCCCCCACGAGTACAAGAGCTGATGATTTAGCAACCTCTGTCAGCTGCCTGTAGAATTCCTCATCCGTCTCCTCATCCTGGTTCGGCGGTCTATAGCAGACCCCGACCAGGACACTAGCCTTGTTGTCCCTGCCGATCCTAACCCAAAGGGACTCGACCTTGTCATTCCCAACCTCGAGTTCTACAACCTCGAAAGACTCTCTAATATAGAGAGCCACACCACCACCCCTTCTATGCTGCCTGTCCCTTCTATAGAGCTTATAGCCAGGCATTGCAGCACTCCAGTCATGAGACTGGTCCCACCACGTCTCCGTGATGGCAACCAAGTCGTAGCCTGCCTGCCGCACGATGGCTTCCAGCTCCTCCTGTTTGTTACCCATGCTGCGTGCATTGGTGTAGATGCACTTCAGCTGGGCCATAGCCTTATCCTCCAGCCTTGCCATTGTTCCCCCTGGCACAGCCCCAACAATCCTAGCCTCAGCCCCATCCCCCTTCCTACCTAGTTTAAAGCCCTCTCAATGAGCCCTGCCAGTTCCTGGCCCAGGATCCTTTTTCCCCTAAAAGATAGGGACCCGTCTGCGGCCATCAGGCCAGGTGCTGAGTAAAGTGCCCCGTGATCAAAAAACCCAAGATTTCTGCGTTGGCACCAGTCCCGGAGCCACGTGTTTAACAGGTGAGCTTTCCGTGTCCTCTCTGAACCCCTCCCTGCCACCATAGGGATGGACGAAAACACCACCTGCACTCCCGCTCCATCCACTAACCGACCCAGTCCCCTAAAGTCCCTTTTGATAGCCTTGAGGCTTCTCTCTTCGATGTTATCACTGCCCGCCTGGACTATCAAAAGGGGGTAATAGTCAGAGGGGCGTACCAGGTTAGGAAGCTTCCTGGCAACGTCCCTGACCCTGGCCCCAGGGAGGCAGCAGACTTCCCTACGGGTAGGATCAGGCCGACAAATAGGGCCCTCTGTTCCCCTAAGAATCGAGTCTCCAACAACAATAACCCTCCTGTCTTTCTTGGTGGAGGCAGTCCTGAGGCGCGGAGTCGACCTCCTCGCCCCAGGCATCCTCCTGGGAACATTTGCTACCTCTTCCTCACTCACCGGCCTCTCAATCTCTAGGGCCTCAAACCTGTTGTGTAAGGGCACCTGGGAGGGTGGGGCCGGAAGGGGAAGGCATCGCCTGCGATGTCGAGCAGGGACTTGTTTCCATTCCTCCTCAGCTCCCAGATCCCCTCCCTCTGCCCGACGGGGACAGGGCAGGGGGTCCGCCCCCATTTGAGGAGTCTCACCTCGGCACCTCCCCTTGAGGCCCTGCAGGGAGTTACTCCAGAAGTCTATCTCCCGCTCACATTCCCTGATGGCCCTCAACCTCTCCACCTCCTCCTTGAGCTCCGCCACCATGCGGAGCAGGTCATCCACCTGCTCGCACCTCACGCACGCAGTTTCTCTGCCTCCCGCCGATGGCAGCAACAGGCTCAGACACTCCTTGCATCCGGTGACCTGAACTGCGGCATTTTTTAACGGGTAGTCGGTCTGCGTGTGTACCGACTTCCTGGAGAGCGCGCCGTGCCTGGTGGCGACCATTATCACCTAGCTACGGCTGTTGTTAACGAGGTGTTGTTTGTGTGTAGGGGGAGCGCTCCGCCCTTCCTGCGCGCCCTGCCTGCGCGAACTGCCGCGCTAACTGCCGCGCCACTCCCTTTTGACGCGCCACGCCCTGTTTGCCCGCCCTGTTCGCCGCGCTCCTGGTCGCTCGCGCTCCCTAGGGGCAGCTTTTGAATGGCTGGGGAGGGGGCGCTGCTGGCTCCGCCTTCGCCTCGTCAGCCTCCCTCACGAGGGCTGCCGGGTCCTGGCGGCTCCCTCCAGTAGGCTCGATGCCGGAAAAAAATTAGCCCTGCCTGGCCCGATCCCCCGCTCCGCTGCAGAACGCGTCTGCCCCGGAGCCGATCGCCTCGGCAAATGGATGATTGAATGCTATCCCTCTGTCAGGTTGTCATGAATTTTATCTGCAGCTTGAAAAGGGGGGTGTCCTTGACAGGGTAACCCACCAAATCCCAAGGCAACATTTGCCTTTTTTAGAGGTGGGATTCTCTAATGTTTGCATGTGTTTTCCAGTTTGGCATTGATGGCTTTAAGAACTACATTTAGTTCGAGGCTGAAGGAAATTTCCAAATTCTGTCCATTTCCAGAGGGATTGTGCCTTTGTCTGGATTTGTTGCATCGGAAGAGATAAATGTTTGCTTTACATGTTGTGTGAAAACAAAAATGTGTCTTTCCAAACCCTCTCTAAAATGATGTATTTTTGTGGTAGTGTTTTGAGTTTAATTCGATTATTTTTCTTTCCTCTTCTAAACTTCTGGGGGAAAAAAAAAAAAACAACATATAGTGATATGTTTCCAGGCAATCCTGGGGTGTTTTTTTCTTTGGAGCCCTAGAAGATTGCTAGGCTTGTTTGATAGATATGTGCAACTGCCAGTGCTATTTGCTTATTCACGGATGAAGAGACCTTTAATGCTGTTAAATAGTTAATATTAGCTCCTAATGTCTAATCATAATATCTTCTAATCTGGAATTGAAAACCTTATGAAATCTTTTACGTGCCTTTGAATTGTGGGAATTGTGGTCATTTTGTGCATTTGTACTTGTATGTATTAGAAATTCAGCAACTATCCCCTTCATGCCTGTTAGAACTACAGTTGTCCAACTTCAAAGTCTTTAGTCAGAATTAAAACATGGAGATTGTTGGAGCCTTCCCTAAGCATTTATGTAAAGACCTGTCTTCATTTGTATTACTTGGTAATTCTGATCTTTGTTTCAATTATAGCACCATGTTGATAATATGATACCTGGGTGTTGATATAAATCCAAAGTGATGTATATGTAAATTTAATAGATAGATCTCCCTCTTTATCTGATGCATAAATGATTCACAAAATAATAGTGCATAACTTGCAAAACCAATTAGGGATTGGTATCATAATGTGTCTAGTCGCCTTCCCTGTTGTCTATTCACAATGGTCTCAGCCTCTCTTACTGTAGCTGCCACATTTAAAACAAGGCACTGCAGAAGAGCTCTCTGGCACCAAAGTCAGTGTAGAACATGGGCAGAATTGGTTCTGACCCAGGGTGCGAGATTGGTTGGTTCTGGATTCAGTCTTGGATCTATCAGAGAGCTGAGATCCAACAGCCAGTGACTCTGTAGGATTAGCAAAGGAAAGTGGTCTCCCTCTTTCCCAGAACGAGATGTCATGGGGTCAGGTCCTGAGGAATTGTTACCTACCTCAAAATAACTCTTGTATGGAAAGTTAAACACAGAGTCATTTTCCAAAGGTGGGCATAAATGTACCCCTGATCCTAAATTCAACCAGGTGCGTAGCTGAGAGAAAAAGGAAATTTACCACAGTTAACCTAAATCACTTTAATTTTATTTATTCACTTATTTTGATGTTCAAATATGTTACGTGTGGCAGTGTGGATTAAAGTACTCCCAGGATTCACAAATATTTCTTTGGGATGACCTTCGTAAGTTCCTTGGGAGTTTGCTATCTGCAATGGAGACATCCCTGATGACTGCCAATTAAAAATTAATACCACACCATATTTTTGCATATATATAGTGGCCACTATTAACATTTCAGAATTTGTTTACAGATGCTGTATTCTCACCACAGTTATTTGCTAATTCAGGCATATACACAAACAAATGGTACCTCAAATAACTCTAACTGTTGGAGAAATACTAAATTTTTAATTGTGAGCACTGTGTATACGTGTGGTGTGTATTGTTATTCTTAAATAATTGGGCTCAGAAGCCCCAGCTGAGAATAGCAATCTATTGTACAAACTTGCATAGGAATCTAGCCAAATATCTTTGCAAAGGAAGAGAGCTACCATTCAGAAGACCTTCTAAGATTGTTGGCTTAATGAAGGTAGCTGCTGATTAAAGTTAAACTGAACACATTCATTCACAGATTGTATCAGTGTAGGTAGGATGTGAGGTTAGGTAACAGCAACATTTCTCCAGTCATGCTACCACAGAAATAATGCAAAATGGAGGGGGTTCATATAAAGCTAATAAGTCAATGCATCCTAACAGAGTTTGTCACTTTGTTTTCAAAGTTGAATGCAATTTACTGTCCGGTGCTTGTAGTGGAAATGATGTTTCTTTCAAGTTGTAGTGATTCCTTTGCTTAAAGGGTACAGCTTAATAAAGCACAACTTCTATTTGAAATATTAGTTGTGAAAACTAAACACCTAGGAATCTTCCAACAAGCATCATACGAATTCCCTATAGTTGGCACTACTGTGTTGAATTCAAAGTACATTCGTGTTATAGGACTTGCTTCGCTATATGTTCATTTCAAAATATTGGATTATTCTGCACATTATAAACATGCAGTTGTAAGCAAAATATGTGATGAATGAACCTGACTAGTGGCAAAAATTAAAATGTACTTGTGTGCATTCATCATGCTACTGTGTAAATTTTATTCCGGTTAGATGGACTCAGTTTGGTCATATTTTGCTGTGCACAAATCAGATTCAATAAGTTTGTATTTTCTGCCAGTTATTCCAACTAATGAGAAGATCATATTCAGCTTATTAAGTTGCAGATATGGATGTCCCAAACATTTCTTATGGGGTTTTAGTACTCCCCCCAAGACTTCTCCCCAAGGGCATGGAATCACTTGGGGTATCAATTCTTGAGCTTCTCCTTTGTCAGTAGGACTCCCTACAGCATCTTGCAACAGTAAGATGCAAAGGTAAATTTCTGAGAGATTTTGAGGTGTTCTCATGCTGTGAGAATGAGAAAGCCAGTGAACCTTGTGTCCATGTTTCTACCTGAAAAGGCACATGCTGTCTCAGTGTTATTGCCTCTGGCTATATGGCTTCCAGGTAAGTATGGAAGGCTGTATGCCTTTAGGTAGGTATAGGCTATGAAAAGACTGGTAAAGGGAGACAGGATGTGGCTGGGGGAAAAAACAAAAACAAAAAAACAATGGCAGAAAGAAAAGCAAAATAAATCAATCCAACACATAGAGACGTGAAAAGAAGACATAGCACCCTAGAGGAAGCATCATAAGAACTCAAATTAAATTAAATTGCTGTAAAGTATTACACCTGGACTATTCCTACTGTCTAATCACAGAAAGAAGCAGTGCTCTTAGGAAGACCAGTACTGATACTGAAAAGGATGCATAAAAGGGAAAAGACATTCTATATCCTAAAAAGGAAAGAGGACGGGGGAAATGTTTTTAATATGCCTGGGGGCACTGCAGCAAACTGAATTAGTGCTGTATACTGAAAAGCAAAATAATTAGGATTGTTTCTGGATTTGCTCATCAACTTGAAATTAAGCTTCAAATGCATTCATGCTTGATGGTGCAAGTCATGTCCAAGAAAATTGTGACAGGCCTTGTTCTGGTTATTTTTGAAAAGCTTACTACCCAGACCATGCTGTGTATTTCTACAGAGGTAGTGGCCCAGTAGAAATCAATGGTTAAAAAGGCTTTGGATGCACTGCAATCAGATTTCACTTAACTAACACATCATAAAATGGAAAATAAATGCAGTTGTTTCATTCTGGTGTCTGTTGGGATGGGCTTTTGGTGGTTTCCTCAACCACAGAGGACTAGTATAGTCCCACTTCAGCTCGGGTTATGCGGTGGGAGTGAAAAGTTCCCCTGTTATGCAAAGGACTTTTTTTTTAATTTTCTTGGAGATATTTTTGTTTAAAATAAGCTTAACATCTGAGTCCTAAATTTTATTCCAAATATGTATAGAGAATAGTTGTACAATTAACCCCTTTCAGTATTAGTGGACCTAATGCCATCTCTTTCACAAATGCTATTGGAGTTATTTCTGCACGAAAGTTCCCTCTCCATGTGCTCACCTCCAGCTGCTCTTCCCTCTCCCTCACCCCGGGGTTTCCGTGTCCCAGTCTCTCCTCAGAGAGCCCAAGGCAGTGGGCAGATGCGTGAAGGCACATGGGCTCTGGCAAGGCCATGTGGAGACCTGGGATGGAAAGGGAGGGCTTCTTTCCAAATTGCTTTGTGCATGAGAGATGAAATCAAACTTCTCAGGAAAACAGAGCTTTTCTAAAGGGATTTCAGGCCATCTTCAAGCTTTGTGCACCCTTCTCAGCCTTGCTGCCACTCTGCTCCCCAAGCAGGATCTGTTTTCCCACTCTTTTCTCCCTGCTGCACAGAACAGAGTGCAGGAAAGCCACATGCCCACCCTCTCTACTTAGGGACAGACAAATATCTCATCATGAAGGGATTCTGCTGTGTCGCTGAGGGTACGTCACAGGCTGCCGAAAAGATGCAATCCTGGTAATGGTGGATCTGCCAGCTTTGGTCTAGCTGGTGTGGGGAAGGTGTTGCATAAGTTCCAGTGATGTTCCCTCTGCTCCTGGTTATGCGTTTCTGTTGCTGGCCAATGGTGCTGTGCTGCTGGGGTAGAAGCTGCCCCCTGCCCTTAGGAAGGTACCTGGGAAGAAGAGGAATCGGTGGGAGCCAGGCACGCTAAAGCCAAATGGATTTCACTCCTGAAACCCAGCTCAACCTGTGCAATTAGTCATTCAGCTCTGTGAGAATAATACAAATTAAGTGCACTTGCATGAGAAACTTCCTCCTGACAGCGCTGTTTAGAAATATGTCAGCTTCTGAAATAAGTGTTTGAAGTCTTTGATTGGGAAACCTGCCTTTTCTGAGTACTTTTCTTGCTAGAAGATGACATTATAACCTGGCATCTTAACCTCCTGCTAATTTGCTTCTATCAGTCAAATAATGAGTTGAGGTAATTTTTTTTCCTAGTAACTAGCAGCATAGGTTAATATCCACTTTTTCTCCCTACACAGACATGACACCGCATAAATACTTTCCACTTATGTGTACGTATGTTAACAATACAGCTTCTTAAATGATCTATTATCTAAGAAGTAGCAGTTAATTAAATCTTTAGCTTGTAGAGTTTCAGAATAGTTTTTAAAAAAATCAAAAAATGCCTAAGCAGTAGGCACCTGGTGTTGTAAGCTTCTGGAAATTTTGTTTCACTAAAAGGAGTATTTTTTTGGAAAAATTGCTGTGGAAAAGTGACACATCCTTGCTCAGCAGCTCTGCTCCTGAGGTGTGTTCTGGGTCACCTCCGCTGAAGGTAGTGACAAGGCGTGTTTGTGCCACTGGAAGTCAGACATATCCTTTGCTGTACATCCATCAGAAATGGGGCAGAAAAACTTCTCATACCCCAGCCACTTCAAATAAAACATGCCTGGAGTGGGCAGGATTACAGGGTTATTAGGACAGGCAATTTAATACTAGTGCTGTGAGAGAAGCCAAGCGCTAAGGATGCCTTTTGGCTCAGAAGTTCAGTTTGTAGGGCTTGACCTTAGGAGGCTTCCTGGACTCTTCATGCCTGGGAACCACTGCCTGGCATCACGGAAGCCTGAAACAGACTTTCATTTGTCTGGGCTTTGGAATGAGTTTATTTGCCCTCTTTACATTTCTGGGTACTTCAGAGGGCCAGAGAGTGGCAGATGTGCAGCCGAATAATTGTTTGGTGGTGTGTGAGGTGTTCACACATTGAAAGGAGGCAAAGGGGTGCCTGAGGGAGGTGTGGGTGCCCAGTGTGAGCAATAAAGCCCAATGCAGGGGTATTAACCACCCAGAGTGGCAGAGAGCAGGTAGTTACTCTGCAATTTGCTACGGTAAATCACCTGGTAAATGAGAAGCAAGCGGGTGAGCAGGATTTATACAGCTCTGGGATGTCATCCTTTTACACAAACAGGCACTTAAGCTGCTTGGTGCGGTTATGTCTCGTTCCCCTGGGAGGCTGGAGTCATTTTTTTGTGGGGGTAGTTGAGTTCAGCTCTGAGGAGGTTTGTCTGTGCTCCTTATTTTATGTCATGGTGAAAGCTGCTGATCTATGCTAGCCTGTCCTTGCTCACAAGTGCTTGCTATCGAACTGCACGGTACCTCTGTTCCCCCAGCAACTCCCTTAATTCATTTAAATCTCTCCTAGAAAGTAACTTTCCCTGTCTGCCTTTGGATAGGGAGTTATAGGGAATTACAAAATCAATATACAAAATGCACCCAAACTAAATTTAGAGAGACCTGTGCCAAAACACTGCATCTATTTGTGCCTTATTTAAGAAAGATTTACTTTTTGCATTGTTCCCTTTGTTCTTCCTTCAGACCAAATGTAGGAAAAAACGCTATAGGTACTGAGGTGTGAGTTTATGTGTGTGTTTTTGTGTATAATGAACCTGTGTTATCTTCCTTATCTAGCCATTTTTTTAGGCGTAGATCAGAGTTTGAGCAGTATGTAAACTCTGTGGAGCATTTGTACGGATATTGAGGAGGTGAAGTCAATTCTTTGCAGAAGTGAGTTCATGGCTGGCCACGTCTCTGGATGGGGAGGCAAACCCAAAGTCCAGGCAGGGCGACTCAACAGACTGTGTTATGTCAGAAACAGGGGTGTCTGAATCTGGTTTTACTGACAACTGCAGTATAAAACCTGAAATTCAGGGAAACAATATTTGGTGGATGCACAATTAAGTGCTCTGTCTTTGGCTCTGGTTTAGAAAACATTGGCACTCAGATGAGACGAGTTTCCCCCACAGTGCTGAACTCCCACAGGCTGCCCAGTTTGATTTCTCAGCACTCTAAATAAAACCCCCAGGACGCTGGCAGAGACTTTATTTTTCATATTTTCCTGAGTTCCAAGGAAATTTTATGTGAACTACTGTGCCTTTACTCAATTGGCACAAACCCTTAAAAATCAAATCCTTTCCAGACCATGTAAGAGAGCCTCTTGGGTTGTGCGAGCTATTCCAGTCCAGACTCTCATCATGTCAGAACCAGAGCCAGGTTTTAAAGATGTACAAGAGACCTTGTCTTGCTGAGCAGACCCCAGGCCTTGAGTTGTCCAGGTTTGCTTTGCAGGCGTTAGTGTTTGCAAATGGGGTTTGCAAACTTTACCAGTGTGAACCACTGCTGCCATGTGGTGTACGGCTGCTTCCAAGAAAAGCAGTGTGGGATGAGCTGTACCAGCCTCTGTCAGGGCGATGCTGGGACATGTTCTTTCTTTGTCCCGTCTGCTGCTAGATGAAAGCTACCTGCAGTACTGCATAAATCCTTAGAAAGCCATGCACAAGCCTATTGCCTGCAGTCTGTGCAGGGGCCCATTTCACCCTATGTCTTTGTAGCCCAAGGCTGTCAGCCAAGGATTTCCTCGAGCTGTGAGGGTTCAAAGGAAAAATAAGATAAAACATTTTTGATTTTTGTGTGTGTGTTGTATTTTTTTCTACCATCATCAAACAACATATAATTAGCTTTTCTTTTACACATTAAAGCTAGTCTGATGATGCTAGATCTATTATAACTCTAAAAGCTTAATCTTAAAGAGGGAGGAGGGGGAATAGAGCAGGACCATACTACTGGAAATTAGCATACGGCTTTTTCCTCTTTAGAGGAATGCCTGAGGATGTGACTCATGCAGAAGGAAGAGTTGCTCTTCAGCCTCTCGATGTAGACCCTGGGATATCAAACCACATCCAAGCCCCAGTTTGAAACTCCCTTGGAGTACCGATATTTAATTGGATGTGAACTACTTTTAATGAAGGAAGGATACCTCTTTTGGTGTTATATCTATGGGAAAAAATGAAAAAGCAACTTTATTATGAACATTAGCATGCTCCAGGGCATGCAGTCATAATCAAGTGAACATATTTCCTGGCTGCTGGATTCACAGTTGATGCATCGCGTACAGAGTACATAGGCTACACCTAACATCTCACACAGGGCTCAGTCCATTTGTGCCCTGCCTGGTACTCTACACAGAGAACTTCCACCTCAGGACAGGAGTGTTTTCCAGTATTTACCTTAAGGAAAATGAGACCTCCCACAATTTTTTTGTTCAGTGCTTGCTAACAATGGATAACTGGCTCTCAATTTTTTCTCCTTGAATCAGACCCAAATTTTTAATATATAGGCCTCCAATGCACAATCTGCATATGGTTACAGTTATTCTTCACGCTTGTTAACAAGGGAGGTATGTTTCTGATTTAGTCCCGTGCAGCTCCTCTCTGCTTCATGGCTTTAAGTGGATAATGTTGTTTTACCTTTTCTTCAGTCCTAGGGTACAAGTTTTTAGGAGCACTGCATTGAAATAGGTGGCAGGTGAATCTTTCCACCTACCAGTTGTAATAAACATATAAAGTTTGTCAAATGTCTTATGGTTATTTGTTGATTTCTTAGAAATCATGTGGTGCTGTTGAATGTGTTTTTCTTATTATTAACTAGCTGAATGATGGCTGATACAATGTCAATATTTAGAAACCCCTCTTTTTCACAGGTCACGACAAGCATCAATTTGAATTTCAGAGCACTGCTTTTGAAAGGAACAAATAAATAGTCTGTCTTGTACTTTTTTCTTTATTCAGAAATAATCAACAAACAACTGTCTATTTAATTAACCTTTCATTCTAATAACTTAGTTATTTACCTTACACAACCTCATTATTTAACATTAAGAGAAGTGGTTTGTTTTGCCAAAGCTCAGTGCTCTTTCTACCCATCACTGCTGCTCGATCTGGGAACCATTATTCCAGATAATTTTCTGTATTTGATTTTGTAATATATGTGCATTTAATATTCTGTCCAATGCATACTGTGCCCTGGGTGTCCTCATAGAGTTGTTATAGAGCAACTAGGGCAGGCTACACTTATAATTTGCTTCTCAGTAATTTTCCTGTGATGACAAGCCCTAAAACAATTATTTTTTGAGCTAAAGGTCTGGAAAAGTCTTCATTTGACTATCCAAAAAGTGAAGAACTGATCTTAGGGAAGAGGAAGATTCAGCACTAACTGCCTCTTATGTTGTTCTTCCTATTGTCTACAGGTTTTTGTAGGCAAACATCTGCACCACACACCTTTCACTGTATTATGCAATATTGTTAACATTTGCTATGTATTTTTGTTCTCACCTTCTCCTTGGGAAGGGAAGTGTGAGCTGCAGTGTGCCTGTGTGTTTTTGCTTGTTTGGTTTATGCAACATGCACATTTCATTGAGTTTGTTCAGCTCAAGTGAATGCTGTTGAAGAAAAAAGACTCAAATGTCTGTAGTTTCTTTTCAACCTGGGAAAGTTTAGCATCTTGCACACATGATCTTAATCCTCATTGTAGAAATATTTTTTTTCACGTGAAACCATCCTGAAAGAAAGTTTTCAATCTATACACACCAAGTTGATTGTAATTTTGGTAGAGAAGCACTCCACTGTGGCTCCACACCCTGATGTGGGTGGTTGTGTGGGATTCAGGCTGTGCAAGCACTTTACGCTTATATCCCTAGAAAGTTTTAAAGAACAGAAGAGTAACCTGATTTACTTGCAGTGCCTGGGAGCTACAGGGACTGTTGCAGCTTTCTGTTCCAGCTGGGATTTCTCTGATCAGATCTCTTTGTCCATCTGTTTGCATTGGCTGCATATCTGGCTGGGTCAGGCCAGGCCAAGCTGGGACTGGGGTCCTCAACTATACCTTTGCGGGGGATAGGAAGCAACATTTGTGTGTGTGTATGCTTCGTAGCCTTGGGTTTCTTCAGTCTTATAACCACTGTGAAACTCTTCTTTATCCTGTAGGTCCCTTGAATCCTATTTCATCTCAGCCACAAAGGAAAACTTCTAACAAATTTCATTATTTCCTAACAGAGAGTTGAATAGACCTCGTGTTAATTGCGACAGTGCTTCAAATTTTCCATTAGTATATGCTGTATCATCCTTTCATGTCAATAATTCTTTGTTCAGTCTGCCTCACTGCAGGAATATATTAAGAATCTTTATAGCCCAGATTTAGACATGCTTAGACATGATGATTTTTCATTTATTGTTGTAGAATGAACATTGCAGAGCAAGCAGGAGGCTAACCATTTGACACCAAGTGTCTTATTAATCAGCTTTTGTTTATTTAATTTAATAAGCAGCTTTTGATAGCTATGGGAGTCTGGCTGCATATTTAATTTAAGTAGCACTTATTGCTTTGATCTTTGGAATGTATGACATTGGCCTTCTTGGCTCTCTGCAACTATACGGTGGCCTTTAGAGCTCAGATTTTCTGTTTGGATTTTTTTTTTTCTTTTATCTTTTTATTTTTCTTTTGAGAACTTACATTCTCTTTAAGATGTAAGGGAGCACCCTTTCCTGGGCTGCAAGTTTTACACTGCTTTCTTATGAAATTTGGGAGGTATCTGTAAACACACAAAGGTCAAGCAACTGTTTGTGTGTTGGCATCAAAACCTAGAGCAAGTGCTACAAACTCCTGTCTTCAAATCCTCAGTCTGGTCCTTTGGGAAGTTACAAAAACTTCTTACCATCCTCCCTTCCTTCCTGATAAATATGGGCACTTTCATATATCCGTAGTAAGTCCCATGTTGAGTAAATCCCAAATTATTTCAAAAGCACTGCAATGAGACAAGGACCAGAATCCACTTCTGTAATCTCAGGGTCCTCTACTTTTGACAGTCCTCAGGTTTTCTCACACGTTTATTCTTAGAGTCATTTTAAATGCTTCCCAACACTCAGTGTGCTGCATTTCTGCACGTGGCACTGCAAACTTCTCCTTAGGGATTTGGGGTCTAGGAGGTGATTGTCACACTGCTCCGCTCCTTAGAAGATCAGAGACCTCTTGGGGCCAACAGAGTGCTGGGAATCCTTTCTCTAATTTCATTTATTTTGTGCAATCATCACTTATTCATTAAGTAATTAATTTGGTTTTATTTTTTTCTGAGCTAGAAGAAGGCCGTGTGGTTTTGTGTCTTCCATTAGTTCAATCATGTCACATTAACAGGATGGGTTTGCATGCACAGCCTGTAGCTCCAAGTGGCTTTGGGCACTATTTTCAAGGATCCAGCAGCTGAAGTTGGACCTTGCTGTAGCTAGTGAAACTAAAGATTTCTCCTTAATGTCTACTGCAATATGGTTCAAGAAAGACTTAAGAAAATAAGGAGAAAATATTACTGAATCTTACATGTGAGTTCCAGGATGTTGTATTTCATGCAAAAAGGGATATGAAAAAAAAAATCTGATATCCATGATAATCATATTTGTGCATTTTTAGAGGACTAGATTGACATGGAAACCATGTATTAAATAGACTTTTTATATATCTGCCTCATTTGTTTCACAGAGCTGTGGGCTACAATACTGTGTTTTGAAAAACTGTTCAGGATTATGTCTCTAACTTCACATATGCCTTGCATAAGTTGTTTAAATAATGTTTAGGGGTGAGGAAGAATTTTTAAGAACAGAAGGATAATTTTAATTGTATCGGTGAAATATATGTTAATAACACTACTGTTGACAGTACTAATGTTTAAATATTTGACAAACCCTTGAAAAAAAAAAAAAAACAACAACCTGCTGGTATTGTTAATGGTGAAGCTTTTGGCAGATACTAACGCAATCTGAGAAATGCAAAGATTGAAACATGACTGCAGAGTGCTACGTTTCCTGGGCTGCTGCAAGTAGCCCGCAATATGCCATACCGAAACCCAAACAGGAAAATAGGATGATGTGTCAGGGCCAGTTATTCAGTGCTGAAAAGCTATTAAAAATAATATAAATAAATAAAATAAATAAACCAAACCTGTTACACGATTCTTATTCTTTGTATTGGCTAGTTTAAAAAAAAAAAAAAAAAACTATGCTTGGCAGAAAGCCAAGGGCATGGTCAGATTTGATTTTCAAAAACGTGGGTATACAACTAATTAACAAAGCAAGCTTTTAAACACAAATTAAAAGGAAGGAGAGAAGAATTTTTTGGAGCACATAATTCAGTTTTCCTTTCAATTT